>NC_058095.1:23780000-25030000 GCF_020171115.1 Neogale vison | reverse complement strand
GCAGGCAAGCACAGAGCAAGCCAACTCGAGTAGAAGAGGTAAATGGGAATTTTAGGGAAACGAAGGTAGCAAATATTTAGACAGTTCTACCACCTGGTGGTGAAGAGGTCACAAAACTGATGGTCTACCAGGTTTTTACAGGGTACTGAATTAACCGTTGGGATATACAATTAAGTAAATTTCTCATAAATCTGGATTTCTGCTTCTTGCAAAAACTCAGAAGACCCCAGAAACACTATTTTTGCATGGCAACAACCAACGGGAATTGAGTAAAAGCTACTCCCATTTAGTCAGAACATGAGCTCCATCCCTTCTAGCCTGGCTCCTGCTATACAGAGCACAAGGAAATACTTCCCTCTGTGAATGAATCAAGTCCTTATTAGTGCTCATCTAGACTTCAGAGAAATACAGGCTAGAGTTTTGTTCAGAAAGCCCCACATGTGCCAACAAAAGGCAGGAAACCTGGGACAAACACACCTGAGTTAAGGATCCTATACTAGGGCTGACTGGGAAACCCCTTCCCCAGCAAGAGACATCCAATCTCTTGAATCACAGAATCTATGGGAGCGGGCCCATGCCTCCTCCGCTGTCCCATGAGCCGTCTGGCTCCAACAGTGCTCTCGGCAGAGCCTTCTCCTTTTGGACAGCAGTAGCACAAGCTGCCATTTCCCTGGGGGCTGACTGGCTGCTGAAGCCAGCCAAGTCCCCTAGCTGGGAATTTCCTGGCTCTAGTTTCTAGAATCTTGGGCCACACTCCCTGAATGGGTCCACCAGATGGCAGGCAGCCTCTTCTTTTCTCTTGACTTACAGGAGTTCATTCACCCTACCTGGGGAAGATGACTTGCTGTTTTTCTGACAATTGTAACTTTCTCTAGTAAGATAAAAAAGCTCATCAATTCTGTAAGTGAAATATTTTGAGCTATTAAAATATTAAAAAAGTCAAACCCTTCTCCCATTATTATACAATTATGTATTGTCAAAGAGTCATTACCTAATTATTAGTTATTTTACATTGATTCTGATCCAACGTGTGCTTGCACTAGACATTTTATTATGTGGTTTCACTAACTACTTAATTATCTGCACTGCTGCCAAATACAAAATTCTATGAAGATTTGGTAGCACAAATTAAGAACTAATTATAAGCAATTCCACTTATCAAATCTTGCCCATTGATCACAGGCTTGAAAATACTACCTTAAAGTGCTAAATGAAGTGAAGCTGGTTGAGACACTTTTTCTCTCTTCTGTGTGCCATATAATAGAAGTCTCCCTCCCTAGAGGTAGGTCAAATGAGCCTGAAAGTCCATTTCCATTTAAGTGTAGCAACTGCTACAAATCTTGAGATTTGGTATAAGGCCTCTGTCTCAGATTTCTGGACCCGAGTTCAAACCCCATCTCTGACTTAGCTCTGTGGATAACCTTAGAGCAAGTCACTTAAGCTGAGCTTCCATTTTCTAAAGCTCTCACACAGAGGGACACCCCACTACTGTGCTGGATTACTAAATGAGACAATTTATGTAGAAGATGGCCAATCAACTTGTACCCCACGCTCTGCTCCAGGAGGCAATCAACTTGGTTCCCTGTTCGTCACTCCAGTACATGGAAGTATGGGTTTTGTTCTTGGCCAAGAAGTGGGACCCTACATCTGCAGCTCCACATTTGAGTTACTGGCTTTCTGACATGAGTAGGTGTTCTGACCACAAATGAAAAACTCAAAGAAGATGAGCAAGTTGAGAAAACCACTCTGTTCATGCACTCCTCCAGGTGTCTTAGCACTTCTCTCACTTAACTGCCGCTACAACTCTGCGAAGCAAAAATCCCTCATCTTTTGCACGAGGAAGCCAACCAAGGCTTAGTGAAACTGACTTACCCCGCGAGTAGAACCGGAACACAAAGCCAGGTCTGATGATGCAAAGTCTCTTTTCTGCTTTTCATTCTCCTAGGGGGCTGGAGAAGCATCTGGGATCAAATATCCTCTGCCCTCTTGGGAACATCACATACAAGCCAATTCTGCCAAGTACAGCAGCAGTTTCTGGTCCATGCCTTCTTATCTCAGTTTCTTGATTCACCACAAGCACCCGTGACCCTCCACTTCTCCGGAGAGAGCCTAAAATCCCTAATGTGTTTGCATGGACTGAGAGGCAGATAGGCCACACCTCCAAGGGTGTTCAGAGGTGCAAGGCCCTCACTCAGTCAAAACACAGTCCCCTGCAGTAAAAGCACAACCTCCAGAAGGCAGCATTAGCTGCTCTAAAAGGGAGCATTAGCTGTTCCAACCAGTAATTAAAAAAATAAACTGCTGTTTTAGTCATTTGGGTGAGTCACAGCAGAGGATCTCAATGTCTTCACAGAGCAGAGCAGGAGCTCTTGGGTACGTGTGTGAGGAGGCCCTGCTGCCTGCGGGGTGGGACCCCAGAGGGCTTTCAAGTACTGTGCTGGCACCGGCACCAACACCCAGTCCTGGCAGCATTCAGGGAGGCTCAAAACAATCCATGCTCTGCTCCAGGAGGCAAAAGCCAATTCAGTCTCAGGGGTAAACCTCTTCTGCATTTTACTGGGGCTAGTGCCCATTCAGCAAACCCAATCTCCTGGGCACCCTTTTCTAGGGGCACCTCTTTGCTGGCTGCAAATCTGCTGCACCTTTGCGACCTTCCTTCTCCAAGAGCCTCCTTAGTTTTCCAAACTGGACCTTCTCCCTAATGTGCAAATAGATCTGCTGGGTGGCCCCCCATCACGTCCATTCTGTGCCATAACAAGAAGGGTAGATGGAAATTTTCCCTGAATCCACACAGACCCTGGAGTTAGTAATATTAATGTTCTACAGAGAAACATCCCTTGTGGGAAACAAGGCCTAGCTCACCTACATCATGTACACAACACAGAGCCAACTGTGCCAACTTCTGAAGTAAACAACATATATGCCAGTCAACAATTCAGATAAACCAAAACAAGAATTTGAAGACAGAAGAACAGCGAAAATGGTTTCTTATAATTCTCTCTATTAACTCTTCCTGGAACCCACGACTTCTGGAAAACTACTGTTTAAGATAACCAAACAGCCCCCGCTCCTGTACCCCTATTAACTATGTAAAAGTTAATCCAAGACTGACCCAACCTGGATATCTTCTAGAGTAGCAGGACATATGGAAATAAAAGAAAATATTGTCAACTGAGACCATCAAGAAACAGGAAAGGACTGAAATACTATGCCCAGATAAAGACCATGGGGTGGTGGGTTTTCCAGTCTTTCTACTTTCATTTTGCAAATTTGACGTATGTGAAAATGTACTTGTTTGCATAAAAAATATTATCTGGGTAGCAAATGGACATTTCAAGAAAATACCAAGGACACATTTTATCCATTCCTGCAGTGAAGTTAAGGTGCTTGATCGAAGTGCCAAAGATGCCCCCATGTGGCTAGAGAGGAAAATGCTGTGGTTTAGGTAAGATGAAAGGCTGCTACCACTACTACTCCCTTCTTTTAAAGAGGCCTTTGATTTTCCACAGGCTTTTGCATCCTTTTCACATCTCACAGTTTTATTACCTGTTGGAGCTTAGACGTTGGTGTGCTCACATCATTTCCATCAAGAGAAGAGAGGTTTCGTTATTTCAAAAGATATATACGAAAATTTTAAGAGACCAACATGAACTCTTCCGATCAGCTGAAATTCCACCACAGCAACACCAACCCTTCTAGGACACGCAGCAGTGCTCTGGTGTGTCAACAGCAGGGCAAGGATGTGGGGTGAAGGAACCAAATTGCCAGAAGCAAAGCAGATTCCAAAGAACAAAAGCAGCTTTGGTCTGCCTTGGAAAACAAGTTCAATTTCTGTTTCTACTTTAGTTACCAAGAGATCAGAAGCCAATGCCAGGACCAGAATAGAACTAAGATAATACCACAAAGATTTAAGTCCACAAAATCCATTAACATGAACTTGACCTCTAGGAACTTAGGACAAGCATCACTCAACCTTATGATACATTGGTCAATAACCTATTTCTTTAAAGAAAAAAGAATCCCAGGGCACCTGGGTGGCTGCTTTTGGCTCAGGTCATAATCTCAGGGTTCTGAGATCGAGCCCCTCATCAGGCTCCCTGCTTAGCAGGGAGCCTACTTCCCCATCTCTCTCTGCTGCTCCTCCTGCTTGTGCTCTCTCTGTGGCAAATAAACAAAATATTAAAAAAAAAAAAGAAAAAAAAATCCCTTTTCCCTTATACCAGAGGTATATGCCACCACACATCACACAGTTATGCAACATATGTATAATTAAAATAATTTCTGGGGGCGCCTGGGTGGCTTAGTGGGTTAGGCTGCTGCCTTCGGCTCAGGTCATGATCTCAGGGTCCTGGGATCGAGTCCCACATCAGGCTCTCTGCTCAGCAGGGAGCCTGCTTCCCTCTCTCTCTCTCTGCCTGCCTCTCCATCTACTTGTGATTTCTCTCTGTCAAATAAATAAATAAAATCTAAAAATAATAATAATAATAATAATTTCTGGATGTCTTTTAAAAATGTGTTCTATGCTCTCTTGTTAGATAGAAAAAACTATTTTTCTTAGAGAAGAACATGCCGGTTTTTGCCCAGTGAACGTGAGCTTACCACCTATAAAGCTTCCTCCAGGACAAGGAGCCTTAAACCTGGGCCACTGAAACACACAGGAATGCAAGACCCATCTTCTGCACCTCTAGTCAAACAAAGCACTTCCCAGGCAGCCTTCAGTACCAGCATTAAATGAATATTACTACTCTGTCTGAGATGCATTTTGAACAGGCAGAGAGTGTCTATAAATACGCTATTGTTTTAACAGAGAAAAATAAAAGACATTAAATGAAGTGTAATATAAAATCAAATACACACGTGTACACAAATGCACATCCTTGCACACCCACGTTATCAATGTAAAGAGAGACCAGAAGGAAATCCTGAAATAGCCATAATGGTCATGAGACTGTGACGAGGAGTGACCCGGTTGTTTTCTTCTCTCATTTTCCACATCTTTAATGAGCACGTTCTACTCTGTGGGACCCTGGGTATTGGTTTTCTCATCCTGTCAGCGATTCTTCTGAAGGGCTGGGGCTGGGGGTGTTCACAGAGCTCTCAGAAATAATGCAGGAGATATATGGATTCTTTTGAGGTCCTTGGACTTATAGTGAAGAACACTAGTTAATATGTTCTATTGGGCAGCTCTGTCTTTGCTGACAGAGGGAAGTATAATACAGTCCTATTTTTATTTCTTTTATCTCTGCTGAGGGCCAGGTCTAGGTGCTGCCAAGACGGGCCAAGTTCATCAGTTTTCTGCCCGAACGAACAGCCACCTTTCAAAAGCATGGGTTAACTACTCAGCCCCCGTCTACTCTGTGGACAGGAAGGGGCTCTGGCACTGTATTTAGAGAGTTCAGTCTAGACAGAGCCTTAGACCACTGGTATAAAATCACACTCAAGGTATGAAAGTTAAGCACAGCAGAGGGTAACTGAGACACCAAGAGAACAAAAAAAGAGACGCCCCCTTTCCAGAAGCATTCCTGCTGAGCCCTGAGACATTCCAATGAGAAACATGTTTTAAGAACATGGTCACCCTGGCCTCAGAATTCTCCAGTACCAACAGGTAAGCACCGAAGAGATTACAAGGGAACTCACAAAAAGCAACAGCTGATCAGCTATAACTTCTCTGCCAATAGATGAGACCTTCTTAAGCAACCTACTGCTCATAACTATCTTGCTCCATTTCTTATTTCTACCATCAGTCATTTATCTGTTCAAGCTATGAAAATACACCCCTCAATCCCAGGATTCAAACAGGACTGACAGATTTCAATTCTGAATACTTTTATATTAAAAATAAAACAAAGTTCCACTTCAAATATCAAAAGAAAAAAAAAAATCACACATCAGTAAACCCACTACAGAACAGTACTTTCAAATAGTTTGGAGGTAGGGCGGGGTATGGCTTCACTCCATTGTGTCTCAGTCACAACAGCGTGAGTTTTGCTCACCTAACTCTGTTTCACCTCAAAACAGATGTTAAGTCAGGAAATGACGTTTCCAGGTGCCCTCCAGGTCAGCCCTTCTTCCTGGCATTACTAAGCTTTCTCTCCCTGACTCTTCACCACCTACCATTAGGCCAGGTCCTTTCTTATGACTGATGCAGGGGTACTCAATCCTATGTAGCCAGGGGTCTAGAAGAGGGCACAGGGCCTATGTGTCCGGTGTACTGCCTCCATTCAGAGAAAGAGAAAGCCAACCCCCCTCACGAAGTAACTAGGGCTGACACAGCAAGACGCTCTGTAGTTTGGACCCAGACCAGACTCCAAAAATAGTCCTTTCAGCCTCAGCCTAAAGCTAAGGTGGTCAGCTTAAGTCAGGTTTAAATACCTCCTGATTTTACTGATCGCTTTTTGTTGAAACTGGTAACAATTTTTCCTCATGAACATGATACTAATGCCCAATAACTTTAAAAGGGGGGGTGGTGGGAGTGTTTTAAAATAGATGAATTTATTTATTTTTTTTTTTTTTTGAAGTTAATTGCACATAATGTTATCAGTGGGCCTATGGTGGAATGAATGCCTCTTGCCACCCTGAAGCAGGCTACTTTATAGAAACTTACCCAATTGTGCAAGCAGTTAACTAGCAACAAGTCTGAAAATTTGGTTACGGATATAAGTACAAAGCTGGTTCATCAAATCCCTGTTCTGGCCCTCAACCCAATGCATTTCAACTAAAGCATCATCCACTTCCTTCTTCACATTTATCAAACACTTGAATAGGTAATGTCCAGCCACTCCTTGGAGATGGCTCCCTTTTTCAGACACTGGACTGCTGAACTGCTCAGAAGCCTCTCGGTCCTGGGCTCCATTGCTAGAGCCTTTACAACTCTCCAAAACCTCCATCCCTCCCTTCTCCTCACTCCTTTCATCCTCCATGTGTTCTGGGTTTTCTTCTTGGGGAAGTGGATCCTGGTTTGAGCAATGGCCCTCAACAGTGGCAGACTCGCCTTCCTGTGTGGCGGGCTCGCATGGGACACTCTCCTGGGGGCCCTGGGCCAAATCTTGGCCACTACCCAACTCTCTGGGGGTGGTGGACTTTTTCTCCTCCAAGGCTTGGATGACATCCTCAGGAGCTCGGGGAACTTCTCTCAATTGTCTCACTCGTTCTCTTTTCTTTCTCCTTAAATGAATCCAGGAGTTTTCTATTGCTGTTAGGAAAAGGCTAACTTCTTCCTTTCCACAGGGAACGCGTTTATGCTGGACCTATTTGGAGGAAGAACAGAATTTTAGAGGAAATCACTTTTGTCTTAACGCCTTTAAAAAAAACAAAAAAGAGGAGAAAGGAAAAAAGAGATTGTTGTAAGATTCTTCAATGTGCTTAACCAGGTACCTTCAGGTCAGTGAGGATTTTTTCAATCCATGCTGTCACCACCACTATGCCTTCCACTGCCTCTGAGCCCAGCGATGATGCTTTGAGGGACAATTCTTTCATCACAGACTCCAACACTATGAACGTAATGGGTTTCCTTGACTTCTCTAATTTTCTTCGCTTACTGGGTGGTGACTAAAAGAAAAAGAAGGGATGGGGGAAGAAGGGAAAGTTATCCAAATAATCAAATCCTATGCATTGTAATGAACTTGACTAGGAACATTTCCATGACTTCTACTACAAAACACAGAGCACTAAAAACATAAAGAAAGGCCTTTGCATGTTTAATTTTAATACTAAAACAACTATGCCAAATAGATTGATCACCTCTTCATTTTATAGAAAGGAAAACTAAGATACAAAGATATGTAACCAGCTCAAGGTCACATAGCTAGTAATTTGGAAAGTTAGAACCGAACCCCAAACCCAGGTTCTTTGCCATGGGCTATCTGTATATAATACCCCCCAATTACTAAATGTCCTTAATCTACATGTTGTGCCCAACACATGCCTGTACAATTATTTATTTCATGGCAACTTAAAGGCCCTGGGGGCACTGTGTTCTCTTCTCTAAAGAACTACATGGTTTAGAGGCACCAGGGTGGCTCAGGCCATTGAGCATCTGCCTTCCGCTTGGGTCCTAACCCAGGGGTCCTGGGATCGAGCCCCAAGTCGGGAATCCTTACTCAGCGGGGAGTCTACTTCTCCCTCTTCCTCTGCCCCTCCTCCTGCTCAAGCTCTCTCTCAAATAAATAAATAATAATCTTTTAAAAAAAGAAAAGAAAGAAAAAGAACTGCATGGTTTAAAAATCACCTATGTGGGGGCGCCTGGGGGGCTCAGTGGGTTAAAGCCTCTGCCTTCGGCTCAGGTCATGATCCCAGGGTCCTGGGATCGAGCCCCACATCGGGCTCTCTGCTCAGCGGGGAGCCTGCTTCCTCCTCTCTCTCTGTCTGCCTCTCTGCCTGCTTGTGATCTCTGTCAAATAAATGAATAAAATCTTAAAAAAAAAAAAAAATCGCCTATGTGTAGTCTAAGTTGATACTTGTTGAGGCTTGAAGGAAAGCAGCTGGTTAGCCACAGCCTATGAGATCATATGTGAGGAAAGTCCAGGGCCACTAGGATCAAATGGGCAGAGCAGGAGGCCTGCTGCACCTTGGTTAATGTTAGGACCAAACCAACAGCTAGCTGAACACTGCCTCTCTGCTGGAGGAGGAGATACCAGTAGTGAAAAGAAGAGTGGATTTTAAAACTAGTCCCACAAAATTCAAGACTGTCATCTTTCATGGGCACCTGGGTGGCTCAGTGGGTTAAAGCCTCTGCCTTCGGCTCAGGTCATGATCCCAGGATCCTGGGATTGAGCCCCGCATCGGGCTCTCTGCTTGGAGGGGAGCCTGTTTTCTCCTCTCTCTCTCTGCCTACTTAGGATCTCTGTCAAATTAAAAAAAAAAAAAAAAAAAAAAAAGACGGTCATCTTTCAATTTCAAGCTTAGGAAGTGAACTATACTCTACCCACTAGAGGGACTCAAGTTCCATTTAAAAAACTAAATGACATTGCTGTATTTAAAACTAATTTCTCTAAAGTAAAAGTTCACCGAATTTTTAGTGACTCTTAGCTAAGAACAGATATATCATGAACACTTTAAGAGACAAACCTGTACCTGTTGGCAACATTTATCAAAACTTTAAAAAATTGGGGCACCTGGGTGGCTCAGTAGGTTAAAACTTTAAAAAATCAAGATAATTCTAATGGTTAGGGTCAAAATGAGCAGGTAAGGATTATAAGGAGAAGGCTCATAAAGAGGGAACACCTTAGTCAGCTACGAAGACCTTTTCCTGCAAAAAGCAGCCCCACAGTGGTGATGTCACTGCAAATCCACCTAGAAACACTAACCGAACAAATGCGTAGGCACACAGAGTCACATCCACTTACTGGGGGAGGCCTTGTACAGACTTAACCAGCAATTCCACATCATATAAATACACAACAAAACAGCCAGTTTTTTTCTATGCTAGAAAACCTCTAGATCATATTTCTATGAAATAATCTATATTTTCCCTTTATACCAGCTATCAACTAAAAAAATAAAAACAGGGACACCTGGGTGGCTTGGTTGGTTAAGTGCCTGCCTTTGGCTCAGGTCATGATCCCAGGGTCCAGAGATCAGGCTCCTTGCTTAGCAGGTAGCCTCATTCTTCTCTCTCTGCCTGCCACTCCCCCTGCTTATCCTTTCACTCTTTCTATCAAATAAATAAATAAAATCTTAAAAATAAATAAATAAAATTAAAACTAAAAAAGGAAATTAAAGAACACTAGAAAACAAGCTTAGAAGAAAAGGCAGGATGCCTGAGTGGCTCAGTTGGTTAAGCGTCTGCCTTTGGCTTAGGCCATGATCCCAGCTTCCTGGGATCCAGCCCCTCATTGCTGCTCAGCAGTGAGTTTGCTTCTTCCTCTCCCTCTGACTTTGCCCCTCCCCTCTACTTGTGTGCTTTCATGCAAGCTCTTCTCTATCAAAGAAATAAATAGAATCTTTAAAGGAGAAAAAGAAGGAAAAGAAAGAAAGAAAAAATAAAAAACAAAAAACAAAGGGTTTATACATGACTAAGAACCTGCTCTTGAAAAATAAATCATGGACTCCAAGCTCTGAGTCTGAACTTATTCAAATAATGTTTCAGACAAGATGAGACAAATTCATATTGATATTAACCCAGAAGTACTGTTATTTCTCAATCACCTAGCATAAGATAATTTCTACAGTCTACTTAGAGTCTAACCGTTTTCACTAAGAAGCTTAAGATGTGATTATTAAGCTGGGGAGGAAGTAAGTTAGTGGTGTGTAGGAGGGGGCTGGGGAATGAGAACCAGATTCTCCAGCCCACTTCCCAATATCCGAAGATGTTACTACGGACAGATCACTGTACCAGGATCATACCGGACAACCCACTTGGCACACCAAAGGTCACCAAGAAATAAGGCTGAAAAAATAGCACCTCATATCTCTTCTGACAGAGATGATAATCATTGTGCTTAAATTCCAATGAACAAAGTGAAGATGCTGCTGTTCCTCAATCTCTGTGGCCTACAATAGTGTTTGTCCAAAAGAAAAAAAGGACTCATCATTTCTAGAACTTACAGGAGAGAAATGCATCCTCACTGAACCTAATAAGAGCTCTATTAGGGATCCACTTTCCAACTTCTGAGGGAGTCAGAAATAACAAAATAGACAACTTATTACCCTATGACCCCAGGGTGAAAATGAAAACTTCTGTATCTCAAAAACAGGTCCTTTACCTGGCACTGTGGCCCCACTTTTTCATATATAAAGGCCAAAAAATAAATCGGGTACTTCAAATACTTCTAGTGAACTGCTTTAAAGATTTACATATATATATTTGAGAGGGAGATGGAGATCACAGGCATGCGGACACAGGGAGAGGGGCAGAGGGAGAGAATCTCAAGCAGACTCCCTGCTAAGCACAGAGTCAGGCTGGCTCCATCCCATGATCATGAGCCAAAATCAAGAGTCGGACATTCAACTGAATGAGGCACTCAGGAGCCCCCTTAGTGAACTGCTTTAATACACATGTACATATACACAGTCACAGGACTGTTTTAGTTTTTTTTAAGATTTTATTTATTTGTCAGAGAGAGTGAGAAAGGAGAGAATGCACAAGCAGGGGTAACAGCAAGCAGAGACAGGGAGCCTGATGCAGGACTCAATCCAAGGACCCTGGATCATGACCTGAGCTGAAGGCTGACACTTAAACAACTAAACCTCCCAGGCATCCTGGGATTCTCAGTTTTTCAAACATTTTTAAGAAGATTTACCCATGTATTTGAGAGAGAAAATGCACCCATGAGCAGGGGGAGAGGCAGAAGGAAAGGAAGAAGAGGGAGAAGCAGACTCCCTGCTGAGTGTAAAGCCCCAATATGGGGTTTGATCCCATGACCCCTGAGATCATGACGTGAGCCGAAATCAAGAGTCAAATGCTTAACTGACTGAGCCACCCATGAGGCCCCCCAAATTCTCAGTTTTTAAATGACTGAAGTTTAACATAAGCTTGGCTTACAGCAAACATTCCTTTCCCCCTTGTGTTTGTACTGAAATTTCTTAGTAGGCAGGGCCAGAGTAAAATACAGGAGCAGGCCTTAAGAAATTAATAGTTAAATTCAACCCCACAGGTCTCTAGTAGCAGGTAATTTTATACCCTGCCACAACACTAGTACAGAAGCTGTTTTCTTCCCATTGAGATGAACTTTGCAAATATGCTTATGATCTCAAACCACTAGTATTTTTCAAAAAATATTTTATTTACTTATTTGAGAGAGAGAGAGAACATGAGCAGGGTGAAGGGCAGAGGGAGAAGCAGACTCTCTGCTGAGCAGGGACCCCCCCCCCACAGTGTGGGACTTGATACTGGGACTCTGGGAGCAAGACCCAAGCAAAGGCAGACGCTTAACTGACTGAGCCACCCAGGTGCCCAGAACCACAAATATTTTAAACAAAGAGTGCTATACTATACTCAAACTTATATCATAAGGTACTTTAAGCAGGCAAGATAAAAAAATTCAACATTTTTTCCTTTTAAGTATTTTATTTATTTGACAGAGAGAGAGAGAGAAAGAGACAGCAAGAAAGGGAATACAGGGACAGGGCGGAACAGGCTTTCTATTGAACAAAGAGCCTGATGTGGGATTAAATCCCAGGACCCTGGGATCATGACCTGGGCAGAAGGCAGACGCTTAATGACTAAGCCACCCAGACACCCCAATAATTCAACATTTTAAAGTATAAAACAAAAGTCACTTATTTACAAGGGGTAGTCTAGTTTACGTGCAGAACTAGAAGGTGAACTTAGAACTGATTTTGGATTAGAAGATATTCTGTATTCCGCAGCTGAAAGGACAATGTGAAAGAAGTTTGGTGAGGAACTCTAAAGCCCATAGGGGATACTGGCTTTCTAACTTTTGAATTACACGGAGATGGGCCTCAAGTGTTATTTTGTTGCATCGTTGAAAATACAGTAGATTGAAACCATAAGTGAACAAAAACAGTTCTTAAATTTTATTATATGTGCTGCCGAAGCGAGCACCAGTTCTTAAATTTTAAAATAGGCTTTACCTAGCAGGGCTGTCTATAAATCTCTTAAATCCTGCTTTTACTTTAATTTCTAGATCTCAGTGGTGCAATCAATCAAGAGACTTCCAAATGAGGTACAACTTGACACAGATCCATGTAATGCCTGTTATGCTTCTGTCGTTAACTAGAGCTAAGGCAAAACCTCCCAAAGAAGCCACAAGATACACAAAATCACTAAGGTCTCCCTAGGCTCTGCAGGAAAGGAAGGGTGTCATTCACTAGAATCTGTGGAGCATGTGGCCACAGCCTCCTTGTTTTGATACACCAACCTCCAGGATGGTCTTGAGGGGAAAGGAGTGCTCTTGCTCTTGGCCACAGGAATGGAGTCCTGCCATTCTGCTGTTCTCTGATTGGCTGATTCCCCCACCCCTGGAAACAAGCAGCAATGCCTGGGAGCTGTGATTCTGAACAGGCTCTAACAATTTGAGAAAGAGAGACAAGGGCCAACAGTGACACCTGACTAGAATATAGACAGGGAGTGTGCCAGCCAGACTACCTTACAAACTATGCCTTATTTGAATGTGTTATCAGCTTTGCTGCCATGAAGTGGATTGAATATTCTGTTGTCTAAGGGTGTAACTTCCTTATTAACAAACAGTTCAGTGGATTTATCTACTGCTATCTTAATCTGACAGGTTCCTTGTTAAAATGTCCTGAAACTGGAGCACCTGGCTGGCTGGCTGAGTTAATAGAGCATGTGACTCCTTTTTGTTACTATTTTTTGAAAATTTTATTTATTGAGAGAGAGAGCAGGGGGAGGAGTAGAGGTTGAGGGAGAAGCAGGCTCCATGTCCAGCAGGGAGTCTGACTGGTGCTTGATCCCAGGACACTGGGATCACAACCTGAGCCCAAAGCTGACTGAGCCATCCAGGCACCCCATGACTTTCTTTAAAATAATTTTTTAAAAAGATTTTATTTATTTGTCACAGAGTGATCAAGCACATAAGCAGAGGGAGAGGGAGGCAGAGGGAGAAGCAGGCTCCCCTCTGAGCAAGGAGCCTGATGCAGGACTTGATTCCAGGACCCAGGGATTGTGACCTGAGCCGAAGGCAGATTACTTAACCGACAGAGCCACTCAGGCGTGCTGGGACTCTTTTAAAAATGATTTTAAGTAATCTCTAAACCCAATGTGGGGCTCAAACTCAAGATCAAGAGTCACATGCTCTACTGAGCCAGCTAAGCACCCCAAAGAGCTTGTGCGTCTTGATATATATATATGTGTGTGTGTGTGTGTGTGTGTGTGTGTGTGTGTATGTATGTGTGTGTGTATATGTATATATATAGGTGTATATGTATATATAATTTTTATATATTATAGTATATTTTATTATATATTAATGTATTAAAATATAGATCATATATAAATAAATTATATACACAAATAAAATTGAATACTATGCAGCCATCAAAAAACCCAAAATCCACGGGGTGCCTGGGTGGCTCAGTGGGTTAAGCCGCTGCCTTCGGCTCAGGTCATGATCTCAGGGTCCTGGGATCGAGCCCCTGTCTGCTCAGCAGGGAGCCTGCTTCCTCCTCTCTCTCTCTGCCTGCCTCTCTGACTACTTCTGATCTGTCAAATAAAGAAAAATCTTAAAAAAAAAAAAAAAACCCCAAAATCTTGCCATTTGCAATGACATGGATGGAACTAGAGGGTATTATGCTAAGTGAAATAAGTCAGTTGGAGAAAGACAATTATCATATGATCTCTCCGATATGAGGAATCTGAGACAGGGCGGGGGGTCATGGGGGGAAGAAGTGAAATAAGATGGGACCAAGGAGGGAGCCAATCCATAAGAGACTCTTAATCTCCGGAAAAAAAACTGAGGGTTACTGAAGGGGTGGCAGGTGGGAGGGATGGGGTAACTGGGTGATAGACACTGGGGAGGCTATATGCTGTGGTGAGTGCTGTGAATTGTTATGACTGATGAATCACAGACCTGTACCCCTGAAACAAATAATACATTATATGTCAATTAAAAAAAAAAAAAAAAAGCAAGGGGGAGAAAAGTCTATGTAGAATGTTATCTAAGAAGGGGTGGTTTATTTATTGTTTCTAAGATTTTTGGGGGGGCCACCTAAGTGGCTCAGTTGGTTAAGCAACTGACTCTTGATTTTGGCTCAGGTCATGATCTCAGAGTTGTGGGATCAGGTCCTGGGTCAGGCTCTGCACTGGGTGTGGAGCCTGCTTAAGATTCTCTCTCACAGGGGCACCTGGGTGGCTCAGTGGATTAAAGCCTCTGCCTTTGGCTTAGGTCATGATCCCAGGGTCCTGGGATCAAGACCTGAATCAGGCTCTCTGCTCAGCAGGGAGCCTGCTCCCTCCCCACCCCCGCTGCCTGCCTCTCTGCCTACTTGTGATCTGTCAAATAAATAAAATCTTAAAAAAAAAAAAAAAGATGGGGCGCCTGGGTGGCTCAGTGGGTTAAGCTGCTGCCTTCGGCTCAGGTCATGATCTCAGGGTCCTGGGATCAAGTCCCGCATCGGGCTCTCTGCTCCGCAGGGAGCCTGCTTCCTCCTCTCTCTCTCTGCCTGCCTCTCTGCCTACTTGTAATCTCTCTCTGTCAAATAAATAAATAAAATCTTAAAAAAAAAAAATAAAATAAACAGGAACTATAAAAAAAAAAAAAAAAAGATTCTCTCTCTCCCTCTGTTCCTCTACCCTCCCCGCCTACCCCCAGCTAGATAGACAGATACATAAATGAATAAATACTTTCTCTTTCCTTTCAAAGTAATCACCACACCCACTGCGGGGCTCAAACTCATGACCCCTTGACCAAGAGTTGCATGCTCTTCTGACTGAGCCAGCCAGTTGTGGTGGTCTGAACCATACATATATAGTTCCTATGTTAAAAGACACATAGAACAGAAGGATAAATTATAATGACACATGGAGCAGGACCAGCCCGACTTCTCAGAGCCCCCTGTTTCCTCATCTAGAAAGTGGGGATAATACCATCTACTTTTACTTGATTGTTGTCAGGTTTAAATAAAAACGACATTAACCTGTGTGATGCATTCAAATAACAAAAAGACTACCCCCAGGGCTTCAATTCTATTAGCTCTATTAATGTCCTGTTCACAATGCTGCACCTTAGTATAAATCCTACACCATTTCCTTTGGCATTTGAAGAAAACTTACTGAGCACCCATCAGATATTGACAACTCCTCCATGAAGTCAGCTCTAACTAGGCCAGCCAGAACTGCTTTTGTTTTGGGAACTCCCTAACTCCCAACCATTCATTTCAGCATTTGCTATTTCGGAGCAATGCTTGTGTGTGTTTCCCACACATAAAACTTGTCATTGTTAAGGACAGAAAATGGTGTCTTCTTTCTTTGGTATTATCACAATGAAGGTCATCCTTAATAAGACACACTGCACCTGGGGTGTGCTCAGTTGGGTTAGTCCTTTGACTTTGGCTCATGTCATGATCTCAGAGTCCTGGGATCAAGCCCTGCATGGGGCGCTCTGCTCAGCTGGGAGCCTGCTTCCCCTTCCCTCTTTGCCTGCCTCTCTGACTACTTGTGATCTCTTTCTCTCTGTCAAATAAATAAATAAAATCTTTTTTTAAAAAAATGGGGCGCCTGGGTGGCTCAGTGGGTTGGGCCGCTGCCTTCGGCTCAGGTCATGATCTCGGGGTCCTGGGATCGAGCCCCGCATCGGGCTCTCTGCTCAGCGGGGAGCCTGCTTCCTCCTCTCTTTCTGCCTGCCTCTCTGCCTGCTTGTGATCTCTGTCAAATAAATAAATAAAATCTTAAAAAAAAAAAAAAAAGATACATTGCTTCTATTTTACAGCCTACGGTATACCCTGGTATGGTACTGGTTTTCAAACCATTTAACAACAGAATCCTTTCAATACATAATATCAATGCAAGCAGATCAGCTCTGATTAAAAGGAGGGAAAGGCCTGAATTACCAACCTGACATCTGCCCCGAGCTGCCAACCCCCTGTGGCACCCGATACAGAATCCCTAATCTTTCTAGAACCAGTGAGAATAGCTATGCAGTAGTAAGGAAAATACTGCCAGGAGATCCTAGCTCTGACACTAACAAGGTTACCTGATTAATATGACCCTTTCCCTCCATCTGATTTCCAAAAGTCCTCTAGTTTTACTCCCTAGACAGGAAAGTCTCCAGGCTTAAAAGAAATATCTTGAACACAGGGCGATAATTTTTTAAAAACAGAGTTCCAGGGCAACGCTCATACCAAGAGTGCACAACTTACTGGGGCCACATTATTTTTCCCTCTTAGTTTGATAAGCATTAAACTTCTGAAAGCAAAGCAAAGCTAAAATAACAGGCTGAGCAATCAGAGAAGCTGGGACAAAGAGGCATTCTCAGTGGCATGTTAAATTTGTAAAGAACAGTCCTCACAATACACTTCCTTATACTCATCATCAGTCAGGACTGATTGTACAAAAATTCTACCAACACTAGGACTCATCTTTTTGTTGCTGAAATAAATGGAGACAGGAGCAATGGACTTACTGTAGGCACCTGAATCAGAATTTTTTTAGCATTCAGCACTAACATAACAGAGTCAGTGGGCTTGAGATAAGTGAAAACAGAAGTTGCCATAGTAACTTGCACATTTATCCTAAAAAGGCAGGGGGGGGGAAGTAGGTCAATATTTCTACTTAACTAGCTCTAGTCCTTGGCTTCCTCCCACTGAAAGCAGCATCCTCTTATCTCTCCATCCCTAATGGGAGCAAGGGCCGGGGGGGAAGTCAGGTGAGCATTTCAAAGAGCGAGGGGTGGGGAGTGGTCGAGGTGAAAGGAAGGAGAACCAAGAGGACAGCCCACTGAAAACCTCAGGAGCGCCCTGGGACTACACCTGGGAAAGCAGCTGCTGATCAAGGGAACCAGTGCTAAGAAACTGTTGCTGGGTTACTGCAAATCAGAAATTGCCATTTTCCCTGTAGCAGTTTGAGTGCACCTAATGGAACACTTGGGAACGTATTATTAACAGTTTTGGGTTGATGGCAGCAGTGGGGAGGGAGTACTCTGGCATGGCAGAAACCTTTGCAAGAGGCATTCTTTGATGGCTGAAACTACGAATAGGGCTCAAGGATGACCTAAAAGACAAGGAGGGAGAAAGGTTCATTTTCAAAATAAGCTGATTCTGCTAACACAGAAACATAGTGCCTTTTGATATTTTGATCTGAAACAGCTACTAATCCAAGAGAGCAAAGGTGACTCTGGACCCTGAGATTACATGGAAAGTGCCAGAGCCCATTATAAGCTCTTCTACCTGTAGTGCCAACAAATGTGGGAAGCAGGTTAAACAGAAAGCATTTGGAAACAGGCACAGTTTCACTTTCCTGCAGCTGCTACTATCTGCACAGGGATGACCCAGTGTTTACACAGGGATAACCTAAAGCATTACTACTGATTTTAACAATTTGGTGTGAAAGCCCCAATACTCTAGAAAATGACAGAAAGGATAATCCTATAGAGAGATTAAAAAAAATTAGAACCATCTTTTTAACAGTAAATATTTCAAACACTAACCTCTAGTCTCCCTACTGCATTGTTCAGAGGTGGGTCTAGACTTCCACATGATAGGTCATTCAAACTTGACTGGGAGATCTCTCTCCTTCTCCCTCTCTCTTTTTTGAACGATTTTATTTATTTGTGGGAGAGCGAGTGAGCGAGTACAAGCTGGAGGAGCAGCAGACAGAGGGAGAAGCAGACTCCCTGATGAGCAAGGAGTCTGATGCAGAGCTTGATCCCAGGACCCTGGGATTAGGACCTGAGCCACCCAGGTGCCCCTGGGAGACTTATTTCAACCAGCAGCACACTTAATAGCAGAATCCAGAAAGGACAGGCTGTTTTAAATGTGAGCCCATGTATTCAGAAATACCTGCAAATTGTCTCCTTGTAGTTCTGCACATGTCCCTATTCCTCTGCAGTGAAGGAAGGGTTAGAGGCTCACAGACACTGCAACATTTAGGATGCCTTGAAAGACCAAGCGCATCGAAGCCTTTGGGAGTTGAGCACCCAGAACAAGCATACTGCACAGACAGGGGATCAGGTACCAGGCACCAGGTCTCCACAAATACTATGGGAAGAAGGAGAGTGCTGAGCAATGTTTGCATAAACTTAAGATGGGAGGCTCCAGGCAACAAGGTCCATCATTCTGTGAATGAACTATGAGAACAAACAGATGCTATTCTATTACCACCTCTTAGTACAGGCCAGTAAAATTATTCAGTCTAACCAGTTCAGAAGTATTTTTCCTTTACCTATGATAACACAGAGGACAAAGAGAAGTTTGTGGAACAAATTATTTTTCTACAACAATCTATTCCAGGGACGCCTGGGTGGCTGAGTAGTTAAGCGTCTCTGCCTTTGGCTCCTGTCATGATTCCAGGACCCTGGGATAGAGCCCCACATCGAGCTCCCTGCTCAGCAGGGAGTCTGCTTCTCCCTCTCTGTCTGCCCCTCCCCTCCTGTTTGTGATCCCTCTCTTCTCCCTCTCAAAATAAATAAAATCTTTAAAAACAAAAATATTCAGGGCACCAGAGCACCTAGGTGGCTCAGTGGGTTAAGCCTCTGCCTTCAGCTCAGGTCATGATCTCAGGGTCCTGGGATCAAGCCCCACACTGGGCTCTCTGCTCAATAGGGAGCCTGCTTCCCCCCACCACCCTGCCTGCCTCTCTGCCTACTTGTGATCTCTCTCTCTCTGTCAAATAAATAAATAAATAAAAACAAAAACATTCCATTCCCCAAAATGTTCAAGCTTAAGCATATGCAAAACAGAGAGACTAGAAAAGTGCCTACCACCCAGCTTCAAAACTCACCAATATTCTAGTGGTAATTTTAAAGCTAACAAAGAACCTTTTACTGGAATGATCCCTAAGTGTTATGCATCAAAAGCCTACAACCCCAAATAGCAATTTCTGTATTCACCAATAACCCCAGAGATAACTACTCTACGAAAGCATCAATAGTAAAGGAAAATAAACAGATTTCAATTTTAATTCTTAAGGAATATCCAACAGAATAATTATACCCACAAGGTGTTTCTATAGGTTACATTACCAGAATTTTTAATTCCTTAAAGACACATTTTCTAATTCACTTATGTCTGCTGAGAAAGAATCACTGTGTTGCACAAACCCAAAGAAAGGCTCCACGGTCACCACAGTCAGCCTTCTAGGACTGTGTCTTGTTTCACAACCACTTCCCATTCCGAAATAAGCATTTGGGATAAACTTCAGGGAAACCGAGGCAGTACAGATTTAGTTCATTTCTGACCTACTATAGCCCACCATGTGCTGGCATTTAGAGAAGCTAAAGCAAAATCTCTACTTACTGGTACTGTAACATCGTCATAAAAACTCCAAGCTAAAGCCCATCTCATTGTCCGACCTTGACAGAATTCGGTGTAGGTGACTTTAGGAACCTGAAACCAACAAACATGGCATCTCATTAAACTGAAGTAATTCTAGCAATGTTCTGCGTTGCTGCCTCATGCTAATTATTTCTTTGTTTTCCTTTTTATCAGTTAACATAACACTACTATCCCAAAACAGTTATGCATAGCTGTCTAATAATCAATTAATAAATTATCTTTCAACAAAGATGTGGGTTTTTTCCTCTCCCAAAGTATTAGAATTTATTTTTTTATTTTTTTAAAGATTTTATTTATTTATTTGACAGAGAGAAATTACAAATAGATGGAGAGGCAGGCAGAGAGAGAGAGAGGGAAGCAGGCTCCCTGCTGAGCAGAGAGCCCGATGCGGGACTCGATCCCAGGACCCTGAGATCATGACCTGAGCCGAAGGCAGCGGCTTAACCCACTGAGCCACCCAGGCGCCCCCAAAGTATTAGAATTTAGAGTTCTGGTTTGAAGGTCCAAATATTCAAAACATCCAAAATAACATAGCTCTTCAAAGAACCGCTGGTAAATGGTTCAAATGTTTTTTTTTTTTTTCCCTTTTCTTTTCTTTTTGGAAAAAGAGCCACCAAAGCTTAACTAGATAAAGCTGTGTAGTCGATCTTTTGTCTATCAAATTTAAGGGCGAAAATAAAACTACTTTGTGGCTGTTAGAATTTTAACAAAGAAAAGGTGTGACAGGGAAAATGTCTGAAAGAAACCAGAAATCAGAAACTTGGTTTCTATCTGACCACACATTTGATCCCCTTTTCTGAAAAGTCACCTGGCTCAAGCTTACCTGTGCCCCAACAATATAAACTGGGAGAGGTGTCAGGCGTCAGTATTAATTTGCCACCTGCTTTTCAAAAGAGAAGCAAGGGGCTGAATTCATGTGGACTGCACCATAAAGAGCAGCACACTTGAATGATTATCATTCTAGTTCTAGTTACTAGGTATATAACCCAGAACAAGCCCCTTTAACTTATGTAACCTTCAGTTTCTGCAATCATAAAAGAGTCAGATGTAGAAGAGTGGCAGGTAGAACCAGGTTTTTTGATTTCTAATACATCTCTGACATTGTACTCATTCTGTTTTCCCCCATCTTTTCTGTTATGATTGTCAAGTAGACCTTTAAAAAATAATTTATAAAAAACCTCTTTTACGGGGTGCCTGGGTGGCTCAGTGGGTTGAGCTGCTGCCTTCAGCTCAGGTCATGATCTCAGGATCCTGGGATCGAGTCCCACATCGGGCTCTCTGCTTAGCAGGGAGCCTGCTTCCCTTCCTTTCTCTCTGCCTGCCTCTCTGCCTACTTGTGATCTCTCTCTCTCTCTCTCTCTCTCTCTCTCTGTCAAATAAATAAATAAATAAATCTTTTTTTTTTTTTTTTTTTAAAAAAACCTCTTTTACAAAATTAAAAAATAAGAAAACAAAAAAACACATTTAGGGTTTTAAGGTATAAAGGAAATTCCCATACTCTAATTACCATCAAAAGTAGATATACCCCGGAATAATAACGACAAAGACTGACCCCTTGTATTCGAAGTTCTTCCTTCAGAGGAGCCAGGCTGCATTTTTTCCCCAGCATACAGCTATACCACCTAGGAAGAAAAAAATCAGAGAAGTAAAACATCGTTTATGTGGTTACATTTTTTAATTAAGCATTTTTCACACTAACAAAATGAGAACAGCAAAAAATTTTGAGTTAAGTTACAAGTAACAATAACAAAAATTATATTTAGACAAAGAGCAAACCTAGCAAAGGAAAACAAAGGCACCTGGGTGGCTCAGTCAGTTAAGCATTTGCCTTTAGCTCAGGTCATGTCATGATCCTGGGGTCCTGGGATCAAGTCCCATGTATTAGGAGGGCTCCCTGCTCAGTGGGGAGTTTGCTTCTCCCTCTGCCCTCCCCACTGCTCGTGTTCTCTCTCACATAAATAAATAAAATCGTAAAAAAGTAAAAATTTAAAAAGGGAAAACAAACCCAAAGCAATTTAAAAAAACAAAAACCCACTAAGCCTCTCCAAGGATTCAGGACTGTACATGTTTGGAAAGAGGGTGAAAAAGAGAGAGCTCTCTGCTGTGACAGTCAGAATAAAGGCCATTTAGCTCTAGGACAGAAATTAATTAATAAATAGCAGTAAAAACATGTATACCTGAAAGTACTACAATGTTGTATGTCAAATTATACCTCAACTAAAAGAAGTATAAACAGGTGAACCACGAGAGACTATGGACTCAGAAAAACAATCTGAGGGGTTTGACGTGGCGGGGGGGTGGGAGATTGGGGTACCAGGAGGTGGGTATTATAGAGGGTACGGATTGCATGGAGCACTGGGTGTGGTGAAAAAAATAATGAATACTGTTTTTCTGAAAATAAATAAATTGAATAAATAAATAAATAAATAAGTATAAACAATCACCTATATCATCTTAATAAAAATTATAAAATCTAGGGGCACCTGAGTGGCTCAGTGTGTGTGGGCCTCTGCTTTTGGTTTGGGTCATGATCCCAGGGTCCTGGGATCAAGCCCCACGTCGGGCTTTCTGCTCAACAGGGAGCCTGCTTCCTCCTCTCTCTCTGCCTGCCTTTCTGCCTACTTGTGATCTCTGTCAAATAAATAAATAAATAAATAAAATCTTTAAAAAAAGAATTATAAAATCTGACATGGACCTAATACTTTTGAGATGACCTCACCTGCAAAGGATTTAAGGATATATATTATTTCAAAGGAATATGAAATCAATTTCTTTTATTAGTAAACATAAATCTACAAGTCGGAATGGGGAGAAGATGGGAATGAACTAGTTAAAAGGTAAAAGATGGGAGTGAACTAGTTAAAGGAGTGTCTAGTCAAAAAGACATAGAATTTAGGGCTGCCTGGGTGGCTCAGGCATTGAGTAGCTGCCTTCAGCTCGGATCATGATCCCAGTGTCCTGGGATCAAGCCCGGCATCTGGCTCCTTGTTCGGGGGGAGGCCTGCTTCTCCTTCTCCCGCTCCCCCTGCTTATGTTCTCTCTCTCGCTATGTCTCTGTCAAATAAATAAAAAATCTTAAAAAAATAAACATAGAAGTTAGTCTGTGAAAGATTAACTACTATGTTTTCTATCATAATTAACTAGGAAACTTACCAAATATATATAACAATTGTTTTTCAGACACTGGACAATTGCAGGGAAGACCTATAACCTCTGGGAGAGAAACAAACCAGGTGAGTCCCATAACTGTCAGAGCATACTGCCTGAAGAGCCCAATAATCTTGAACTGGTGAGCAACAGACTGGATTTCAAAGGCCCAGGCAGAAAGGATTTGAAGAGCAAATCGTAAGAGAGGAAGGACTTGCACAGAGAGAGAATTCTGGGCTTCTGCAGAATTATTTCCTGGAATTTTTTTTTTTTTTTTAAAGATTTTATTTATTCGACAGAGAGAGACATAGCAAGAGAGGAAACACAAGCAGTGGGATAGAGAGAGTGAGAAGCAGGCCTCCTGAGGAGCAGGGACCCGGATGTCGGGCTCGATCCCAGAACCCTGGGATCATGACCTGAGCGGAAGACAGACGCTTAACCTATGGAGCCACCCACTGCCCCTCCTTGGAATATTCTGCAGAATAAGGATTTGCACCTGTGAAGTGGAACTTCAGACGAGGGAAAGAATTCTCAGAGGAGCGCCTGATTGTCTTAGTCGGTTAAGTGTCCAACTCTAGATTTCTGCTCTTGTCATGTCAGGGTCCTGGGACCAAGCCCTGATATGGACTCCACACTCAACAGGGAGTCTGCTTAAGGATTCTCTCTCCCTCTCCCTGCTCCATCTCTAAAATAAATAAATACATCTTTAAAAAAAATTCCCCAGAAAATAGTAAGCTGAACAACTGGAGTCCAGACATAACCAGACTAGTTTGCAATTCTACTGGCCAGAGGAGAAAGCGCTTGTTAATAAAAGGGGCATCTCGGGCACCTGGGTGGCTCAGTGGGTTAAGCCGCTGCCTTCGGCTCAGGTCATGATCTCAGGGTCCTGGGATGGAGGCCCACATCGGGCTCTCTGCTCAGCAGGGAGCCTGCTTCCTCCTCTCTCTCTGCCTGCCTCTCTGCCTGCTTGTGATCTCTCTCTGTCAAATAAATAAATAAAAAATCTTTAAAAATAAATAAATAAATAAATAAAAGGGGCATCCGGGCGAATGGGTGGCTCAGTGGGTTAAGCCGCTGCCTTCGGCTCAGGTCATGATCTCAGGGTCCTGGGATCGAGTCCCGCATTGGGCTCTCTGCTCAGCAGGGAGCCTGCTTCCTCCTCTGTCTCTCTGCCTGCCTCTCTGCCTACTTGTAATCTCTCTCTGTCAAATAAATAAATAAAATCTTTTTTAAAAATAAATAAATAAATAAAAGGGGCATCTATCTAGTGGAGTCCTAGAATGAGTCTAGAGGCTATTCTATATTTACCCTAACAAAGCTTAAAAGTAAAACTCAAAAGGATCAAAGATCACCAGTAACTTAAGTAAGCATCAAAATCTGACATTCTTTAAAGGAACACAATGAAATACAATACCCCAAAATGTAAGATTTGCAATGTCTAGCATCCAATAAAAAAGGACCAGATGTTTGTAAAAGAGGTAGGATAATGACCTGCAACCAGGATAAAAAAAAATCAATCATTAGAAACAAATCAAGAAATAAGAGATGGATGAAATTAGCAGATGGTGGACATTAAAACCACTCTTAGAAATATGTTCCATAACAAAACACAGACATGGTGAGGAGCATGAGGGAAGATATAAAAACCAACCAAATGGAACTTAGAGACATGAAAGTTATGGTACCTAAAATGAAAAATTCACTGGATAGGATTAACAACATATTAGACTCTGCAAAAGAAAAGACCTGTGAAGACACAGCAACAAACTATACAAAATAGGGGGTGCCTGGGTGGCTCAGTGGGTTAAGCCACTGCCTTCGGCTCAGGCCATGATCTAAGGGTCTTGGGATCGAGTCCTACATCGGGCTCTCTGCTCAGCAGGGAGCCTGCTTCCCTTCCTCTCTCTGCCTGCCTCTCTGCCTACTTGTGATCTCTGTCTGTCAAATAAATAAAAATAAAATTAAAAAAAAAAAGAAAGAAAGAAAGAAAGAAACTATACAAAATAAAGCACACTGCGGGAAAAGAAGATGGGGGGGGGGAAACACAGCACATGTGACCTGTGGGACACTATAAAGCAACACACATTAAGTGGTATTTCAGAAAAGGGATATAATAATAATCAACTAAAAAAAAGTAACAAGAGAATCATAGTTTTCTTAAACATTTAAATCTTACATAAAATGTTTAAAAGTATGATGACACCAGGAATGATGTCCACCCTCCACTTCTATTCAAAATTATACTAGAGATTCTAGTTGATACAATAAAGTGACAAAATGCACGTGGACTGACAAGAAAGAAAACTGTCTCTTTAAACAGAAGACATGATCATCTATGTAGAAAATTCTTTGAAATCTAGGGAAAAGCTACTAGAATAAATGAATTCAGAAAGGTCACAGAATAAAAGCTCAATATAAAATCAACTGTATTTCTGTAAACTAGAAATTAAAATTTAAAAATTCAATTTACAATAGCTTCAAAATATATGAAATACTTAGGAATAAAATTAACATAATATGTGCAATAAAACCATCAAACACTGCTGAAAGAATTCTAAGATCTAAATAAATGAAGAGCTACACCATGTTGGGATGTAAGATTTAATGTTGTTAAGCTATCAGTTCTTTCCAATTTGATCTATAAAATCAATAAAGTCCCAACCAAAATCCCAGTAGGCTTTTTCATAGAAACCAATTCTAAAAGTTATACAGAAATAAAAGATTTCAAATAGCCAAAACAATTTTTTCTATTTTTTTTTGAAGATCTTATTTCTTTATTTGATAGAGAGAGAGAGAGAGAGAGAGAGAGCGAGTGAGCGAGCAGAAGTAGGCAGAGCAACAGGCGAGGGAGAAGCAGATTTTGCTGAGCAGGGAGCCTGATGCAGGGCTTGATCCCAGTACCCTAGGATCACGACCTGAGCCAAAGACAGCTGCTTAATCAAATGAGCCACCCACGCCAAAACAACTTTTTGAAAAAGAACAACAAAATCAGAGGACCTACACTACTGAATTCAAGACTTACTATAAAGCTCTGATATCAAGACAGTATGGTAATGGCATAAATATAGACATACAGATCAAGAGAATGGAATGTAGTCCAGAAACAGACTCACTTATATGATCAGCTGATGTTTTTAAATTTTATTTTTTAAATTAAGATTATTTATTTATTTGTCAGAGAGAGAGAGAGAGAGAGAAAGAGTGAGTGAGCATAGGCAGGCAGAGGCAGAGAGAGAAGCAGGATCCCTGCTGAGCAAGGAGCCCGTTGTGGGACTCGATCCCAGGATGCTGGGATCACGACCTGAGCCGAAGGCAGCCGCTTAACCAACTGAGCCACCCATGCATCCCGATCAGCTAATTTTAAACCAAGGTACCCAAAGTTTACTTTTCAAAAGACACTGTTACAAAAATAAAAAGGCAAACCACACTGGGAAGAAATACTTGCAAAACACATCTGATAAAGGGCTTGTATCCAGCATATATAAGGAACTCCTTAATAAACAGATAGAAAGAGATATATAGGGAGACTTCTAGATTCTAGTCCAACATATAAGAAGTTGGAAGTCACTATACTGTTTAAGTAAAAAGCCTAGCCATCTGAAAAGCTAGTAACTCTTCCTAGATCATTCACAGAAGCAACTCAAAGGGGAAAGAACTGCCTCTAAAATTAGAGAGACCAATAAGTAAATACAAAGAGCCACAACTCCCTAGAGCAGAAATCTAGGAGCAAAACCACCGCGAGAATCAGTGCTAAGCTAGGGAAACCCGAATTCTAACTGACAAATTGCAGGAGACTCAGCACTGACAAGTCGGAAGAATAAAAACCTGAGGAAGACACCATCATTAGGACCCCACACTTCTGGGACTAGTACCTCCAGGAGCTTGACCAGGTTCTCACAAGAACAATGAATATGGGAGAAAAAAATCTCTGTGCTTCCAGCACGGAAAGGGAAAAAGGGTAATTCTGAAATAGGTTAGAGCATCCTGTTCTTAACAAGGCCTGACCTCAACAGAAACTACTTAACCAGATCCTAGCCTCTTGAGATATTATGAGAACCTAACTGACCTAGAAGAATGGCATCATTCAACTCGAGCCCACTCTAGGAATCCTGTCCCAACAAAGGATGGGGGAGGAGGTATGTGTGGAGTTCACAATCCAGAGGCACAGGCTCACTAAAAGACCAAGACCTACTCATAGGACATGTTTCCCTCTCCCCACACGTCACCACCAGATTACAAAGGCCTATTTATATTTACAGCAATTCTTTTACCCAGTATATTATGTCCTTCTATTAAGAGAAAATTACAAAACATACTCAAAGGCAAAAAACACTCTGAAGACACAGAGCTAGCATCAGAACCATATATGGCAAGAATGCTGCAGTAATCAGATTAGGAATTTAAAACAATTATGATTAAGATGCTTAGGGCAGGGTCACAGGAGTTGTTCAGTTGGTTAAGTGTCTGCCTTAGTCCCAGGGTCCTGGATTCAAGTCCTACATCAGGCTCGTTGCTCAGCAGGGAACCTGCTTCTCCCTCTGCTGGCCACATCCCCCTGCTTGTGCGCAAGCTCCCTCTCGGACAAATAAAATCTTTTTTTTTTTAAACATGCTAAAGGGCTCTAATGGATAAAACAGAAAGCATGCAAAAACAGATGGGCAATTTAAGCAGAGAGATGGAAATTCTAAAAAGAACCAAAAAGAAATGCTAGAGGTCAAAAACACTGTAACAGGGACGCCTGGGTGGCTCAGTTGGTAGAGCAGCTGCCTTCGGCTCAGGTCATGATCCCAGTGTCCTGGGATCGAGTCCGACATTGGGCTCCTTGCTCCGCAGGGAGCCTGCCTCTCCCTCTGACTCTGCCTGCCACTCTGCCTGTGCTCGCTCTCTCTCTCTCTGACAAATAAATAAATAAAATCTTAAAAACAAAACAAAACAAAACACTGTAACAGAAAGAAATACTGCTTCTGACGGGCTCATTCAGGAGACTGGACACAGCTGAACAAAGAATCTCTGAGACTGAGGATTATCTCAATACAAACTGCCAAAAGTGAAATGCAAAAAAAAAAGGCATAGGAAAATAAAAAACAGCAACAAAAAAACCGTAACAGAATATCCAGGAACTGTGGGACAACTACAAAAGGTGTAAAATATGTGTGATTGGAATACCAAAAGGAAAAGAAAGGTACAGAAAAAATATTTGAAACAATAATGACTGAGAATTTCCCTCAAATTAATGTCAGACACCAAATCACAAATTCAGGAAGCTAAGAGATCACTGAGAAGACAAAATGCCAAAAAAAAATTATACCTAAAGCACATGATTTTCAAAATATGGAAAAATAAAAGATAAACATTCCTAAAGAAGCCAGAGGGGAAAAGCTACATTATTTATAGAGGAACAAAGGAAAGAATTACATCAAATTTATCTTAAGAAACCATGGGGCTCCGGGGTGGCTCAATCAGTTAAGCATCTGCCTTTGGCTCAGATCATGATCCCAGGCTCCCGAGATCAAGTCCCACATCGGCTCCTTGCTCAATGGGGAGTCTGCTTCTTCCGCTGCCTGCTGCTCCCCCTGCTTGTTCATTCTCTCTGACAAATAAATAAAATCTTCCAAAAAAAAAAAAAATGCAAGCAAGAATAGAGTGCAGTGAAATATTTAACATGTTAAGAGGAAAAAAACCCAACCAACCTAGAATTCTATACCCTGCAAAACGGACCTTCAAAAGCAAAGGCAAAATAAGACTTCCTCAAACAGAAATTGAAGTAATTTGCTGCCAGTTCCTTCTCTAGAGAACTCCTCTTGATATCTACAAGACCTTACATGAAGGAAAGTGGTATCGGGTCAGAAACTTAGACCTTTACCAAAAAAAGAAAGAAAAAATAAAAGAAATAAAAGAAAAACTAAATCTTGCCATTTGCAACAACATGGACGGAACTAGAGGGTATTATGCTAAGCGAAATAAGTCAATCAGAGAAAGACAATTATATGACCTCACTGATATGAGGAAATTTGAGAAACAAGACAAAGGATCATAGGGGAAGGGAGGAAAAAACAAAACAAGATGAACCCATAGAGGGAGACAAACCGTAAGAGACTCTTAATCTCAGGAAACAAACTGAGGATCCTTGGAATGGAGTGGGGGGGCAGAGGGGTGGGGTGGCTGGGTGAAGGACAGTAGGGAGGGTATGTGCTACGGTGAGTGCTGTGAAATGTGTAAGACTGATGAATCACAGATCTGTAAACCTAAAACAAATAATACATTATATGTTAACTTTAAAAAATGAAGAACAAGGGAGAAGAAGTAAGTGAACGTAAAATAAATAAATAAATAAAAACTTTTTATTTTTTCAAAAAAAGATTTTAAAAATCTATTTACTTAAGTTATTTATTTACTTGAGAGAGCAAGAAAGAGAGCACACATGAGCATGAGGGAGAGGGGCAGGGGTAGTAGCAGACTCTCTGCTGAGTGGGGCTTGATTCCAGAATCTCGGGATCATGACCTGAGCTAAGGCAGACACTAAACAGGCTGGGCCACCCAGGAGTCCCAAAACACTTTTTTTTTTCATTATTTTTCAAAAAGTATTTTTTCAAAACTTTAAAAATTCTTAATTAACAGGTAACAGTTTGTTAAAGATAACAATACCAACAATGTATTTGATTATGTATGCTTATAAATATATATGTATAAATGAATGACAGCAAAGATATAAGAAACACTGGGGCGCCTGGGTAGCTCAGTGGGTTAAGCCACTGCCTTCGGCTCAGGTCATGATCTCAGGGTCCTGGGATCGAGCCCCGCATCGGGCTCTCTTCTCAGCGGGGAGCCTGCTTCCCTCTCTCTCTCTGCCTGCCTCTCCATCTACTTGTGATTTCTCTCTGTCAAATAAATAAATAAAATCTTTAAAAAAAAAAAAGATATAAGAAACATGAATTTTTATAATTATACCAGTTTTATCAAGATATAGCACATATAGTAAAATTCTCTAATTTTAAGTATATAATTCAATGGGTTTTGGCAAATGTGTACATCACCACTTCCACAATCAAGATAGAAAAAAATTTACAACACCCTAAAAATTTTCCCAGTGCCCTGAAGCATTCTTTCCTCCCCCTACCCCGGCCTCTAGTAACCACTGGTCATTCTGTCTTAATAGTTTTGCCTGTTCCAGACTTACATAGATGCACTCAAACAGAATATTTTTGTGTCTGGCTTTGTACTGTAAATACACTGGCAGTTTCATATGGTTCCAACTTAATATATTAAGTAATATAAATAAAAATCTCACTGTTTATACAAGTATGAGAAATACTAGTATACTGCTACAGAAATAGTTTGCACTAACCAATATTTTGTTTTCATTGTTTGTGGATTCAAGCAGGTGACTGCCCCATTTTTGTTTAGTCACAAATAACTGTGTTTTTTTTTTAAGATTTTATTTATTTATTTGACAGAGACAGATCACAAGTAGGCAGAGAGGCAGGCAGAGAGAGAGAGAGGAGGAAGCAGGCTCCCCGCCAAGCAGAGAGCCCGATGCGGGACTCGATTCCAGGACCCTAAGATCATGACCTGAGCCGAAGGCAGCGACTTAACCCACTGAGCCACCCAGGCGCCCCACAAATAACTGTTTTATCTAAACTACTTTAAACAACACAGGGTAATTTTACTTTGAGCATAATCAATTTCATTTGGTAGTTTTAAAATGCCTGGGACAAAAACAATACGCTCCCTTTAAGACAATAGTGTATTAACATAGAATGGGGCGACTGGGTGGCTCAGTGGGTTAAGCTGCTGCCTTCGGCTCAGGTCATGATCTCAGGGTCCTGGGATCGAGTCCCGCATTGGGCTCTCTGCTCAGCAGGGAGCCTGCTTCCCTTCCTCTCTCTCTGCCTGCCTCTCTGCCTACTTGTGATCTCTCTCTCTCTCTCTCTGTCAAATAAATAAATAAATAAATAAAATCTAAAAAAAAAAAAAAAAAAAAAAAGACGAGAGTGTATTAACAGAGAAATCATTAACCAGGAATTCAAAGCCTTTGGCATATTAGGAACAAGGAAGAAAGAAGAAATTAGGTGTGCCTGGGTGACTCAGTGGGTTAAAGCCTCTGCCTTCGGCTCAGGTCATGGTCCCAGGCTTCTGGGATCGAGCCCCGCATTGGGCTCTCTGCTCGGCAGGGAGCCTGCTTTCCCCCTCTCTCTCTGTCTGCCTCTCTGCCTACTTGTGATCTCTGTCTGTCAAATAAATAAAATCTTTAAAAAAAAAAAAAGAAAGAAAGAAAGAAAATTAAGAGCAATTAGTGTTCACACAGTAACAGTATAAAATAGGTTAACACCTCTCCTTTAAAATTAGCATTCCTGGGGGGCGCCTGGGTGGCTCAGTGGATTAAGCCGCTGCCTTCGGCTCAGGTCATGATCTCAGGGTCCTGGGATCGAGTCCCGCATTGGGCTCTCTGCTCAGCGGGGAGCCTGCTTCCCTCTCTCTCTCTCTGCCTGCCTCTCCATCTACTTGTGATTTCTCTCTGTCCAATAAATAAATAAATAAAATCTTTAAAAAATGAAATAAAATTAGCATTCCTGGGACGCCTGGGTGGCTCAGTTGGTTAAGTGGCTGCCTTTGGCTCAGGTCATGATCCCAGTGTCCTGGGACAAAGTCCCACATCCGGCTCCTTGCTCGGTGGGGAGCCTGCTTCTCCCTCAGCCTCTGCTGCCACTCTGCCTGCCTGTGCTCGCTCTCTTTCTCTCTCTCTCTGGCAAATAAATAAATAAATAAATCTTTAAAAATTAAAAAAATAAAATCAGCATTCCTGAACAGATTAGATCAGAATCACCAGAAACCAAGAAATAGCCCAAAACAGAGACAAAAGAAAGGTAGTATACACATCCTCAGGAGATGAAAGTAAGTATTTACATAAGTAAGTTTTCTAACAGTTAAATATGTCCTTGGTAGTTAATAATAGCTTGGGAAAGTTCACGTTTCTTTTAACCCTTGTTGTAAGCTGAATACTGCATTGTGAATCTTTTAAGATTTAATCTCATCAGTAACTTTTCTGCAGCATTTATATTTCTTACAGGAAAAGCAGAAGTAACAGGGTGTATTAAAATTGAGTTGACTTCACTTCAAAAAATGCCTACCCATTAGGTCCAAGCAACTCTCAACAGGCATCTTGTGACAACAAATCAAAATGCAAGTAGGAAAAAAATGAACAAAAGGAAGATCTAGGTTACCCGGGAGACTCCGAACCCATTATACTATTTTAATGATGAAAGTAGCACTCTACTCATTACAGCATTTATTAATTCCTCTGAGACAGCAGCTTTCAAGAAAAATTGTTTTGAAATAATTTCAAGTGTACAGAAGAGTTACAAGATTAGTACAAATGATTCCAGTATACGCTTCACCCAGATTCATCAATCAACAGTTTCCTCCATTTTTTGCTCTAGTTTTTTTTTTTTTTTTAAGATTTATTTGATAGAAAGAGCACAAGCAGGGGAGCGGCAGGTGGAGGGGGTACGGGGAGAGGGAGAAGCAGACTCCCTGCGGAGCAGAGAGCCCAATATGGGGCTCTTGACCCCAGGGCTCTGGGATCATGACCTGAGCGGAAGGCAGATGCTCAACAAGTGAGCCACCCAGGTGCCCCACTGTGTTTTTTTAAAACCATGTGAGACTTAGCTACAGACCTCATGCATGTCCCTTTCACCCTAAGTATTTTGGCATGTACATTTTAAAAACAAGGACATTCTCCTTCATAACCACAGAACAATTATGAAATAGAGAAAATTTAACACTCACAGAGTACCATTTATTATCAAGACTACAGTCCATTTTCAAATTTCACCAATTACTCCAATAATGTCCTTCATGGCAATTTTCTCCCCTGATGCAAGATCCAATCTAAGATCCTGCATTTCATTTATGTGTCAAATCTCTTTAGTCTCCTTCAAACTGGAACAGTTCCTCACTAAGCCTTTTTTTTTTTTTTTAACTTTCATGACCTTTATATTTCTGAAGAAATATTTTACAAAACCCCTCCAAGTCGGTTTGTCTTAAGTTTCCTCAGAGTTACGTTGAAGCTATACACGCTGGGCATAAAGAAGAGAGCACTACTGTGTCCTTCTGGGTGCTGTGTATCAGAAAGTGATCACCTGCTTGAGGTGGATCCTCCAGACTTCTCTACTGTAATGTTACCCTATTTCTTTGTGATAATAAATTATCTGTGGGAAGATACTCTGAAACTATTAACATCCTGTTCCTTCTCAAATTTTCCACTATTGATCTTTCATGAATCAGTTACTATAATAATGATGGCAAAATGGTGATTTTTCTAACTTTATTAGTTTTTCTACATGTATTAGTTAGCATTCTATTGTAACAAAGAACTTTCCTCTCTCCCCTTTGCTTACTTTACTTAAAGGCTTAAAACCCATTATTGCCATTATTTATTGTGAAATCATATTGTCCCAGATTTGGCTGGAGCTGGCTCCTATATCCTTTTTTTTTTTTTTCTTAAAGAGTATTTATTTATTTATTATTTTGATAGACAGAGATCACAAGTAGGCAGAGAGGCAGGCAGGGAGAGAGAGAGAAGGGAAAGCAGGCTCCCTGCTGAGTAGAGAGCTTGATGCAGGGTTCGATCCCAAGACTCTGAGATCATGACCTGAGCTGAAGGCAGAGGCTTTAGCCCACTGAGCCACCCAGGCACCCCCTATATCCTTTTGATGTCATATTTTGAGCACTTGCTTATCCTTTGGTCTTGTAAGACATTCCAGACTCTTAAGCTTATCCGTACCCAGCACTGGAATCACCCATTTCTCCAAGGGGCCTAGTTCTTTTTAGTGGGGATTGGTTATTTTATTTAATTTTTTTTTTTTAAGATTTTACTTATTTATTTGACAGACAGATCACAAGTAGGCAGAGAAGCCAGCAGAGAGAGATGGGGGCGGGGAGCGGGGGAAGCAGGCTCCCTGCTGAGCAGAGAGCCCAATGCTGGGCTCAATCCCAGGACCCTGGGATCACGACCTGAGCCAAAGGCAGAGGCTTTAACCCACTGAGCTACCGAGGCGCCCTGTTATTTTATTTTTTAAAAAGACTATGTATTTATTTGAGAGAGAGCAAGCGCGCGCATGTTTGTACATGTGGGCATGAGCAGTGGGGAGGGGCAGAGAGAGAAGCAGGCTCCCCACTGAGCAAAGAGCCCAATGTAGGGCTGATCCTAGGACCCTGAGATCATGATCTGAGCTGAAGGCAGACATTTAACCAACTGAGCCAAGCACATGCCCCAGGACTGGTTATTTTAAAACACCAAACTTTAAACTGAAGTATAATATAGAAAAATAAATAAAAGCAGATGTTTGCCATTTAAGTGGCTATGAGCATAGTTTAAAAACTTCTCTAGTTGTAGAACCTAACATTTTGCTGCTGTAAGGGTCTGCCCCTCCCAAAGGAACTTGCTTGTGGACCCTGAATGTAAGGGTGGGGCAGACTGAGTGGAGACATCCAATCAGTGAGGTGTATGTATAGCCACTGGGGAAATTGGAATTCAATTGGCCGCCTGTGTGGGGGCAGGGCTCAGCCACCCCCATAAAGGTTGCTCTGCCAGGCTGTCAGGGGCTGCTGCAGGAGAGTGGTGGAGTCCGCGGAGAGCGGGGCGGAGAGCGGTGGAAGTCGGGGGAGAGCAGGGGAGTCAACGGTGAATAGAAGAGCTGCAACAGCTCTTGTAAGAGCTACAACCGAGTTTGCAGTCCCCAGCCGCCGCCTACAGTCTCCAGCAGCCCCGAGCTGCGCCTTGCGAGCCACCTGAGGCCCCGCCTCCGGCGGCCCCAAGCCGCCGCCTGCAGCCTCCAGCCTCCAGCGGCCCCGCGCCGCCGCCTGCAGTCTCCAGCCGCCTGCAGCTTCCAGCTTCCGGTGGTCCTGCCTCCCGTGGCCCCATTCCGCCGCCTGCAGCCTGTAGCCTCCGGCGGCCCTGCCTTCAGCAGCCCGGCGAGCTGCCGAGACCCCAGCGGTCCAGCGGTCCTGATGCCTACAGCCCCTGGATGCCAGCAGTCGGCGGTCCTGACACCTGCAGCCCCTAGATGCCAGCGGTCTCGAGGCGCAAGCAGCCCTGAGATGCCAACGGCCCTAGACACCAGCAGCCTCACTGCAAAATGCCTCGCCACCCCGAACCACAAGTGGCCTTGTCCGCAGTGGTGGCTTCCTCCGGGTGGAAGCCTGGTCAGAGTAGCATGGTGGGGAGCAGAATCTGTGTCATCCGGGTTGTCCTCCTTGTCATTGTTGCTTCTTCGTCATTGGGAGTGGCCTCATCCAGGAAGTGGTCTTGTCCAGAACAGCCTCTTCTTGGGAGCGGCCTTGTCCGGGGAGCAACTTCATTGAGCAGTTGCCTTGTCTTGGGAGTGGCCTCTTCTTGGGAACAGCTCCAATCATGGAGCGGCCTCATCTGCGGAGCAGCAGCGTCATCTAGAGTGGCCTCGTCCAGAGTGGCCTTCTTGGAAGTGACCTTGTTGGGATCATCGTCACCGCCTTTTCGTAAGAGGTAGCTCTGACCAGTCGTTTGATTCCTGATGCTTGGCGCGAAATAAAGTTTTGCTTGACCTTCGCTTTGTATCAGTCTCGTTCCTTTGATCACGGACCCTAACAGCTGCCTCTACCAATTTATCAGAATAAATACCCCTAGACATGTAGCAGAGCAGCCCTAATGTCCACCCAACCTCAAAATTAAGTATTTAAACTACCATAAATTACAAATCTGTGCAGCTAAAAAAGTTTATTCCATGTTTTGTTTTTTTTAAAGATTTTTATTTACTTGTCAGAAAGAGAGAATGAGAGTATGAGCACAAGCAGGGAGAGCAGCAGGCAAAGGGAGAAGCAGGCTCCCTGCTGAGCAAGGGGCCTGTGGGCCTCAATCCCAGGAACTGGGATCATGACTTGAGTCAAAAACAGATGCTTAATGACTGAGCCACCCAAGCATGACTCTATCTTTGTCTTAAAAAGTAGTTTTACTTATTCACACATTTTTACAAGAAACACTGTAAGAAGATTCTTCAAGGTAGTGGGGCCAGCACTTTTCATTCTTTGGCATTCCTTTGTATTTAAAAATTTTTAAACATTTTATTTATTTATTTGAGGAAGTGCATGAGCGTGGGGATGGGCAGAGGGATAGGGAGAAGCAGACTCCCCACCGAGCATGAAGCCCAGCACAGGGCTTGATGTGGGGTTGATGCCAGGACGCTGAGACCATGAACTGAGTCAAAGGTAGACACTTAACCAACTGAGCCACACAGGCGCCCCTGGGTATTCTTTTTTGTAATTGCGTGATGAACTAAAAACACATGCCCTTTTTACTTTAACAACTCTCTTCTTTGACCATTTAAAGCAGAACTAACCAGTGACTACCTACTACAGGTGGATATGCCATAAAAACTGATACAGATGGCTTGTCATGGCATAAGCAACCAGATTCAACCTTTTCTCCCTAAGACCTCAGAGCAGTCACCAATCAATGATGCTCTGCCACTTCAAACTTGAAAGGGAATTAAACTATGATACCTAAATTAAGGTGATGAAAAGTACATAACCTAATTACTTAAAAAAATAAATAAATAAAGTAGCCCCTTATCCTTCAAGCTACTTATTCTTCCTACTTTAGTAGGAAGGAAACAATCAAAACCACCATCTGCCTCCTGTGCATCTCACAATTAAGAAATACTCTTTTAGGGGCGCTTGGGTGGCTCACTGGGTTAAAGCCTCTGCCTTCAGCTCAAATCATGATCCGGGGTCCTGGGATCCAGCCCTGCATTCAGCTCTCTGCTCAGCGGGGAGCCTGCTTCCTCCTCTCTCTGCCTGCCTCTCTGCCTACTTATGATCTCTGTCAAATAAACAAATAAATAAAAATCTTTTAAAGAAAAAGAAAGAAATACTCTTTTAGGTTTAAATTGAGAAAAAAGCTCTTCTATCTGGAGAAGAGGCTCGTGTACTACCTATTCCCCAATACATTTCTACCTTCTATATCTGTGTAGTTATCTGGTTCACGGGAGCAATGGGTGCATTTCTTTCTAATGACAACCAAAACACACTTTATTGATTTGCAACCCTGGGTAGGTCCCATTCAAAGATGAAACCAGAGGTCAAAGACAGCCATCCACAACAATAGCCTCATTAGATTTATCTGTGGCAGTTTAGTAACAAATGAAGACAATGAAAAAAAGAATATAATGCCCAATAATAAGGAATTACTTAATTATGGACTGTTGCCAGGCTGTTTAAAATTACTTCTATGCACATATCATTAACCACAAGGAAACAAAGGAATTAAAAAAGTGAAATTAAAAACAAAAGCAGAACACAAAACTACTGGTATTCATGATTACAACCATACAAATGAAAAAAGCAGAAACTGGCAGGAAATGCACCCAAAATAAGCTAACAGTTGTATCAATGTGCTGAGATCAATGTTTTCTCCATTTTCTAATTTTCTTTAAGTATGATTATTTTAAGAGATTAAAATTATAAAGGCCTCTGGGTGGCTCAGTCAATTGAGTGTCCAACTCTTGGTTTCGGCTCAGGTCATGATCTTGGGGTTGGGAGACTAAGCCCCATGTCAGGCTCCATATTCAGTGGAGAGTCTGCTTGAGAGACTGTCTCTCTCCCTTCGTCCCTCCCACTACTCGTGCACACTCTCTAAAATCAATCAACCAATCCTTTTGTTTTTTTTTTTAAAGATTTTTTTTTTAATTTATTCGACACAGAGAGATCACAAGTTGGCAGAGAGGAAGGCAGAGAGAGAAAAGGGGGGAAGCAGTCTCCCCGCCGAGCAGAAAGCCCAATGCGGAACTCGATCCCAGGACCCTGAGATCATGACCTGAGCCGAAGGCAGAGGCTCAACCCACTGAGCCACCCAGGCAACCTGACCAATCAATCTTTTTTATTTATTTTTTTTTTTAAGATTTTATTTATTTATTTGACAGAGAGAAATCACAAGTAGATGGAGAGGCAGGGAGAGAGAGAGAGAGAGAGAGGGAAGCAGGCTCCCTGCTGAGCAGAGAGCCCAATGCGGGACTCCATCCCAGGACCCTGAGATCATGACCTGAGCCGAAGGCAGCGGCTTAACCCACTGAGCCACCCAGGCGCCCCCAATCAATCTTTTTTAAAAAAAGGAAAGAAAATTATGTAATTTCTCTTCATTTCTGAACAACTGTAAGAGGTATTATCCCAACCTCATAGACAAGAAAAATCAAGTGGCTTACCCTTTTATAAAGGCAAGTCAAAATTTATAGTAAAAAGGAGCCTTTCCACTGAATGATTAAAAGCTCAGTTATAAAATTTATAATTATTCCCTGAAAGTACTACTTATAGTACCCCATAACTCTACTAGCACCTACTTTAAAAAAGGAAAAGGGGAGGGATGCCTGGGTGGTTCAGTTGGTTAAGTGTTTGCCTTTGGCTCAGGTCGTGAACCTGGGATCCTGGCATTGAGCCCTGCAGTGGGTTCCCTGCTCAGCAGGGAGCCTGCTTCTCCCTCTCCCTCAACCCATGCTAGTCCTCTCTCTCAAATAAATAAATACAATCTTGGGGCGCCTGGGTGGCTCAGTGGGTTAAGCCGCTGCCTTCGGCTCAGGTCATGATCTCAGGGTCCTGAGATCAAATCCCACATCGGGCTCTCTGCTCAGCAGGGGGCCTGCTTCCCTTCCTCTCTCTCTGCCTGCTTCTCTGCCTACTTGTGATCTCTGCCTGTCAAATAAATAAAATCTTTTAATAAATAAATAAATAAATACAATCTTAAAAATAAAAAAAATAAACAGGAGGAGAAGGGGAGCTCTTTATTAAAACAACAAAGTACTTCTAACATCCTTTCAACACATGAACCACAGAATGTAAATCTACTGAATTCCTAGGAGAGTCAAGAGTTGAGATGATCTGGGGCGCCTGGGTGGCTCAGTGGGTTAAAGCCTCTGCCTTCAGCTCAGGTCGTGATCCCAGGGCCCTGGGATCGAGCCCCATGTCGGGCTCTCTGCTCCACGGGGAGCCTGCTTCCTCCTCTCTCTCTCTCTCTGCCTGCCTCTCTGCCTACTTGTGATTTCTCTCTCTGTGTCAAATAAATTTAAAAAAAAAATCTTTAAAAAAAAAAAAAGAGTTGAGATGATCCTATTTGATATTCATTATATCAAATATGTGTTAATTTAGTTCTATGACCACCCTATGAGGTATGAGGTAACTATTATGAAGTAGCTATTATTATCCCATTTTACTGATAAGAAAACAAAATTTAAGTCTAAGAATCACATTCAAAGGGCACAGATTATTCAATTTATTGCCCATCACCAAATATGTAGAGTATATACAAACCCATCTAATATCTACCATCTGGTAGAGGAGTAGGGATCAGAAAGAAAAAAGCAAAAAGAGGAAAAATGGTGAAATCTGTATTAAGTTAGAACTCTGCCAGATACAGATCTCTGGTTCCTGGAAAAATCATAAAATAACTGTAAAATGCCCACAGACCTAATAACCAATGACAAGACTGGAATTCAGACCATGAGGAGTATGACCAAGACTGCTAATCTTTTTTTTTTTTTTAAAGATTTTATTTATTTGCCAGAGAGAGATCACAAGCAGGCAGAGAGGCAGGCAGAGAGAGAGAGAGAGAGGAAGAAGCAGGCTCTCCACTGAGCAGAGAGCCCGACTCGGGGCTCAATCCCAGAACAACAGGATCACGACCCGAGCCGAAGTTAGAGGCTTTAACCCATGGAGCCACCTGGGCGCCCCATCTGCTGATCTATTTAAAGGCTTCGATGAGTGAGTCTCTAAAAATGAAAATGCTGGGGCGCCTGGGTGGCTCAGTCAGCTGAGCATCTGCCTTCGGCTCAGGTCATGGTCCTGGGGTCCTGGAATTGAGCCCCGAATCAGGCTCTCTGCTCTGTGGGAAGTCTGTTAATTCTTCTCCCTCTGCCTGCTGTTCTGCCTACTTGTACCCCCTCTCTCTCTCTGTCAAGTAAGTAAAAAATAAAATAAATGAAGATAGAAGAAAATGCCATGAAGTAAGCTCAAGTCACAAGCACAAAACATGAACGTCAGGATGACAAACATTCCCGCCTACCACTCTGCCTTGCTCTCTCTCTCTCTCTCTCTGACAAATAAATAAATAAATAAATAAAATCGTTAAAAAAAAAAAAATACTGCAGGTGCTGCTGAGTGTCACTTAGGTGCGGCAAGAATTGTAACAGGGAGATAAGGCATCCCAAGTGCCATCACTGAGATCAGTCCAACAAATTAACTGATTTTACCCCATGTTACAAATTCTACTTAGTTCTTTCACTTTTTCAGTAATAATAATAAAAAAAAAATCTAGAGGGATAAGTAACAGATGGTAGGGTTAAAATACTTGTTTTTAGTTCCTTATTCAGAGCTTCAAAATATAAGCATACCTCATTTTATTGTGCCTTCTTTTATTGCACTTTACAGATCTTTTTTTTTTTTTTTTAACATACTGAAATTTGCGGCAATTCTGCTATGAGCAACCCTACTGACACCATTTTTCCAATAGTCGTTGCTCACTTTGTGTCTCTGTGTCACATTTTGGTAATTCTCCCCGTATTTTAAACTTTTTCGTTAGTATAGTATTTGTTATGATGATCTGTGATGGTACTATTATAATTATTTTGGGTGTCATGAATCACCTATGTAAGATGATGAACTTGATCAATGAATGTTACATGTGTGTATGTTTTTAAGATTTTATTTGTTTATTTGAGAGAGAGAGAGCAAGAGAGAGCACAAGCAGGGGGAGGGGAAGGGGAAGCACGCTCCTTACTAAGCAGGGAACCCCATTTCAGGCTTGATCCCAGGACCCTGATATCGTAGCCCAATCTGAAGGCAGACACCCAACAGACTGAACAGCCACCGAGGCACCACTGCTGTGTATGTTCTGACTGCCCTATCAACCAGCTGTTCCCACGTTTCTTTCCCTCTCTTTCTTATTCCCTGAGACACTACTGTATTGAAATTAGGGCAATTAACAACCCTACAATGGCCTCTAAGTGTTCAAGTAAAAGGAAGGTTCATGTCTCTCACTTGCCAAGACAGGCCCAAACTTAAGCCTCTAGTGACTGTTAGCCAACTTATGAATACAAAGAAAGTTTGTGAAGGAAATTAGAAGTGCTACCTCAGTGGACACATGAATGATAAGAAAGGAAAATGGTTTTATTGCTGATACAGAGAAAGTTTTAGTGGTTTGGATAGACAGTAACACCAGCTGCAACATTCTCTTAAACCAAGGCTAATCCAGAGCTAGGCCCCATTTCTCTTCAACTCTATTCAAAGTTAAGAAAGGTGAGGAAGCTGCAGAAGAAAAGCCTGAAGGTAGCAGAGGTTCATTCACAAGGTTTTAAGGAGAGAAGCTATCTTTATAACATAAAAATGCAAGGGCTGATGCAGAAGCCACAGCAAGTTATCCTGAAGATCTAGCTCAGATCACTAATGAAGGTGACTCCATTAAAAAACATTTCTCATGTAGATGAAACAATCTTATATTGAAACAAGCGGTCATCTACGGCTTTCATAGTTAAAGAGCTTCAAAGGACAGGATGATTCTCTTGTTAGAGGCCAACACAGCTGGTGATTTAAACGGAAGCCAATGCTCACTGTTCTGAACAGTCAGAAAAATCATAGGGCCAGTAAGAATTATGCTAAATTTGGGGCACTTGGGTGGCTCAGTGGGTTAAAGCATCTGCCTTTGGCTTGGGTCGTGATCCCGGAGTCCTGGGATTGAGCCCTGAGTCAGGCTCTCCGCTCAGCGGGGAGCCTGCTTCCTCCTCTCTCTCTTTCTCTGCCTGCCTCTCTGCCTACTTGTGATCTCTCTCTATCAAATAAATAAATAAAATCTTTAAAGAAAAAAATAATTATGCTAAATTTACCCTGCTTGAGTTCCATAAATGGAACAAAGCCTGGGTGACAACACAATGTTTACAACATAGTTTACTGAATATTTTAAGCCTAAAGCTGAGATCTAGTGCTCAGAAAAAGACTCCTTCCAAAATACTGCTATTCAGTGACAATGCACCTTATAACCCAAGAGCCCTGATGGAGACCATGATGAGATAAATGTTGTTTTTATGCCTGCTAACACAACATCCACTCTGCAACCCATGGATCAAGCAGTAATTTTGACTTTCAAATCTTATATTTAAGAAACTCTTTTCATAATGCTCTAGCCGCCACGGACAGTGATTCTTCTCATGGATTTGGACAAAGTATACTATCTGAATATCTTCTAGAAAGGATTCAGCATTCTAGTGCCATTAAGAAGGTCTGTGATTCACAGGAAGAAGTCAAAATAACAACATTAACAAAAGTTTAGAAATAAAGCTGATTCTATCCTGCATGTATGACTCTTGGGGATTTAAGACGTTAGTGGAGGAAGAAACCACAGATGTGGTGGAAATAGCAAGAGAACCAGAATTAGAAGTAGAACGTGAAGACGTGACTCAGTTGCTACAATCTCGTGATAAAACCTGAATGGATGAGAAGATGCTTCTTATGGATGAGCAAAGAAAGTGGTTTCTTGGGCGCCTGGGTGGCTCAGTGGGTTAAGCCGCTGCCTTCGGCTCAGGTCATGATCCCGGGGTCCTCGGATCAAGTCCCGCATCGGGCTCTCTGCTCAGCAGGGAGCCTGCTTCCCTCTCTCTCTCTGCCTGTCTCCCTGTCGACTTGTGATCTCTCTCTGTCAAATAAATAAATAAAATCTTTAAAAAAAAAAAAAAAAGTGGTTTCTTGAGCTAGAATCGATTCCTGGTGAAAATGCTATGAACACTGTTGAAATAATGAGAAAGGATTTAGACTATTACATAAACTTCATATAGAAGGGGCAGCTGGGTTTCAGAGAATTGACTCCAATTTTGAAAGAAGTTCTGCTGTGAGTGGAATGTTATCAAACACCATGACATGATACAGAGAAATGGCGTGAAAAGAGTCAACGCAGCAATCTTCACTGTCGTCTTATTTAAAGAAACTGCCACAGCCACTCCAATCTTCAGGTACCACCAGTGAGCAGCCATCAATACTGAGACAAAATTCCCCCACCAGCAGAGAGCTTAGAACTCACTGAAAGCTCAGATAAGTCGGCATTTTTTAGCAATACAGTGTTTTTAAATAAAGGTATGTGCATTTTTTAAGATATAATGCTACTGCACAAGTACTAGACTAGGGTATAAATGGATGCGCATATAATATATGCACCGGGCTGGGGCGCCTGGGTGGCTCAGTGGGTTGAAGCCTGTCTTCGGCTCAGATCATGATCCCAGGTCCTGCGATCGAGCCCCGCATTGGGTTCTCTGCTCGGCGGGGTGCCTGCTTCCCTTCCTCTCTCTCTGCCTGCTTTCTCTGCCTACTTGTGATCTCTATCTGTCAAATAAGTAAATAAAATCTTAAAAAAAAATTATTTAAAAAAAATATATATATATGCACCGGGAAACCAAGCAATTCATCTGATTTGCTTCATACTGCAATATTCACTTCATTGCTGTGGTCTAGAACTACACCCATAGTATCTCCAAAGTATGGCTGCAAGCATTTTCAGCATTCTAAAATTTGAGAGTTGCAAGTTTATATAAACATTATATCAACTATAAAAATATGTAAGAGGACATGAACTGGTACTACTTACTAATGAAAATCAACATGGAACAAATGTTAAACTGTAAACAATATATGAAATACTCTCAAAAAAACATTGCTAATTTCTTCTCTTCCTTCCTCTCTCTTTTTTTTTTTTTTAAAGATTTTATTTATTTATTTGAGAGAGAGAGACAGTGAGAGAGAGCACGAGCGAGGAGAAGGTCAGAGAGCGAAGCAGACTCCCCATGGAGCTGGGAGCCTGATGCGGGACTCGATCCCGGGACTCCAGGATCACGCCCTGAGCCGAAGGCAGTCGTCCAACCAACTGAGCCACCCAGGCGTCCCCCTTCCTCTCTCTCTCAATCTGCCTGAGTCCTAACAGCACAGACAAGACTGCTGAACCCTATTTTTAAATAAATCATAAACGGACAGTGTTTTCCATCTATAATACCAAGCTCAAAATGGTCAACTCTCCAGATGGGCCCTAGCAATTTATCCTTCCTAAACTTTCATTCAATTTGGGGGCTGCCACTGAGATAGGTATAGGCAGACTTGGAACATACAGATCAATTCTCAGAATAGTGTTCCTGGGATGCATAGGTGGCTCAGTGGGTTAAGCATCTGACTGACTCTTGATTTCTGCTCAGGTCATGATCTCAGGGTTGTGAGACTAAGCCCTGCATCAGGGCTCCATGCAGGGTGTGGAGCCTGCTTAAGATTCTCTCTATGGCTTCTCCTGCCCCATTACCCCTCCCTAAAAAAATAAAAATAAAACATCCATTTGTAGTTTGAATGGAACTTCAGAAATAACAGAAATTTACTGGTTAGAGGGCCTGGGTGGCTCAGTGTGTTAAAGCCTCTCCCTTCGGCTCAGGTCATGATCCCAGGGTCCTGGGATCGAGCCCCATATCAGGCTCTCTGGTCAGCACGGAGTATACTTCCCACCTTCCACCCCACCTACCTCTCCTGCCTACTTGAAATCTCTATCAAACACACAAATAAAATCTTAAAAAAAAAAAAAAGAAAAGAAAAGAAAAGAAGGGTCACCTGGGTGGCTCACTTGGTTAAGCGGCTGCCTTCAGCTCAAGTCATGACCCCAGCGTCCTGGGATCGAGTCCCACATCGGGCTCTCTGCTTGGCAGGGAGCCTGCTTCTCCCTCTGCCTCAGCCTGCCACTCTGTCTGCCTGTGCTGCTCGCGCTCTCTCTCCCTCTCTCTGACAAATAAATAAATAAAATCTTTAAAAAAAATAAGTAAAGAAAAGGAAAGAAATTTACTGGTTAAAAGCCTTCCCTATGTTCCTGGTCGGGTTCAGTCCCCTCAAAAGCCAATAGCAGAGGGACGCCTGGGTGGCTCAGTTGGTTGGGTGGCTGCCTCCGGCTCGAGTCATGATCCCAGCGTCGTGGGACAGAGTCCCACATCGGGCTCCTTGCTCAGCGGGGAGCCTGTTTCTCCCTCTGCCTCTGCTGCCACTCTGCCTGCCTGTGCTCGCTCGCGCTCTCTCTCTCTGGCCAATAAATAAATAAAATCTTAAAAAAAAAAAAAAAAGCCAATATCAGATTCTGAAGTAGCCACATGGCCCTGGTTACCTCTTTTCAGTTTCAGTGCTTTGTTACCTCCTTTAAGCTTACTTTAATTATTCAAACTCTTCTTGATGCTCAGTGTAACTTAAGTCACTTTCTTCTTCATACCCTAGTAAGTCTTTAAAGAAATCAATTTAAAGCAGAAATTTATTAACCTTTGGCTTCAACAATGTGTAAATCTTCTGAAAGGCAGACCACCCAATGATCCAGTTGCTTTCCACAAATGTACAAACTGACATTTAACAAATTAGGATATTCATTGCCTTGGAATTGGCCTTTAAGTAAAATAAGCAGCTTTAAACACATAAAAATTCAAAAGAAAAGAAGTCTTCTTTTTTTTTTTTTTAAAAAAAGATTTATTTATTTATTATTTGACAGACAGAAATCACAAGGAGGCAGAGAGGCAGGCAGAGAGAGAGGAGAAAGCAGGCTCTCCGCCGAGCAGAGAGCCCGATGCGGGACCCGATCCCAGGACCCTGGGATCACGACCCGAGCCGAAGGCAGAGGCTTTAACTCACTGAGCCACCCAGGCGCCCCAGAAGTCTTCTTTATTTGGCAATTTCACTGGGTTTATACACGATAGAACAGAAATTTAGGGTCTTATCTGATATATTTGCACACCTGTGTTCATAGCAACATTATTCACAACAGTCAAAAGTGGAAAGCAACCCAAATATCCATCAATAGATAGATAAATAAACACAATGTGGTATACAGATATAATGGAATATTATTATTCAACCTTAAAAAGGAAGGAAATTGTGATGCATCTTATAACATGGATGAACACCAAGGACATTATGCTAACTGAAAGAACCCAGTCACAAAGGTCAAACACTATAAAAAGTCCCTAGAATAATCAAATTCACAGAGACACACAGAATGGTTTTTGCCAGACACTGGGGTGAAAGGGAGGAATGAGGGATTGCTGTTTAATGTGTAGAGTTTAAGTTTTGTAACAGTTCTTGAGATTAGGTGCCTAACAATACAAATGTACTTAACACCACTAAACTGTATACTTTAAAATGTATAATTTTATGTGAAAACTATAAATTTCATGTTATTTTATTACAATTAAAAAAAATCTTCTCTATGTCCCCAAACAATCCTAGGGTTAAAAACCCTTTTACCTTTCAACTATCACATTATCCATCATTTTCAACAACACTTGGCAGGGTGAGAAGTCACGCATGACAAATAGCACTTTTCAAGTACCTAATGCTGCTTAATGACAGGTGTGTTGTCCGAATTAATTAGCTTTTAAAAAGCAATAGCCTTAACTCTCCTCTGGAACTGGTTAGTGATCTCAGTTTCCCTTCATTAAGTTCTTGACAGCTCAATGTCCTCACATCTGTCATTGTTTGGAAAACTAATTCTAAGAACATAAATTGCATTAAGGACTAGGTAACAAATTTATTCTGGTCGATGGGACAGATCTGAAGCCATCTGTTTTCTAATCAAAAACCATATTTGAATCAAGTTTTGTTCCACCATGGTACCATGCCAATGGTACAATCATACAGTATTTTCCTCCTTTCTATCCAGGAGTACAAGAAACACAAATCAATTAAAAGCGTAAGAGCATCCTCAAAAACAGGGTTTTTACAGCCTGTGGAATCTGCAACCTTTTCCACTTTTATCTGTTTATTCTTCAGACTACTGTGATTACATTTCCTCTAAGTGACATGGTTTACTTTAGAATTACACAGGAAGAAAACAGTCCCGTGTTGTAATAACTAACTTACCTTAATCTTTTTTTAAGTTGTAAACTGTCATGGATGATCCTTTTAACAAACTCTAATTCACCTCCTTCTGCCATGATTTCTGTGATACCTCCTGTATTTACGGAACTCGGTGGAGGTCTCCGGGGATTTCGGGAGTTTACTCCCTGCACAAAAACAATGACATCTGGTGAAAAATTTGTACACCATAAGAACAAGGCTTTGACTCTAATCTAGTTCTAAGTAAGAATGCTTAGATGTAATTTAGTTTCCAAATATTATGCTAAATCTAGGATTTAAAAATCATATAGCCATTGCAATATTACATTTTAAGCAACTGCATTCCTACTAATATTCTTCCCCAGGATCCTTTTCACCTTCCATCTTTGTGATTTAACATATAAAAACTTCACCTTTTTTATGTAACCTAATATGTCATTTTTTAATGTTTTGTCTTGGTATTATACACAGAAAATATTGTACCCAAAGATTATAAAAATATTTACTTATGTTTTCTTCTAGTACTCTTTTTTTTTTTTTTAAAGATTTTATTTATTTATTTGACAGAGAGAAATCACAAGTAGATGGAGAGGCAGGCAGAGAGAGAGAGAGGGAAGCAGGCTCCCTGCCGATCAGAGAGCCCGATGCGGGACTCGATCCCAGGACCCTGAGATCATGACCTGAGCCGAAGGCAGCGGCTTAACCCACTGAGCCACCCAGGCGCCCCTTCTTCTAGTACTCTTAAGGTTTCACTTTTTAAAATTAAATATTTAATCCCCTTCTACCTCAAATCATATTAAAAAATTAACTAAAAAAGAGCAAAAATCTAGATAAAAAAGTTAAAATCATAAAATTTTCAAGAACACAGAGGAGTAAATCTTTCTGACCTTGAATTAGGCAATGGTTTCTTTTTTTCTTTTTTTAAAGATTTTATTTATTTATTTGACAGAGAGAGAGACCACAAGTAGGCAGAGAGGCAGGCAGAGAGCGGGGGTGGGGGAGAAGCAGGCTCCCCACTCAGCAGAGAGCCTGATGCAGGGCTCGATCCCAGGACACTGGGATCATGACCTAAGCTGAAGGCAGAGGCGGTTATTTAACCCACTGAGCCACCCAGGCGCCCCTAGGTTTCTTAGAGAATGGTTTCTTAGAGAAACTGTACTCCTTGAAATTTAACTTTTAGGCTGTGAAGATAGCAAGAAAAGTGAAAAGATGAGGTGTCTGGGTGAGTCAGTGGGTTAAGCACCTGCCTTCAGACCAGGTCACAATCCCAAGGTCCTGGGATTGAGCCCTGAGTCAGGCTTCCTCTTCAGCAGGAAGCCTTCTTCTCCCTCTTCTCCCTCTCCTTCTAAACAACCCCCCACAACCTCCCATGCTTGTGCTCTCGCTCTCACTCTCTCTCGCAAATAAATAAATTAAAAAAAAAAAAAAAAGTGAAAAGACAACCCACAGGAGAAAATATTCGCAAATAATAAATCTAATAAGGGACTTGTGTCTAGAATACATAAAGAATTCTTACAATAATAATAAAGAGAAATATAATCCAATTTTTAAATGGGTAAAGGATTTCTCGAAAGAAGATATAAAAATTGCCAATAAGCACATAAAAAGATGTTCAATATAATTAAACATCAGAAAAATAAACATCAAAATCAAGATGAGATACCACTTCAGACCCACTAGGATGGCTATAATCAAGACGACATATAATAACAAGTGTTGACAAGCATGTGGAGAAACTGGAAACTGGAACCCTCACACACTGCTGCCATTGGAATGAAAAATGGTGCACCCACTTTGGAAAACAGTCTGGCAGTTCCTCAAACAACTAAACAGAGTGACCATTTGACCCAGTAATTCCACTCCTAGGTATATACCAGGGAGGCAGGTCTACACAAATATCTCTATACAAATGCTCTCATTTGCATTATTCATAATAGCCAAAAACTAAAGTAACCCAAACATCCATCAATGAATGAATAGATAAGAAAATGTGGTATTTCCATACAATGGCATATTATCTGGCAATAAAAAAAAACTAAGTACTGATACATGCTACAGTATGGATGAACCTTAGTAAAAAAAGACCACATATTGTATGATTCCACTTACATGAAATGTCCAAACAGGCAAATCCATAAAGACAGAAAGTAGACTGGTGCCTCCCTAGGACTTTAGGAGCTGTGGGAAACAGAGTAACTGCTAATGGGGATGCGGGCCGGGAAGGGGAGTGATGAAAATGTTCTAAAATGGATCGTGATGATAGCTGCACGACTCTGTGAATATACTAAGAATAATTAAATTCTACCCTTTAAGAGGGCGAATTGTATTGCATGTGACTTATCTCTCAATAAAAGTGAAACGAAAAGGAATGTATTTCTTCATCTGGATTCTGGTTCCACAGGAGGGCTCACTTTGTTAAATCCAATTTACACTTATGGCACAGGTACTTTTATGTATTTATCTTCATATATACATAAAATACACTGCTGCTGGATTTCTCAGATATTTAAGCCAATAAATTTCCTTTATTAAGTCAATCTGAACTGAGTCCTCAGGTGCTTGATACCAGAAGCATCCTGATGTAGCTTCCAAAATAAAGGTTATTCTTTGCTCTTATCTTTGCAAACATCAACAACTTAAACAGACAATTATCTCTCTTTTTTAAAAAAGATTTTGTTTATTTATTTAAGAAAAAGGACAAGCAGGGGGAGCAGCAGAGGGAGAAGAAGAAGCAGGTTCCTCACTGAGCAGGGAGACTAATGTGGGGCTTGATCCCAAGATCCTGGGATCATGACCTGAGCCAAAGACAGAGGTTTAACCGACTAAACCCCAGGCGCCCCTATAAACAGTCATTTGTCTTAAAGCAGAAAGTACTTTACCTTGGCTTCCAACTGATTGGCAAAAAAGGGAGGGTTGCACATGCAAAAATCATAGATTATCTCAGATTCTTCTTTAAGAGCATCCATCAAGAGTGTCTTCTGTGGTACTTTTACCACTAGGAGAAAAAACAGGAACTGTTAACTACTATTAAAGCTGTGGTAGTTTTCAAGTATGACCACAGATTCTGTGACACTAATTCCTTCAATAGGTGGAGTTTAATTTCCCTCTCCTTGAATACAGGCTGTACTCAGTGACTCACTTTTACTGAACAGACTGAATATTAAGTGAAAGGATGTCACTTCTGAGGCTAGGTCATAAAAGAAGAGTGGCTTCTTCCTTATCCTATTTCATTAATTACTTGCACTAAGAGAAGCCAGCTGACACACTGTAAGGTTGCTCAAGTAGCCTAGAGGAGAGATCCATGTGAATGACTCAAGCTTCTTACCAATGGCCAAGTTGTATGAACCATTCTGGAAGCAAATCTCTATCTCCAGTCAATCACTCAGATGACTGCAGACTCACCAAACTGAACCAGAACCACCCAAGTAGGCTATCTATCAGTCCACACAATCTATGAGATAATTACTTGTTTAAAGTTGCTAGATTTTGGAGTAATTTGTAACACAGAAATGGACAACTGAAAAACACATAAACAATGTTAGCATCTCCCCTTATAATGATATGCTTAACACTAGTATGAGAAGCCTAGATCTTCCATCAAGAGACATCAATTCTCTTTAATTAAAAAAAAAAAAAAAGAAAAAAATGAACAGCTCTTCAAATATACAGTAAGCACAAAATTAAAAGTATCTAGTCACTAAGGGGACTTGATTGTCTGTGGCATAGTTCCATGTACTGAAATTAAAAAGATGGTATACTTTAATCAACAGCAGGGTTTCCCTTATAAAATCTTGGTGACAGGGCACGGGGGGGGGGAGGGGCTCAGTCAGTTAACCATCTGACTCTTGATTTCAGCTCAGGTCATGATTCCAGGGTAGGGAGAATGAGCCCCACACTAGTTCCCCACTCAGCGGAGAGTCAACTTCTCTCCCTCTCCCTCTGCCCCTCCCTCCGCTCATGCTCTCTCTCTCTCTCTCTCTAAAATTTTAAAAAATAAAATCTTGGTGACTAGGTTACTTCATATACAGTTCATTTCCATTATTTGTGGTAGTTATGTTCTGTAAAGTCACCATGAACACTGAATTGAAACCAATGGCTCCTAAGAGAAATGGTAAGGTTAGGTAACTGTCAGCCTTTGGTCAAACATTCTCCAACTGATCAATATGTAATTTTACTTTAGGTGTATTTCTATTTATTTATTTATGACACCTCATTTAATATACACCGCTAATTCATTAATACCAAAATGACAGCCAACAACACTAGATCATGTCTGAATGAAGCTTATCTAACACATGTATTTTCCCTGTAAGGTTCGTCACATTCTTCATATTTTGGAGGAACACCTACTAGATAGCACTTAAGCACTATGTGTAGGGGCCATTTTAAACAGCAAAAATCATCAAGAAAAAGCACAAAAATGCAAAAAAAGTGACATCAAATAGACTATGATAAGGATACTTGCTTACAATAGAGAGCTAAAACAAAGAGCAGAGGAGCATCACCTTGTTCAATTTCAGCTGGGACCATGTGTGTTGGAGGACTCAAATTTTTTGCCACTCTGTACATGCCTATAAATGACCATAAAAGTACCTCAAGTATTGATTTTGGGGTTAAACATAACCCCAAACAGGCAAATTCACAAATATAGAATGCACAAATTAGGGGCGCCTGGGTGGCTCAGTGGGTTGGGGCCTCTGCCTTCGGCTCGGGTCATGATCTCAGTCAAGGTCCTGGGATCGAGCCCCTCATCGGGCTCTCTGCTCAGCAGGGAGCCTGCTTCCTCCTCTCTCTCTGCCTTCCTCTCTGCCTACTTGTGATCTGTCTCTGCCAAAGAAATAAATAAAATCTTTAAAAAAAAAAAAAAAAAAAAGAATGCACAAATTATGAGGAGTGACTGTATTTACCAACCATATTTCCTTCTGAGTTAAGCTACAAACCCCATAGTGTAGCTTATTTTTTTTTTTCTGTTCTACTTGTTTCATTTATTTTCTTTCTTCGAAGATTTTACTTAAATTCAAGTTACAACTAACATGTAAGTGTAGTATTAGTTTCAGGAGTAGAATTTAATGATTCATCAAACTTACATGTAACACCCAGTGCTCATAATATCCAGTGCCCTCCTTAATCCCCATCACCCATTTAGCCATCCCCCACCAAACTCCCGTCCAGCAATCCTCAGTTTGTTTTATATTGTTAGAGGAGTCTCTTATGGTTTGCCTCCTCTTCTGTTTTATATTATTTTTCCTTCCACAATGTGCCATATTTTTTTAAATTACCAAAGTCTGTATATTAAAACAAAAAAGGAAATGTATCCAATTATAACGATAGATTAATAAACACTGCTTGAAAGGGATATTTATTCTGTAGAGCTAACCTTTTATAAGATCAGATAAATTATTCTGTTCCACATTTTTCTTTGCATAGTTGAAGCACATGTCATCTACTTCCGTTGCAAGGAAATACCAGCCATTTAATGTTGTTCCAAGTAAAGGATAGATGCAGGATGCCCCAGTACCTAATAAAACAAAAATATAAAACACGTTACCCACCCCAGAGGGAGACATGAGAAGAACAAGCCAAAACACCATTCTTCTTTCTTAGAATTCTTAATACCTTGGCTGGTACCTGATTACATACATACTACAGCTGCTGGGTTCTCTAATCATTTCACGTATGGCAATCTTACCTCCTAACTGGATTCAAATTTCTTAGAGGACAAAAACTTTGCTATCCTCTTCTGTATGTTGTATGTAAAATGAAGTGTGCAAAACTAGCTGGTGATCAAGGACTACAGGACTAATTAACCAAAAATTACCAAAACAAGTTTACTTCAGAAAATTTTTCATTTTAAAATCTCACACAAAACTCGGGGGTCGACTGACGGTAACGGGGCTGAGAGGCTGTTCACAGAGCAAGTGAAGATGAATGCCAGAGGACTTGGATCTCAGTTAAAGGACAGTATTCCGGTTACTGAACTTTCAGCAAGTGGACCTTTTGAAAGTCATGATCTTCTTCGAAAAGGCCTACCTTGTGTGAAAAATGAACTTTTGCCCACTCATCCTCTTGAATTATCAGAAAAAAATTTTCAGCTCAACCAAGATAAAATGAATTTTTCTACACTAAGAAACATCCAGGGTCTGTTTGCTCCACTAAAATTACAAATGGAATTCAAGGCAGTGCAGCAGGTTCAGCGTCTTCCATTTATTCCAAGCTCAAACCTTTCACTGGATATTTTGAGGGGTAATGATGAGACTATTGGATTTGAAGATATTCTTAATGACCCGTCACAATGTGAACTAATGGGAGAACCACACTTGATGGTGGAATATAAACTCGGTTTATTGTAATGTGTTGTGCTGTTCATGAAAATAGAGGGGCTGCATGTTGTTTATAGTCATCTTTTTACTATAACTTGATGTACACAACATTAAAAGTACTGACACATGAAAAAAAAAAATCTCACACAAAACTCAATCTTCTTAAATTGAAATCAAAGCTTAAAATAGATCAATGTATATCCCATTCCCCCAAAGCAGAAAACAATACAGAGGGTATAAAATTGTTAGGATTATTTAAATGACCAATTTGCCCACATATCCCCACATATCTATAAGCTGTTACTTGAAGGAAATCAGAAGTTCAAAACTAAACTAAACTAAACTAAAAACAACAACAACAACAACAAAAACAACTAAAGAGAGAATTCATTTCTTAGATGTGATGACATGGAAAGACATCTGCTCCAGATCCAAAACATCAATCACTGTCTTGCCCCACCATAGTTTCAAGGGAGACATTCGAAGGCAAATGTTCCAGGCAAAAATCACTCTTTGACAACTAGGGTTTGGTCCTAACTTGTATGTAGATCCCCCAACCATGGGCTGGACTATATACTAACCACAAATAACTACTTTTATGACCACTGACTAATCTTGGCCAATTAAGATCCAAAGCACATATTCGAGAGAAGAAAAGCCAGTGATTCTCCTAAAGGCCTGTGGCAGTCAGCACCTACCACCCACTCCAAGCCTGCCTTCCCATACCACATCTCGGTGCCACTCTAGTCTTCTAAGGATTTGGCAAGAAGAGATGATGTCTAGAGATACATACTCCTCACCCAAAGGAAACCCGGAGTCATCATACTGCTTCTTCATCAAGTATTCTGAACAGGCTGATAAGAGACAGGACAGTGACAGCCCTATGACAGTCACCGTGATTGTTATACTTCCCATCATGTTTACTTATAGCATCCTGGCTCTGAGGCTACTGGGCAAATACCTCCTTGGAGATATATGAGGCAGTGAAGGAACGGGTGATAAAGGGAACTCAAGCTCCTCTCAGAGGCCACAATTATTTAGTCCCTGCTTGCCATTCTGGTAAGCCAAAGGCATTCAAAGTCATTCAGAGGAAGAAAGAAGCTCTGTAGGAAAAAATATCTGGACCGGATACCAGGCCCTTGATTCTCACACAACTGCCTTTCTTTTCATACTTCAAATCATTTAAAAGCAAAGAGCAAAAAAGAAAAATTACTTTCCTTCCACTGCCCACAGATCAGGTACCTCCAGGGTAATAAATACAGGTAAATGACCTGTCCTCTACCCCCCCCAGCAAAGAATCAAATTTCTCAATTCTTAAGACCAAGAAGACTTGAATTCTAACATCCTAGTCCCCTCAGAAAGCTGAATGACATTTTAAAATGGATACTAATCCTTGTAATGATAAATAAAAATGAAAAGTGTATAATCATAGAATTAGAGCAAAATGATGGAGTCTGGGGGAAAAATTTATATAAAACCCTAATTAGAATGAATGTGATTTCAGCAAGGGTGCCCCTTGTGAAGAGCTAAAATCCATTAACCTCCTGTATCCCCAAGTGTTATTTTAGACAGTTTGGGGCATAATTAAAATAAATTAGTACCAAATATGCTCTTATACTTTTTAAGCCTTCTATAACCCATCAGCCAATCTTTTGCTGCGAACATACAAGTGCAGAGCCTCTGCTAAACCCCTCATTTTTATATAGTACTTAGCTCATACAGGGTGTTCAGAATTTTGAATGTTGAAAGAATGATGTATTTATCCATGAATATTCAACAAATTATTTACTGAACACCTACTATGTGCCAGAAACTCTGCTGGGGGGAGGCGCCTAGGTGGCTCAGTTGGTTAAGCAAACTGCCTTTGGCTCAGATCATGATCCCAGGGGTCCTGTGATCGAGCCCCATGTCAGGCTCCTTATTCAGCAGGGAGCCTGCTTCTACCACTGCCTGCTGTATTCCCCTGCTTGTGCCCGCTCTCTCTCTGACAAATAAATAAAATCTTAAAAAAAAAAACCTAATTCTGCAGACCATGAGAGATGACAGTGACTTGGACTGAGATGGTGACACTGGAGATGGAGAGAAGTGTGTGATTTTAAAAATAAATTTTTTAAAGATTTATAGATTTATTTATTTGTCAGAGAGACAGACAGACAGACACACACACACACAGAAGGCACAAGCAGGGGGAGCAGCAGGCAGAGGTAGAAGCAGGCTTCCTGCTGAGCAAGGAGCCCAAACAGAACTCAGTCCCAGGACCCTTAGATCATGACCTGAGCCAAAGGCAAGATGCTTAACCAACTGAGCCACCCAGGTGCCCCAAGAAATATTTAAGAGACCAACCAAAAGGAAATGATGACAGATATTCTCAGTGAGAATGGGGAGGTGTATCAAGGAGTATCAAGAATGACAGGTGGACTGTGGTGGACTCAGTGAAATAAGGAACGAAGAAAGAGGACCAAGATCAAAAAGAAAAGAATATGAGTCTGGTCGTAGACATGGCAAAGTCTGAAATGTTCTTGAGATATGCGTATTTCTGACACTGGGGACTAGTAGGCAGAATACATAAATTTGTGGGTTATTTGCACAGAGGTGGAAAATAGTCATAAATGTGGATGAAATTGCCTAGAGTTAGGATGCTAAGAAAAGGGCTAAAGACAGGCACCTGGGGGCACTTAATGCTCTCTGGCTCTGTCTCTCAAATAAACAAGTAAAATCTTAGGGGGAAAAGAAAAAAAAGAGGGGCACCTGGGTGGCTCAGTGGGTTAAAGCCTCTGCCTTCAGCTCAGGTCACTATCCCAGGGTCCTGGGATATAGCCCCACACATCAGGCTCTCTGCTCTGCGGGGAGCCTGCTTCCCTCTCTCTCTGTCTCTGGCTGCCTCTCTGCCTACTTGTGATCTCTGTTTGTCAAATAAATAAATAAAATCTTAAAAAAATTAAAAAGAAAGAAAGAAAAAGAAAACAAAAGAAAAGGGCTAAAGGCCGACCTTCCCAACATCTAATGGCCATGTACAGGAAAGTAAGCTCAAAGGGAAGAAGAGTGAATAGAACGGAGAAAAGAAAACCAGAAAAAGTCCAGAGGGGAGCCAATAAATGACCTGAACAGGCCATTTATTTATTTATTTATTTTTAAAGATTTTATTTATTTATTTGACAGGCAGAGATCACAAGTAGGCAGAGAGGCAGGCAGAGAGAGAGGAGGAAGCAGGATCCCCGCTGAGCAGAGAGCCTGACGTGGAGCTCCTGGGATCATGACCCAAGCCGGAGGCAGAGGCTTTAACCCACTGAGCCACCCAGGCGCCCCGAACAGGCCATTTATGAGGGAGATGGAAAAATACTTACTAAAAATGCATGCAAATGTCAAAAATTAAACATTTACTACTATCTAGAATGTGTCTTTCCTATAAATTAACTCTATTATGATTAGAAATAGAGCCACATAGCTTTTTTCCCATAAAGGATTAGTAAAGGCCAAAGGATTAAAAAATTTTCTTAACGCTATCAAATTAACACACTACCTATTTATAATTACAAAACATACCCTAGCTTCATTACCTTCTATATTTCCATTTAATCTCTCAAATGAATAAACCAGAGAGCGTTTTCTATTGTAGAAGTTTACAATTAAGAGAACATCTTAAAATTAATGACTTTTTTCCTCTTTAATTTTATTTTTTTTTTAAAGATTTTATTTATTTATTTATTTATTTAACAGAGAGAGATTGCAAATAGGCAGAGAGTCAGGCAGAGAGAGAGAGAGAGGAGGAAGCAGGCTCCCTGCTGAGCAGAGAGCCCGATGCGGGACTCGATCCCAGGACCCTGAGATCATGACCTGAGCCGAAGGCAGCGGCTTAACCCACTGAGCCACCCAGGCGCCCCTCTTTCATTTTAGATTAAATGCCAATTAAATGATTAATAATCATCCAAGAGATTCCTGGAAGTATTCAGCCCACATGATCTTTTATCAAATGGACATCATTACAATATCTCAACATGTGGACTACTATACTAAAACCAAATAATTCAGAGTAGGGGCGCCTGGGTGGCTCGGTGGGTTAAAGCCTCTGCCTTCGGCTCAGGTCATGATCCCAGGGTCCTGGGATCGAGCCCTACATCGGGCTCTCTGCTCAGCAGGGAGCCTGCTTCCCCCACTCTCTCTGCCTGCCTCTCTGCCTACTTGTGATTTGTCTGTCAAATAAATAAATAAAATATTTAAAAATAATAAAATAATTCAGAGTAAAAATAATGTCCAAAAGATACAGACATCAATATGATAATCTGAAAAGCTAAGAAAACAAGAGTCTCATTTGCGTTCTGCACCATTACACCCTTGCTCCCTGTTTGGTGCTAAAAATCCCTTCTCAAGAGAAATAAATGGCAGAAAAGCCCAAGTGTAGCAAATAAGAACAGTAGTATCTGTAGTCAGCTTCTTTCACACAAAAATCCAGAAGAGAAGTTTACAAAGAAACTGACTTTGCAAAATTAATGGAACTTATGTTTAGCTAAAAAAGAATTTAAAGGATGCCTGGGTGGCTCAGCTGGTTAAGCATCTGCCTTTGGGGGATTGAGTCTCGTTTCAGGCTCCCTGCTCACTAGGGAGTCTGCGTCTCCCTCTGCCCCTCCCCCCTGGCCCTTGCTTGCTTTCTTTCTCTCTGACAAATAAATAAAATCTTAAAAAAAAAAAAAAAAAAAAAAAGAACTGGGGTGCCTGGGTGGCTCTGTAGATTAAGCCTCTGCTTTCAGCTTTGGTCATGATCTCAGGGTCCTGCGATCAAGCCCCACATCAGGCTCTCTGCTCAGTGGGGAGCCTGCTTCTACCTCTTCCTCTGCTTATTCTCTGCCTACTTGTGATATCTATCTCTCTCTCTCTCTCTGTCAAATAAATAAATAAATAAAATCTTTAAAAAAAAAATAAAGAACTTAATAAAACCATATATACCTATGTCAATTCCTCTTCGGAGAGTACTTTTGTCAGAGTCCTGATGACCAATCAGATCTTCTACCCAATGAATGTAGTTGAGTCTCAAGGGAACTGTAGGAATCAGTCTTTCCAATGGAATATCAATAGAAAGTCCAAAATCTTCCTTTAGGAGAGTACAGGTCAGAGCTCTGACTGCTTCAGGGTCTTTAAAATTAAGACTGAGGAGTGGAGAAAAAGAACACTGATTAGTAAGATTCACTATGCTACACAAACTATGGCAGCCAGGCAATATCAACACCTGTTTGAATTTTCTAGGAGACCATATATAAATGGCTATACAGAACATTCAGGGCAATGAAAAACACATATTGGTGTTTACACAGACATAGTATATGAAAGGCAGTACAAATTTCCACTGACAACACTGCATTTTCACACAAGAACAGGGAGGACAGGAATGTCTCTGTTCCAATTCCTGCCCAATCATCTCCTTACTTAGTTATAGGACTTTGGACAAGTTTTTTAACCTCCATGAGACTGTTTCCTCAGCTGTAAAATGGGGATAATAATACCTCTATCATAGTATTGCTATGAGATAATCTGAGAAAATGTGTATATATATATATATAATATGTATATGTACATATACATATATCTAAACATATATATGTATTATATATATATAATGCCTAGTACATAGTAACTATTATACAAACGCTGGCTATTTTTACTATTATCATTAACATCATTTGACTTCAGCACTTTTTAAAAATCACATTTAGGGCGCCTGGGTGGCTCAGTGGGTTAAGCCACTGCCTTCGGCTCAGGTCATGAACTCAGGGTCCTGGGATCGAGTCCCACATCGGGCTCTCTGCTCAGCAGGGAGCCTGCTTCCTCCTCTCTCTCTCTACTTGCCTCTCTGCCTACTTGTGATCTCTCTCTGTCAAATAAATAAATAACAAATAATTTTAAAAATAAATAAATCAGGGGCACCTGGGTGGCTCAGTGGGTTAAGCCGCTGCCTTCGGCTCAGGTCATGATCTCAGGGTCCTGGGATCGAGTCCCGCATTGGGCTCTCTGCTCAGCAGGGAGCCTGCTTCCCTCTCTCTCTCTCTCTCTGCCTGCCTGTCTACTTGTGATTTCTCTGTTAAATAAATAAAATATTTTTAAAAAATAATAATAAATAAATAAATAAATCACATTTGAAAGTGGAAAGCAGTATAAAATGCTTAATAATGAAAAGAGGTTAAGATATTAGATATTACAAATAACAATTTTTAAATACAACAATTTTTAGCAGCTTTACTGAGGTATAATTTGCATAAAATTCTTAAGTATACAATTCAACAGTTTTTATTATAATAAGAGTTGGGCAACCATCACAACAATCCAATTATAGAACGCTTCCATCATCCCAAAAACAACACCTCATGGCCATTTGCAAGCCATTCCTTATTTCCACTGTCAGCTCTAGGCAAACATTAACATACTTTCAGCTCCACAGATTTCCTTCTTGTGGACATTTCATCTAAATCAAATCATAAAATATGTGGTCTTCATGTCTGGATTCTTTCACTTGCCACAACATTTGTGAGGTTAAACAATACTGTAGCATGTATCAGTACTTCCTACCTTTATGTGGCCAAATAATATTCCACTGCAAGGAATAACTGCATTAGTGATTTGTTTATCCACTCACCACTTAATGAACATTTGGATTCTTTCGCTTTTTGGCTTTCATGAACAATGGTGTTTTAAACATTCACATGCAAGTCTTCATCTGATACGATACTTTTATTTAACTTTTTAAGAAACTTGTGCCAATTTAATTATTTAAATGTTAAAATGCTACTAAAGTTGAAACATTAAAACAAAACCAAAGATCTTATTTATAAATGGGGCAATGAAAAGGGAGCAGAAAGCCAGTAGATGGGACTGAACTAAGAAAAAGAGCTTTAAACTGCTCTAAATTCTGGCCTAAGTTTTATGTTCCCATCTTAGCAATGAAGTGACCAATCACTTGAAAAACTCAATGACCAGACAGAAGGAAGAGTGCTTTATCTACCTGGCTACTGGGGAAACTTCAGATAGATACCAGGGACCCAAGCTCCACCATCACCCACAGCAAAATATTCTAGGGTATGGGAGTTCAGAAATCTGGAGTCCGATCTCGATTCTGCAATCAACTAGCCATGGACTGAAGGTCACTTCAATTCTTAGGTCTCGGTTTCTCCATCTATAAAACGAAGGGATTAAACAAAACAAAAATCCAAGGGTCCTTCCTGGTAAAATTTTAAGAGTTTATGATGCATACTATGAATTAGTAAGATAGTACTCACTTAAATATTTGTAGAGCAAATTATAGTGACATGGAACAATCAATACAGTTACTGAATAGAATAGTTATGAATAACCAAACATTAAACATTTCTATTATCCCCTAGTCTGATACCTAACATTATCCTTCTGCTTCATGATAGTAAGCATTTAATAACACTATTAACACATATTAAGGAATATACAATGAATGTTTGTAGATGACATGATTTATTCTTTATTTTTTGAAGGGGGGTCTGCAGAAGAAAGAAGATCTTAAGCAGGCTACACTCCCAGTGCAAAGCCAATGAAGGGCTCAATCTTACACCCCTGAGAGACATGATCTACTCTTTAAAACTGTTCATAAAAACACAGTTTTAACAGTAAAACAATTTGCAAAGAGTTATGATAAGCAGGATTAAATTTCAGGAATATACACAAAATTTGTTATCTATACAAACTGCACTGTATACTTGAATATACGGTTTCTTACGACCTTTAAGAATGCTTCAGGGGGAACGCCTGGGTGGCTCAGTGGGTTAAGCCTCCGCCACTGGCTCAGGTCATGATCTCAGGGTCCTGGGATCAAGCCCCACATCAGGCTCTTTGCTCAGCAGGGAGCCTACTTCCCTCTCTCTCTGCCTACTTGTGATCTCTTTCCGTCAAATAAATAAAATCTTTAAAAAAAAAAAAAAAAAAAAGAATGCTTCAGGGAAGGGCGCTTGGGTGGCTCAGTCAGTTAAGTGTCTGCTTTTGGCTCAGGTCATGATCCCAGGGTCCTCGGATCATGCTGCACACGGGGCTCTTAGCTCAGTGGGAGCCTGCTTCTCCCTCTGCCCCTCCCACCCCCAGAAGGCATTACCTTTCATCGAATAACCATCAATTTTTGAGGTAATTTTTGAGGAGGGATAAAATGCATTCAATGAGATGAAAAAGCAAATATGCAGGAACAGGCAGAAATACAAAATGCCAGAGCAAAATTTGGAAGAGAGAATTCTCCCCTGCTTTTTATTAAAGTAAACTTTACCCCAACATGGGGCTTAATTATGACCCCAAAATCAACAATCACATGCTCTAGCGACCAAGCCAGTAAGGCACCCCAGGGAGGACAATAATTTCCAAAAGTGATAACCCCTTTACATTTAAGTGGGGACTGATGAGCTTTTAAAGACCAGTTTCTACGAAACAGTACAAGTAGAAGTTTATTGTATCAATACATGCTAGCAATAAAAATTCTCTTTAAAATATATATTAAGACTATTTAAAGGAAAATTAAGTCTATTCCTAGACATCTAAGTAGATATATATTAATTTTGTCATTTGTGGGGCCTAATAAAAGAGAATTAGTCCATGAGCAAGCAACCACGAACACATTTCTGCTTCACTCAATCGCACAGGAACTGCCTCAATCAATTGAAAAAAAAAAAAAAAAGGACTTCTATTACCTTTGGATTTCTTTCTCAATTAAAAGCAGTACAATCTCGGGGTCAACAAGATAAATGGAGCTTAAAAAAGGGGGGGATTAAATCTATAAAAACTTTTCATTCTAGGGGTGCCTGGGTGGCTCAGCGGGTTAAAGCCTCTGCCTTCGGCTCAGGTCATGATCCCAGAGTCCTGGGTCTGAACCCTGTAGTGGGCTCCCTGCTCCACAGGAAGCCTGCTTCTCCCTCTCCCACTCCCCCTGCTTCTGTTGCCTCTCTCAATGTAACTCTGTCAAATAAATAAAATCTTGAGACACCTGGGTGGCTCAGTGGGTTGGGCCTCTGTCTTTGGTTCAGGTCATGATCTCAGGGTCCTGGGATCAAGCCCCACATCGGGCTATCTGCTCAGAGGGGAGCTTGCATCCCCCTCTCTCTCTGCCTACTTGTGATCTTTCTCTCTGTGTCAAATAAATAAATACATAAATATCTTAAAAATAAATAAATAAATACAATGTTTTTTTAAAAAGAATACTGCATTTAACTCCTGTGAAATCTGTGAAAAGATGGGACTTCATTTCCTTCAATGACAGAGAAATAAAAATCGAATTTTTACGTATGTAAAGTTCACTCTGAGTACCACACTAGGTCATTCAAATAAATTCACATCCTTTATTCTGTAAAAGTAGCCTACTCTATTAACCTTCATGGCTAAACACACAAATGAATTATGTCCTAATACAGTGCCTATGTTCAAAGCCTTAAAATCTGAAAGGCAAAAAGTCATAATTTTTATATCAAAGAAACTTAATAGTCTAGATACCTTATAAAATAAGCTTGAACAGTATTACCTTAAATAGTGTAACAGCAACAGCAGGACACCTGACGTGACATAATTACTTTCCCACAACTTCTGAATGTGACTTTGCACTGGCATTTTGAATAGAATTATGAAAATCAGGGAATACAACTCCAATATTTACACGGTGCTATTCAAAATGCCAGTCCCTAACAAGATAGAGAGCTTGTGCTGGCCTGTAAATTAGAACATTCGACCAAAGAAATGTCTGTTGAACTTAAACATGTAGCACAAGATCCTTACCTCTGTAGACAGTAACAAACAGTCTGTGGAGAAGCCACACTTTTAGTAGCATTATGCCAGATGACATAAATGGCCATTTCTTTTTTTTTTTTTTTTAAGATTTTATTTATTTATTTGACAGAGAGAGATCACAAGCAGGCAGAGAGAGGAGGAAGCAGGCTCCCTGCTGAGCAGAGAGCCTGATGCAGGGCTTGATCCCAGGACCCTGGGATCATGACCTGAGCAGAAGGCAGTGGCTTAATCCACTGAGCCACCCAGGCGCCCTATAAATGGCCATTTCAAAGAGTATGATCACCACCCAGTTCCAGGTAATTAATGTCAAGTGAGTTTACCAGCCATTTTGCCAGATCTTTAAAACCTCTAAAGGAAACCAACAAACCATAATTTTATATGAAATTTCCCTGATTCTTAAAATCTGTGTGGACAATAAACAACTGCAAGCCTTAAACAATTCACACGCTTACAGGTTGTTACCTGTCTTGTAAACAGTGGAACTATTTAAAAAATAAAAAATAAAAAAATAAAAAGCTGGGGAACTTGACTCCCTGTACTTTCAAAGATGAAGTATAAAAATGTTTTTATCCCAAGGTGCATGGCTGACTTAATCTCAGGGTTGTGAGTTTGAGCCCCACGCTGGGTGCAGAGATTACTTCACTTTGTTCAACTGAGTTATACAGAATAAAATAAAATTTTCAAGAAGTTGTGACAGTGGGCATTTATTCCTTTATTCATTCCACATTTACCATATATCAACTATGTGCTAGACATTGGGCAAAGTGCTAGAGATGCCGCAGTATGCAAATACAGACACATCTCTCCCTTCAGGACAGTGACAATCTGACAGAGGTTAGGTACAAAGTGCTATGAAACCTAAATAATTAGTGGAATTACCTTAGAACAAGTCAGAAAAGGTAACTTAGCTAATTACTAAGAGCAGAATAAAAATTAACAAAGGAAAAACTTGGGAGGGAATACCGCATTAACATGAGTTAAGAGGCTGGATAAAGGTGGTGGTGGCAAAGCCAGGGGAAAGTGAAAAGAATTAAGAGATACTCAGGAAGGAAAATTTACCAAATTTGCTAGTGGACTTGTATGTGAGGTGAGAAAGGATGTATTCATAGCTGTTCCCTAGGGTTCTGGCCTGTTCAACAGATAAACAGTGCCATTCACTAAAATTGGGAACTCTAACAGAGAACCATTTTTTAGGATAAATATCATAAATCTGAGCTGAATCTGAGATATCCAAGTAGGGATACTGAGGAAGCAGTGACCTCCAGGTAGAAAGCCCAGAAATCTGGTCTGAAGAAACAAATGTAGGAGCGATTTGCAAAACAAAGGAGTGAGGCCCCAGAATGATGAGAATGCTTAAAGGGAAAATACAAGATTAGAAGAGAGCTCTGCACTAAGCCTTAAAGACTCCTTTCCTGGGAGGCCTGGGTGACTCAGTTGGTTAAGGGGCTGTCTTCGGCTCAGGTCATGATCCCAGCATCCTGGGATCGAGTCCCACATCGGGCTCCTTGCTCAGCGGGGAGCCTGCTTCTCTCTCTGTCTCTGCCTGCCACTATGTCTGCGTGTGCTTGCTCTTGCTCTCTCTCTCTCTGACAAATAAATAAATTAAAAAAAAAAAGACTCCTTTCTTTAGTGGCTATGCAAACAACCATTACAAAGGAAGCTACACAAGGAGACAGAAAGGGTGAAAGAAAGTGTGGTGCCAAGGAAGCCAAGGGAAGAGGGTATCCATGAAGAACAGTATCAGCAAAGTAACCTGCCTCTCAAAAGTCAACTGAAAACCAAAATTGCATTTAGTGACACAAGATCACTGGAGACCTTTTCCAAGAGCTGCTTTGGTAGAGGTGGAATTAGAAACCACCCTGGAATGAGCTGAAGATTAAGTATGGTATGGGAAGAATGAAGACAGTAAAAATAATTCTTCAAGAAGTTGTTGTGCAGGGTGCCTGGGTGGCTCAGTGGGTTAAAGCCTCTGCCTTCGGCTCGGGTCATGATCCCAGGGTCCTGGGATCGAGCCCCACATCGGGCTCTCTGCTCCGCGGGGAGCCTGCTTCCTCCCCTCTCTCTCTCTGCCTGCCTCTCTGCCTACTTGTGATTTCTCTCTGTCAAATAAATAAAAATCTTTAAAAAAAAAAAAAAAGAAGTTGTTGTGCAAGGGAGAAGAGAGATGGGGCAGCATAAGTGGTGGTATTGATGGAGAGGCAGCCAGAGAGAGAGAGTGATAGGGAAGCAGGCTCCCTGCTGAGCAGAGAGCCCGAGACGCGGGACTCGATCCCAGGACCCTGAGATCATGACCCAAGCCGAAGGCAGCGGCTTAACCCACTGAGCCACCCAGGCGCCCTATTAGTAATTTTTTAATTGAAGACTCAAACATGTTTTAAAGTCAGTGGGTGGGTAGCTCAGTCGTTAAGCATCTGCCTTCAGCTCAGGTCGTTACCCCAGGGTCCTGATATGGAGCTCTGCATTGGGCTCCTGGTTCAACAGAAGTCTGCTTCTCTCTCTCCCACTCCCCCTCCCTTTGTTCCCTCTCTTGCCCTGTCTCTATCAAATAAATAAGTAAAATCTTTAAAAGAAAAAAAAAGTCAATTGAAAGTCACATAGACCACATATTATTATTCTACTTATACAAAATATCCAAAACATGCAAATATATAGCAAAAGTAAGATTAGTGGTTGCCAGGAGCTAAAGAGAGAGAGGACAGAGTTGGGAGTGACTGCTGAATAGGTTTTTTTCGGGGAGTGACGAAAATGTTCTAGAATTAGTGGTGATGCTTGTGTAACCCTGCGACATATTAAGAACTGAATTGTACATATTAAAATGATGATTTTAGGGCCACTTGCATGGCACAGTCAGCTGAACATCTGACTCGGGTTTCAGCTCAGGTCAAGATGTCCGGGGTTGTGGGATGGAGCCACATAGAGGACTCTGCGCCAAGCGCAGTTTGCTTCAGTTTCTCTCTCCCTCGGCCCCTCCCAGCAGTACAAATGTGCTTTCTCTCTTTCTCTCTCTCAAATAAATAAGTCTTTAAAAAATGAAATAAAGGGACGCCTGGGTGGCTCAGTTGGTTGGATGACTGCCTTCGGCTCAGGGCGTGATCCTGGAGTCCCGGGATCGAGTCCCACATCAGGCTCCCAGCTCCACGGGGAGCCTGCTTCTCTCTCTGACCTACTCCTCGTTCATGCTCTCTCTCACTGTCTCTCTCTCTCAAATAAATAAATAAAATCTTTAAAAAAAAATGAAATATAATGATTTTATAGTATGTGAATTCTATCTCAAATTTATAAAAAGTCAAAGAGAAGAGGCCAACTGATGGAGAGAGATTAAATTAGGAGAAGGAAAATTAGGACTAAGGTTCCTGAGATGAGGGGAGAGTTATGGGTTCCACATGACAGATCTGATTAGAATATAGTAATAGTGAGAATTATGAATAGCAATTTGTTGAACAAAACCAAAAGCAGACCCATGGTCTTTTGTTGTGTTTTCCACCAACTCATACTTATCCATGACTGATTTTTCTTTTGGTGGGGGGAGGGATGAAGAAAAGAAGAGAAAAGTGGGAAGAGAAAGAGAATCTTAAGCAAACGGACCCCAACATGGGGCTCAATCTCACAACCTGAGCCAAAATCAAGAGCTGGATACTTAACCAACTGAGCTACCAAGGTAGCTCCCTAAGGATTTTTTTTAACTTTTACATCCCATGGGTCAAATAAGCAATGAGAGTAATATCATGCAAAAAAAAAAAAAAAAAATTCTGGAACAGTGCAAGTGACTATTAACAATCTTAGACTAAACAACCCAAAATCTTACTTGCCAAATGACAAGAAACTGTGATCAAACTAATCTCATAAATGCAGATCCCTGTGCTAGCTAAAAAGCAGGTTAACAGAATAAAATCTAGCCATCCAAACACCTCTTTGGCCTTCCACGTACAGGTAAGAGTACTACAACTTTTGGCCTTCCATGTATAGGTAAGAGTACTGCAACTTTTCTAGCAAAGCCCAGCAACTTACCCTAAATGCACTTAAGAAAAAAAAACAGTAACAAAACACTTAAAAAAAAAAACCTACACACACACTTCTGGGGTGACTATGTGGAAAAAAACACACTTTTGGGGCACCTATGGAGCTTAGTCAGTTAAGCTGCTGACTCTAGATTTTGGCTCAGGTCAAGATCTCAGAGTCTGGTATCAAACCCCACAGAGGCCCCAACTGGCTCCACACTCAGAGGGGAGTATGCTCCCTCTCCTTCTGCCCACCCCCACCTTGCTCTCTCTCAAATAAATAATCTTTATTTTTATTTTTTTTTTTAAAGATTTTATTTATTTATTTGACAGACAGAGATCACAAGTAGGCAGAGAGACAGGCAGAGAGAGAGGAGGAAGCAGGCTCCCCGCTGAGCAGAGAGCCCGATGCGGGGCTCGATCCCAGGACCCCGAGATCATGACCTGAGCCGAAGGCAGCGGCTTAACCCACTGAGCCACCCAGGTGCCCCTCAAATAAATAATCTTTAAAAAAAAATATGGGGGACATCTGGCTGGCTCAATCAGTTAAGCATCCGCCTTTGGTTTAAGTCATAACCTGGGCTCGAGCACCAAATCAGGCTATCTACTCAGTGGGGAGCCCATTTCTCAATCGCCCTCTGCCTGCCGCTCCCCTTGTTTGTACTCTTTCCTTCTCTTTCTCTAATAAATAAAATCCTAAAAAAAAAAAAACACCTTTTAAAAAGTTCAGTAGTAAAACAATCTTTTTTTTAAACATATTTTATTTATTTATTTGACAGAGAGAGAGATCACAAGTAGGCAGAGAGGCAGGCAGAGAGAGAGAGAGAGAGAGAGAGAGAGAGAGGAGGGGAAGCAGGCTCCCTGCTGAGCAGAGTCCCAGGACCCTGGGATCATGACCTGAGCCAAGGGCAGAGGCTTAACCCACTGAGCCACCCAGGCGACCCAGTAGTAAAAGAATCTTAAAAAATTTTAAGTTTCAGGGGCGCCTGGGTGGCTCAGTGGGTTAAAGCCTCTGCCTTCAGCTCAGGTCATGATCTCAGGGTCCTGGGATTGAGCCCGGCAACGGGCTCTGTGCTCAGTGGTAGCCTGCTTCCCTCTCTCTCTCTGCCTGCCTCTCTGACTTCTTGTAAACTCTTTCCCTCTGTCAAATAAATAAATAAAATCTTTAAAAAAAAAAATTAAGTTTCATAATCAGAAATTTTAGAAATAATCTAACAGTAATCAATAAGGAGATTAGTCTGCAGTCATTTAAAGGACTAAGACTGAGGAGTTGCCTGGGTGGCTCAGTTGGTTAAGCATCTGCCTCTGGCTCCCGATGCGACTGCAGGGTCCTGGGATTGAGCCCCATGTCAGACTCCCTCTCCCAATCCCCCTCCTTGACCCCTGCTTGTGTGTGTGCACTATTCTCTCTCTCAAATAAATAAATAGGAGTAAGACTGGGCTGGTCCACATACTATTACATGAAGAATATTTCTTGATATATATATACATATCACCTTTGAATAAAAGCATATATATATAGGGACACCTGGGTGGCTCAGTCGGTTAAACCACTGCCTTCGGCTCAGGTCATGATCCCAGAGCCCTGGGATCGTGTCCCACATGAGGCTCCTTGCTCAGCGGGGAGCCTGTTTCTTTCTCTCTCTCTCTCTCTCAGCCGCCACTCTGCCTGCTTGTGCTCTGTCTCTCTGACAAATAAATAAAACCTTAAAAAAAAGAAAGCATATATATATATACATTGTGATCACATTGTTATACAAAAAAGAAACCCCAAAACCAAACAAAAATGATCCCATGTGTATATGGTAAAAAAAGAGTCTGGAAGGGTTAAGGGCCACTTCTGGATATGCAAATAGATGGGTGGGTGAGTGGGGCAGACACTTCCATTCCCTCTACCATTCCCTCCTATTTTTGTTTTACCTGAATATATTTTACATAGTTATCACCTTCATAACTTTTTTTTTTTAAGATTTTATTTATTTATTTGACAGACAGAGATTACAAGTAAGCAAGAGAGGCAGGCAGGGAGAGAGAGGAGGAAGCAGGCTCTCTGCAGAGCCGAGAGCCCGATGTGGGGCTCGATCCCAGGACCCTGGGATCATGACCTGAGCCGAAGGCAGAGGCTTTAACCCACTGAGCCACCCAGGCGCCCCCCTTCATAACTGTTTTATAACATATGGAAAATGTTTATAATGCCAACTGGGGGGAGGGGTAAAAAAAAGTCCTATTATTATATCTGTATCAAAATTACAATCACAAAAAATACTATATATGTGTAAGGACAAAGACTTAGAAAGGAACACAAAACAATCTGATCTTCTGGGGATGGAAGAATGGTGACATTTTTCTTTTATGTATGCAACATTACCATTATAAATGTAGTTATTAGGAAGGATATATTTCTTTTTTTAAAAATATTTTATTTATTTATTTATCAGAGAGAGTGAGCACAGGCAGACAGAGAGGCAGGCAGAGGCAGAGGGAGAAGCAGGCTCCCTGCTGAGCAAGGAGCCCAACATGGGACTTGATCCAGGACACTGGGATCATGACCTGAGCCGAAGGCAGCCGCTTAACCAAATGAGCCACCCAGGCGTCCCAGGAAGGATATATTACTATAATTTTCCCATTAAGTGTTCTATAATATCTGTATGATAACAAAAATCCCCTTTCCAAAATAGGAAAACAGGCCCATGGTTCCAGGATACTTCTCCATGAAAGAGGGACATTTCTGTTGGAAACCAAACCGGGATATTTCCCATGTGACAACAATCACCAAAGAGAGTATTGCAGCTTAAGCATTAATTACACAGCCTCGTGAAACATTTGGAGCAAGAGAAACAATATAATAATTAATGTTTTCTTAGTGGCTTGAAAGTTATTGTTTATATAAATAATTCTTGTTATTTAAAAACATATATATGTTCACCTTGATGGACTATAGCATACAATTTATTAATAAGGAACTACATCTTTTTTTTTTTCCTTAGTAGGCTCCATGCCCAGTATGGAGCCCAATATGGGGCTTGAACTCACAACCCTGAGATCATGACCTGAGCTGAGATCAAGAGTTGGACACTTGGTGTCCCAACAGGAACATCCTATTACCAAAACATACAAGACATTAAACAGAGGCTATTCAAATTAAACTGAAAAATATCTATGAAGAGCTGATTCTTAGACTTTGTTAGCAAGGCAAGCATTCATTTTCTTACTTCTAAGAAAACACAGACACTAATTTAAGGGTTGGAAATCCTTTTGTAGGACAAAGTCTAGTCATCTGGCTTTACTAGTTAAATATCTAGGTCACTGTAGCACCCTGGGATATTAAAAAATCCTGAATACAGGCAAGATCTTTTCTCATTCCATTTCTGAGATCACCGAACTAAAATTAGCTCTCATGTGGAAATTAGCAATTTATTCCATCAAGTCTTTATTGTTTAACACATCCAATTTCACAAAATAGCCTATTGTCAACAGGCTCATGTCTGATTTCCCCAGAATGACTCCTGCTCTGCTACTGGTGAATATAGTATTACCATTATAGAGTTTGGAAGGATACATTCTGTGATCCATGGTAAAAATAACAATCACTCTAACACCACAGAGACCACCGAACCTCATGTAATAACAATAAGGGGTAAATCCTCCCAACCAATTTTCCAATACTGGTTTCTATTAGATATTCACCGAGAGGTTAAAAACGTACAGGCATAACATATGAAAAAACCCTTCAAGAGCTGGGTCTTTGGTTTAAAAACAAATCAGGTGGGATGCCTGGGTGGCTCAGTGAGTTACGCCTCTGCCTTCAGCTCAGGTCATGATCTCAGGGTCCTGGGATCAAGCCCTGCATCAGGCTCTCTGTTCAGCGGGGAGCCTGCTCCCCTGTCTCTCTGCCTGCTGCTCTGCCTACTTGTGATCTCTCTGTCAAATAAATAAATAAAATCTTTCAAAAAAATAAAAATAAACATAAAAACAAATCAGTTAAGTGTCACACTTCATCCAAACTCAACTGGTAGGGCTCAAACTGCAGGATATTTCCATGGGGCTGGTTACTGTGAAAAATGTATGAACTAAAATCTAGTTACAATGGCCAGATATGATTACATCAAAGCAGTAATGGATGCAGGAAAGAAAAACAGAGAGCGACATCACACTAGCAATCCCAGTCACCTTATCGATTACACCAGGCATAACAACCTATCATTTTCAAAGTGTCTATAATGCCATCACCTTACATGCATTATCACTAACCTTTATGACAAAAATCCAAAGCATGTCCTTTTATCCCTCTTCTTTAGATGATGAAGTTCAATATCAGTAAAGTTAGAAAAATTATCTAAAGGGGTGACTAGGTAGCTCAGTGGGTTAAGTGTCTGCCTTTGGCTGGGGTCATGATCCTCGGGTCCTGGGATCAAGGTCACTGGGCTCCCTGCTCAGTGGGAAGTCTGCTTCTCCCTCTCCCTTTGCCTGCCACTCCCCCTGCTCATGGTTTCTATCAAAACCTCTAGAACTGCTATGCGGCACCCTTAAGACTGGTCCTTAGAATGACTGACTGAGAAATGAATCCCCTCTCTTCATACAACACTCTGCTTAAGAGTTGAGCAAATAAATGACACTTTGATCAAGTCTTCACTTTTGTCTGAAACTCCTTTTTCTTAATTAACTGGGTTTATATTTTGACATTCTTTCTCATACATCACATGGAAATAAATAAAAAGCCATGCTAAAAATAAATAAAATAAAAATATCAATGTAGACAATCATTAAGAACTCTTAACTAGGGGCGCCTGGGTGGCTCAGTGGGTCAGGCCTCTGCCTTCAGCTCAGGTCATGATCCCAGGGTCCCGGGATAAAGCCCCACATCAGGCTCTCTGCTCAGCAGGGAGCCTGCTTCCCCCTCTCTCTCTGTGCCTGCCTCTCTGCCTACTTGTGATCTCTGTCTGTCAAATAAATAAAAATCTTTAAACAAACAAACAAACAAACAAAAACAACTCTTAACTAAGTAAGCAAGAAGGGGGAGTCCTTCTAAATATGCTACCTTGCCACCTATTAATAAGCTCATATTGCTTCCATCTTTAAAGAACAGAAGCCCCTCAGTGGGGAGCCTCCTTGTCCACCTCCCTCTTCCCCTCCCCAACTTACAATCGCTCTCTTGCTCACTCACTCTCAAATAAAATCTTGAAAAAACTATTTTTTTTTAAAGATTTTATTTATTTATTTGACAGAGAGAGATCACAAGTAGGCAGAGAGGCAGGCAGAGAGAGAGGAGGAAGCAGGCTCCCTGCTGAGCAGAGAGCCTGATGCGGGACTCGATCCCAGGACCCTGAGATCATGACCTGAGCCGAAGGCAGCGGCTTAACCCACTGAGCCACCCAGGCGCCCGAAAAAACTATTTTAAAAAAGAGAAACAAATGAGGCTCTCCTCAAGCTTGCCTCATCCTCTTCCTATTCTTTCAGACTAGCCTGCTGTTGTTTTTTTTTAAGATTTTATTTATTTATTTGACAGACAGATCACAAGTAGGCAGAGAGAGAGATGGAGAAGCAGATTCCCCGCTGAGCAGAGCCTGATACGGGACTCGATCCCAGGACCCTGGGATCACGAACCGAGCCGAAGGCAGAGGCCTTAACCCACTGAGCCACCCAGGCACCCTAGATTAGCCTGTTTTATCCTGCAAAAATTTAAAGATTTTATTTATTTGTCAGAGAGGGAGAGTGTGGGCGCACGCACACACACACACACAATCAGGGAGAGCAGGAGGCAGAGGGAGAAGCACGCTCCCCACTGTGCAAGGAGCCTGATGTAGGACTCATCCCAGGACCCTGGTATCATGACCTGAGCTGAAGATAGACAGGTAACCAACTGAGTCACCCAGGCATCCCTAGCCTGCAAAAAACTTAAAAATTGCTTTTGCCTAGGGGTGTCTGGGTGGCTCAGTTGGTTGAGCGACTGACTTCAGCTTGGGTCATGATCTTGGGGTCCTGGGATGAGTCCAACATCAGGCTCTCCACTCAGCAAGGAGTCTGTTTCTCCCTCTATCCCTCCCCCTACTTGTATACTCTTTCTCTCTCTCAAATAAAGAAATAAAATCTTTAAAAAAAAAAAAATAACTTTTGCCTATTCCAAAAAGAACATCAATGTGTTTGATTACAACCCATAACTTTTTAGTCCCTTTCTATGGTTTTAGCCTGAAACAAAATTATCACATTTGATCACCTGCAACATCCATTCTACAAGCTCCACGATATTCCATGGAACCGCACTGTTAAGAATCTACGTACTAGATACTTACATTACTTCCAATTTTTCTTGTTATAAACAGCTTGAGGATAGACATCCTTAAACAAACATTATCTTCAAAGTTGCAATTTTACCCAGCATTTTTTCTGTACCATTTGACTACATTTTTTTTTTAAAAGATTTTATTTATTTGACAGACAGAAATCACAAGCAGGCACAGAGGCAGGCAGAGAGAAGGGGAAGCAAGCTCCCTGCTAGGCAGAGAGCCCAACACGGGGGGCTCGATCCCAAGACCCTGGCATCATGACCTGAGCTGAAGGCAGAGCCATTAACCCACTGAGCCACCCAGGAGGCCCCATTTGACATTTTTGCCATTAATGGATATTTTCTTCCTTTTATAAATGTTTTATTTATTCATTTATTTGAGGCAGAGTCAGTGAGTGAGCAGGGGGAGGAACAGAGAGAGAGGGACAAGCAGACTCCACACTAAGCATGATGCCCAACATATGGCTGAATCCCATGACCCCGAGATCAGGACCTGAGCCGAAATCAAGAGTCAGATGCTCAACCCACTGAGACACCCAAGTGTCCCGATGGATATTTTAATGCTTTACCTTTGCTAATAAGGTCTACTGTCTTTCCTCTTGTGAACTACTCATTTTTTAGTATAGGTGCTGCCGAAGCGAGCACATGAACTACCCATTTTTAACCTTTACCTTTGTCTATAAAAGTTTCTTACTTTTTCTTATTGTCTTGTAAGAATTTTTTTTAAAGATTTTATTTATTTATTTAACAGACAGATATCACAAGTAGGCAGAGAGACAGGCAGAAGGGAGGGGGAAGCAGGCTCCCTGCTGAGCAGAGAACCCAATGCAGGGTTCGATCGCAGGACCCTGAGATCATGACCTGAGCCGAAGGCAGACGCTTTAACCCGCTGAGCCACCCAGGCGCACCTGTAAGAATTCTTTATATTGAGAAGGCTAATTCTCTGCCATAGGCTGTAAATATTTGTAGTGTTCTGTCATCTTTTACTTTTAGTATTCCCTGACATGTAAAACTGTTTATATCTCATGTAGTTGAATCCAGCCATCTTTTCTTTTATGAATTCTACCTTTGGAGTATGTTTAGAAAACCCATTTCTATAACCAAAGTTAAGATATATACCTATATTTTTTTCTAGTACTTAAAAAATATATTGAAATCATTCAGTTATCAGGAATATATTTTGCATAACATATAGGAAAGGAAATCTAAATGCACCCTCCCCATAGTTGTCCCAACTGCATCTATTAAAAATCCATTACTGGGGCGCCTTCGTGGCTTAGTGGGTTAAAGCCTCTGCCTTCAGCTCAGGTCATGATCCCAGGGTCCTAGGATCGAGCCCCACATCGGGCTCTCTGCTCAGCAGGGAGCCTGCTTCTTCCCCTCTCTCTGCCTACTTGTGATCTCTGTCTGTGAAACAAATAAAATATTTTTAAAAAATCCATTACTGGGGGCACCTAGATTGGTGTCAGCTGAGCGTCCAACTCTTGGCTTGGGCTCAAGTTATGATCTTCAGGTCCTGGAAAAAAGCCCCATTTGGGCTCTGCACTGAGCATGGAACCTGCCTGGGATTCATTCTCTCTCTCTCTTTCTCTCTCTCCCCCTCTTTGCCCCTTCACCCACTAATACAGGCTCAGCGCTCTGGCTCAAGGAAAAAAAAAAAAAAAACCATTACTAAAAAAATTCATTACTATCTGCCTCACCCCATACGAACTAAAATGCTACCCTATTCTACACAACAGACTTACTTGACAGGTTCTAAAGTAAGCACATAAAGTAAAAATCCAGTATGGTCAAAAATTTTAGATTGGAAAAATCTCCTTAACCATTTATAGCACGATATGATATTCACATGGTGAGAAATACACAGGAGTCAAGACTGATTAAGAAAGAAGATTTGGGGCACCTGGGTGGCTCAGTGGGTTAAAGCCTCTGCCTTTAGCTTGGGTCATGATCTCAGGGTCCTGGGACTGAGCCCCGCATCAGGCTCTCTGCTCAGCGGGGATCCTGCTTCCTCCTCTCTCTCTGCCTGCCTCTCTGACTACTTGTGATCTCTCTCTGTCAAATAAATAAATAAAATCTTTAAAAATAAAAGAAGATTCACCCTGTTCACTTTGCATTCCCTCTGGGAGGTACGCTATTGAGTCAAATGGTAGGAATCATCCCACAACTTAACATGCATATGCAGTTGTTCTGCTATTTAGACTTAGGTGTGTTCTGGAATGCCACACTGTTGTTTCAGAATGCCCATTCTTGATCCAATACTGTACTAATATTTTAATTGCTATAACCTAAAGATCTAGATGTTAAATATCTTAAATACCCAGACAGATATTAAAATATATTGTGAAGTTAAAGTTCACACACACCTTGTTACCACCCATTACTCGTTTATTGCTTTGAGCATCTTTTCTTTGAATTTTGGACACATACCAATCTTTCTCCCCAAAAGAGGGATTTTGATGGGGGGGAACAGCAACATTTTAACTATATACATATGTAGTTATATATAACTATATATGTATGTATACATGTACATGTACATATATGTACATACACATATACATGTACATGCATATACATATATGTGTGTATACACACACAAATTTTTTAAGAGTTTATTTATTTATTTATTGGAGAGAGAGAGCACACAAGCAGGGACAGGGGCAGCAGGCAGAGGGAGAAGCAGACTCTCCTGCTGAGCAGGAACCCAACTCAGGAGTTGATCCCAGGACTATGGGATCATGACCTGAGCCAAAGCCAGACACTTAACCAACTGAGCTACCCAGGCACCCCCAGCTCAGTCATTTCTTACTGTTATAAACCTGGGCAAATGATTTTAAAAGAATGTGCATTCATGGGGTGCCAGGCTGGCTCAGTCGGTAGAGCATGCAACTCTTCATCTTGGGGTCATGAATTTGAGCCCCACATGGGGCAATTACTTAAATAAATCAAACGTTCTTAAAAAGTGGGGCACCTGGGTAGCTCAGTCAGTTAAGTGTTGAACTCCTGATTTCAGTCGAGGTCATGATCTCAGGATCCTGAGATCAAGCCCCACACCCGACTGCACACTTAGAAGGGAGTCTGCTTGAGATTCTGTACTTTACCCTCTTCCTCTCCCCCTGTTCTCGAGCTGTCTTTAAAATTAATAAATCTTAGGGGCGCCTGGATGGCTCAGTGGGTTAAGCCTCTGCCTTCGGCTCAGGTCATGATCTCAGGGTCCTGGGATCGAGTCCCGCAATGGGCTCTCTGCTTGGCAGGGAGCCTGCTTCCTCCTCTCTCTCTCTCTGCCTGCCTCTCTACCTGCTTGGTCTCTCTCGGTCAAATAAATGAATAAAATCTTTAAAAAATAGTAATAATAATAATAATAAAATTAATAAATCTTTAAAAAATAGAGGAAAAAAAGAGAATGTGCATTCATGTTTATAAGTTAAATGTTCAAAACATATCATTGAATCAAATTTATTGATTATATTATTTAGAACCCTATCAGCAGTACTTAATGTTTTTTGGGTCAATGACCCTTTTGAAAAGTGAAGTTCTAAATTATAGGTTAGAGCTCTGAACACTATCTCCTCAAGAAAAAAACATACACAAAATTTTTTTGTAGGTAAGCTCTACACTCAACATGGGGCATCATCTCATGACCCTGAGATCAAGAGTCTAGAACTGAGCCAGTCAGACATGGCCCCAACACAAGTATCTTTATCTAATTGTTTTTAAGCATTCCTGAATCCTTTCAAAGTCCCTAAGGCCATTGCTCTATTTACGTCTACTTGGTTAGAAATAAAAGGAAAAACGTCTCCAAGTTATATTAAACACTTACTAAAAAATATTTGTTATATTTTCTAAAATTCTAAAATCACTTTTTTTAACTTTCAATGAAAATTGTTTTAAGGGCGCCTGGGTGGCTCAGTAGTTTAAGCCTCTGCCTTCGGGTCAGGTCATGATCTCAGGGTCCTGGGATCGAGTCCGGCATCGGGCTCTCTGCTCAGCAGGGAGCCTGCTTCCTCCTCTCTCTCTCTGCCTGCCTCTCTGCCTACTTGTGATCTCTCTCTGTCAAATAAATAAAACTTAAAAAAAAAAAAGAAAAAAGAAAATTGTTTTAAAAAGACTTTATTTATTTATTTGACAGAGAGAGCACAAACAGGTGGAGTGGCAGGCAGAGAGAAGCAGGCTCCCCACTTAGCGGGAGCCCCATGCAAGGCTCAATCCCAGGACCCCATGGTCATGATCTGAGCCGAAGGCAGCTGCTTAACCCACTGAGCCACCCAGGTACCCTAAAATTATTGCTTTTATTAATGTAAACTAGTCCTCTTTTTCTAATTTGATGATTTTTTTGCCTTCTATTTTACTTTTTCTAATTTGGGGGAACACTCATTTGCCCAGTATATTTTTGCCCATCCCTTTATTTTTCATTTATCTGTAATTAAGTAAACCATTTATGAGGTGGGTGGGATGGGGGTGGATTAAACAAGTGATAGGCACTTGTGATAAGCAGCAGGCATCTGTAAGTGATGAATCACTAAATTCTACACTAATACTGTATGTTAATTAGACATAATTTAAATAAAAACTTGGAGAGGGGCGCCTGGGTGGCTCAGTGGGTTAAGCTGCTGCCTTCGGCTCAGGTCATGATCTCGGGGTCCTGGGATCGAGTCCCGCATCGGGCTCTCTGCTCAGCAGGGAGCCTGCTTCCTCCTCTCTCTCTCTGTCTGCCTCTCTGCCTACTTGTGATCTCTGTCTGTCAAATAAATAAATAAAAATCCTTAAAAAAATAAAAAATAAAAATAAAAACTTGGAGAAAAAAATAAGTATGCCACTGGTAAATGGCACAGAAGTTAGATTCTACAGAATTTTTTTTTTAGGGTAAATGTCCCAGATTATAATTGCTGGGTCATGTGGTAGACGCAGGGCTGTTTATTTGTTTTTGTTTTTTTTAGATTTTATTTATTTATTTGCCAGAGAGAGAGACTGCGCACAAGCTGAGGGAGCGACAGGCTCCCTGCTGAGCAAGGAGTCAGATGCAAAACTCAATCCCAGGACCCTGAGATCATCACCAGAACCCAAGGCAGACACGCAACCAACTGAGCCACCCGGGCATCCCTATTCTCGAGAGTTTAACAAATTTACTGAATGTCTATTACTTGCCAGATACCTTTAATCCATTCGGATACACTATAATAACAGATCTCTTTGGTTTTCTCTGAGCCATATTTTAAAAAATGTTAATCTTAAACCATCTTAAAAACCCTGTGATTCCTCCAGTGTCTGAGCAATCAAGTGAACTTGCATGCTATGAGAGGCTCTTTGTGACCTGTTCTTTTCCCTTCAGTCTCATCTTGTTATTTTGAGCCCACTATCCTATATTCAGTTCAGCCCCATCTAGACACAACTCTCCAAACTTAAACAAACCTTACACAAAAATCTGTTCTCTATACCTGAATTCTTTCCCCCTTCTATTCATTCTTCAGGATTCAGCTCAAAGACCCATGACCTTCACTAACACCACCTCCACATCACTGCTTTATCCCGCTCTCCCAAACTTCATTTTTGATTGCCAACAAAATAACCCTACTTGAATATCCCACAGCCTTCTCAGGTACTATATGCCCCAAACTTAAAATCTCATCTCCCCACAAATGAGCTCATTCTTCCTTATTCCCTAACTCAATAAACTAGGCATTACCACCCATCCTCTCGCTAAATTAAAATCACAAGCACCATATCTGGCTCAGATTCCTTAATTTCCACTATGTCCTGCTAATTCTATTCATGAATTTCACTCAAATTCATCAGTGATTTCTTATCCCTCCTGCGTCTATCTAGTTAGGCCACCAGTGTTTAATCTGGATCACTGAAACCATTTCCTACTCACTTCCCTATACCTCCAATCTTAATTTCCCCTGCAGCCCATCTTCGTCCACGCTCCAAAAGTATTTCTCTTTAAAACACAACTCTGGGGAACCTGGGTGGCTCAGTGGGTTAAGCCGCTGCCTTCGGCTCAGGTCATGATCTCAGGGTCCTGGGATCGAGCCCCGCATCGGGCTCTCTGCTCAGCAGGGAGCCTGCTTCCCTCTCTCTCTCTCTCTGCCTGCCTCTCCATCTACTTGTGATCTCTGTCTGTCAAATAAACAAATAAAATCTTTAAAAAAAAAAAAAAAAAACTCTGGGGGCACCTGGGTGGCTCAGTGGGTTAAGTTGCTGCCTTCGGCTCAGGTCATGATCTCAGGGTCCTGGGATCAAGTCCCGCATCGGGCTCTCCGCACGGCGGGGAGCCTGCTTCCCTCCCTCTCTCTCTGCCTGCCTCTCTGCCTACTTGTGACCTTTCTGTGTCAAATAAATAAAATCTTTAAAAAAAAAAATTAAAAAAAAAAAAAAAAGAATTAAAAAAAACCCACAACTCTGAACATGTTATTCCCTGCCTTTAAACTTTAGTGGATTAGGACAGGGATGGGTAACTCTGAAGACACAAGAAGCCTTTATACCATGTCCTTAAAAATAAATTCCAAAGAAAAATTTAAAAATAAATAAATAAATAAATAAATAAATTCCAAACTCCTAGGGCACCTGGGTGGCTCAGTTGGTTAAGCGTCCAACTCTTTCTTGATTTCAGCTCACGTGATGAGATTGAGCTCTGCTCAGTGCTGGGTGTGGAGCCTGCTTAAGTCTCCCTCTTCCTCTGCCCGCTCAGCGGGGAGCCTGCTTCCTCCTCTCTCTCTCTCTCTGCCTACTTGTGATCTCTCTCTGTCAAATAAATAAATAAAAATCTTAAAAAAAAAAAAAAAAAAAAAGAGGGCACCTGGGTGGCTCAATGGGTTAAAGCCTCTGCCTTCGGCTCAGGTCATGACCCCAGGGTCCTGAGATCGAGCCCCGCATCGGGCTCTCTGCTCAGCAGGGAGCCTGCTTCCTCCTCTCTCTCTGCCTGTCTCTCTGCCTATTTGTGATCTCTGTCTGTCAAATAAATAAATAAAATTTAAAAAAAAAAAGAGTATGCAAAGAAAATACTATAACTTATTTAAAGACGTTTAATTTTTAGTTTGAACTATTTTCTAATGTACTTAATATAGGAATATGGTCAGCTGTACAAACATTGATATGGAACTATTCTCAACTTTTAACTGAGTAGACAAAAAACTTTGAAACCATAGTCCTAGGGCATTTGATCTAACCTTTTGTACTAGGGGAAGAAAGGGGCCCAAATCACTTTCAGAATCTGATGAAAACTAAGGATTATCTCCCAGAAATATGAGCATAAATATACATTATTATTTTAAAGATTTTATTTATTTGACAGAGAGAACGCACGTGTGCACAAGCAGAGGGAATAGAAGAGGGAGAAGCAGGCTCCCCACTGAGCAGGGAGCCCAATGCGGGACTTGATCCCAGGACCCCAGGATCATGACCTGAGCAGAAGGCAGACACTTAACCAACTGAGCTATCCAGGTACCCTAAATATACATTTTTAAACTTTTATATTATTTCTAGGCTATCTTGCTCCTCAGGTTAAATCCTGCCCTAGGACCTCCATTTCTAAAATCATACGGAGACTGCTAGTAGTAAGAGGTCATCAAAATGCCTCAAGTCCTGTGATACTATTATTCCGTACCTTCCCTTTTCTCCACAATCCTGTTCCTCCTGCCCCTCATACTTAAATCACAACTTTCCCCAGGAAGGCTTGGAATGTCCAGCCTCTAACTCCCACAGAGTTTAGGAATGCAGTTAAAGATTTCCTTCTCAACAGTATAACACATGTATCAGTTATTCCCACACCATTATCATGTTTGCCATTTCCCACAGCACACAATATTTTCTTAATTTTTAAAAATCAACTTTTTAACTAAATTTAACTTTTTTAAAAAAAGGTTTTACTTAATTATTCATTTGAAAGAGAGAGAGAAAGTGTGTGTGAGCATGGGAGGAGCAGAGGGAAAGAGACAAGCTGACTCCACACTGAGGACAGAGCCTGATGTGGGGCTTGATTTTAAAACACTAAGATCGTAACTTGAGAGAAAATCAAGAGTCGGACACTTAACCAGCTGCCTTCGGCTCAGGTCATGATCCCAGAGTTCTGGGATGGAAGGAACCCACACTGGACTCCTTGCTCAGCGGGGGGAGTTTGCTTTTCCCTCTGCCTCTGCTCCTCCCCACATGCCCCCTCCACTCCCGCTTGTGCTCTCATTCTCTCTCCAATTAAAAAAAAATTTTTTTTTAAATAAATTTATCAACATCGAAGTAATAGTATCCGTGAAATCAGTTTTGATGTCTGGTTATTATTTTCTTACCTACGTTAAAGTAAAAACACACTTAAAATAAGGACTAAATACTTTAAATAAAAAATAAATAAAAATTAAAAATAAGGGGCACTTGGGTGGCTCAGTGGGTTAAAGCCTCTGCCTTCGGATTGGGTCACGATCCCAGGGTCCTGGGATCGAGCCCCACATCGGGCTCGTCTGCATCCCCCCCTCTCTCTGCCTGCCTCTCTGCCTACTTGTGATAGCTGTCTGTCAAATAAATAAATACTCTGCCTGCCTCTCTGCCTACTTGTGATAGCTGTCTGTCAAATAAATAAATAGTCTTTTTAAAAAAATTAAAAATAAAGAATCCTCACTAAAAAATAAGTAAATAAAATAAGAACTCTAGGCCCACATCAGCATCATGGGTTTTTTTGTTTTTTTTTTTAGATTTTTTAAGATTTATTTATTTAACAGAGAGAGAGAGAGAGAACAAGGCAGGGAATACAAGCAGGAGGCATGGGAGAGGGAGAAGCAGGCTTCCTACTGAGCAGGGAGCCCAACATGGGGCTCAATCCCCAGACCCTGGGATCAAAACCTAAGACGAAGGCAGACACTTAACCAACTGAGCCACCCAAGCACCCCAGCACCATGTTTTAGAGCACAGTCCCAAGGTTTCTGCACTTAACTCTGGGATCCCTACTGGGTAAGCAATAATTTGGACATCAAGGTTTCATAAAGTCAGAAAGAAACTGAAAAGTATTTGGTCCAATCTTCTCATTTTATAATTTAAAAAGATGAAACCCAGGAGTGCCTGGGTGGCTCACTCAGTCAATTATCCAACTCTTTAATTTCGGCTCAGGTCACAATCTGAGAGTTGTGAGATCAAGCCCCAAGTAGGGCTCCTGGCAGAGCAATGGAGACTGCTTAAGATTCTTTCTCTCCCTCTCCTTCCCCCTCCTCACACATCCCCCCAAAAACAAACAAAAAGGAAACCCAGACAGGTTAAGTGATTTGTCCAAAATCAGATGAGAAATTTCAAGAAATGTCTACGATTAGCATTCAGGTGTATTATCAGTCCAGTATGCTTTCCACTACCCTGAGTCCATTCAGATTATACTAGAATACAGTATTAAGAATTCTTCATTTTGGGGGTACCTGGGTGGCTCAGTGGGTTAAAGCCTCTGCCTTCAGCTCGGGTCATGATCTCAGGGTCCTGGGATCGAGCCCCGCTCTCTCTCTCTCTCTCTCTCTCTCTCTGCCTGCCTCTCTGCCTACATGTGATCTCTGCCTGTCAAATAAATAAATAAAATCTTTAAAAAAAAAAAAAAAAGAATTCTTCATTTTTCATTTTGGAGTGCCTGGATGGCTTAGTCCAGGTTAAGAGGCTTAGTCCAGGTTAAGCCTCTGCCTTCAGTTCGGGTCACGACCTCAGGGTCCTGGGATCAAGCCTTGCATCAGGCTCCCTGCTGAGCAGACCTGTGATCTCTGTCTGTCAAATAAATAAATACAGTCTTTTTAAAAAAAAAGAATTTTTCATGTTACCTACCTTACTCTTCCGTTCAGATTTATCTGAACATGCTGCTTAAAATCTGGGTATTTGGTTGCCAGATATGCAAAGTCAGGAGGTTTGTCCTTGTATCTATTTCTTGCATGCATTGATTTACTCAGAGCCATCTTTAAAAAGAAAACAAAGGAAAAAAGTCAGCATATTTAGTCAAAAAAATACATTAATGGGGAAGAGTGGTGGTTGCCAAGTCAACAGTTACAGCCAACGTATTTCTGCCAATCAACTGAGAAAATAGAAGTTATATTTTTTAAATGTACGCAACAAATAAGCAAAAGAAAATATGCTTAACATCATCATGAGTCATTAGGGAAATGCAAATCAAAACCACAGTATCACTTCATACCCAGCAGGATGGTTATTATTAAAAGAGAAGAAAAAAGTTAAGAAGTGCTGGTGAGGATGTTAGGAAATCGGAGCATTGCATGTGGGAAAATATACAATGGCTGTGGAAACAGTTCAGCAGTTCTTAAAAAGTTAAACATAGAATTACCATCATATGATCCAGCGATTCTACTCCTAGGTATATGCCCAAGAGAACAGAAAGCAGGGATTCAAACAGATATTTGCACATCAATGTTCACAGCAGGATTATTCACAACAGCCAAAAAGGCAGAAACAACCCCAAGTGTCCATAAATGGATAAAGAAAAAGTGGTACATACACACATACAATCCAATGTCCTTTAGGCATAAAAAGGATTAAAATTCTGATACACCCTACAACATGAATAAATCTTAAAAATACTATGCTTAGAAAGATAAGCTAAGCTTTGCGCAGTGGCAGTATCGTAGCCAATGAGGTTTATCCGAGGCGCGATTATTGCTAATTCAAAGATAAGCTACATTCAAAAGGACAAATGTATTATCGCACTCATGATAAGATACGAAGAATAGGCAAATTCATAGACAGTAGAATAGAGGTTAACAGGGTTTGGGGAAGAGGTAGGAATGTTGAGTTATTATTTAATGGGATTCTGCTTAGGATGATGAAAAACTTCTAGAAATGGAGAGTGGCAATGGTTATATAACCGTGTGAACGTACATAATGCCAGGAAACTACTTAAAAATGCTTAAAATGGGGGCACTTGGGTGGCTCAGTGGGTTAAAGCCTCTGCCTTCGGTTCAGGTCATGATCTCAGGGTCTGGGATAGAGCCCCACACGGGGTTCTCTACTCGGCAGGGAGCTTGCTTCCCCCCCTTCCCTGCCTGCCTCTCTGCCTACTTGTGATCTCTGCCCGTCAAATAAATAAAATCTTAAAAAAAAATTTTTTTTAATGCTTAAAATGGTAAATTTTATGTTCTGTATATTTTATCGCAGTTTCAAAAGTATACACACCATTTTTTTTTAAACCATGGAAAGTGCAAACCTTTCTTTAGAAAGTACCAAAGGGCAGAAGGCAGTATAATTTATAGCCAAGAACTACCAATCAGAGGTTAGTTTTTACAAGGATCTCGTATGGACTGAATATTTGGTAGCACATCATTAAATCACTAATGTTTCAAAATATAACTCCTATTTTAGGGACGCCTGGGTGGCTCAGTTGATTGAGCGACTGCCTTTGGCTCAGGTCATGATCCTGGAGTCCCCGGATCGAGTCCCACATCCAGCTCCCTGCTTGGCAGTGAGTCTGCTCTCCCTCTGAACTCTCCACTCTCACCTTCTGTCTCTCAAATAAATAAATAAACTTTAAAAAATATATACATATATATCTCCTATTTTATAAATTTCAGTCTTTCATTCCAAGGTAGTTAAAACCAAATGAAAACAATTGTCTTCTTCCAGATTAAAAAAGAAAAAAATTAACACATTTATAGCAAGATATGAAACTGAAGAAAAACCATCGATTGTAGTGTTTTAAGATTTATCCATTTGCAACAGAAAGAGCGAGAACTCTTACAGATATGGCAGATTTAATTTATATCTTACATTAATCAACCTTTCTGATAAAGATAAAGAGTCAATAAAGCCACTTTTTTGCTAACCTCCTAATGAAGGCAATGGAACGGTAGCCAAATCTATCCTATTTCTCAAAATTTAATCGAGTGTCAAACTCTTACCTGGCATTAACCCTGTCACTCCCCCTTCTCTCTAGCCTAATCTACTTTTCTCTTCCTGGCTCATTCTTATGTAGCCACATTAGTCTCCTTGGATTTTTGGGTTGGTCTGAATGGACTGCTCTTCCCCCAGAAATACATATATACTAGGTACCCTTGCCTTGTTCAGGCCTTTGATAAAACCTCACCTTCTCACTGTCTTTCCCTTCTCTTTCTTTTTTTTTTTTTAAAGTGGGCTCCACATCTAAGGTGGGGTTTGAACTCTCCACCCCGAGATCAAGAATAGCATGCTGTAAGGACCAAGCCAGTCAGGTGACCCTGATACCCTTTCTTAGTATAAAATGAACACTTAAATGTGCAGTGAGTGAGTGGAACACACTCCTCTCCCCTTAAAACTTTCAGTCTTCAACAGGGAACTTACACATCTGACATTTCACATACAGTATTTACTTATTCTTTAAAATCTGCCCTGCCATAAGCTTCATGAGGGAAAATATTTGTCTGTCTTGTTCACTGCGATATCCCAGTGCCTAAATCAGGGTCTGGGAGAGTAAGCACTCATAAGTTATTTGTTGACTGAAAACATGATGGAACTCTTTTCACTGTCCCAAGCCACTGAAACACAGCACTCTCATTTTTTGTAAACAGTCATCTTGGCACTCAAAAAGGCAGCCCTGGGGCGCCTGGGTGGCTCAGTGGGTTAAGCCGCTGCCTTCGGCTCAGGTCATGATCTCAGGGTCCTGGGACGAGTCCCGCATCGGACTCTCTGCTCAGCGGGGAGCCTGCCTCTCCTTCTACTTGTGATCTCTGTCTGTCAAATAAATAAATAAAATCTTTAAAAAAAAAAAAAAAAAAAAAAGGCAGCCCTACTCAAGGCTGGACTTTTTTTTCTGGGTTACCCGAGTGGATTCGGAAAGCCAAAGCAGTACACCCTTGAAGCTGACGCCTCGGCTTTCTTTGATCTTTGCCATCTCCATGCTACTCTTTCCTTGGTTTCTCCCACTCTTCAACTACCATTTACCTGAACACTCAAAAGAATCTAAATTCCTCTTCGAATTCTAATTTCCGATTCTAACTTCGATTTTCTTCTGTATCGATCTCTCTCAGTTCAACTCCAGTCTCAGTTTTTTCTCGTCGCCTTCCTTCATAAATTCTACTTTTTCCTCTAGTTCAGCCACTGCCATTTCCCCATCTCCTCCACTCATCCCATACGCTCATTTTATCGACTCAGTCTTCCTGCCTCAGTTTCACATCTCTCTAAACCTCCTCAGCCTCTAGGGTCTTTTGTACTTCAATCCTAGTCTCCCTTCTAGGCGCCAACTCCTCCCATCCATCCCACCATTAACCTCCTCCACGTGCGCAATCGCGCACACACACCAACCCATCCCAACTTATTCACTCATTCATGTGGTCTCTCTCCCTAGACCCCAAGTAGGCACCTCACCGGTCCAGAACCCGTGCGCGCAACATGCACGCACATACACAGAAACAAAACCACCCACCCATCAGGTATGTCTCCCTAGGCCCCAAATCAGCCACTCACCAGCCCCGAACCCAAGAATAAGGAACTTGGGCCATATACGTTAAATAACCTCTCAACCCGCCCAAGAGATACTGAATGACTCACATCTGAACTCAAAAGTTTCTTCCAAATGACCGATCTGGAGTAGACCTCTACAACTTCAGAGTCTTAAACCACCCGCAGAGCGAAGCACCTAGAAACGCAGATGTTACGCTCCTAGCGCGCCGCCATGTTGGGCAAGCATGCAGCCTCGTGATTGGACGAACCACTCTCGCGCGACCTGTAGCAGAACCTTAAGAAAGAAAAACCATCGCGAGACCTGGAATTCTCCGCTCCCGACACAAGGAAGGGGCGTGGTAGCAAGTGGAGTCTTTTGCGTGAGGGCTACCTGCATTAGAATCTGTTTGGGAATTTGTTTTGTAATGTAGATTTTTTTAAACGACAATGTAGCTTTCTGGGTCCCACTTTAGACTTACTAAATCACACTGCGGTTAGGCGGGACTATGAGGAGGGCGGAAGGAGGGGGAGGGGAGCTTTAGGATTTGATGGCCGGCGGGCAGTTAGCATTTATTCTGCAACAGGTCTCTTGCTTCATGTATTGTCTCATTTAATCATTACAGATATGAGAAGGAATGATCTCATTTACTGCGCGAAAAACTGGGGATCGGAAATATTAAGTCATTTGTTCAAGATCTTATACCCAGATGATATCAAATCCATGTTCTTTGTGTTTCCTCACCTGCCTCTTGAGCTGGAATCTCTATCGAATGCTTTGCGTTTTTCTTTTCAACTCGGTTATACTAATTTTTACTCTCTAGTAAGTAGAGTAAGCATTAGTCTCATTTCACGATTGAGACAAAAATGTAAGTCACTTTCAAAAGGCATACAGCTAAGGCTGGAACTAAAGGCAGCCTCTGGAACCCACCTAGTAACTCCATCAAAGCTTGCCTGTATGCTAGTAATTAATGCGAAAGCTTCTGGCAAAGCATAGCCATAAATTTGAGAGATAAAGTGTAAGAAATGAAGATTTAAGTTTTATGTACAACAAAGTGTACCATTAGTCACCCAAGTAAAAGCAAGGAGGTGTTCTCATTATCTATTGTGTAACAAACCACTCTAAAATTAATAGTTTAAGACAACAGCTGTTTTATTTGCTCACTGTTCTGCAGTCTGGGTTGGAATTAGGCCAACTGATGAAGTTCTAGAACCTAGGTGAGGTTTGGTGGGCTGAGGTCCAGAAAGAATTCTTGAGACATCTTTGGTGCAAAATGGTGATTTATTAAAGCACGGGGACAGGACCCATGGGCAGGAAGAGCTGCTGCCCCGGATTGTGAGGGATGGCAGGTTATATACCTTGCCGTTGGGGGGGTGTGAAGGGAAGGGAGATTCTTGGGGGGGGGGGTTATGATCCTGCTATCATTTACATTCCCTTCTACCTCAGCCTCCTCCAGTTAATGGTGGGGAGGGAGACATTAGGGCTTCAGGAACTGAGAGTTATTTATTTGCCTCTGGAAATTTGTGCTATTGATAAGGTAACCTCCCTGTTTAGATCTCTAGGACATCTGTAGAGGAAGGGAGATTCCTGTTCTGCAGGATTGTGATCTCTGCAAGTTAACTATTTTATCGTTTTATGGCAGTCAGGGGTGCCTGAGGAATGCTACACATATTACGGAGGGGAGCAGGTGGAGAGGGGGTTGCAAGGTGCCAGCTTTTGCCCTGTCCTCAGCCAGCCTCCTGCTCCCCTCATCATAACCATTCTTGTTCCATACTTGCTGCTGATGGTAGCATCAGGGAGTGGCTGGTTCAACTTGAGTGGCTGGGCCCCCCTCTCCCTATAGTCTTAAATTCTCTCCCTCTTCCTGTGATCTTTCCATATAATATCTCCAGCAGAGTAGCCAGACTTCTTACGTGTTACCTCAGGGCTCCCAAAAGGGCAAAAGTGTAAGCTGCTAGGCTTTCTTAAGGCTTAGGCCCAGAACTGGTGTTTTCATTATTCACTCAGTTACATTTGTTAAAGCAACTCAAAGGGCTAGTCCAGGTTCAAGAGGAGGGCACTACGCCATGATATACTACAATACTGCAAGCCGTGGTTCACTGGATCCACCAATGAACAGAACACCACAGAAAGCTTTTTGTCTTTGGTTGGTAGTGACTTTGGTACTTGTTATTTTTATAGTATTTAGTGTTTGCTTCTGGAAATGTAAAAGAGAAAACGGCACTGGAGGTATGACTGTAGGGTTGTAAGTGGATTATATTTTAGATGCCAGTGAATTTATTAGCTCCAAACAGAGATCCAGCTCCCCTGTGAGTCAAACCCAAGAGATCTTAGCTCTGTTGCCAGGGAATTTTGGCTTTAGTCTTGCCCCCAACCACAATACTAACCTTGTGATGATGTGTTCATAGTTTACTTAAACTATTTAAGCCTGGGTTTGTTCAATATTACCAAACAAGTTAGTAATCTCATAGGGTTGTTGTAATCTCATAGATTGTTGTAAATCAGGTAATACATATAAAATAGCACAGTTTCCGGCACATAGTAAGCTGTAATTAGTATTATTACTATTGTTATTCCTTACAATTCCTTTGGTCAGTTTCCATTTTTTTTTTAATTTTTTTTTTAAAGATTTTATTTATTTATTTGAGAGAGAGAGACAGTGAGAGAGAGCATGAGCGAGGAGAAGGTCAGAGAGAGAAGCAGACTCCCCGTGGAGCTGGGAGCCCGATGTGGGACTCGATCCCGGGACTCCAGGATCATGACCTGAGCCGAAGGCAGTTGTCCAACCAACTGAGCCACCCAGGCTGTCCCAGTCAGTTTCCATTTTTAAAACTATTTCATGGGGGGGCGCCTGGGTGGCTCAGTGGGTTAAGCCGCTGCCTTCGGCTCAGGTCATGATCTCAGGGTCCTGGGATCAAGTCCCGCATCGGGCTCTCTGCTCAGCAGGGAGCCTGCTTCCTCCTCTCTCTCTGCCTGCCTCTCTGCCTACTTGTGATCTCTGTCAAATAAATAAATAAAATCTTTAAAAAAAAAACAACAACAACAACAAAAAAAAACTATTTCATGGGGCACCTGGGTGGCTCAGTGGGTTAAGTGGCTGCCTTCTGCTTAGGTCACGATCTCAGGGTCCTGGGATTGAGACTTGCATTGGGCTCTCTGCTCAGTGCGTAGCCTGCTTTCTCCTCTTCCTCTGCCTGCCTCACTGCCTACTTGTGATCTCTCTCTCTGTCAACTAAATAAACAAAATCTTTTAAAAAAAATAAAAATAAGGGACGCCTGGGTGGCTCAGTTTGTTGGACGACTGCCTTCGGCTCAGGTCATGATCCCGGAGTCCTGGGATCGAGTCCCGCATTGGGCTCCTGAAAGATCCCCCGGGGCTCCAAGCACCCCGGAATGGACCCCTTCTCAGGAGGAGACCCCCGGACCCAAAAACCAAGCCGAGTCCACTGATCAGATGCAAACAGCACGAGGTTTATTGAGTTGACACAGGTACCTGCGGGCGATCAAGTCTTAGGAAGACTCGCGCGCCAGCCCTTTGTTCAGGGCCTTTTTATGGGGTTTGGGGAAGCGAAAGCATACGTACAGAAGCAGAAACATAGTTACAAGGTTCTTATTGGCTGGTTTGAATGTAAGGCATACTCGGTGTTTGTAGATTGGCTTTGAAGGACCCCGGCGCGCGAAGAGAAAGGTGGGGAGGGGGAGTGAGGAGGGGGAGTTGGACCTTATTACTCAGCAGAGAAGCATCCTGCCTACGTGACTAGGCCCACGTACCTAGGCGACCCCCCTTGCCTATGTGACTATGCGCATAAAGTATCCTGTTGAAACAGGAGACCAGTATCACCCCCTAAAAGCCAAGTGGTTACAGAAAGGCAAGGGAGTGGTTAAACAATTAACTGGGGGAGGGGTCTAACAGGGGAAGGGCGAGTGATTACAGAAAAGCCAAGAAGCAGTTAGTTAATCAAAGGCTGGGGGGGGGGGGTGTCTATATGCGGAGTCTTTCATTCCCCCCTTTTTCTTTATCATGGATAGAATCTTATATCCATTCGCTCTGGTCCTGTACCAGGTCAGTTTGGGATCCGGTCTGTCGAATTAGCTGATATTGCTGTGTCACCAGTGGTTTTGCAGCCCCAATAGCGACAATAAAAGTGGGATGTCCCACTACAGTAGGTCCACTCTCTGGGTCTGTGAAACACGGGGCATAAGTGTTCTTAACATACTTTGTTGACTTCAGTCCCCATAGCTTCCCCAAGGATTTAACCCGAGTTGCCCCCGGGGGGGGGATGGTTGTGAAGGCGGTCAAAGTAATTTTCTACGTCCTAATTGGCTGGAGTTCCCATTGCTAGCTTGCAGATGTTAGGGTGTACTAGCTGCAGGACTTGCAGATGGGCTTGAGGAACTGAGTTATGTGTCTTTGGAAATTGGGCTATTGATAAGGTAACTTCTTTGTTGTAAATCTCAAGGACATTTGCAAACAAAGGGAGACTCCTGCCTTACAAGACTGTGATCTCTGCAATATAAACATTTGTTCTTTTTTCAGGGCAGTCAGGGGTGCCTGTGAAATGTCATACATATTACCAAGGGGAGGGGTGGAGAGGGGGTGCAAGGCGCCAGCCCCTGCTCCCTCTTCAGCCAGCCTCCTGAACAATTTTGACCCTTAAATCTTTAAGGTGGTTGAAGGTGGAAGGTCTTATCTTCTGTAACTTCTTCCTGCTGAATAGGGGCGTAGAGCTGTCCCTACCTACTCAGGTCAACATTGATCAGTGGAGGAATGTATAGGGGAGTTACGAAAGGCGGAGGCAGCTGAATCCAGTGCTGACAGTGAAAAAGTATTTTTGCGCATGGTAAGGATCATCTGTCATGGTGAAGTCATTGCAGCGATGGAGTCTCGGCATCAAGTAGAGAAATAGCGAACAAAGCAACATGTTAAGGTTAATAAGGCGATAAGAATGAGAAGCCCGGAAAGGAGAGTTGGCCATAGCCCTCCTCCAAGCCAGGAACTTAACCAATCACTAAAAGAGAGAGAGGGATCTTGTAGAGCCTTAATCTGGGCATTTATATTCTTTATTAATCCTGTGACATTTTTGTGATAGTCTGGGATGTACACACAACATTCTGTCTTGATAATTGCACATATGCCACATGACATCCTCTAGTCCCAAAGATGGAACAAAAATGGATGCTAAGTGATTATACCATTTAAAAAATAGATCGCATCCATCTTTGTTTTAAGTTGGGGAGACTAGCTGGAGTTGTAATGGTTTTAGTAATGCGCCCATGAATCCAGGCAAATCCTAAGGTACAGCGACCTATCCACCCTGGAGGAAGCCAGGGCCACAGGTTTGTTTCACATATCCAGTGGGTTCTGTTTGGAGCTGGCCATCTAATGCCAGGTCGCCTTGCCCAGTCAGTAGCAAACCAGTCAGTAGCCTGGAGTACTGTTACTTGGGAACACATTTCTAGTGATAGCCATCCTAGATATCGTGCGTTCTTTGCCCAAGTATCACTCGTATGATTTCTTTGTTCCCAGCATAAAACTGCCTTCTGACTGAGCCGTCCAATCGTGGGTGTAAGCCACAGATATGCATCACAGATCTGATATATGCCATCTTCAGTATAGCGATAAGGAGGGTTTGTAACTTAGGCCTATATTTGATTGGGGAGTTATGGCTTGATAGCAATCTCCTTTCCTTCCAAATAGCTCCATGGGCATGTAGTACCAGGAAAGCATATTTGGAGTCAGTGTTAATGTTTATTCTTAGGCTTTGGCAATTGCAAAGTGCTAGTGAACACTACAGTATACCTAGCTTTTCTTATTTTTTTTATGAAAACTACTGTTATCAGAAAACCAAGTGTCATTTCTATTTTTAACAGGGGCATCTTAAATCTGGCCAAATAGAGTAAGCAAGATCAATAACCTCTGAACAGTTTTGCTCTATAGAGAAAGAAGAACAGTGGTCAGGTTCAGGCATACAGGTAACTAGGTTTAAACTTTGACAAGTTTTAAGTATTATTTCTGGCATATCTGTAAGTATAGCCCAATATTTAATTAGTCGGCCTTCATCATTCTTTGGTGGCCTTTGAATTCTAAGAAAAATCTGGACCTGATGTGAACTCATTAGTTAGGGGCTGTTTTAGGTTTCGCTAAAGCATCTGTTTGCAATTGCACCTCAACAGAGGTGGCCTCTAGGATAAATATGACTAAGGGATGAAACCAATAAGAAGACCTTTGAGTGGTCCAGCCTTAACAATATCCTGATTACAGAGGATCACTGGCAAGTGAGAAAACTTGTCAAGAGATAAGGGGAGTTCCCCATGCATCATCCGATCTAATCATAAAGAAAGTGGGGTCATCCATTATTTCTATAAGTCCATAGTTAATCCTATGGAGTGCAATAGGCTGGCCTTTAGGCAATTTCATTATCCCAGCCACAAACAAGGTGTTAGTTAAGTTATACAATTATAGGGGAATCAATCCCATTTTCCAGTTGTTTAATCATGTGCCGTGGGGTCTTGTTAATATACCCACAAGATAATAAGATTGATTAAAGAAGCTATTGTGTAACTTCTCTGAAGTTTACCTCAAATTGTTTAGCTTAGGTAAACAAACATTTAAAGACAATCGAATCTAGAATTTAATATTCATAAAGGTGTGTTATTAAAATATAATTTTTCTCTCTAAGATAACCCTCATTTACAGAGATAGCCAAATCAGGACTAAGTCACTTGTGAAACAAGTCCAGTTTTAACAAACTTGGCCCATTATTTACATAAGCTCAGCAAGAACAGTTGAGTGTGATCATATAGATCTTTTAGAATCTGCTTTGCTGGAACTTCTTATAAGGAATCTCTAGGTTGAACTTCTAGTAGCCTCTCCAGGCCAGAAGCCAAGCCACATACTTGCCATCAGGCATGCCTGCAATACCTGTCGATTTGGGCATATGCCTCTTCATGAGATTCTGCACCTACCAAGGAGTGACATTCTTTACTCACCTGGTGAGGCTGCTGGGAACTCTGTAAACAAGGTATCAGGCCAATAGTCCCAAGGGGCTTTATGGCTCCAGGTTTCATAAAGTCAACCTTAGTTCCTTAAAGCTGTCTGGTCATATCTGAGTCTATGCATGTCTTTTTCAACTATGACATTCCAGTCAAAGCCTTGGTAAAATAACCAGTTTCCAATGCTGTCCTGTTACAAAGAGAACAGATTCTTATTGAACTTATGCAAATGACTGATTGCCATGGAAGAAAGAATACTTATTGAGACCTTTTGGTTTCAGAGGGTTTAGATAGAGAGAAAAGTTGAATGCCTTGAGCACTTTTACATCTCTGTGAGTTATAGATAACTTAAGAAAAAGTATCCCTAGTCTGGAAGAGCAAACATTAGAGAACCAGCAATGTCTAAAACAAGACAAAACATTAAGAGACACAACACTATAATCTTGTAGTTCATTTAGTTCCATGTTACTAATTCTGGTGAATGCACCTTTAGTTAGTTTTGGAAATTCTTACCCATTTCAGTTTTAGGATTTTCAAGTATACCAAATATCTATATTTGTCCTGGAAGTCCTTTATATGAATCTCCTTTAAGATAAAACTCATTTTATAAGAGAATTAAAACAATTACAAATGACAAAACTCGGAATGGATATGGTTAGAGCTGATGAGACAAGAGTTTACAATTTAGCTGACAAGGAAATCAGGTTACTTCTGTGACACATAGCATTTTCATAATTATAATATCAAGCGATGATCTTTTAAAACATTTAAAACTTTAGGAAATGTATAGAATCTCTAGAATAATTATAGCATTTTCCCAAATGTAACCCAAGGTTTATCATTGGTTTAAATCTTGTCAACAATTGCTAAAATCTTAGAAAGTTTTAAAGCACATGCCTAAATATAATTAGGGATGTTAAACACGTGATAAAACAAAACATAGAGACTGGGTTTTCTGGGCTGGCAAAGAGAAAACCATTTACATTCTCTTATCTGATCAATTAATCTAAGAAAACGTTGTCCTTTTAAACAAAGAAAATCAGCTTTTTTTTTTTTTTTATACCAGTGTCTTTTCCCTTTTTAATTTTATTTTTAAGTGTGCAGTCTTAAGATAGGAGTTTTCTGGGTTTTTCTCCCATCATGAATGATGTCGCAGACAAGGGAGGGGGATCTTTCCCCTGCTGTCCTGCTCGCATTCCCCACAGGAACTTAGGAGCGTTTTAGCTAAGGCCTGTCCGAATAAACCCTAGACCAGGCTACTCCGTGGAGTAGATGACTGTTCTGTCATATGACGCCCTGCGAGACTCAGGGTGCAGCCCACTCAGACTCCGTAGCCGAAGCAGTGAAGCCGTACAGACAGATTTACACAGTCAGGCACTCTTCAGATTCAAACAGGTTGGATACCCTCCCTTTTGGGTATCTCTGGCTAATGGGAGGTGATCAATCTCCCTTTTTACTCTTTACAGATTAGAGTGAATTTCTATGGTTACAGGCAATGGAGGATGGCAACCGGGTGTTTTCGCAGTCTCTCAAGGTTGGGCTTCTTCCTTAATCTCTCAAGGCCAAATGGCCCTTATACTTTACTTGGAAGTGTAATCTATGTGGAGGCAGGTCAGGAGAGTATTAAATCACCTTGGAGGTTGTTTTTTTTTCCTTTTTAGTCTGTCCTGACCATATTTAAAATTCCTTTTCTGAAGATTTTCCTTCACAAACCTTTTACATCTTTCCTTTGCATTCAGGTTTTGTCCCAAGCTATTTCCTTCCAAACAACCATCTCATTGAGGACAAAATTACCTTCCCTTACCTTCAACAAAATGTATTCCCATTCCTTAAATCTTTCTTACATATCTCCTACTTTCCTACATACAGAGTTTCCCTTATTTCCATCAGTCTTATTTACACTAAGCAGAACTTTGTATTCTTAGAAACACCTTTAGTTATTAGCCATTTGTGAACTGTTACAACAGAATTCTTCAGGTGGCAAATTTATGAATCAGTTAAGTGGAAAACAAGTTTACCAGCAGATTTAAATACTTTTAGTTTCTTTGCAGTTAAGAAGTCAAAAGCACAAATCTACATCCAGTAATTAACGACTTAGCCTTTTATCCTGTTTGGTTAAGATATAGATGTCCACAATTCAATTCCGTTTGTCATCCAAGCAAAACTTTAAAACTTTCAGGTTACCAAAGACTTTGAAAGCTACTTCAGCAATTACCCATTAGAACTTTGAGACAGACAATTAACCATCAGTTTAGTCATTTCTTTGCCCCAATAGAGGAGCAGATGCCATGCTTTTCCACCAGCAAGGGGGGAGGGGTTAAGCAGTCCAAGTCGGGCCAGAGAACACAGGGAAACTTCCCCGAAACAAAGAGAGTTTCGGCAGCTGCTTGGGAATATTCCTTATGGTCTCTGTCTCGAGTTAGACCAACCTGTTGGTTCCAGTTATAGCCATTAACATGGGAAGTGAGTGAGGGAGAAACCCCCACATCTATTAGGAGAAACTCAGAATCTCTCCAGTGACCTAAAGTGAGACTTAAGGGGGTGGTAAGTGTTTGCCCCATTTTAGAGTCAAAGAAAACACCAAGGACAATAAGTAAGACACACAAAACAGTTAACAAGAAGGACGCTGCGCGATTTTGGTACAAAACCGAAAGCAAAAACTCAAGCGGAGATCCTGGGGGTCCGGATTCCCCCTCTCCAACCAAGGCCATGTATCTCTCTGATACAGGCTGAGCTCCAAATGCCCCGCTGCACCGGGGCCCAAATGTCCCGAAGGACTCAAATGTCCCGCCCGGGAGGACTACAAACGCCTCTGGAACGTCTTCCAGGGCTGCGAGGGAGAAGTCCGAGCCCGTCAGCTCCTTCTGGCCCTCGCCAAATACAAATGGATCCGATCGAACCCCAAACCAAACGCATGCGCAAATACTCAAATGTCCCGTCCGGCGGGACTACAAACGCCTCTGGAACGTCTTCCAGGGCTGCGAGGGAGAAGTCCGAGCCCGTCAGCTCCTTCTGGCCCTCGCCAAATACAAATGGATCCGATCGAACCCCAAACCAAACGCATGCGCAAATTCACAAGTAACAGGTTCAGACGCAGCCACAGACGCAACGAACAGACACAACGAATAGAGTGCTGGCCAGCTTACCTCCTGACAGTGGGTCGGTGGTCCTTGGGTGGGGGGTCTCGTATCCCGGACGAGCCCCCAAATGAAAGATCCCCCGGGGCTCCAAGCACCCCGGAATGGACCCCTTCTCAGGAGGAGACCCCCGGACCCAAAAACCAAGCCGAGTCCACTGATCAGATGCAAACAGCACGAGGTTTATTGAGTTGACACAGGTACCTGCGGGCGATCAAGTCTTAGGAAGACTCGCGCGCCAGCCCTTTGTTCAGGGCCTTTTTATGGGGTTTGGGGAAGCGAAAGCATACGTACAGAAGCAGAAACATAGTTACAAGGTTCTTATTGGCTGGTTTGAATGTAAGGCATACTCGGTGTTTGTAGATTGGCTTTGAAGGACCCCGGCGCGCGAAGAGAAAGGTGGGGAGGGGGAGTGAGGAGGGGGAGTTGGACCTTATTACTCAGCAGAGAAGCATCCTGCCTACGTGACTAGGCCCACGTACCTAGGCGACCCCCCTTGCCTATGTGACTATGCGCATAAAGTATCCTGTTGAAACAGGAGACCAGTATCACCCCCTAAAAGCCAAGTGGTTACAGAAAGGCAAGGGAGTGGTTAAACAATTAACTGGGGGAGGGGTCTAACAGGGGAAGGGCGAGTGATTACAGAAAAGCCAAGAAGCAGTTAGTTAATCAAAGGCTGGGGGGGGGGTGTCTATATGCGGAGTCTTTCACTCCCAACTCCACGGGGAGTCTGCTTCTCTCTCTGACCTTCTCCTCGCTCATGTTCTCGCTCACTGTCTCTCTCTCAAATAAATATATAAAATCTTTTAAAAATTAATTAAATAAAAAATAAAAATAAGTAAATAATTATTTCATAATGATAAAACATATTCATTATAGAAAATTTATAAAAATTTTAACTAATACAGGAGACTATAAGAAAGAAAACAAAAATTATCTCAAATCTCACTACCTAGAGCTAATTACCAAAATTCGTTAACCTTACTTCCAGACCTCTACATGAGAACAAAACAAAACAAAACAAACAAAAAATATATATGGGTATATATATGGATAGATAACTGAACTTTTTTATAGAAATAACATTATATATTTTTTTCTCAGATATAAGTCTTAGAGGTTGTCCTACCTCAATGAATATATTTCTATACCATCCTTTGTGATGGGTGCATAGTATTCCATTGTATGGATTTTTTTTTTAAATTTTATTTATTTATTTGACAGACAGAGATTACAAGTGGGCAGAGAGGCAGTCAGAGAGAGGCGGAAGCAGGCTCCCTGCTGAGCAGAGAGCCCTATGCAGGGCTCAATCCCAGGACCCTGGGATCATGACCTGAGCCAAAGGCAAAGGCTTTAACCCACTGAGCCACCCAGGCGCCCTTAGATGATTTTTTTTTTTTAAGATTTTATTTATTTATTTATTTGACAGAGAGAAATCACAAGTAGGCAGAGAGGCAAGCAGAGAGAGAGGGGGAAGCAGGCTCCCTGCTGAGCAGAGAGCCTGATGTGGAGCTCTATCCCAGGACCCCGAGATCATGACCCGAGCCGAAGGCAGAGGCTTAACCCACTGAGCCACCCAGGCGCCCCTATAGATGATTTTCAAATATATCTGGAAAACAAAATATGAAAGAACAGCTAATTTTTCCAGTTAAAAAAAATTATACCACACATAAAATAAATCCCTTATGGATAGTTAACAAAGCAATTATAAAAACATAATCAACTATAGAAGTGTTAGAAGAATGTAGAACAATGTTTTTTACAAAAAGAATAGGGAGGGTCTCCTAAAGACACAAAACTCAAAAACCATAAGGGAGGGGCGCCTAGGTGGCTCAGGGGGTTAAGCCTCTGCCTTCGGCTCGGGTCATGATCCCAGGGTCCTGCGATCAAGTCCCGCATCCGGCTCTCTGCTCAACGGGGAGCCTGCTTCCTCCACTCCCTCTGCCTGCCTCTCTACCTACTTGGGATCTCTGTCAGATAAATAAATAAAAATCTAAAAAAAAAAATTCCATATAATAAAAGATACTGTATACAGATAATTGATAAGAAACAGGAAGAGGGGCACCTGAGTGGCTCAGTGGGTTAAGCCGCTGCCTTCGGCTCAGGTCATGATCTCAGGGTCCTGGGATCGAGTCCCGCATCGGGCTCTCTGCTCAGCAGGGAGCCTGCTTCCCTCTCTCTCTCTGCCTGCCTCTCAGTCTACTTGTGATTTCTCTCTGTCAAATGAATAAGTAAAATCTTAAAAAAAAAAAAAAAAAGAAACAGGAAGAAAATATTTGCAATATATGTAACAAAGAATTAATATCCAAAATACATTCTCAAACAGTGTCAAATCAGCAATAATCCAATGTTAAAATGAACAATGGATATGAAAAAGAAATTTACAAAAGAGTATATATAGTAAATCAATAAATACATATGAAAAATGCTCAAATACGTAAGTAATTGTAGAAAGACATAGTTAAATAACTGTAACTACTGCTTATAATGTATCATATTAATAAAAATAAAAAATGTTGATAAGGATACCTGGATGGCTCAGTTGGTTGAGCGTCTGCCTTTAGCTCCGGTCATGAGCTCCAGGTCCTGGGATTGAGGCCTGTGTCCGGCTCCCTGTTCAGAGGCTAGCCTGCTTCTCCCTCTACCTGCTGCTCCTCCCACCTGTGCTCTCTTTCTCTCTCTCTCTGACAAATAAGTAAATGAAATATTTTAAAAATATATTGATAATGTCCAATTATGGCAAAGGTTAATGTGTTGGTTAGCTTTTGCTGTGTAACAAGCTACCGTAAAGCTTAGTGGCTTAAAACAATGACATTAATTATCATTCAATTCTGTACATCAACTGGGCAGTTATTCTGGTTCACTGATCTCTGCATTTTTTCAGAGGTTAAGCTGGGGGTTGGGTGGTCCCAGATGGCCTTATTCACATGCTTGGCAGCTGGCAGACTGACTGATCTAGTGTCAGGGTCAGCTAACTACTCCCACTGGGCCAAATCTGGCCACACCTATTTATTTACTAATTATTTATGGCTGTTTTCACAGCACAACAGCAGAGTTGAGTTGTTGCAACAGAGGCCACACAGCCCACAAAGATGAAACTTACCATGTGGCCCTTTACAGAAAAAGTCCGCTAACCCCTGGTCTAGGAAACCCAAGCTGGGAGTGCTTGTCTCTGCTTCACAGTTTCTTCCAATCCAGTAGCATAGACTGGGTTTATTTACATGGTAACAACATTCCAAGAGAGTGAGAAAGCAAGCTACAAATAGCGCTTAAGGCCTAGGCCAAACTAAATGCAAGGAGTGGGGAAGCAGAATTCACCTCTGGGCAGAAGGAACAGCAAAGAATCTAAGGCCAATTGCAATTTATCATAGCTAGTGTAATTGTCTTTTCAAGGCTCGTTTGGCAATATACATTTTAAATTCCAAAAACATCCAATCCTCCTGGATACCTGTGAAAGGAAGAAACTGATGCCAATGATTTGTTCTGGAGTGAATTACTAATGACTGGGAGACAGGACTAGAAGAAGACTTGGTTTGTGTTCCTTTTTTTTTTTTTTTTAAAGATTTTGTTTATTTATTTGACAGATCACAAGGAGACAGAGAGAGGCAGGCAGAGGGAGAGAGGGGGAAGCAGGCTCCCCACTGAGCAGTGAGCCCAAAGAGGGACTTGATTCCAGGACCCTGGGATCATGACACTAGCCGAGCAGAAAGCAGAGGCTTAACCCACTGAACCACCCAGGTGCCCTTAAATGTTTTTTCTATTGCATCATTTAAGTATTTCACAATGAAATATTTCTCTCTCTCTGTCTGCTTCTCTGCCTACTTGTGATCTCTGTCTGTCAGATAAATAAATAAATATCTTTTTTAAAAAAAAAAGTGGGAGAGGGACAAGCAGGCTTCTTGCTGAGCAGGGAGCCCAATGCCAGGCTTGATCCCAGGACCCGAGCTGAAGGCAGACACTTAACAACTGAGCCACACAGGTGCCCCAATAAAATAAAATCTTTTAAAAAACAATAACAAGGGGCGCCTGGGTGGTTCAGTGGGTTAAGCCGCTGCCTTCGGCTCAGGTCATGATCACAGGGTCCTGGGATCGAGCCCTGCATTGGGCTCTCTGCTCAGCCGGGAGCCTGCTTCCTTCTCTCTCTCTCTCTCAAAAAAAAAAAAAAAAAAAAAAAAAAAAACACAACAAAAAACAAAACCCCCACAGCTTAAAACTCACATAAGAAATGACAGCTTGGGGGCGCCTGGGTGGCTCAGTCATTGGTCCCAGGGTCCTGGGATCAAGTACCACATTGGGCTCTCTGCTCAACGGGGAGCCTGCTTCTCCCTCTCCCTCTGCTTGCTGCTCTACCTGCTTGTGGGCTCTCTCTCTCTGTCAAATCAATAAATGAAAATCTTAAAAAAAAATAAAAAGAACCAAACGACAGCTTGGAGGGGAAAACCAATGTTGGGTAATATGGGATAAAAGAGATTTAGAAGATATATCCAGAAGCTCCATCTCTGTTTAGTAGGAGTTCTGGAAGGTAAAAACACAGAAAAGAATAATGGAGGAAAAAAAGGAAGAATGGAAGAAAATTTCCTAAAGCTGAGAATGAAATGTCTTGAAATTGGAAGAGTTCACTGTTACCAAACTGAATGAATTCTAAAAGGCCCATGCCAAGTCAAGTTGTTAGTGTGAAGTCTAGTCCAGTATGTCTGGCATCCTTATAAGGAGAAGAGATTAAGGTCACACACAATGCAGACAGAAGAACAACCATATGAGGACACAGCAAAAAGGGAGCCATCTGTGAGCCAAAGACAGAGGCCTCAGAAGAAACAGAATCTCCCAGCACTTTGATCTTGGACTTCTAGTCTCCCATATTGTGAGAAAATAAGTCTTTGTCGTTTAAGCTACCTGGTCTGTGTTTGTTGTTGTTGTTTTGTTGTTATAGCAGCCCTAACAAATGAATGCAGCCTACTTGGTTACATTTATTATTAAGTATTTTATTCTTTTTGTTCCCATTGTAAATGTAATTGTTTTCTTTTGCTCATTTTTAGTGTATACAAATGTAACTGATTTTTGTATGTTAATTTTGCATCCTGAAACTTTGCCAATTTTTAAAATTCATTCTAACAGTCCTTTGGTGGATCTTTAAGGTTTCTACATATAATATCATGTTATCAGTCAATATAACTCATTTTACTTCTTTCTTTCCAATTTGAATGCCTTTTATTTCTTAATCCTGCTTAATTGTTCTGGTTAGAACTTCTAGATTACGTTGAACAGAAGTGGCAAAAGCAGGCATTTTTGTCTTGTTAATCCTTAAGAAAAGCATTTGGTCTTTCACCACTGAGTATGACATTAGCTATGAGCTTTTTGTAAGTTGATAATTTCCTTCTATTTCTGGTTTGCAGAGTGTTTTTGTCCAGAAAGAGTGCCAGCCGTTGGTGGGAATGCACGCTGGTGCAGCCACTCTGGAAAACAGTATGGAGGTTCCTCAAAAAAGTTGAAAATAGAGCTACCCTATGACCCAGCAATCCCACTACTGGGTATTTACCCCAAAGATACAAATGTAGTGATCCGAAGGGGAACGTGCACCCTAATGTTTATAGCAGCAATGTCTACAATAACCAAACTATGGAAAGAACCTAGATGTCCACCAACAGATTAATGGATAAAGAAGATGTGGTATATATATACAATGGAATACCATGCAGCCATCAAAAGAAATGAAATCTTGTCATTTGCGACAACATGGATGGAACTAGAGGGTATCATGCTTAGCGAAATAAGTCAGTCAGAGAAAGACGATTATCATATGATCTCTCTGATATGAGGAATTTGAGAGACAGTGGGGGGGTTGTGGGGGGTAGGGAAGGTAAAAATGAAACAAAATGGTATCTGGAGGAAGACAAACCATAAGAGACTCTGAATCTCACAAAACAAACTGAGGGTTGGTGGGGGGTGGGGAGATTGGAATAGGGTGGTTGGGTGGTAGACATTGGGGAGGGTATGTGCTATGGTGAGTGCTGTGAAACGTGTAAGCCTGATGATTCACAGACCTGTACCCTTGGGGCAAATAATACATTATATGTTAATAAAAATAATTAGAAAATTTTTTAAAAAGATGCCAAACTTTGCTAGGTACTTTTCCTTTGTCAGTTAAAATGATGTGTTTTTTCCATTTATTCTATTGATGTGATATATTAATTGAGTTTCTTTTTTTTTTCTTTTTTTTTTTTTTAAAGATTTTGTTTATTTATTTGAGAGAGAGAGACAGTGAGAGAGAGCATGAGCGAGGAGAAGGTCAGAGAGAGAAGCAGACTCCCCATGGAGCTGGGAGCCTGATGTGGGACTCGATCCCGGGACTCCAGGATCACGCCCTGAGCTGAAGGCAGTCGTCCAACCAACTGAGCCACCCAGGCGTCCCTTAATTGAGTTTCATATGGTAAACTATTCTTAACATTCCAAGAGAGTAGACCCACTTGGTATAATATACTTGTATAATCATTTTATTTTATTTATTTATTTTTTAAAGATTTATTTATTTATTTATTTGACAGGCAGAGAGAGGGAGAGGAGGAAGCAGGCTCCCTGCAGAGCAGAGAGCCTGATGCGGGACTTGATCCCAGGACCCTGAGATCATGACCTGAGCCGAAGGCAGCGGCTTAACCCACTGAGCCACCCAGGCGCCCTGTATAATCATTTTAATATGCTGTTGAATTCATCTCGCTAGTGTTTTGTTAAGGATCTGTTGTTTCTGCATCAGTGTTTATAAGAGACATTGATCTGTAGTTTCCTTTTCTGGTAATGTCTTTGGGTTTTTTTTGTTTGTTTTTCTTTTTATAATTTTATTTATTTATTTGAAAGAGAGACAGAGGTGGTGAGAGAGAGCGTGAACAGGGAGGGGAGGGAGAAGCAGGCTCCATGTTGAGCTGGGAGCCCAATGTGGAACTCGAACCCTGGATCCTGGGATCTTGTCCTGAGCCAAAAGCAGATGCTTAACGACTGAGCCACCCAGGTGCCCCTGTCTTTGTCTGGTTTTGCTGTCAGGTTATTGTTGGTTGCACAAAATGAGTTTGGAAGTGCTTCCTCTTCTTTGATGTTTTGGAAGAGCTTAAGAAAGATTTGTGTTAATTCTTATTATTTTTTTAATTTTTAAATTTTTAAAAAAGATTTTATTTTCAAGTGATCTTTATAACCAGTGTGGGGTTTGAACTCACAACCCCAAGATCAAGAGTCACATGTTTCTCCAACTGTGCCAGCCAAGCAGCCCGGTGTTAATTCTTTAAATATTCACCATTGTATTAAAACTACTGGAAATCTAATGAAGTATGGACCTTTCCCAAATAGCTAGCTGGATGTTTGAGTATCATTTTTAAAATTGTGTCTCCTGTGATCAAATACACATAACATAAAATTTGCCATCATAACCATTTTTTTTTAAGATTTTATTTATTTATTTGACAGAGAGAAATCACAAGTAGGCAGAGAGGTGGGCAGAGAGGGAGGAGGAAGCAAGCTCCCCGTGGAGCAGAGAGCCCAATGTGGGGCTCGATCCCAAGACCCTGGGATCACGACCCGAGCCGAAGGCAGAGGCTTTAAGCCAGAGCCACCCATGTGCCCCATAATCATTTTTTTAAAAAAGATTTTATTTATTTATTTGAGGGAAAGAGAGAGAGAGATAGCAAGGGAAAGCATGAGCAAGGAGGAGAGGGAGAAACAGGCTCCCTGTGAGAAGGGAGCCCAACGCAAGGCTTCATCCCAGGACCCAGAGATCATGACCTGAGCTGAAGGCAAACTTAGTCACCCAGGTACCCCTCATCATAACCATTTTGGGGGGGGGTACTTTATTTATTTATTTGACAGAGAGAGATGCAGCAAGAGAGAGGAAACACAAGCAAGGGGAGTGAGAGAGGGCGAAACAGGCTTCCCAAGGAGCAGGGATCCCGATGCAGGGCTTGATTCCGGAATCCTGGGATCATGACTTAAGCTGAAGGCAGCTGCTTAATGACTAAGTCACCCAGCTGCCCCACCATTTTTAAGTATTCAGTTAAGTAGAGTTAACCTTGAACATTATTGTGAAACAGATCTGGAGCTTTCTCAATTTGCAAAACTAAAACCCTATATCCATTAAACATCAACTCCCCATTTCCTCCTTCCCCCAGGTGTTCCCCCAGGGAACCATCATTCTATCTTCTGTTTCCGTGAATTTGACTATTTTACATAGCCTATACAAGTGGAGCCATACAGTATTTGTCTTTTTGTGACTGGCTTCTCTCATTTGAATACTGTTTGAACCCATTGATTTGGACTTTTCTCTTGGTAATTCATTAGTTCTCACATAGGCTTGGGTTCATTTCCACATGTTTCCCTGACCCGTCTACCTATTTCCACACATGTACACATCTGGTTTAATTATTGTAGCTTTCTATTGTCTAACTCTTCTCACATATTTACGCTTCCAAATAAACCCTAGAGACATTTTGTGAAGTTTTCTACAAAAGTCCTTTGGGTTTTGTTTTTTTTTTAACATGGTTATTACATTAAATATACAGACCAAGTTTGAGAAGGTCAGCATCTCCACAATATTGACTCTTCGTTTGTTTTTAATAATAGTTAAACTCATCCTAGCATACAGGACGATTTATAGCCATGTTCAGTCTCCTTCCAGGCCAACTCCCTAATAATCTGGTGTCCAAATGTCCTTCATGTTCTTTTCTGTCTCTCTTCCCTTTCTCTGGTTGGTCTTTCAATCCTGAAATGTCCTCCTCTCCTTCTCACGATTTCTACTGGTCCACATCCTGCACAGAGTTTATGTGCCATCACAAACGCCACATCACCCTAATACTTCCTGATTCCTCCATCCAGACATGACTTGAAACTCCATAGTCTCCCCCCAAAAAACTGTGTCTCTTTATTAAGGTGCCCACCCCAATGTTCTCTGTAGTTATTTGTGTTCTTCTCTTATTGGTCCACAATCAACAATTTTGCATTAGCACAATAGGTTTCAACAAAGTCCCCCCCCCCCCAGCCTGAATACTTCAGTGGGGACAGGAAATACATGAGAAATGCCAGCTCTATGGGCATCCAGAGCTACAAGCCTGGTGCGGGAACTCCAGGAAGCCTGGCTGCAGAAAGCAGGCAAGACTGGATTTTGCATAACATACAGCTAGCTGGGCTACTTCTCTGAATCTTGGTCTCCTCCTCTGTCAAAGGAGAGTAACCCCAGTACCCACTTATTTCCAAGGATTGTGAGGCCCAGAAAAGAGAAGAGCAATGAATGTGCTTTCACATTGTCCACCGATAGACACATGGGGGTTCCAGTAGCTATTAGCGCTTCCGTGTCAGGCCGCCGACCACAGCCCTCCACCTCTGCTTCCAGTCCCAAGAGGGAGATCTATGTCTCAAGGGAACCCGTTCTCTCACACAACCATTTCTTGTGTATCTCATCATGCTCCATTGGAAGCCTATCATGGGCCACGCTGTGGGGACATAGTGGTGAAGGGCCAGCTCTGCCTTCAAGGACCCCGGAGGCCGACCGGAGCCCAAAGGAGGGACACCGTTTGCATCTGTCGTCCTGTTTAAAATGAAGACAAAGCACTTGCGCGAACAATCTCAGACTCAATTGAGTACACGAGCCCGGTGAAAAGAGGGTCAGCGCCAAGCCCACCCACAGCGCGCCCTCTAAGCCGAGGGGGCAGGCAGGGCGCGGTCAGGGGCGACTTTGGGGCGGCGCTGTCCTGGGTTTTCCGACGCCCCTTTGATTCCTGCGATGCCTGCAGCGCTCCGTGTTCCTCCAGGGTGGGCTTCCACTGGCTCCCCCGCGCCCCGTGCACCACCAGGTCTCAGCAGCCTTTGGCCGCCGCGCCCTCTCAGATCCCCAGATTCCCGCCTCCTCTGGCCAGGGTGCCGCCCGGGGCCGTACTCCGGGCCCGGATCTTTGATCCCCGCGTCCCCTGGGGCCCTCCCGCAGGCGGCCCGCCCAGAAGTCGGCGCAGGCCTTCCCCGCCCGCGGCGCCTAGCTCGGGGAGGGTGGCTGCTTGGACCCGGCCCCCGAGTGCGGGCAGTGCTGAGGCTGCGGGAGCGCGGGGGTAGCCGGCCCTGTCGCTGGGCCTGTTGCCCAGGTGCCCGCCTCCTTCGCGTAGCTGGGGCGCGGTCGCGGCAGCTCGCAGCAGAGGTCCTGCCGGCACCGCTCCCTGGCTGGGGGGTCGGCAGCGGGCCGGATGCCCTAGTGCCCTAGTGAGGCAGGTGGAGGCGCAGAAAGGCGGTGGAACAGGGTCAGCCACCAAGTAGCGCTCAATAAATACTGGATAGCATCGCTTTTTCCTGAAGTCCTCTCCTCCAACCTGCTCTGCTCCATGATGCTTAACGTGTCTGCTCCTTCTGGGAGCAGAACTTTACCCCCAGATAACAGATCTGAGTGTTTGCTATGGGCGAGGCGCCTGGGGTTTATACAAAGGGTATCTCTTCTAATTTTATTTTAAAGATTTTATGGGCGCCTGGGTGGCTCAGTGGGTTAAGCCGCTGCCTTCGGCTCAGGTCATGATCTCAGGGTCCTGGGATCGAGGCCCGCATCGGGCTCTCTGCTCAGCAGGGAGCCTGCTTCCTCCTCCTTCTCTCTCTACCTGCCTCTCTGCCTACTTGTAATCTCTCTCTGTCAAATAAATAAATAAAATCTTTAAAAAAAAAAAAAAGATTTTATTTATTTGACAGAGAGACAGAGAGCAGAAGCAGGGAGGAGAAGGAGAAGCAGACTTCCCGCTGAGCAGGGAGCCCGACAAGGGGCTCCATCCCAGGACCCTGAGATCTTGACCTGGGCGGAAGGCAGATGCTCAACCGACAGAACCACCCAGAAGTCTCTAACTCTTCTAATTTTAACAAGCACCGATAAGATAGAGGCTGTTATTTGCCCCGTTTTAGTGATGACTAAAGTAAGACTTACTAAGAATTCTGTGCAAGGTCGTGGAGGAAACGGAACTCAAATCTGTCTGGGTTCCAAGAGCTTATTTACTACCACAATACAAGTGTCCTCCCCAGCACCCTTGCAGGTCCTATGTACAGGGTTCTTGGGGCCTAGTGGATTTTAGGCCCTGGAAGAGTGGAGGGAAAACATGCACATTGGGCATTGGGTAGTTGTTCTTTGAAAAAAACAAAAAACAAAAAACAAAAAAAACTCTTTCAACTCAAAACACATCTCTCTTATTTTTTATAATTTTTTTTTAAAGATTTTATTTATTTATTTGACAGAGAGAGATCACAAGTAGGCAGAGAGGCAGGCAGAGAGAGAGGAGGAAGCAGGCTCCCTGCTAAGCAGAGAGCCCGATGTGGGACTCGATCCCAGGATCCTGAGATCATGACCTGAGCCGAAGGCAGCAGCTTAACCCACTGAGCCACCCAGGCGCCCTATTTTTTATAATTTTTAAAAAAGGTTTTATTTCCGGGGCACCTGGGTGGCTCAGTGGGTTAAGTCTCTGCCTTCGGCTCAGGTCATGATCCCAGGGTCCTGGGATCGAGCCCCACATCGGGCTCTCTGCTTAGCAGGGAGCCTGCTTCCTCCTCTCTCTCTGCCTGCCTCTCTGCCTACTTGTGATCTTCGTCTGTCAAATAAATAAATAAAATCTTTAAAAAAAAAAAAAAGGTTTTATTTCCTTACTTGCCAGAGAGCGAGAGTGAGAGAGAGCACAGAAGCAGGGGAGTAGCAGGCAGAGGGAGAAGCTGGCTTCCCCCTGAGCAAGGAGCCCAGGATCCTGACTGTTAACCAACTGAGCCACCCAGGCATCCCCAAATACATTCTTTTATTGTTTAAGGCAGCTTGAACTGGGTGTTCTGCTACAACCTATGGTATGCTTATTAAGACAAAATTTACTTAAAATGAAATTCACCATTTGATCATTTTTAAAGTGTATAATTTGGTGGTTTTTCATGTAGTCACAATGTTGTGGAAGCATCAGCAGAACATTTCATCACCCCAAAAGAAACTCCATATCCGTTAAGCAATCCATCTTTATTGCTCCCCTCCCAAGGAACCACCAACCTAGTTTCTGTTTCTACGGATTTACCTATCCTGAACATTTAATAAAAATGGAATTATGTAATATGTGACCTTTTGTGGCTGGTTCGCGTCGGTAATGTTTTCAAGGGTCATTCACGTGGTATCCTGTATCAATAGTTCATTTTTTTTTTTAGTGGTTGAATCATATTCCATGTGGATATGCCACTTTTTTTTTTAATTTGAGAGAGAGAGAGAATATGAGAAGGGGGAGGGTCAGAAGGAGAAGCAGACTCCCTGCCAAGCAGGGAGCCTGATGTGGGACTCAATCCCGGGACTCCAGGATCTCAACCTGAGACAAAGACAGTCATTTAAGACACCCAGGTGCCCTTTAAGCCACATTTTTCTTATCTGTTCATTAGTTCATGGACATTTACCATTTTTTTGGTTGTTGGAATAAATGATGTTGAACTAGTCCTATACAAGTTTTTGTTTGAACACCTGTTTTCCTTTCCCTTGAGTATATTCCTAGGAGTGGAAATATTGGTTCATGCAGTGACTCTATGTTTAACAATTTTTTAAAGATTTTTAATTTATTTATTTGAGAGAGAGAGAGTGAGAGAGAGCATGGGAGGGGAGAAGGTCAGAGGGAGAAGCAGACTCCCCGTGGAGCTGGGAACCTGATGCGGGACTCGATCCCCAGACTCTGGGATCATGACCTGAGCCGAAGGCAGTTGCTCAACCACCTGAGCCACCCAGGTGCCCCTATGTTTAACTTTTTAAAGTTAATGGCTGCATCATGTTGTATTCAATCAACAGTATATAAATGTTCCAACTTTTATTATGAAAATAATGAGTGTAGGGGCACCTGGTAGTTCAACTGGTTAAGGGTCTGCCTTCTGCTCAGGTTGTGATCCCAGGGTCTTGGGATCAAGCCCCCATGTCGGGGTCCTAGTTCAGCGAAGAGCCTGCTTCTCTCTCTCCCTCTGATCCCGCTCATTCTCTCTCTCTCTTCATGCTCTATTTCAAAAAAAAAAATAAAATCTCTAAAAAGAGAGAGAGAGAATGAGTGTAGTTTAAAAAAAAATAGTGCTACAAGATTTGTGGCAAAATACAACAGTATTTACCCAAGCTGTCTCATACCCAAGAGGCAAACACTTCCAACTCTTTTAACTATTTCTCCCCTCGTTTTTCTCTGTATTTTAAAATAATATGCACATGTTATAGTTTCATAGTTTATCAATTTTAAGCATTATAGTGACTGACAATACTCTATATTTTCTTTCTTCTACAATTTTTTGGTTTGCCTGAAATTATCAGCTTTCATATTTTCATTTGCTTAGTTTTCTATATGACTATTTCTTTCTTTTTTTTTTTAAGATTTTATTTATTTATTTGCCAGAAACAGAGGGAGAGAGAGCTAGCGAGCACAGGCAGACAAAGAGGCAGGCAGAGGCAGAGGGAGAAGCAGGCTCCCTGCCGAGCAAGGAGCCCGATGTGGGATTCGATCCCAGGACCCTGGGATCACGACCTGAGCCGAAGGCAGCTGCTTAACCAACTGAGCCACCCAGACATCCCTCTATATGACTATTTCTATTTCATGACTTTTCCCCCAATACTCCAAAAAATCTGTCACATGATTGTCAATAGTTTCCCCATACACTCAGACACAGTTTGAAGCCTGGGCTGGTTCCATTTTTATTTTTATTTTTATTTTTTTAAAGATTTATTTATTTATTTATTTGACAGAGAGAGAGAGAAAGAGATCACAAGTAGGCAGAGAGGCAGGCAGAGAGAGAGAGGAAGGGAAGCAGTCTCCCTGCTGAGCAGAGAGCCCGATGCGGAACTCGATCCCAGGACTCTGAGATCATGACCTGAGCCAAAGGCAGCGGCTTAACCCACTGAGCCACCCAGGCGACCCCATTTGCATTTTTAAATCTGGAGGCATCTATCTCACAGCCCCTTCCTCTTGCCCCAATTTGGACTAACTGCACCCTCCTAGGGCCTGTACACAGCTGGGCCCTTCTTGCCCTACCCTCACCAGTGTCCTGGGTCGGCTCTCCAGTTTCCAGGGTCCATAGCTTTCTCTTTCATATTGTACATCCTCATTTTGCTAAAATGCATCCCCCAGACCTACTCTAAGATTGTTTGGGAAATTAAATATTGGAGCTCTTGTATTTGTCTCAGGACACCTTTATTCTACCATTACACATGGTAGGCAGTTTAGGATAGATACAGAAATAATTTTTCCTAATTATTTTCCCCTTCCTTCTTTCCTTTCTTTCTCTTCCCTTCTCCTCCCTTCCCTCCTTCCTCCTTTCCTTTCTTCCTTTCTTTATTTATGTTTAAAGATCTTATTTATTTATTTGACAGACAGAGATCACAAGTAGGCAGAGAGGCAAGCAGAGAGATGAGGGGAAGCAGGCTCCACACCAAACAGAGAGCCTGATGTGGGGCTTGATCCCAGGACCCTGTAATCATGACCTGAGCCAAAGGTGGAGACTTAAATACTGAGACACCCAGGCGCCCCTTCCTTTGGCATTTCAAAGAGATTCTTGTTATCAGTGCTTGTAGAATAATCTAAACCTACTCCTTTATAAATATCCAGCAAGTGCTTCTGGATGTTTCTCTGTTTTGTATTTTATTGTGTTTTTCTTTTCTTTTCTTTTTTAATATTTTATTTATTTATTTGACAGACAGAGATCACAAGTAGGCAGAGAGGTAGGCAGAGAGAGAGAGAGGAGGAAGCAGGCTCCCTGCAGAGCAGAGAGCCCGATGTGGGGCTCAATCCCAGGACCCTGGGACCATGACCTGAGCCAAAGGCAGAGGCTTTAACCCACTGAGCCACTCAGGTGCCCCTTATTGTGTTTTTCTGATTAAAAGAATAATGCAGGTGCACCTGGGTGGCTCAGTGGGTTCAGTCTCTCTCTTCAGTTCAGGTCATGATCTTGGGGTCCTGGGATTGAGCCCCACATCAGGTTCTCTGCTCGGTGAGGAGGCTGCTTCCCCCTCTCTCTCTGCTTGCCTCTCTGCCTACTTGTGATCTTTCTCTATGTCAAACAAATAAATAAAATCTTAAAAAAATAAAAGTATAATGCATGCTTGTGTAGAAAACTCAAATACCAGAAACTGTAAAATTTTTTAAAAAAGATTTTATTTATTTATTTGACAGAAATCACAAGTAGGCAGAGAGGCAGGCAGAGAGAGAGAGAGAGAGGAGGAAGCAGGCTCCCCGCTGAGCAGAGAGCCTGATGCGGGGCTCGATCCCAGAACTCTTGGATCACGACCTGAGCCGAAGGCAGAGGCTTTAACCCGCTGAGCCACCCAGGCACCCCCAGAAACTGTAAAATTTAACACTTTTTAAAGATTTGCTGGAAGTGCAAAGGCAATATTAGCAACATGAATTCACTTAAATAGTCGCATAGCATTCCATTGATGGCTTTGATTAAAGTCATCTCCTGATCCTTTCTGCCCTGAGGGACAGTGGAGGTAGGGGAAGGGTCATGGAAGGATGAGATTCAACTTGGCCCTCGTGGAGGAGCTGTTGGGAGAGTGTCTGAACCTTCGGAGAGGCCCTTGGCCTGACTTTCCTAACGGTAGGGTTTAGAGCAGTGGCTCTCAAACCTCGAGGTAAACAGGGATCATCTGAGGAACGTGTTAAACAACAGGTTCCTAAGCCGCACCTCAGAGAGTCTGATTCCATCTGAAAAGGTTTCTGAGAAAAAAGAAGAAGAAGAAGAAGATACAGGAGAGGCTATGGGGGCTGATAAGGAGGAAAATGAATTAAGCGTCTTTGGTCACCCGCAGAAGAACAGGCTTCAGTGTGCTTAGGATTAGGGCAGAACCCACAGATTTACCCGCTGGCCTTTGTTCTCCAAAAGGATCCAGGGATTCTGATAGTAACGTAGACAGACCTCAAGTCTCCCAGTCTATCCCTGAACTTACATTTCCTCCCTTCCCTGTGGTTAGTGTTATTCAGTTAGGAATACAGGGGTACATAGAAACATCTCAGTGCTTTCCCCCCCAGGCTCTGGCTGGAAAAGGTGGGAGCCATCCTAGATCATTAGCAGAGGTAGCCAAAGTTAGGGATGCTACTAGAAAGTGGAAGGACAGTAGTGCCTGGGTGGGTTAGTCAATTGGGTGTCTGCTTTGGTTCAAGTCATGATGCCAGGGTCCTGCGATTGAGCCCCGCATTGGGCTCCCTCTTTCGCAGGGAGCTTGCTTTTCCCTCCTTTTCCTGCTTGTGCTCTCCCTATCTCTCTCTCAAATAAATAAAATGTTGAAAGGAAGGAAGGAAGGAAGAGAAAGAAAAATACCAAGTCTTGGAGATGATATAGTGTGACAAGAACTCTCATAAGTGAATATAGATTGATCCGACCACTCTGAAAAACAATTTTTTTTTAAAGATTTTATTTATTTACTTGACAGAGAGAAATCACAAGTAGGTGGAGAAGCAGGCAGAGAGAGAGAGAGAGAGGGAAGCAGGCCCCCTGCTGAGCAGAGAGCCCGATGCGGGACTCGATCCCAGGACCCTGAGATCATGACCTGAGCCGAAGGCAGCGGCTTAACCCACTGAGCCACCCAGGTGCCCCTGAAAAACAATTTGATTCAATAATTCCACTCCAGGATATATACCCCAGAAAAACTCTTACACATGGGTTCCAGGAAATGTAAACATCTAATATGTTCTTAGCAGCATTGCTGAAAACAGCAAACTAGAAATCCAAAAGCCCTTAGATAAAAACATGGATAAATTCATTGTAATGTATTCACACAATGACAAACTATATACAGTACAAAGGAACAAACCATTTACACATCAGCATGGAAGAATCTTAGAAACAATAATAAGCGAAAAAATTAATTGATAAAATAAATACATTCTTGTTCAATTTATTTTTTAAATTTTTACTTTTTTAAAATATTTTATTTATTTATTTGACACAGAGAGAGAGAGAGAGATCACAAGTACGCGGAGAGGCAGGCAGAGAGAGAGAGGAGGAAGCAGGTTCCCCATTGAGCAGAAAGCCTGATGCAGGGCTCGATCCCAAGACCCCAGGATCCTGACCTGAGCCGAAGGCAGAGGTTTTAACCTACTGAGCACCCAGGCACCCTTATTCTTGTTCAGTTTAAAAATAAAACTAGGAAAAAAAAATAATAAAACTAGGGATGCCTGGGTGGCTCAGTTGGTTAAGCAGCTGCCTTTGGCTCAGGTCATAATCCCAGTGTCCTGGGATCGAGTCCCGCATCGGGCTCCTTGCTTGGCAGGGAGCCTGCTTCTCCCTCTGCCTCTGCCTGCCATTCTGTCTGTCTGTGCTTGCTCTCTCGCCCTCTCTCTCTGATAAATAAATAAAATCTTAAAAAAAATAAAATAAAAATAAAAATAAACCTTATACTGGATGGAGATTTATATATGAAAAAGTAGAAAGGAAAGCAAAATATTATGGGACAAATTCAGAATAGTGGTCACCTTTGGGTCAGGCAGGGGATGAAACATTTGAGCACAGACATGTTCCAGTTCTTTCCTTTTTTTTTTTTTTTTTTAAAGATTTATTTATTGGGGTACCTGGGTGGCTCAGTGGGTTAAGCCGCGGCCTTCGGCTCAGGTCATGATCTCAGGGTCCTGGGATCGAGTCCCGCGTCGGGCTCTCTGCTCAGCGGGGAGCCTGCTTCCCTCTCTCTCTCTGCCTGCCTCTCTGCCTACTTGTGATCTCTCTCTGTCAAATAAATAAATAAATAAAATCTTTAAAAAAAAAAAAGATTTATTTATTTATTTGACAGAAAGAGAGAGACAGTGAGAGAGGGAACACAAGGTGGGAGAGTGGGAGAGGGAGAAGCAGGCTTTTCACAGAGCAGGGAGCCCGATGCAGGGCTCAATCCCAGGCTCTAGATTATGACCTGAGCCGAAGGCAGATGCTTAACGACTAAGCCAACCAGGCGCCCCAGTGTTCCAGTTCTTAACTGGGTGGTGGGCTCATGGGCATTTATGTTATTATTATACATATGACTGTATGTACATAACAAATTCTTTTGGGTATATCAAGTATTTCAAAATACAAAAAAATAGAAAGAAAATTGAAATCCCCTGGCTGCAGTTGCAGTGTCTCAATATTACCATTCTCTGCACACACCCCATCTTTCCAATAGAAACTATGGACCAGGAAGTAAGCTGTCAAGCCTGAACAGGCCAACAGAAGCTTGTAAAAATCCACCTCCATCTGACCATTCAGAGACTGGGGCAAGCACGTATTCTGCCCGCTTCCTAGTCTGTGCCTCATAGACTGTACTTGTACATCACTGTACATCACTAAGTGATGGCCTCTGATTGCATGGTTAGCTAAGATAGCATTTTTCTATGACAACACTGTGCTAGGGACATTCTTTTCCCAACAAGCAAGCTGTCTTTGTGGTTGCTTTTTCTTCTTCTTTCTTTTTTTTTTTAAGATTTTATTTATTTGACAGACAGAGATCACAAGTAGGCAGAGAGGCAGGCAGAGAGAGAGAGAGAGGAGGAAGCAGACTCCCTGCGGAGCAGAGAGCCTGATGTGGGGCTCAATCCCAGGACCCTGAGATCGTGACCTGAGCCGAAGGCAGAGGCTTTAACCCACTGAGCTACCCAGGTGCCCCTATGGTTGCTTTTTCTTATCCTAACACATCCCTAGGACCCGCTCTTTTCTATTGACCAGTCTCACATCTGGCTCACTTTCTTTCGCATCTCTGGTGATGTACTTCTTTGGCACCTTCCTTACTCCCTCTGAGCTCAGCAGCAGGCCTAGGGCTGTCCTGGGCCTTGAAGATTCTCCCTCTACCATGTTTCCTAATGCCAAGAACTTTGGAATTAGGGACAGATCTTCTGAGGTGAGGTTTTGGCTTGACCAATGTAGCTGAATGGATTAGGGTTCTAAATAGGTGAGTTCTGATAGCCTATAGCTCCCTGTCTGATTGTATGACTTAGGATGGGCCCCCTCATTCCCACAGAGCCACAGAGACTGCGGTTTGCCTAAGAGATGGAACATATTGTCTTTTGGGATGTTGATAATGTGCAAGGACCATTACGAGATAGAAAAAAACTTAAAGTTCATCCAGTTTAACCCACTTTTTTGGGTTTTTTTTTTTTTTTGAGATTTTATTTATTTGTCAGAGAGAGGCACAGTGAGAGAAGGAACACAAGCAGGGAGAGTGAGAGAGGGAGAAACAGGCTTCCCACGGAGCCTGCAGCCTGATGTGGGGCTCGATCCCAGGATGCTGGGACCACGACCTGAGTTGAAGGCAGACGCTTAACGACTGAGCCACCCAGGCACCCTCAGCTTAACCCACTTTTTTTTTTTTTAAAAGATTTTATTTATTTATTTGACAGAGAGAGATCACAAGTAGGCAGAGAAGCAGGCAGAGAGAGAGAGAGGAGGAAGCAGGCTCCCTGCTGAGCAGAGAGCCCGATGTGGGACTCGATCCCAGGATCCCGAGATCATGACATGAGCTGAAGGCAGCGGCTTAACCCACTGAGCCACCCAGGTTCCCCTAACCCACTTTTTAAAAAGTTTTATTTGAGTAATCCCTATACTCTACGTGGGGCTTGAACTCATGACCCCGAGATTAAGAGTTATATTCTCCTCCAACTCACTTATACTGAAGATGGAAAAACTAAAGCTAGGTTGGGGAGGAGGCATGGATGGGCCAGGAATGATTTAATGGCAGTTATTAGAGAACCCAGGTTTCCTGTCTTTCCATTACCTTGCCTCCCTGTTGCTTGATGAGGCATAGAGGTGAGGGAGGAGGTCATAGTTAGTTCTGTCCCATCTCCATCCAAGGCCAACACACTCAATTCTTAGAAGATGTTGCTTTTGAGGGGTGCCTGGGTGGCTCAGTGGGTTAAAGCCTCTGCTTTCGGCTCAGGTCATGATCCCAGGGTCCTGGGATGGAGCCCCGCATCAGGATCTCTGCTTAGCGGGGAACCTGCTTCCTCCTCTCTCTCTGCCTGCCTCTAGGCCTACTTGTGATCTCTGTCTGTCAAAAATAAATAAAATATTAAAAAAAAAAAAAAGAAGATGTTGCTTTTGAAATTGCTGATGAGGCTGACCCTATCCGGGGGTAGAAGGAGCCTGCCTCACCTATCAGCTGGTCCATTGCATAATCTGGCAAGCTGAGGCCTGACATGATTCTTCCCACGTTAGGCCTAGCTGTGAAGAGGATAGGTCAGAGAATAATAGAAAGGTTGGGCACTACCCCTACCTCTCCCTGTGAAGGGAAAAGAGGCCGGAGGAGGGGAAACGGGGTGGCAGCTTTCTGCCCGAGTTGAAAGGGGGCAGGGCTAGTTCTCTGGCTCATCATCAAAGAGGTCTTCTCTTTGTGGGCGGGAATTTATAGACAAGGAAGAAGCTTTTGGGTTGGCCCTTCTTTCAGCTCATGAGTTGAGAGTTTATATATGATACAGAGAAATAGGAGAAAATGAGGCAGAGAGCTGAGCTGTTCTGTAAGGCTGTCAGTGGAGAGCTTAATGAAGGCAGTGGAGCCTGACTCAGTGCAAAGATGTCTGGGCTCCCAGCGTGGTCCCCTGAACTGTGATGCAGCAAATGGAGAGACCAGGACTACACATGACCTCTCACAACCCTGACCTGCACACAGACTGTCATACGTCAGCACTTCAGCCCCCATCTGAAACACGGCCACTATTCAGGAATTCCATCAAAGGTCCCTGAGCAGGATGCCTGGGTGACTCAGTTGGTTAAGCAGCTGCCTTCGGCTCAGGTCATGATCTCAGCGTCCTGGGATCGAGTCCCACATCGGGCTCCTTGCTCGGCAGGGAGCCTGCTTCTCCCTCTTCCTCTGCCTGCCTCTCTGTCTGCCTGTGCTCGCTCTCTCTCCCTCTCTCTCTGACAAATAAATAAATAAAATCTTTAAAAAAAAAAAAAGGTCCCTGAGCAACCCAATTAGACTTTTTATTACTATGTTTAAAGATTACTCATAAACATTTAAAGATTTAAATATTAAACATAATATTTAAAGATTAAACATAAAGATTTAAAGATTTTTAATTATTCATTTGAGAGTGAGAGAGTGCAAGTGGTGTGCGGGGGTGGAGGGGCTGAGGGAGGAGCAGGCTCCCCACTGAGCAGGGAGCCCGATGCAGGAGTCAGTCCCAGGACCCGGGATCATGACCTGAGCTGAAGGCAGACACTTCACCGACTAAGCCACCCAGGAGCCCCTAAAAAAATTATTTAATTTTATAAGACTGCATAACTGTAATACAAAGAGGAGTTTTTTTCATTTAACATTGTAATATAGTATAGCAAATCTGGGCCAGATCTTACAGTCTGAACACAGGTATGTATGTATATATGTTTGTAGGTATGCATTTAAGATTTTATTTATTTATTTGACAGAGATAGATGCAGCAAGAGAGGGAACACAAGCAGGAACAGAGGGAGAGGGAAAAGCAGGCTTCCTGCTGAGCAGGGAGCCCATTCCGGGGCTCTATCCCAGGACCCCGGGTCATGACCTGAGCCGAAGGCAGACTTTTAACGACTGAGCCACCCAGGCGCCCCTAAAAACAGGTATTTAACCTTTTCCATGCTGTATGTCTACAATGGACAGAAGTCCTATAACAGAAGCCATGCCTTTCTGTGCCTTTGTAACTGCTGAAACTTCAAGCCTCAAACTCAGTTGTACAAGAAATAGAGCTGGGAGGTGGGATCCTCAGTATCCATAAGTTATGTACGGTTTTGGGAGAACTTTTTATTGGAGGCCCCATCAGGCAGTGGTCCCCTCAGGTCACAGTGGCTCTGTCAACTGTTTCTACTCCTAACTTGGTGACATGGGACTCTGTCCCTGGATGCAGTGAACTGCCACATCCTCCAGGGGAATCACGGTCTCAAAACCCTCTGCTCGCTCTTTCTTTCCTTCCATCAGCATCGGGGGAAATATTGATATAGGATTGTCAAAATATTTCATTATTTGTAAAAAGATTTTATTTATTTTGAGAGAGGGAGTGAGCCCGGAGGAGGGGCAGAGGAGAGGAAGAGAAAGAATCTCAAGCAGACTCCACGCTGAACTCAGAGCCTGACACCAGGGGGTGATCCCATGACCCTGAAATCATGACCTGAGCTGAAATCAAGAATCAGAAACTTAACTGACTGAGCCACTCAGGTGCCTCCCAAAATATTTTTAAAAACAGACCTCCGATATACTAACGTATGGATTTTTTTTTTTAAAGATTTTATTTATTTATTTGACAGAGAGAAATCACAAGTAGACAGAGAGGCAGGCAGAGAGAGAGGAGGAAGCAGGCTCCCTGCTGAGCAGAGAGCCCGATGCGAGACTCGATCCCAGGACTCTGAGATCATGACCTGAGCCGAAGGCAGCGGCTTAACCCACTGAGCCACCCAACGTATGGATTTTTTAAAAAACACATTAAATACCAAGATCTAGTGATGGATATAATACCTTTATACTTTTGAAATAGTGATAAATGTATTCAACATATTGCAGCAACTGTAATAAGATATGAAAAGTGCTATTTCTATGGATGCCAAATGCACAGGTACTGTTAGTACAACAGTGGTTTGTTACATATTTCATTGAAAGAAATACTATGTTTCAGATACATATTAGTGAAAATAAAGATACAATTTTTCCCCATCATCAGAAGAAACCCATCTCTTCTCAATCCCTGATTCTTCTCTAAGAGCCACAAACCATCCCTGAGACTAGTAGAACAAGACTTATTATCTGGGTGCCTTGGTGGCTCAGATGGTTAAGTGTCTGCCTTTAGCTGGGATCATGGTCTCAGGGATGTGGTATCAAGCCCCACATTGGGCTTCCTGCTGAGCTGGGAGCCTGCTTCTCCCTCTCTCTCTGCCATTCCCCCTGCCTGTGCTCTCTCACTCTCTCTCTCTCTCTGTCAAAGAAATAAATACAATCTTTAAAAAAAAATATAAGGGAGACAAGAATTCAAAAATCCTAGAAAACTGGATTTAGTTGGTATAGAAGTAAGTAACTATACGTACTTTAACTTCCTTGATTCCCTCTCTGAGATTGCAATGACTGATATTCATCTCTATGATCTTATATTCTGAAGAAAAAAATAAAAATGCATGTTTGTTAACCTAGACTTAGGAAGAGGGATGTAAGGACAAAGGACCTAAAATATTTAGCATGATATCTAAGCAGATAATTAAAACAGGCTCCCCTGGAAGTAAAGGGCATGTGGAGATTCTTTTTTTTTTTTTTAATTTTTATTTATTTATTTATTTACTTGAGAGAGACAGAGATCACAAGTAAGCAGAGAGGCAGGCAGAGAGAGAGGGGGAAGCAGGCTCCCCACCAAGCAGAGAGCCCGATGTGGGGCTCGGACCCAGGACTCTAAGATCATGACCCAAGCTGAAGGGAGAGGCTTTAACCCACTGAGCCACCCAGGCGCCCCAAGGGCATGTGGAGATAATGGAACCACTGGAGGAAAACCAGTTGGTGTAGCAATACCAAAAGTGAATTACAGAGCAAGGAGAACAGAGCTCACGTGACTCCCATTCATCCAGTGGTATCAGCAGTTCTAAACTTCAGAATTCTGAAATCTTTTCCCACCAAATCCAAGTATCTTTTAACTTCACCTGCCTTTTACAGATGAGGAAACTAACGTTCAATGATGAAGTTAGTGTAAAATTAGCATTGTTTCTTTCTTAATTATTTCAGTAGAATTCAAATGATAAAACCATCTGGGCCTGGAGTGACTTGTGGTGATGTTTTTAAGTACTGATTTGATTTCAGTCATAAGTATAGAACTATACATATTTTCCATTTCTTCTGGTGTCTGTTTTGTAACTTTTATTTTTTCTCATATTTTCCCATTTTAATAAAAGTCAGAATTACTAGAAAAAAGTTGTCCATAATATCATGTAAAATATTTATAGACTCTCTATTGACACATGGGTTTTTTTATTCCCAATAGTGGTTATTTTTCTTTTTAAGAATTATTTCTTTATTTGAGAGACACAGAGAGAGTGTGTGAGCAGGTGTAGCAGGAGAGGGTCAGAGAGAATCCCATGTAGAATGCAGAGCCCAACGTGGGGCTCGATCCCAGGACCCTGAGATCATGACCTGAGCAGAAATCAAGAGTTGATTGCTTATAATGGTTATTTTATTTTTTTTTATATACATCTTTTTTTTTTAAGATTTTATTTATTTGACGGACAGAGATCACAAGTAGGCAGAGAGGCAGGCAGAGAGAAAGAGGGGGAAGCAGGGTCCCCATTGAGCAGAGAGCCTGATGTGGGGCTCGATCCCAGGATCCTGAGATCAGGACCTGAGCCAAAAGCAGAGGCTTTAACCCACTGAGCCACCCAGGCGCCCCCTGATAATGGTTATTTAAACATTTTCTCTTCTTGTTCTTGATCATTTCTGCCAGGGTTTAGCCATTAGTCCTTTCTTTTCTTTTCTTTTTTTAAAATTTTTTCTTTTTTTTTTATTTGATAGAGAGATAAATCACAAGTAGGCAGAGAAGCAGGCAGAGAGAGAGAGACAGGGAAGGAGGCTCCCCGCTGAGCAGAGAGCTCGATGCGGGGCTTGATCCCAGGACCCTGAGATCATGACCCCAGCCAAAGGCAGAGGCCTAACCCACTGAGCCACCCAGGTGCCCCGCCATTAGTCCTTTCAAAATACAAATATTTGTCTTTATTAATATTCCCTGTTTTATGTCTGCCTTCTACTTCATTCAGTTCTGCTCTTAATAATTTCTTCTGCTTTTTTGGGGGGATCTAATCTGTCTTTTAAAAATACTCTTTGGGCTGCCTGCATGGATCAGTCGTTAAGCCTTCGTTGGCCTTCAGTTCAGGTCATGATCCCAGGGTTCTGGAATTGAGGCCTGCATCAGGCTCCCTGCTCAGCGGGGAACCTGCTTCTCCCTCCCCACTTCTCCTGCTTGTGTTCCCTCTCTCACTGTGTCTCTCTCTCTGTGTCAAATAAATAAATAAAATCTTAAGAAAATAAAAGTAAAAATGCTTCTTGACATGGCTGCTTCAAACATTGATTCATAGTCTCTCTCCCCCTCTAATGTATGTATTTAAGGCTATAAACTTTCAGTTACCACAGTTACATCCCACAAGCTTGGGTATGTCATAGTTATATTAACATTTAATTGAAATTATTTCCCCATTTCCACTGGGAGTTCTTCTTTGACGTACAGATTATTTAGAAATATATTTTAGGGTGCCTGGGTGGCCTCATCGGGCTCTCTGATCAGCAGGGAGCCTGCTTTCTCCTCTCTCTCTGCCTGCCTTTCTGCCTACTTGTGATCTCTGTCTGTCAAATAAATAAATAAAATCTTAAAAAAAAAAAGTCAGATGCCTAACTTACTGAGCCACCCAGGCACCCCTGCTTCCCCCTCTCTCTGCCTGCCTCTCTGCCTACTTGTGATCTCTGTCTGTCAAATAAATAAATAAAATCTTTAAAAAAAATAGAAATATATTTTAAAATTTTTATGCATTTCCTAGTTGATGTTACTTTTACTAATTTTTTTTAAAGCAGGCTCCATGAACAGCATGGAGCCCAATGCAGGTCTTGAACTTACAAACCTGAGTTCTAGACCTGAGCTGAAATCAAGAGTCAGATGCCAAGGGGTGCCTGGGTGGCTCAGTGGGTTAAAGCCTCTGCCTTCGGCTCAGGTCATGATCCCAGGGTCCTGGGATCGAGACCCTCATCGGGCTCTCTGATCAGCAGGGAGCCTGCTTTCTCCTCTCTCTCTGCCTGCCTTTCTGCCTACTTGTGATCTCTGTCTGTCAAATAAATAAATAAAATCTTAAAAAAAAAAAAAGTCAGATGCCTAACTTACTGAACCACCCAGGCACCCCTCTGTTACTCATTTTGAGTTTTATTACACTGTGGTCAGTGAAAATACTCCATATGATTTAAATGCTTAAAAATTTGTTCATACTCAAAAATACTGTCACTTCACTCATTTTGGTAAGTGTTTCACCTGGCTAATATATGCTAATTTGTATTCTGCAATTGCTGAATGGTTTACATATGTTAATGGAATCAAGTTTTTTAATTGGTGAAATATTTTATAACTTTTTTTTTTAAGATTTTATTTATTTATTTGACAGAGATCACAGTAGTCAGAGAGACAAGCAGAGAGAGAGGAAGGGAAGCAGGCTCCTGGCCAAGCAGAGAGCCTGATTCGGGGCTTGATCCCAGGATCTTGGGATCATGACCCAAGCCGAAGGCAGAGGCTTTAACCCACTGAGCCACCCAGGCGCCCCAGTATTTTATAACTTTTGTATCTGATTACTCATTTGCTTGCTCTTTAGTTACAAAGAGAGGGGTTTGTTTTTATTTTTATTTCTTTTTTTTTTAATTTTTATTTCTTAATTTTAATTTTAAATTTTTTGAGAGGGTTTTTTTTTTAAAGATTTTTAAAAATTTATTTGACAGAGAGGTACAGAGCACAAGTAGAGGAGCAAACAGAGGGAGAGGGAGAAGCAGGCTCTCCGCTGAGCAGGGAGCTGGAAGTGGGGCTTGATCCTAGGACCCTGGGATCATGACCTGAGCTGAAGGCAGATGGTTAACCTACTGAGCCACCTAGGCACCCCGAAAGGGGTATTATTTTTTTTAAGATTTTATTTGTTTATCAGAGAGCAGGAGAGAGCATAAGCAGGGGGAGAGCAGAGGGAGAAGCGGGCTCCTCACTGAGCAAGAAGCCTGATATGGGACTCGATCCCAGGACCTGGAGACCATGACTTGAGCTGAAAACAGATGCTTAACCATCTGAGCCACCCAAGTGCCTCTTTTCATTTATTTATTTAAAAAGATTTTATGAGGGTTGCTCCGGGGGGAGGGAGGTAAAGAGAGGGTGGTGGGGTTATGGACATTGGGGAGGGTATGTGCTGTGAAGTGTGTAAACCTGGCGATTCACAGACCTGTACCCCTGGAGCTAATAATACATTACATGTTTATAAGAAAATTAAAAAATAATTAAAATAAAAAAATAAAAGATTTTAAAGTAATCTCTGCACCCACTGCAGGGCTTGAACTCACAACCCCCAAGATCAAGCATAGCACAGTCTGGGTCCCTGTTGGCACAGTTGATTAAGTGTCTGATTCTTGATTTCAGCTCAGGCCACGATCTCAGGCTCTTGAGACCACGCCCCACACTGGACTCCATGTTCAGTGCAGAGTCTGCTCAAGTTTCTCGCTCTCCTCCCCTCTGCCTCTCCCTGCGCTTGCTCCTTCTCTCATACTCTCTTCTCCTCTAAAATAAATAAATAAATCTTCAAAAGAAAAAAAAAAAAGAGTGGCATGCCCATCTGACTGAGCTGACCAGGGACCCCTGCTTTTCTTCTTTTAAAAATTGTTTTTTTGGAGGGCAGCCTAGGTGGCTCAGTCAGTTAAGCATCTGCCTTCAGGTCAGGTCATGATTCCAGAGTCCTGGGATCAAGTCCCACATCAGGCTCCCTGTCAAACAGTGGGTTGAGCCTGCGGCTCCCCCTGCTTGTGCTTTCTTTCTCTCTCTGATAATAGATTATAATAGATAAATAAAATCTTTAAAAAATTTTTTTAAATTGTCAATTTTTTAAAAATTGTCAATTTTTATTTTTTGTTAATAAAAAATGAACATAGAGATGCATATATCTTTTTGAGTTAGTGTTTTCATTTTCTTTGGGTGAATACCCAGTAATGGAATGTCTGGATCAGATGGAAGAAGGAGAAGCAGGCTCCCCGATGAGCAGAGTCTGATGCGGGACCCAATCCCAGGACCCTGAAATCATGACTTGAGCCAAAGGCAGCTGCTCAGCTGACTGAGCCACCCAGGTGCCCTCAACTGATTAGTTTTGTCACCTTTCTTTTTTTTATTTTATTTTATTTATTTATTTGACAGACAGAGATCACAAGTCGGCAGAGAGGCAGGCAGAGAGAGAGGGGGGAGGAAGCTGGCTCCTTGCCAAGCAGAGAGCCCGATATGGGACTCGATCCCAGGACCCTGGGATCATGACCTGAGCCGAAGGCAGAGGCTTTAACCCACTGAGCCACCCAGGCGCCCCAGTTTTGTCACCTTTCTTATTGCTAATAAATTTGGGGAGGCAGGGTCTGGCCCATAGGCCTCTTTTCATTTGATGTGGTTTCAGTCCCTTCCAGTCCAAACTGGCAGTGTTCCTCAATATAATTATTTAGAATTTTGGTGGGTCTGTTATCTATCTTATTATTATCGGAACTTCACTCCCTTAGACAAAAACTATACCCACAAGTCTCTTCTAGATAATCCCTACTGTATCTTGGGATTATGCTGAGACTGAAGGAGGAACAGCTATTTTACGAGATTGCTGCCAAGTCTATACAAATACGCTCAGCAGGTCCTCACTCTGCATACTTCCAACATGCATGAATTTCAGTTATCATGGTTTAATAAAATAATACCAGTGCCCCAACAACATAGTTCTAATCTTAATTTTTTTAAAGATTTTATTTATTTATTTGACACAGAGAGAGAGATCACAAGTAGGCAGAGAGGCAGGCAAGGCGGGGGGAAGAGGGAGAAGCAGGCTCCCCTCTGAGCAGGGAACCCAATGCGGGGCTTGATCCCAGGACCCTGAGATCATGACCTGAGCCGAAGGCAGTGGCTTAACCCACTGAGCCACCCAGGCGCCCCTAATCTTAATTTTTTAAAAAGATTTTATTTATTTATTTGACAGAGATCACAAGTAGGCAGAGAGGCAGGCAGAGAGAGAGGGGAAGCAGGCTCTCTGCTGAACAGAGAGCCCCACACGGGGCTTGATCCCAGGGCCCCGGGATCATGACCTGACCTGAGCCGAAGGCAGAGGCTTTAACCCACTGAGCTACCCAGGCGCCCCTACAAGATTATTTATTTGACACAGAGAGAGAGAGATCACAAATAGGCAGGCAGAGAGAGGGGGAAGCAGGCTTCCCGCTGAGTAGGGAGCCCGACTAGGGGTCCAATTGCAGGACCCTAAGATCAACCCAGACGCTCAACCCACTGAGCCACCCAGGTGCCCCAACACAGTTCTAATTTGTTACCACAGTATATTACCCGTGAGTAATTGACTGTATAAAGTGCAAACTTCATCACTGGCAAGTTTAGTCCACAAATCACAATGCCAATAAGGTGCACGTCATGATCAGTGACTGATCATGTCACTTCTTTCAAAATCTGTTGGTGATTGGTCATTGTCTGTTATTCAATTCACTCACAGACAGCAAATTATGTCTCTGTGTTTCCTCTTTGTCTCCAAGTGATAAACTCATATGACATTTTTACCAAAATGGACAATTGAGGGAGAAAATTGGCCAACAAAGATAAAAATGAAGCAAAGAAATGAAAAATAAAAATGTTAAAAGTGAGGGGCACCTGGGTGGCTCAGTGGGTTAAAGCCTCTGCCTTCGGCTCGGGTCATGATCCCAGGATCCTGGGATCGAGCCCCTCATTGGGCTCTCTGCTCAGCGGGGACCCTGCTTCCCTTCCTCTCTCTGTCTCTGCCTGCCTCTCTGCCTACTTGTGACCTCTGTAAAATTTAAAAAAAAAAAATTTTTTTTAAATGTTAAAAGTGAAACTGGATATGATTAGAAGATTTGAAGACAGTGACAACAAAGCAAAGATAGGAAGAAAACAAATAATACATTATATGTTCATTAAAAAAATAAAAAAATAAAATGAATGAGATACGCTAGTAGATAGCAAACTAGGGGGAAGAAGGAATTTTCTTCCAGTTTCTCCAAATAATTGTCTAGTCTCATAGTTAACATTTTTAGGCAGAAAAAAGAAAAATTAAAAAAAAAAAGATAAGAAGAGACCTAGACCCATGTGAAGCTATCCTATGAATCATATTGAAAAAGTTTGTGGAATATTAAAAAAAAAAAAAGAAGTCACTCCAACAGCTTTTCATGTAAATTGAACAAGAAACAGAAAGCCGCTTATGGATGAAGTGGAGTGTTTACTTGCACTTTCAACTAAAGAACATAATAACTTTAAAAAAAAAATCAGTTTGGCTAACGTTCATTGAACTTGAGCATTGAACTTAATACCCACATGGGAAGAAAATGATTATTGTAAAGAGACTGAAGAAAACCCTTTTGCTGTTTGTAATGGGTGGTTCTACCATTTCAGAAATCAGCACGAATTGATTAATTTTTTTTATTTTTAAAAAATTTCTTTTTTAAGATTTTATTTATTTATTTGTTAGAGAGAGAGATCACAAGTAGGTGGAGAGGCAGGCAGAGAGTGGGGGAAGCAGGCTCCCCACTGAGCAGAGAGCCCAATGCAGGCTGGATCCCAGGACTCTGGGATCATGACCTGAGCCTAAGGCAGAGGCTTTAACACACTGAGCCACCCAGGCACCCCGATTAATTTTTTCTAAAAGATTTTTTTATTGGGGCGCCTGGGTGGCTCAGTGGGTTAAGCTGCTGCCTTCGGCTCAGGTCATGATCTCAGGGTCCTGGGATCGAGTCCCGCATCGGGCTCTCTGCTCAGCGGGGAGCCTGCTTCCCTCTCTCTCTCTCTCTGCCTGCCTCTCTGCCTACTTGTGATCTCTCTCTGTCAAATAAATAAATAAAATCTTTAAAAAAAAAAAGATTTTTTTATTGATTTGAGAGAGAGAGTGACTCAGGGAGAGACAGTGTGGGGGGTAGCATGGGAGGGGAACAGAGGTAGAAGCAGCCTCCCCGCTGAGCAGGGAGCCAGACATGGGACTTGATCCCCAGACCCTGGAATCCTGACCTGAGCCGAAGGCAGACACTTAACTGGCTGAGCCACCCAGGTGCCCTGAATTGATTAATATTTTTTACATTTTTATTTATTTGAGAGTGAGAGAGAGAGAGTGCGTGAGGGCACGCATGAGCTGGGGGAGGGCCAGAGGGAGAGAAGCAGACTTGTAGTGAGCCTAACCCAGGGCTCTATCCCAGGACCCTGGGATCATGACCTGAGCCGAAGGCAGAGGGTTAACCCACTGAGCCACCCAGGAACCCCTGAATTTATTAATATTAAGCTAAACTGGTGGGACTACTAGTCACTAAGGGCGCTGCTGTGACATTTGCGTCTCCATTCGAAGGCAGGAGCAAAAACATAAAGATGCCCTAGAGGAAATGATGCTGGTAAAGAAGATTTAACGTTAAAGGACCTCTCAGATATTTCATGACATTGAAAGCTCGAAGGATAAAATGCTGGAAGCAGACCCAAATTTAGAAAGGAATATGACAGTTCACCAAGCCGTAGAAAATGATGCTTTTGGGGCACCTGGGTGGCTCAGTCGGTTAAGTGTCTGCATTTGACTCAGGTCATGATCCTGGGGTCTTGGACTTAATGTTTTGACCAAAATATTTAAAGATCACAGAACAATCATGCTTCTTCTCACTGACTATTCGGATGGCTTTGAATGGTTTCAGCTTGCACCGTCATTTCTTACAGTCCCACAGTACCATGCAAAGCAAAGACTTCCCGTATATATTCATTACAGAGATTCGACCTCTAATTGTTAGCTGGTAAAGCAGCTTCCAGAAGGCTGTTCTCTTCACATCTGATGCTGGAGCTTGAAATCTACAGGGCAGGCATTTGGGCATGGACAATGGATTTAGAGTGGGTATGAGGAAGAATAAGCTGGAACTCACAAGCGAGAGCTGAGGCTCCGGTGGACTAACAGAACCCCTGTCAGTTCTTGTTGCCTCTAATGTTGATGGGGTGGGTGTCCTGCAAAAGCCAGGGCTCTGTGCACAGAGCTAATCACCCGCACCTGGCCCAGGAGTCGGAGAAGCTGAAGGAAGATCCAGGGGACGGCAAAGCAGTTACACCCATGCCCACTGCCCCACGCTAATGAGATGACACAGCAGATAACTGGCAACAGGTGTCAGCTGCAAGATGGCTGCTGCTTCACTTCTGCCCTCTGACTCTCCAGCAAGAATCTCTTGTGGCTCATGCTAATTGGAAACATACTGAAAAGGGAATTCTGAGAAATGTAATTCAGCCTAGCCAAGCTGATACCTTTCAAAGTTGTCACACTTAACTCTATAGCTTATTGGTTATGCACATGTGTCCCAGAGGCAGACTTTCTAGGTTTGAATCACAGCTCCTTTATCTCAAGCTGTGTGTCCGAGAGTAAGTTACTTAGTCTTCCTGTACCTCCATTTTTTTTGTCTATTAAATGAAGATAGGACTTACCTTAGAAGATTTGTGTGAGGTTTAAATGAGGTAATATATATTAGCTGTTGATTGTATTATTGATATATTATCAATAAAACTTAGTCCATTGGAAAAGCTCAATAAATATCAATTTTTTTTCCAATTTTTATTAGTTGTGCGATCATAGGCAAGTCACTTAATCTTTTTGATCCCTGGATTTTTCATCTGCAGAGTGGGGATAACTTCCGTGGCTGATTTCAAAGGCTTCTATTGAGAATCCAATGAAATGACCCATCTCAAAGTCTTTTTTTTTTTTCCAATTTATTTATTTTCAGAAAAACAGTATTCATTATTTTTTTCACCACACCCAGTGCTCCATGCAAGCTGTGCCCTCTATAATACCCACCACCTGGTACCCCAACCTCCTACCCCCCAGCCACTTCAAACCCCTCAGATTGTTTCTCAGAGTCCATAGTCTCTCATGGTTCATCTACCCATCTCAAAGTCTTATTCAAATGTGAATAGTGGTGATGGTGATGATAAGCACCTCTCTTAGCTCCTTCCAAGTTCAGGACCAATACCTACCCCAGTGACTAATCTAAAAAGCTCTTCAGTGATTATTCATGAGAAAAGTGGTTCTCCACATAGGTCATATTAATGTAAGATGTTGATAATAGGGAAAACTGGGCACTGGGGGGCAGTATATGGAGCTCTCTGTACTATCTTTGCAATTTTTCTTTAAAACTAAAACTACTTGAGGTGCCTGGGTGGCTCAGTAGGTTAAGCTTCTGCTTTGGGCTCAGGTCATGATCTCAGGGTCCTGGGATCAAGCCCCATGTCAGGCTCCCTGTTCAGCAGGGAATCTGCTTCTACTTCTGCCCTTCACTTTGCCTGTGCTCACTCTCTCTCTCAAATACATACATAAATAAATAAATCTTTAAAAAAAACCTACTCAAAAATTTTAAAAATATTAAAATATTAAAAATAAAAAATTTAAAAATTTTAAAAATTATTTAAAAATATAAATATAAAAATATTTAAAACTATTAAAATATTTTTAAAAAAGAAAGAAAAAAGAAAGTGGTTCTCAAACTTTAGCAGGCATCAGAATCCTTGAGTGCTTGTTGTTTTTTTTTTTTTTTTTCCTTGAGTGCTTGTTAAAGCGCACCTCGATAGGCCCACTCCCTGAGTAGTGATTCACTAGGTCTGGGGTGGGGCCAGTAATGTTGCATTTCTAAGAAGCTCTGCTGACTCTGCTGATCTAAGGATCACACTTTGAGAATCACTGACTTCAGATTTCAACGCTATGGGCTTTCCTGCATCTCCCGTGAACAGAGGCTCCCATTCATCATAACCCGTCATTTTTTGGCTCATTCCGTCCGTTACATCACCCATCATTGACTTACCAGGCAAGAAAAAGGAGACAATTGATGACCAACTTAGTCACTCAGCAGAACAGCTAAACAGGGCCTGGAAAATTCCTTTTACCTTCTTCCCCCTTTCAAAGCTCTAGGCCATTGTACTAAAATAAATAAACTAATATGATAACAAATAAAAAAATAAGTCAATTATATTTCAATTTCAAAAAAGTTCTAGGCCATAGATCAAGCCATGTCAGTTGAGAGTGAGCACAAGCAGACAGAGAGGCAGGCAGAGGCAGAGGGAGAAGCAGACTCCCCGCTGAGCAAGGAGCCCGACGTGGGACTCGATCCCAGGACGCCGGGATCATGACCTGAGCCAAAGGCAGCTGCCCAACCAACTGAGCCACCCAGGCATCCCACATGCAGTCATTCTATCTGAATAATGAGGAAAGCGTGACTCTGAGACTGAGAATATTGGCAATGTCCTGAGGCAGACATCTGGATTATAGGCTCATGTACACTGAGAAAGGGGAGCAGAGAATCAGATTATTTGTACTCTCATGATTGCCTTCTATCTCATCATGTCTCATGAACATCCTTCCATGTCATTATTCTTTTACATCAGATTCTCAAAGAGGGGAGAGGCCACATCAAAATCCAGCCACAGGGCGCCTGGGTGGCTCAGTGGGTTAGGCCGCTGCCTTCAGCTCAGGTCATGATCTCAGGGTCCTGGGATCGAGTCCCGCATCGGGCTCTCTGCTCAGCAGGGAGCCTGCTTCCCTTCCTCTCTCTCTCTGCCTGCCTCTCCGTCTACTTGTGATTTCTCTCTGTCAAATAAATAAATAAAATCTTTAAAAAAAAAAAAAATCCAGCCACAAAGGTGTATCAGTCAGGAATCAGGTGAGGAAATAAATCAATTCCTATGTTTAAAAACAGAATGGATTCAGCACAAAGATTAGGGGATGACCAAATCCCTGGAAGGGGGAGGAGTGCGCTCAAGGCTTGCTCACCTGAATGACTCTCAGAGTCATTCTGAATGACTCAACTCAGTCAGTTGAGTGCCTGACTTTGACTCAGGTCATGACCTCAGGATCCTGGTATTGACCTGCATCTGGCTGCCTGCTGAGCAGAGAGTGGGCTTCCCATTTCCCTCTCCACTCATCTTCTCTTCAGCCCCTTCAAATAAGTAAATAAAATTTAAAAGAGAAAGAAAGAAAGAAAAAAGAAAAATGTGTTCATGGAGGAGAATTTTTAAAAAATGGAAAGAAGAAAAAAATTCCCTGCAGTTTTCCTACCCGAAGACAATCACTGAATATTTTTGTATATTTACTTTTTGAATTTTATCTCACTGTATATTTTGAGTATCTTCTTTTATACATTGTTGTAATCAGAAAGGACATTCATTTTTGTATCCTGCTTTTTCACTTAACATATCGTAAATGTTTTTATGTTACTGTATGAGTATTTGTAAACAGTCAATGATTGTGTAATTCTTTTATGTTCCCCTCTTCTTAATGCTCCAGTTTTCCTAATTTTTCACTATTGTAAAGGGAGGTTCAAACTTCACAGCTACATGAAATCAGGTAAGGAAAAGTATAGCTTTGGTTTCTTATAAGTGAACTAAATTTCCTTCTTTTTTTTTTTAAAGGTTTTATTTATTTATTTGACAGAGATCACAAGAAGGCAAAGAGGCAGGGGGAGAGAGAGGAGGAAGCAGGCTCCCCGCTGAGCAGAGAGCCCGATGCAGGGCTGAAGCTGACCTGAGCTGAAGGCAGAGGCTTTAACCCACTGAGCCACCCAAGCACCCGCTAAATTTCCTTCTTAAACCTCAAGTCTCTAGAAACAAAAAATATAAATATATGTCACTTTCAGGTAAACTCAGATATACTCAGAATCTTTCTGCTCTTCCCAGCTCTTCACCTCTCTGTTGCTGGGAGACGTCTGGAAATGTCTCCAAGAAGTAAGTGAGGAGGGGACAACCTCTTCTTGAGCCTTATCCGCTTTGTCCCATGGTGGCCCCCTATTTCAACGTGGCAGGCGAGCCACCTGTATCCCACTCGTAGACAGGCTGCAATGGTGGTGGTGTGGGAGTGGGAAGGGTTGCCCTCTGCGCTGACCATCTGCTCTGTGTAACCACATCCTCACCTGTCCACATGGCATCCTCCTAACCCTTCTAGGAGCCCCTTCCCCACTCCTGCCCACAAGTAGAATCCGGGAGATTCTATTCCTGGTCTCAAGCCTCTTCATGCCAAGCTCTCATTTCCATCCCATAGACTTTATGCGGCACTGTTGGGAGATTTGCCGAGAAAGCTTGTTGCCTGCCAAGTCCTTGCCCAGAATCAAGGTCTTTTCCATCCCCAATGAAAGTGGGTCTCCAAACTTCAGAAGCCGCCAGGTGCACAGCACCTTCTGTTTTGCTCCTGCTTCAAACCCTCCACCTGTCCCTGTCTTCCTCTCTCACAAAGCCTTATCTTTGCTGGACTGGAGATGGGGTGTGGACATGTTTTGACAGGTCTCTTCCTACGGCTCTTGGTCTCACACTTACGACACACGGCTGGTGAGTTTAAAGGCTGAACTGTTCTTGAATGTCTTCTGGGGTTCTGCACGGGCAAATTCTTTAGGTGGCTTCAAGCCTTACAATCTAAAAGGAAGGATGGTAGGCTTGGATTTAAGAAGAATTTGGGGAAACGGAAAGAAAACACTAATTATCATCTCAGATTATTATCATGTCTCATAAAAGTGCTGTGAAAATACTTAGGCACATGTCACCAGTGACCTTTGGCAGATAGGGTGGGGCAGACAACTGTGGATGAACGGAGGCGTCATGTCTCTGAGGAAGGTAGGGGAGGTTCTGGAGGGTTGACACTGTGGACAGGGGGTCTGCCCTTTTTTTTTTTTTTTTTTTAAAGATTTTATTTATCCATTTGACAGACAGAGATCACAAGTAGGCAGAGAGGCAGGCAGAGAGAGAGAGGAGGAAGTAGGCTCCCCGCTGAGCAGAGAGCCCGATGCGGGACTCGATCCCAGGACCCTGAGATCATGACCCGAGCGGAAGGCAGCGGCCCAACCCACTGAGCCACCCAGGCGCCCAGGGGGGTCTGCCCTTTGAACAACCGCGGCATTGTCCAAGGAGCATGAGTAATTGCCTGTCTCTCCTCCGTTTGAGCACACTTTGACCTAGCACCTCCACTTTTGGGAATTTATCTGAAGGAAGGATATATGTGCTAGGATGTTCAAAGAAGCATGTTTATAATAGTTTAAAATAGACATTGTTTAAATATCTAGTAATAAATGATGGTGCATAAAAATAGCATAGCCAGGGGCGCCTGGGTGGGTCAGTGGGTTAAAGCCTCTGCCTTCAGCTCGGGTCATGATCCCAGGGTTCTGGGATCGAGCCCCGCATCGGGCTCTCTGCTCAGCGGGGAGCCTGCTTCCTCCTCTCTCTGCCTGCCTCTGCTTACTTGTGATCTCTGTCTGTCAAATAAATAAGTAAAATCTTTAAAAAAAAAAATAGCATAGCCAGGGGCTCCTGGGTGGCTCAGTGGTTTAAAGCCTCTACCTTTGGCTTGGGTCATAATTCCAGGGTCCTGGTATTAATCTCCCCCATTGGGCTCTCTGCTCAGCAAGGAGCCTGCTTCCTCCTCTCTCTCTGCCTGCCTCTGCCTCTCTGCCTACTTGTGATCTGTCTGTCAAATAAACTAATAAATCTTAAAAAAATTAAAAAAATAAATAAATAGCATAACCATATGATCAAACAATGTGCCATCATTAAAAATGATTACAGAGGCGCCTGAGTGGCTCAGTGGGTTAAAGCCTCTCCTTTCAGCTCAGGTCATGGTCCCAGGGTCCTGGGATGGAGCCCCACATCGGGCTCTCTGCTCAGCAGGGAGCCTGCTTCCCCCTCTCTCTCTCTGCCTGCCTCTCTGCCTACTTGTGATCTGTCAAATAAATAAATAAATCTTAAAAAAATTTTAAAAAATGAATAACATAGCCATATGATCAAATAACATGCCATCATTAAAAATGATTGCAAGAATCAATATTGACTGAGAAGAAAAAATACTCATGATATAATGCTCAGTGAAAAGAACAGATTAGAAAAAAGCATAAATAGTATTCTCTCTCAAAAAATTATATAGAGTACATATGCATAAAATAAAAGACCAGAAGGAAACACACCAACATATTGTGATTCATCAGTAAGTGGTATGATAATGCTGATTTCTCTTTTCTCGGTTACTTTTTTCCATATTTTTTACACATTACTTTTTAAGTCCAGGGTGGGGAAAGACACTGAAAGTTAGCATATGTGGTTAAGCTACTTGAAATACATTATTTTACACATTCTAATATGTTACTCATGTAAAGTTCTACCGGCACTGAAATAGATTTCTTGCACTCTGTGACTCTTTTCATATTACATAGCTCAAGTCCTGCTCTTCTTCTTCTTCTTTTTTTAATTTTTAAAAATGTTTTAAAAAAGATTTTATTTATTTGTCAGAGAGAGAGAGAGCACAAACAGGGGGAGCAGCAGAGAGAGGGAGAAGCAGTCTCACTGCTGAGCAAGGAGCCTGATGTGGAGCTCGATCCTAGGACCCTGAGATCTTGAACTGAGCTGAAGGTAGATGCTTAAACGGCTGAGCCACCCATGTGTCCCTCTTCTTTTTTTTTTCCCCCAGATTTATTTATTCACTTTAGGGGACGGGGGCTGGGTCAGTGGGAGAGACTGAGAGAATCTTCAATGGACGCTTCCCTGAGTAGGGAGCCCTATCAGGGGCTTGATTCCATGACCCCAAGACCATGACCTGAGGTGAAACCAAAATCAGACTCAATCAACTGCGCCACCCAGGCACCCCAGCCCTGATTTTTCTTTTGAGGTAACTCCAGAGTTCCCTCTTCTTGTCCCCTGCCCTTCATTGCCTCTGCACTCTCCAGGGCAGGAGTGCCTTTTCTATCCCCACCAGCCACCCTTAGTGCACATTCTTTCCAAAAGTGGGCCTTGCCCCCTTCTGACACCTCTCTGAAGTGGCTCAGCTTGGGAAATCTCCAAGGGGGTTTGCCCTTTACTGACCTTCACTGCATTCAGACTTGGAGGTCCCAAGTCCCCTGTGGTGTGGGGCCTCGCATGGACCAGTGTACCAGCCAAAGTGGCACTTTTTGGGAGGAGGGAAAATAACCAAAGTCCACTGCCAAGTAGTCACCTGGGCTGGGCCAATAATGGGCCCTGATAAGCTGCTAGGAAAGTTTGGTCTTCAACCCTTGGACTCTAGCCATGAGAGGACTCAGCAGAACTCAAAGTCCTCTTCATTCAGCTGGCTTTGGGCCTCAGATGTGCTGGCTCCTGCCCTTCAACCTGGACACTGAGAATGAGGGTGGAACAACCAGGAGGGAAGCCTCCTACAAATACTGGAGGGGATCAAACATCTCAGATGCCACCCCTTTGGCCACCAAGGGCATTCACTTTTCTTTTTGATTTACTTCCCCAGCAAAATATTAGGGCTGACATCTTCTTGGTGATTTTGGATCATGTGCTCCTATAGACTCAGAGCTGGGAAACTCATCAGGCATCATCTCCAAGCCTCTCCCTTTATAGCACAGAGAATCCAGGTACCTGCCCAGTGATACTTAGTTTATGATGCAGCAAGTACAGAGTCCTTGTTTCCTGACTCCTAGCTCAGAACTCTTGCTTTAATATAATTCCGTTTGTCTTCTTCACAAAAGGGGAATTTCTAAAGTCAGCTGTCTTACACCTTGTGCCATTTTATTCTGAAATCAACACTAACCCTGTATCTGGCTGTAAGCCATCAAAACTAGAAAACAAATGGATTTAGCCTATTTTACAAATGAGAAACTGAGGCCCAGAGAGATTACCAAGGGTCTCTTGGCTGTCCAGGTTCAGAGCCACCTCTCTGGTCTCATTCACAGCTATTTCATTGCTAACTGTCCAGATTCTCGGCCAAAGAAGACTGAGCACCATAGACTGCAGTGCCATGTCTCCAGGTAGACAGAATCACCAGGGACTCCTGTAGCAGGTAACTATTCTCTGCCCCTCTTTTATCTTTCCTTTTTTTTTTTAAGATTTTATTTATTTGACATAGAGATAAAGAGTACAAGTAGACAGAGCAGTAGGCAGAGAGAGAGGGGAGAAGCAGCCTCTCTGCTGAACAGGGAGCTGGACGTGGGGCTCGATCCCAGGACCCTGGGATCATGACCTGAGCCAAAGGCAGATACTTAACCGACTGAACCACCCAGGCATCCCTCATCTTTCCTTTAACTGGGTGTTCTTGTGCTCAGTTCCCAGAAAAATTGTGACCCAGCATCTGTGGATGTTGTAAAGAAATGGACATCTCACCTAGGAACAAGTGAGTAAGAGAAAATGAGAGATAGAATGAAGTGTGTGTGTGTGTGTGTGTGTGTGTATGCACACGTATGTGTTAGGGGGAAAGTTTAGGCTGAGTTTGAATGTGTTATGGGGACCACATTTTCCAAATTGACTATTGAGACTGTGGCCTAAGCCTTCATTTAATTAAAGGGCGGAATATTTGAAGTCAGGATTGTCTTCTTTGTAGATAGTTTGGAATTCTGAAGATATCTGTGAATGATTTGTTTGTCTATATCATCCAGGCCGGACAACTGCCAAATCTTAGGGCAGAAAGCAACAATGAATCAATACCCTGTCCCAGCTTCTAGATTGGTAAATGTCTCGACAGTCCAAGATGAATGGCTTGTCCCTTCTTTTCTTGATGTCTCTGGAAAGATGGTTTCACATCCCTTTACATATTCTCTGAGCAATTACATTCTGAGCAATGTAATGGTTGCCCAGGTCTAGGACTTGTGCCCTTCTCTGGGACTGGGGTCTGGGATAAGCCTCACCCAACCACACGGATTGCAAGTAGGAGAGGTGGGTCTCTGAAGGAAAACTGGGGGACCACTATTAGAAGAAGGGGACATAGATAGCAGGGAGAACAAAAATAGCTCTGCCCACAGTTGAGAGATTGATGATTTCCTAGAGGTGACGTACTAGGCTCTCTGTGCAGGGTATGGTTGATGAACTCTCAGCTCTACTCCAGTGCCCCTTTCTGTACTACAGAGGCTGAAAAGATAAAGCTACACTTCCCAGATTGCATGCAGCTAGGATTCTGGGTGCATATTAGGTCCTGCCACTTAGCCCTATTTCTGTGAGATTTGAAAAATAGAAGTGAGGTGGGATTGGGCCACATTCTTGCTGCTTTCTGCTGTTTGCTTCCAGCCAGCAAAGCTATGAGATGCCAATGTCCCATCTCCAGGTGCACAGATGTTGAGAAGAAATTGTGGAGACAGCCAGGGCAGAATTTCACATTCCAGTGTCCAGGTTGGGGTGATGGCAATAACCTCCTGGTCCCAGTTCTCTGATACCTGGATTGTACCTTGCGTAGTAAGTCCTAGAGCTCAACCTTCATGAGGGTGATGGAAGGGATGACTCCCCCGAGAGTGCTCTGAGAGTCATTCAGGTGAGCAAGCCTTGAGCGCACTCCTCCCCCTTCCAGGGATTTGGTCATCCCCTAATCTTTGTGCTGAATCCATTCTGTTTTTAAACATAGGAATTGATTTATTTCCTCACCTGATTCCTGAATGATACACCTTTGTGGCTGGATTTTGATGTGGCCTCTCCCCTCTTTGAGAATCTGATGTAAAAGAATAATGACATGGAAGGATGTTCATGAGACATGATGAGATAGAAGGCAATCATGAGAGTACAAATAATCTGATTCTCTGCTCCCCTTTCTCAGTGTACATGAGCCTATAATCCAGATGTCTGCCTCAGGACATTGCCAATATTCTCAGTCTCAGAGTCACACTTTCCTCATTATTCAGATAGAATGACTGCATGTGGGACGCTTGGGTGGCTCAGTTGGTTGGGCAGCTGCCTTTGGCTCAGGTCATGATCCCGGCATCCTGGGATCGAGTCCCACGTCGGGCTCCTTGCTCAGCGGGGAGTCTGCTTCTTCCTCTGCCTCTGCCTGCCTCTCTGTCTGCTTGTGCTCACTCTCTCTGACAAATAAATAAATAAAATCTTTAAAAAAAAAAAAAAAAGAATGACTGCATGTATCCCACACACTCTGGTGCCCACCCTCACTAACCCTCCTAAGATTTTTCCAAGAGGCTCACTCTTCTCCTGGACATGGCAAAATTCTCAATTTTCACTCTGTTTTTACCACCATTTTTGTTCCTTGCTGGACACCTTCATTTCACCAAAATCATAGCACACCAAAAACTCCATGTGCAACAGACTTCCTGAAGATTCGGGGTAAGAATCACAACACTTTGCAGTGTGGGTTCCAGCTCAGAATGGAGCCTTGGATATTAGTGCCCTAGAGAGCCACCTGCCATTCTTCCTCCTGAAGGCATTTTTTTCTTGATGTCCGTGTGTTTGTCATTTTCCCCAGGCCTGCCCACTAGTCTACGTCGTGCCTTTGTGCCAGTTAGAAAAAGACACGGGTAGAGTCCGAGTGGAGCTGATGTAACACCTGTCCAGAAAGAGCCTGTGTGGGCAAGAATACGTGGGCTACTGGAGGGTTTAGGCTCCATCTTACCTGGGAAGCTGCTACTTCACTCTGGCCAACTGTAGCATTGTAGAAATGCAAAGTAAGGTTGCCAGGCCTTGCAGATTTTTTAAAAAGCCAGAACCTAAGTTTCTGCTTTTGCTTTTCCAAAGATTTTATTTATTTATTTGAGAGAGACCTTGAGCCAGGGGAGGGGCAGAGGGAGATGGTGAAACAGGTTCCCTGCTGAGCAGGGAGTCCGATGTGGGGCTTGATCCAGGACCCTGGAATAATGACCTGAGCCAAAGGCAAATGCTTAACCGACGGAGCCACCCAGGCACCCCCAAACCTAGGTTTTTATTTTAAAATCCTCAACTTCATTTGTTAGTAACTAATGAGCAAATCAAAGTATTTATTAAGTACTTACTATATGTCAGGTACTTTCCTAAGCACATTATAGGTGTTAATTATTTGGTCTTTATAACAACCTGGAAGGTTGTTACTATCATTATCTGTGCGTTAGAGATATTAAAAAAACAAACAAACTGAGACACAGAAATTAAATTGTCCAAAGTCATATGGATAACAAGTGGCAGAGCAGAGTCTGAACTTAGACATCTGGCTATAGGGACAACCCCTTAATCATCATGCTTTGCCACTATGACCTAAATTTGGCCCATGCTTTGCAAGTTTTTGAGCTTTGTTAGTGCAATCCAACAGAGTCTTCTGCAATGATGGAATGTTCTTGTCTGTGTCGTCCAGTATGGTAACCCCAGCCACATATGTCTGTTGAGTATTTGAAATGTAGCTGGTACAACTGAGGAACTGAATTTTTGAATGTTAGTCAATGTAAATGGCCTCAAATGGGCTGCCCGCCATATTGTACAGTGTGGCACTAGACCATTCTCTCTCAAACTGTCATTTTTGTCATTCCCAAAATTTTTAGATTTAATTTTTCAGGACATCTGGGTGGCTAGTCAGTTGAACATCCAGCTCCTGGTTTTGGCTCAGGTCATGATCTTAGGGTCATGAGATTGAGCCCCACATCCAACTCCATGCTCAGCATGGAGTTGGCTTAAGTTTCCCTCCCTTTGTCCCTCCCTCCAAGATAAATAAATAAATCTTTAAAATTTTTAATTTTTCTTTTTTTTTTAAAAAGATTTTATTTATTTTATTTGACAGATAGAGATCACAAGTAGGCAGAGAGGCAGTCAGAGAGAGGGAGGAGGAAGCAGGCTCCCTGCTGAGCAGAGAGCCCAATGCGGGGCTCGATCCCAGGACCCTGGGATCATGACCTGAGCTGAAGGCAGAGGCTTTAACCCACTGAGCCACCCAGGCGCCCCTAAAATTTTTAATTTTTCTTTTTTTTTTTAAAGAATTTATTTATTTGACAGAGAAAGATCACAAGTAGGCAGAGAGGCAGGCAGAGAGAGAGAGAGAGAGAGAAGGAAGCAGGCTCTCCGCTGAGCAGAAAGCCCGATGCGGTGCTTGATCCCGGGACCCTGAGATCATGACCCGAGCCAAAGGCAGTGGCCCAACCCACTGAGCCAACCAGGCGCCCAAATTTTTAATTTTTCAATGCTTAAATTCCTTTGTCCTGGCAGAACATTTTATTGTTGTTTGTTTTTTCTTTCTTTCTTTCTTTATTTTAAAAAAATATTTGTTTATTTATTTTAGGGAGAGCGAGAACTTGAGAGCAGGGGGAGGGGGAGAGGGAGACAGAGAAGGACAAAGGGGGAGGGAGAGAGAAAGAGTATCTCCTGCGGACTCCCCGCTAAGTGGGGAACTTACATGGGGCTTGAGCCCATGACCCCGAGAACATGACCTGAGTCCAAATCAGGAGTCTGACGTTTAACAGACTGAGCTACCCAGGCATCCCTGCTCTGTTTTTCTCAGGCACATTTTCTGTCCTTGTCTTCTAAACCAGCAGCTGCAGGGACTGGGTGCAGGACAGGGTGACGTTTGATATTCATCCATTCACGGGGACCAACAAGCTGTTTTCCCCCATAAAAGATTCACCACTCAAATGAGAGTCATGCTACTCTCCCAAGGGCAGAAGCGTGGCTGTCCTGGCTTTGTTTTCTGAATTGTATTTTCCTCTCTTTGATATATATTGATATGCACAAAAAAGATTGGAAAGATAGATATCAAAGTGCTAACAGTCATGTTTGGGTAGAAGAATTATATATAACCTTTATTTTCTTTCTTGTACCTTTTACATTTTTCTACAATAAGCAAGTAAGCCTTAGGAAATCATATAAAATTGTGATAACACAATTCTCTGCAGAATTTGAGGTCAGCAAAGGAAAGTGTCAGGAAGGGAGCTTTGCAATGTGGGGAAGGGCTATAAGAGGGACTCATGGGGAGTGGGGTACGGTGGATGAAATTGAGGGCTTATCCGACAAGTTTGTGTGGAAAATTGGCCCGAGAGGGGTTTACAGAGTTCTTAGAGGATCTTAGAAGACTCACAGATTCAAATAAAGCTGAGCACGTGACAAAAAGAGAGCATTAAGTCCAGGGAAAACAAAAGAGAAATGTACTTGAGTCTGCCCTCATGCATATTTACCCTCATTGTCAGGAGGACACAAGGTATTAGATCCTACAAGTCCTTAACAGGAAGCCCATCCTGCAAATGAAATGTTCAGAAATGCCATATAAGCTTGTTGCTAGAAGTATGTAAGTCAAGCAGAAACCACCAATAAGGAGTGGTTGGATCTGAGGAACTGGACTTGAGGTGGGAGTGGGAGAGCAGAGGATCTCTGTTTCCCCTTTAAGTCTTTTTCTCCTATTTCGCTTTTTAGCTCTCTGTTCCTATGTTATGAAAGGTAAAATCATTAATGGAATTTTTCAAAATCCCCTTCAATGACCAGAAAATAGGTCTGGTACTACCTTGGCTTTTTCTTCTCCTGGGGATGTCAAATGGATCCCCGCCTCCTGCTCTAGTCCTGGTTGGGCCACATTTTTGTCAGGGATGGTGGCCCAGGATGGGACACCTCACCCAGGTAGGCTCAATGACTAAAAGGGTGGGAAAGGACTTCCCGGCACACATCCCTTGGGTCCTGACAAAATCGTCTTGCTTAGGCGGCCAGATTGCCAAGGATGTTTCTAAATTGAAATGCTAGGGTTTCCATAGCAGCGGGACAGTCATCCTTGGGAGGAACCCAAAGGCCAGAGGACAGCTCCAGGAATGGAGAGGAGAGAAGGAGCCCAGGGTATAGTTCTGTCAGTTAATTATCCTGACCCTGCACAGCTCACTGGGGCCCAGCAGGGCACCAAGTGCAGCTGGAGGTGGGAGAGGCCCAGGGATACAGAAAGAGTCTAGTGTTTGCTCTGCACCCTACCCAACGCCCCCTGTCCCTGCCCCTGCTAAAGAATCCAGAGTCCAGAACAAATTCACAAAACCCTCCCTAGGTCAACTCGGTCCTTTTCTCCACCCAGCCTCATTGGAGGCAGACTGCCAAGGAAGACAGGACGAGGTACCTGAGCAATTCTCTTCTTCCTGCTTCTCTCCACTTTGTCCACCCCTAGAAGCCCACCCTGGGAGTCCCACTGGAAAACACTAATTTTTTTGTTTGTCACAGAATGTAAATAACATGAAAAGTACGACTTTAATCATTTTTAAGTGTACAGTTCTGTGGCACTAATTACATCCACACCGTTATGCGACCATCACCACCTTCCACCTCCAGAACTTTTCATCTTCCCCAACTGAAACTCCGTATCCATTAAACAATAACTCCCCATTCATCCCTTCCCCCAATGCCTGGCCAACAGCATTTCACTTTCTGTTTCTGTGAATTTAACTACTCCAGGAACCTCATCTACGTGGAGTCATACTGTATTTGTCCTCTTGTAGCTGGTGTATTTCACTTGGCATAATCTCTTCGGGGTTCGTTCATGGTGCAGTATGTGTCGGAGTTTCCTTCCTTTTCGAGATATATCCTATTATATATCCATACCATGTTTTGTTTCATTTTTTATTTTTAAAGATTGTATTTATTTGAAAGAGACAGACAGAGAGCATGAGCAGGGAAGAGGGGAAGGACAAGTAGACTCAGCCGATTAGGGAGCCTGATGCGGGGCCCGACCCCAGGACCCCAGGATCATGACCTGAGCCGAAGGCAGACGCTTAACTGACTAAGCAACCCAGGCGACCCTTGTTTCATCTATCAAAAGATACTTGAGTTACTTCCACTTTTGGGCTCTTGTGAATAATGCTGCTATAAACGTGGGTGTATCTGTTCCAGTCCTGCTTTCACTTCTTTTGAGTATTTACCTGGAAGTGGAATTGCTGGGACATATAGTAAACCTGTGTTTAATTTTTGAAGAATTGCCATATTGTTTTTCAGAGCGGGTACATCCTTTTACGTTCCCACCAGCAATGCACATATGTCCCAATTTCTCCACATCCTTGCCAACACCTGTTTCTGTTTGGGGGGTTTGCTTTGTTTTGTTTTAAAAATAGCCATCCTGGGGTGCCTGGGTGGCTCAGTGGGTTAAAGCCTCTGCCTTCGGCTCAGGGTCCTGGGATCAAGCCCCGCAACCTGCTCTCTGCTGGGTGGGAAGCCTGCTTTTCCCTCTCTCTCTGCCTGCCTCTCTGCCTGCTTGTGATCTCTGTCTGTCAAAAAAAAAAAAAAAAGTAAAAATAGCCAACCTGGGGCATCTGGGTGGCTCAGTTGGTTAAGTACCGGCTCAGGTCATGATTCCAGGGTCCTGGGATGGAGACCCGCTTCGGGCTCCCTGCTCAGAGGAGAGCCTGCTTCTCTCTCTCCCTCTGCCTGCTGCTCTGCTTACTTGTGCTCTCTATCTCTCTATCAAATAAATAAATAAAATCTTTAAAAAAATAGCCATCCTGCTAGGTATGAGCACTGATTCTATTTCCCCTCTCCTCTCCTAGTTTTTCTAGGAGTGATTTAGTTATAATGAAAGACTGTGGGTTGAATTAGTCGGAGGTGGTCTGAGGTGTCAAGGCTGCACTGGGGGATGTTGAGCTAGCCTGGGACTGGTATGCAGGAGGCGTAGGGGAGCTAGAATTTTCCACTTTGCAGCCTACTCTCGACACAGGCTTGGGTGATGTCTAACAGCACCAGCTTTCAGGGCCAGAGCCGGGTTCAAGTCCTCACTCTGCTTCTTCCCAGCAATGTGACCTTGAACAAGACATTAACCTCTTTAAACCATAGCTTCCTCCTATAAACAAATGGATAACACCAAAACCTCCCTTCTAAATTAGTCCTGAGGATTAGGTGACAATGTCTAGAACATAGTGGGTACTCAGTAAGTGTCATTTGTTTTTGTTAACTCTATCCAGGAAGTACTATAACTTTTAAGTCTCCCCAAATGGCACCAAGGCCCCTGCTATGGTCTGAATGTGTCCTTCTGAAAGTCTATTGACTGAAAATCTATTGAATACTAACCCCCAAGGCAATAGGGTATTAAGAGGTGGGGCCATGAGAAGTGATTAGGTCATGAGGGTTATTAGCTCTCATGAATGAGATTAGTGCTCTTATAAAAGATTCCAGAGAGATCCCTTATAAAAAAATTAATAGGGGCGCCTGGGTGGCTCAGTGGGTTAAGCCACTGTCTTCGGCTCAGGTCATGGTCTTGGGGTCCTGGGATCGAGTCCCGCATCGGGCTCTCTGCTCAGCAGGGAGCCTGCTTCCTCCTCTCTCTCTCTGCCTGCCTCTCTGCCTGCTTGTGATCTCTCTCTGTCAAATAAATAAATAAATAATCTTGAAAATAAATAAATAAATAAATAAATATCCCTTGCCCCTTCCACAATGAGGTTATAGTGTAAAAATGGCCGTCTGTGAACCAGGAAGTGAGCTCTCACCAGATGCTGAATCTGTAGGCACCCTGATCTTGGACTTCTCAGCCTCCAGAACTGTGAGAAGTAACTGTCTGTTAATGTTCCCAACCTGTTCATGGTATTTTGTGATAGCAACATGAGCTGACTAAGACTTATTCTCCTCATGGCTAATGGTTTCATCCACCAGGAACATCGTTACCATCCCTCAACCCCAGAATATCCTTGAGACCAGGACCCAGTGTTGTTTCTCTGTGAATATTTTTTTTTACTATTTTATTGCTGTAGTAAAATATAGAAAATAAAATTTGCCATTTTAAATATTTTTTAAAAATATTTTATTTATTTATTTGAGAGAGAGAGTGAGAGGGGAGAGGTCAGAGGAGAAGGAGACTCTCTGTGGAGTTGGAAGGCTGATGCAGGACTCCATCCCGGGACTCTGGGATCATGACCTGAGCAGAAGGCAGTCGCTTAAACAGCTGAGCCACCCAGGTGCCCCTCATTTTAACTATTTCTAGGTGTGCAGTTCAGTGGCTTACTTATGTCCACAGTGTTGTGCAACCATTACTGCTATTTCCAATTTCTTTTGTGGAGAACTTTTGCACTTAGTAATCATTGAACAACTGTGTGTTGGCTTGAACTGCATCACTGAGCAGTCATTGTGTATGAATTCCTAGAAAGTGGGCTTTGGGCTGTGTGGAGGAGATGACCATGTCAGAGACAGCTGGGGCCAGCCTGAGGAATGTCACACCCTGGGCCAGCAGACCTGCTGATCTGTCAGCTGTCACCAGACAGATCATTTGGGATGCTTTATTTGATAGGAAGAATTTATCTCCCGAACTGGAACCAGTGGACAAACTGAAGTTAACTGATGTTTGGTCTCTTTCAGGAACTTAAGAAAACATTATGACCTAGTTGATTTACTGGAGAATGGTAGAACATGAAGAACTGATTTTGTTTGAGAAACAGTTGTCTCAACATGCATAGTTACATGGCCAGGACACACAAAGCTCCAGGACAGACATGGTCATCCTTCTGGAGCATTCATTTGACTCAATGGAAAATAATTTGCATGCTTCCATTTTCAAACAACTGTACATGTATTACGAGACAGAGAGTATCTTACCAAGTTCAAGGGTAAAATATAAAGCTTTTGTGACATTATATTTGCTGCTTTGGATCTTACTCTCAGGTTTCCAGGAATATTTTTCCCTTTCCCTTCTGATAGTGGTATTTTGGCATAATATAATGATTATACATAAACCTCTCAAGCCAAAAAGCCTGGAGTCAAAATCTCACTCTGACAATTCTTAGCTGTGTCATTTTGGGTAAGTTCTATAACCTGGCTGAGTCTCAGTTTCCTAATCTATAAAACAAGAAAAATGATTGTACCAAACTCATAGAGTTATATGTTAAATGCTTATAAAATGCTTAGCACATATCAAGTATTCACTGAGAGTTTTTATTATTGGTAATAATAGTAGAATCAGACAGAAATGTTTCAGACCTTTAGCTCTTTTTTCAAAGTTTTTAAACTTATGGTACTAGCAGTACTATCTGCTGATTTTATAACATTCAAACAATATGGAAGTAAATATAGGAAATGAGAGTTCCTTTTCCAATTAAATTTCAATGACTAGACCAGAGATAAACACAGATTACTATGAGGTGTATGTCCTTCTTCTAAACATTTTTTAAAATAAAGATTTTATTTATTTATTTGACAGACAGTGATCACAAGTAAGCAGAGAGGCAGGCAGAGAGGGAGGGGGAAGCAGGCTCCCTGTTGAGCAGAGAGCCCGATAGAGGGCTTGATCCCAGGATCCTGGGATCATAACCTGAGCTGAAGGCAGAGGCTGTAAACCACTGAGCCACCCAGGTGCCCCTCTTCTAAACATTTTTGATAAATTTGAATCATTCACTGAGAACCGACCATGTATCACTGTTACATTTTCAACGCCATTCCTCTGGTGTCTTTTAGAGCATTTTGTCTTGTGATGCAGATCATAGCCTTCTTCCAGAAACATGTGACAGGTGGCATTGCTGAGAATGAGTGAAAAAGACTGTGTCTAAACTTAAAGCAAGTAGACAGTGTGTCCACAATCTCCATCTAGGAAAGTCACTTCAACAAAGATCTTTTTTTTTTTTAATTTTTTAATTTTTTAAATTTTTTTAAATTTTTAAAAAAGATTTTATTTATTTATTTGACAGACAGAGATCACAATAGGCAGAGAGGCAGGCAGAGAGAGAGAGGAGGAAGCAGGCTTCCCGCTGAGGAGAGAGCCCGATGCGGGGCTCGATCCCAGGACCCTGGGATCATGACCTGAGCCGAAGGCAGAGGCTTTAACCCTCTGAGCCACCCAGTCACCCCTCTTTTTTTTTTTTTTTAAAGATTTTATTTATTTATTTGACAGAGAGAGATCACAAGTAGGCAGAGAGGCAGACAGAGAGATAAAGAGAGAGGGAAGCAGGCTCCCTGCTGAGCAAAGAGCCTGATGCAGGACTCGATCCCAGGACCCTGAGATCATAACCCGAGCCGAAGGCAATGGCTTAACTCACTGAGCCACCCAGGCATCCCAACAAAGGATCTTTTATGAAGAATGTCATCTGATGAGATTTTGAGAGTCTAGGGGAGCCTCTGGAAAATGGCCTTGGCATATTTCTTTTGTTCTGCTTGACTTGAGGCTTCCATCTTGATTTTGTGATTCCATATTTAATGTGTGAAAGGAAGCTGACTGAAGGTTGAAGGCTGATGCAAGTGGCTAAATCTTTGACTTCATTTTCCAGCATTCTCTTCTTCCTCTCCCTCCCTTCCTACCCATTGAGAAGGCAAAATAGAGAGGGTCTCCAGACTCCTCAGTGGTCACTTCCGCCAGGCAGCTCTTCCTCTGTTCCTCACGCAGTGTAAATCACGTGCCCTCCCACCTGCTTCCACAGTATCCTCTAAACATTGAGGTGCACTGCACTGTGCCTCTAGCTTAGCTGTCTGTGTGTTCGAACTTCTGTGAGGACAGAAAGTGTGCTGTTTCCTTGCTAAACCTAGGGTCTAGCTCATGGCATATGATATTTATTAAATAAAAATATATCAAATAGGTCATGGGAATGGTCATTTTGTTTGCAAAGATGGCTGTGATCATTTTTCCCATTCTTTGCACCTCCCATCAAGGGGTGGAGAATAATCCCTCATCCCTTGAAGCTGGGCTCGGCCAGTGGGACTTTCACAAATGTGATGCAAGCAGAGGCTTGAAAGGTGCTTGCACAAAAGTCTGGCCCCTTTTTGGCTGTGGCTGTACCCCTGAGACTGACATATGAACAAACCTGGGCTAGTTCAATTGAGAGGCCCTATGCAGGGGAACTGAGGATGCCCAGCGGGCAGCCTGCCTATATATAACTGGCCAACTGCCAGGCACGTGAATGAGGCCACCTTAGACCATCCAGCCCCATATAAGACCCCAGATGATTACAAACAGAGGAATGAGTCCAGATAAGACCAGCAGAAGAACTGCCCAGATGTTACTAGCCCAGAATACTGACCCGCAGAATCATGTACAAGCCGGTAAGTTTAGGGGTGGTTTATAATGCAGCGACAGTAACTGACATGCAAGTGATTTTATAAGGATGGTTCTTTTATACAGTTTCTCTTCCTACTTTACCCTTAATGGTACATCTTGGTTTTGCTGTCCAGACTCTTCACTTTCTTCTTGTAAGCAAATGGATGTTTTCAGGAGGAAAAATTCTTAGAGATGAAAATTCTGGATCAAAGAGTAGTAGACATTCTGATTTTCTTTCCAGCTCAAAGTTTGATAGGCTTGATGGTGGTCATATTTTCAGACACATATGTCAAAACTTACAAAAACTGTATACTTTACATATGTGTATCTTATGAATGCCATTTACACCTCAATAAAACTGTCAAAATGGGAAATAAGTGTAAGCTTGGATTTTTCCAATTTGGGGCACTGGTGTGCTGAGACTGGCTTGTCCAGTTTGTGGTATATAATGTAATAATTATTACACTGTTAATTATAGATTAAATACGTAATGGTGTGTTGTTGCACCTGTCTTCCCAACTCCATGTTCAGTGATGGCATGTTAGAAGCCTAAAATTGGCCTTGATAGGAGTATTTACATCATGGATATTGGAAAATACTACAAGAGAGGCCTTTTTCTCCCCCAGAGAACCAACTGGAAAATATTTGCCAGCACTGTGCTGTTTAAGAGTAACCACAAGGAAAAAAAAAAAAGAGACGTATCTTTCAAATCAACAATAGAGAATTTAATCTATCCAACATAAGGCACAAAAGAAGAAGAAAGAAAGAAATATGATAAGAAGAAAACACAAATTAAGAGGCAGGAATAATTACAATAAATATAAATGTATTGGACTTATCTATCAAAAGAGACTCTAGCTGTATTGAAAAACAAATGAAGTGAATGTTATCTACAAAGGACTTTTTTTTTGAAAAACAAAAATGATACAGTAAAATTTAAAATAGAGGATTAGGAAAAGTTAACCATGGAAATATGAACCAAAGGGAAGCCATGGTAACAATTTTAATGTTAGAATAGACAAAACAGAGTTCGAGGGAAAAAATGATCATAAGAGGCAAAGAAGAACAGGAAGGGATAACAGATCCAGAAGGTACAATAACTACTAACATACACGTGCCTAATTATATAGTCTCAAGTTTTATAAAGTAATAACTGGCAGAACTACACTCACAAATAGATACATCACCACTTAGAAACTTTTAACTCAAACGACAAGAATAAACAAAGATACAAATGATTTGAATAACATAATTAATCAACTTAAACTAATACATGGGTTAAATGAATAAATAAGTGTGGTAATATATGCATTAATGCACAGCCTCTTCCCAAAGTCCCCCCACCCAAAAGTATACATTGTTGTTTTAAAAGATTTTATTTATTTATTTATTTATTTCAAGAGTAGGGGAGGGGCAGAGGGAGAAAGAGAGACAGAGTCTCAAGGAGATTCTGCTGCGTGCAGAGCCCGCTTTGGGTTCAGTCTCACACCCACAAGATCATGATTTGAGCTAAAAATTGAGAGTTGGGGGTGCCTGGGTGGCTCAGTGGGTTAAAGCCTCTGCCTTTGGCTCAGGTCATGATCTCAGGGTCCTGGGATAGAGCCCCACATCAGGCTCTCTGCTCAGCGGGGAGCCTGCTCTCTCTGCCTGCCTTTCTGCCTACTTGTGATCTCTGTCTGTAAAATGAATAAATAAAATCTTTAAAAAAAATTTAAAAAAAAATCGAGAGTTGGAGTCTCAACCAACCGAGCCACCCAGTATATATTCTTTTTAAGCACATTAGGAACATTGAATACATTAATTGTGTATCATTTATCTATGAAAACTTCGATATTATATATACTAGGCTTTCTGGCCAGAATGCAATAAAAAGAAAATCAGCAAAAAGATACCATAAAAGGTGCTCATGTCTGAAAACTAGAATTTATGCTACTAAATACCTCTTGGGTCAAAGGGAAATTATAATGCATATTTATGAAATACTTCAATGCAATGCAAGTGGCTAGATCTTTGGGTCTAGAATGAAATGATCTAAAATGAAAAAGATCTTTGAATCTGGAATAAAAAAAATATATACATCAAAATACACAGTCATTGAGCCTCTGCCTTTGGCTCAGGTCATGATCCTAGGGTCCTGGGATGGAGTCTTGCATCGGGCTCCCTGCTTGGCAGGAAGCCTGATTCTCCCTCTCCCACTTCCCCTGCTTGTGTTCCCTCTCTCGCTGTGTCTCTCACTGTCAAATAAATAAATAAAATCTTCAAAAAAAATAGGCTAAAATCCTAGAAACAGGTTGTTCCAGAATTTAGAAAACAGATTGAAAGCTTCTTACCTCCTTTTGGAGTTAAATATCACTATGTGGGTGTGGGGTTTTTGTTTGTTTGCTTTTTAAGTAAACTCTACACTCAATGTGGGGCTCAAACTCATGACCCTGAGATCAAGAGTTGCATGTTCCACTGACTGAGCCAGCCAGGTGTCCACACTAAGCCCAGATGATGACAATAAAACAAATAAAAACCCCTTATTTATGTCACTTACAAACATAGATGTGAAACTCTTAGATAAAATATTAACTAGTTGAATCCAATTATATATAAAGTAATAATACATCATGATCAAATAGGAATGTAAGTGAAGTTGATTTGACATCAGAAAATCTAGCAAGGTAATTCATTAACAAACTAAAGAAAATAAAACATGGGATTATCTAAATAATGCAGAAAATAATTTGATAAACTTCAGTACCTATTATCAGAAGAATTCCCAGAGAATATAGAACAGAACTTCTGTAAATTTGATTATCCATCAAACATCTATTATGTATAAACATAATATTTAACAGAGAAACTTTAGGTAACTTTCTCCTTAAGATCAGGAATAAAACAAGGATAACTACTAATGCTATTGTTGTTCAACATTTATGTCATCACCAAAAAAACAGGGCAAATTTAAAAATTAAAAGTGTTGGGGCGCCTGGGTGGCTCAGTGGGTTAAGCCACTGCCTTCGGCTCAGGTCATGATCTCAGAGTCCTGGGATCAAGTGGGGCTCTCTGCTCAGCGGGGAGCCTGCTTCCTCCTCTCTCTCTGCCTGCCTCTCTGCCTTCTTGTGATCTCCGTCTGTCAAATAAATAAATAAAATCTTTAAAAAATAAAATAAAATAAAAATTAGAAGTGTAGGGGGCACCTGGGTGGCTCAGTCAGTTGGGCATCCAACTCTTTTTTAAAGATTTTATTTATTTATTTATTCAACAGAGAATTAGAGAACACAAGTAGGCAGAGCAGCAGGCAGAGAGAGATAGGGGAAAGCAGGCTCCCCGCCTGACTCAGTCAGTCACCCAGGCGCCCTGGGTGTCCAACTCTTGATTTTTGGTTCAGGTCATGATCTCAGGGTCATGAGATCAAGGTCCCTATCAGGTTCAGGGTGTGCATGAAGTCTGCTTAAGAATCCTTCTCTCCTCCCTCTGCTCCTCCCCAGCCCTTCTCTCTGAAGAAGAAGACGAAGAAGAAGAAGAAGAAGAAGTTGTTGTTGTTGTTTAAGATTTGAAAATGTGGTAGACAGAAGTATGACCCCCAAAGATGTCCATGCACTAATCCCCAGAATTCCTGACTGTTACCTTTCATGCCAAAGGGAACTTTGCTGACGTGATTACCTGAGGATTTTGAGATGAAACTATCCTGAATTATCTTGTAATTACAAGAGTACTTACAAGTCAAAGAAAAGGGGTGTCAGAGTGATGGTATGTGCGAAAGGCTTGTTGATTTTGGAGATGAAAGGGACCACCAGCCAAGGAATGCAGGCAGCCACTAGAAAGCATAAAAGGCAAGGAAGGTCTCTTAGAGACCCTAGAAAAGAATGTAGGTTTGCCAGCACTTTGATTTTAGCCCAGTGAGAATAATTTTGGATTTTTTTTTAATGATTTTAAAAACATATTTTTACTTATTCATTTGACACAGAGAGAGATCACAAGTAGGCAGAGAGGCAGGCAGAGGGGTAGGGGGAAGCAGGCTCCCTGCTGAGTAGGACTCCATCCCAGGACCCTGAGATCATGACCTGAGCCAAAGCCAGAGGCTTAACCAACTGAGCCACCCAGGCACACCCTTTTTTAAAAAAAGATTATTTATTTATTTGACAGAGGGAGACAATAAGAGAGAGAACACAAAAAGGAGGAGTGGGAGAGGGAGAAGCAGGCTTCCTGCTAAACAGGGAGCCCAATGTGGGGCTCGATCCCAGGACCCTGAGCCAAAGGCAGATGCCTAACGACTCAGCCATGCAGGCACCCCATGGATTTCTGAGTAGTTGTAATAAGGTAATAAGTTTGTATTGTTCTGAACACTTAATCTGTAGTACTTTGTTACAGCAGCAACAGGAAATTAATACAGAAGGGAAGAGACAAAATTATCATTATTTATTGATTATATAAGTATCTACAAGTAAACCCCACAGATTTAGCAAGTTTCTAGAGATAAATAGAAGTTAGCAATAGGGCCAGATAGAAGATCAATATATGGAACTCGGTAATAATAGAGAGATGTAGAGTTAAACAAAATGTGTTGTACACATAGAATGGGCTAATATCTAGCCTTGAAAAAAAGTGAAATTCTGACACATGCTACAACATGAATGAACCCTGAAAACAGTATGCAAAGTGAAATAAGCCAGACACAAAAAAGACAAATATTGTATGATTCCACTTATATTAACTGCCTAGAATAGGCAATTTCACAGAAACAGAAGGTAGAATAGAGGTTATGGGGATCAGGAGGTGGAAGCAGACATGGAAAGTTGTTGTTTAATGGGTACAAAGTTTCTGTTCGGAATGATAAAAGTTCTGGAAATGAATAGTGGTGATGGTTGAACAACATTGTAAATATACTTAATGCCACACACTTAAAAATGGTAAAAATTAAAAGTTTTATGTATATTTTAACACATTTTTAAAAATAGAGTAAAGGGGGCACCTGGATGGCTCAGTGGGTTGAGCCTCTGCCTTCAGCTCAGGTCGTGGTCTCAGGGTCCTGGGATCAGGCCCCGTGTCGGGCTCTCTGCTCAGCGGGGTGCCTGCTTTCCTCTCTTTCTCTGCCTGCCTCTCTGGCTACTTGTGATTTCTCTTTCTCTCTCTGTCAAATAAATAAATAAAATCTTTAAAAAAAAATAGAGTAAAAACCTCAGTCACCACTATTTGATTAATCATGCCAACTGTATCTAAATGTGTGTTTAGTCTCTCCTGTTACCCAGTTAGAGTCAGAGTAAAAGACTACAAATATGATAAGCCCACAGATCAAAGGGAACAATGGGAAGAAAAACATATAAATGATGTCAACCCCATTTTGAAAGATGGAAAGTGGATGGATTAATGATTACTGATTTTGGTTTCAGCTGTTTCTTTTCTACTAAGTCCTCTGGAGAAATAAGGCCCCAAGAAGGAAGACACAGTACACTCACTTTGAAGAATGGCTGTAGAAAGCCACAGTAGTTGGAAGATTGAGTACCCCTCAGGGTGGGAGTGAAACTAACGTGCAAAACACAGGAGCATTAGCTGAAAGTTTGTGTAAGAAGTAGTTCTCTCTCCAAGCCTGAAAAAGCAGGTAATTTCTCCAAATAGGAGATGGGAGGTTCATTACCTGGAAAGAATGAAGAGGCTCTGGACCAGAAAAACCAAGCGTAGCTATATTTTGGTACTTGACCAAAAGGAGGAAGAGAGCACAGAGGTCCGGTCACTCAAGACACACCTCCTTCCTTCTCTTGGATTCAGGAACACTGATTGCCAGGATGATTATTGCTTCTTACTAATCTCCAGTCTGGAATCAGAGGATTCTCTGTGGAGAAACTGACCACTTGCATGAAAAGGTCTACAGATATTAGCATGTGTGGGTCATTCAACCAAATGGCAGAGTCACTCATCGACAGTGAGACTACAGATAATGAGCCTCACCATGCAGAGTTTCCAATTACCTTTTCTCTACCTTGCTCTTAAAAGTAAATGGACAGGGGCACCTGGGTGGTTCAGTGGGTTAAAGCCTCTGCCTTCAGCTCAGGTCATGATCTCAGGGTCCTGGGATGGAGCCCCACATCGGGCTCTCTGCTCCACAGGGAACCTGCTTCCCCCACCCTCTCTCTGCCTGTCTCTCTGTCTACTTGTGATCTCTGTCAAATAAATAAATAAAATCTTAAAAAAAACAACAACAGTTCACATATAAAGAATCAAGAATCAGGGGGCGCGTGGGTGGCTCAGTGGGTTAAGCCTCTGCCTTCGGCTCAGGTCATGATCCCAGGGTGCTAGAATCGAGCCCCACATCGGGCTCTCTGCTCAGTGGGAAGCTTCTTCCTCCTCTTTCTCTGCCTGCCTCTCTGCCTATTTGTGATCTCTCTCTCTGTCCAATAAATAAATAAAATCTTAAAAAAAAAAAGAATCAGAATGACACTGGATTTCTCATCATAAATATTGGCAGTTAATATACAAACATCAAATCATTATGCTGTTCACCTGAAACCTGTCCCATACCAATTATACTTTAAATAAATAAGTAAATAAAATTTATATAAGCACAAAATAAAAACTTATAAATATATACTGGCAGCTAGTAGACAATGGAGAAATGCCTCCAAATTCAGAGGAAAAACTTATTTCCAACCTAAAAATCTAGTCAAACTATAATTCAAGTTTGAAAGGTTAGTAAATACATATTTGAACACGTATGGTCTCCAAAAATTTATCTCCCTTGCAAATAAATTTCTCAGTAAGCCCCAGCAGTACAATTTCCACCACAATGAAGACATTAGAGGTCAATGAAACAGGAGCTCCAGCCTTCATTAGGGATCAAGAGTGGACATGTGAGGAAGTCTAGGGTACTAGTGCTTCCTCAGGTCTTAGGAGTAATGGGCTTATGCTGGAGCAAGAGGATAGAAAGCTTCAGAGGAAAAAAAAAAAAATAAAGCTTCAGAGGCAGAGTTACAAAGACAGCTGTGTTTGACGAGATTGAGAGCAGTTTTAGAGGTATTCTGCAGACTTGGAGTATGAGATGGGTACATAGAAAAACAACCCAATGTCATTTTTTAAAAAAGATTTTATTCATTTGACAGAGAGAGACACAGCGAAAGAGGGAACACAAGCTGGGGGAGTGCGAAAGGGAGAATCAGGCTTCCCAAGGAGTAGGGAGCCCAATGCAGGGCTCGATCCCAGGACCCCGGGATCATGACCTGAGCCGAAGGCAGATGTTTAATCATCTGAACCACCCAGGTGCCTCAATGCAATGTCATTTTTAATGCCAGGGAAAGTAGAAAGTTGCCAAAGAAAGGACATAGCCTACTATATGGTTCAGCTGTGAATAATCTTACATGGTTATAACAAGAAAAGCATGAAGTATCAATTTTGTTGAAAGATTTTCTTTATTTCTTTATTTATTTATGAGAAAGCACATACGCATGGTGGGGGGAGGGGCAGAGGAGGAGGGAGAGAATCTCAAGCAGACTCTGTGCAGGGTGTGGAGCTGGTCGCAGGGCTCAGCTCACAACCCTGAGGTCATGACCTGAGCTGAAACTAAAAGTTGGATGCTTAAACAACTACACCATCCTGTTGCTGCCAGAGTGTCCTTTTTTAAAAAATGGTAATAATACTATATTGGGAAGATGGAAGATGTGTATGTGAGTGTGTTTCTGTATGTCTATGTCAGCTATAAAAGAGAGTAAAATGTTATTTCTATAGTAAGGGGGGGTCAGTAGATAATATCTAAAATAAGAACACATAAAAATGACAGTGTAAAGATTTTGTTTAGAAACATACCAGAAGAAAGAGCTAAGGGTACAAGCGAGGTGGCTTCTGCGGAGTGGGACTCGGGGTCAGGGAAGGATAGAGTGAAGGGCAGCTGAACTGTATTAGAAACCTCATCCTTTTATTTTACTTCAAATTTTATGGACTTTTACTACTTTAAAAAGTCAATTTCCCGGGGCACCTGGGTGGCTCAGTGGGTTAAGCCGCTGCCTTCAGCTCAGGTCATGATCTCAGGGTCCTGGGATCGAGTCCCGCATCGGGCTCTCTGCTCAGCAGGGAGCCTGTTTCCTCCTCTCTCTCTGCCTGCCTCTCTGCCTATTTCTGTCTGTGAAATAAATAAATAAAATCTTTAAAAAAAAAAAAGTCAATTTCCCCAAATTTTAAATGTAAACTAAATGCAATTCCAACCACACCAAATGCCATTAGAATTTTTTGAGAAATTGAACAAACTTGCTCTTTCTAGAATACCTAAATTAATTTTGGAAACAGAGAGCAACAAGAGGGGACTGGTTCAACCAGATTTTATGATGTAATATGCAGCTATAGTCATAAAACCAGAATGGTGATGCTACAGGAATAGAAAGATCAACCAAAGGAATAGAGTAGAGAGCTCAGAAATAGGTCCATACATCTATAGAAATTTGATATAGGACAAAAATGACACCACAGGTCAATATGGAAAGGATGAGGGGCGCCTGGGTGGCTCAGTGGGTTGAGCCGCTGCCTTCAGCTCAGGTCATGATCTCAGGGTCCTGGGATTGAGTCCCGCATCGGGCTCTCTGCTCAGCAGGGAGCCTGCTTCCCTCGCTCTCTCTGCCTGCCTCTCTGTCTACTTGTGATCTCTCTCTGTAAAATAAATAAATAAAATCTTCTAAAAAATATGGAAAGGATGAATTATTCAGTAGATGTTGTCAGGAAAACTGTCTCACTTTTTGGAGGAAAATAAAGTATGATTCCCTATCACCTACTACTCCAAGGAATTGAATATCTATATGTGACAGATGAAAGAACACAAAAAAAGACAGGAAACCCACTACAAACTTGGACAAAGGCTATAAATAGGTTAACTTACAGCTGGGGAAATGCAAATGATTCCCAAGAATAAGAAGAGATGTTCAAACTCCTCGGTAATCAATAAAATGCAAATGAAAACAATGAGATGTCATTTTATACTTTTCAGGGGCAAAAATTAGAGAGTTAGAAAGCAGTAAATGATGGGCAGATTCAGAGAAATAAACATCCTCTTACGTCATTCTGGGAGTGCAAACTGGTATGGATGTTCTGGAAGGAAATCTGGCAGAAATGAGGGCATCAAGGATGCAGACTCATCAACCAGCAGCCCCAGTCCGGGCTGGCTCTATACTCCAGAGAGTTCTCAGGTGCATAAGAAACCACGTGCAAGGAGATTCGCTGCAGCTCTATTGCTAAAATGAGGAGCTGGGGCTATCCGAGGTGTCTGTCACAAGTGAAACACTTGGGTGTGTCCTGTGCTTCTCCATAATGGACCTGTGAGCAGCACCAAGAGGTCCTCAACACAGTCTTGAGCAACGAAATAAAACAAAAAGATCCTTAGACCATTACTATCATGTAAATTTAAAACTTTTGCACAGAACAGCAGTATTATTTTACAAGAACACATACACATCCAAGGGTGCATTTCAAGCACGTGACTGTGGGTGTCTGTGTGGGAGGGGAAGGAGAATGTAGATCAAGAAGAAGGGAGGGCTAAAACATGCAGAAGCCCTTACACAAGAATTGAGGAATCTGATGAACTCTACTTTCAGCATGCCAGGCATCTCTAGCCCCCAATATTGTCAGCAAAAATCTCAGTGGAATTTCTTGGGGACTTAACCACATAATTCTAAAATTTTTCTGGAAGGATTAACAGTGAAGGAAAGATCAGAAAACTTTGAAAAAGAAGAGCGTCTAGCGATGACTTGGCCTACCAGATAGGAGAAGGTATGAATAATGCATCAGTCACTTGAACAGTAGGTTACTGGCGCAGGGATAGAAGGAAGAATCAATAGAACAAAAAACAAAGGGAAGAAATGGCCCCAAGAACTGAACAAGAACTACTTCCCATCAGTGAGGGAAATCCTGAATTTTACAACAAAATATATTTGAAAAAATGACTAAGGATTTTGGGGGGAAGTTAGAAAATACATACAGCAATAATTAAGACCTGGACTTACGATTTCTAAATGTCAGTTTTGGGGGTGCCTGGGTGGCTCAGTGTGTTAAGCCACTGCCTTCGGCTCAGGTCATGATCCCAGGGTCCTGGGATCGAGCCCCACATTGGGCTCTCTGGTTGGCAGGGAGCCTGCTTCCTCCTCCTCTCTCTCTCTGCCTACTTGTGATCTCTGTCAAATAAATAAATAAATCTTTTTAAAAATGTCAGTTTTGCCACTGTTTAGCTGTGTAATTGCAGACAAGATACTTAACCTCCCTAAGCTTCGTTCCTCCCATATTTAAAAACAAGGTAATAAAAATGACCATGTGATTGTGAGGACTGAAAAAGGTAATGGGTGGGGTGCCTGGGTGGCTCAGTTGGTTGAGCATCTGCCTTCAGCTCAGGTCGTGTTCCCAGAGTCCAGGGATTGAATCCTGCGTTGGGCTCCTTGCTCAGTGGGGAAACTGCTTCTCCCTCTCCCTCTTACCCTGTCCCCTGCTCATGCTCACACTATCTCTCTCTCAAATAAATAAATAAAATCTTTAAAAAAATAAGTAGTGTGGTGGGGTGCCTGGGTAGCTCAGTGAGTTAAAGCCTCTGCATTCAGCTCAGGTCATGATCCTGGGGTCCTGGGATAGAGCCCCTCATCGGGCTCTCTGCTCAGCAGGGAGCCTGCTTCCTCCTCTCTCTCTGCCTGCCTCTCTGCCTACTTGTGATCTCTGTCTGTCGAGTAAATAAATAAATTATCTAAAAAATAGGTAGCAGGTGTTAAAAAATATTCTTTCTAAAAAAGAATAAAATAAAATAAGAGGAGCACCTGGGTGGCTCAGTCAGTTCAGCATCCAGCTCTTAATTTTGGCTCAGGTCATGATCTCAGGGTCATGGAGCTGAGCCCCATGTCAGGCTCTGTGCTCAACAGCGAGTCTTTCTCTCTCCCTTTTCCTCTGTCCACTCCACCTTGTTTGCACACACTCTGTCTCCCTCTTTCTAAATAAATAAATAAAATAAAATTTAAAAAATGGTTTTTATCACACAAAATGTGCCTCATAAATGTTAGCTATTATTATTTCTACTCCATGCAGAGTAATGTACAAAATGAAACCATAAATGTTCCAGAAAGAAAATAAATGAGTACTATTATTATCTTAGGGAGCAGGAAGACTTATTTTTTTTTTAAGATTTTTTATTTATTTATTTGACAGAGAGAAATCACAAGTAGACTGAGAGGCAGGCAGAGAGAGAGAGAGGGAAGCGGGCTCCCTGCTGAGCAGAGAGCCCGATGCAGGACTCGATCCCAGGACCCTGAGATCATGACCTGAGCCGAAGGCAGCGGCTTAACCCACTGAGCCACCCAGGCGCCCCTTTAAAGATTTATTTATTCTAGAGAGAGAGGGAGAGAGAGAAAGAGTGCAGGGAAAGGAACAGAGGGAGAGGGAGTCAGTTTTAATCAGGCTCCAAGCTAAGTGTGGACCCTGCCTTAGGGCTCCATCTCGCAACCTTGAGGTCACGATTTGAGACCAAGCAAAGAGTCAGATGGTCAACTCACTGCGCCCCATCCAGGTGCACCAGGAAGACTTTCTAAATAAGACCCTAAGGGTAGAAAGAATGAAGGAAAAGATAACAGCTCTTTACAAAATAACCAAAAGATAAAACCAAAACCCAAAATGTAAAACTTCTTTATGCCAACTCCTACCACATACAAAGTTAATATATAAATGACGAACTGGGGGACATATTTGCAATAGACACAATAGACAAATGGTTAACAGCCTTTTACTAATAGAAAAGGAAAAGGTAGAGGGGCGCCTGGGTGGCTCATTTGGTTAAACATCCCGCTCTTGATTTCAGCTCAGGTCAATATCTCAGTGTCCTGAGATAGAGCCCCGCCCCAGGAATCTGTACACCCAGCGGGGTGTCTGCTTGAGATTCTTTCTGTCTCCTTCTCCCTCTGCCCTTTCCCCTGTCTGCCCACACACATGCTCTCTAGGTTTAAGATAAGTAAATCTCAAAAAAAAAATTTTTTTTTAGGGGCGCCCAGGTGTCTCAGTTGGTTAAGCGGCTGCCTTCCGCTCGGGTCTTGATTCCGGGGTCCTGGGATCCAGCCCCGCATTAGGCTCTCACTGGAGAGCCTGCTTCTCTCTCACCCCCTCTCCCTGCCACTCTGCTTACTTGTGCTCTCTCTCTAGCTCTCTGTCAAATAAACAAATAAAATATTAAAAAAAACTTTTTTTAAACAAAGAAAAGGTAGAAACAGCAGTAGAAAAATGCACCAAGAACATAGGCAAATAAACGGAAAAGAGATTACAAATAAAGGGGGAAATGTTCAGCTTCCCTAATAAAGAATGCAAATTAAAATGGAATACCATTTTTCATGTACTAAATTCGCATAATAGATTTTTATGATAATATTCACTTTTAAAAAAAGATTTTATGTATTTATTTGACAGACAGAGATCACAGGTAGGCAGAGAAGTCAGGCAGAGAGAGAGGAGGAAGCAGGCTCCCCGCTGAGCAGAGAGCCCAATGTGGGGCTCGATCCCAGGATTCCGGGCAGCCTGAGCCGAAGGCAGAGGCTTTAACCCACTGAGCCACCCAGGCACCCCAATAATATTCACTTTCTAAAAGAAGATTTATTTATTCACCAGAGAGAGAGAGAGAATGCACGTGCGGGCACAAACAGGGGGGCGGTGCCCAGAGACAGAGGGAAAGAACTTCAAGCCCATTCCCCGCTGAGTGCAGAGCCCTACACCAGGCTCCATTCCGTCACTGTGAGATCAGGACCCCAGCCGAAATCAAGAGTTGGATACCCAACCAGCTGAGCCACCTGGGGGCCCTGATAATATTCACTTTTTACTAACCTCCTGTTAGTTTCACTCACCTCCTGTTTACAGATAGCCTTCCGCAATCATCAGTCTTTGATCTGCAAGCCACCTGCAGGACCAGGAAATGGGAAGAACCAAAGTTGATTTGTCAAGAGATAGAGACCTTATCTAAAGGGAGCCAGTTCACCATCGGGTTAACTATTTGTGGTTTTCATGATCAAGTTGGAAAAGGCGAGTTTGACCTCACATGTTCCTCTCTCAAGAAATAACATAGAGGGAAGTAGTCAGTCCAAAGAAGCCAAATGAACGGAAACGCCAAGAAGAATCAAGGATGGGGTAGCAAGTTTGTGAGCATGCGCGAACTAGAGTCAGAGAGAAATAAGACCCAGAGGAAGACAGTGGGGAGGGAGTTAGAGAAAAGCTAAGCAGGTAAACCAGAACACAGAGATTGAGAGGGTGGTTGGTTCCAGAATGATGACCTCCAGCCCTCCATGAGGCTTCTAGTTCGTTTTTGCTTTTCTCTGATTTCTTTATCTTTATACTAACCTTCATTTTACTTGAGCTATCTATCTCCATCAGGTTTCTTTTTCTTAAAACCCAAAGAGCTCTGAGTAGAGCACATACTGGTGAGAGAAGCAAATGGTTGCCTACAAACTTGTGGAGGCCAATAGCAGACACTTTATCAAGCAGATCCAGTAGTTCCACACCTTGTTCTTGAGCCTCAGGATAAAATTATGAAGCTAGATGGAACATTACATTTTTTATTTTATTTTTATTTTTATTTATTTTTTAAAAAGATTTTATTTATTTATTTGACAGACAAAGATCACAAGTAGGCAGAGAGGCAGGCAGAGAGAGAGGGGGAAGCAGGCTCCCCGCCAAGCAGGGAGCCTGATGTGGGGCTCGATCCCAAGACCCTGAGATCATGACAAGCCAAAGGCAGAGGCTTAACCCACTGAGCCACCCAGGTGCCCTTATTTTTATTTTTATTTTTTTAAAAGATTTTATTTATTTATTTGACAGAGATCACAAGTAGGCAGAGAGGCAGGCAGAGAGAGAGGAGGAAGCAGGCTCTCTGCTCAGCAGGGATGCTGAGGCAGATGCAGGGCTCTATCCCAAGACCCTGAGATCATGACCTGAACCGAAGGCAGCAGCTTAATCCACTGAGCCACCCATGCGCCCCGGAACATTACATTTTTTAAATTGAGATATAATTGTCCTATAACATTGTGTAAGTTTAAGGTACACAACATACTTATTTTCATACATTTATAATGAAATGATTGCCATCATCGGCTAACACTTCTATTGTGTGTAATTATTGTTTCCTCTAGTGGTGGAGACATTAAGATCTTGGCTCTTAGCAAATTTAGTGTTGATAATACAGTTTTGTGTATTTTACTGTATATTAGATCTCTGGGATTTATTTATCTGTTAATTGCAAGTATGTACCCTTAAACAACATCTCTCCCTTTTTGCTACTCCCGTCTTTGGTAATCACCATTCTATTCTGGGTTTTGTTTTTGTTTTGGAGGGTTTTTTTGAGGGCTTTTGTTGTTTATATTTCCACAAGTAAAGGATATAATGCAGTACTTGTCTTTGTCTTATCTCACTTGGCATAATGTTCATCTTTTTTTAAGATTTTGTTTATTTATTTGAGAGAGAGAGAGAATGAGCCGTGGGGAGGGGCTGAGGGAGAGAGAGAGATAGAAGCAGACTCCCTGCTGAGCAGGAAGCCCCTTGAGGGTCTTGATCCCAGCACCCAGAGATCATGACCTGAGCTGGAGGGAGATGCTTAATCTATTGAACCACCCAGGTTCCCCCGTTCTTTTTTTTTTTTTTAAAATTATTTATTTATTTATTTGTCAAAGAGAGAGAGAGAGAGAGAGTGCGCGCGCGCTCACACAAGCAGGGGGAGGGGCAGGCAGAGGGAGAAGCAGGCTCCCTGTTGAGCCAGGAGCCCAGCTTGATCCCAGGATCCTGGGATCATGACCTGAGTCAAAGGCAAATGCTTAACTGACTGAGCCATCCACATGTCCCTGGTATAACATTCTTAAGCTTTCTCTTTCTCCATGTTGCTGCTAGTTTATCAAGATTTCTTTTTTTCTCATGGCTCAGTAGTATGTCATTGTATAAATACACACCACATCTTTATCCATTCATCTGTAGATGGATACTCAAGTTGTTTGCAAATCTTGGCTATTGAGAATAATGCTGCAATGAACATGGGTGTGCAGATATCGTTTTGAATACCTGTTTTCATTTCCTTTAAATATATACCCAGAAGTGGGAATCCTGGATTGTATGGTAGTTCTATTTCTTTTTTTCTTTTTTTAAAGTAGGCTCCATGCCCAGTGTGGAGACCAACATGGGACATGAACTCACGGCCCTGAGATCAAGACTTGAGCTGAGATCAAGAGTCAGATGCTTGGGGTGCCTGGGTGGCTCAGTGGGTTAAGCTGCTGCCTTCGGCTCAGGTCATGATCTCAGGGTCCTGGGATCAAGGCCTGCGTCGGGCTCTCTGCTCAGCGGGGGGCCTGCTTCCCTTCCTCTCTCTCTGCCTGCCTCTCTGCCTACTTGTGATCTCTCTCTGTCAAATAAATAAATAAAATCTTAAAAAAAAAAAAAAAGAGTCGGATGCTTGGCCAACTGAAGCACCCCGGAAGCCTGGTAGTTTTATTTTTAGTTTTTTTTTTAAACATAACATTTTAATGAATGTTCACTCCGTGTACTAAGTGCTTTTAAACATATCATTTTATCCTCATGACAACCTGAGATTGGAAAGTTTTCTGTGGTTATACAAATATTGAGTCATTGTGTTGTTGTTTACCTGAAACTAATATAATGTTGTGTGTCAATTATACCTCAATTTTTATTTTTATTTTTTTATTTTATTTTTTTTAAAGATTTTATTTATTTATTTGACAGAGAGAAATCACAAGTAGATGGAGAGGCAGGCAGAGAGAGAGAGAGGGAAGCAGGCTCCCTGCCGATCAGAGAGCCCGATGCGGGACTCGATCCCAGGACCCTAAGATCATGACCTGAGCCGAAGGCAGCGGCTTAACCCACTGAGCCACCCAGGCGCCCTATACCTCAATTTTTAAAAAATGATTCTACTTATTTACTTGACAGATAGAGATCACAAGTAGGCAGAGAGAGAGAAAGGGAAGCAGGCCCCCCGCTGAGCAGAGAGCCCAACGCGGGACTTGATCCCAGGACCCTGAGATCCTGACCTGAGCTGAAGGCAGCGGCTTAACCCACTGAGCCACACAGGCACCCCAATTATACCTCAATTTTTAAAATTCCTATGCTTGTTTTATAGATGAAGAAACTGAAGCCCCAAGAAGTATGGCAGAGACAGAGTGGCTCATCCAAAGTTCTACCCGCTCTCCCACATTTCCCAGCCCCTTGTAGTTGAGTGGAGACAGGAGTGCTGGCAAAGTAAAGCCTGTGGCTGACTCGCTCGCTCTTCTTCCCTGCATGGTGTCCGAAGGGCGGTGTCCAGAAGGGGTTAACGTACAGGGTGGTAAGAACCTCCATCAACCTGGTACTTTGAGAGCAGAGCCCCCCATATTCCCAACCACCCATACTGCATATTAGATATACACTGTGAATAACTAAATCTTTGTTGTGCTACCAAGATTTTGGTCTTTTGCTTCGTTGCTTTGTTTTAAGTGTAACACAATCTGTCTGCTCTAACATCCAAGTGGGCCTGCTTAGCTTATCCAAGGAATCACGCAGCTAGATGGCGAAACTAGAATTCAAACCCAGCTTCACCTGCATTCTTCTTTAGAAGTTGTGGTAAAATAGGGGCGCCTGGCTGGCTCAGTTAGTTAAGTATCCAATTCTGGATTTCAGCTCAGACATGATCTGAGTCATGAGATAGAGCCATATGTTGGGCTCCACACTGGGCATGGAGCCTGCTTAAGATTCTTTCTCTCCCTCTGCCCCCCAACTACTTGTGTGCACTCTCTCTCTCTCTCTCAGAAAGAAAAAAAAAAAGAAGTTGTGGTAAAATAGAGATAACATGAAATTTACCATTTAGATCCTTTTTAAGTGGACAATTCAGTAGCATTACGTACATTCACAGAGTTGTGTAACTATCACTACTGTCCATTTCCAGAACTTTTCATCACTCCAAACAGAAACCGTGTACCCATTAAACAATAACTCCTCGTTCCTCTCTCCCTTGGCCCCTGGTGACCTCTATTCTAGTTCCTATCTCTATCAATTTACCTATACTAGATACCTCATGTAAATGGAATCATGAAGTACTTGTCCTTTTGTGTGTAGCTAACTTTGCTTGCATGTTTTCAAGGCTCAAACATGTTGTAGCCTATATCAGAATTTCCTTCCTTTTTATGGTTGAGTGATATGCCATTGTACGTATATGCCACATTTTGTTAATCCATTCATCTTTTGATGGACATTGGGTTGTTTCCATCTATTAGCTACTGTGAGTATGCTGCTATGTCTGTTTGAGTCCCTGCTTTCATTTTTGGGGGGCATATAACCACAAGTGGAACTACTAGACCATATGCTAATTATACATTTAACTTTTTTAAAAAAATTATTTATTTTTATCTGTGAGAGAGAGAGAGTACATGAGCAAGGGGAGGGGCAGAAGGAGAGAAGCAGACTCCCTGCCAAGCTCAGAGCCACATGCAGGACTTGATCCCATGAACCTGAGATCATGATCTTAGCTGAAACTAAGAGTCAGACACTTGAGCAATTGAACCACCCAGACACCCTGTGTTTGACTTTTTGAGAAACTGCCATACTTGTTCTTTTCTGGAAGTCAGGTTTATTAAGGAGTAATTTACATTCAGTAAAATTCAGTAATGTAAATTTTACTGAATGTAAATTCAATTTACATTCAGTAAAATTTTTTAGGCATACGGTTTTATGAGTTTTTTCCAAAACATGGATCATGTAACTACTACCACAATCAAGATATAGAACAGTTCCATTACCCCAAAAAGACTCCTTTGCAATTCATCCCAAACTCACACACCTGGCAATTGCTGATCTGATTTCTATCCCTATACTTTTGACTATTCCAGAATGTCATACAAATGGAATCACTGGAATCTGGCTTCTTTCACTCAGCACAGTTTATTGGTGATTCATCTATTTCAAGGTATTAATAATTTGGTCTTTTTTTTTTAAAGGATTTTATTTATTTATTTGAAAGAGAGACAGTGAGAGAGAGCATGAGAGGGGAGAAAGTCAGAGGGAGAAGCAGATTCTCCATGGAGCAGGAAGCCTGATGTGGAACTCAATCCCAGGACTCTGGGATCATGACCTGAGCTGAAGGCAGTCACTTAACCAACTCAGCCACCCTGGTGCCCAGTAATTTGCTCTTTTTATTGGTGAATATTATTCCATTGTATGGATATACCACATGTATTTATTCATTCATTGATAGATGGACATTTTGTTTGTTTCCAGGTTTTGGCAATTATGAATGCTGTAGACATTTGCATACAGATCTCTTTGCACACATGTGCTTTAATATCTCCAAATAAATACTTCAGAGTGGGATTTCTGGGTTGGATGGTAATGTATGCTTAACTACTTTATTTATCTTTTTAAAGATTTTATTTATTTATTTGACAGAGAGAGAGAGAGACAGCAAGAAAGGGAACACAAGGTCGGGGAGTGGGAGAGGGAGAAGCAGGCTTTCCACAGAGAAGGGAGCCTGATGCAGGGATTGACCCCAGGATCCTGGGATCATGATCTGAGCCAAAGGCAGACGCTTAATGACTGAGCCACCCAGGCGCCCCGCTTAACTACTTTAAATGTCCTATCTGTTTTGTAAGAAACTACCACTTTTGCATTCCCACCATCGTGTTCAGTACCCTTTATAACATTTGGTATTGTCAATTTGTTTATTTTTATTTTAGCCATTTAATAGGTATGTGATGTAGTATTTCATTATAGTTTTCATTTTTCATATTCCTAAAGGCTAATGATGTTGAAATCTTTTCTATATGCTCACTTACCATCTTACTTGGTGAAGTGTCTATTCAAATTTTTGTCTGTTTTGGGGTTGTTTTCATATTATTAAGTACTGGAGTTCTTTATATATTCTGCATACATATCTTTTTTTTTAAGATTTTATTTATTTATTTTTTATAAAGATTGAGAGAGACAGAGAAGGAGTGAACACAAGCAGGGGGAACAGCAGGCAGAGGAAGCCTGGTGCGGAACTTGATCCTAAGACCCTGGGATCATGACCTGAGCCTAAGCCAGACTTGTAAACGACTGAGCCACCCAGGTGTCCCTGGATATATATCTTTTATCAGATGTGTATTTTGTAAATATTTTCTTCCATTCTGTGTCTTTTCTTTACAGTTGTTTTTTTTTTTAAAGATTTTATTTATTTATTAGTCAGAGAGAGAGAGTGAGCGAGCACAGGCAGAGAGGCAGGCAGAGGCAGAGGGTGAAGCAGGCTCCCTGCCGAGCAAGGAGCCCGATGTGGGACTCGATCCCAGGACCCTGGGATCATGACCTGAGCTGAAGGCAGAGGCTTAACCCACTGAGCCACCCAGGCGTCCCTATAGTTGTTTTTTTTTTTAAGATTTTATTTATTTATTTTGAGAGAGTAAGAGAGTGAGTGAGCACGAGCGAGGGTGAAGAGCAGAGGCAGAGGGAGCAGTAGACTGCCTGCTGAAGAGGGAGCCCAACTCTGGTCTTGATCCCAGGACGCTGGGATTATGACCTGAGCCAAAGGCAGATGCTCAACCAACTGAGCCACCCAGGCGCCCTTTGTCTTTTCATTTTCTTAACAGTGTCTCTTCCAGAGTAGAAGTTTTCATTTTAATGAGTCTATTTATCAACTTTTTTCTTTTATAGTTCAAGATTTTGTTTTAAGATTTTATTTATTTATTCCATAAAGAGAGAGAGAGAGAGAGAGTGGGGACAAAGGGAGGAGCAGAGGGTGAGGGACAGACTCTACACTGAGCACGGAGCCCAATGTGGGGCTCAATCCCAGGACCCTGAGATCATGACCTGGGCCAAAACCAAGAGTTGGTTTTTAACCGACTCCCAAGTATTCCACATTTTGTTTTTATCTACAAAATTTTGCCTAACCTTAAATCACAAATCTTTTGTCCTCTATTTTATTACAGAAGGCTTGTAGTTTAAGGCTTACATTTAGGTCTATGACTTCTTTCTTTCTTTCTTTTTAACATGTCGTGTTTTTTTGTTGTGTTTTTTAAGATTTTATTTATTTGAGAGAAAGTGCATGAGCAGGGGGTGGGGGGAGGGGAGCAGAGGAAGAAGCAGACTCTTCATTGAGCAGGGGGCCAGACGTGAGGCTCAATCCCAGGAAACTGGATCATGACCTGAGCTGAAGGCAGATGCTTAACCAACTGAGCCACCCAGACACCCTTGTCTGTGATTCATTTCAAGTTCATTTTTGTATATGGTATAGCATAAGTATCAAGTTTCTTTCTTTCTTTTTTTTTTTTTTTGGCATAATAATGTCCAATTGTTCCAGTACCATTTGTTGAAACTAACCTATTCTTTTTTTTTTTTTAAAGAGAAAGAAAGGGAGAGTAGGAGCAGGGGGAGCAGCAGAGGGAGAAGCAGACTCCCCACCAAGCAGCGAGCCCATGCAGGACTCGATCCCAGGATTCCTGGGATCATGAGCCGATCGGAAGGCAGATGCTGAACCACCTGAGCCACTCAGGTGCCCCGAAATCAACCTATTCTTGACTTTCATATTACATTATATATAAAAGCTCTTGTATTCATTTGTATTAAAGTCTGGTGAGGCTTGGGGATATAGAGGTGATACACTTGTATTCTTCTTTTTTTTTTTTTTTAAAGATTTTATTTATCAGTTTGTCAGAGAGAGAGCGCGCGCACACAAGCAGGCAGAGGCAGAGAGAGAAGCAGGCTTCCTGGCGAGCAAGGAGCTTGATTCGGGACTCGATTCCAAGACTCTGGGATCATGACCTGAGACATAGGCAGCGGCTTAACTGACTGAGCCACCCAGGCATCCCACACTTGTATTATTCTTTATAGTTCATGAAGTACTTCTGGTTATGTAATCTTATTTTGACCCACAAACAACTCCAGGAGGTAGAAATAATAATACTGTTCCTTCTATTTACAGTGAAGAGACCCAGAGGAGCTGAGTGTGTGGCCAAGATGACAAAGCTTTTGGTGCAATGTTCAATACATTATTAACAATCAATGAACACTGAGCTGCCTTTCCCAAGATGTAAGGCATTCCCATAATCTGCCCCGACTCAGGAGCCCTAGAAGCAAAAGTCAATGCTCACTGCTTAATTTTGAGTTTATCAGTCCTTGGAAACTGGAAAGGCTAAGAGATTTGGTGCAAGGAGGTCATTTGGGTTGCCTATAAGAGGTCACATATCTCAACCCTGCTATGTGAACTGGCCATATTCATGCAAACTTTATTCTATAAAAATGCAATCAGAAATATGTTCTTTAGAATATTACTGAGCTTCAGCAAGAAAAAAATCAGTTACCAAATAGTCCAAATATCAAAGCAACAAACTGATTTGGTTTATGGTTTTGGTCATTTCTTCAGCCCACTAGACATCCTCCTTTCTTTGGGAAGCACAGTCATATGTCACACCACTGGCATGGGCTCTTTGGAGCCATTTTGCTACCACCTGACTCTGCCTCCCCAGCCAGAGGTGGACACGTCACTCAGGGTGATGATTACATTGTTTCTTTGGGGAATGTAGGACTGAACTGAGTCTGTAGTTGGCTGGAATTTTAACCTGTGAACTGGGAGATGCACAGCAGCTATATTCTGCCCATCAGGTGAATTGGAGGAGAAATAAAAACAGATAGGCAGAGAGAAAAACAGATAGAAAAAGAAGGAAGTAGGGAGAGAGAAGTAGGGACTCAAGATTGCTTTATGTTTCTGGTTTCAGACCATTTCAATGGCCTAATTGTCTTTGGCTCTGTGAGAGCACCTCTCTATCCTTTAAAAGTTGCCCCCTTTTCTTGAGCTACTTATAACCAAAGAGTCCTAACTAGTACCATAAAGGTAAATTGAGTTATCATTGGGTAGAATGACAACGACCTTGAACTGGTTTATGGGGATTTAAAAATAGAGCTGACTTTTGGGGCAATGGTGCTGTAACTGGGAGACAAAATTTCCTCCCCTTTTTTTCTAAAATAAATTGCGTGAAAGGTTTGGACCACTAAGTGAACATCAGCTTGTACAATGAGACAATGAAGAGTATTATCCAGGTTGAACTATCATTTGTTTCCAACTGGGAAAGAGCAGGGAGAAGGAGCAAGAAAAAAAGGAGGACGGGACGGAAGCCAGCAGAGGAAGGAAAAAAAAGGTGCGACATGATGTAGTGCCCAGGAAATCTGTATGCATTTACATTTGGAAACTCCTTTACCTTGGGATGAAAGATGCTGATCAGTTGCCAAGTATTATTTTGTAAATTAGATGTTCTCTGTGAAATTCTCTTTCTGACACATTTCCAGCCATTTTTCTGAAGCAGCCTTTGTGAAATTACTCTTTCTTTACAAGCAGAATTAAATACTGTGGCCTTGTGTTTTCCTCCTTGCCCAGAGTCTCAGGTTTTGTGTGTTTTTTTTTTTTTTTTCCATGTTCCTGCCTTTGCCATTAAGTTTGATGAACAGAATGAATAATGAAAAGGAACGGGTGGGACAATGGGGCTGATTCACGGTTTGGGAAAACAGTGAATCGGCACAGAGCAAACAGTGGCCCTCCTTTTTGCTGGGGACATTGCAATGTTTGGCTGAAAGCATCTTGTTTGGATTCTTCCAACCAGTGGATAAGCATCTAAATGACCAGCGCAATATGGGGTTCCCATGGGTTGCCAGGGTCCCCAGGGGCACTTAAAACAATCCTGAGATACCCTGACAGAGCTGATGAACTTTGCAAACAGAGAGAAGTTATTCAAATCACCTTTAATTTCATTAAGAAGTCTCTATGTAAGATCCCAGAACTGGTATTTATTATTATGTCAGGATTTTCTCTGAGTTTTGTATTCTGCATCCACTCCTGGTAACTTAAACGGGATGTCAAGTGTTAAGCTTACATTTGGATTGATGTTCATTTGGAATGATTGGATTTGACTTGGACTTCACAAATAATTTACCTTTAGACAGACTAAATTTTTTTTTAAAGATTTTATTTATTTATTTGACAGAGAGAGATCACAAGTAGGCAGAGAGGCAGGCAGAGAGAGAGAGAGAGAGAGAGAGAAGCAGGCTCCCTGCTGAGCAGAGAGCCCGATGCGGGACTCGATCCCAGGACCCTGAGATCATGACCTGAGCCGAAGGCAGCGGCTTAACTCACTGAGCCACCCAGGCGCCCTAGACAGACTAAATTTGATCAAAATTAATTTGATGGGTAATTCAGAACTATCCATACATATCTGTATTGGTATTATATTGATATGCTGTTTTGTGACATTCACTGAGCAGTCTAATACAAAAATAGGAAGTTGTCAACAAACTTTAATCTACCATACAACTATTGGGGCGCCTGGGTGGCTCAGTAGGTTAAGCCGCTGCCTTCGGCTCAGGTCATGATCTCAGGGTCCTGGGATCGAGTACCCGCATCAGGCTCTCTGCTCAGCAGGGAGCCTGCTTCCCTCTCTCTCTCTCTGCCTGCCTCTCCATCTACTTGTGATTTCTCTCTGTCAAATAAATAAATAAAATCTTTTAAAAAAAAATTCTTTAAAAAAAAAAATCTACCATACAACTATTAATGGATGTGTTGTGTGTGACTGTATGAATGAACCATCATTTATTTAACTAGTCCCTTCTTGGACATTTAGGTTGTTTTCAGATTTTCATAGCTATAAACCATGCTTCAGTAAAAATTATTATAACTAAAACTTTGCATCTTTCCTTATTTCCATTGGAAAGAAATCCTGGATTTTGATTGCTGGGTCAGAAGTGATGTGTATTTTTATGGTTGACTCATACTGAAAAATTCCTTCCAGAATACAATGTATACATCCTCTGGGTATGAAAGTGTTTTCCTTCACACACACACACACCCAGCTCTCCAGTCAAAACTTTACTTAGTTAAGGGGCACCTCATTGGCTCAGTTGGAAGAGCATGGGACTCTTGACCTCAGGGGTTGTGAGTTCCAGTCCCATGTTAGTTGTTGCGATTACGTAAATAAATAAAACTTAAAATAAAAAAAAAAAGATTTTGTTTATTTATTTGACACAGAGAGACACAGCAAGAGAGGGAACACAAGTAGGGGGAGTGGGAGAGGGAGAAGCAGGCTTCCCACTGAGGAAGGGAACCCAAATCAGGGCTTGATCCCAGGATCCTGGGATCATGAACTGAGCCGAAGACAAGAGCTTAATGACTGAGCCACCCAAGCAGGCACCCCTAAAAAAATTTTTTTTTAAAAACCCAAGCTTTACTTAGTTAATTTTTTTTCCAGGTAAATGATCATATAATCTACAAATAATGACTTTTTTTTTTTTTTTTAACAAAGCCTGACTGCTACATGCAGCACTCCATTTGGATATGCCGGGAGTCTTGGAAGCTTGACCACCCTAGATTCTCCCATAAATCAACTTTTGAGAGTTTGTTTAGAGGTTCTAGCAGAGGACTGCTGCAGCTGCTCTTATACCCCAGACCGAAGAATGGTCCTCCTCTATCGGGTAAGCTCACAGCCTCGGGAGTGACACACATGGTGCGGTGAGGGCAGAGGGGAACCTAGCCTCCAGATCAGCTGAACCGACCCTGACGATTAATGGAGTGACAGATGTCTCAGCCAGATCACCTTCACATCCATGACTTTTTTCTTTTATCTACCAGATGGGCAAAAGTTGCAAGATTTCATAATATATATTTGTTGGTGACAATATGCATAGATGGATGCTCTAAAACTCTATAAACTGGTACATACTTTTGAAGAATAATTTGAGTATTTGCAAAAATCTTTTTTTTCTTTTTTGTAAAGATTATTTATTTATTTATTTGACAGACAGATCACAAGTAGGCAGAGAGGCAGGCAGAGAGAGAGGAAGGGAAGCAGGCTCCCTGCCAAGCAGAGAGCCCAACTGGGGGCTCGATCCCTGGACTCTGGGATCATGACCTGAGCCGAAGGCAGAGGCTTAACCCACTGAGCCACCCAGGCGCCCCACTGCAATTTCAATTCTAAAAGACTATCTTTCAGGGCACTTGGGTGGCTCAGTGGGTTAGGGCCTCTGCCTTCAGCTCAGGTCATGGTCCCAGGGTCCTGGGATCGAGCCCCGCATCGGGATCTCTGCTCAGCAGGGAGCCTGCTTCCTCCTCTCTCTCTGCCGGCCTCTCTGCCTACTTGTGATCTCTGTCTGTCAAGTGGGTGAATAAAATCTTTAAAAAAAAAAAAAAAGACTATCTTTCACAAGTGAACTAAGATGTATATATAACGGTTTTCATTGAAGTACTTTTTAAGGTTAAAAAAATTAAAACAACTTAGGGCGCCTGGATGGCTCAGTGGGTTGGGCCGCTGCCTTCGGCTCAGGTCATGATCTTGGTGTCCTGGAATCGAGTTCCGCATCGGGCTCTCTGCTCAGCGGGGAGCCTGCTTCCTCCTCTCTCTCTCTGCCTGCCTCTCTGCCTACTCGTGATCTCTCTCTGTCAAATAAATAAATAAAATCCTTTAAAAAAATTAAAACAACTTAAAATTCATCAGTAGGATATAGTTAGGTAAATTATGGCACATTTATACTATGAAATACTGTGCAGCCATTGAAAAGGATAAGGTCGATGGCTAATAGCAGCCATGAACTCAGTCCATGCTATTTTGCTAAGTTTAGAAAACATGTTGCGGGATAATAATATACTATGATCCCAATTTTACTTTAAAAATGCATGTGTAGGGGCGCCTGGGTGACTCAGTGGGTTAAAGCCTCTGCCTTTGGCTCAGGTCATGATCTGAGGGTCCTGGGATCAAGCCCCATATCAGGCTTTCTACTCAGCAGGGACCCTGCTTCCCTCTCTCTCTCTACCTGCCTCTCTGTCTACTTGTGATCTCTCTCTGTCAAATAAATAAAATCTAAAAAAAAAAAAAAAAAAAGAAGTACCCTGTTGTTCTTATTTAAGTAGGAGATTTTATCGGCTTAGTTTTTTGAATTTTATTAAAGACTTTTTTGTTCATCCACTAGGGTGATCATATAGATATTCTTTTTAGTTTAAATAATATTATGGGGGTGCCTGGGTGGCTCAGTCGTTAAGCGTCCGCCTTTGGCTCAGGTCATGATCCCAGGGTCCGGGAATCCAGCCCCACGTCAGGATCCCTGCTCAGTGGGGAGTCTGCTTCTCACTCTCCCTCTGTCCCTGCTCATATTCCCTCTCTCACTGTCTCTCTCCCTGTCAAATAAATAAATAAAACCTTTTAAAAAATAATATTATGAATTATATTAATACATTTTCAAATGTCAAACAATCCTATAGTTCCTTGAATAAATCATTCTTGGTCATAGTGTTATTATTTTAGTGTACTTAAACATTTGATATTTTTATTGTGGCAAAAAAATACATAACATAACCATTTTCAAGTATATAATTCAGAAGTGTTAAGTATATATCAGAAGTGTTGTTCTAAAATAGATCTCCAGAACTTTTTCATCTTGCAAAACTGATATACCCTTTAAAGAACTATTCTGCTTTTTCTCCTTCTCCCCCATCCCTCGTAACCATCACTCTCCTTTCAGTTTTTACAAATGTGGCTACTTTAGACAGCTCATATAAGTGGAATCATACAGTGTTTGTGTTCTTGGGATTGGTTTATTTTACTTAGCAATGGCCTTAAGTTTCATCCACGTTGTAGTATGTGACAGGATGTACTTCCTTTTTAAAGCCTGAATAATATGTCATTGTATGTTTGTATCACATTCTCTTTATTCATCCATTCATCCATGGGCATTTGGGTTGCTTCCACCTCTTGGCTATTGTGAGGAGTGCTGCTATGAACATAGCAAATATCTCTTCAAGACCATACTTTCAATTCTTTTGGATACCCAAAAGTAGGATTACTGGGTCACACAGAAGGCCTATTTTTAATTTTTCAAAAGATTTTATTTAATGAGGCGCCTGAGTGGTTTTGTCTCAGTTAAGTGGTCATGATCTCAGTGTCCTGGGATTGAGCCCCGCATCAAGGTCCCTGCTCAGCAGGGAGTCTGCTTCTCCCTCTGTCTCTCACCCCACTTTTGTGCTCTCTCTCTTTCTCAAGAAGAGAGAAGATGAGTTGGGAGAGGAACAAAGACAGAGGGAGATGGAGAAGCAGACTCCCCCGTTCAGCAGGGAGCCCGATGCCGGGCTAAATCCCAGGACCCTGGGTCATGACCCCAGCTGAGGACAGACATTTAATGGACTGAGCCAACCACACACTCTTATTTTTAATTTCTTAAAGAGTCACCTCACTGTTTTCTACAGTGGTTGTACCATTTTACAACCCCTCACCAATAGGGTATAAGGGTTCCAGTTTCCCATTTCTCTACATTCTTGGCAACACTTATTATTTACTATTTTTTTATATCAGCCATCATAAATATGAGATGATATCTCATTGGGTTTTGATTTGCATTTCTCTGATGATTAGTTACGTTGACTATCTTTTCATACGCTTCTTTACTATTTTTGCAGAAATACAAAATCCCATTCTAAAATTCATGTGGCATCTTAAGGGATCCCAAGCAGCCAGAAAAGAAGAGCAAAGTTAGAGGACTTACATCATAATGTCAAAACTTAATACAAATTCACGGTAATCAAAACCCTGTGAAACTGGCATAAGGACAGACACATGGATCAGTGAAACAGAAGAAAGAACCCAGAAATAAACCTTTGCATGTATGGTCAGTTGCTCTTCAGTGTGGGTGCCAAGATCCTGCAATGTGGAAAGGACAGTCTTTTCAACAAATGGTGCTGGGAAAATTGAATATCCATGTGCAAAAGAATTAAATTGGACCCTTACCTTACACCATATACAAAAATCAACTCAAAATAGATCAGAGGCCACTTAGAATTGGAAGTCTGTAAAATATAAATTTAATATCCTTAACAGAGCTGTGTGAATTGTTTATTTCACATTGTGTGAATTGGAATAGTTCTGCTTTTAGAGGAATTGGATTCATCCAAGCTCTCAAATTTCTGTGTGTAGAGTCTTTCATAATATTCCCTTGTTATCTCTTTGGTGTTGCAGAGTCTATAATTATATCCCCTTTTTCATTCCTGATATTGGTAAATTGTGTCTTCTCACTTTGTTAGAATTTTAAAACCTCCAAGAGATAGAAATCAGACATTTAAAGAAAAATTAACACCAATCCTACATAATCTCTTCCAGGAAATAGAAGACAAGGGAACACTTCCCTCCTGGTATTTTCCTGGTCTCTGAACCAGAAAAGAGAGCCTAAAAAAAAGATAATAAAACTATAGACTAATATCCCTCATGAGTACACACACAAAAATATTGAACAAAATGCTACCCAGTAGATTTCAGGAACATATAAAAATAATTATGCATCATGACCAAGTGGCATTCATTCCAGGGATGCAAGGCTATCTCAATATGTGAAATTAATATAATCTGCTTTATTAACAGGTTAAAGAAGAAACAATCACATGGTTATAACAAGTGCTGCAGAAAAATCATCTGGAAAAAACCCAATACTCTCTCATGATAAAAACTCACAAATATAGGAATGGAGGAGAACTTCCTCAATTTCATAAAGAACATCTGCAGAGTGGCGCCTGGGTGGCTCAGTCATTAAGCATCTGCCTTTGGCTCAGATCATGACCCCAGGGTTCTGGGATAGAGCCCCGCATTGGGTTCCACGGGCAACCTGCTTCTCCCTCTCCCACTACCCCTGCCATGTCCCCTCTCTTGCTGTGTCACTCCCTGTCAAATAAATAAATAAATAAAATCTTAAGAAAAAAAAAAAAAGAACATCTTCAGAAATTGTGAATGCTTTCTTCCAAAGATTGGGAACAGGTCAATGATACCCGCTCTTATCACACTTTTTTAAAAAAATATTTTATTTATTTATTTGACAGGTAGAGATCACAAGTAGGCAGAGAGGCAGGCAGAGAGAGAGAGAGGGAAGCAGGCTTCCCGCCGAGCAGAGAACCCGATGCAGAACTCGATCTCAGGACCCCGAGATCATGACCTGAGCCGAAGGCAGCAGCTCAACCCACTGAGCCACTCAGGCGCCCCCTCTCTTATCACTCTTAATCAACTTCATTCTGCAAATGCAATAGGCACAAGAAAGAAACAGAAGTCGTATACTCATAAAGGAAGAAATAAATATGTCCCTATTTCATATAACATAATTGTCTTCATAGAAAATCCCAAGGAATCTCCAAAGAAAACATCCAAACTCATCAGTGACTTTAGCAAAGTTTGAAGATAAAAGATAAACATACAAAAATCAGTTGCATTTATGTATACTAGCAATGAACAGTAGCCACCCAAATTAAAAATACAATGCATTTATAATCACTGAAAAAATGTGAATTACTTAGGTGCAAACCTAACAAAATGTGTATAGGACTTACACACTGAAATATGTAAACTGCTGATGGGAAAAGGACATAACGAAAAAGAGAGGCATATGGTATTCATGAATTGGAAGACTCAACATAGTAAAGATGTCAATTCTCTCCCAATTTATATATAGGTTTAACGAAATTACTGTTAAAATATCACCTAGGTTTTTTTTTTAGATACCAGGCAAGATTTTTCTACAATGTGTACGGCTACAAAGGAACTTGAAGAGCTAAAACAATCTTGAAAAAGTAGAATAAAGTAGGAGGAATCACTTGTGTCAATGTTAAGTTTTATCACGTAGCTATAGTAACCAAGACTGTGTAGTATTGATGGACAAGTGAAGAGGTAGACACACAGATCAATGGGACAGAATAAAAACTTCAGATAGAGACCTACACAAATAAGCCTAACGGATTTTTGACAAAAGTGTAGGAAACAATTCAGTAGAGAAAAGATAGTCTTTCCAATAAATGGGGCTGGAGTAACTGGACATCCATGGTAAAAAAAAAAAAAAAAAAAAGCATCACCCTAATTTTCACACCTTATATAAAAAATAACCTGAAGTGGGATCACAGACTTAAATATAAAACTATAGTAATATCAGAAAAAAATAAGAAGAAATCTTTGCAATCTAGGGCTAGGCAGAGATCTTGAGACTGACACCAGATGACAGTTTATAAAAGGGAAAATTGATAAACTGGGCTTTATCAAAATTAAAATCTTCTGTGAAAGACCCTATTAAGAGCATGAAAAGTCAAACTTACAACTCTGAGAAACTGTTTGGAAATCACATATCCAACAAAGGAGTAGTATCTAGAATATATAAAGAAGTCTTAAATTTAACAGTAAGAGACAAACCAATTAGAAAGGGAGCCAAAGACACGAAGAACCAATTTACTGAAGAGAATATACAGATGGCAACGAAGCACAAGAAAAGATGTTCAGTATCATTAGCCATCAGGTAATCGTAAATTAAAATCACAGTGAGATATCACTACAAATTTATTAAAAATGGCCAAAATAAAAATTAGTGACAACACCAAATGTTGGCAAGGATTTGGAGAAACAGGATTACTCATATATTACTAGTGGGAATATAAAATAGTAGAGCCACTCTGGAAAATAGTCGGGCAGGTTTTTTTTTTTTTTTAAAGATTTTATTTATTTATCCGACAGACAGAGATCACAAGTTGACAGAAAGAGAGGAAGGGAAGTAGTCTCCCCGCCGAGCACAGAGACCTACACAGCTCGATCCCAGGACCCTGAGATCATGACCCCCGAGCCGAAGGCAGAGCCTTTAACCCACTCAGCCACCTAGGTGCTCACCCCCTTTTTTTTAAACGAAACATGCAACTATCACGTTATCCAGCAATTGTAGTCCTGTATGTTTATCCCAGAGAAATGAAAACTTAATGAATATTAAGAGAAATGAAAATGTTCACACAAAAACACTTACACAAATTTCAGAGCTCCTTAACTCATAATGGCATCAGACTGGAAACAACCAGATGCTCTTTAACAAGTGAGTTGTTAAACCGTGTTACATCCGTACTGTGGCGTAATACTTAGCAATAAAAAGGCATGAACTAGTGAACATACACAGTCTAGATCCAGCTCCAGAGAATTATGCTGAGTGAAACAAAAGCCAGTCTCAAAAAAACTGGCTTACATACTGTTTGATTCCATTTATAAAACATTCTTAAGTTAATAAAATTCTAGAAATAAAGAACGGATTAGTGGTTGTTAGGGGTTATGAAAGGGGTAGGAGGGAGGGAACTAGGTTTGGCTCTAAAAGGGCAATAGGAGGGGTGCCTGGGTGGCTCAGTGGGTTAAGCCACTGCCTTCGGCTCAGGTCATGATCTCAGGGTCCTGGGATCAAGGCCCGCATCGGGCTCTGTGCTTAGCGGGGAGCCTGCTTCCTCCTCTCTCTCTGCCTGCCTCTCTGCCTACTTGTGATCTCTCTCTGTCAAATAAATAAATAAAATCTTTAAAAAAAAATAAAAGGGCAATAGGAGGGGGCGCCTGGGTGGCTCAGTGGGTTAAGCCGCTGCCTTTGGCTCGGGTCGTGATCTCGGGGTCCTGGGATCGAGTCCCGCATCGGGCTCTCTGCTCGGCAGGGAGCCTGCTTCCTCCTCTCTCTCTCTGCTTACTTGTGATCTCTCTCTGTAAAAAAAAAAACAAATCTTTAAAAGGGCAATAGGAGGGATCCTTCTACAGATGGGGATGTTCTATATCTTGATTGTACCAATGTCAATATTACTACTTGTGATATTGTACTATAGTTTTGCAAGATGTTACTGTTGGGGTATTATCTAAGGGATCTGTAATATTTTTTACAGCTGTGTACTCACCCATAATTGTCTTATAATAAAAAGCTGGCTTTTTTTTTTTTTTTTTTAAGATTTTGCTTATTTGGGATGCCTGGATGTCTCAGTCAGTTAAGCATCAGCTCAGGTCATGATCCCAGGGTCCTGGGATTGAGTACCATATTGGGATGCTTGCTCAGTGAGAAGTCTGTTTCTCCCGCTGCCTGCCACTCCCCCTGCTTGTGCTCTCTCTGACAAATAAAGAAATAAAAAAATTTTTTTAAGATTTTATTTATTTATTTGACAGACAGAGATCACAAGTAGGCAGAGAGGCAGGCAGAGAGAGAGGAGGAAGCAGACTCCCCACTGAGCAGAGAGCTCCATGCGGGGCTCAGGACCTGGGACCGAAGGCAGAGGCTTTAACCCACTGAGCCACCCAGGCGCCTCAAGAAATAAAAATTTTTAAAAAGATTTTATTTTTTTCTTTGAGAGAGAATGAGAGAGAGAGAGCGCGCACATGAGTGGGGGGTGAGGGTAGAGGGAGAGGGAGAAGCACACTCCCCAATGAACAGGGAGCCTGACATGGGACTCAGTTCCAAGGCCCTGGGATCATGACCCGCACCAAAGGCAGATGTTTAACTAACTGAGCCACCCAGGTGCCCCTTAAAATAAAAAATTTAATTAAAAATATAAAGATAATAAAGAACTGCCCCATGTAATAGTGGTCCTGTGAGAGACACTAAAACAAAACAGAACAAAACAAAACCCCTCCAATTTTACGAGGAAGAAGTTTGGAACAAAATTTTCCATGCTTTTATTTTGTATATATTATAAGATTTTATTTTATTTATTTTTATTTTTATTTTATTTTTTTTTTTTAAAGATTTTATTTATTTATTTATTTGACAGAGAGAGATTACAAGTAGCCAGAGAGGCAGGCAGAGAGAGAGAGAGGAGGAAGCAGGCTCCCTGCAGAGCAGAGAGCCCGATGCGGGACTCGATCCCAGGACCCTGAGATCATGACCTGAGCCGAAGGCAGCGGCTTAACCCACTGAGCCACCCAGGCGCCCTATAAGATTTTATTTTAAAGTTATCTCTGTATCCAATATGGGGCTCAAACTTACAATTCTGAGATCAAGAATGGTATGCTCTACCGACTGAGCCAGCCAGGTGCTTCAAAACACTACATGCTTTTAAATATAGATGTGTCAAAAGTGATGGTAAGGAAAAGAATATTGTACGTACTGTACACTGGAGTACAAAAGGAAATCATAAATTCTGGACATGCAGCCATATCAACTTACCTTTAAAAAAGGACTGAGTTAGTGCATTAATTTTTTTTAATGAAGAAATGAATGTGGTGTGAGTTGTGAATGCTGTTGAGGATGGACAGCGAGATGATAGAAACTTCCTTCTGTTGGCGTAGGATGATGGAGGGGGTGTCAGTTTGTGTCCCCAGACCTTACTTCAAACAGAACAGAGAAGCTCTGGAGTTAAAATATGTATATATGTAGACATTCTGTGTAATATTTTGTTCAAAAAAAATAAACTTAGGAGAAAAAGAAAATACAAAAACCATGATTTAGGGTATGTCTTGATGTAACTTAGCATTAGTGGTTTTTCTGGACCATCATTTGGAGACCCAAAATTCAGTCCTTCCTTTCTCTGTACAGTCAACAGGGGAGAGAGAAACAGTAGAAATAGCAACTGAGAGAGAAAAAGTGTACTCTTATGGGAGTCAGGAACGTTCTCTTTGGAAGATGAAGGCTCCTGATTTATGGTCTTACACAAAGACAATGAAAGGAACTCCATACCCAATAGGACAGTCTAGCTCTCAAGATATTAAAGCCTTCCAGTCCAAATTATCTTTCCAGTCTTACAGCCCGTATATTTCTCCCTTCTTCCCACTCTAGCCCTCCATCTACCTTCTGCTCCTCTCTCATATACACAAACATTCCTTTTCAGCTACCTTGGAGCCATTTCTTTCTTTCCTTTTTACATATTTATTTATTTATTTACTCAACAGACAGAGATCATAAGCAGGCAGAGAGAGAGGGGAAAGCAGGCTCCCTGCCAAGCAGAGAGCCCCACGCGGGGCTTGAACCCAGGACCCTGGGATCATGACCTGAGCCGAAGGCAGAGGCTTTAACCCACTGAGCCACCCAGGCACCTCGTACCATTTCTTGTTTCCAGATCTTGCCTTCCACATTATCTTCATGTCTTTGCTCAAGCCATTCTTTCCACCTAGATTTCCTTTCCTCAGTATGGTAGCTGCTAGCTACACAGGATATTAAGAACTTGAAATGTGCCTAGTGTGGAATGAGATATACTATAGATATAAAATAAACACCAGATTTCAAAAAGTATGAGGAAAAAAAACTAATTCCATCTCTTTTTACTTTTGAAAATGTAACTGTCACAAAACTAACATCTTTTTACTTTTGAAAATGTAACTGCCACAAAATTTACCATTACATGTATGGTTTGTATTATATATCTATAATGTGCTTTAGAGCCAGGAAGTTTTGACCCTTATATATTGACCTTAAGGACATGATACCCCAACATTTGCAAATCCAAGTGCTTTAATCATAATTATAGCAACTTCAGTGCATTTTTAGGGAAAATGAACTTATCAGAGCAATCTCTATTAACCGATTTAATTATTTGATCAATTCTCTGTTTAGCAGAATTAAACCACTTCTGATTTTTACATTTTCACTTTTGATTTTAGTGAAATTATTTTCATTGGTATCAGTTCTTTCTTCTAATAATTTTTTTTTAAGATTTTATTTATTTGTCAGAGAGAGAGAGGGAGAGAGAGCGAGCACAGGTAGACAGAATGACAGGCAGAGGCAGAGGGAGAAGCAGGCTCCCTGCCGAGCAAGGAGCCCGATGTGTGACTCGATCCCAGGACGCTGGGATCATGACCTGAGCCGAAGGCAGCTGCTTAACCAACTGAGCCACCCAGGTGTCCCTCTTCTAATAATTTCTTAAAGGAAATTTGACTTATCAGAGTTTCTTATAGTTTCTTTATTTAATGTGTTTTTTCTCTTTTTTGTGTCTTCTATTACTGTGAGTATCCTTTGTGGTCATGATTTTGATCATATGCAATTTTCCTGGGTCAAATGTTATAGGTAAAAAATTTATTGTGTGCCATTTTATTTTTTTAAAGATCTATTTGTTGGGACGCCTGGGTGGCTCAGTTGGTTAAGCAGCTGCCTTCGGCTCAGGTCATGATCCCAGCGTCCTGGGATCGAGTCCCATATCGGGCTCCTTGCTCGGCAGGGAGCCTGCTTCTGCCTCTGCCTGCCTCTCTGTCTGCCTGTGCTCACTCGCTCTCTCTCCCTCTATCTCTGACAAATAAATAAATAAAATCTTTAAAAAAAAAAAAGATCTATTTGTTTATTTGAGAGAGGGAGAGAGAGAGTGTGAGCATGTGAGTGCTACCATGAACAGGGGAGGGATAGAGGGAGAGGGAGAGAGAGAATCTCCAGCAGACTCCCCACTGAGCAGGGAGCTTGAGCTTAAGATCATGAGCCTGAGATTATGACCTGAGCCAAAACCAGGAATTTTCCACTCAACCAGCTGAGTTGTCCAGGTGCTCCTACTATGTACTGTTTTAGCCATTTCTACTAGTAATATTCACAGTAATTGGGTAAAAGACCAATTGTTTATATCAAATTTTAAATTTATGCCTGAAAAGTTGTGGGCGGATCTTCAGTAATCTAGGGTAGTTCTTTTGCCCAAGATCTCTTAACTGTATTGCTTGTCTGATTTCTCTATAACTTCTGATGACTCCATGCCTTTGGTAAGACAAAGATCAAAGGAGAGGGTCAGAATATCCTTAAGGAATTATTGTTATTCTTTTAAGTGTAATAATGGTATCATGATTATGTTTTTTAAAAGTTTTTTTTTTAGACATACTAAACTATTAATGAGTGAAATAAAATATCTAGAATGTGCTTCAAAATAATATGGTGGGAGCCTGGTTGGCTCAGATCACGGATCGTGCAACTTTTGATCTCAGGATTATGAGTTCAGGCCCCACACTGAGCATAGAGCTTACGTTATAAAAATAATAATAATATGGAGAGAGAAATGAACAGGAGTGTATGAAATAAGGTTAGCCATGAGTTTATAATTGTCAAATCTGCTGATGGGCATATGAGGGTTCATTATAACATTCTGTCTACTTCTGTATACATTTGAAATTTTACATATAAAAAGGTAAAATAGGGGTGCCTGGGTGGCTCAGTCGTTAGGTGTCTGCCTTTGGCTTAGGTCATGATCCCTCAGTCCTAGGATCGAGGCCCGCATAGGGCTCCCAGCTCCACAGGAAGCCTACTTCTTCATCTCCCACTCCTCCTGCTTGTGTTCTGTCTCTCACTGTGTCTCTCTCTGTCAAATAAATGAATGAAAAAAAAAGGTAAAATAATAACACAATTTTTAAAAAGATTTATCTGACAGAGAGTGTAGAGGAAGGGGAAGGACAGAAGGAGAGGGAGAGGGAGTCTTTTCCTTTTTAAGCAGACTCTTTGCTGAGCTTGGAGCCCCATGCATGGCTCCATCTCACAACCCTGAGATCACGACTTGAGCTGAAACTAAGAGTCTGACACTCAACCGACTGAGCTTCCCAGACTCCCCAATAAAATAATTATTTTTAAGTCCTTGGGATCAAAAGAACAGGGTCAAAATATATTTGTTTGGTTTTTGTCTTTATCTTTATCCACAGCTATAAAATGAAATCCAGGGGTGTCAGTGTGGCTCAGTCTGTTGAGTGATTTTGACTCAGGTCAAAGTCATCTCAGGGTCCTAAGACTGAGCCCTGCATTGGGCTCTGTGCTGTGTGGAGCCTACTTGAGATTCTCTCTCTCCCTTTGGCCCTCCCCAACTCATGTTCTTGCATGCTCTCTCTCTCAAAAAAGAAAAATAAATAAATGATAATTTAAAAAATGAAATCCAAATTCTATATACTGTGTTCTCAAGGTCCTGCATGATCTGATTCCTACTTGTCTTTCTGATCTTGTCTCCTACTTCTTTTCTTTGATGCGCTATTAGAGAATAAAATGTGAATGGTGTCCCCTGTACCAATATAGTCAAGAAGCCTCCTTCCTCACCATCATTTCATTCTACCTACCAGGACCTTCTTTCATTTCCTGGGACCCAGCAAGCATTTTCCTGTCTCAGGGCTTTTGCACTTGTCCCTTAAACTGCAATCCCTTGGTTACTCCAGTCTTAGCTTAAATGTCCTTCATTCAGAAATGTTTTCTCTTACTACCCTCACTAGAGCAAGTCTTTCCTATTTTTTCACTTCAATATTGTTTATTGCCATCATAGTTTTGTCACCTTTTTTCCTGTGGCTTCTACTGGAATACAAACAAACTCCATGACCTCAGGGATTCTATTTGTTCTGTTCATTGTGTCTGGTACATAAATATTTGGTGAATGAGTGAATTAAAATTCTAGCCATTTTTTTAAGGTCTGCTTTAAATCATCTCCCTCATAAAGCCTTCTTTGAGTCCCTCAGAATCTTTTACTCTACTAGGTGTACACACAGACATAAAAGGAAGAAAGCTTGTTTTACTTTCCTCATGGTCTATGGTGGTGACATCTAGAATGAATTTGACATGTCCTTTTGTGTTGTTTCTTTATGTTAGCATTTTACAAATTATTTTTCTCTATATATTTTAAAAGTTTTCAGATTACAAAGTGCAGCCTGTAAACATTTTTTCTATGTCTGGGTTGAGAGTTTCACCTTATAGTCTTTGTTTCTATGGTTTCCCAATGTTCGTGACACATGAGGATGTCATGATGCTGAGATGAAGAATGACTGGTTTAGTTGGACCTGCCCTCACTGACATGCCCATGCTTTGGAGAAACACAGGTACACAAATTAATTAGCTAAAATCTCCTACAGTGAGTCTCTTGCCAGTTGGGTCATGGTTTTCTGATGGGACTTTGATTCACATAAATTGTATACCTGAAAGCTATCTTCTCACCATTTGCTAATTGCTTTCTATCATATATGAACATACAACAATGTGTCTTTGCCTATAAACAAAGGGCAGTTTAATTCTCAAAACAAAGTTTTAACATTTGTGCTCATTGTTACAACTGAAACCAATATAACACTGTATGTTAACTATAGTGGAATTAAAAAGTAATAATACAAGTAATAATTTAAGAAAAGAAAAAAATTTGTGCTCATTGTAAACAGATTTTAGAAGACATTTTGTCCTCTCCCCAATAGTATTTTTGGAGTGTTTCTTCCAGTCAGCTTATTTGCAGAATTGTTTAAACTAACACTAATTTTACTGCAGCAATTGAAACAAATGTTTCCATTTTGAAAATGTCTGCTGAAAAAATAAAGATCTGCAATTCAAATGAATGGGGAGATTGTTAAATTGTGGTAAGTCAAATGGATGTTTATACTTACTCTTTTCTCAAAAAACATCATCCACAATATTCATTATTAAATGTTTTCTGGATAGATGTAGTAGATTCTAGTAAGTCCTTATGAATTATGATGGATGGCATAGATGTCCTGATTCTCCATTCTTAAAAGACAAGTGTTTATTAAGATGGATCTATCATTTGAGCAACTGAAAAGAAAGTGCACAGAACCATAACACATCACTCCACATCAAGTCAGGCATATAACACAGTTTCATTTCCATTTGGAAAAATTATAATCCAAGGAAAGTTTTTATATATTCCTCCCAAGGGGGTTTGTACTTTAAAGGAGTCCTACAGGGGCGCCTGGGTGGCGCAGTTGGTTAAACGACTGCCTCCGGCTCAGGGCGTGATCCTGGAGTCCCGGGATCGAGTCCCGGGATCGAGTCCCACATCAGGCTCCCAGCTCCATGGGGAGTCTGCTTCGCTCTCTGACCTTCTCCTCGCTCATTCTCTCTCTCACTGTCTCTCTCTCTCAAATAAATAAAATAAAATCTTTAAAAAAAAATAAATAAAGGAGTGCTACAGAAATAAAAGCTGATCTCAATTTATCGTGTAATCACATAAAAACAGATTTTAAAGATTCTAAATAGATGAGTCCATGAGCTCAAGGTTTACAGCAATCACTACTACCTATTTGTCTTAAATCAGTGTTTATCAATGTGATTCTGATTTCTTTCTGGGTAATTCTGTTGGCTTTTGGAACATTCATTTTAAAAATAACTGATTTACTCAGCTGATTAAATACCAGGGAGTGTGATATCACACAACAATAAATATTTTAAAAGGTAAAAATGAACCAAAGGTAGATTCTTAGAACAAGAGAGGTTAATTTATTTCATGTTTACTGACTGTTACGGGACACAGCACAGACCAAACCTCTGTGCCTCCTCTTGTTGTCTTTGTCCAACTTAAGAATTCCAAAGCTGTAAACCTGAAAAAGACCTTCCAGAGACCTTTTGATTTCCTTCCTTGCCTTTGTAAAGAAAAACCCAAGCCCTCCAGACAACCATCCCTCACTCATGCTCCTCCTGAACACCTTCAGGGATAGAGACAATCTTTCTCTGGAAAAGGAAACTTGCTTTGGTATCAGGAAGCAGAAATGGTTACATGATTACCTAGGATTCCCCACTAAGGTACTATATATCACAAATGCAGCATCATCTCTCCATTTCTCACAGAAGTCTTGTAAGCTGGCTATTTATTAGGTCTATTTTATGGAGAAACCTAGGCCAGAGAGTAATTTAGCAAGGTTGCACTTCCGGTAAATGGCTGATCCAGGATTCATGCCCAAGTGCTCTCTTTCATTAACCCAACTGCTTCTTAAAGTCAGTGTATGCATTTACCTACATAAAGGGAATTAATAAAATCAATAAACATAAGCCTAAACCTACGTTTTAGGAAACGAGTTTCCTTGGACAATATAAACTTAATAGATAGATAATCACACTAGATACCTTTTACTTAGGGACTGTTCCATATTGAAAAGTTCAGAACTTCAAATTAAGCCCATTTTATTTTATTTTCAATTTTAGTTAACATACAGTGCAATATAAATCTGGCCTGTTTTAAATCAAATAGCTCTGTGTGGAATAAATAGACTGCAAATCCGCCAGACTTCTTCGTCATTAGTATGTTAACCTATAATTTACCAAACACACACATACACGCACACACACAAAGGCGTGAGCACCTTCTGAGATTAAAGTTCCAGGTCTTTCTTTGGGGGTCAGTTTTGAGACTTAAAGTGTCCCAAACGTGTGTGTGACTAAGGAAAAGAATAGCTGAATCATGTCTAAAAGCGAATCCTCCAAATTAAAGATCTGTAATAAAAAATGAAACAATTGGGCTTTCCATCAGCCTTTTAACCTCAACAGCTCCTCTCTCCAAACCAATCCTATATACTTCCCTCCTCTTCGCCCCCACCAAACTGGGAAATAAAGCCGAAGGCCGGACGTAGCTTGGCCCGAGCTCCACTTGATTCTGAAGCCCATCGGGGCCCGCAATCCACGGGTCCCAACGGGTCCCCGCTGTTGGCCGGGAGAAGCGGGGACAGCTCTGTTTGTGGGCAAAAGCAGGACGGGGAGGTGAACAGAGCCGGAATTCATGAGGTCCCTGAACCGTCAGACGCGGGTGTAGGAAAAAGGAACCCAAGGTTACAGACGCGAGCAGAACGCGAGAAGGCGCACCTCCTGCGCAAACTCGATCGCCCGCCACTCGGTACCGCCAAACCGCATCGCACACCAGCCCGCTAAGCGGAAGGCTGCGCTGCTTAGGGCCCGGCCCAGGCCGGCGCATGCGCCGCAGCCCTCTCCGCTCCCGGCCCCCCCCTCCCCTCTCTCATCCCCGCGGGTTTGGGGCGGCGGCGGCGGCGGCGGCGGCAGCGGCGGCGCGGTGACGTCAGGGCGTTGGGGCAGCTCCTGTGACAGACGGAGCTGGAGCGGCGGGGCGGCGGCGGAGTCCGGCTACTGAGATAGCGAGTGAGCTAGCGAACGAGCAGCGATCCCGGAGCCCAAGGAGCGAGAAAGAGAAGGAGGAGAGCTCGGGCGCGAGCGAGAGAAACCGCGAGCGTCAAGCTTGGGCTCGAGCCCCGGAACGGCTGAGGAGCCCGCCCGCTCCCCTCCCCTCCCCCTTCCCGGGACCGGGCCCAGCGCGCCATCCTCCCCCTCCCTCCTTCCCTCCCTCCCTCCTTCCTCCCTTCCCTCTCCCTCTCCCCCTCCCCCGCCGGTGGATGGGAGTGAAGGACGGAAGAGGCCCTGCGGAGGCGGCGGTGCAGCGCTCCGGTAAGGCGGCGAGGGTCTGCGCCCTCCCCTCTGTCTTCTCCACAGCGCTCGGGCGGCTGCGGGCCGGGCCGGGCGGCCTGACGAGGTGGCTGCGCCGGTCCCCTCCCTCCCATTCTCCCCTCCCCCTGCCGCCGCCGCCTCCTCCTTCTTCTTCTCTCCTCGCTCTCAAAATGGCGGCCGCGACGGCCGTTGAGTGAGAGACACGGGAGGAGGGGGGACAGGCCGGGGAGGGCGCTGCCCTTGCTCCCCTCCTTCCCCGGCCCGGGTTTGGGGGTGCCGGAGTCGCCGCGACTCCACCCGCGGCCCTCCCCGGGAAGAGATCGCCCTCTTCCCTCAGTGACTTAGCAAGAAAAGTATTCTTGGGTAGGAAGGGCGTGGAGAGCAGGTCGCTCTCTGATCTTGGGGAAAGGGTTTGGCCCTCTTCTCCCTGGCCGCGGAAGGCGAGCTCCGCAGTCCCCACCCCACCCGGAGTTGGCGGCTCGGGGACTGCGCTCAGCTCCGCGCGGCCTCGGCACCCACAGGCCTTCAGGCGTTCCGTCCCCCACCTGTCCTTAGGATGGGGTTGATCTGAGGAGGATGGCCCGGCCCTTCCGTGGTCCCTCTGTGCGGTGGTCCAGGCTCTACACCCCCTCCAGAGGAGCGGCCGACCCACCGAACCATCCGCATCATCCACCCACCGAATCTGGCAGGTTTTTCTTTTCTGCCACTGGCTCCTGAGACGGGAGTTGCCTTTTGACGTTGTAAGACAGCTTCGAGGCCCTCAGCCATTCCCCTTCATCTTATCTCCCCACTCCTTTAGGAAACGCAGTGCCTTCTTTAGTCTCCCAGGTGAAAAAAATAGAAAATGTCTTTGAGCTGCTGGACAAATTTTAACTCTCTCTCTCTCTAAGCAGTAGAGAAGTGGAGTAGGTTTTCAGTATTATAGATAAGAGAGCAAGCAAGGTGCCTTGGGTTTATTTGTTTTTCTGCCTTTCTTCAGTGACTTAGCAAGAAACTCCCCGGGAGGAGGGCAGGAAATTTTCTTTTGGGGTTGGGGTTTGGGTCCAAATTACATCAACCCTTTGGATAAGAATTTGTGCTTTTGAAGAGAAGAACCAGATTTGTGGTTTCATTCTCAGTGGGCGATGTCATGCCAAGGTCCCCCCCCTTCCTTAAAGGCAATCGGGAGAGAATAAAGATAACACTGTTATCCCGACCTCTATTTCAGCACGTAGTCCTCGAGATTCATAACGTTTTAAAGGCTAAACAAAAAATATATGCCATTTTTGGTAATTCTGTTTTTATTGGGAAGTGGGTTGTTTTGTGTGAATTTCATCTTGAGACTAGGGCGGAGGAGAGAGCTTGGGCCTTTCATACCAGTAATGTCATCTCTCCTCTTTTGCCACAGTAGTATTTGCTTTAAAAAAAATTTTTTTTTGTTTTGTGTTGTTTGTTTGTTTGTTTCTGCAGCAGGGCTTGATTGCTTTAAGGTTTCTTAATCAGGAAAATTTCCTGCCTGGATATGTCGGCAGTGATATAATATTGAATTTATAAAAAGCTTTTACTTAAAAAATTCTGATTTGCTTCTAAGACATCAGCTAGCTTTTAATCTCTCATGGGTGTCTTTCAAGACACAGTTTTGCAAAATAACTGGCAATTGCAAATTGCAGTTTTTATTAAAGCATAAGTGTAATCTGTCTTTAGGGTGATTTATTCTTTCATGTCTTATTATAAATGATCATTGTTTGGATTGTTCAGAAGGGGAGGATCTCTTAAAACAAATTTGAATCTGTTATTTTAAAATTTGTTTTATAATTCAGAGAAAGAAACCCAATTTTTTATGAGATATTTCTGTATGTATTGATTTTGATAGAGATAACCCTATTTTGGTACCTATCCCCTCCCCTTTTAAAAATGGGCTAATATTTGTGGATGCTGTGAACAGCCATTGAGCTGAGGAGACTGGGTGGAGTAAGAGAGCAGAAGCTGTGAAATGCTAGATTGCCCTTTCATAGCATTTTTCTTCTGCTTATGTTTTGTAAGGTTATCTGATACTAATTGGTGCTACAACAAAGGCATTTCTCTGTAGTAAATTTTAAAATCTGATGCTTTTAGTTTCCACCATTTTTGCAAGGTGGGTATTGAATGATGGGGGTAAAAAGCAATGTCCCTGCCCTAAAGCAGGGACACTTATTGTCTTTCTGTATTTGTGTATACATATACACATATATAGACAACCTGTGTTAATTTTTTTTTATTATTTTAGTCAAGTAAGTGTAAGTTAACGAATGCCAGAAATATTTGGCAAAAAATAGTAACTGAAAATATGGCAAAAATCTAAATGAGAATACTATAGTTGTTTTCTTTTACTTTAGTTTGGATTGAAACAGTAAATCTTATTTTTTAGTAATATCAAAGATGAGTAAAAAAGGATAAGATAATTTGTGTTAAAGGCTATTTATAAAGGTTTTCTTCTTGTGTTGTTCCTTGAAAGGGACCTTTTGTAAGGTTCTACCATAGAGAGGGTAGGTCACTTGAGTGTCTTGCATCAAGCATTCATGTAAATAGATATCTTCAAAAGAATGTCAGATTCACGTGGTAAATGTGATTTTGATGAGATTTAAGCTGTCAGTGTATGATATATTTTCACACTTTGTTATTTTAATGTGATCAGAAGGTAGAAGGGTTCATATGTTGAGGAATGAGTGAGGTAGGGAATGGTAATTCACTACGTTATGTCACATATTTCCATCTTACTGTTTTAAGGTATAAAAGTGCAGTAAGAGTGGTGATTTTTTTTCAGTAGACTATTCATTGATCAGGAGCGTAAAATAATTTGGTTTAAGAGAGCTTTAGTTCCAAATATGTATATGTGGATGTTTCTGATACACATGACAGGATCTTTTGCTTAGTTTGGAGATCAGTTTTTGAAATTCTTCATAATCCTGTATTTATAATTTTTTTTTTTTTTTTTTACAGAGATCACAAGTAGGCAGAGAGAGAGATAGGAAGGGAAGCAGGCTCCCCGCTGTACAGAGAGCCTGATGCAGTATAGCACGATGCGGGGCGATCCCAGGACCCTGGGATCATGACCTGAGCCGAAGGCAGAGGCTTTAACCCACTGAGCCACCCAGGCACCCCTGTTTATAAAATTTTTAATGAGATTGGCATAGATTTCATTTTTTTAGTAGAATTATTTGGTATCCATTTTTCCAATTAAAATAATTTTAGTATATTGGAAATTTGGAGATGTTTCTGGAAGGAAAGAATCAGTATCATAACTTCTCTCTCTAGCTAGAACTTCCATGTTTCATTGTCTCTATTTTATTTTTTCAATGTAAATGTTTCTCTTTTATGTATTAAATAATATGAATGCCAATGTGTATTACACATATTTGCATATATACACCCTGTGGCTCGTATTTTAGGTACTCAAGAAAAAAATAGGACCTTACTTTTTGTTTTCATATGGCTCATCTTGCTCACAACTTAATCATCTTTATAAACAAGCCATAGAAACTATGGAAGTTGACAGTGTTAGTATATGGAGGTGTCTTTAAAAAACAAACTCAAAGGAAAATCTTAGGGCAACCAGAATGAATTTTCCAATTCTTTCCATTGAGTTCTACAGTAGTGAGTCACATACTCTTTTCCCAAAGGGACATAAGGCTCAGTTGGTTTTAAACTGAGCTGGCCATGTCTGCTGTGGTCCTAAAAGAGATTTTTTAATTTGCTTCAAAGTCTCTGTTTTGAAAATACTTCATTGTGACAGGTAACCTGTTTTCATGTATGTTGGAAAGAGAGAAATAGTTAAAAGTGAAGTGGAAATTCTTTGTCACTGTTCTTAAGTCTTCTACAGTAGGACTGTAATTGTTCTGTTTTTACTTAAAATGTTGCTCTATTTAAAATTAAACTAATGGCGCCTGGGTGGCTCAGTGGGTTGGAGCCTCTGCCTTCGGCTCGGGTCGTGATCCCGGAGTCCTGGGATCGAGCCCCGTGTCGGACTCTTGCTCGGCAGGGAGCCTGCTTCCACCTCTCTCTCTGCCTGCCTCTGCCTACTTGTGATCTCTCTCTCTCTGTCAGATAAATAAATAAGATATTAAAAAAAAATTAAACTAATGGAATGCAATGAGTTCTGAAAAGATAAAGGAAAAAAAAGGTGAAAACCTGTTCTCTTGAAGATGTTTAGCTGTAGAGTGAATTCTAGTTGCTAAAGGCCAAGTGTTTTGAGAAATCTGTACTTATTGAAAAAAGATGCTTTAATATGAGCCTAATAATCAACTACTTAAATTAAGGCTTTTTGGATTGTTCTAGCTTTGTTGCTAGTTTGGCATGACATTTTCAGGTAGTTATTTAAATAGAATCTTGGTTTGTGTGTCTGAACTACTATTGTGTAATTTTTAACCTTGCCATGGCAGTTAGATTTAATTGGTATTTGTGAAATGCTATACTCAGTGGATGCAGACATCATAAGTGCTTATTATTTTTATTTATTGTTTTCTCTTTAAAAGATGGTGGCTTTTGATTGTTACATTCGTAGGTAGGATTGGTCTGTGCATTAAGGATACTTCTGGAAAGATATCCTCTAAAGTTACTGTCATTTAACATTGTCATAAACATTTCCATGGAACGTTGTAAATACATTGAACTTGTTATTCATTTTCATTTGTTCTGCTACCATTTGGGGCAGATTGGTATTTTTATGGGTGACAAAACTAAAATTTAGAGACTGTCTTTCCCTGAGGTCATACGTTGGGGTAGCAGCTAGATTGAAGTAAGTCTAGGCATTAAACCACTTAGATATTGCCTTGCATGATTCCTCATTCTTTTGACAAAACGGGCCCTTTTTATGACTATTCTTGTGTTTGTGAATTTCTTTTCTAAAATGGTGAAAATCGGGGCGCCTGGGTGGCTCAGTGGGTTAAAGCCTCTGCCTTTGGCTCAGGTCGTGATCCCAGGGTCTTGGGATGGAGCCCTGCGTCGGGCTCTCTGCTCAGCAGGGAGCCTGCTTCCCTCTTTCTCTCTGTCTGCCTCTCTGCCTACTTGTGATCTCTGTCTGTCAAATAAATAAAATCTTAAAAAAAAAATGGTGAAAATCCATGAGCATTTATTGCCTGCATCATTTAAATTGGCATTTATTAACATACAGTCCTGTATTGTTAGCTGTTTTGCTTGAATAAGGCATTAGGCATTTGAATAGGGACTCCCAGAGAGTTCCTAATACTGCTTTACAGTAGTATTAATAACTAAATAAATACTTGTTGCATACATACTGGTAGTATTAATAAGCAATTGTTAATAGATTAATATTGAATATTAATATTTAAGTAAATCTCATAAGTAGTATTGGTGAGTAAATAAATACTTGTTGTAATAGATTGAATCCAGGGTTATGTGAAAGAAAATGTGCTATGCTATAGTTTTTTGTAATAGCTGACTTCTAGTGATCTTTCAGGAATTGAGGTGAAGGGGGAATAAGTGTTCTTACTTACTTTAAAGAGATTTTATGTTGGGGGTGCCTAGGTGGCTCAGTGGGTTAAAGCCTCTGCTTTTGGCTCAGGTCGTGATCGAGCCCTACATCGGGCTCTCTGCTCCACAGGGAGCCTGCTTCCCTGCACCCCTCCCTACTCTCTCTCTGCCTGCCTTTCAGCCTACTTGTGAGCTCTGTCAAATAAACAAATAAAATCTTAAAAAAAAAAGAGAGATTTTATGTTGTTTGAGGGAATAGGGTCACACTGCTGACATACTTGCATCAGGGCCACAAAATTCTCATCCATAAGAAGTGAATTAATCCACCTGAATGCATTACATTTGCATCTTGTAACTATTTGTTTTATTTTTCATTGTGATTATCTGTTCTTGAACTCTTAATGTGTTGTCAAGAATTATTGACATTTAACTAAGGCTGTTAACAAATTTTCAGAGAGGGGCCCTTGGGTGGCTCAGTGGGTTAAGCCTCTGTCCTCAGCTCAGGTCATGATCTCAGGATCTGAGATTGAGTGCATTGGGCTCTCTGCTCAGCGGGGAGCCTGCTCCCCCCGCCCCCCGCCCCCCTCCGGCCGCCTGTTGCTCTGCCTACTTGTGATTTCTCTCTCTCTCCCTGTCAAATAAATAAATAAAAATTTTAAAAAAGATTTTATTTATTTATTTGACATATAGAGATCACAAGTAGGCAGAGAGACAGAGAGAGAGGAGGAAGCAGGCTCCCTGCTGAGCAGATATCCTGATGTGGGGCTCAATCCCAGGACCCTGGGATTATGACCTGAACCAAAGGTAGAGGCTTTAACCCACTGAGCCACCCAGGCGCCCCTAAATAAATAAATTTTTTTAAAAAACTTTAAAAATTTTCAGAGAGACTGTCTTTTGGTAACAGTGAAGTTAAGAATCTGGGAAATTTTCAAGGTCTTCAATTTTTAAAGGCATACAGAATTTCATGTTTATTAAGATTTTGCATATTGATTAATCTACTTTATGTCTTTGGCAAAGATAGAAAGATATGTTTTGTGATATTAGTGCTCTGTATGCTTAAGGCATATTTTATTCATCTTTTTGTATTTGTTTTTATTTTATCAAAAATATCCTGACTGCAGGAGCCTGGCTGGCTCAGTTATAAGAGTGTGTGAATCTTGATTTTGGTGTCATGAGTTTGAGCCCCACATTGGGTTGTAGAGATTACTTAAATAAATAAATAAAATAAAAATTTGAAGAAAAAATACACTGACTGCCAAAGAAGGGAAAGTGAAGATGAGTCAGTTTTATTGATTATTTGGTTTTTTTTGTTGCTAATTTTTATTTTTTAAGCAGGGGAGTTACACATTCAGCATTATCACAGAAAACAAATAAAGCTATTGACTAAAACCATATATGACTACTTTAGTAGTCCTAATTCCACAAATTGCCCACTATGTTCTTTGAGCAGAAGCTTCAGCTTCCTTATCTGTAAATGGATAATGTTGGTGGTATCTAATGCAGAGAATAATGGCTACTACTGAATGATGAATGTCCTGTAAATCCTTTAGTAAATGATTTCTTTTTGTAAAAGATTTTATTTATTTATTTGACAGACAGAGATATCAAGTAGGCAGAGAGGCAGGCAGAGAGAGAGGAGGAAGCAGGCTCCCTGCTGAACAGAGAGACTGATGCGGGGCTCGGGGCTCCATCCCAGGACCCTGGGATCATGACCTGAACCGAAGGCAGAGGCTTTAACCCACTGAGTCACCCAGGCGCGCCCCATTAAAGATTTTTTTAAGGAGAATTTAACGTACAGTTTAATCAAATAGTCATTACTATATTAACATAGTGGTTTTTTAAAAAAGATTTTATTGATTTGAGAAAGAGAGAGAGAGCTTGCACGCACATTGTGCCCCCCCCATGGAGTGGGGGGGAGGGGCAGAGGGACAAGCAGACTCCCAGCTGAGCAGGGAGCTGGATGCGAGGTTGATCCCAGGGCCCTGAAATCATGACCTGAGCCAAATCATGCTTAACCAACTGAGCCATCCAGGTGCCCCTTAATAGAGTAGCTTTTTAAATTTTTAAGTGTATTTCTTTCTTTTTTTTTTTTTTTTTGTAAGATTTATTTATTTTAGAGAGAGAGGGGGGTGTGTGTGGGGCGGGGGGTGGGGAGGGACGGAGTGAGAAGAGAGAATCCCAAGCAGACTCCCACTGAGCAGAGAGCCTGATGCCAGGGTTGATCCCAGGACCCTGAGATCATGATCTGAGCCCAAAAGACACTTAACTGACTGAGCCCACCCTAGGTACCCCTTAAGTGTATTTGTTAAGAATTAGTATTAAGGGGGTACCTGCTTGGCAGGGAAACCTGCTTCTCCCTCTCCCACTTCCCCTGCTTGTATCCCCTCTATTGCTGTGTCATTGTCAAATTAATAAATAAAATCTTAAAAAAAAAAAAGAAAAGTATTAGGAATCCTCCCCGTGGGTCCCCCCCACAATCCATTATGTGTATCTGAAACCAGTGATCTCTTCAGAGGTTTTTTTTGTTTTTTAAAAGACTTTCTTCCTTCCTTTCTTTCTTTCTTACTTTCTTTCTTTAGAGAGGCATGTGCAGAGGGAGAGGGAAAGAGAATCTGAAGCTGACGCCACACGGAGTTGGGAGCCTGATGCAGGCAGTCTTGATTTCACTACCCTGAGATCATGACCTGAGCCAAAATCAAGAGTTCCACGCTCAACTGAGCCACCCAGGCACCCCCCGAATTTTCTTTTTTTTTTTTTTTAAAGATTTTATTTATTTATTTGACAGGCAGAGAAATCACAAGTAGGCAGAGAAGCAGGCAGAGAGAGAAGAGAAAAGAGAGAGAAGCAGGCAGAGAGAGAAGAGGCTTCCCGCTGCGGGGCTCGATCCCAGCACCCTGGGATCATGACCTGAGCTGAAGGCAGAGGCTTTAACCCACTGAGCCACTTAGGCGCCCCTCGAATTTTCTTAATAGGCAAAGATGTAAATCAGTGCCAAATGGAATAATTCATTGTTTTAATATAAAAGTATGTTGCAAATAAGAATTTTTAAAAATAATTTTATTTATTTGAGAGAGAAAGAGTAAGAGAGAGAGCATGAGAGGGGAGAAGGTCAGAGGGAGAGCTCCCCGTGGAGCTGGGAGCCCGATGTGAGACTTGATCCTGGGACTCCAGGATCATGACCTGAACTGAAGGCAGTTGCCCAACCAACTGAGCCACCCAGGTGCCCCACAAATAAGCATTTTATTTAAACTGTAATGTATGGTTTACATTTTTATTTTAACAATCAGAACATTTTTATACTTTTAAATATTACTAATTTAAATAATTCCACATTTTCCTTTTTTAAAATAAATTATTTATTAGTTTTTATTTTGGAATCGTTTCAATTTACAGACACGTTGTAAAGATAGTTCGGAGTACATACACCCTGAACCCAATTTTTCCCATTGTTAACATCTTATATTTTTGAGTTAACATTCGTCTGTCTTGGTATTTACTGTTAGCTATACTCCAGACATTATCTGTATTTGACAATTTCTTGTTGGTTCCTTGTTTTTTATTACCCTGACAGTCTTTTTTTTTTTTTTTCCTTTTTAGATTTTATTTATTAGAGAGAGACACAGCGAGAGAAGGAACACAAGCAGGGGAAGTGGGAGAGGGAGAAGCAGTATTCCCACTGAGCAGGGAGCCCGATGTGGGGCTTGATCCCAGGACCCTGGGAACATGATCTGAGCTGAAGGCAGAGGCTTAACGACTGAGCCACCCAGGCTCCCTACCCTGAGAGTCTTGAGTAGTACTCATCAGGTATCCAGTAAAATGTCTCCCAAACTGGGTTTGTGTGGTGTTTTTTTCAGTAGACTGGGGTGAAGGGTTTTGGGAAGAAATATCGCAGAGGTGAAGTGTACTTCTCATCCTGTCATCTAGGGCTATATGATACACACAAAATATCATGGGTGGTGTTAACCTTCATCATGTAGTTTACATAGTATGTTCCAGTTTTCTCTATACCCTAAGGTTACTGTTTTTCTTTCCCCTACTTTATCCTTTGGAAGCTAGTCAAGTTCAGTGTTTGGGGTGGGGGGCAGTGTTTACACATGTTAATTGGAGTTTTTCTGTAAAACAGATTCATCTCTCCCCCATTTATTAAAACAATTTACATTTTTGACTATCAGAAAAATTTTGTTTAGGATATTTAAGATCCTTATGTTGGGACTATAATTTGGAAACCAAAGATCAAGGAAAGCTTTTGAAGAAATGTATTTAAGTGAATTATATATCCCTTTAGAAATTATTCTAAGAGTAAAGTTCAGTGTTGGGATTTTAGGGAAGAGCTTTCCATTTCCCCATTTTGGGGCTTGTTTAGAGGGAGACTGTTGTGATCTGAGAAGCAAAGCAAATAGGATATCTTAGTCATTGATTCTTTACTAGTATTTGAATATACCAAATAAGTTTTAAATAGTACAGCAGAAAACAAAACATTTTGACTGATTAAACTCTTTCAAAACAGAACTGGTAGATCTATGTCTTGAAAGATTTATTTTACATTAAGGAGAATTTATAATTTGAGAGTAGGATTATTTTTGAGAATTGCAGTTATTACAGTTCTTTTTATATCTTGCCCTTCCATTGTAACACTTGTAAGAGATTTGCGTTAGGTTTCTACTTAAAAACAAAAAACAAAAAGCTCCTGGGGTGTCTGGGTGGCTCAGGCTCTTGATCTCAGTTCAGGTCTTGATGTCAGGGTTTGAGTTCAAGCCATGCAAAAAATAAAAATTAAAAATAAAAATTTAAAAAACATTCAACACCACTACATGTATTTCCCTTCTAAATATTCATCAGTTTTTTGTTTTGTTTTGTTTTGTTTTTAGGGGTGCCTGGGTGGCTCAGTCAGTTAAGTGTCTTTGACTCAATTTTGGCCCCAGGTCATGATCTCAGGGTTGTGGGATGGAGCCCTGCAATGGATGGGCTCCATGCTCAGTGGCAGTCTACTTGGGATTCTTTTTCTCCCTCTCCCTTTGCACTCTCACTTTTTCTCTCTAAAAACAAATCTTTTTTTTTTTTTTAAGATTTTATTTATTTATTTGACAGAGACAGAGATCACAAGCAGGCAGAGAGGCAGGCAGAGAGAGAGGAGGAAGCAGGCTCCCTGCTGAGCAGAGAGCCCGATGTGGGGCTTGATCCCAGGACCCCGGGATCATGACCTGAGCCGAAGGCAGAGGCTTTAACCCACTGAGCCACCCAGGCGCCCCAAAACAAATCTTTTAAAAAAATAAATTTTCATTAAAGTTTCCAGCAAACATTTTTTAACAACTTTATATCCCAAGTACAGAGTATACAGACATGATTGTCATGTCTGCCCTTGAAGGTATGCTACCTTTGCATAACTTAATATGCAAAGGTCGCATAACACTGCTGTAATCAAAGTATGTACTTCATGTGATGAGGGCCCATACTGTTCAAAGAAGTCTTCACAAAGGTGCTGAACATTTTAAAAGAAATCCTTTTCTATTGTTTGGGGTTCCAGGCAGAGAAAATGATTAGTTCCCAGTCTCATGAATACACCTTGTTCGGTGAGGAAAGTTCCAAGTAGTTCAATGTAGCTGGGGTCATGAGTTGGTATGGAGGAGTTGATCTGGTCTGATGACCTTGATCTGGCCTTTAAAGCAGGGCGTTAATGGACTATCCTCATCAGATGTAGGTTTTCATCTGTTAAAAATTTAAATTTCCAGTCTCCATCATAGACTTCAAGAGTTGAAGGAGGACCAAGGTTAGGGAAGGTTTTTTGGTTATTGTTGTTGTGTGTGTGTGGGTTTTTTTTTTGTTTTGTTTTGTTTGTGCGTGTGTTTTTTTTTTTTTTTAAAGACTTTATTTATTTATTTGACAGAGAGAAATCACAAGTAGGTGGAGAGGCAGGCAGAGAGAGAGAGGGAAGCAGGCCCCCTGCTGAGCAGAGAGCCCGATGCGGGACTCGATCCCAGGACCCTGAGATCATGACCTGAGCCGAAGGCAGCGGCTTAACCCACTGAGCCACCCAGGTGCCCCTGTGCATGTTTTTTTTAAGATTTTATTTATTTTTTGAGAGAAAGAGTGCATGAGAGTGGAGAAGGTCAGAGGGAGAAGCAGACTCCTGGTGGAGCTGGCAGCCTGATGATGGGACTCGATCCTGGGACTCCAGGATCATGACCTGAGCTGCAGGCAGTTGCTTAACCAACTGAGCCGCCCAGGCACCGTGTTTGTGTGTGTTTTAACTGGATAACCAGTTAGGTGTTCTGGAGACTTGAGACCTGAAACATTTGGTGTTTTTGTATTTCATATGTCTGCCAGTGTAATTAAAATAGGAAATTTTTGTTTTTTATTGTTCACTAATCTTATGAAGCATTAAAAAATTGATTCTGTCATTGGGATGTATTCAGTGCAGTCTTTTGTAGGAACCAGGCTGAAGTACTAGAAGGTGCTCCAAACTGGGAACAGCAGAAGTAGAATCATAAAGGTTACAAAGTGGGGAGAAGGGAAGACTTGACACTACATTACATGATGCTCAGTGTTACTGGAGTGTGAGCAAAGTGGAACTTGATTAGAAATGAGACTTGAAACGTGGGCAGGGACCACCAGATACTCATCAAAGGCCATATGATCTATTTTAGAGCAGGTAGACTTTAGGAAGTAGGGAGGCAGCTTGGTTGAGTGATTAAGAGTCCCAACTGTGGGGGCGCCTGGGTGGCTCAGTGGGTTAAGCCGCTGCCTTCGGCTCAGGTCATGATCTCAGGGTCCTGGGATCGAGTCCCGCGTCGGGCTCTCTGCTCAGCAGGGAGTCTGCTTCCCCCTCTCTCTGCCTGCCTCTCTGCCTGCTTGTGATCTGTCTCTGTCAAATAAATAAATAAAATCTTAAAAAAAAAATAAATTTTTGGGGCGCCTGGGTGGCTCAGTGGGTTAAGCCGCTGCCTTCGGCTCAGGTCATGATCTCAGGGTCCTGGGATCGAGTCCCGCATCGGGCTCTTTGCTCGGCAGGGAGCCTGCATCCCTCTCTCTCTCTGCCTGCCTCTCCATCTGCTTGTGATTTCTCTCTGTCAAATAAATTAAAAAAAAAAAAAAAAAAAAAAGAGTCCCAACTGTGGAGCCCAGGTGCTGGGTTCAGCTTTTAGCTCTGCTGCTTACATAACTGTGTTATCTGTATTTTACACACATGTGCACACTATAAAGACTAGTTACTTAAGTTCCTATAAGCCGTTGTGAGGAGTAAATGAACACTTGTAAAACACCTAAAGCAGGGACTAGCATATAGTAAGTGTTATATAAATAATTAAGTAAATAAAAAATAGGGAGCGGATAAAGGTTTTTCTTTTTTTTAAAGATTTTTATTTATTTATTTGACAGGCAGAGGTTACAAGTAGGCAGAGAGGCAGGCAGAGAGAGAGGAGGAAGCAGACTCCCTGCTGAGCGGAGAGCCCGATGGGGGCTCGATCCCCTGACTCTGGGATCATGACCCGAGCCAAAGGCAGAGGCCTTAACCCACTGAGCCACCCAGGCGCCCCGAAGGTTTTGTTAAGGAGAATAGTGATATGGTCCAGATTGTATCTTAAATAGGTGGCTCTGCAAGCTGTATAGAGGATAAATGTTAACAGGCCAAGAATGCATTTTGGCAGACCCGTTGAAATTAGTCCAAGTGAGAAATGATGGTGGTAAGGATAGACAAAAGGAGAATAATCAAACAAATGTTAAGGAGGTAAACTTTGTAAATCAAAATAATTGGTTATAAAGGAATAAAGAGTCAAGGTTGACTCCCACATAAAGTTTTATTTCTACTCTTTCTAAAGCAATACTTTTTAAAGTATTTTGGATTTTAGATATTCTCTGTGCTAGTGGTATTTGAAGCTTTGGGGGTATATTGTGATGCTTCCATAAAAATGAAAACTAATGACCTAAGATACTTTTAAATTTCTCTAAAATAATAGGCTGTTGTTTTATTTCTAGTTAGAGAGAAATTTCTCTTTAAGGTTATACCGTTAGGCAGAATACTCTTATTTAGGTCAATTCTAAAGAGCCAGAAAGCTTGAATAATAATTTTGTTATGTGTTTTTTATGTTATATCTTCATGTTGAGATTTGTGATTATAAAGATAATAACTAGCACCATCGTGTAATATTTTAAAAATTTTGAAGTGACGATTCAGTCATTAAAAACATTAAAATTTGTTAATTCTGTTATGTACAATTGTTTATGAAAATATGGCCATAAACTTTAATAGCCAGAATATTTAATCACTTGCTCATTTTTTAGGCAAATCTCAGCTCCCTGTTTCCCTCGCTATTTCTAGATTTGTTAGATTGGCAAAGGGCTATTATTAAATTATTATTATTATTTTTATTATTCCAGTATTGTTAACATGCAGTGTTATATTAGTTTCAAGTGTAAGGATTTGTCAGATTTTATGAAATTTTTTTTCTTGTTTTACCATTCAAATTGTTTTATAAAAGGGGGGCGGACCTGACTGAAAATAGAACTTTTGGATTTGAATTTTCTCTGGATTCTTAGTGATATAAATAAATGGATAGGAAATTCAGTGTCCTTACATAGTTTGTGGGGTTTTTTTTTTCCTTCCTTATGTAGTATTTAAAATCTGGGTCCTGGATTATAGTGGTGTACATTGTGTATGATATCTGTCACCTAGGCTATTGCAGGGCCACCAGATCTCTGGCCACTAAAGACAGTTGAGAAGGATGTTACTTAAACAGACTCTTAAATGAATAATTGGAGTGGACTTGGGGGAAGGTTATTTTAAGTAGAGAGAACAGCAACATACACAGCTACAAAAGCATGAAAAACTATTAATGTGTATGCTAGAAAGTAGTTCAGCAGAGGGGATTTGTAGGGTATGTATGGCTGTGAGACTGTAAAGGTACATATGAGCCAGACTGATAGACTTTGTAAATTATGGTGTGTGTGTGTCTCTCTCTCTCTCTCTCTCTCTATATATATATATGGTAGGCAATTTGGAAGTCAACAAACAGTTCCAAACAAAGATGAGCATTATGATCAGATGTGTATGTTAGATAGTTTAAATGGGAGGCAGAGAGGGATATAGATTGGAGTTTAAAGGTTGGGAGACTTTCAGAGAAGAATGATGAGTGCTTGAAATAAGATCATAACAACAAAGGTTGCTGATGAGAGAAAGTTTTAGGAGGTAGACCTGTGAATGAGTAGTGTGATGGGGAGAGGGAACTATTAGAAGACATCTCAGATTTGTAGCTTAGGTGTCTGGGTAAAATTGTGAAACTGGGTGTTAGCCATAGGAGAGAGTAAGAGGAATTATGTCAGATATTACATAAAGCAGCCAGATTAATTTTCCTGAACCACAGTTCTGAAGTCACTTTGTCAAAAATCAGCTTTTTACTGTCTTTTTTTTTTTTTTTAATTAAAGATTTTATTTATTTATTTGACAGAGAAAGAGATCACAAGTAGGCAGACAGGCAGGCAGAGAGAGAGGGGGAAGCAGACTCCCTGCTGAGCAGAGAGCCTTATGTGGGGGTTCGATCCCAGGACCCTGGGATCATGACCTGAGCCGAAGGCAGAGGCTTTAACCCACTGAGCCACCCAGGCGCCCCGCTTTTTACTGACTTTAATGAGCAATACACAAAAATGCAAATGGTACATTGCTGGAAACATGCTATTTAATAGATGCCAGCTTAATTCTAATTAGGCACTCAAGGACTTTTCTTGTGTCCTGGCTTGTCTTTTCATCCTTTTTCTTACTTCCTGCCATGTATCTGTAATTCAGCTTTATGAAGATACTTCCTGGGGACGCCTGGGTGGCGCAGTTGGTTGGACGACTGCCTTCGGCTCAGGGCGTGATCCTGGAGTCCCGGGATCGAGTCCCACGTCAGGCTCCCAGCTCCATGGGGAGTCTGCTTCGCTCTCTGACCTTCTCCTCGCTCATGCTCTCTCTCGCTGTCTCTCTCAAATAAATAAATAAAATCTTTAAAAAAAAAAAAAAAAAGATACTTCCTGTTCCTTAAGGTGTTTCCACTGTACCACTCCCTTCTCTTTTCCTCTGTGTGTACCCTGACCTGTGAGTCTTTAGAATCTGCATACCAGATTTTCCTTTTCCAGGCAACTTTCCTAATTTTTTTCACCTGAAAGAGATTTTCTTCTCCATTCAGTTCATAATCTTATGGTATCTGTTACTTTTTCTCTGTTTTAGCTTACATCAGATTTTATGTTATGTATCAAATGAGTTAATGCATTTGAAGAGCCTAGAACAGTACCTGGCACTCACTAAACATTCAGTAAATGTGTGTCATTGTAATTATGATGATGATGGAGATGATTAAGATGAGTTGATGATGGTGATAGGGCAGTCCACCTTTACTTTCTGCCATTTTGTGATGGCAAAACTGATTGTTCTTGACTTTGGACACTAGGAGGACAGCTTCTCTTTCACTTTGCTTATATATGTAAAGGTGCAAAAGGTACTATGCCATATTGCCATTTTTCAAATTGAAATTATTATCTCCTCATCATTCCTGAGCTCTGTTAAGGGAAGTAAAATGGCAGACAGGCCCTTAACACTGATTATCTCACTAAGTTTCACCACAAGTATTTGAGGTGGGTGGTAGAGCTCCCTTTATAAATGGGCAAATAGGCTTAGGAAATTGGACAATTTGCCCAAGGTCACACAGTTTGTAAATGGCTAGGTTGGTATTTGAATCTCCACTATTTGACTCCAAAATTCTGTAGGACCTCAAAAGTAAAGGATTTATTCCTTCAGTGCTTTCGTATCATTTATATAATCATCTTGCTGTCGGAGGCCCTATGATGGGACCTATACTCAGAAGAAAGCTTTTTAAAAATTTTACATATTTCCAGTTTAACTTGCTATTTAAGTATGGAACGTGCTTAAAAACATGCAGGAAGGGGCGCCTGGGTGGCTCAGTGGGTTAAAGCCTTCGGCTCAGGTCATGATCCCAGGGTCCTGGGATCAAGCCCCACAGCGGGCTCTCTGCTCAGCGGGAAGCCTGCTTCCTCCTCTCTCTCTCTCTCTGCCTGCATCTCTGCCTACTTGTGATCTCTGTCTATCAAATAAATAAAAATCTTAAAAAAAAAAAAACCACATGCAGGAAAAGTACTTTGAGTAATGAAAAAAAAATCCATGTAAACTATTATCAGAATTGAGAGGTGTTAACATTTTGTTATATTTGCTTTAGTTCAAGAAATAACCTCTTATTATAGTTGATGTTGCTTTTATACCTCTAATCCCTTTCCCCTCACTGGGAAATAAAATTCCTCTTAAAGTTTGTATATATCCTTTTGTTGTTTTTAATACTACAACCGTAAAGTATATATGTATAATACATACATATATACATACATACATAGTTTATACAATTATAAACTGTATGTAAGAATGCTTAAAGTGGGGGCATCTGGGTGGCTCATTTCATTAAGGTTAAGCATCTCCTGGGATCCAGCCCCTCATGGGGCTCCCTGCTCAGCAGGGAACCTGCTTCTCCCTCTCCCTTTGTCCCTCTTCCTCCTCTGTGCTTTCTTTCAAGTAAATAAAGTCTTTAAACAAAAGAAAACAAAAAATAATGCTTAAAGGGCACCTGGGTGGCTCAGTCAGTTAAGCATCAGACTTTGGCTGGGGTTGTGATCTTGGTGTCCTGGGATCAATCTCCCACGTTAGGCTCCCAGTCAGCAGGGAGTCTGCTTGTTTCTCTCTCTCTTTTTATCTCAAATAGATGAATGGAATCTTTAAAAAAAAAAAAATGCTTACAGGGCACCTGGGTGGCTCAGTGGGTTAAGCCTCTGCCTTCGGCTCAGGTCATGATCCCAGGGTCCTGGGATCGAGCCCCGTTATCAGGCTTTCTGCTCAGTGGGGAGCCTGCTTCCCCCCCCCCCTCTGCCTGCCTCTCTGCTTGCTTGTGATTTCTCTCTCTCTGTCAAATAAATTTTAAAAATCTTTAAAAAAAACAAACCAAAAACTCCCCACAAAAACCCATATTAATCCAGTATTGTGCTAGGGTTTACACACTGGTAGGCAGCCTTTAGGCAGAACCAGATCTATAATTGCATTTCTCTTTGTATTGCATTGTTAAAAGAATTCTTTTTAGTCAACATTTAAAAATTAGCTGTTTGCATAAAGTCTCCATTTTTGGATTATCCTGAAAAATTACGAGCTCTTGGAACTATGAGGCTCACATGTTCCCATGGCAACAATTGGCCCAAGTGGAGTTGCAGCTGCCCTCCTATAGATGGGGATAAGCTCACCAGTGAAACAAGTTCCTACCACTTCATTACTATTTATTATTGCCTTTGCACTGTTTTTTTTATAGTGAAGAAATACTTCTTTGTTGATGTTTCTGTAAGAAATGGAAAAAAGTATAGTTGGGTGACTGCAGTAGCTAGCAAAAGTGGAACAGAGTATATTTCTCTGGAAGTGAAGAATACTGTAGTATAATTAATATGCAAACAAAATGAGTCTAGTATGGAAAGATTACAACCTTGCCTGCTTTGCACATTTATATTACCTGCATTGTTCTCTGTGTGTGTGATCTCTGCATTTTTGTGTAAGTAGTAGTGAGGACACAGTGCAGTTGAAGATCAAAAAGATACTAAGACAGTTTGTAATTCATGAAGTTTGTGATGCAAGATATTCATCTTTTTTTTTTTTTTTTTTTTTTTTTTTTTAAGATTTATCTATTCATTTGACAGATACCACAAGTAGGCAGAGAGGCAGGCAGAGAGAGAGGGAAGCAGGCTCCGGACCCTGAGATCATGACCTGAACCCAGCTGGAAGGCAGAGGCCCAACCCACTGAGCCACCTAGGTGCCCCACCTTTTTTTTTTTTTTTTTTTAAAGCTTTACATATACCCTTGTTCTAGAAATGTTTTAAGCAGAGGGGTTGAAAACTGGTATAATCTCCTTAACCATCCCACTTTTATCAAGCACTGTGTATCTATTAAGTACCTTATCCAGAGACTGCAAGTGATGGATGGTCCAGGGTTTTCTTTTTCTTTTTTTTTAGTTTTTTTTTTTTTTTTTTTTAAGATTTTATTTATTTATTAGTCAGAGATCACAAGTAGGCAGAGAGGCACGCAGAGAGAGGAGGGGGAAGCAGGCTCCTGCTGAGCAAAGAGCCCAATGTGGAGGCTTGATCCCAGGACCCTGGGACCATGACTTGAGCTGAAGGCAGAGGCTTTAACCTGCTGAGCCACCCAGGCGCCCTGTTTGTTTGTTTGTTTTTAAGTTATCTCTACACCCAGCACAGGGATAGAACACTCTAGCATGCGCCACTGATGGAGCCAGCCAGGTGCCCCAGGTAGTTCAGGGTTTAGCTTGCAGTTGTGGTTTTTCTGATCATTTTATTTTTAATTGAACTTCTATTAAAAACCACGTTCTAGGGGTGCCTGGTTGGCTTAGCCTGGTGAGTGTCTGACTCTAAAATCTTTATTAAAAAAAAAAAAAAAATGGGGCGCCTGGGTGGCTCAGTGGGTTAAAGCCCCTCTGCCTTCGGCTCGGGTCATGATCCCGGGGTCCTGGGATCAAGCCCCACGTCGGGCTCTCTGCTCCACTGGGAGCCTGCTTCCTCCTCTCTCTCTGCCTACTTGTGATCTCTGTCAAATAAATAAATATTTTTAAAAAAGAAAACAAAAAACAAAACCTTGGGGCGCCTGGGTGGCTCAGTGGGTTAAGCCTCTGCCTTCGGCTCAGGTCATGGTCTCAGGGTCCTGGGATCAAGCCCCACATCAGGCTCTCTGCCCAGCCTGCTTCGCCTCCCACCCCGCCTGCCTCTCTGCCTACTTGTCATCTCTCTGTCAAATAAATAAATAAAATATTAAAAAACCAAAAAAACCCAGTTCTATCACTGTTGTCTCTTTTCTTGGTGATTCACAGTTTTACCTCTCTAGTCTCTAAATTTGATTTGTAACCCTTTATTTAAGGCAGTTTATAAAGATGCACACACTTTAAAATACCATAGATTAAAAGTGAAGAGAAAGGGGTGCCTTGGTGGCTCAATGGGTTGAGCATCTGCTTTTCGCTCAGGTTCTGATCTCAGTGGCCTGGGATGGAAGGCACACCCTGTACCCCCGCTGCCCCACTCAGCAGCGAGTCTGCTTCTCCCTCTCCCTCTGTTATTCCTCCTGCTTGGCTCTCTGGCTCTCTCTATTTCTTTGTCAAATCAATAAATAAAATCTTCAAAAAGTGAAGAGAAAGATTTCTCTTGTCTTGGAATGGAGTGCTTCAAGCCGACCAGAAATCAACCTACGAAAAATGTACCTAGAATATACTCATTTCAGGTACCTGGGTGGCTCAGATGGTTAAGCATCTGCCTTTAACTCAGGTCGTGATCCCAGGGTCTCCTGGGTTTGAGTCCCACATCTGGGCCCCCGGCTCAGCAGGAAGTCTGCTTCTTCCTCTCCTTCTCCCACTGCTCATGTTCTCTCTCTCTCTGTCTCAAATGAATAAATAGAATCTGTAAATTTAAAAAAATACTCATTTCAGCAAAGTGCTATATGTTATTGTTCAAATCCATGAGTGGCTACCTTAAAAAAGGAGCAAATTTGGCAAATCAAAAAAAAAAAAAAAAAGGTGAAGAGAAAGAAGAAACAAAGTGTAAGGATAAAATGTAATCAGAATCTAGGCCAAAAAGGTATATTACAATGTACTTGCTACAGGCAGAGTACAAATTTAACTCTTAGCTTTTTATGAGCTATCAGAATAAAAAACCTGTTACATTATTTTCACAATATTCTTATGATAAAAGTAAACTAGTTAATCCAGAAAGATAAGTAACCACTATCAGAGTAGAATTTTTCATGGAGGTCTTCATAACGGGGATTATATACTATTGTCATTACCCTCATCAACATCTCTACGTTAGATGGATGTCTAGTATTTAATAACACTTAATATGGAAAGATCGACCATGTCATGGGAGAGGCAGTCTGAAAAAGTATATATATTGCCCTTTGTTGTCTGACCAAGGGATCTAATTTCTTTCAGCCAAGTTTTCCATACATATTGATATTGATATCTCTCTTTTTTTTAAAAAGATTTTATTTATTTATTTGATGCAGAGAGATCAGAAATAGGCAGGGGGTAGGAGGAAAGAGAGAGAGGGAAGCAGGCTCCCTGCTGAGCAGAGAGCCTGATGCGGGGCTTGATCCCAGGACCCTCAGATCATGACCTGAGCCAAAGGCAGAGGCCTAACCCGCTGAGCCGCCCAGGCGCCCCTGATACTGATCTCTTTGGCAAGTACCTAAAGTGCAGATGTTCTGCACATGAAATACAGACCATTTATGTGTAGGATTTAAATATTTTGGTGAAAACCTAGTGTACTCGGAATTTGTGCGAGTGCTAGTAGAAGATTCCTCTTAGAAAAAAATTTAAATCTGCTACATGACTCTCTTCTTTGAAGGTACACAGATCATTATTTTTCCAGAGTATCCCTAGATAGTAAAATCATTAAGAAGTAGACTTAAAGGAAAAAAGGGCCACAACCCTATCTTATGTTGCTAGAACTTGCCTCAGCAGAAGACCATTCCTATAGATCAGGATTCATGATAATTTGTAGCACAGATTATTATATGTGCTGCCGAAGCGAGCACTGTAGCACAGATTAAATGTAAGTAGGTACTGGTACTGTTTTTTATTTATGTCTGTAATAGATATGGTCTCTACCCTCAAGAAACATATATGGCTCTGCCCCTTAAAAATAAGATTTTTTTTTCTTCATCCAAACTAGAACTATAAATCTTTTTAATTCGGAGTCGAAACCTATTTTTTGATGACTTTTGTATTTCTTAGTTTGCCGTCTTTAGCCTCAACTTCTTTTTTTTTTTTTTTAAAGATTTTATTTATTTATTTGACAGACAGAGATTACAAGTAGGCAGAAGTCAGAGAGAGGAGGAAGCAGGCTTCCTGATGAGCAGAGAGCCCGATGTGGGGCTCAATCCCAGGATCCTGAGATCATGACCTGAGCGGAAGGCAGAGGCTTTAACCCACTGAGCCACCCAGGCGCCCCTAGCCTCAACTTCTTAGCAATACTGTATTTTCCAGCTGCTTCAAATAATTTTGAATTTGGAAACTTTATTGTCCTGTTTTATTCAACATAAGATTTTCCCTTCTTCCAAAACCTTCCTCAGAAATTTTCTAATCACTTCAGTTTTTTTAATCTTTTAGTTTGTAAAGCTGATTTAATCTTCAGCTCACTTTATAGTTTCATTATTACCTTCTTTCCTGTCCCGCTTCCCACCTTAGTTTTAAACTAGATTGTACATTGGGGCGCCTGGGTGGCTCAGTGGGTTAAGCCGCTGCCTTCAGCTCGGGTCATGATCTCAGGGTCCTGGGATCGAGTCCCACATCGGGCTCTCTGCTCAGCAGAGGGCCTGCTTCCCTTCCTCTCTCTCTCTGCCTGCCTCTCTGCCTACTTGTGATCTCTCTCTGTCAAATAAATAAATAAAATCTTAAAAAAAAAATTAAAAATAAAAATAAACTAGATTGTACATTAATTTAGGGTTTGATTGCATTTTAATCATCTTTAATCTTAAAACCTGGTAGCACAGAGCCTAGCATAATAAACAATGAATGAATGAAAGGATATGTATAGCTCACATCTTCCATTTATAATCAACATATATAAGTTTTTTATGGACAGGAACTATTTCTTAACATTGCTTTTATGTCATAGGTAGCTTTCCTGTGCGCTGAGCTACATGGTACACAGATCTGTATTGTTGGGTTCGAGTACTGGGTACCTGGAAGATCCTCAGTAAGAAACACCAAGAATATAGTTCCTCAATTATCTGTTTTAGTGGAGGCAAACACTGCAATGGATAATAGTAAACTAGAAGAAATCAGTTCAGTTGAAAGACACTGCAGGTTTTCCAATTGTGTTGTCATAATACCTGGGCAGTTGTCCTTGGATGTAAACAAGGGATCTGTATTTAGGACTAGAGAATGTCATCCTCATGTCTGTGTCCCAAAAAAAAAATCCACTTTTGCTTAATTGCGGTTTGACCATAAAAGCTCCTTTTTCAAATCATTCCCTTTGCTCCATCCCAGTCTTCTACTTCCAAATTTCCCTTGTTTTAATATCTCCTATGTATTTTCTCCAAAACAGTCACCATGAAATACCAACTTTAGAACATTACTCCATTGCTTAAGAATTGTAGTGATAGGGATGCCTGGGTGGCTCAGTTGGTTAAGTCGCTGCCTTCGGCTTGGGTCATGATCCCAAAGTCCTGGGATCAAGTTCCGTATTGGGCTCCTTGCTCGGCAGGGAGCCTGCTTCTCTGCCTGCCTCTGCCTGCCTCTCTGGCCTGCTTGTGTGTACTCTCTCTCTCTCTCTCTGGCAAATAAATAAAATCTTAAAAAAAAAAAAAAAGAATTGTAGTGATACCTGCATTGTCATAATGGACTATCTTCATTTGTATTCACCAAACCTTAGTTTTTAAATAAAAAAAAAAAGGTACATAAAACAGTGTATCTTCAGGGCATTTGGGTGGCTCAGTCGGTTAAAGTGTCTGCCTTTGGTTGGGGTCATGATCCCAGGGTCCATGGATGGAGTTCCACATCAGGCTTCTCTGCTTCTCCCTCTCCTCTATTCTTGCTCTCTCTCTCTCTCAAATAAATAAATAAAATCTTAAAAAAAGAAAAGAAAGAATAGTATTATATTATTTGTGTGATTGGAAAGCGTTAGAAAACTTTTTCTTGGTTATGGCATTGGATTTTTATGTGTGTGTCTTAGTTTTAACTTAAAACATGAGGCTTAGAGGGCTTTTACAGCTATGTTTGTCTAACTGTCACCCAAAAATGTAATATTTGTAAGCAGAAACCAGAAAAGTAATATGCATGTTAGAATGTAAAAAGGTCTTCAATTTTAAGTTTGTAGTATAATCAGTGTTCAGCCTTTTTTTTTTTTTAAGATTTTATTTATTCATTTGACAGAGAGAGATCACAAGTAGACAGAGAGGCAGGCAGAGAGAGAGAGAGAGGGAAGCAGGCTCCCTGCTGAGCAGAGAGCCCAATTCAGGACTTGATCCCAGACCCTGAGATCATGACCTGAGCCGAAGGCAGCGGCTTAACCCACTGAGCCACCCAGGCGCCCCAGTGTTCAGCCTTTAAAAAGAAAAAAATTATAGGGGCGCCTGGGTGGCTCAGTGGGTTAAAGCCTCTGCCTTTGGCTCAGGTCATGATCCCAGGGCCCTGAGATTGAGCCCCACATCAGGCTCGCTGCTCGGCCGGGAGCCTGCTTCCCTTCCTCTCTCTGCCTGCCTCTCTGCCTTCTTGTGGTCTCTGTCTGTCAATAAATAAATAAAAATCTTAAAAAATAAAAGAAAGAAAATTATATCGAAACCAGCCCCAGGGAACTGGGCTTTGATTTTTGCCTACATTTCAGAATTTGAATTTTTTTTTTGAATTTTAAAAGAGATGAGAATGAAGTGATACAGTGCATCTTTAGTTCTGAGGACATAGTGGATTTTTATCTCAGTTTTACTATGATGCCTGTAGAGGTCATTTAGAAGCACTTAACTAAGTACCAATTTTGTATTAATTACCATGATTTTTTTCTTTTTTAAAAGAATTATCGTGAGGGTGCCTGGGTGGCTCAGTGGGTTAGGCTGCTGCCTTCGGCTCGGGTCATGATCTCGGGGTCCTGGGATCGAGTCCCGCATCGGGCTCTCTGCTCAGCGGGGAGCCTGCTTCCTCCTCTCTTTCTCTGCCTGCCTCTCTGCCTACTTGTAATCTCTCTCTGTCAAATAAATAAATTAAAAAAAAAATCTTAAAAAATAAAAAATAATAATTAAAAAAAAGAATTATCGTGATATTTGATGGAGATAGAAGAAGGAATATGTCAAGGTTGGAGGCTTTGGAGGAATGTTGTTGAGATATCAAGGCAGATAATTGCAGTGTATTGTGAGAATTGTTAAATTGTGTATGTATATACAAACAAGTATGAAATCACAGAGGAGGGAGTTACTTTGCCTAATTTTTTTGTTAAAACTGTAAATAAATCCCTCAAGTTCTGGTGTTTATGCTAGCTGCTGAGAATTTTTCTAGTGCTCTTTAAATAGCATTGATAAGTATTAGGTTGAACCTGTGTAATATTGGCAGTTTAATATGGTTTAACCCCAATAGTATTTTGGTATGGCAATGAAAATAAAATACGGTAACTTCTGCCAATACTGTTTGGCAGTTGGCAGATAATTGATGTTTTATTAAAATAAAGCCTTGAATATTGAATAAATGTGCCATTTTGGAAAATGTTTTATTTAAAAAAATTTTTTTTTAATTTTTAAAAAAAGATTTTATTTATTTATTTGAGAGAGAGAGAGCATGAGAAGGGAGAAGGCCAGAGGGAGAAACAGACTCCCCTTGGAGCTGGGAGTCCAATGCAGGACTTGATCCTGGGAATCCAGGATCATCACCTGAGCCAAAGGCAGTCGCTTAACCAACTGAGCCCTTGGGAAACATTTTAAAATGTTCAATTTGGTTTCTCTTTTTAAGATTATATATCCATATACACACGCACACATAGACACGAAAGAATTTCATTGAGTATAAATTGCCATGCAATTATAAATTATTTTATGATTGTCTGTAACTGTGGGAGTATAGTTAATTAATTTGGAGAGTTTTGCTATGAAAGCTTGATTCCCTACAAACATTTGTTGAGTGCCAAGACCCTATGCCTGGTTCTGAGGCAAAGAAATTCAGTTCAGTGTTTGCCCCTAAGGAGGTCAGTGTGGTACTAGAGATGGCATGTATATAGTTACTTGCAAAGAATGTGCTGCACAATGTAGTATTAGTGATTTTTAAAATTTATCTCTATATTTTGAAGATTTATTTATTTGAGAGAGAGGACACATGTGAAGGCAGTGCGGAGGGGGCAGAGAGAAAGGGAGAAGCAGACTCCTTGCTGAGTATGGATCAGGATGCAAGGCTCAATCCCAGGACCTCCGAGGTCATGACCTGAACTGAAATCAAGAGTCAGACTGAGCCACTCAGGTGCTCCTCAAATTTATCTTAAGAGTGGAAACTTAAAAAAAAAAAAAAAAAAGAGTGGAAATTTTCCCTGAAAAACTCGTATGCAGAAACTTGATATGTAAGTGGATAAAAAGAGAGTCTTGCCTGCTTGGCCTCCTTTCTGTTCACATTCCTGCTGTTTGAAACCATTGGTGTGGGAGTCGAAAGCAAACCTGGTTTGAATCCTGGCTCTGCCAGTATCCAGTTGTTTGACCTTGACTTCTTCATCTTCTTCATCATGTTAAATGAGAATATTCATTTCTTTGCGGGTGTTGTGAGAATTAAACATTGCATTAAAGAAGCCAAGCATAAGGGCACCTGGGTGGCTCAGTTGTTGAGCGCCTGCCTTTAGCTCAGATCCCAGAACGCTGGGATCATGCCCCAAATCGGGCTTCCTGCTCCTTGGGAAGCCCGTTTTCCCTTTCCCACTTCCCCTGCTTGTGTTCTCTCTCTCACTGTATCTCTATAAAAAATGTGTTTAAAAAAATGTGTGTGTGTTTAAAAATGAATAAAAAAAATCTTTTTAGGGCGGCCTGGATGGCTTAGTGTGCTAAGCTAAGTCTCTGCCTTTGGCTCAGGTCATGATCCCAAGGGTCATGGGATTGAGCCCCGCATAGGGCTCTCTGCTCAGCAGGGAGCCTGCTTTCCCCTTTCTCTCTCTCTGCCTGTCTCTCTGCCTACTTGTGATCTGTCAAATAAATAAATAAAATCTATAAAAAAAAATCTTTTAAAATGTGTGTGTGTGTGTTTTTCAAAAAAAAAGAAGAAGAAGAAGAAGAAGCCTAACATGTAATGGCAGTAAATGGTTATTAGGATTATATGTACATGATAACAGTGAGACTAAAAAGAGGGAACCTACCTCTGCCAAGGGGAGTAGCCTAGCCAGGGTGGGCTTCACAGAGGTAGTGATAGACTGCTTTCAGGCTGAATCTTGAAGAGGAAAGGAAAATTGCAAAACATGGTAAGGGGAGTGTACCCAAGATAAAACATTTTAGTAATGAAGGCTTGGGACATATGGAATGCTGCCTCATTATACCTTTCTGGAGATAATGGCCTCACCTGTGTTCTAGGTAGCTTTTCCTTAAGTTCTTTGACTCACATTTTTAGTATTAGTCTGGACCAGGCCAGGATAAGAATCACTAACTTTCTTTGGCTAATTACATTGATTAACTAAAGGGAAAAAGTACTCTAAACCTTAATTTGTAAGCTGTGCCTTGGTTATCATGTAATGGTGTGTTGACAGGCAAGTCCTTCCTAAATACAATTACATTAGTATGTTGGAAATTAGGAATCTTTATGTCCTCCTCTGATGTCTTAGTAGATAGGTAAGATGTTTTGTTTTGTTTTGCTTTTTGGGGCTTTGTTTTGTTTTGCTTAATGGGACTACTGCTATTGATAAATTGCAGGTAGATATTTACTTTAGATTTTTGGGAAGGAGAGCTAGAAAGTCAGTTTCAAGGAAAAACGAGTGAATCATTGAAGACTTTCTCTCCCTCAACAGTGAAGGATTTTCCCTTTTAAAACAGATTTTTAGGGGCGCCTGGGTGGCTCAGTGGGTTAAGCCGCTGCCTTCGGCTCAGGTCATGATCTCAGGGTCCTGGGATCGAGTCCCGCATCGGGCTCTCTGCTCTGCGGGAAGCCTGCTTCCTCCTCTCCCTCTCTCTGCCTGCCTGTCTGCCTGCTTGTGATCTCTGTCTGTCAAATAAATAAATAAAATCTTTAAAAAATAAATAAATAAATAAATAAAACAGATTTTTACAAAACATTTCAGTGTTATAGGCTATTAGGGGATATTAAAGTAGAGAAGATAAGGTGTGTGTGTGTGTGTGTGTGTGTATATATATATATATAAAATCATACAGCATTTCTAGTGTACTGGGCACTGTTGTAAGCACTTTATATGTAATCAACTCATTTAATCTGCCTGACAGTTCTGTGAAATAGGTACTATTAGTAAAAGTGGCCTGTATCAGTTAACTTCATTTGTTTGATCAAGGGGATTTCAAAACTATGGCCGGCAAACCAGATCTTGCCTACTACTTTTTTTTGTACAGCCTGTGAGCTAAGCATGATTTTTACAGTTTTTAGTGGTTGAAAAAAGCAAAAGAATATTCTGTATACTTTTATTTTGTAAAAAAAATATGTTGGGGCGCCTGGGTTGCTCAGTGGGTTAAGCCGCTGCCTTCGGCTCAGGTCATGATCTCAGGGTCCTGGGATCGAGTCCCGCATCGGGCTCTCTGCTCAGCAGGAAGCCTGCTTCCCTCTCTCTCTCTGCCTGCCTGCCTCTCCATCTACTTGTGATTTCTCTCTGTCAAATAAATAAATAAAATCTTTAAAAAAAATGTTAAATTTATAAATTACCAATTTGTTTAAAAAAAATGATTGCATGAAATTCAAAGTTCAGTGTCCATAAAGTTTAATTGAAACAGAGATACAGGACGCCTGGGTGGCTCAGTGGGTTAAGCCACTGTCTTCGGCTCAGGTCATGATCTCAGGGTCCTGGGATCGAGTTCCGCATCGGGCTCTCTGCTCAGTGGGGAGCCTGCTTCCCTCTCTCTCTCTGCCTGCCTCTCTGTCTACTGTGATCTCTCTCTGTCAAATAAATAAATAAAATCTTTAAAAAAAAAAAAGAAAGAAACAGATACACCTGTTCCTTTACCGTTCCTTACTGTTTTTTGTTTTGTTTTGTTTTGTTTTTGTTTTGTTTTGTTTTGAGAGAGAGTGAGAGCACAAGGTCGTGGGCAGAGCAGGAGGGAAAAGAGGGGGTTGGGACAGAGGGATAGGGAAAGAGACTCCCAAGCAGGCTTCCACACTGAGCTTGGAGCCTGATGTGGGGCTCCATCTCACTTCCCTGAGATCATGACCTGAGCCAAAATCAAGAGTCAGATGCTTAACTCATTAGGCCACCCAGGTGCCCCTCATCTTTTTTTAAGTTTTTATTTAAATTCTGGTTAATATGTAGTGTAATATTAGTTTCAGGTGTACAGTATAGTGATTCATCACTTACATACATCACCCTATCTCATCACAAGTATACTCCTTAATCCCCATCACCTATATAATGCATCCCCCCACACACTGTCCTTCAGTGTTCTGTTCTCTGTAGTTAAGAGTCTGCTTCTTGGTTTGCCCCCCCCTTTTTTCCTTCTTAACTTGTTTGTTTTGCTTCTTAAATTCCACATATGCATGAAATCATGGTATTTGTCTTTTTCTGACTTACTTCACTTAGAGAGTATTATGATAAGCAAAGTAAGTCAGAACGACAAATAGCATCTCTAGCTCCATTCATGTCCTTGCAAATGGCTTTACATACTGTTTATTATTTTCTTGCTATGGAAACTGTGAGGTTGGCAGAACCTAAAATACTTTCTGGCTCTTTACATAAAGTTTGCTCTCCCCTGATCTAGATAAATAGGGGAGAAGACACAATCAGAATAAAAGGTAAAAAAGTTAATATAGATGCAAAAGAATGTTGTCTGTTACAATATACCAGGAAGACTTAGTTATATAATGAAGAAGCCAGCTGTACTTTCATCTTGAAGTATTTTTTTAAAGATTTTATTTATTTATTTGAGAGGTGGAGTAAGCAAAAGAGTGAACGAGCAAAGGGAGGGGCAGAGGAAGAACAGACTCCCCGCTAAGTCAGGGGCCAGATGAGGGGCCCAATCCCCAAACCTCAAGATCATTACCCGAAGGCATGTGCTTAACAGACTGAGCCACCCAGGAGCCCCTTCTTGAAGTATTTTTTAAAAATCTTTAATGGGGACACCTGGGTGGCTCAGTGGGTTAAGCCTCTGCCTTCAGCGTGGGTTAAGCCTCCGCCTTCAGCTCAGGTCATGATCTCGGGGTCCTGGGATCAAGCCCCATATCGGGCTCTCTGCTCAGCAGGGAGCCTGCTTCCCCCTCTTTCTCAGCCTGCTTCTCTGCCGACTTATGATCTCTGTCTGTCAAATAAATAAATAAAATCTTAAAAAAAAATCTTTAATGGGGGCCGTCTGGGTTGCTTTAACTGGTTAAGCCTCTGACTCCTTGTTTCCACTCAGGTCATGATCTCAGGGTTGTGAGATCAACCCCCATGTCTTTCTACCTCTGCACTTGGCATGGAGTCTGTTTGGGATTTTCTCTCTCCCTCTGCCCTTCCCTCTGCTTGTGTGTTTGCACACATGTGCACGCACACACTTTTAAAATGAATAAAATCTTTTAAAAAAATCTTAATAAAAGCTTAACTGTAATGAAAACTACGTATTTCAAAATGTTGGATTGGCCTTTTTTTCCTGCTAGTATCTCTTCAAGGTATATCTGAGGAATCTTGTAAGTATAGTTTTGAATTTGAGTGGCAGTTGGAATTACCATTGAAATCTGAGTAACTTGGCCTTGTAATTTGATTTTTTTTTTTTAAAGATTTTATTTTATTTATTTGAGAGAGAGAGACAGTGAGAGAGAATGAGCGAGGAGAAGGTCAGAGAGCGAAGCAGACTCCCCATGGAGCTGGGAGCCTGATGTGGGACTCGATCCCGGGACTCCAGGATCACGCCCTGAGCCGAAGGCAGTTGTCCAACCAACTGCGCCACCCAGGCGTCCCTGTAATTTGATTTTTTGACCTTGAAGCCCAGATACCATTTTCTGACACTGATGGTTTCTTAATGAATAGTTATAATTTTGCTTTTGACCCTTCAGGACTGGCTGTAGTTTATACTGTTGAGGGTATGGTTTTCTACTGAAGATGTGCATCAAAATCACTTGGAGACTAAAATTCACATGCCTCCTCAGAATCTCTGAGGATAAGGCCCTTTACCATCATTATTTTCAGAAGTTCCTCAGGTGGTTCTAAGGTACACCTGGTTACTTCTTTCTCCAGCTATTTTAATGACTCCGATTTGACAAAAATAAACGCGTGGCATTCACTGTTCTGTTTCCCATAGCTGTTTTTCAACCTAACGAATCATTGCCTAAATGAATTTAAACTTGCAAAGGTCAGTGACATCAATTGTTGAATTCATTTTCTTTTGGTGTCGGTAGTATGATAGAGTCTAAATTGAAAGTTAAATTAGAGAGCAATCAGTATAATTTAATATTCTTCATTTTTATATTTATTTGGCATCATGGAATCCCAGAGAATCTGGAAATAATGAATTTGAGAAAGTAAAACACAACATACAGGAAATTACATTTTTGGAAGGAATAGTTTATATTTGGAACCATTTTGTTTTGTCTGTGTTCTTATCAGGCTGTATGTAAAATTATAAAGTAGATCTTTCCCTTTTGTTTTCATTTTACTGTGGCTTTTTTTTTTGACAGTTTTTTTTTTTTAAGATTTTATTTATTTATTTGACAGAGAGAGATCACAAGTAGGCAGAGTCAGGCAGAGAGAGAAGGGGAAGCAGACTCCCTGCTGAGCAGAGAGCCCGATGCAGGGCTCAATCCCAGGACCCTGGGATCATTACCTGAGCGAAAGGCAGTTGCTTAACCCACTGAGCCACCCAGGTGCCCTCATAAGAAATGTTTGGGACTGGGGCGCCTGGGTGGCTCAGTGGGTTAAAGCCTCTGCCTTCGGCTCAGGTCATGATCCCAGGGTCCTGGGATCGAGCCTCACATCGGGCTCTCTGCTCTGCAGAGAGCCTGCTTCCTGCTCTCTCTCTCTCTCTGCCTGTCTCTCTGCCTACCTGTGATCTCTGTCAAATAAATAAATAAAATCTTTAAAAAAAAAAAAAAAAGAAATGTTTGGGATGTCTGGGTGGCTGAGTCGGTTAAGCATCTGCCTTCAGTTGGGGTCATGATCTCAGGGTCCTGGCATTAAGCCCCACATTGGTTCCTGATCAGCAGGGAGTCTCCTTCTCCCTCTCCTACTCCCCTCTGCTTGTGTTTCCTCTCTCTCAAAAAATAAATAAAATGTTAAAATAAAATGGCTTATGCCTTAAGTCAGAGAAGAGGAGGAAACTTTATTTTTTAATCAATGAAGAGGCAGTATTTGAGCACCCATCAAGTAAACACTGCTGGGATGACAGTTACATCTAACATGCTTGATGGGTGTGCCATGGGATTGTGTGGATGCACGCTGATTAATGTCTGTGTAAAGGGAGAGCAAAGAAATGATGAGGTAGGCAGGCCAAGAAACAAGGAGAAAAAAATAGGAAGAGAGGAAAGATCAGTAGTAATGAGATGGTGCTTATAAATTGTAATAGTAGTGATTATCAGAAACTTTGTGGAGATAGTGGTGAAAACAGAATGGGTAGGGGGAGTTCTTTTTTTTTAAAGATTTTATTTATTTATTTGACAGAAATCACAAGTAAACGGAGAGGCAGGCAGAGAGAGAGAGAGGGAAGAAGGTGCCCTGCTGAGCAGGGAGCCCAGTGCGGGACTCGATCCCAGGACCCTGAGATCATTACCTGAGCCGAAGGCAGTGGCTTAACCCACTGAGCCACCCAGGCGCCCCTTGATCAGCATTCTGAATAGTCATCATTTACAAAATATCTATTATAATATTTTACTATTACAGATGGTAATTAGATACTAATTACAATTCTGAGTTTTTTTTCCAATTTATTTATTTTCAGAAAAACAGTATTCATTATTTTTTCACCACACCCAGTGCTCCATGCAAGCCGTGCCCTCCATAATACCCACCACCCGGTACCCCAACCTCCCACCCCTCCGCCACCTCAAACCCCTCAGATTGTTTTTCAGAGTCCATAGTCTCTCATGGTTCACCACCCCTTCCAATTTACCCAAAAGTACATACCCTCCCCAATGTCCATAACCCTACCCCCCTTCTCCCAACCCCCCTCCCCCCAGCAACCTACAGTTTGTGTCGTGAGATTAAGAGTCACTTATGGTTTGTCTCCCTCCCTATCCCATCTTGTTTCATGGATTCTTCTCCTACCCACTTAAGCCCCCATGTTGCATCACTATTTCCTCATATAAGGGAGATCATATGATAGCTGTCTTTCTCCGCTTGACTTATTTCGCTAAGCATGATACGCTCTAGTTCCATCCATGTTGTCGCAAATGGCAAGATTTCGTTTCTTTTGATGGCTGCATAGTATTCCATTGTGTATATATACCACATCTTCTTTATCCATTCATCTGTTGATGGACATCTAGGTTCTTTCCATAGTTTGGCTATTGTGGACATTGCTGCTATAAACATTCGGGTGCACGTGCCCCTTTGGATCACTACGTTTGTATCTTTAGGGTAAATACCCAGTAGTGCAATTGCTGGGTCATAGGGCATTTCTATTTTCAACATTTTGAGGAACCTCCATGCTCTTTTCCAGAGTGGTTACCAGCTTGCATTCCCACCAACAGTGTAGGAGGGTTCGGTAGGGGGAATTCTTAGTTACCTGTTTTGCATGTTAGTAGCCCTTGTTGAGGTTCTCTTTCTTGTTTGTTGTAGGTTGGAAGCAGTTTCGTGCGTTTTATTTATTTTTTTTAAGATTTTATTTTATTTATTTGACAGAGAGAGACAACAGTGAGAGAGGGAACACAGCAGAGGGAGTGGGAGAGGGAGAAGCAGTCTCCCCGCAGAGCAGTGAGCCCTACACGGGGCTTGATCCCAGGACCCTGAGATCACGACCCTGCCCAATGACTGAGCCACCCAGGTGCCCCAGAAGCAGTTTTTTATATTTGATAACCCTTGAAGGCATTAATTTGCCTGGAGGGTATCCAGGGAGTAGCGTTTTAAGCGCTATGAGGTGTGAAGAGTATTCCAGTAGGGTTTATTGAAATGCTAAGACTATAATAATAAAGGCTGCTATATTATTATAACAGAACTGAAGGTATGGGGTATATTAGGGTTCTCCAGAGAAACAGAACCAATGAATGTATGTATATATTTTTAGAAAGTACAGTCTCTCTCTCTCTGTCACTCAGGGGTGTGTGGGTTAGATTTTAAGTAATTGATTCACATCCTTGTAAAGTTGGCAAGTCCAGAATTTACAGGGTAGGATGCCTGGATGGAGATCCAGGGAAGAGTTAAGATGCAGCTAGAGTCCAAAGGCATGCAGCTGTCAAAATTCCCTCTTCCTCAGGGTTTGTGTAAGTCTTTTCTTTCATGTCTATCAGTTGATTGCCTGAAACCCATCTACATTTTGGGGTAAGGGGTTGGGGGTAATCTGCTTTACTCACTGTCAACTGATTTAAATGTTAACCTCATCTAAAAAATATCTTCATAGCAACATCTAAACAAGTGTTTGACAAAATATCTGGCTACTAAAAAAAAAAAAAATTCTGGCTACTGTGTCCTGGCCAGGTTGACACATGAATTAACAGTCACTGGAGGTGGGGCGCCTGGGTGGCTCAGTGGTTTAAGCCTCTGCTTTCAGCTCAGGTCATGATCTCAGGGTCCTGGGATCGAGCCCCGCATCGGGCTCTCTGCTCAGCGGGGAGCCTGCTTCCCCCTCTCTCTCTTTGCCTGCCTCTCTGCCTTCTTGTGATCTCTCTCTCTATCAAATAAATAAATAAAAATCTTTAAAAAAAAAAAAAACAATCACTGGAGGTATAATAGAAACCATCTCATAGTGTAGTTCCAATAATAGGCAAAAGACAAAGCAAAAAAGATTGATTCTAAAAGAAAAAGTGGACATCTAGATATTTATATTGTGTCACTTGGAATCTATGTCTGTTCAGTTTCAAAGCCCAAAAACTTTCTGCTTTGTTTCTTCAGATTCATAATCTAGTTAAGGAGCATCTATTTATAACACTTGCCTTTATTTATTTATTTTAAAAATATTTTATTTATTTCTTTGATAGAGATCACAAGCAGACAGAGAGTCAGGCAGAGAGAGAGGAAGAAGCAGCCTCCCCACTGAGCAGAGAGCCCGACACAGGGCTCGATCCCACGACCCTGGGATCATGACCTGAGCCGAAGGCAGAGGCTTTAACCCACTGAGCCACCCAGGCACCCCACAACACTTGCCTTTAATATTAGAGTTACTAGACTTAAGATTGGTTAAGAATAATTCTCTGAAAAAATGGTATCTTAATCCTTGGCATCCTTAATCCTTTAAATGAACTTTCAAAGTTCATTGAAAAATGCAAAATATTTTTATATGTACCCAAATATTGATTTGGTGAGTGACTTAAATCTTGCAAAATGAGGGCGCCTGGATGGCTCAGTGGGTTCGGCTCAGGTCATGATCTCGGGGTCCTGGGATCGAGTCCCGCATCAGGCTCTCTGCTCAGCAGGGAGCATGCTTCCTCCTCCTCTCTCTACCTGCCTCTCTGCCTACTTGTGATCTCTCTCTGTCAAATAAATAAATAAAATCTTTTAAAAAAAAATCTTGCAAAATGAGATGTTGGCTATAACTAATAGGAAATGAGGAAATGGTGTAGCTGTTGGAAGAATTTTACTTTTTCAGGGAATTGTGCCTGAGCTTAGTCTGAGCTTAGTCTATCTCTCAATAATGGATCAATCTAGTCTTTTTTGGTTTTGTTACTGCCTACCAACAGCAAGTCCCAATGAATCGTGGACCTCCAAGCTGGAGGAGAGTAAGAACAAGTATACATTAAAGCCTAGGTATTTGATTAAAAACTTACAGTGATCTAACATTTTCAAATTGTGGGCATGGGAGAAAACTTTTCTCATACTTAATCGTTCACACAGAACACAGGATACTGCAAAGGAAAATTAATAGTTTGGGTAATTTGCAATCTTTATTTTTATTAGAAAGTGACTTCAGAACTCCAGAAACTTCTATCTGTAGATGGAAAAGTGAGGAAATCATAAAGATTGAATTCAGGAAATGAAGTTACTCTGAGGAAGTACTTTGTTGTCCTAGGTAATCTCATGGATTTAAACTATATACAGGGGTATTTTTCAGAATATTCAGTTCATTGACTTCATAGGTAACTTTACTTATTTTTTTTTTATTTGACTGCATTGCAGCATAGCATTAATGATGCAGTTTTAAATATTTTTACCTAGATTAATACTCAGAGTCAAATATGAGAGCTCAGAGAAACCTATAACCTGCTGTTAGGTCTGATGTCATGTTAGGAACATCATGTTAATAAAGTGATCAAGAATTTGCACTAATTTCTTTCTTTCCTTCTTATTTTTTTTTTTAAAGATTTTATTTATTTATTTGACAGAGAGAACAAGTAGGCAAAGCTGCAGGTAGAGGGAGAGGGAGAAGCAGTCTCAAGCAGTCTCTCCACCCATCAGGGAGCCTCACACAGGGCTCCATCCCAGGAGGATCGTGATCTGAGCTGAAGGCAGCTCCTTAACCAACTGAGCCACCCACACAGTCCTACCCACTACTAATTATTTAAAGGAGAGATGTTCCATACGATGGGGTCTCTGGAAATCAAAATTGTGTGTGTGTATGTAAGATTTTCTTCATTTGATGGGGGAGCGTGCATATGAGCTGGGGGGAGGAGAAGAGGGAGGAAGGAGAAGCACACTCCTTGCTGAGCAGGGAGCCTAATGTGGGGCTCCATTCCAGGACCCTGAGATCATGACCTGAGCCGAAGTCAGATGTTTAATCACTTGAGCCAGCCAGTTGCCCCACATACGTATGCTCTGATAGGTTAGTTGTACAAAGATGAGAATGATTTGGATGGTGCAAATAGTTAAAAGAAAGCAAGGGGGAAAGATGATATCACAAGTGAAAAAAACATTTCCGGGGGAAAGACCATGTTTTGGAAGATGATTGCTTCTGTTTTCATTTCTCAAAATTTATAGAATATCAGTCATGTGACACTACCCAGTTCATACACATTCTTTGTTATGCCTTATGAAAAAAGTATCAAAAATTGGGGTGCCTGGGTGGCTCAGTGGGTTAAGCCTCTGCCTTCGGCTCGGGTCATGGTCTCAGGGTCCTGAGATCGAGCCCCAGGCTGTTCCCCCCCACACACACTCTCTGCTTGCTTCTCTGCCCACTTGTGATCTTAGTCAAATAAAAAAAAAAGTGTCAAAAATTAAGTGAACAAGAACATTGGTAAGAGATCATATCCGAGGTTCACTGCAGGTGTTCATTGTATGTAAGCTGAGATTTTTAAAATACATTTAAAGGGAGCCTGGTAAACCTCTGCCTTCAGCTCAGGTCATGATCTCAGGGTCAAGGGATCAAGCCCAGCGGCGGTCTTTCTGCTCAGCAGGGAGCCTGCTTCCACTCCGCCCTCCACAGCCTGCCTTTTAGGCCTCCTGTGAACTCTGTTTGTCAAATAAATAAATAAAATCTTAAGAATGTATACATTTAGGGCGCCTGGGTGGCTCAGTGGGTTAAGCCGCTGCCTTCGGCTCAGGTCATGATCTCGGGGTCTTGGGATCGAGTCCCGCATGGGGCTCTCTGCTCAGCAGGGAGCCTGCTTCCCTCTATCTCCCTCTCTGCCTGCCTCTCCATCTGCTTGTGATCGCTCTCTGTCAAATAAATAAATAAAATCTTAAAAAAAAATAGACTTTAAATAAAAAAGAATATATACATTTAAAGTTCAAAATTGATGGCAGAGGTAACATGTATGGTATTACAGAATTTGTTTAAATTATTATCCTGGTTAATCCTCACTAAATCCTGAAGTATATTTCACATTTAAGTCCATTTCATAGTTGAGAGAAGCTTAGAACTTTATTAGTATTTATATAATATAAATATGGTAATTTGATTATCTGAAAACAGTTAATAAGTAAGAACATTATGACATGCAACATGAATAGGCGGTCTTATGTCTCTTTTTTGTTGGATGCTGGTTGTCTGTGTTCTTTAAAAACCTTGGTCTGATTCTTTTTCTTTTTCCCCCCCAAAGATTTATTTATTTATTTGACAGAGATCACAAGGAGGCAGAGAAGCAGGCAGAGAGAGAGGGGGATCCAGGCACCCTGCCCAGAAGAGAGCTCAGTGCGGGGCTCCATCCCAGGACCCTGGGACTATGACCTGAGCTGAAGGCAGAGCTGAGCCACCTAGGCGCCCTGTTCTGTTTCTTTTTTAAGAGAAAGCCAGCAGGGAGGGGCAAAGGGAGAGGAAGAATCTTAAGCAGGCTTCACACTCCACACCCACCTTGATCCTTGAGCCCTAGTGGGGCTCTGTCTCACAATCCTGAGGTTATGACCTGAGCCAGAATCAAGAGTTGGAGGTGTAAACTGATGGAGCCACCCAGGCACCCCTTGGTCTGATTCTTTTGAAACAAAATGTATGGCCAGCATAACTAAGAAAGTAGCTTTTAGTTGTTTAAGTCAATTTAAGATCTTAATTCATTAAATTATACACAAGTATTTTTTCATCTTTTTTTACCACCTTGTGAAAAGAATAAAGGTTAGGGGCACCTGGGGAGCTCAGCCAGTTGTGTCTGCTATTGGCTCAGGTCTTCATCCTAGAGTCCTGACTCCTTAGTGGGGAGTCTGCTTCTCACCTTTCTCTCTGCCCCTCCCCCCACTTGTGCTCTCGCTTTCTCACTCTCATAAATAAATAAAAATCTTTTTTAAAAAGATCATCTTGGGGCACCTGGGTGGCTCAGTGGTTTAAACCTCTGCCTTCGGCTCGGGTCATGATCTCAGGGTCCTGGGATCGAGCCCCACATCGGACTCTCTGCTCAGCAGGGAGCCTGCTTCCCCCTCTCTCTCTGCCTGCCTCTCTGACTACTTGTGATCTCTCTCTATCAAATAAAAAAAAAAATCTTTAAAAAAAAAGATCATCTTTATTTTTCTTTATTGAATTTTTTTTAAGATTTTATTTAAAATCTTAAATTAAAAATTTAAATTCTGATTTTGCAACTGTGCTAAAAATGTAATCATTTGCAAAGTACCATGAAACATGCAGTTAATGGGAAACAGGTTTTATTTAACTTCTGAAAATTAGTGTGCAAAGGTACTCAGTAAATCTTGATTAGCATTAGTTTTTGCCTTGCCTCATTGCTATATCTAGAAGATATTGTTTGGATTAGGATATCTGGAAGATATTGTTTGGATTAGGATTATGAGCTATAATATATGTGCTCTTTAAGCAAGGTAGATAATCTGCTGGTCTTTTTTTTTTTTTTTTTTTTTTTTGGTAAGATTTTATTTATTTGAGAGAGGAGGTGAAAGAGAGAATGGGGAAGAGGGGCAGAGAGAAGCAGACTCCCTGCTGAGCAGGGAGCCTAATGCGGAGCTCCATCCCAAAGCCCTGGGATCATGACTGGAGCCAAAGGCAGATGCTTAACAAGTGAGCCACCCAGGCACCCCTCTGTTGACTCTATTATTATTATTTTTATTTTTAACATACAATGCATTATTTATTTCAGGGGTACAAGTCTGTGATCATCAGTCTTAACACAATTCACAGTACTCACCATAGCACATACCCTCCCCAGTGTCCATCACCCAGCTACCCCATCCCTCCCACTCCACTCCAGCAACCCTCAGTTTGTTTCCTGAGATAAGAGTCTTTTATAGTTTGTCTCCCTCTCTAGTTTCATCTTGTTTCATTCTCCCTTCCTTTCCCTATTATCCTCTGTCTTGTTTCTCAAATTCCTCGGTATCAATGAGATCATAATTGTCTTTCTCTGATTGACTTATTTCGCTTAGCGTAATACCCTCTAGTTCCATCCATGTCATTGCAAATGGCAAGATTTCATTTTTTTGTTGGCTACATAGTATTCCATCGTGTATGTATACCACATCACCTTTATCCATTCATTGATGAACATCTAGGCTCTTTTCATAGATTGGCTGTTGTGGACATTGCTGCTATAAACATTCAGGTGCATGTGCCCCTTCCGATCACTATATTTGTTACCTTTGGGGTAAATACCCAGTAGGACAATTGCTGGGTGGTAGGGTAGCTCTGTTTTCAACTTTTTGAGGAACCTCCTTAATCTTTTCAGAGTGGCTACACCAACGTGCATTCCCACCAACAGTATAGGAGGGCTCCCCTTTCTCTGCATCCTCGCCAACATCTGTCATTTTCTGACTTGTTAATTTTAGCCATTCTGACTGGTGTGAGGTGGTATCTCATTGAGGTTTTGGTTTGTATTTCCCTGATGCCGAGTAACGTTAAGTAGTTTTTCATGTGTCTTTTGGACATTTGGATGTCTTTGCAGAAATGTCTGTTCATTGCTGACTCTTTAAATAAAGCATTGTCAAGTGACAATTTCATGAGAGCAGGAGTCATTGGTAATAATCCAGTTACTATAGTATAAGTCTTTGGTGTCTCTCCTAAACTCTTAGGTCTGCATATATTAACAAATCTGATTATTTCCATTTTATATTTGTTAATATCTACTGTTACCATATAATTAGTTGTTTGTTTTCCCCCTTACCACACGTCCTTTATTTTCTGTATATTCCCTATTTCATAAACTCGTGGTTAGCAGGAACCAATGTACAAAATAAATTATTAATGAAATATGTTATAAAGGTTGTTCGGTAAGTGTGAAACCTACAATAACTCATGGAAACTGGAAATGAAAAGAATTTAAATTAATAATTCACTCACCATCTAGTTTTGTAAGATTTTTTAATGCTCTGTTATTTATATTTTCTTTTTTACTTTTCCCCTTTCTCTTTCTTTGATGAGGTGCTTACCCAAGCAGTAAACTTTGTTTAGGAGAGCTGCTGCATTTTTGTAGCAGCTAAACAGATACAGTATTAGAATGTAGAATGGTTAAGAATTCTGCATTCCAAAAAATACTGAAGCTTTTGTTTCTAGTGCTTAGGCAACACAGATCTGATCTCTGAGAACGTCTGGATATTGACATGCAAATGAATAAATGAGACTCTTTTTTGAAATATGTTTGTAATATACATAAGTAGCTTAGGAGGGATTATTGAAGTGCTGCCAAAATACATTTCAGAAATGTTGTCTTCTCATTCATTATGTTGACTTTGGAAGAGTTTGTAAACCGCCTTGAAATGCGTATAGTATTTTGTTTATATGTGCTGCTTTGAGGGAAGAGATCTTGATTTTCATTACTTTTCAGAGGAATCCAGTGACCCCCCCCCCAAAAGATTAAGAACTCCTTCACCAAGTGGTTTGAAAACATTGCCTGGTTTATTTGTACTGTTGGTTATAAATATAGATTGTTCGTTGCAAAATATTCTAAACTATCTCTTTTGCTCTGTTGGAGAACCATTTATTTTTGTGCCATGTGATATTTTACAGTTTTATGTTAAAATATTAACCAACCTAAAAGGTAAATCTGAGAAATACTGTACATTATATTCTTAGATTCTTAGCCTCAAGATTTTATTTTTAAGTAAACTTTACACTCAACATGGAGTTTGAACTCACAACCCCAAGATAAGAGCTACATTGGTCCATCAACTGCACAAGCTAGGCGCCCCACTACACAAATTTTTTTTTTTTTTAAAGATTTTATTTATTTATTTGAGAGAGAGAGACAGTGAGAGAGAGCATGAGCGAGGAGAAGGTCAGAGAGCGAAGCAGACTCCCCATGGAGCTGGGAGCCCGATGTGGGACTCGATCCCGGGACTCCAGGATCACGCCCTGAGCCGAAGGCATTCGTCCAACCAACTGAGCCACCCAGGCGTCCCTACACAAATTTTTTTGACACATATCCCAGACATATCATTTTACTGATAATTTTTTTTTTTTTTAAATTTCTAAAAGTCTTAAAAATAACCACAGTATTGAGGCACCTGCGTGGCTCAGTTGGGTAAGTGCCTGACTCTTGATTTCAGCTCAGGTCATGATCTGAGGGTTGTGAGATACAGCCCTATGTCCATCTGGGCATGGAGCCTCTGTCCCCCACCCCCCGCAACCCCATGCACATGCGCTTGCTTGCTCTCTAAAAATAAATAAATAAATAACCACAATACCATTATGATTCTTGAAAAATTCAGTTATTCTTTAATATCATCAGACCTCCATCCAGTGTTCATTTCCCCCAAATATTTGGTCGTTGATTTATTTTACAGTTTATTTTTCAAACAATTTTTTAAAATCCAGATCTAAATAAGGTCCGTAAACTGCAGTTGTTGATATGTCACTTGTGACTTTCAATCTGTAGGTTTCCCTTTCTGGCTCTTCTTCCTTTCCTTGAAATTTATTTGAAGAAACGGGGTCATTTATTTTATAAGGCTTTTCACAGTCTGGATATTGCTGGTTATATCCCCATGGTGTCTTTAACATACTCCTCTGCCCTTTGTACTTCTTGGAAAGAGAGAGTTGGAGCCAGAGACTTAAACAGATTCAAACTTGATTTTGTGGCGAGAATATTTTATAGATAGTGCAGTGTTACTCTGTCATGTCTGGTTGCCTTTGGTTGATTGGGGGTAAAAATGGTGATATTAAAATTCTTTATTCCTTTCTTCATTTCTTCTGTGTCTTTGGTTGAAAAAAAGTTTCAACATTTCCAACTGTTTCTAAGATATTTATGGTACTGTCTTCATCTCTCTGTACTTATCAGCCCATTTATATATGGTTTCCGCATGTTAAATCACATCCTTATCATTTTACTGAAGCCATTCTCATCAGGGTTATCAGTGCGCTCTACATGGAATGAAGCAGACCCATTTCAGACCTTGTTTTGCTTAGTAGTTGGGTAATTTTGGATACTGTTGATTGCTGCCGCTTCTTGAAATACTCCCTTTGCTTCTGTGATGTACTCTCTCCTGTTTGTACTTTTACTTCTTTAACTGCTTTCTCTCAACCTCAATTGTAGACTTTTTTTTTTTTTTTTTAAGGCATTGGTTTGTTCTGCCTGGCTCTAGCCTAGACCCTCTGCTTAGCTAGTTTTGCTCATTCTCCATGGGTCCTCCATTCTCATGGCTTCAGTTAACACCATCTCTAAACTGATAAGTGCCAAACGATTTTTTGTTTTTTGATTTTGGGGGTTTTTTGGTAGTTTGGTTCTCTTCAAAGCTGAGTTGTTCGTACTATTTCGTACTAAAAATCTCACAGGCCTTGGAATCAACATACCTGAAATGGAACAAATCATACTTTCCTCATCCCCTCACACATAGGAGTTTCCTATTCAACATAGTTTTAAGCCAGAAATCTTTGGAAGTTATCCTTGACTTCTTGCTTGACCTTTTTCTCACCTTTCTGCCTACATGTAGTTACCAGTCACGTAAGACTTACCTGGTAAATAATTTAAATTCAACTAATTCTCTTCATTCATTGTTGCTGTATGCTAGTGTGAATCCCCATCATCTATTACCTTCATTATTGTGAGCCTCCTGTCTGGTCTGTTCCTTTCCTGTCTTTCTGGTCCATTTTTTGGTATATGAGTAAGAGTGATTTTTCTGAAAAACATATCTAATGGATCCCCTTTGCCCCTAGGATAAATATAAAGACCTGAGATTGTTTTATGATCTTCTTTCTTGAGTCATTGCCTCCTATGTAATACTTGTCCTGCTTTTGCACTGATGGTTGTTTTTTGTTTGGTTGGTTGGGTTTTTTTTAGATTTAATTTATTTGAGAGAGAGCAGGGGAAGGGGCAGAGGGGGAGAATCTCAAGCAGACTGCACACCGAGCACAGAGCCTGATGGTGGGGCTTGATCTCATGACCCAAGCCAAAATCAAGTTGGATGCTTAGTCAACTGAGCCACCCGGATGCCTCTTTTTGCACTGTTTTTACTGACTGTTTCAGTAGGCTGTAAACTTCTCAAGCATAAAGACCAAGTATTTTCCTTCATTAGACCTTGTGCCTGGGACATAGTAAGTGTTTTGTAAATGCTTGATGAATTAATAAATTGTAGAGGACACAGTTACATATTCAGTAATTTGTTTATGTCTTGGTTTTATTGTTATTAGATCATCCTGCTATTCTAGTACTGCTATCACTGTTGTACACTGATTTAGTTTTTTAGCTAGAGGTAGTCTCTCCATAATTAAATTGGACACTGTGGATTACCATTGTCCCAGATAATAAAGAGAAGACAGTTCAGATAGTCACCGTCATCAGATCATCCTTACCCTAATGTGACCTTTATCAGAGTGTAGGAGTCCCTAGATGCTTTTGCTTGGTGGCAGTTAAGAGTTAGAAAAGTGAGGGGTGCCTGAGTGGCATAATCAGTTAAGCGCCTGACTCTTGGTTGCAGCTCAGGTCATGATCTTGGGCCATGAGATCAAATCCCACGTTGGGCTCCACGCTCAGCACAAGTCTGCTTGAGACTCTCTCCCTTTCCCTCTGCCCCACTTCTCACACTCATAAGTGCTCTCTCTCTCTCAAATAAATAAGTCTTAAAAAAATAAAAAAGACTTAGAAAAGTGAATCTTAAATAATAGAAGTTGTTAAATACCAAAGAGAGATGGTTTTCTGGGTTGTCCATTGTGTTTGGTTCTCATTCCTCTTTTTATTACTGACATTTAGTCATATTTTTCTGAATTTAAAGAGATGTGGTGCTTTTCAGCTGTCATTTTGAGCCAGATGGTCTCTAGATTGGAAGAATCATTAAAGATCATAAAATAAATCCCTTTTTGTATTTGCTAGAATTGCTAAACGGAAGGATCTTCATCAGGGTTGATAGCTACCATTAGGAACATCTGGGCACTCACTTTTTGACTTAGGGATGATCATATTTAAAACAAGAGTTTGCTTTCATTTTTTTTTTTCTTTTACTCTTTGACTGGCTTATTCATCACTGTGTCCCCCGTGCATCAACAGTGTGACTGGCATAGCACAAAAAGGGATTCATTAGTCTTGGTCTTTTCTATCCCTGATATGTCTCTTAATAGGTGGCCCCACAGGCCCTTCATTAGATGTTAATTTCATTTTATTTAGAGGATGATTTCCTGTTTCTTTCAAGTGTCCCTGCCCACAAAATTTTGTATGTACCAGTAGTCTGTATTTTAAGTAAGACTATCTTAAATATATTTTCTAAACACAGTGGAAATTCTATCTAGCTAGTTTTGTACAGTGTGGCAAGACAAACTAAACTTATTTTATTTGTAAAATAGGAGATTTGAAGAATAATTCTTTAAGAAATAGTTTTTTATTTTTCTTAACTTCTACTTAAATTTACTCTGATTGAACTGATGACAGTACTTTTTAGATGTTATACAGAAATTGATTTTACAGGGTTAAAATATAAAGAAAGGGCTCTGAAATACGATAATATTATCCAAAACGGGTTTAGAGGATTGGATTATTGTATGAACACATAGACTCTAGGGTAGCAAGTGCTTCTAAAGAACACAAAATAAATTCAAAGAACATGAAATTGTTTCTTGATTAAATGCATTGGTTAAGAGGACATGTGTTTGGTGAATAGTTTATCAGCATAATATCAACTATTCTGAGGTTGTTAGTCACTTATATTCAGTCTTGAACATTATATCATGGGCACCTGGGTGGCTCAGTCATTAAGCTTGTGCCTTCAGCTGAGGTCATGATCCCAGCCCAGGTCCTGGGATCCAACCTGGGTCTGTCCAGCAGGAAGCCTTGCTTCTCCCTCTCTCAGTCCCGCTGCTTGTGTTCCCTCTCTCACTGTCTATCTCTCTGTCAAGTAAATGTATAAAATCTTAAAAAAAGAAAAAAAAAAGATTACTTCAGTTATGGGGTGTTTTTTTTGTTTGTTTTAAAGATTTCAGTTTGTTTTCTTTTTAAAGATTTTATTTATTTATTTGACACACAGAGATCACAAGTAGGCAGAGAGGCAGACAGAGAGAGAGGGGGAAGCAGGCTCCCCACCAAGCAGAGAGCCTGATGCAGGGCTCAATCCCAGGACTCTGAGATCATGACCCGAGCTGAAGGCAGGCTTAACCCACTGAGCCACCCAGGCGCCCCTAAAGATTTCAGTTTTAAGTAATCTCTATACCCACCATTGGGCTTGAACCCATAACCCTGAGATCAAGAGTTGCACGCACCACCAACTGAACTAGCCAGGTGTCCCACCCCCTTTTTTAACTTTGAGGGAGAGTTAATAATCTAGAGAAATTATATGTTAGTATTTGAAATTTAATAAAATTGATACCAATATTTTCTGGCAGGTGACATGGTTGGGCATGGGTAAACTTAAAAATAGTACTGTTTCGGTTCAATAAAACTATAAGGTAGTTTAAAAAATACTAATATTATGCATTGATTATAACAGAAAACATAATAAATTCATGTTAGCATTAAGTAAACCTCGTCTTTGAAAGAGTATACTGCAAGTAATAGAAATTACCTTCTCTCTCTCTCTCTCCTCCCTTAGGTGGAATGAACCTTATTCGTTGACTATCTCCTGATTACTGGTTGGATTCACTTGTAAAAGAATCGTCTTCCCCTTTGTGGACGCCACTTAGTGGCATATTTAATTATAATTCCAGGGATCACAAAGCTTTTTGATTTCCCAAAGGAGGGACATACCACTATATCAAAGAAGCTTGATATTACAGCCAAAATGGTGCTGTCCCAGAGACAACGAGATGAACTGTAAGTTTCTCTGTTTTGTGTGGTTTTTTAAAAATCTTCTCCTAAAAGACAAAGTAGTAAATTAAAATACAGCTTTGGGAGAGCTATTCTTAGATTAAAACTATTACTGTAAGTGTTCAGATATTGTTTTGGGCAGTTTGGTCTGATTTTAAAACTGGATCTTTGAAGTAGTGTTACCCCTTGTGACTTTATTGTATACAAATTTAAAGTAGAACATATAAGTTAGTTGGGATAAGTTTTACTCTGAGCTTGTCTTAAATATATTACGTTCAGTAGGAAAATAGATCATTCAGAGTTCTAAATTTTTTTGTGTGAAATGTGTGTATTAGAAAAATGAAGGCCTTTATGTTGTTATTGTTAATTCCTTTCCTTTGCCTTACTGTATTTTTTCATCTTTATCATCCAGGGGCTGTTAGAGGATTTGAAATTTATGAGGTGGATAACATAATAGTTAATGTAAATACATTAATGACAGAGGCATAAAATGATTTGACCACTGCTATTTTATAGTATCTTGTTGCATCCCATATATTATAGCATTCTGTTTTTGTAGGTAAGGAATAAGAGGAATAATTTAGCTTCATGTTCTAGATTTTTAAATTTTCTGTGGCTTTTTGCAAAACTATTTGGGAATAATTTCAAATTTATAGGAGGGTTGTAAGATTGGTACAAAGAATACTTAATATACATTTTATGCACTTCACCTGTTTTGTAACATTTTTATACCATTTTGTACCATTTTCTTTATCATTTGTACTCTGTACCTGTGTGTGTGTGTGTGTACCTGCAGTATTTTTTCCTGAACCATTTGAGAATAAGTTGCATATACAAAAGTTCTTAAGGATATTCTTCTGTAAAACTATAGGACAGTTGGCAGTTCAGCAGATTTAACATTGACATGATAGGTTTATTGAATCTACTTTCCATATTGCAGTTTTTTCAGTTGACCTGATAATGTCCTTCATTGCAGGGTTCTTGGTTTGTTTGTTTGTTTGTTTTCTCTCTCTCTCTCCTTTCTAGTACACTGTCCATACAAGATTAGGTAATGTATTTAGTTGTCATTTCTCTTTAGTCTTTGTTATTTTTAAAGATTTATTTCTTTATTTCAGAGAGGGAGAGAGAGAATCTCCAGCAGACTCCCCACTGAGCATGTTGCCCGGTGGGGGCTTTACTTTTTTTTTTGAAGATTTTATTTACTTATTTGACAGAGATCGCAAGTAGGCAGAGAGGCAGGCAGAAAGAGGGGGAAGCAGGCTCCCTGCTGAGTAAAGAGCCCGATGTGGGCACAATCCCACGACCCTGGGATCATGACCTGAGCCCAAGGCAGAGGCTTAACCCACTGAGCCACCCAGGTGCCCCGGGGGCTTTACTATTTTGGACAGAGAGAGAGAGTACAAGTGAGAGGGGGAGAGGGAGGAGGAAGAATTTAAAGTAGATCCTGTGCAGAGCCTGACATGGGGCTCCATCTCAGGACCCTGAGATCACAACCTGACCCACAACCAAAAGTTGTGCCACCCAGACATGCCTAGGACAGTAATATTTTTGAGGAATAGTCGGTTTGGGTTTTATTTAATAGTATATTCCTCATTTTGTAGCTGTCGAATGTTTCTTCATGATTATATTCAGATTATGTATTCTTGACCAGAATACTATGTAAGTAATTTGTATTCTTAACAGGATATCATGTCTAGAGACACAAAATGTTTATCTACCTCTCAGTAGTGATGCTAATTTTGATACCTCAGTCAAGATGCCTGATTTCTCCACTGTCTAGTTATATTAATTTTCTTTTTAACACATAAAAAGACATTTTAAAACCATCAAAACATTTTTTTTAAGGTGTATTTATTTATTTGAGAGAAATCAAGCAAGTGTGGTGAGTAGAGGGAGAATACCTCAAGCAGACTCTTCACTGAGCTCAGAGCCTGTTGGGGGCTTAGTCCCACAACCCTGAGATCATGACCGGAGCTGAAATCTAGAGATAGCCACTTGGGGTGCCTGGGTGGCTCAGTGGATTGGGCCTCTGCCTTCGGCTCAGGTCATGATCTCAGAGTCCTGTGACTGAGCCCAGCATGGGGCTCTTTGTTCAGCAGGGAGCCTGCTTCATCCCCCTCCCTCTGCCTGCCTACTTGTGATCTATCTCTCTCTCTCAAATAAATAAATAAAATCTTTAAAAAAGAAAAAAAAAGAGAAAGAGATAGCTGCTTAACTAACTGAGCCACACAGTGCCCCCATGGAAAACATTCTTATTTCCATCAAATTTTCCCACTAAATTTAACATCCATTGATAATTCATGCCTGAACCATTCTTTACTACAGTGGTTGCAAAGTGGTGATTTTCATACACAACCACTCATTCCACATTACTAGTCATTACTCAGCCTTTTGCTGTAATCAAGGGACTTTTCTGCATTTCTTCTTATTTAGTTGGTTTTTTTTTTTTTCCATTATTGGTATGAACTCCTAAGTTCTCATATTTTCAATAGTTTTTTTCATTCATTACTTTTCTTATACTTTTGCTGTTTGACTATTCCAGACTGGCCCATGGGAACCTCTTCAGTTGGCTCTTACTTATGGCCTTATTTGTGGACACTTTCTTACTTTCTAGCATAACAAGGTGGTCCATGCTGATGTGTACCCACCCTTCTTAATCCTAGAATCAGTCATTGCTGCAATAAGCCGTGGTTCCTCTTAGTGGGGAATGGCATTAGACATCAAGATATAGGTACTAAGTGTATTTATTGCTGTGCGGTGTCTGCTTCTGGGCTCTTTAAGTAGACAGAAACAAGAAATGTGTATGTATAAATATTACAGATGCCTTGGTACATATGTATAGTAAGGTTATGTCAGTCTTGGCATTATTGACATCTTGGGCTAAATAATTCTTTACTGTGGGATCTGTCCTATACACTGCCAATTGTTTAGCAACATCCCTGGCCTCTACTCACTAGATGCCACAATAAAAAATGTCTCCAGATATTGCTGGCTCTCCTTGGGATGGGGCATGTGCAAAATCTCCCTGAGTTGAGACCCACTAATACACATAAACATTTACAGGTACTTAATTTTATTTTTTTAAAGATTTATTTATTTATTTGACAGAGAAAGATCACAAGTGGGCAGAGAGGCAGGCAGGGTGTGGTGGGGAGCTGAGCAGAGAGCAGAGAGCCCGATACGGGGCTCAGTCCCAGGACCCTGAGATCATGAGCCGAAGGCAGAGGCTTAACCCACTGAACCACCCAGGCACCCCTACAGGTACTTATTTTAGAAATCTTTAGGCTATCCCCATACTTCTAAGTCCAGTCTATTCTGAAAAGGACTGTTTTCCTCCCCACTGTCTCTTTCTTCTTCTGTAGCAAGACCTGACTCCCAGTAATATCAAGACATTGACTCATTTGCTCAATCCTATAATACTTAAAAAATAGTTTCAGATTGTTAAAATTTTACCACTTCAGAAAAGAAAGCTTCCTGGAAGGGTTTAAAATTTATATGCAGTTTTCCTCCCATCTGTTCCCTAGATTGAAAATACATAATTGAATACTGTGTCTGTAAGTTACTTGGATTATTTTCATTTTGTTTCTCTCCCTCTTCCTGTGGTTATATTATTCATTTGAGATATAGTTGGGTTCATCTGTTACAGTTGTTCAGTTTTGTGTGTTTTGCATTTTCTCTTCTTTCCCATCCTTGTTAATTTAATACTTTGAATATGTAGAACATTATCTATACAAAAACGGATACTCAGGAATATTACTCTCTCCTGAATCTTTTCTATGAAGTTACTCCCTCCTTGCCCCCTGTAAGACCCCACTTCATTCACTGTTTAATAGAGAGAGGGATGCCTGGGTGGATCAGTCAGTTAAGTATCTGCCTTCGGCTCATGATCTCAGGGTCCTGGGATTTTGATTTTTTGATTTTGGCTCAGGTCATGATCTCAGTGTCATGGGATATAGCTCCACATTGCTGGGCTTGAGCTGGGCATGGAACCTGCTTAAGACTTTCTCCGGGCACCTAGGTGGCTGAGTCAGTTAAGCATCTGCCTTCAGCTCAGGTCATGATCCCAGGGTCCTAGGATTGAGTTCCGCATTGGGTTCCCTGCTCCTTGGTGAGCCTACTTCTCTCTCTGCCTCTACCTTTCTCTCTCTCTGTCTCTCATGAATAAATAAAAAAAAAATCTTTTAAAAAAAAGATTCTCCCTCTGCCCCTCCCCTTCTCTCCCTCTATAAAAGGAAAAAAAGATAAGAGAGATACGTGTATGTTTTATTGTTTCTCCTTTTTTTTTTTTTTTAAAGATTTATTTATTAGAGATAGAGCAAGAGAACGAGCACAACTGGTGGGAGGGGCAGCGGGAGAGGGAGAAGCAGGCTTTCCACTGAGCTGGGAGCCCCATGTGGGGCTTGATCTCAGGACCTCTGGTCATGACCTGACCGACTGAGCCCCCCAGGCATCCCTTGTTTGTCCTTTCTTAAGTAAAAGATGGCACATGATATGTGCTCTTTTGTGCTTTGCTTTTTTTCCATTAGCAGGATCTCCGGAAGTCCATATCAGTTTATTTATTTATTTTTAACAACTTTTTTTTTCTTTTTCTTTTTCTTTTTTTTTTTTTTTATTAACAACTAGATAGTACTCTACTGTGTATATACCATGTTTCTTCAACCATTCTCCCATGTTGGGACATTTAGGTTGTTTCCACTATTTTGTAACTATAAATAATATTGTAATTAATAACTCTGCTTATGTACTTTTATGTTAATGAAGATATATCTGGTTTTTAATCATTCTTGTTTCTAAATCCAGATCTTGGGGCAGGTGGGTGGCTCCGTGGGTTAAGCTTCTGCCTTTGGCTCAGGTCATGATCTCGGGGTCCTGGGATCAGGCCCCGCATTGCGCTCTCTACTCAGTGGGGAGCCTGCTTCCTTCTCTCTCTCTGCCTGCTTCTCTGCCTACTTGTGATCTGCCTTTCTGTCAAATAAATAAATAAAATCTATATAAAAAAAAATCCAGATCTTTTTCTTCTAGATACTGACTGTAAGTCATCCTTACTACCCTCATAACCAACATTAATATTTAAATATTGTGGCCCAAAATAGAGCTTTATTATGATTATGATTATGATTATTTAATTTATTTGCTAGAATTGCATAAGCTATGGGAGGGTCAGAGGGAGAAACAGACTCCATGCCAAGTAGGAAGCCTGATGTGGGGCTCGAGTCCCAGGACCCTGAGACTGTGATCTAAGCTGAAGTCAGATGCCCAACCGACTGAGCCACCCAGGTGCCCCAAAATATAGCTTTTAATTTGAATAAAAACCAGTTGAGGAGAGAACCTAATTTGAGGTGGCTTAATTTGTAGGGGATTTTAGGTAAGAATGACATGAGAGTGCTCTTTAAGCAAAGAAAATTGGTTTTACATCTAAATGTCAACTTGGGGAATAGAAAAATCTTGAGAGGGGCGCTTGGGTGACTCAGTGGGTTGAGCCTCTGCCTTTGGCTGGCTTGGGTCATGATCTCAGGGTCCTGGGATCAAGCCCTTATCAGCCTCTCTGCTCAGTGGGGAGCCTGTCCCCCCCCCTTTCTCTGCCTGCCTCTCTGCCTACTTGTGATCTCTCTCTCTTTTTCTCTCTCTCTCTCTGTCAAATAAATAAATAAATGAATCTTTAAAAATAAAAATCTTGGGAGTTTTTAGTAAGGAGATAAAGTGATGGTTTTCGCTTTTTCTCCCATTTTTGAAAATAATATATATTTACTGAGAGGAAGAAACAAATGTTTATATACCTCTTACAAGTAAAATACATTTTGGCACTTAAGTTTGCCTTTGCAACATTTTAGCATTTCTAGAATGTTGCTTGTAAAATACTTTGTTTAGCTTGTAAAATACTTTGAGGTGTTTTGGGGTTGAAATGCAATGAATTTTGACATACTGGAAACCCATCATTTGAGCAGTGCTACTAAGTATGATTCAGCTCAGCAAATATATATTGCCTGCCTTCTTTGTTTTTGCTTTGCTGTGGCATACAAATATTGAGTAATAACAAATTCATTTATGTGAATATGACTGATATCTTTATTTTACAGATAAATTGAGGATGGGAAAAATTAAGATGACCAATTTCATGACTAGTAATAGAGGCAGAACAAGTTTCCCAATTTTAAGTTCACTATTCATTAAATATTACAATTCTATTACCAAAATTAATATAAAATTAATATAAAAATTAATATGGCAGAAGGAGAGCTAAGAGAAACCTATCCATGTCAATATTTAAAAACGTACTTCTAGGGGTGCCTGGGTCACTCAGTTAAGTGTCGGCCTTTGCCTCAGATCATGATCTCAGGGTCTTGGGATTGAGCCCCAGATTGGGTTCCCTGCTCAATGGGGAATCTGCTTCTCCCTCTCCGTCTGTCCCTCCTTGCCTGTTCTCTTTCTCTCCCCCTCCCTCCCTTTCAAATAAATAAAATCTTCAAAATACAGTAAAAAATGAAAATGTACTTCTAAATGTTTTGAAGTTAAGAGAACAAAATGAAACTTAGGAAACGAAATAAATAATAATGAGGTTACTTAGGATAAAAACCAGTGTACATAAAGTTAGATTGTTTAATGAGTCTTTTAAAAAACCAACAGTCAGGGGCACCTGGGTGGCTGTCATTAAGCGTCTGCCTTTGGCTCAGGTCATAATCCCAGGGTCCTGGCATCGAGCCCTGCTTCCCCCTCTCCCTCTGCCTGCCTCTCTGTCTGCTTGTGACCTCTCTCTGTCAAATAACTAAATAAAATCTTAAAAACAACAACAACAAAACAAAACCCAAAGGTCAGGTGGGGCCTGGGTGGCTCAGTGGGTTATAAAGCCTCTGCCTTTGGCTCAGGTCATGATCCCAGGGTCCTGGCATCGAGCCCTGATTCCCCCCCTCTCTCTGCCTGCCTCTCTACCTACTTGTGATCTCTGCCTGTAATCTCTGAAATAAGAAAATAAAAAAACAAAGGTCAGAAATGAGCTACACATTCAATTCAAGAATAAGAACAACCGGGGCACCTAGGTGGCTCAGTTGGTTAACTGACCAACTCTTGAGTTTGACTCATGATCAGAAGTTTGTGAGATTGAGCCCCACATCTTTGGGCTCTGCTTTCAGTGACCAGTCTGCTGAGAATTCTCTTTCTCCTTTAGCCCCTCCCCCCACTTGTGCTTGCTTTCTCTCTCTAAGACAAATAAATCTTTTTTAAAAAAGAATAAGAACAATGACGGGATGCCTGGGTGGCTCAGTTGGTTGAGCAGCTGCCTTCGGCTCAGGTCATGATGCCAGGGTCCTGGGATCGAGTCCCACATCGGGCTCCTTGCTCGGCGGGGAGCCTGCTTCTCCCTCTGCTTCTGCCTGCCTCTTTGTCTGCCTGTGTTCGCTCGCTCTCTCTCCCTCTCTCTCTGGCAAATAAATAAATAAAATCTTTAAAAAAAAAAAAAAAGAATAAGAACAATGAAATAAGCCCAAAGGAAACAAAGAGAAAGAATTTTTTTAAAAAGCAGAAATTAATAAAATAGAAAATATAACCTGGTAAACTTGATTATTAACAAAATTAAAAACTAGCTTTTAAGAAAGACCATTAAAAAAAGTGATGAATAGGGGCGCCTGGGTGGCTCATTGGGTTAAGCCGCTGCCTTCGGCTCAGGTCATGATCTCAGGGTCCTGGGATCGAGTCCCGCATCGGGCTTTCTGCTCAGCAGGGAGCCTGCTTCCCACTCTCTCTCTGCCTGCCTCTCCATCTACTTGTGATTTCTCTCTTGTCAAATAAATACATAAAAAAAACCACAACTGATGAATAAAGAGAATAGACACAGATGAGTAATACAGTAATGAGAAAGGAGACATAAAATGAACTCCGAGGTGATTTTCAAAATTATGAAAATGTTCTAGCCTATTAAATTAGAAAATCTGAATAACCAGGTGATTTTCTAGGAATATATATGTGATAAAATTGGTTCAGAAAGTAGATAACTTGAATAGGTTACTATAGAGGAAATTTTAAGTATAGTTAGAGACATCAAGTCCAGATGGTTTCTAAGCCTAGACTCTTAATTCTGTTGAGTCTTTAAGGACCAGTAACTTTCGAGATTATATTGCATTCCACAACATAGAAAATGGGGTAAAACTTTTTTTTTTTAAGATTTTATTTTTTTATTTGACAGGGAGAAAGAGTAAGAGAGGGAACACAAGCAGGGGGAGTAGGAGAGGAAGAAGCAGGCTTCCTGCTGAGCAGGGAGCCAGATGCAGGGCTCGATCCCAGGACCCTGGGATCATGACCTGAGCTGAAGGCAGACGCCTAATGTCTGAGCCACCCAGGTTCTCCAAAAGGTGGAAAACTTAGCTCATTTTCTGAGGCTAGAATAGCCCCTTTAGTAGCACTAGGCAAGGGGAAAATAATAAACATTACAGGTTAATTTTTTACATGAAGTCAGATAATAAAAGATAATAAATGACCATTGAGTATAGTAGCATATAAAAAAGTTCATGTGGCCAAGTATGATATATTCCAAGAATACAAGTTTCTAACATTAAGATACCTATTAATGTAATTACTATATTAATAATAGAAAACTCATATCAGTCCTAAAGATACAGAAACTTTTTTTTTTAACTTTTTAAAGATTTTATTTATTTATTTGACAGACAGAGATCACAAGTAGACAGAGAGGCAGGCAGAGAGAGAGAGGGAAGCAGGCTCCCTGCCGAGCAGAGAGCCCGATGCGGGACTTGATCCCAGGACCCTGAGATCATGACCTGAGCCGAAGGCAGCGGCTTAACCCACTGAGCGACCCAGGCGCCCTACAGAAACATTTTTTAAAAAATTTTACTGTGTTGTGTTAGTCACCATACATCATTAATTTTTGATGTAGTATTCCAAAATTCACTGTTGTTTTTTTTTAAAGATTTTTTTTTAATTTTTAAAAGATTTTATTTATTTATTTGACAGAGATCACAAGTAGGCAGAGAGGCAGGCAGAGATTGGGGGTGGGAAGCAGGCTCCCTGCTGAGGAGAGAGCCGGATGCCGGGCTCCATGCCAGGACCCTGGGATCATGACCTGAGCCAAAGGCAGAGGCTTTAACCCACTGAGCCACCCAGGCGCCCCAGCCAAAATTCACTTTTTACATATAACACCCAGTGCTCCATGCAATAACGTGTCCTCCTTAATAACCCACCGCCAGGCTCACCCAACCCCCAGAAATAATTTTAATACCCACTTTTAATTGTTAATTTTTTTTGGTTCTGTTTATGTAGGCTCCACATTGAGTGTGAAGCAGCCCTGAGATCAAGACTTGAGCTGAGATCAAGAGTCAGACTCTTGGGGCGCCTGGATGGCTCAGTGGGTTAAAGCCTCTGCCTTTAGCTCAGGTCATGATCTTAGGGTCCTGGGATTGAGCCCCGCATTGGGTGCTCTGCTCATCGGGGAGCCTGCTTCCTCCTCTCTCTCTCTCTCTCTGCCTGCCTCTCTGCCTACTTGTGATCTCTGTCTAAATAAATAAATAAAATCTTTAAAAAAAAAAAAAAGAGTCAGATTCTTAACTGACTGAGCTGTCCAGGCGCCCCAAGATTGTTAAAAATTTCTAAAAGGGCTGCTTGACTGGCTCAGTCCTTGATTTCAACCTTGATTTCAAGGTTGTAAGTTCAAGCCTCACATTTCGTATAGAGATTACTTAAAATATTTTTAAAAAACTGTTTTCTCTTAACATCTATATAGAAAATCAAAGTGGGGGAGTGGGCACTTAAGTGTCTCGGTTAAGAGTCTGCCCTTCAGCTCAGGTCATGATCAGTCCCTGTGTCAGACTCCCTGCTCAGTGGGAGTCTGCTTCTCCCTCTCCTTGTGACCCCGCTGTGGTGCTCTCTCTCTCAAATAAATAAATAAATTTTTTTTGAAGATTTTTACTTATTTATTTGACAGACCACAAGTCGGCAGAGAGAGAGGGGAGGAAGCAGGCTCCCCACCGAGCAGAGAGCCCGACGCGGGGCTCAATCCCAGGACGCTGGGATCATGACCTGAGCCGAAGGCAGAGGCCTTAATCCACTGAGCCACCCAGGAGCCCCTAAATAAATAAAATCTTACAAAAGAAAAGAAAGGGGCGCCTGGGTGGCTCAGTGGGTTAAGCCTCTGCCTTCGGCTCAGCCCCACATCTGGCTTTGTGCTCAGGGGAGAGCCTGCTTCCCCCTCTCTTTCTGGCTGCCTCTTTGCCTACTTGTGATCTCTCTCTCTGTCAAATAAATAAAAACATTTAAAAAAATTCAAAAGAAGAAAAGAAAGAGAATCAATAGTTAAAATTACTGGGTTTAGTATATTGTCTAGAAATAAGATGGCATACAAAAGTGAATTGTTTTTGTTACTGGATAATATTGTAAAAATTTCTGTGCCCTTTTTCTGGGCAAAGAATTTTTTTTTTAAAGATTTTATTTATTTATTTATTTATTTATTTGACAGACAGAGATCACAAGTAGGCAGAGAGGCAGGCAGAGAAAGAGGAGGAAGCAGGCTCCCTGCCGAGCAGAGAGCCCTATGTGGGGCTTGATCCCAGGACCCTGGGATCATGACCTGAACCGAAAGCAGAGGCTTTAACCCACTGAGCCACCCAGGCGCCCCATGGGCAAAGAACTTCTGAAAAAAGAAGTTAATAATGGAAAAATGTCAGAGCTCCCAAATTATTAATAAAATTAAATACAGTCCCAATTAAAATCCAAACAGAATTTTGCATGATTTTGACCAGCTTAATTCTGAAATTCTTTTGGAAGAAGAAAATGCTGAAAGATACAGCAATAAGAAAAAAATGTAGTGTTCAGCAAATAGTATCACTACCATAGTTTGTACTAAATAAAATAAATTTGAATTCAAATTAAGTAAAAGCCCAAATGTTAAGCACATACAAAGTAACAATGTCAAAGCAGTTGGAAAAAATTTGGTAGGAAAGGACTTTGTACAGATTCCAAATATGGAAACTAAAAGAAAAATGGATATGTGTGACTATATCAGAATATAAAATTTTCATATGATAAAAGACTTAAAATAATCAATAATAATAATAATAAAAGTGACCCAGCTGAGAATATGTGCTGCAACATTTGTAATAGAAATTGCATCTAGAATATATTAAAAATTCATAACAATTGATAAAAATTATCACAGCCAGTAGAAAAACGAGATAAAGATAATACTAAGGCCATTAACAAACAAAACAAATTTAAAATTGGCCGGTAAACATGTGAAATAATGTTTAAGATGTGTAAACAAAACAACAGTTTGTTCTTCAGGCAGTTGAACGAAATGAAAAAATTCTGATCATAGACAGCTTTCACCAGCAAGGATGTGGGGAACTGGGTTCTTTTCAGTCACTGGTGGTGGGAATGTATACATTGTTACAATTTCTTTAAAGGTCATTTTAACAGTATATTTTAAAGTATGTCCTTTGATTTAAGGTTTTATTTATAAGGAACTTTTTTAGCACATGTGCAAGTGTTTTTCTAGGCGATAGCTATGTAAAAGGAAGTTTGTTGCATTGTTGTTTATCTTAAGAAACTGATAACAATCTAAAATGTTGATCTGTCAATAAGAGTATGTTAAATATGCTGCATTCAGGGGCTCCTGGGTCTCTCAGTCAGTTAGGCGTCTGTCTTAGGATCAGGTCGTGATCTTGGGGTTCTGGGATTGAGCCCTTTGTTGAGCTCCACACTCAGCAGGAATTCTCCTCCCACTTCCTCTCCCTATGTGATTTCTCTCACTCTTGCTCTCTCTCAGGTCAATAAATGAAATTTTTAAATAAATAAATGTGTGTGTGTGGGTGTGTGTACAGTACTTCCAATCTGTGGGATACCTTATAGCAGTTTAAGAATGTAGTATATTCATGTTTATAAGCAGAGAGCTTTAAAATCTATTGTCGAGGGACGCCTGAATGGCTCAGTTGGTTAAGCGGCTGCCTTCGGCTCAGGTCATGATCCCACCGTCCTGGGATTGAGTCCCACATCGGGCTCCTTGCTCAGCAGGGAGTCTGCTTCTCCCTCTGCCTCTAGCCTGCCACTCTGTCTGCCTGTGCTTGCGCTCTGTATCTCTCTCTCTCTAACAAATAAATAAAACATTTAAAAAAAAAATCTATTGTCGAGTGAAATAGCTTGCTAAATAACATGCTCTGATATATTTATATTGAACACCCCCTCAGATACGCACACCCAACTCTATGTTTCTTCTGTGCCTGTATATCTGTTAACAGTGGTTGCCTGTGAAGAGAAGAATAAGATTTGGATAGAGTGGAGCAAAGATTTGTGACAGTATTGTTTGAATATTTTATAAGGCAATACTTATTATTTTTTGTGTAATAAGAATAATATTTTAGGGGTGCCTGGATGGCTCAGTGGGTTAAGCCTCTGTCTTTGGCTCAGGTCATGATCCCAGGGTCTTGGAATTGAGCCCCACATCAGGCTCTCTGCTTGGTGGGGGCCTGCTTCCCCCTCCCCCACTGTCTGCTTCTCTGCCTACTTGTGATCTCTGTCAAATAAATAAAATCTTTAAAAAAAAAAAGAAGTAAAATTTTAGTGAATTTTCTTTTAAACAAAGGAAGTACAGATAACAAGTTGCGGTCATGTTTTAGGTCAGCTTGATACTCCTCTTTACTTTTCTGCCTATGTATCCAAAGTGGCTTTTCCCCACCTCTCTTCATATTCACCAATCTTGATTTTATTTTTTATTTTAGAAATGTTTTCTTGGGGCACCTGGGTGGCTGAGTGGGTTAAGCCTCTGCCTTTGGCTCAGGTCATGATCTCAGGAGAGTCCTGGGATAGAGCCCCACCCACATCGGGCTCTCTGCTCAGGGGAGCCTGCTTCCCCCCCCCCTTTCTCTCAGCTTGCCTTTCTGCCTACTTGTGATCTCTGCCAAATGAATAAATAAAATCTTAAAAAAAAAAGAAATGTTTTCTTTTATTCTACTTGATTATATCATATCACATCTTTTTTGTTTGTTTGTTTTTAGTTTTATGTTACCATAGATCTCTCTTTTTTTGAGAGTATGGAGTTATCTAATTTTCCATTTCTTCCTGGGATTTTTCTTCCTCTCTGAAGCATTCTTTCCTGTAGTTTATTTGCTTTATTACTTTTCCCCTTCTCTCTCTCTCTCACTTTTTTTTTTTTTTAAAAGATTTTAAGTAATCTCTACACCCAGTATGGGGCTTGAATTTATAACCTTGAGATCAGTTGTTGCGTGCTCTACCAAGTCAGCCACACGTACTTTTTCCCCTTCTGTTAAGAAAATATTCATGAGTTCTGTGTTGCTTCCTTCCTTCTTCTTAGTTACCTTTGAGGATAGTTCTGTTTGTGGGAAAGAGTGAGTTGGGATAGCTTGAAACTAAGTGTGTTGTCTTAGAACACCTTTCTATCATATTATTACAGTCCCATACCCTGGGGCATGTTGCCTCTCAACTTTCCAGATCCTCTTCAGCTGAGCTGGCAACCTTCCTAAAGTGATCTGAAAACCCTTTTTATTTTTATTTATTTATAAATAAATCTCCTTTTTAAATTTTTTTTAAAAGATTGTATTTACTTCATAGAGATCACAAGTAGGCAGAGAGGCAGGCAGAGAGAGAGAGAGAGAGAGGAGGAAGCAGGCTCCCTGCACAGCAGAGAGCCCACTGTGGGACTTGATCCCAGGACCCCGTGATCATGATCTGAGCTGAAGGCAGAGGCTTTAACCCACTGAGCTGCCCAGGTGCCCCTGAAACCCTTTTTAGATAATTTACTGTGTTTATCTCTGTTAGTTAATTTTGGCCAACACATTAAAACTAATTCTTTACCCTTCTCTTCAGTTCTGCTTTACCTATATATAGCTTCACTGCCCTAAAAACCCCAGTGCTTCATCTATTTGTCCATCCCTTGGCAACAACTAATCTTTTTATTGTCTACATAATTTGCCATCTCCATAAAGTTGGACTCGTATATAGCCTTTTCAGAATGACTTTGATTTGATGATATGCATCTAAGGTTCCTCCCTCTCTTTTCATGACTATAATGTATTTTTAAGCTGTATTTTGCTTTTAAAAAGTAACCTCTGCTGTTAATTGAGGTGTTCAAGTTTCTTCTGTGCATATATTTGAATGTTATCTATATTTATATTTATAATTATATTTATATTTATATGTTCTGCCCTGGTCTTTAAAAAAAGTAAAGATATACCCTTACCTGTACATGTAAAATTGTACATGAGAATACACTACAGCAGGGCGCCTGTGTGGCTCAGTGAGTTAAGCCGCTGCCTTCGGCTCGGGTCATGATCTCAGGGTCCTGAGATCGAGCCCTGCATCAGGCTCTCTCCTCAACAGGGAGCCTGCTTCCCTTCCTCTCTCTGCCTACTTATGATCTGTCTGTCAAATAAATAAATATCTTAAAAAAAAAAATACACTACAGCTACACATGTTCATGGAATTGAGTTAGATGCCAGACAAGGCTCTGGCACAGGTGCACATTGTCATCCTGTTGGAAATAGTTGGGAAGACAAGTGTAGGCACAACAGTTTGCATCGTGGTAGTATCCTATTACTGGTAGTTTTAGGGTTTAACGTTTTGAGCACTTCTTGTCTGGCTTTAGGATCTATGATAGGAATGAGAGCAATGTTTAGATCTTGTTAGTGGCTCAGTTTTCAAAGTTATTTCCCATTCCTTTTAAAGTCTTTTGGTTCAGGGGTGCCTTGGTGGCTCAGTGGATTAAAGCCTCTGCCTTCGGCTCAGGTCATGATCCTGGGATTGAGCCCCACGTCGGGCTCTCTGCTTAGCGGAAAGGCTGCTTCCCCCTCTCTCTCTCTGCCTGCCTCTCTGCCTACTTATGATCTCTCTCTCTGTCAAATAAATAAATAAAATATTAAAAAATAAAATCATTTGGTTCAGTTTAATTGAAGAATACTCTGAGACTGCATTTGAGTTCTTTAAATCCAGTTTGTACTACTTAATCTTTGTGAATTAGAATTTTCTTTATACTGGGCAATAAAAGCAAAATAATGAATGCTGGGACTGAAATAAGACTGTGACTGTAATTCATATCCTCTCAATTTCAGGTCTTTTTTTAAAAAAGATTTTATTTATTTATTTGACACAGAGAGAGAGATTACAAGTAGGCAGAGAGGCAGGCAGAGAGAGAGGGGAGGAAGCAGGCTCCCTGCTGAGCAGAGAGCCTGATGTGGGACTCGATCCCAGGACCCTGAGATCATGACCTGAGCGGAAGGCAGAGGCTTAACAACTGAGCCACCCAGGCGCCCGATTTCAGGTCTTTATATTTATAAAAATAGCTACATATTTTCATCAACTTTAAAGTAAATACAGTTGACCCTTGAACAATGTGAGGGTTGGGGTTCTGACCCTTTGCTTAGTTGAAAATCAATGTGTAACCTTTGACTCCTCCCAAAACCTAACTGCTAATAAACAGCAGCCTTACTGATAACATAAAGTTGGTTAACACATACTTTGTATGTTGCATGTATTAAATACTGTATCTTAAAATAAAGTAAACTTAGAGAGAGAAAATGTTACTAAGAAATTCTTAAGGAGGGGCACCTAGGTGGCTCAGTCATTTGGGTATCTGACTCTTGATCTCAGGGTTGTGAAATTGAGCCCTAAGTCGCAGGGTTGTGAAATTGAGCCCTAAGTCGGAGTGTGGTGGGTAGGAGGCTGATTGGGTTCCCTCTCTCCCCCTTCCCTGCTTGTGAATTCTTTCTCTCTTTCGGAAAGAAAGAAAAGGAAGGAAGGGAGGGAGGGAAGGGAAAAAAAATCACAAGGAAGAGAAAATGTATTTATAGGACTGTACTGTATATATTGGGGGGAAAAATCCCACAATATATGTAGATTCACACAATTCAAAACCCCTGTTGTTTAGAGGGTCAGCTGTATATTTAAACATAAACTAGTTAATGTTTTAACTATAGTTTTAACAGTAAACTATTGCTTTTATCCAGCTTATGCTTTGAGAATCTGCTGCTTTTTAAACTTTAAAAAGTTGATAATCGTGGAGCTTATAACCACATTGCCTGTGTTATCACATCCTATAAAATGATCACTAAAGTTTCTAATGCCTTGCTGTAAAATATTACAAGCTTATGAGTCTTCAAAGGGAAATTTAAGTATTCTGTTTGTATTATGTGTAGTATTTTTATTTATTTTTTGAAAGATTTTATTCATTAGAAAGAAGTAGAGAGAGCACAAACAGGGGGAAATGTAGGGGGAGAGGGAGAAGCAGACTAGACTCCCTGCTGAGCTTGGAGCCCAATGTGGGGCTCCATCCCAAGGCCCAGGGTGGAGATCATGACCGGAGCCAAAGGTAGACGCTAACCATCTGAGCAACCCAGGCACCCCCAGTCTTCTAAATTTTTAAATAGGTTTTTTTTTTTTGTTGTTGTTGTTGTTTTAAGATTTGATTGATTGATTTGAAACAGAGAGAGTACAAGCAGGGGGAGGGAGAGGGACAAGGACACTACCCCTGCAGGGTTCAATCCCACCACCCTGAGACCATGACCTGAGTCAAAATTGGGAGTTGGACTCTTAGGAGTTGGACTCATAATAAACTGAGTTACCCAAGTGCCCCAGTCCTTTCATTTTTTGAAAATTGATTTTTATTTTATTTTTTGTTAAAGATTTTATTTATTTATTTGAGAGAGAGAGAATGGGGAGGGAGAGAAGCAGACTTCGTGCTGAGCAGGGAGCCTGATGCGGGACTTGATCCTGGACTCCAGGATCATGACCTGAGCAGAAGGCAGTTACTTTTCCAACTGAGCCACCCATACACCCCGAAAATTTATTTTTAATTGAAATACTTCATTTGGTAGAATGCATCATATTCTGATCATTCCATATAAGTATTGCCACCCTATACTGTAGGAGTACTGGTATTTTTTCCCTTTTGTTCATGTTAGATTTGTCAAAATAGTAAGCCAATAAACTAAAACATATACTTCATTTGTGAATTTAAACCAAAATTTATGAAATTGTTGATTGTTTCAAAAAATACATTCCAACATTTGTTAACAAAAATGAAGTGTAAGCAACCCTAAAGATAAGCAAGGGGCACCAGGGTGGCTCAGTCAGTTAGGCATCTGACTCGGGTTTTGGCTCAGGTCAGGTCAGGGTCTCATGGTTGTAGAATCAAGCTCCATGTTGGGCTCTCTGCTCCAGATTCTACCTCTCCCTCCTGGTCACTCTTTCTTTCTCTCTCTCAAATAAATAAATAAAATCTTAAAAAAAAAAAAGATACGGTCATCGAGACTAAAATTGTTGACTTTACGTAGAACTCATACAAAGTCCTTTTATTGTGCTTATATATCACGTTTTATTTCACTGAAAGATTTGTTGGTCTTATTCTGTGTATTAGAAAAAGAAACATTGTAGGAGAGAAAGGCAGTGCCACAAATAATAAGTTGAGGAAGTTACATACTGAGTAGCTCCTATTTCTTGTATGAGGTTGGAGGTCAACCCAAGGAATACAGTTAGATAATTGAGAAATGAGGCAAGGGGACAAGGGACAAGTAAATGATCAGGCAGCGGTGGAATGACAGCCATGTATTAGGACTTGACCCATTTTTTTTTTTTTAAGATTTTTAAAATTTCTTTGATAGAGAGGGAACATAAGCAGGGGGAGTGGGAGCGGGAAAGCAGGCTTTCTGCTGAGTAGAGAGCTGATGCGGAGCTCAGTCCCAGGACTCTGGGATCATGACCTGGGCCGAAAGCAGTTGCTTTATAAGGACTGAGCCACTCAGGCGCCCCAGGACTTGACCCATTCTGACTCTAAAAATTCAAGTCCATTATTAGCAGTATTGTAGATTATTGACAGTCTTCCTGTTTGATGCAGGGTAAAAACTATGATCCATCAACAAATGAAACCTGTATTTAGCAAGGTAATTCTGGAGATGCTTATGATGATGCAGTTTATGATTATCTGATTTTAAAGGATCTTCACTTATTCTTTAGGACTTGACTCTAAAGACCTATGATGATCTTCCTTTGGTTGCACTCCCATCTAATCCTCCACTATACTTCTGATAAATAGGTCTTTTTAAAATATCACTTTCATTAAACTGGCTTTTCTTGCCTTGCATGTCCTTCATAATTTTCTTCTGTCCTGTCTTTTCAGCCATTTCTCTCATTATCTTAATCGCATTTCAGTATTTATAGCTATTAGATGGATTACTTTTGAACCATTTAAAATAATAATAGTGATTATAAGCATCCTTGTCCTTGTTCTTGACTTCAGTGCAAATATTTGTAGTGTTTTGTCATTAAGTATTCTATTTACTGGTTGAAGGTTTGAGATTTCTTTCATTCATTTAGTTTTTTATTTAGGGAGGGTGGGAGTGGGCAGAGGGAGAGGGAGAGAGTGAATCTTACTTAAGCAGGCTTCATACCCCTGTGTGAAGCGTGATGGCAGGCAGGCCTCAATCCCTGAGATCCTGACCTGATCCGAAATAGGAGTCAGAGGCTTAACTGACTGAGCCATCCAGGCACCCCTGAGAGATTTCTATTAAAAAATAATAATGAGGGGCGCCTGAGTGGCTCAGTGAGTTAAAGCCTCTGCCTTCAGCTCAGGTCATAATCTCAGTGTCTTGGGATCGAGCCCCGCATCAGGTTCTCTGCTCAGTAGGGAGCCTGCTTCCCCCTCTCTCTATGCCTCTCTGCCTACTTGTGGTCTCTGCCTGTCAAATAAATAAATAAAGCCTTTAAAAAAAAAAAAAAAAAGTCAAGAATGTTGAGGTGTGCCTGGATGACACAGAAGGTAAGTGCCAGAGTCTCGTTTTTGGCTGGGGACCATGACCTTGGTGTTGTAGGATCAAGCCCCAGGTCCAGCTCCCCCCTCAGCACAGTTTGCTAAGATTTCTCTCTTCTCCTTGTGTCTGCCCCCCCTGCACTCACTCACTCACTCACTCACTCTCTCTCAAATATGTAAGTCAGTCTTTTTTCTTAAAAATCAAGAATGTTGGGGCGCTTGGGTGGCTCAGCGGGTTAAAGCCTCTGCATGATTCCAGGGTCCTGGAGTAGAGCCCCACATAGGGCTCTCTGCTCAGTAGGGAGCCTGCTTCCCTTCCTCTCTCTCTCTGCCTGCCTCTCTGCCTACTTGTGATCTCTGTCTGTCAAATAAATAAATAAAAATCAAGAGTGTTGAATGATTTGATTAAATATACATGAGATCTTCATTTTATACCATTCTCATTCCTTTTTCCCCCTTGATTCCCCTCCTTACAATGGATGCTTTATCTTTTTCCTTAAAGTCTCAGCTCACATCTTACCTTTATAAAAAAGTTCTTCATTTACTCTTATCTTTTTTTAACTAGGTTTCACATATTTTGGTAACTTTGGTTTTGTTCCTTAGATTTCTCAATTCCTGGAAGACAAGGCACCATAACCTAATCTTCCTTTATATTCTGTAGTATGAAGCTGGGAATATAACAGACACTCATCATCCTTTCCACATCTCTTCCCTTTTTTATTTTTCTTCCTTGTTCTATAGTGAAAATTTGCTTTATATTTTACAAATGTAAATGTTTCAAATTTCCCAATATATGACAGCTGTATTGTCTGTCCCTGTTGCAGAACCTGACTTTCTTTATGGGTTTCTTAAGTATGCAAAATAATTTCTCACAGAAATACATTCTAAGTGCATCTCATAATTAAGTAAAATAAATATCTTTTAAAATTACTGTAAACTTTATATTAAAGCCAGAAAAAAGTGGAGAAAATGTCTCTTTTTTTTAAGCTTTTATTTATTTATTTGACAGACAGAGATCACAAGTAGACAGAGAGGCAGGCAGAGAGAGGGGAGGAAGCAGGCTCCCTGCCTAGCAGAAAGCCTGATGCGGGGCTCAGTCCCAGGACCCTGAGATCATGACCTGAGCTGAAGGCAGAGGCTTTAACCCACTGAGCCACCCAGGTGCCCTGAGAAAATGTCTTGAAAGTTGTATTGAGGAATTGAGGCAAAATCTCCATCTTTTTGTTGACATCACTGACTTTTTATTACTTTTTTTAAGATTTTATTTATTTGACAAGCAGAGATCACAAGTAGGCAGAGAGGCAGGCAGGTGGTGGGCAGAAGCAGGCTCCCCGCTAAGCAGGGAGCCCCATGAGGGTCTCCATCCCGGGACCTGGAAACCATGACCCGAGCTGAAGGCAGAGGCTTAACCCACTGACCCACCAAGGCGCCCTGACATCACTGACTTTTGATTATAGTAGTGCATGCAGCTTTTCAAATGTCAGTCGGTAACATATGTATCATTAATTTTAAACAGTATAATCAGAAGTATAGCCTAGTTAGTGTGAAGTCATATGATAATCATACCTTCATTTACCTTAGTTTTCAGTAAGGTTCTTTTTCTTAACAGGTTAAAAGAGTATAAAGAAGAAAACATAAGGGAGAAGATCAAAACTGATCTGTTCAATAGTGATTTCTGCTTTGTGGTTCCATAACTCAAAAATTACTATCTAAATATGTGCATTAACAGTTAGGCATATTTTTGTGGGTTTTTTTGTTTTGTTTTGTTTTGTTTTTTTCCCTTAAAAAAAAAAAAATCCAGGTGCCTGGGTGGCTCAGTTGGATTAAGCCTCTGACTTCGGCTCAGGTCGTGATCTCAGGGTCCTGGGGTCAAGTTCCGCATCGGGCTTTCTGCACAGCAGGGAGCTTGCTTCCCTCTCTCTCTCTGCCTGACTCTCTGCCTACTTGTGATCTCTGTCTGTCGAATAAATAAAGAAAAATCTTTTTTTTTTTTTTAAAGATTTTATTTATTTATCGGGGGGGGTGGGAGAGCGAGCACAGGCAGACAGAATGGCAGACAGAGGCAGAGGGAGAAGCAGACTCCCTGCCGAGCAAAGAGCCCGATGTGGGACTCGATCCCAGGACGCTGGGATCATGACCCGAGCCGAAGGCGCCCCAATAAAGAAAAAATCTAAAAAAAAAAAAAAAAAAAAAAAAAATCCAACATGGTGTACTTACTTGGTAGATGGTTTTGTTGCTCCTGTGGTGTGGAGAAAGAGAGGTGGATGTTACCTCAGACCCAGAGCTCTACTGAAGAGAAATGGTAACTAAAAGGCCAGTATACCAGATATATGTTCTTTTGCTTAATGGTAAAAATGAGGGTCCACTCATACTGACACCCACATTGCATTTTCTTCTACTTCATCACAGCCAAGATAAGGTCCCATGGTGACCTCTTGCTGTGCTTGTACTTGTCCCAAGTTTGGTAGTTACTGAATCCTGATCTACCTTACAAAGTAGGTACATTTTTTCAATTGTAGTAGTGAAGGATGATCATTGTAACTCTTCATTGGGGTGCATGTGGTTGGAGAGGTATAAGACTTATGACCAGTGGGTACTGTAGCATATTTAAGAAGTCATGTTATGGGGCACCTGGCTGGCTCAGTGGGTTAAGCCTCTGCCTTTGGCTCAGGTCATGATCTCAGGTTCCTGGGATTGAGCCCCACATCGGGCTCTCTGCTCAGCAGGGAACCTGCTTCCTCCTCTCTCTCTCTGCCTGCCTCTCTGCCTACTTATGATCTCTGTCTGTCAAATAGATAAATAAAATCTTAAAAAAAAAAAAAAAGTCATGTTACCTGTCTTAGTTGATGTCCTATGGCGGCAGCAGCTTATGGAAAGACCCTCAGTAGTGTCTTGGCTTGAAATGAACTTTATTCATATCTTCCCCTAGGACTTTGTAGTTCATCTTGATATTTGTCCATAATGGTGAGGGTCATTTGTTGCAGGGCACTAAAGGGTGACAGTGTCCTCGTGGTGCTGTGAACTGGCATTCTTGATCCTGACTGGCCGTCTCTGTTACCTTAACAGTATGCCCTCATAACCCTGCAGACATCCCAGATTTATTGGGCCACTGCAATCTTTTAGAACAAAGAGCATTAACTCCATTGCTTTCCTAATTCCTGAATATGTGAACTCAGCCTTTTCAGTGTGTCTGTTTTGATGGGCTCGGTAAGAAACATCTTACTCTTTTGTCAGCTTTTGATTTACCCTTGTTTCTCCTCATAGAAACAATGAATTTACAGTAAGATACTTATAGAATTCATGGAACATTTTTTTCATCCATAGAATGCTAGAGTACAGGGCTTGAAAAACACTGTTACTGTCACATTGGCTTCAAAAGACTCAAGTTTGATTCCTAGCTTCATTGCTTGCTAGCCAGAAGGCCAGTTAAATTCACTGAGCCTCTTTTTCTTTATCTGTGAAAAACAGCTTCCACCTCATTCTCTTCTAATACATGCTCTGGAATTCCCTCTGCTCTGTTTTAAATTTAGAGGAGATACTGGGGACCCTGAAGTATTTTGCTTTTATTGTTGGTGCTATCTAGTCTTTCTAGAGTTGATACTATTAGCAGTTCACAGCATTTGGAGTAACTTTTTTTTTGTTTTAAAGATTTTATTTATTTGAAAGAGAGAGAGAAGGAGAACACAAGCAGGGAGGAAGAGTAGAGGAAGAGGGAGCAGCAGACTCCCCAGTGAACAGGGAGCTGATCCTGGATCATGACCTGAGCTGAAGGCAGATGCTTAACTGACTCGAAGACTGAGCCACCCAGGCGCCCCACATTTGGAGTAACTTTTAAAACTCTTACCTCCTTTATAAGGGTTGGCGTAGTAGTGGGGTGTTAGAAATGGTATTACAGCTATAAAAATTATCCTGGGGGATAAATGGACAATGAAGAGAATGTAGGAAGTCAGCTAAAATGCTTTAAAATCTAACCCTGGCATTTGAATAAATGGAATAGTTTAGAAGGCAAACACAGATCTTACTGGTGATCGTTTCAAAGGATAACAGTATTTCTGTATGTAAGCCTAAGCTCTTTGTAGCCATTTCTCTTTGTTCATGGGTAAAAGTCCTTCATCTCAGTTCTATTTTAACGATTTTCTTTGCTTTGTATATAGGGTTACTAGTTTGGTTCTACTAAGCATGATCTGTTCCACTTATGTAAGAATTTTGCTTTGATTCCAGTAATTGGTTGCTTTTTTTCATCTCCTGAGACTTAATAGATTAATTTAAATCATATGTGTGAAGTTTCTTGGAGAAATGATTACAGACTTGTGCCTAGATGTCCACTTGTTTCAGAAGAGATTAAGTCTTCCATTTTTAATAAAACTGATGAAAATTGGGGTGCCTGGGTGGCTCAGTGGGTTAAGCCTCTGCCTTCAGCTCAGGTCATGATCTCAGGGTCCTGGGATCGAGCCCCACAATGGGCCCTCTGCTCAGTGGGGAGCCTGCTTCCCCCCCTGCCACCTCTCTCTGCCTGCCTCTCTCTGCCTACTTGTGATGGCTGTCTGTCAAATAAATAAATAAAATCTTAAAAAAAAAAAAAAAAGGGACGTCTGGGTGGCTCAGTTGGTTAAGCAGCTGCCTTCGGCTCAGGTCATGATCCCAGCGTCCTGGGATCGAGTCCCACATCGGGCTCCTTGCTCGGCAGAGAGCCTGCTTCTCCCTCTGCCTCTGCCTGCCTCTCTGTCCGCCTGTACTCACTCTCTCTCCCTCTCTCTCTGACAAATAAATAAATAAAATCTTTAAAAAAAAAACCGTGAAAATTAACTCTAGATTAACAACTGAAATTAGTAGCTAACTCTAGAAGCACTGTTAGACTCTTAGATCCAAGAGATTCTTCCGTCTTAACGTACTCTTAACTTTGATAGTGGTACACCTTCCCTGGTAGAGGTTCCACATCACTGGACTCAGTTATCCTTAATGGCATTAGACTCATTTAAAAACTTAAGTTCTAGTTTGTTTTCTGTATTTTTGTATATGTATCTTGCTCTTTGGTTGTTCTGTGTTATGATAATATTAATGCCATGTGGTATCTCTTCTATTTATTTATTTATTTATTTTTAATTTTACTTGACAGAGAACACAAGTAGGCAGAGAGAGAGTGGGAAGCAGGCTCTCTGCTGAGCAGACAGCCCGATGCGAGGCTTGATCCCAGGACCCTGGGATCATGACCTGAGCTGAAGGCAGAGGCTTTAACCCACTGAGCCACCCAGGTGCCCCGTGGTATCTCTTTTAAAACTCTCATATATCATAGTGTTTACCAAACATATATCCTCATCTAAAAAAAGAGAATACATCCCTGATACTCTCAGAACTCGTTGATGTTCCCCAGCCCCAGTGATTTACAGTGCTCACTTGAAATCTTACTGTGGAATGGAACACTGAGGCCACTTGAAGTACTGAAACTGTGCTTGCTAAAGTTGACAGGGATCTCTTAGTGCCAGGTTGCTTGGGAACTTTTTAGACTTTGACCTCTCTTTTGTGTTGTCACTGCTGTCCATCTCCATTGCCTTGCTACATCTCTCTTGATCATCTTACTTCTTTTTATTTTTACTTTTTAAGATTTATTTAGAGAGATTGCATGTGCATGAGTGCGGGGAGTGGTAGAGGGAGACAGAAAACGAGAGAGAATCTCCAGCAGACTACCTGTTGAGGGCGGAGAGCGTGATGTGGGCTTGATCTCCGGTCTCTGAGCTCATGAACTGAGCTGAAGCCCAGGAGTTGGACACTTAACTGACTGAGCCACCCAGGCGCCCCTGTCTTAGTTCTTAAATATTGGTATCTGTCAAGGTTCCATCAGTTACGTTCTGGTCTCCCTTTCTTTTGCCCTCATTATATACCTTCTTCTGAATTATCTTTCATCACTTAATGTGGTTTGAATTACTACTCCCTGATTGCTAATTTTCCCAAATGCTTTTCTTACATCAGGTCTTTCTCTCAAGCCATGACCTGTATATCTAATTACCACTTACATCGTGTATCTTTTTTTTTTTTTTTAAGATTTTATTTATTTATTTGGCAGAGATCACAGGTAGGCAGAGAGGTAGGCAGAGAGAGAGCGAGAGAGAGGAGGAAGCAGATTCCCTGCTGAGCAGAGAGCCCGATGCAGGGCTAGATCCCAGGACTCTGGGATCATGACCTGAGCCGAAGGCAGAGGCTTAACCCACTGAGCCACCCAGGTACCCCTATCATGTATCTTTACTTAAATATCTTATAGCTACTTAAAGTCAGAAGGTTTAAAACTGAACTTACTGTATTCTACCTCTCTTTTTTCTTCCTCTTTTCCCCCTGTTTTTCTATCCAAGTGAATGGTATTAAACTCACTAGGAACTTGGGAATTAACTGTGTTGTCCCATCTCTTAAATCTAGTCAGTTACTAAAACAAAAGTCTATTGGTTAAAATTGTGAATCATTTTTGGCTTTAAGGATTTTGGGGTAGGTGTAGGGCTTTTTAAAGAGCAGTGTAAGTACTTTTTCTTTTTCTTCTTTTTTTTTTTTTTTTTAAAGAGTTACTTAACGTATTTTAGAGAGCGTGTGTGCACAGGGGCTGGGGATGCAGAGGGAAAGGGAGAGAGTCTTAAGCAGACTCCGCACTGAGCACAGAGTCTAATGCAGGGCTTGATCTCATGATCCTGAGATCACAAACTGAACTGAAACCAAGAGTTGGATGCATAACTGACAGTGGCACCCAGGCGCCCCATTATAAGTCCATTTTTAAAGCATATATGAAGAAAATGTAGTATATGGGTATATATAAAAATGGAACTCCTCTGATTAAAGGGAGTTGCTGAGTTCCACCTATTTAGCCAGTTTCTTCCCCATCCACTCAGTAAATGTTTTTTGGAATTACTATCCTAAATTATTTCACTACTTTCTAGTTTTATTGCCTCAATGAATTAGTCTGCCAATATATAATGCGGGGGTAATACACTTTTTACCTACTTTAGCAGGATTGTTTTCGGATCAAAAGAGACAGTGAATGTTGTTTTTTTAATTGGATTTAACATTTTATAAAAAGTATAAATGTGACATACAACTATAATGAGGTGCTGCTTTATGCACATTTGTAATCAACTACATCTTTCTTTCTTTCATCTATTCATTGCTTTTGCCACAAAACATCTTTTAAATTGCAGATGTCGAGGAGCGCCTTGGTAGCTCAATCTGTTGAGCATCTGTCCCTTTATTTCAACTCAGGTTAGGGTTAGACCTGTGTTGGCTGTGTTGGGCTTCACACTCAGCATGAGTCTGCTTGAGGTTCTTGCCCTCTGCCCCTCCCTGTGTCATGTATGCTCTGTCTCAAAAAAGTAAATAGATCTTTTTTTTTTAATATTTTATTTATTTATTTGACAGACAGAGATCACAAGTAGGCAGAGAGGCAAGCAGAGAGAGAGAGAGAGGAGGAAGTAGACTCCCTGCTGAGTAGAGAGCTTGATTTGGGGCTTGATCTCAGGACACCGGGATTATGACCTGAGCTGAAGGCAGAGGCTTTAACCCACTGAGCCACCCAGGTGCCCCAAAAGTAAATAAATCTTTAAAAAAAAAAAAAAAAGTGCAGATGTTGGGTTAAGTTACATAGGATATAGAAATATTGCAGATGTTTTAAAAATTTAACATCTTGGGGTGCCTGGGTGTCTCAGTCATGAAGCATTTGCCTTTGGCTGAGGTCATGATCCCAGGTCCTGGCATCAAGCCCAACATTAGGCTCCCTGCTCAGTGGGAAGCCTACTTCTCCCTCTCCTACTCCCCCTGCTTGTGTTCCCTCTCTTGCTGTCTCTCTCTGTCAAATAAATAAAATCTAAGAAAAAAAAATAATAACTTCTAGTTCACATTTTATAAAAGTTACATAAGCAGAATCAAAGGATAAAAACAAGGTGGTTTTTTTTTTTTTTTAAATCAGTAAATGCTAATCCAGTGTTTGGAAAGTAAAGGCGGTAAAGAGATAACATTCATAACTATTGATAAGAATATAAACTGGTACAATTCTGGGGAGCAATTTTTCAGTAGCTATCAAAATGTCCTAAAAGTGTATATAATTTTTGCCTTTGTTCAGGCTTCTGTAATAAAATACTGTAAACTGGGTGGCTTATAAACCACAGAGATTTATTTCTTAGGGTTCTAGAAGCTGGGAGTCCAAGATCAAAGTACTAACAGATTCAGTGTCTCGTGGTGCTTACCTCCTAGTTCACAGTCTCTTTTTTTAAGTGCATTAATCCCATTCATGAGGGCTCTGCCCTCAAGACCCAATAAGCACCTCCGAAGGCCCCATCTCCAGATACTATCATATTAGGTTTCAGTGTAAGAATTGGTGGGGGGAGGAGGATGACACACATAAACATTCAATCTGTAGCACCTTTTGACTCTAATGTAAAGATATGAGAAAGACTTCATATTGAATGTTTATTTGCAACATTATTTAAAATTAGAAACAACCTAAAAGTCCAACAGTAGGTAATTGCTTAAATTTGGTACATCTATGTCATAGTATATTGTGTTTGAAATATTAATAACTATAATGTTGTAGATTAATATTTACTGACAAGGGAAGAGTTTCATGACATGGTGAACAAGACTAACAGATTAAGTTACTTGATTAAAAGCCATATGGGAAGGTTCCTGGGTGTCTCAGTTGGTTGGGCAGTTGTCCGTGGCTCAGGTCATAATCCCAGTGGTCCTGGGATTGAGGCTCCTTGCTCTCCAGCGGGAAGTCCGGTTCTTCCGCTCCTTCTGTCCCTCCCCCTTCTTATGCTCTGTCTCTGTCTGTCTCTCAAATAAATAAATAAAATCTTTTTTTTTTTCTTAATGAGCTATACATAATGCATCCACGGTGATGTGAATTTATTGGCAAAGAACATGGTATGAGACAACCAGACTGAAGGGTTGGCAGTGATAATCTGTAAATGTTGTGACTTTTTTTTTTTAATTTTAAATTTTTAATTTTGTATAAACATACAATATATTTTTATCCCCAGGGGTATAGGTCTGTGAATCGCCAGGTTTACACACTTCACAGCACTCACCAAAACACATACCCTCCCCAATGTCCATAACCCCACCCCCCTTCTTCCAACCCCCCTCCCCCCAGCAACCCTCAGTTTGTTTTGTGAGATTAAGAGTCACTTATGGTTTGTCTTCCTCCCAATCCCATCTTGTTTCATTTATTCTTCTCCTACCCACTTAAGCCCCCATGTTGCATCACCACTTCCTCATATCAGGAAGATCATATGATAGTTGTCTTTCTCCGCTTGACTTATTTCGCTAAGCATGATACGCTCTAGTTCCATCCACGTTGTTGCAAATGGCAAGATTTCATTTCTTTTGATGGCTGCATAGTATTCCATTGTGTATATATACCACATCTTCTTTATCCATTCATCTGCTGATGGACATCTGGGTTCTTTCCATAGTTTGGCTATTGTGGACATTGCTGCTATAAACATTTGGGTGCATGTGCCCCTTCGGATCACTGGGACTTTTTTTTTTTAATAAGGAAAAGGAATCGTTGGTTTCCATTTTTCTCCTTTTACTATTCTTTCCTGGAAAAGTACCATCATTTATTAATCTCTTTAAAAGATAAGTCCATTATGGGCGCCTGGGTGGCTCAGTGGGTTAAGCCGCTGCCTTCCGCTCAGGTCATGATCTCAGGGTCCTGGGATCGAGTCCCGCATCGGGCTCTCTGCTCAGCAGGTAGCCTGCTTCCTCCTCTCTCTCTTTCTGCCTGCCTCTCTGCCTACTTGTGATCTCTCTGTCAAATAAATAAATAAAATCTTTTAAAAAAATAGTCCATTAAGATCATAATTTTTATAACTTGCACACATATTACATATATATGTATGTATTATTTATTATGTGAGCTTCAGAGTTTCAAGCTATGTGCTGTGTCTTCAAAGTTTCAGCATTACGGCTTGACCCTGAGGTGAGAATGAGCTAGGTAGGAACTTCAAATATTTACAAGTACTATATATGATTTGTTTACCCTTGACATTTTTTAAGAACAAAATAAAGCTAAGAAATAGATATGTTTTTTAACTTCTTTATTTCCCTTATTATTTGGGATATTCTAACCAAGGGAAATTTACTTTTGTTGAAGGTACATGTAACACAGGCTTTGACAACACAGTATTTGATGAACTATTTTAAGAGATCCATTGCCTTCCTATTTTGTATTGTTTTGGAAGGCCCAAGTAGAACTACTTGGAAATTAAGATGAAGTAGATTTCAGCTCCATGTACAGAAGATACTTCTTATGAAGCAAGTTATCCATTAGTAGAACAGGCCAAAAGGTACAGGCTGTGTAATACGAACAGCACACAGACACAGACTCAATAATAGTAAGAATTTATCTTTCCTCAGCCCCCATGTTCTTGAATGTGATGTGCTTGACCCTGTCTTCTACTAGTTATTATGCTTTAATCTTTGGTATGCTAATAATTACCTGGAATATGAAGTGTTTATAATTTCCTATTCTCTTTCTCCACTGTTTTACTTTTAACATGCCATTAAATTAAAACTTGATTCCACCAATTCTACAATACTGTTAGAGTGTTTTTATTTCCTAAAGCGTTAGGTGGGCAGTGGCTTTGATATGGTGGTCATAGGAAAATTGTCTGTGGTAGTAAAAGCACATGTCTATAATGGAATAGAATTTTTTTTTTTAATTTTTTTTTTTTTAAGATTTATTTTATTTATTTGAGAGAGAGAGACAGTGAGAGAGAGCATGAGCGAGGAGAAGGTCAGAGGGAGAAGCAGACTCCCCATGGAGCTGGGAGCCTGATGTGGGACTCGATCCCGGGACTCCAGGATCACGCCCTGAGCCGGAGGCAGTCGTTTAACCAACTGCGCCACCCAGGCGTCCCTAGAATTTTTTTTTTAAAGATTTTATTTACTTATTTGACAGATAGAAATCACAAGTAGGCAGAGAGGCAGGCAGAGAGAGAGGAAGGGATGCAGGCTCCCTGCCAAGCAGAGAGCCCGATGTGGGGCTTAATCCCAGGACCCCAGGATCATGACCGGAGCCAAAGGCAGAGGCTTTAACCCACTGAGCCACACAGGCGCCCCATAGGATTGTTTTTTAAAAGGCAGATTTATGTCTGCTGGTAAAGAATGATGGCTAAGATTGAGTTTTGTGACTGTGTAAGAAACAAATATTGATTATCTCTAGAAGACTATGCAGGAATGTGTGTGTATAGATTGTCTCTGAATATACAAAACTCTGATTAAGTGGTTACCCCAGGAACAGAATATTGGGGTCAGAAGTAAAAAGGATATTTTACTGTATAGTTATATATTTAAATTTTGTTTAACCTTGCATATATGTTAACTTTAAAATTATTTAAATTACAGTGTGGTTTCTTTTTTAAGATTTTATTTATTTGACAGACAGAGATCACAAGTAGACAGAGAAGCAGGCAGAGAGAGGGGGGGAAACAGGCTCCCTGTCGAGCAGAGAGCCCAATGCGGGGCTCGATCCTAGGACCCTGGGACCATGACCTGAGCCAAAGGCAGATGCTTAATGACTGAGCCACCCAGGTTCCCCAGATTTTCTAATTCTAAATGAATGTCTCATTCTGTGATTCTGTGATATTATACTAAGTTTAGAGCTTGTGCCCTTTTATTCACCCATTTTAATGGTTAAAATTTTCTCTGATATTAAATACTTATTAATTATAACTTATCAGAACAATTTTCTGTGCAAAACTAAATTTCAGTTGCTAGTCCTTGAGTATCTGCTAGCGTAACAGTTAGTAAAGGAAGGCTGAATATAAACATGAACAAAATTGATGATTACTGTCACAAATCGATAACTGTTCTATAAGCTTTATCTTGACTCAGGAGTCTCTGCGTCTTGCAAGCAATACATTAGAAACTTATAACTAAAAGCTCAAGAATGATGTTTTAATATTTTGGATGTACTGTGACAGAATGAAATGTGTTAGAAGCTTTTGTTCCCTTTTTTTGTGAAATACTTGTATGATTTGGAAGGGAATACTTTTTAAGAGTGTCTTAAGTTTTATGAGATTTTAAATAAAATATTTAAAATAGAAATCAGATTTTGTGGGGCACCTGGGTAGCCCAGTCGGTTGAGCATCCGGCTCTTGATTTTCCTCATGTCATGATCTCAGGGTTGCAGAATCGAGCCCCACGTAGAGCTGCATGCCCACTCTGCGCAAGTCTGCTTGTCCCTCTCCTTTCCCCTCTACCTCTCCACCTGCTTGCACATCCTTGTTCTCTCTCTTAAATAAATGAATAAATAAAATCTTATTTAAAAATGAGGTTTTGGGGGGTGCTTGGGTGGCTCAGTGGGTTAAAGCTTCTGCCTTCGGCTCAGGTCATTATCCCAGGGTCCTGGGATGGAGCCCCACATTGGGCTCTCTGCTCAGCAGGGAGCCTGCTTCCCCGCCTCCACCCCCACCCTGCCTCCACCTGCCTCTTTCCCTACTTGTGATCTCTGTCTGTCAAATAAATAAATAAAATCTTTTAAAAAAAAATCAGGTTTGTTAGAAGTCTTTTGAATTTATTTTCTTTCAGAAATCGAGCTATAGCAGATTATCTTCGTTCAAATGGCTACGAAGAGGCATATTCAGTTTTTAAAAAGGAAGCTGAATTAGATATGGTATGTTTCCCTTTTTACAATTATTCATGATATAGTTAATAAGTGGATTTTACTCAAGTATCAGTATTGAACAATCATGTCATTTATTCACAAATGTTACCACTTGTTACATGGTTCACTTTGACCCTAGATTTTCATCTCCCCCTTTTTTTGTATAATCAGATACTTAGTAACATTTGGGCTAAGGAGAATGGTCTGTATGCCTTGAAAAATGTATTTGAGCCATTTTAAAGAAGATTTTCATTTTCTTCTCTAGAATGAAGAATTAGATAAGAAATATGCTGGTCTTTTGGAAAAAAAATGGACATCCGTTATTAGATTACAAAAGAAGGTATCTGTGTTCTTTCTTTAAAGTCACTTGTATTCTGTGTTCTTATATAAACTTTCTGAAAATATTAACATCAGTTACTCTGCATTAATTAATAATTATATTTACTCTTGAAAGGCAAGTAAAAATCATTTTCATGCATTAAAAAATACTTTGACCTAGATAGGTCTTTGCTGATACATGCTCACTTGCGCAATCCAGGTGTTGGCTCCAGTGAATCTACCTAACCCTGACTTGAAAGAATTGATACTGAAAGAACTCATTTGTGCATTTAAATTGGAAGAAAGCATGTGGCCAGTATGATGGGGAAGAAGCACTAAAGTGTGTACTTAGAGAAGTCATTTTCATCTCTGAGGTTTTACTTTTATCTATAAAGTGAAGGCAGCAAATAATACTCTGGTCCTAAAATTTATACTTTCAGTGGGCAAAGTTAGTATAAATAAATAATGTTCTCATAACATGAGTTAATCCATAAAAAGCTCTTAGAATAGTTACCTAGCATGTATATGATCAATAAATGTCCGCTTTTATTTTCACTGCTTTTCCTCTAATTAGTAGATAAAAATTGAAATTTTCTTTTTAGTTAAGTAAGTTTCGGTTTTGTCACAGTAATGAAATTTTGAGTTGTATATAGATCATTTTCAATTAAAATTGATGAATGCTTTGTAAATTATTAAAATTTTTTCAAGTATCCTGCATAAACAGATACAAACTAAAGGCAGTTTTGAAAAACATCAAATATATTATTTTTATTGGAATCTATCTGTATATAACTGTTGCTTCTCAAGGTTATGGAATTAGAATCAAAACTAAATGAAGCAAAAGAAGAATTTACGTCGGGTGGACCCCTTGGTCAGAAACGAGACCCAAAAGAATGGATTCCCCGTCCACCAGAAAAGTACGCATTGAGTGGCCATAGGAGTCCAGTCACTCGAGTAATTTTCCATCCTGTGTTCAGTGTTATGGTCTCTGCTTCAGAGGATGCTACAATTAAGGTAATTTTTTCAAAATTAAAGATGAACAATAAGGTAACTATTAAAAGCAGATTTTAAAGTTAATTGAGTAAAAGAGGTAAAGAGATACTGAAAATGAAGATCTGTGCAAGAGAGATCAAGAGAGAGAGGCAAGCTGCCTCAGAGATCTGAGAGGCAAGCTGCCAGATAAGTTTACTGATGAATTTGAGAAAATTGGGTGTCACTGATTTAGTGTTGAGCCATGGGTCATGTAGTACTTGAATAACATTTTGTTCTTGGAATGAAAATATGAATGTACCTTGCTTTTAAGCAGAGATGATAGATGAAAATATAAGATTACAATATTCATACTTCATGGGGTGAATATATTTTGCAAAAGAATTCAGTAGGGGACTTAACTTGAATTGGACTCTCCTTGATGTATTTTAAATACTGCCTTTGATTCCAAACAGTAGTTCTCTCCGGGGCTGTGGTGATACAAAAGGTTTTCACTTTATAAGTTATGTATTTCTCTCATTTTTATATTTTTTACAATAAGTATATACATTTTGATATTTCATCTTTTAATCCAGAAAAAAAGTTATTTTTGTAATTCCCTTTGATCCAGACACACTACAGTAACAGTTGTATAAACTACCTGCAGAAAGATAAGTAAAATATAATTAAAAGGTTTAGGTAGGTTTTTCTCCTCTTAAGGCTTTTTCCAGATTAAGTTCTAGATTTTTAAGTTTCTTTTATAAAGGTATAATTAAGAAAACATAAGTAGATTGTTAATACTGTATATATCGCCTAGGAGCAGTCCAGTGTCAAAATACCATAATGACTTAATTGTGACTCTACTTAAAGTAATTTGTTCAAATTAGACATTGTTTTACATGTTCCTTACATGATTTCTTCTTTAGTTTCTAAACCAGTGGCTTCCTTACATCCCATGGACTGGTCGTCCATGGGGTGGGCAGCGGAGTTACTGGAAGAGAGTCTTAAATCATATGTGTACCATGTAGTCTGAAATGATTATATACCTAATACATTAACTGTGCTGTTTTTCAAGAATATGGAGACATGTATTTAAATTACTGATTTTATGATAGTCTTGTGTACTGTGAAACTGTACTGGTATCATGAGGCATAAGGATGAATAGGTTAAAAACCTGGTCTTAATTACTGATTTTGCAGCAGTGATATAAAAGCATAAACAAAACTATCCATGTGCCATCTTAAACTATACTTACTGAGTAAACTTTAAAATATTACAAATCCGGGGGCTCCTGGGTGGCTCAGTGGCTTAAGGCGCTGCCTTTGGCTCGGGTCATGATCTCAGGGTCCTGGGATCGAGCCCCACATCAGGCTCTCTGCTCTGCAGGGAGCCTGCTTCCTCCTCTCTGCCTACTTGTGATCTCTGTCTGTCAAATAGATAAATAAAATCTTAAAATAAAATAAAATAAAATAAAATATTACAAATCCGGGCGCCTTGGCTGGCTTACTTGGTAGAACATGCACCTCTTGATCTCAGGGTGGTGAATTCAAGCCCCATGTTGGGGCTTCAATTATTAAAAAAATAAAAGGTTACAATTCGAAGTGTTAAAATTTCTATGTATAATGATCATACCATATATCTTAGCAACTACTTAATAGTTCTCCCTTCCATTTACTCTTTATTTATTATGTGTACACATGGTTGTTTCATTAATGAAAAACTTTTGTGTTTAGTTTTTATTCTTTTTTAATTAAATTATTTTAGAAATAGGTTTCTTTGTTTCTGATTAATGATTTTTAATGATTTTAAGCCAGTTGTTTAGTTTATATGTGGAGGATTTATAGAATAGTTAATGCTCTTGGTTCAAGTCCTGACCCCATCACTCAAAATTAATGTGATCATGGGCAGATTAACTTTTTGTGCTTCTCTTTCTTCAGATGTAAAATGAAGATAATTAGTAGTAACCTCTTAGGGCTTTTGGTAGGATTAAATGAGTTAATATGTGGAAACTACTTAAAACAGTACTGGCCAGATACTAAAGGAGTACTTACTTGTTGCCAGCAGTGTTTCAGTATGGTGAACAAATTTTCTTCCTTTGGACTTCTTTTTTTTAAGATTTTATTTATTTATTTGACAGAGATCACAAGTAGGCAGAGAGGCAGGCAGAGAGAGAGGAGGAAGCAGGCTCCCTGCTGAGCAGAGAGCCCAATGCGGGGCTCTATCCCAGGACCCTGAGATCATGACCTGAGCCGAAGGCAGAGGCTTTAACCCACTGAACCACCCTGGCGCCCCCCTTTGGACTTTTTATACCATTTCCAGTCATCTACTATCATAAATAATGTTCTGTTTAGTCTTACACATAAAGCTTTGTTTCTCATTAAATTACTTCTGTGTATATTTTTTGGAATGAGAAGAATGGTTTTCTACTCTCCTTCCATACTTTTATTATTCAGTTTCAGTAAAACCTAGGTGATGGGGGCGCCTGGGTTGCTCAGTGGGTTAAAGCCTCTGCCTTCGGCTCGGGTCATGATCCCAGGGTCCTGGGATCAAGCCCCACATTGGGCTCTCTGCTCAGCAAGGAGCCTGTTTCCTTCTCTCTCTCTGCCTGCCTCTCTGCCTACTTGTGATCTCTCTGTCAAATAAATAAATAAAATATTAAAAAAAAAAAGAGCTGCAAAACCTAGGTGATGACTAAATGAGGATTGTGATAGAGCTACTTTTCCCAAGACTCAAAGGATTAATACAAACAGATTTTTTTGTAATTTTTTGTACTGTCTTGGACAAAGTGCTTGATATGTTTAAGGCTCGGTTTTCTCATTTTTTGGGAAGACAGTTCTTTGGCTTAAAATTATATACAACATATAGCAGTATAGTGCCTGGCAGATTTAGGTAGATGGTAAGGGCTCAGTAAAATGTAGTTAATGTTACAATTATTGATAAAAGAAATTTTTATTATTTCCCTTGTGCGTTTGGTAAATACAACAGATAGAGTAATTCATTTATATCATCAACCTTTAACCTTTAATTAATAATTTAGGGAATATATAGGATAGCTCTGTGAAAGAGTTCATAACAGTATTTTGAATTGTGCATCATTTAAATTTTTGAAATTTTTTCCCTTTTTTTTTCTTAAAGAATTTAAGATTTTATTTTTTATTTTTTAAAGATTTTATTTATTTGGGGCGCCTGGGTGGCTCAGTAGGTTAGGCCGCTGCCTTCGGCTCAGGTCATGATCTCAGGGTCCTGGGATCGAGCCCCGCGTCGGGCTCTCTGCTCGGCAGGGAGCCTGCTTCCTCCTCTCTCTCTCTCTCTCTGCCTGCCTCTCCGTCTACTTGTGATTTCTTTCTGACAAATAAATAAATGAAATCTTTAAAAAAGAAAAAAGATTTCATTTATTTACTTGACAGAGAGAGATCACAAGTAGGCAGAGAGGCAGGCAGAGAGAGAGAGAGGAGGAAGCAGGCTCCCTGCCGAGCAGAGAGCCCGACGCGGGGCTCGATCCCAGGACCCTGAGATCATGACCCCAGCTGAAGGCAGCGGCTTAACCCACTGAACCACCCAGGCGCCCCTAAGATTTTATTTTTTAAGTAGTCTCCAAACCCATAACCCCAAGATTCAAGAGTCACACATTCCACCAACTTAGCCAGCCAGGCATCCCTTGAAATGTTATTTTTGATTGTCATGTAGAACTGTTCTTCAGTATTTTAAAAAATAAACAGGAAATAAAACTGAAAAATAATTCAGCTAATGAAACAGATGAAGGAGTGCCAACCTTTAAAAAAAATTTTTATTTTAAAGATTTATTTATTTGACTGAGAAAGAGAGCAGAAGCAGGCGGAATGGAGTGGGAGAGGGGGAAGCAGGCTCCCCACTGAGCAGGGAGAATGACTTGAGGAACATGACCTAAGCTAAAGGCAAACGCTTAACTGACTGAGCCACCCAGGCACCTCAGGACTGCCAACTTTTTATAGAGTTCAAAACAAATATGAAAAACTGTAATCATGTCAGTAGAAAATTGAATTGTGGAACATGAACAGACAATTCATAGGAGAAGAAAAAAAAATGGCTAACCAAAGGAGCAGAAGTTTTGGGTTTGCTACTAATAGTAGAAAAATGCATATTAATATGACTATATATCTCAAATCTGTCAGTATATTTTGCTTTTTAGATGTGAATTCCCAGTGGTGGTAAGAATTTAATGAAGCAGGCATTCTCATTACATTTCATAAAATCTTATGAGAGAACAATTCAGCAGAATATATAAAGGGCTTAAAGTCTGTATTTTTTTTTTAAAGATTTTATTTATTTGACAGACAGAGATCACAAGTAGGCAGAGAGGTAGGCAGAGAGAGAAAAGAAGGGAAGCAGGCTCCCTCCTGAGCAGAGAGCCGAATGCGGGGCTCGATCCCAGGACCCTGAGACCATTACCTGAGCTGAAGGCAGAGACTTAACCCACTGAGCCACCCAGGTGCCCCTAAAGTCTGTATTTTTTTACCCAAAATGGTTTTTCACTAGCTGACCTAATATTGCAAAATGAGAAGAGATATTCTTTAATATTCAAAGATTTTCATTTATATAATGTTTTCTCTAATAATGAAAAATTTTAGAGGTACCTGGATGGCTTGGTCAAGTTGTCTGACTTCTGATTTTTGGCTAAGGTAATCATGATCTCAGGGTTGTAAGATTGAGGCCCCTCTTGGGCTCTGTGCTAGGCATGGAGCCTGCTTAAGATTCTCTCTCACTCTGCCCTTCTGCTCTCTGCCAAAAAATTAGCTAACAGTAGGAATTCCTTTAAAAAAAGATGTTTGCCCTAAAAAGGCAGGGGGGTGGGGTGCGCAGCACGTTGTTGGCTCAGTGGGTGCAGCATGCAATATTTGAGCCCCCCTTTGGGTGTAGAGATTACTTTAAAATCTTTAAAAAAAAAGTTTGCCAAATCTCGAATGGCATGGAAAAATACTTGTGGTGAAAAGCAAAGAAAAAATGAGCATTTATTTTTATAATCATACAAAAGGTAAATATCAAAAGAATAATAAAATTAATTCTTATTCTTGATACTTACAGACATTAAAATGCTTTGTTCACCATTTATGAAGAGACAGTGAATTTTCTGGGTGTATTTTAGAGAAAATGCTGTAGTGTTCTTTGATAAATGCATGGAAAGTTAACTGAAACTGAACTGCAAGATGATACCTTATTTGTAATATGTAAAATTTTCATCTGAACTCTTGGTATCGTTAGATACTAAATGGGACAAAAATCTTACAAAAAGGAAAACTACTAACCAGTATTATTCATGAACACATATGCAAAATTAATAAATTGTAAGCAAATTAAATTAAGCAATTTATGAAAAGGTTAATTAATACGACCCAAGTAGGATTTATCCCAGAATGCAAGATTGGTTCCACAATCAGTGTGATACACCACATCAATAAAAAACATAATGGGTTCCGAAAAAGCATCTGACAAAATTCCAACATTCATTCATGATAATAGCTGTCAGCAAGCTAGGAATGGAGCTTCATTAAGTCGATAAAAGTTTAAAAGGTGTCTGGCATAATAATTAATGGTGGAAAACAATGCTTTCCTCCTGAGATCAGAAACCAAAGACGTGGTGTTCAGTCTCAACTACTTACATTTCATGTTTGCAAAAGAGTGCCTTGTCAGTGCAGTAAGGCAGAAAAAGAAGTTAAAGGCATACAGATTGGAAAGGAAGAAATGAAACTGTCTTTACTTATAGACAACATGGTCATCTATGTAGACAGCCCAGAGAATCTACAAAAAAGCTACTAGAACTGTGGCTGAATTTAACAGAATCTCTGGATACAGGGTTACTATACAAAAGGTCATTGTATTTCTATAAAGTAGCAATGAATAATTTGAAAATTGAGATTTTAAAATGCCACTGAGTAGCATCAAAAACCCCAGAATACTTAAGGATAAATCTAACAAAATATGTGCAAAATTAGAAATCACTTTTATGTAGAAGTACTTGAATATATGGTTTAAAAAAAAAAATCTTGTTTATATTGAGAAGGGTATGTACGTTTTCTTTAAAAGAAAGTTTTTTAGGGGTGCCTGGGTGGCTCAGTGGGTTAAAGCCTCTGCCTTCGGCTCAGGTCATGATCCCGGGGTCCTGGGATCGAGCCCCACTTCGGGCTCTCTGCTCAGCAGGAAGCCTGCTTCTTCCTCTCTCTCTCTCTCTCCCTGCCTCCCTCTCTGCCTACTTGTGATCTCTGTCTGTCAAAATAAATAAAAAAATTAAAAAATAAACATTTTAAAAAAGTTTTTTAGAAGATAGTTTATTTTTCTTAGTTGAGGTTTTTATGTAGTTGTGATCACGTGTAATTTTGTGTTCTTTTTAACTTAACATTATTTTATTACGTCACAAGTTCCTTATAATCCCAGGTTTTATATCTACTTAGCCATTCCCCTAATGTTGGATATTTAGATTGTTTCCAAGTTTTCAAAATGCATTTTCTAAGTTTCTTTAAATTGGTTGATATATACCCTCCTATAAGTAAATTTGAACCTACTATAGGAAGAATGGAATCAATCTGATTTTAGAGAATGTTATTGGTGTCCGGTAAAGACTGAACTTTAGACTAGCATTTGACCACCAGAGTGAAAGTTTAGTTGTTCTTGAGGTCTGTTTCTAATATTTATTCTTTCTTAATAAAGATTTTATTTACCTATTTATTTATTTATTTGAAAGAGAGAGAGAGAATGAGAGAGAGCACGATCGAGGGGAAGAGCAGACAGAGAGAGACAAGCAGACTCCCCGGTGGGGGCTCAGTACCACAACCCTGATATCAGGACCTGAGCCGAAATCAAGAATCGGATGCTTAACCAGCTGAGCCACCCAGGCACCCCTAATATTTATTCTTAATAGATTATTATGTCTGTTATCTTAGGAGAATTATCTTTAAAAAATGTGTTAGTGACTTGCCATTTTTGCATCAGAATGATATATGCTTTTGTTAATCTACTCATGGACAGTAGCCTCCTGTGAAGTCTTTCCTTCCTCCTAGATGTCTGAGCTCTGCTTGTCTGTTAGGATTGAGCACTCTTTTTTTTTTTTTTTTTTTAAGATTTTATTTATTTATTTGACCGACAGAGATCACAAGTAGGCAGAGAGGCAGGCAGAGAGAGAGGAAGGGAAGCAGGCCCCCTGCTGAGCAGAGAGCCTGCATCATGACCCAAGCTGAAGCCCGCTGAGCCACCCAGGCGCCCTAGGATTGAGCACTCTTTATTGTGCTCTAATACTCTGCGTATAGATGCCTATCAACTTCCCCCAAAACTTTTGTCTTTAAATTTATTTGTTTACGTGTGTGTTGTCTCCTGTCAGACTGGAAAGAGACTTTGTCTTTTGGCTTCATATACCTACTCACTAGCATAAAGTGTGTGGTAGATAATATGGTACTAGAAGTCTGTTTTAATAATTATAACTTCAGTTTTCTCTAGAGAAAAGAGCAGTCTGTACTTGAAGATGTGCTGTTTCTAAGTCTCTCATTTGCTCGTACTGGTCTGCTGAGTGACTAATGTAAAATGAGAAAGAAGGGATGGGTTGATGTTAACAAAGTTTCTGGTCACTTGACAGGTGTGGGATTATGAGACTGGAGATTTTGAGCGAACTCTTAAGGGACATACAGACTCTGTACAGGATATTTCATTTGACCACAGTGGCAAGCTTCTGGCTTCCTGTTCTGCAGATATGACCATTAAACTATGGGATTTTCAGGGCTTTGAATGCATCAGAACCATGCACGGTAAGGGTAGTGGATAGTACTTTGATATTGATTTGTAACGTGACATTCCAGAGAAAAGAATATTAAACAATATTCTTTTTAATAGCATGCAGGTCCCCTACATTTAATTCTTAATTGTATCAGTGGAAGAGTGTATGATGTAAATAACCCATGGAGAAACCACAGTAGTTGAATTGTTTCAGTTATGAGGTTTTAAGTATCTCCTAGTACTGGTTTACATAAAATACTTAATTCGTTTTCAGAAATACTTTTGGATAAGAAAAACTCCTGGGACCTCTGTCTTCAAGAAAGAAAGAGAATGAAGTTATTGGGGATTTGTTTTGTTTTGTTTTGTTTTTCATTTTTCTCACTTGGGAAACTGAAGTCCACAGCAAATAGGTATAGTAAAAGCTGGAACCTGGTATTTCTTGCTCACTCTAATTTTCCACATACATGATAGTCTCAGTGTTAGGTTGTTTTCCTGAGTCTTGTCCTAGAGACTATTCTCTGAGGCCATTTGGCCTTGTGGAAAGAGCATGGGCTTTGGAATCAGGTATCTGGGTTCAAATTCTACTTGTTTCCTTTTGACATTGGGAAGTTTCAGCTTCTTTCATCTGCAAGACAGAGATAATAATACCTGTCATAGGATTGTTGTGAGGATAAAATGAAATCATATACATGAATCATCTTGGTTTAGTACCTGGCACATAGAAGGTGCCCACTTAAGGGTTTTTGTTTCTTTAAATATGATAAAATTTGAGTATTTGGATTTTACATAAAGAACACATGCTATGTTGGTAATAAAAGAGTTTTTTTTTTAAATAAATAATCGTGATGTGATTACATAGAGTATAATATGAAGGGTGTTTTTGCCCAAAATTAAGTGGGAAGCTTACCAGTTTTACCAGTTAAAGGAATTCTTTCATAAAAGAATGGAATCCTTTAGTAAAATCTAGTGTTTATGTTTCTTTGAGTAGCCTGGATCTTGTTGCTATGACTTTTTTTTTTTTTTTTGCTGTGACTTCAGTGAAAAAGAAGGGGGGAGTGGGAGTTACAGGCTTCCAGTTATGGAATGAGGAAGTCAAGGGAATAAAAGGCACAGCATAAGGAATAGAGTTAATGATATTATACTGGTGTATGGTGGCAAATGGCAGGTACACTTGCAGTGAACATAGTAGCATCCTGTATAAACTTGCCAAATCACTGTATTGTACAACTGAAACTAATGTAATGTGTGTCAACTATACTTAAATTTAAAATATTTTTTATAAAGGAGTTTTTTCCAATCGTTGTATATTCCTTAAGCTAATGATATTTATGAGGATTCTCTCGAATTTTTTCCACAAAGGATAGCTGATTAGGAATGTGAATAATGCATATAGGATAATGCATTTTTATCCCCAGGGACATCAGCAACAAAAAAGGAAATTTTCAACCATTGTTTTAAATATGGAACCAAATCTCCATTTTTATTCTTCTTTCTCTTTAGCTTTGTAAGTCTTATTTCTAACATACATCTTAGGATATCAACCATGGAAATTTTTGTGTGTATCTAGTGTTCATATATAAATATACAACATGTTAGTATATTCAAATGCTGATGATACAGATTCCTTGTAGTGTTAAAACAGTTGTACAGGTTGAATTAATCATAAATTGAGCTAGCTACTTAATTCATTATGAATTATTTTATTAAGTTACTAATTCCTTGACTTGTGTATGTAAATCCAGCTTTCTTATCAAATTTATATAAAGCCCAGTGTATTTAAAGTTGCTGTGATATTTGAAATCCCACAGTGAAATCTCACAGTAAACTGAGGTTTAATTGCTCTTGGTGATATATTCTTAATACGTTGCTGTGTTATGTGTTTTAGGCCATGACCACAATGTTTCTTCAGTAGCCATCATGCCCAATGGAGATCATATAGTGTCTGCCTCAAGGGATAAAACTATAAAAATGTGGGAAGTGCAAACTGGGTGAGTAGGTTTGGTTGAAAAGGTGTCAGCTGAAGAGATATAAAACAAATAGCCAAAATGTGTTCTGAACCAATTATTTTGACTTTAACCCCAAATGATCATGTTGCTGCTTGTGTTTATATACTTTTATGAGGTTTTAATCTCTTAAATGTTTCCGATAAAGGAACAGGAAAATTATAAAAGAAACTTCCATGTCCTTGAGACCCCTTTTCTATGCAGTGGCTTTTTTTTTTTTTTTTTAAGGTTTTATTTATTTATTTGAGAGTGCAGAGTGTGAGAAAACAAGCATGGTTGGGGCGGGGCAGGGGGTGGACAGAGCGCAGGAGAGGGAGAAGCAGGCTCCTCACTGAGCAGGCAGCCAGACAAGACACAAGGATCCATCCCAGGACCCTGGGATCATGACCTGAGCCGAAGGCAGACGCTTAATCAGCTGAACCACCCAGGTGCCCCCAGTGGCTTATTTCTCTGTGGTCTTTTTTTAGGTGATTTCTCTGTGGGTTGAAATAAAACATAATAACATTTGTGGAGGTATTCCCTTATTAGGCTGAATTTGGTTGTGCTTAGAATGACACATGATTGTTACCATAAAACCTTAATGTACTACTAGTTTTACCCAGATTAGTAGAGAGTGTCTTCTTCCCAACAAGGCTATAAATATTTTTGTTAGGTTTATTGTGTGTGTTTCATTTTAGAAGATTTTATTTCTCTCTGTAATGTGTTGTAGCTTCTTCTATAATGTGTTGATTAGTTGTTTACCTTCTATAATGTGTTGATTGGTTACCTCCTTGATAATTCTCCCATCAGCACATTTTAATTGATAGTTTGATTTTCTGACCTGTCTCCATCTTTTATTAACCATGAATATACATTTATTCTCTTGACTTACCTGTGGTTACTCTAACTTGGTGCCAACCTCTTCATTCTAGTGCATGGCTAGTTTTATATTGCTTCTGGAAAGTGTCCCAATAATTGCCATTCATGATGTAAATTATTACTTATTTTGACAGCTACTGTGTGAAGACATTCACGGGACACAGAGAATGGGTACGTATGGTGCGGCCAAATCAGGACGGCACTCTGATAGCCAGCTGTTCCAATGATCAGACGGTGCGCGTATGGGTCGTAGCAACAAAGGAATGCAAGGCTGAGCTTCGAGAACATGAGCACGTGGTAGAATGTATTTCCTGGGCTCCAGAAAGCTCATACTCTTCCATCTCTGAAGCAACAGGATCTGAGGTATTTGATTTATATGTTATTTCATTATTTTATTGCTGATATCAGAATCTTAGATAACTTTTTTGATTCTCAGATACAGGGCAGTTAATGCATTGACAAATCTGCATCCCAGAATTCTGTATCTTGAGAGTCTTTACTCTTTCGGACATGTGGAAGTTATTTATATTTTTAACCAGTGTTTATTGTCAGCTGACCCTTGACTTGTGCTGGGGATGATAGATTCTCCTGTAAAAGTGGTCATTAAATTTATCAGAAATGCCATTGTTAGTATACCAATGCAAAGTAGAACTTTCGGGAGAGGTTAAAGTTATCTTTTAGAAGAATAGCCTTTAATGAACATAATTATTTTATTTATAAATTTATGGTGGAATGCAGTTCAGTCTTTAAATACTAATTTTAAAGAATATTTCATGTGAAGGCCTCCTGATACTCTTAATCAATAGAAGCACTAACTGGAGGTTTTTTTTTAATCACCTTGTGCTCATCACAAGTGCATTCCTTAATACCCATTACTTATTTCATCTATCCTCCCACCTTCCTCCCCTCTGGTAACCATCGGTTTGTTCTCTAGAGTTAAGAGTCTGTTTCTTGGTTTGTTGCTTTCTCTCCCCCCCACCTTTGCTTGTTTGTTTTGTTTCTTAAATTAAATCATACGGTATTTGTCTTTCTCTGACTTATTTCCTTATAGTGTTCTGACTTACATTCTGACTTACTTCATTATTCTCTCTAGTTCCATCCATATCATTGCAATGGCAAGATTTCATCCCCCCGCCATTTTTTAGGGATGAATAATACTCCATTGTGTGTGTGTGAGCATCACATCTTTAGTCATTCATCAGTTGATGGACACTTGGGTTGCTTCCATATCTTGGTTGTTCTAAATAATGCCACTATAAATAAAAGGGTGCATGTATCCTTTTGAGTTAGTGGGGTTTTTTAACTCTTGAAATAAATACCCAGTAGTACAATTGCTGGGTCGTAGGGTAGTTCTATTTTTAACTTTTTGAGGAAGCTCCATACTGTTTTCCAGAGTGGCTGCACCAGTTTGCCTTCCCACCAACAGTGCAGGAGGGTTCCCCTTTCTCCACATCCTCATGAACACCTGTTGTTTCTTGTATTAATTAATTTTAGCCATTTGGACAGGTGTGAGGCGATATCTCATTGTAGTTTTTTTGTTTTTTGTTTTTTTTTTTTTTGACAGACAGAGATCACAAGTAGGCAAAGAGGCAGGCAGAGAGAGAGAGAGGAGAAAGCAGGCTCCCTGCCGAGCAGAGAGCCCGATGTGGGACTCGATCCCAGAACCCCGAGATCATGACCCGAGCTGAAGGCAGAGGCTTAACCCACTGAGCCACCCAGGCGCCCTCATTGTAGTTTTGATTTGCATTTCCCTGATGATGAGTAATGTTGAGCATCATGTGTTTCTTGGCCATGTGAATGTCTTCTTTGGAAAAATGTCTTTTCCTGTTTTCTGCCCATTTTTTAATTGGATTTCTTTTTGGATATTGAGTTATGGAAGTTCTTTATATATTTTCAATACTATCAGGTATGTCATTTATAAATACCTTCTCCCATTCTATAGGGTGCCTCTTTGTTTTGATTGTTTTCTTTGCTGTGCAGGAGGTTTTTAATTTGATGTATGTAGTCTCAGTAGTTTATTTTTGCTTTTGTTTCCTTACCTCAGGGAACCTATCTAGAGAAAAGTTGATAGAGCCAGTGGCAGAGAAATTACTGCCAGTGCTCTCTTCCAAGATTTTTATGGTTTCAGGTCTCACACTTAGGTCTTCAGTCTAAGTGTGTGTGGTATAAGAAAGTAGTCCAGTCTCATTCTTTTGTATGTTGCTGTCCAGTTTGCCCAACACCATTTATGGGAAAGACTGTCTTTCCCATTGGATATTCTTCCCTGCTTTATCAAAGATTAATTGACCATATAACTGTGGTTTTATTTCTGGATTTTCTGTTCAGTTCCATTGATCTATGTGTCTACTTTTGTGCCAGTACTATACTGTTTTTTATTACTACAGCTTTGTAATGTAACTTGAAGTCTGAAATTGTGATGCTTCCAGCTTTGCTTTTCTTTTTCAAGATTGCTTTGGCTATTTTGGGGTCTATTGTGGTTCCATACAAATTTTAGGATTGTTTGTTGTAGTTCTGTGGAAAATGCTGTTAGTATTTTGATAGGGATTGCATTAAATGTGTAGATTGCTTTGGGTAGTATAGGCATTTTACCAGTATTTGTTCTTCTAGTCAATGAGCATGGAATGTCTTTCCATTTCTTTGTGTGTTGTCTTCATTTCTTTCATCAGTGTTTTATAGTTTTCAGAGTATAGATCTTCCACTTCTTTGGATAGGTTTATTTTTAGGTATCTTACAATTTTTGGTGCCTTTATAAATGGGATTGTTTTCTTAATTTCCCCTTCTGTTGCTTCATTATTGAATGCAGCAGATTTATGTATGGTGGCTTTGTACCTGAGACTTTACTAATTTGCTTATTAATCACAGCAATTTTTTGGAGTCTTTTGGGTTTTCTAGTCTGTAGTTTCATTATATTCATGGTTCTTAATTGGTACTTTTCATTATTTCAGTCTTTTATGATTAATATCTTAAAAGTAAGTTACAGAATATTATTTCTTTGAATAAATTGCAGAGCCAGAATTGACCACATCTTTTATATAGACAGCCCTATGGAGAGTTTTGCTTTTGTTATCATACAGTGAAGTATTGGTTTCTAGGGTATAATTCAGTGATTCCTCACTTACATACAATACCCAGTGCTCCTCACAACAAGTACTCTCCTTAATTCCCATCGTCCATGTGGCCCATCCCCCACCTCCCTCCTTCCCATCAACCCTATTTGTTCTCTATCACTGAGTCACTTAAGGCTTGTTTCCCTCTATTGTGGATATTTTTAAATTACCTTCTAATAAAGGAAGGAGGAGACTCTTCCTCCTCAGCCCCCATCTCCCCACCTCCCCATCCCCAAAAATTATTTTTACAAAATGAGGCTTCTATAGTAACTTTGTATTTTGGCTGACTGGTTGCATTTTCAGATTCTTTTTACTGCCCTCTGGTGGTGGCTACTTACCATGTCACAAATTTGATTCTGGCTGGACTTTGTATAGACAGAATTAAGTAGCTTTAAATTTTTTCTTGATTACAGAAGTCTTGAACAGAAACTGAATCGTAATCTTATTAGAGATATTCTGTTTTCATATTATCTGTGTCTTTCCTATGTAAGAGCCTATGTATGTCAAAAGACCTGTGTATTTCAATACAGAAAAATAGGAAGAGTAAGTCCTAGAGATCTAAAATACAGCATGGTGACTACAGTTAATAATACTGTGTCATATACTTGAAATTTGCTAAAAGGGTAAATCTTAAGTATTCTCACCTTAAAAAAAAATGTGTTCTCACTGCCTAAAAGGGGGTGGGAATGTTTATACAACGTGGTGGATATATTAATTAACCTGATTATGATGGTCATTTTATAATTTATATATATCTCAGAACATCAGATTGTGTGTAATAAACATACACAATATTTGTCCTCCAGAATCGCATTTTTATAAAAACTGGAAATGTAGATCATTTAAAGTCCTCACTCAACTTCTTAACGTGGGAAACTTATTTTTGTATGTTTTCTATAGACTAAAAAAAGTGGCAAGCCTGGGCCATTCTTACTGTCTGGATCCAGAGACAAGACTATTAAGATGTGGGATGTCAGTACTGGCATGTGCCTTATGACCCTTGTAAGTTTGCATAATCTTACTGCTTCTTTTGTATCTTAACTATATTTATATATTTTCGGTTAGATGCCTTGTGATAATTTATTAAATAATCTGAATTATTACAAGCTTTTTTTTTTTTTTAAGATTTTATTTATTTATTTGACAGACAGAGATCACAAGTAGGCAGAGTGGCAGGCAGAGAGAGAGGGGAGAAAGCAGGCTCCCTGCTGAGCAGAGAGCCCAATGCGGGGCTAGATCCCAGGACCCTGGGATCATGACCTGAGCCGAAGGCGGAGGATTTAACCCACTGAGCCACCCAGGTGCCCCTTATTACAAGCTTTAAAAGAACTTCTTTATAAACACTATTTTTTTTTTTTAAAGATTTTATTCATTTATTTGAAAGACGGAAGTCACAAGTAGAGAAGCAGGCAGAGAGAGAGAGAGAGAGAGAGGAGAGGAAGCAGGTTCTCTGCTGAGCAGAGAGCCTGACATGGGGCTTGATCCCAGGACCTTGGGATCATGACCTGAGGCAAAGGCAGAGGCTTAACCCACTGAGCCACCCAGATGCCCCTAAACACTATTTTTCTTAAACTTTTTTAATTCTGTTGTTACAGTGATAGGAAAATTATTCCTGTAAAATGTCATGTTTATATAAAGGAATCTACAAAGCCAATTGATGCCAGGAGGGAGAACCTAGCTCACCGTATCTTTATAATTATATATTTCCTATAGGAGATTATAATACACTCCTTTCTTATTTTTTTTTTGAGAGAGAGAGAGAGCAAGCACAATTTGGAGGAGGGGGAGAGAGGGAGGGACAAGTAGACTCCCTGCTGAGCAGGGAGCCTTAGCATGGGGCTGGCTCCCAGGACCCCAAGATCATGACCTGAGCTGAAGGCAGACACTTAACCATGGTACCCCTAGATTCATTCATTTTTTTAAAAAAACTGTTTCTATATTTCATGGTATTTAATTTTAATATGAGTCCACTTTAGTATTCTGTTTGTTCACATGATCCAATTTATTTGGTTTATTTTACCTTTTTTTTTTTAAGATTTTATTTATTTATTTGACAGATCACAAGTAGACAGAGAGGCAGGCAGAGAGAGAGAGGAGGAAGCAGGCTCCCCGCTGAGCAGAGAGCCCGATGCGGGGCTCGATCCCAGGTCCTGGGATCTTGACCCGAGATGAAGGCAGAGGCTTTACCCACTGAGTCACCCAGGCGCCCCTATTTTACCATTCTGATGTTACTGTTGTTACCTAGCTTTATGAATTGGAAATGCTTGTTTCAATTTAGGAGCACCTAGAATTTGGATTAGGATACCTAAATGAGGACACCTGGATGGCTCAGTCAGTTTAGTGTCTGCCTCCTGCTCATGTCATGATGCTAGAGTCCTGGGATCGAGTCCCATAGTGGATTCCCTGCTTAGTGGGGAGTCTGCTTCTCTCTACCCCTTCCCCTTGCTCATGCTCTCTCTCAAATAAATTCAGTCTTTTTTAAAAAAGTATATATAGGGGCGCCTGGGTGGCTCAGTGGGTTAAGGCCTCTGCCTTCTGCTCAGGTCATGATCTCAGGGTCCTGGGATCGAGCCCCGCATCGGGCTCTCTGCTCAGCAGGGAGCCTGCTTCCTCCTCTCTCTCTCTGCCTGCCTCTCTGCCTACTTCTCTGTCAAATAAATAAATAAAATCTTTTTTAAAAAAATAAATAAAAATTAAAAGTATATATAAATGATAGTAAGCATTGTGAAGATTCTTCTTTGCCTAAGGAAGTTCTAAGGGAATCTATGGGCATTAATTCAGTAGCAGCTTTTGTAATTGGGCATCCATGTTTGTTTTAGAGGTTTTTTTAGGTGCTAACCATATGTTGAAGTGATTGTCTCTCTGTAGAATATCATAGACACTTTGGAATTATCATCAAGAATTGATCAGAGGGACACTTGGATGGCTTAGTTGGTTAAGTGTCTGACCCTTGATCTCAGCTCAGGTCTTGATTTCCCAGTTGTGAGTTCAAGCCCCACACTGGGCTCCAAAAACAAAAATAAAAGGTTAGAAAGTTAAACTCTCCTGTAGTAGTATTCGGAGCTCAGATATGCTATATCACTATTTAGAAAGGTCATCTACATTTAAAATCAGAATGTGTGTATGGGACACCTGACTGGCTCAGTCAGTGGATCGTGGGGGCTCTTGATCTCAGGGCTGTGAGTTTGGGCCCCATATCAGATAAAAAGATTGCTTGAAAAGAAAATCTTTTTAAAAAGAAAGAAGGGGTTCCTGGGTGGCTCCGTGTGTTAAGCCTCTGCCTTCGGCTCAGGTCATGATCCCAGGGTCCTGGGATCAAGCCCTACATTGGGCCTTCTGCTTGGCAGGGAGCCTGCTTCCGCCGCTCCCTGCCTGCCTCTATCTCTGCTTATGATCTCTCTCTCTCTCTCTCTGTCAAAAAAATAAATCTTTAAGAAGAAAAAAAAAAAAAGCATGTGCTGCACTCTCCTGTAATAACAGGTCACCTTAATTTCCCCAAAGGTTTCTGGTTTCTATTTTTTCAGCTGAAGGAGGGTACTTTTTTTTTTTTTTTTAATTTAAGATTTTATTTATTTATTTATTTGACACAGATCCCAAGTACGCAGAGGCAGGCGGGGGGTGGGGGGAGCATGCCCCCTGCTGAGCAGAGAGCCCAATGTGGGACTCAATCCCAAGACCCTGAGATGACCTGAGCCTAAGGCAGAGGCTTAACCCACTGAGTCACCCAGACGCCCCTGAAGGAGAGTACTTCTTACTGCTTTATTTTGGTGTAGCCCACGAAAATGTGATTCTAACTTTTGTTGAGGTTTCTTTTCTTTTCTTTTCTTCTCTTCTCTTTTCTTTTCTCTTTCTTTCTTTCTTTTTCTTTTTCTTTTTTTAAGATTATTTATTTATTTGACAGGCAGAGATCACAAGTAAGCAGAAAGGCAAGCAAAGAAAGTGAGGGGGAAGAAGGCTCCCTGCCGAGCAGGGAACCCGATGGGGGGCTTGATCCCAGGACCCTGGGACCATGACCTGAGCCGAAGGCAGAGGCTTAACCCACGAGCCACCCAGGCGCCCCTTGTTGAGGTTTCTGTGTCTAGTGATTGGTGACTTTTATAGGTCACATTAATAGAAAAAGGTATTTTTTTAAAGATTTTATTTATTTGAGAGAGGGAGCACACACATGAGCCAGGGGTGGGAGGGCAAATGGGGAGGGAGAAGCAGAATCCCCCTCAGCAGGGAGCCCAATTCAGGGTTTGATCCCAGGACCCTGAGATCATGACCTGAGCCAAAGGCACCTGCTTAACCAGCTGAGCCACCCAGGCATCCCTAGAACAAAGGGTATATCACCTTGCTCATCTTTTTTTTTTATTTTGTGAACTCCCGTTTATTTGGTTCTTTTACAAAAGCAATATGGTTATTTATGTTGTAGAAATATTAAAAATATACAGAAAAGGTAAAAAAAAGAAAATAAATATCTCCCTTATATCACTTATAATACCTATGAAGTGTATTTTCTTGTCTAGGGCTGTCCAGTAAAACTTTCTATGATGATGTTCTCTATCTCTAATATCCAGATTTGTGGCTACTGGCCACATGCAGCTGTTGAGCTCTTGAAATGTGGCTAGTGAGATGGAAGGACTGAATTGCTAATAGTGTTAATGTTCATTAGTTGTTTTTTTTTTTTTTTTAAGGTTTCATTTATTTGACAGGGAGAGAAAGATCACAAGTAGGCAGAGCTGCTGAGCGAAGAGCCTAGTGTGGGGCTCAATCCCAGGACCTTGGGATCATGACCTGAGCCAAGGGCAGATGGATAACCCACTGAGCCACCCAGGCGCCCTGGTGTTAGTTAATTTATATTTGAAAAGCTACATGTGACTAAATGACTACCCTGTTGATGGGGCGCCTGGGTGGCTCAGTGGGTTAAGCCGCTGCCTTCCGCTCAGGTCATGATCTCAGGGTCCTGGTATCGAGTCCCGCATCGGGCTCTCTGCTCAGCAGGGAGCCTGCTTCCCTCTCTCTCTCTCTCTCTGCCTGCCTCTCCATCTACTTGTGATTTCTCACTGTCAAATAAATACATAAAAATCTTTTAAAAAAAAAATGACTACCCTGTTGGACTGTGTAGTTCTAAGCTGTTTTCTTTAATTCCTATGTAGATTAATATGGTAGAGATTTTATATGTAAAATTGATAATCATATTGTACATATTTGTGGCAAACCTTTAACTTAGGAGGCATGTGACTCTGTTCATGTTATTAGATATTTTATCACTGATTACGTACAGTGCTTTGATGAACATCTTTGTTGAATAAATCTCTGGGCCATTCTTAATTATTTCTTAGGGTAAATAGCAAGAACTGGAACTCCTAGGGTAGGAGATGTAGGTAGATGAATGGATGGATGGATATGCAGTAAATACCTGTGTATCCTTCACGTAGAGTCACCAGTTGCCAATGTTTTCTTTTCTGTTTGTGTGTGTGTGTGTGTGTGTGTGTGTGTGTGTACATTTTGCTGAACAATTTGGGAGTTACTTGTAGATTCCATGACAGTTGTATCTCCTAAAAGTAAAGGTATTCGGTGTAACCACAATAACATGATCATACTCAAGAAACTTAACATTGGGGCGCCTGGCTAACTCAGTCCATAGAGCATCTGATTTCTTGATCTCAGGGTCCTGAGTTCAAGCCCCACATTAGGCGTACATTTTACATACATAATGGATAGTATGTATGTACAATTTACATACATAAAGATTCCTTTTAAAAAAAAAGATTAAAAAAAAAGAGAGAGATTTGACATTATTCCGTTTCTCCAGTAATCCCAGTGGCTCTTTTTTGGCATTGACATTTTTAATTGTGCTTTGAGTAATGACTATTTTTCTAGATGCTATTTAAATACTTTATCCCTTTATTAAGTCAAATACCTTTTTGTTTTTAAGGTGGGTCATGATAACTGGGTACGTGGAGTTCTGTTCCATTCTGGGGGGAAGTTTATTTTGAGTTGTGCTGATGACAAGACCCTACGTGTGTGGGATTACAAGAACAAGCGATGCATGAAGACCCTCAATGCGCATGAACACTTTGTTACCTCCTTGGGTATGTATGAGTAATGAGGTTTCTAAGCAATTAGATTTTGGAGTGCCAGATGTAAACAATTTTATGTAATCATGTGGAATTTTCCAGGTAAGAAATGACTGTGCTTTCAGGACAGACCAGAGAAGACAGTTTAAAAACTTTGTGGATTCCTACCATTTGTTTTAAATTCTCCTTTCCTTAACTCTCTCTCTCCATCATCAGCCTTATAATAAAAAAAATTACTTTCTCCATGCACAACATTGGTTTTGGAAACTAGGATTGTGAAGAGGATGCTTACTAACCACTCTGATGGGTAATTTTCCTCCCCTACTAGTTTGTAAGTTTCTCAAAGTAAATTTTATTCCGCCTTTTTTCCTCTGACCAGGTGTATACTACCATGTGCTGGGTACACAGAATCGTATTTAAGTTTAATAAATATCCTCAGTGTTATCTGGACCTGAATCTAGAATTTAAAGTAGTAAATACAGTGACATAAAATACACCTAGGGTTTGATGGATCTAATGATAAAAATAAAGCTAATGCCCACCTCGTAGGATTATTAAAAGAGTTAAACATGAATATAAAGCATTAGTACCAAGCTTTAGTACTAATGGGGAACATAGTAAGTTAATAGATACATTGAGGGTGCCCTTATTGTTTTCAGATTTGAGTGTTTATTCAGCTTTAGTTGGGAGGGGGGTTTAATGAGGGAGGTATTTTTATCGAAGTTATTAACATAGGACTTTAATCATTACATCTCAGCTTCCCTAAACCAGGGGTGGGTGTGTGGGTGTACATAGGAAAAAAAAAATGACTATCGCTGGCACTTGGACTTGCTTATTTTGTGGCTTGTTGAAAATTTTATCTAGATTTAAAATAAGCTTTTTCTTTTTCTTTCAGATTTCCATAAGACGGCACCATACGTGGTTACTGGCAGTGTAGATCAAACAGTAAAGGTGTGGGAGTGCCGTTGATTGAGTCTCATTTGGCCCCTCCTCCCATTTTCCTCTGGATGCACTCTGATGATACCATGGTTACCCCATTGAGCTCTGTTTAAATAAATATTGTCCTTTCATGTAAATTATTCTGGATGTAGATTGAGCTTATTAAATGTTACACACAAAGTATTCATGCATGGTGAATCCAAATTGTATACTGTAAATTTACATACGTTGTCTAGAAGTACCATAGGGTTTAAAAACCTGGGCTGGCATTGGTCACACCAGGCCTAAGAAGGCAGAAGTTGAATAAATTGAACTAGGGCACTAAACTGAATAGTTGACAGTGTCATTTTATGTTGGATTATTAATTCCTGTTTTTCTTTCTGCTATCTGTTGGTGCCTGACTTGATGGCCTCATTTGGGGAAAAGTGGTGATTATTAGGGCTTTTTCTGAAATGTGTATCTATGTAACATCACTTAAGTGTGCTTAATAAATCTTCTTTAAGGATGTTAGATGATAAGGCTACAATTCAAAATTTTCTGAACCATCTATGTAATTAATGGGGATTACACATTGGAATTTTTGTCATGACACATTTGCCAAATCAATAGGATACATATGTTTTGGCAGCCTATGAAGCAGAGGCTAGTGGTATATTTATGTAAGAAAATGACTGTAAATCTCAAATAAGAAAAATCTCAGCAGCTAATAGAAAATCATTTATTTCATTTGGGTCTTAATGCTTTGTAAACAGGTTAACAAAACACTGTAATACTCTAAGCTTCAATTTTTCACACTAGACACACTTCTAGTTGTATTCTCCATACTATTAGACTGTATAGTGATGTGACTTCCAAGTAGAATTTAATCTTCCCATTGAGTGTGTCATGGTACAAATCACTATTTGTTTTGATGTTTTTTAGGGATGTGCAATGTGCATTACATAATGACAAATATTGAAAAGGTTATGTTTGCCCATTTTAAAGAAATGGGAGAAATACAGCAGTTTGTTTTTTCAACATAAATCTGTTATTGATTTGAACTGTATTTAACTTACAAGTTAAAAAAAAGACAGGGTTTAATGGAGCATGCATAAAAATGTACTGTGTTTTCACCTTTTGTTTATATATAAACGTTTATATGGGCCTATCTGTAAGTGGATAAGTCTGTATATGTATATCACACATACAACCTCCATGTCTTTGGGTCCTGGATTTTTGAAGAAGTGCTAAAACATACAAGTAGAATAAATTTTGCTGTGGAATACCATGCTTTAGAACAAGCCCTTTTTGATCCTAATGCTTCTGAAAACTAGGTCTGACTCTGTGGGAATTTTTCCCAGTTAAGAGGAAAATCACACACGCACACACACCCCGCAGTTTGGCTGTTCAGCATTTTACACATCCTGATATATCGTATATTGTGATCCAAAGTTACTACAAGTAAGTCTAAGAGAATTTTTATCCATGACTTTGGTAACAATATTTCATTGCAGATTATTAAGTAAATAATTCCATTGCTTAGCTAACCAACAGCTTTTTTTTTTTTAAGGTCCTTTGAAAAGTTAACAGAACAAAGAAATAACAAAGTTTAACAAAGAAACTTACTCTGAATTGCATTTTATTCATTTGCATAATATGTGGTTTTTTTTTTTTAGATGTCCCTTTTAGTATTTAATGGAAATTTGGTTCCTGAAAAAGACAAAGGGTTAGAGTTAGTGTCCTCTAGGTACACAAACACAGAGACTAGGCCTTATGTTTACTAGAAGCAGCTTTATGTCTAACTTGTGTCTTTTTGTTTGTTTGCTTTGTTTTTAATAATTCCTGAGCGATGTCTCTGGAAGGAAAAGTGTTCTGAGAACTAATGGCTATTTTTGAAGACAAAAATTACAACTTAAGCTAATTCCTTAAATACAGTAGAATAACTTTCAGGACAATATTGCCTCACAACCCTTCTCACGTTCCTATGTCTTTTTTTTGTTTGTTTCCCTTTAGCTGTTCTGACTGGAGTTTTCTACAAAAGCTATGGAAAATATCTTTGTTCTCGTTTGCTGCTATTTCCTGTCCTATTTTAAGAAATATAAAAACATAGAAATGGTGCATCTTAACATTTGTTTGTACATGTATAAATGTCTTGTATTTTAATTCATTTTTAGCATGTAGCAACATGAATTGTTTAAGGGTAAGCCACAACATCTAGAAATCACTCATAGATATGAACAATAAAGGGAAAAAATGGTACCGATTTAGGAGGAAACAAAGCTGCTGTCCGCTGGGTTTCCCCCCCTGCAGCATACAGTGACTTCCGTTGACAAAGGAGGAGAAACAATATTACTCTGTAAACAAAGTTATCCTTACTTGGGAGATTGCCACAGCCTGCTGCTTAGTTGAACTACCAGACATCCTCCATTTAAGAAGCAGCAAACACTGAATCTCAGGGATGGTCCTCAACTGGATCCAAATGTAACGAGCCCTGTTTGAATAATGAAGGGGGTGGGGGAGAGCGATCCATCCACAGTCCGGAATCAGAGGTGCGCGGTTTCCTGCACTGTTGTTTGACACTGCCCTGTTGATGCCCTTTCTTCCTGTTGCCTCCGTTTTCTCTGTCTGCTGTCTAACCCTGTGCCTTGCCTGGGATAAGTACAATGATGAGGTTACTGGTTTGGATTGTAAGTGGAGGAATTTATGAATTGGTTTAGAGGTTCACTGCTGCTTTGTCACTTTCTCAATCAAATTGGCCACTTATTTAAGAAATAAAAAGCTGGTAGAATTGCATCCTCAGATGATTATTTGACTTTGTGTGTGTGAAAACAGACATTCCAGTGCCACCCTTAATGTGCCCAAGAAGTCCTAGCTGCACTCTAGAAAGTGCAAGCCACGGAAGCTGTGGTGTAGACATTGCCCGGAGAATAGTTGCTTTTTGACTTGGCATCTTGCACTTTAGGAGACTAAGACCGTCTTGTTTTGTCTATGTGTGGTGTGACCAATGGTGTGCCCTGCGCACTGCTCTAAAAATCACTAGTGTTAGCAAGTCGTCCAGGCTGTGGAGCGCTCGCTGTCGTCTTTGGAAGCTTTGGCTCTAGATCACCAAGCGCAGTCTCCTTACTGTCAGTGCCCTGCTCTCCTGTTTGCCTCTTCCTGTTTCTCTGTGAACTTCCAGGTAAAATCACTCACTAAATAGTTTTCTTTTAAATTTATTTAAAGAAAAACTATTGAAAATTAAAGGATATTTTGTTGACATTGGTGGCTTGATAATCCTTAAGCAACTGAAATTAAAATTGTTGAAGGAAAAGGCACTTAAAATGGTTACTCTTTCTGTCCAGCTGTATATAAGTCCAATGTGTTAATTAATCTAGATGATGCAAAGAAGAATCTCCCAGTAGAGAAGCGACATGTACAAAATTGGTGAAAAAGGTTTTGGGTTTTGTTTTTTTGTTTTTTGGTTTTTTCAGTAGGGTGGGGGGAGGGCAAGCTGATTTACAAGTCACAACTGGACTGAACTGGCCTTTTTATCTTTCCACTATATCATGTAAGTAGCTGCTTTCTTGTCCTGCCTATCCTTCAGGCATCCTAAAGCTCACTGAAGATGATAGAAACAAACACAAATCTTCGGGTTAGAAGTTGATCCTGACACTGACATGAAGGCAAGCATTGATTTCATATGAATGTTGCAGAGGTGGTGGTGATTGGAGAAAACAGTTCCCAGATTGTAAGAGTTAACTGAAGATATTGACACAATTAAAAAAAAAAATCAGTAAAGGAATGTATATAATATTGCTCTTGTGTTTTACAGTAAGATTTGTTGCTCTCAGACTGTGTAAAACAAAATTTATTCATGTTTTCTGCATATTAAAAAATCCTATTGTACCAATTGGTAAACTATTAAATGCCTATAAAACTAGATGTGATTTATTTTTATTTTTTGGTGTCCTGGTGCAGAGATTTAAAGCCTTAAATTGACTACTAATAGGAGACGGGACTGTGTTCAACACCAGTCATAGAGTAAGCTGCAGATTGGTAGCAGGGCCTCAATGGAAGGCTTTTCTCCAGGGCAGTGCTGGCACTGCCTTTGCTCTCTCCATCTACCTTATTAGGAGGTCAGTAGCTAGGCTGTGGGGGCTCTTTCTATGGTGCTGGGCGCTGGGTGGGCTTGCCCAAACCGGACTTCTATAAAGCACCACCCTCCCTCCAGCAGCCTGTTCCGACAGTGACCCAAGAATCGGAGAGCTGATGCCAGGAATGACCTATTGTAAATGCTCCTATGTCCCCACACACCCCAACAAAGACTTGGCCGTCTCGTAATGGTCAGGGTCCAGAGAGAAGCATCATGCCCCCTTTGTTCTATTAATGAATGAGACTCTCGTTCTGTCCAGTGGTCTTGGATTCTTGAGGATTTTTTTTTTTAAAGATTTATTTATTTATTTATTTGACAGAGATCACAAGTAGGCAGAGAGGCAGGCAGAGAGTGCGCCAGGGGTGGGGGGGGAGCAGGCTCCCCCTGAGCGGAGAGCAGGAAGAGGGTTTCCATCCCAGGACTCTTGAGACCATGACCTGAGCCAAAGGCAGAGGCCTAAACCACTGAGCTACCCAGTTGGCCCAGATTCTTGGGGATTCTTTTTTAATTTTATTTATTCGACAGACAAGATCACAAGTAGGCAGAGAGGCAGGCAGAGAGAGAGGAAGGGAAGCAGGCTCCCTGCTGAGCAGAGAGCCCGATGCGGGACTCAATCCGAGGACCCCGGGATCATGACTGAGCTGAAGGCAGAGGCTTCAACCCACTGAGCCACCCAGGCGCCCAGATTCTTGAGGATTCAATTTTGGTTGAAATGTACCAAAATCTTTCGCTCTTGCCCCAGAAGCCGCATGGCTTTCCCTCTGCTTTGCACATGTTGGCTATGTCCTACCTCCCATCCCTACTACTGCTCAGCCAGCACCTGTAGTTTCCAGAGCACCCAGCAAGTCTCCAGCCTTTCTAATGTATGAAAGACGAAGCTGAATGATACAGCGCTTTACTTAACAGCCCAGTTGTCTTCCTGCCTCCCCCATCCCAAAACGGGAATCCTCAAAGAACACCAAAGTAATTTGCGTGAAATTCTAGTCATCTGAGTTTTGCAGCTTTTCCATTTTCCTGCAGGGCTCCTCTTTTCCCCTAGCTTGAGACGCAGATGGTAAGCCTGACTACTTTCCTTAGCGGTAGAGAGTTCTAGCTTTGGCATCACGATCCTGAAATGCAGTTCGCTATTCAGAACACACTCCCTGGTATATATATCACTTCAAGCTTTTTTCCAACATTCATTGGGTGTCCCTAACATAGGACGAGGGATAGGAAAATGGAAGACTTGGCAGGGAAACGGTAGATGTGGCAGCTCTGTCCCTGTTTGGGCTTTGGTGAAACTTGACTTGCATGCTGAGAGGTCTACCAGAATTCTACAAGTAAGTGATTCCCAGGGGTGCCTGGGTGGCTCAGTGGGTTGAGCCTCTGCCTTTGGCTGGCTTGGGTCATGATCTCAGGGTCCTGGGATCAAGAACCGCGTTGGGCTGTCTGCTCAGTGGGGAGCCTGCTTCCCAACTCTCTCTCTGCCTGCCTCTCTACCTACTTGTGATCTCTGTCAGATAAATAAAATCTTCCAAAAGGAAGAAAAAAAAATGTTATTCCCAGCAGGCCAGCAGCAGCAGCAGCAGCAGCACTTGGGAACTCAGAAATGCAAGCTCTTTTAGAACCTACTGTTCTAAAACATCTATGAAAAAATCAATTTTAACAAGCCATCCATATGATTCTAGTTTAGGCTCAAGCTTAAAAACCACTGATCCTAATTAATTCAACTAGCTTCTCACTGAAGAAGACATGTGGACAGAAGTCACTGGTCCCAGGGCCCCAGAGCCAGGGTTGGAGCTCAGATCAGTCCTCTTTACCACCGTCACTTTGGTATATAGAACCCGTGTGAATATTCTGTATGGTCATCATACCCGCTTGATCACCGGCTCTCTTAGTAAAAGTGGAGGGTGCTTGACTCAGGAGAATGTGGTTCTTGATCTCGGGGTTGTGAGTTCAAGCCCCATGCTGGGTGTAGTTTACTTAAGATTTTTTAAAATAAAAGTGGAGGTGGAGGGACTAGGGGAGAGAAAATACCTAACACTTTGAACACTTTTTAGGTGCCAACATCCTTATTCTCCACACACATTTATCCATAACACTCCTTGCTGGTGGATGTTAGTAATTTTTATGGATAAGAACGCAGGCTCATGAGGTGAGGTCTTGTGCCAAGGGTATGACGCCAATCTAGAAGGTGATCTGGAACCCAAACCCAAATGTACATGCTCTTTCCCTTGCCTGTTTATGCCTACATTAAGCATATTGTTAGCTAAGTGTAAGGAGGACCTTCTGGCCACTTTGTGTTTTAACCTTTAGCAAAGTAGGAATGACCCCCTTCCCATCCCTGAGGCCCACTATCACATTGTACCACACTGCTAACTCCCTGGGAGATGACCATTGGGAACAGGGCAAACGGGTCGAGGATTATTATGTTGCCTACAATTGGAATTTAGGAAAGCTCCTAAATCATTGTATTTGAAATGTTTGTTCTCAGGATACTGGGTCCTACGTGGTCCATCCAAATCAATGGATTTGCCCAATAGGGGTATTTCAGTTTGCATTTGAGGAGAGCCACCTATCCTCTGTAGGTGTCCTGATATGCATGCCTTGCTGGGTTTTTAAAGATTTATTTGAGAGAGGGCGCCTAGGTGGCTCAGTGGGTTAAGCCGCTGCCTTCGGCTCAGGTCATGATCTCAGGGTCCTGGGATCGAGTCCCGCATCAGGCTCTCTGCTCAGCAGGGAGCCTGCTTCCTCCTCTCTCTCTCTCTGCCTGCATCTCTGCCTATTTGTGATCTCTCTCTGTCAAATAAATAATAAAAACTTTAAAAAAAACCCAACATTTATTTGAGAGAAAGAGTGAGCACAAGCGGGTGGGAGGGCCAAAGGGAGAGTGAGAAGCAGCAGACTGCCTGCTGAGTGGGGAACCCAGTGCAAACTCAATCCCAGTGTACTGGGATCATGACCTGAGCCCAAGGCAGAGGCTCAACCACCTGAGCCACTTGTGTCCCTGGATTTGATAGCTTGGGCTCTGGCAGTGGAAGTGTTTGGGCCACAGCAGGATACCTGTTTCTCTGCCTCAGAGTACAGGTTCCTCCTGGGGTCCAACAGTCCTCTCAACACCCATTTCACAATGGGCGTTTCAAGAGTAGGAGTGGAGACAGTTGATACAATTTCCCCCACTCCCCCATGATATAATCTTAAAAACTTAATTTGGCTCTATTAGCTTTTCAAAAAGATTCTCAAGTATAAAAGTTAACATGCCTGTTAAAAAGAAATCCAGGGACGCCTGGGTGGCTCAGTCAGGTAAGCGTCTGCCTTTGGCTCAGGTCATGATCCCAGGGTGCTGGGATAGAGCCCCACACTGGGCTCTGTGCTTAGTGGGGAGTCTGCTTCTCCCTCCCCTGCTTGTACTCTAACAAATGAGTAAAATATTTAAAAGAGAAAACTTCCAAGGTCAAGAACATCTTCTTTCCAGTAGGCTCAGAAAAAGTAAGAAATATCTGTGTTGGAGTGTGGTTTTTTTTTTTCTTTCAGAGAATTTGCTAAGGACCCAAAAAAACCTCTCTAAGTACTCAAAAAGGTATTCAAGTATGCATATTGCTGAGACCTACCTGCTCAAGATGGCCAAGTAGTAACTGCCAGTTTAGAGACAGGCCCCCACAGGCACCCTCCCACTTCACAGGCTCTGCCCTTCAAGCTCACCTAGGTCATTACCCCTTCCCCTATCTCACTAGATCTCCATAAGAGCCAAGTCACCTAAAATTTACCCTAGGAAGGGCAAACTTGACAGCCCGCCATTCCAGCACTCCTGGTCTTCTGGGGGTTGCTGCCCAGTTCTCCTGACTCAAAGGAACAATGGCAGATGACCCAAATCAGGTGGTCAGCAACCTGTTAGTGCCAGCAAGCCCAGGACCTGGGCCCCCACCCCTCAGAACCCCTCACTCCAACTGATCTTCATTCAAACCTATACCACATGAAGCTCTATTAAGGAGTCTCAGTCTCCCTTCTGTGACCAACAGGTGACCTTTATCTGTTGTGTTCTTCTCATGGGTCTAGTGACTGGCAGTATGGTAAACCCTAGTTGGGTGCCTGTGACACTACCCCCTTAAAATACATTTTAGGAGTAACCTTTAATTTGACCTAATTTACACACATTTATTTGCTTTATAAACTCTTTCACCAGTAATATTTTTGGCAATAGCCTTCCCAGTTGAATGAGACTGGTACAGAACACACAGGAGAGTCCAGGGCAGCAGGTTTCAAAAACTCACTTTATTCCAATGTGAAATGAAGACGTGATGGTTTAAAAACAAGAAAAAGTTCTTGCTCAGCGGTGGGGAGGCTTCGCTTGCTAGCTCACACCCACTGCCTTTGAAACAAGGTATATGGACAGACCATATCCAGAAGCAGCTCCCCACAAAGCCTCCAGGCAGAGGCCGCAGCCTGGGAACAGCTCCCTCAAGCTCCCCAGGGTGGCCATCTCCCCTGGACCCATCAGGGCTCCAACAGCAGGCACAGAGAAGCGGCACAGGTGGGCAGGAGAGGGAGTAGCTGGGGCTCAAGGGACCCACCACCTTCCACGGTCACCCCCCACCCCGACCCCAAGCTCCTCTCCTCTCTGTAGGAGGTGCTTGTATGACAAGAACCAGGTAGGGAGCTAGGCTCTACCAACAAGTGGCAATCACTCCTGTATCTAGTCAATTCTCCGTCAGGATCCACAGCTCAGCCCTGATCCCCCCTAGTCCCCCCACGCCTACCCCAGCCCCACTGTGCATTAGACCGCTCAAGTTAAAAGGGGGAGGATACATTCAGCCCCTAGGGTTAGCCCCAGCTGGGACACAGGGAGTGGGGAGGCATTGCCTCCTGCTGGGGCCCAAGGGCAGACAGGCCAGGGCTGGGAACAGGGTGTCTGTCTAGGGAACCACCACTGCCCACCCTTCCCCCTGAGTCTGAGCACAGCAAGGCCAGGCCCAGTCACAACTAGGAAAGCCCCTGCTCTCACCTTGCCATGAAGCTAAAGTGCACCCCCACCCTCCAGTCCTGTCAGAGCTCTGAGTCCCCATCCTAGACCACAGGAAAGCTCCCCTCTATTTGGCTTCAAACCTGGACTTTAAGCCAAGTCGGGCCCAGGGGCAGTGGCAGCAAAAGCAGCAGCCATAATGTCAAACATACAAATGACCTGAGAAATCTCATCTTCACGTCACCCACTCGAAACCAACGTGGGGCTATGTACAAGTTAGGAAGGACGGATCGAGACACTCACGGGCATGGACACACTCGCACACACCTGCTTGAGGATGGGGGGCCCCAAGAGGGCACCTGCCCCCCAACAGGGAACTGATGCCCACACACTCCATTCATGTGTCTTCAATGAGGCCTCTGGATCGTGTATTCATTGAACCAGTGCAAAAACACCTCTGGGGCAGGGGGGCAGGAAGGCCAGGCCAGGGTCCCAGGAGGATGCTCGGGGGTAGGGTTGGGGTTGGAAACATGGAGGAAGAGGGACTCGTTTCCTCTCCCGACCTGTAGGGCATGCCCCCTTCTCCTGGAGTCCAGATCACTGGGTAACGGGGCAGCTGACTGAGAGTCCATCTGTCTGTCCCTTTCTACCCCTGCAAGCTCGGGGAAGAAGGGTCCTTGGCAGCCTGGGGCTGGGAGGCTGAATCCTCTGGGGCCCCTGCTGGCTCAGGCTCGGTGACCATGGGTTCCTCAGCCTTCTCCCTGTTTCTGCTGGCCTCCTGGAGCTGCTGCCGCCGCGCCACCTCAGCTTTCAGATTCTCCAAGTCTTTTTGGCTGAGTAAAAGGACAGGGATAAAGGGCAGGTGTCAGAGCAGGCCTGGACCCTTACTGGTCCTGCTTAAACCTAAGCCCGGCACAAAGTCAGTCTCCTTTCTTTGGCAAAACACGTGTAGAACAAGCACTTCTCTCCGCAAAGTCAGAAGGCTTCTAAGTGCTAAAACAATTAAGCGCGCCAGATGCTGGCCACTGCCTCCCGTGAAGGCCTGGCTCCTGCTCAGCCTTCACCTCCAGCTCAAACACGTGGCCCCTCGGGTCCTCTCCCACAGCAGCTGGCACACAGGGCGCGAGACGGGCAGGGACAGGCACACAGCAGGTAGGCCGTGGTGCCGGAGGCCTGGCTGACACACCTCGGCCCCCAGCAGCGGGCAGGGCCGTCTGGGCCTCCGGGGCTCAGCGGAGCCCGGGGGTCTGGCCATGGGGCATGAGCCCACGAAGACAGCGGGAGGCCACTCTTTGTGCATGCGCAAGGGGAGATTGCTGACACACAGCAAGTGTGGGGGGGAAATACAGCTCTGTCCCTGCTCTGCTAGGACTGTTGCAAATAAAAAAATGGGAAAACAGGAAAAAAAAAACCCATGTACTCCCTCAACTAGGCAGAATATTCCCTGAACAATCCACCACAGGCTATCCTTCTCAAACTCGAGCCCTGACAGTGGATGATTTATTTGGAACAGCGCAACACAAAAGCCAGCTTCCCCGCAGGAGCGTGCAGGACTCACCTGAGAGGAATGAAGAGGATGCCGTTGATGACGTTGAGCTGTTCCAGGACGCTGGCCATGCTGGGGGCTGTGAACTGTGGGGTGGCAGGGAAGATGAGCCCCGAGTGGTGCGGGGGGTCGGGGGTCGGGGACGAGGGGACACCCACCTTGAGAGGCGGGATGTTGGCGCTGGAGCCGTTGCGGTAGATCTCGTTCATGGTGCGCTGCAGGGCCACGGCCTGCTGGGTCAGGCACTTGAGGTACTCGGAGCTCTCCTTGGTCTTCTCGTGGTCCTCGCCCAGCTATGGGGCAGACCAAGAGGCAAGAGGCCGTCAGCGAGCCCATAGCCACCCCACACGGCCCCCGCCCTCCCGCTGCCATCTCAGCCCCCACCGCAGCCCACCTGGGTCTTGTAGATGGTGTAGCCTTCCTTCTCGTGCTGCAGGGCCGACCGGAACTCGGCTTTGCTCTCGTAGACCCGGGCGACCAGGTGGTGGCTGCAAGGACGCGGGCACAGCACAGAAGGGACACGAGTGGGCGGGGGCGTGGCGGGCGCACATGGACTCGGCTAGATTCCGCTCTGGAATCCCCCCCAAGGGGAGCAAGCTGGCCCAGGGCTTGGGGGAGAGACCAGGCTGAGATAAAATTTCCTTAGGAGCCAGCCGGAAGACAGGACGCTGGCTCCCGTCCACCCTCCCTCCGAGTGCCCCCCAACCGGGACCTCGTCACTGTGGCCCTAGGCACATACCCACTACCCTCCCCCTCTGCCCCTAACCCAGCACAGCCTCACCTGAGGGCCACCTTGAGGGACTTGGGCCCGTGGTACTTGGTGCTGACAGCCAGCGCATTCTCCAGGAAGCGCAGCGACAAGTCATACTCCATTACTCCGTGCAGCACCAGCCCGATGTTGTTCTGAGGGCAGCGGGAGGGCCCAGCTCAGTCTCACTGCCCCAGGACTGAGGCTCGCGCCTAACTGGCCTCCCATCCCTACCGGCACTCACATCCAGCAGCGCCATCTCAGGGTGGTCCTCCCCGAACACGAGCAGGGTGAGGTAGCGGGCACGGTACAGCAGGCTCAGGGCCGTGGACAGCTGGCTGCTGGCAAAGCAGTACAGGGCCAGGTGCATCTGTGGGGGCAGCCGTGTCAGGCCCGGGGCTCACGGATGCCCCCCCACCCCAACCGCCCCCACCAGCTGCTCACATATTCCTGGATGGTGTTGGGGTGCTCAATGCCCATCACACGCTCGCTCATCAGCACAGCCTTCTGTTGGTTACTCAGGGCCTGGGAGAAGTGGGGAATCGTCATCCCAGGGTGGGGAGCTCCCCACATGGGAGTCTGCCTGGCCCCCGGGTGGCTCAGCCTCCTCAGCAGAGAGGTGTTCAAAACTCAGTTCTGAGCACAGAAGGTCATGCCCCACTTTGAGGCCTTTTAAAATAGCTTGTCCTGAGCCTTTTGCCCCTTAACAAGATCTGTGCAAACATCTATACAAATCAAAAATGAGGCTAAAGATAAAGCAGTAATAAAAAGAGGCACACACAAACAACAGACAGACTCTAGGATTGAGGCGTGGAGGCCTACAGGGCACCTGCCCCAGGAAGGAGCCTCTTAAAGCCCTGGGCCAACAAGGCAGGTGAAGCCCAGCAGGCCCAGGAACGCTTAGAGACACCCCACGCAGCTCTCACAAGGTCCCAGGCCCTGTGACCAAGAAGCCATCCTTCCCACTCTCCTTAGGAAGGGAGGCCCCGTCGTCACCCCCAACTCCGTCCACAAGCATGGAGGCTCTCCCGACAACCTAACTATGGAGCTGCAGAGCAGGGGAAGCAAGCCCAGGCCAAACAAGTCACTCCCCAGGGTCCCCTGGTCTCTGCTCCTCCTGGAGGGGCTCCCAAGGAGAGCAGCACCCTTGGCCTCACAGATGGGGCACAGTTCCCCAGGCCTGGACCTCCGCTTCCTGCAAAATGGGGTGAGAACATAGCCCCGGCTCCCTCGCTCGCCAGCCCCCAGTGCCAGGCTAGGCTCCAAGGCCTCCGCTGACACAGCCCAGAGGGTGCTCCAGGCCCACCTCGGCGTAGTCGCCCATAATGTAGTGGAGACGAGCAAGGAGGCGCAAGCAGGCACAGATCTCCACGTGCATGGCTCCGTACACGTTGTTAAACAGGTTCAGGGCCTCATTGATGAGCTCACAGCCCTCCTTCAGGAAGCCTGCAGGGCACCCCCAAGGGTGGCAAGGTCAGGGCCGGGCCAGGGGACCCCCCTCCCCCCGGCCACACCTGGTCACGCACCCTGCTGTACTTTGGCCTGCCCACTCTGGAAGAAGTGGAAGGCGTCTGAGGCCTTTGGGTTGACATGCTTGACCACGGGGAAGATATTGAGCACGTCCTCCTCGGTGAATGCGGGTTTGTGGCGGCTGTCAAAGCTGTACTCCTTCAGCAGGATCTGGGGGACACAGCCCAACACCCACGGGTGGCCTCAACCCCATGCTCACGTGGCACCTCCCAACCTACCACCCCAGGTCTCCAGAAAGCCACTCAGCCCCCCCCACCCTGATGGTCCCGTAGACGCCACAGGAGGGAGGGCGGGCAGGGGCGGGGCCCTGAGCCACCCCACCTGGATTCCAGTTTTCAGGGAGATTTCCCGCAGCAGCGTGATCTTCTGCAGGCCATAGGTCTCCACAGCCTGGTCCACGGTCTCGCTGAGGGAGAGGCGGCATGTGGGCCCATGCAGCCCAGCCCCTCTTAGCCCCCTCTTCTCCCCACCTGAGTATCCAGTACTCACCAGCCAGGACCCACACCAACAACCCTCATCCCCACTCCCTGAGCAGGCAGCCCTCCACTGCTCCCTTCCTCCTCTCCCAGTTCACACCCTGCAACCAGAGACTGAGGCCCCGCCCCCACCCGCGCTGCTCACTCACCACTCAAGGCTGAAGTCAAAGTAGTTCTTGGCCTCCTGGCAGATATTCTTCCAGAGCTCCTGGGGTGTCATGACAGCCCAGGCCGTGTTATCTGCAGCCCCTGGAGGCCGGTTTCTCCTCCTCCTGTTCCTCTTCTTGGAGATGAGCTCGTCAGCAGGCAGATGGGCCACAGGGTTGGGGTAGGAGCTCAGGAAGCAGTTGAGAAAGTGGCTGATGGCAGCCGAGAGGCCCGAGAGCTCCACTCCCTGCAAGGGAATTTGGGACTCAAGTCATATGGGCCCTCCCACCACCCTGCCCCGCCATGGTGGGGGTAAGGGTACTGGCATTACCTGTAAGTACGTCTTGAAGATGTGCTTAGCGGAGCGGGTGATGAGCTCTCCGATGCCGATTTTCTGCAAGGGTTCAGAGAAGGGAGTCTGGGTCAGGCCCAGACCTCCACCCAGCCCCGAAGCGTGCCCCCTTCCCCCATGGCACAGCCCAGCAGCCCGGGCGTCACGCACATAGATGTGGTCCAGCTGCTCTCGGGCCGGGCTCCGCACAACCAGGTCAAGCACCTTGCCCAGGTAGCGCATGTTAATGCCCCGCTGGCGCATCACCTCAGCTAGCGTGGCCCCGTCCATGGGCAGCACCGCGTGCTCGATGCAGTCCTTCACCTGCAGGCAGCAGCACGTCAGGCTCCCCCAGCCCGGGCCCTCCACCTAAGCCCGCCCCGGGTCTTCCTGGCAGGGGAGCTCATGCTATCCTGAGGTCCTGAGGGAAGGAGGGGACTGAGACTTGAGCTCACAGTTGGGAAGAGTGAAGAAGACAAATCAGCAGTCAAGACATGAGAAATGTGTCCCCCAGTCTTCTGCACAAGCAACAGGAAAATGGGAGACAGCAGTCACCCTGTGACAACCAGGCCCACCCAAGAGGGAAGCAGGGATGAGAGAGCCCCACTGACAGAGCCCAAAAGAATGAGGGCTCCCCTCTGGGCACACAGGACAGAGCAGAGGTGACCACTTGGGGTCCCCAGCACTGCCAAGTCTTGGAAGTTTGTGCCAAGCCTCAGAGAGATCAGGCAGGGGGCCAGGGCACGGAACACTTGGCTCAAAGATCTGAGAGAAGTGTGCCACCCAACCACAGGGCTATCTTACTAGGAAACAAGTGCCCCATCATCCAAAGAGCCTACATACAAAGCGTGTTGAGGCTCAGAGGACAGGATCCTCCCCACCTTTTTTACAGGTGCCCGCTTGTCCTGTCACACATGGGCTCAGAGGATCAGACCCCCAGATGCCAGCTGCTCTGGAAGGCACAACAGAGCAGACTCTGTGCCTGATGCCTCCCTTGGCCTCTCTGGTCAGTGGCCCCATCTCTATGATGATGACAAATGCACTCTACCCCATCTGCCTCATAGACCAGCAGGTCTAAGGAAGTTACTCCTGTAAAGGTTCTACAAGTTTACAGAAGTGGATGGATGAGGCACCAGGGCCTTTCACAGCAGGCCCCGTGCAGCCCCTCACACCAGTGGCACCTCCCTCACCAAGCCGGGGATCTGGCAGGACAGCAGGAAGGCAGCGGCGTCTTTCAGCAGCTGCTTCTGGTCCCGAACTTCCTCCTGGCAGGACTCTGGGAAGCGAACCCCTGGGGGATGGAGAACAGAGGCCTGAGCCAGGCAGAAAGGAGGCAGCTGGGGGAGACAGAGAGCAACACCCACCAGCACCCAGGACCCCATGATGACCCCCATAGGATTCTGCCCAGCCTAATGCAGAGCTTGCCTGGTGAGAAGATATCAGGATTGAAGCGAACGTCAAAGGCTGTGCTGCTAATGGAGCCAACTGCCTTGCAGGCATTGCGGATCACCTCCCGGCTCCGAGGGTCTGCTGTGAAGACACGGCCAGCTGGGAGGCAGCGCCCCTCCCCCAGCGGTGGGAGGTGCCTCGCGCCCCCGAGCCTCGCCCCAGATCCACACAGAGAAAACTGCCAAGACAGATGCAGGCTTGGCCCTCCCGACATCCACAGCGGCCCCACCTGTCCCGTCATCTGAGGCGATGGTCTCTGCCAGCTCCTTCACCTTGGCCAGGCCACTAGCGCCACCCCCTTCCTCCTCACTTCCGGCCTCAGGTCCCGGGGGATCTTCAGGCTTTGACTCCGAGGACAGGGAGTCCCCGTTCTCCAGCGTGCTAGAGCTCTCCATCCTGCCGGCCTTCTGCTGCATGAGCTGTAGGGCAGCCAGCTTCATGAACAGGAGGTACCTAGGGCACAGCAGGGCAAGCAGAGCAAGACATGGGAGAGCAAGCCTCACTGGCCAGCAGCTTCCTGCTGGCTGCAGCGACCTGCGACATGCCCCAGACTCCTGGCCCGTATGAGCATGGGGTCGCACCGCACCCCAGCAACTCCAACCAGCCACCACAGGTCACTGCAAAAACTGAGCTCTTCCCAACCGGAAGGCGGCAGACGGAGTGTGAGTGGGGCAGGGGCCAGGGGCCGGGGCTCCGTGAATGCCAGGCTTCAAGGGAGACAGCAACCTCCCTGGCATTTTGAGGAGACTGGTCTGTGGTGTGGGACATTTGATGTGGCTGACTCCTAAGCACTGAATGCCAGCAGCGGTGACACCTCCTGGCACTGGAACATTTAAAACACTTTAGCAGGGGTGGTTGAGTGGCTCAGTTGGTTAACCATCTGCCTTCGGCTCAGGTCATGATCCCGGGGTCCTGGGATGGAGCCCCGCATCCCCGCGTCGGGCTCCCCCTCTCTCAGCCCCTCCTCACTACTGTGCTCTCGGTCACTCTCTCAAATGAATAAATATAAAATCTTCAAAACAAAACAGAACACCTCTAGCAGATTTCCCTATGCCCCCTTGGATTTAGAGCGCCACCTCCACGGGGAGCCCCTGCTCTGACTGTTGCTTCTCCACCAACATAAAGCTCCAGGATACCCTTGCTGCAGAGCCGGAGGTCACCCGGGAGACGCCGGGGGTGTAATGACAATGGCCAAAGCCTCTCCCAGCAAGGATAAGGCCCCAGCACTGCCTCCTGGCAGGGCGCCCTCCAAAGCCTGGGCCCTTACCTGTGCTCCACAAAGGCATCCACGAGCTCTTGGCGCAGGCAGCACAGCTTGTGCCGGTGGGCGCGGGGGAAGCCGGCACGGGTGCACTCCTCGGGCAGCCCCTCGCCCGGCACGGGCAGGAAGTTGAGGTCAGGGGGGAAAGTGCGCAGCAAGTCGAGGATGTAGTGGCGACCGTCATTGCCGATGATGCCCTTGCACTCCACAGAGGAGCAGAGCTCCACCTCCTCATCCCGGTCGTTGAGCACCCGGTGCCTCAGGATCTTGAGAGGCCGGCTGGTGCGTTCCAGCAACTCCAGGTAGCGAGGGTGTGACATCACTGTCTTGCCAAAGTCAATGGAGCCGTAGATGACACTCTGCTCCTGGTCCCGCTCCAGGATGCCCGGGATGATGGACTGGGCCGTAACGCGGTAGCCACGGTAGTCTACCACCACCGTGCCCAGGGTGTACAGCCCCTCCACGTCCACTGCATTGTAAGTGCGCACCCCGTTCAGGTCATTGGTGGGTGCCACATACGCCGCCACGTCCCCACCGAAGTCCTTGTAGTGATCACGTACATCAAAGCCCAGGCTAAAGAAGATGTTGTTCCAGATGAACATCTGCATCTTGGTCTCCTCGCTGGGGTTGATGGCCATCACATTGCCATCAATGACTGCCATGGCACCCCTCGTGGCCGCAGCTGTGAAGTCGCTGTGCACCTGAGAGGGACCAAGACCAGGAGGGTGAGAGAGGCCCCACCCCCAAGAGCCGCAGGTTTCAGCCCACCTGGTCAAGCTCCCCCAGACATGGGGGCAGGTGGACAGCCCTGGGGGTCATGGAGGTCTAACCTCAGCCTCCTCCCACTTGTAAAAAGGGAAGAAACCCTCTTCTGAGAAAAAGTAATTTATGCTCAGAGAGACGGCAGAGTTTAGGGATTCACAAGGAGGGGAAGGACAGGAGCAGGTCTCAGATCCACCCATTATGTGTCAGGTGAACTTGGCCAGGTCAATGCTCAGACCTGTGTCCGCTATCTATGTAACAGTGATCTTGGGGCGCCTGGGGGCTCAGTGGGTTAAAGCCTCTGCCTTTGGCTCAGGTCATGATCCCAGGGTCCTGGGATGGAGCCCCATACTGGGCCCTCTGCTTAGTAGGGAGCCTGTTTTCCCCTCTCTCTCTGCCTGCCTCTCTGCCTACTTGTGATCTCTGTCAAATAAATAAACTCTTTGGGGGAAAAAAAAAAAAAAAGCAAACAGTGATCTTTACAAGGTGTCCCAAAGATGACAGGAGACAATGCCCATAAAACACCAGACACGGCCCCTGGCAAAGTTTGTACTCAACACAGTGAGATCTCATGTTTACCATTATCATCTCTAGGGAGTAAAAGGTCCCAGCGGCAGAGCGGAGGGTGGGAAGCCAGAAGAAACCTGTCACACAGCCCACAGTGGAGGAGGTCCCCCTACCCTCTGCTCAGCCCATGGACTCCAAGTCTCGAAGAGGTCACAGAACAGAGCTGAGACAGTCTGCCCGGAGAGGAGAAGTCAGCCAGTGCCCTGCAGGGTACCCTGACCAGCCCTCTTGGTGGGTGCCAGGCTGGCCTGAGGCAGCCAGTCGGGCAGAGGGAGCTGTAGGCACCTTGAATATAGCTCTTTCTCGAAGCAGCCGCTCAGGCAGGTTCTTGCGGGGCAATTCCCTCGTCGTCTGCAGTTCCTCGTTCCAGTCCCGGGTCTGCAAAGGGACAAGGGAGGGAGATGCGGACTCAGCCCAGGCCCCAGGACCCGCTCTGGACAGCCCCTTCCTCTACCTGCCTGTGGACAGTCTCAGAAGCTCCCAAGAGAACAAGACACAAGCAGAGGGGCACAGAACCCAGCCTGTCACCCACCCAAGGAGGGGGAGAGAGGGGCCCAGGGAGGGCGGGGCCAGGCTGCAGGCACCTGTCCAGGAATGTGCTCCTCATAGCCCAGCCTGGAGGTGTAGGCATCCTCTGCACGCACACAGTCCATGGCGTGCTCAGCCTGGGGGGCCGTCCAACTGTACACCTGGAATGGGGTGGCAATCCTCTCGAAGGGGTGGCGCTGGACCCTGTGGCACCAAGAGGGGGGATGATGGGGAAGACGGCCAAGCTCAGAGCCCAGGCCCAGTGACCTTTTCTGAAGCTCCCCCAGCTCTCATGCCTCCTGGCCCAGAGATCCTGCCCCATCCCCAGTCTAGTGGAAGAAATAAATGAGGAGCTCTTCTGGGACTGCTGTGTTGGGGTATCACTGCTCCCTAAGGGAGGCTCTGGGGTCCCAGGGGCTGAGGGCGTAGGGTTTCTGAGGACAGCCATGCTGAAGCTCAGGCCGGCAGGCTGGCCCTGCCCCTTCATGGGGGATGAGACAAGGGGCAGCGACCGGGCCAAGGCGCTACCTCTTCTTCTGCAGCACGGCGAAGTTTTTTTTGAAGGTCGGACTGATCTGGTTGAGCAGCTCCACCAGGGAATGGCTGAGGAAGCGGGGGCTGGCAGGCTTAGGGTTGAAATGATATGCTGTAGACCTGTGGGAAGAGGATGGTCACTGCACAGGGCAACACAGAGAGCTGCCCAAAGCCCCATATGGGCTCACACAGGGACTCACTGATTCAGGTAAAAACCCCTCGTGGACGCCGTGATGCTGACTTGCCGGTCCTCGGCTGTGATCACAAATAGATACATGAGGTCCCCGTGCATCTTGCGGTTCCCAGGGGGTGGGTTCCAGCCGCTCATGGTGAGCACTTTCAGGCACTGAAGGGGCTGCAAGAATGGCCAAGCATGAGTGGGGGCCAGGCCTCTGGGTGCAGTGCTGTCCCCCCAATGCCCTGCCCAGGGCCTGCTCCCCAGCTCTGTTCCGGGAGTACTACCTTCCAGTCACGGTTCTGGGGCTGCAGGGGACACAAAGGCCGCTCCCGGCTCCCTGGAAGGATGTACTCAGGGGGCGTGCAGTCAATGGGGTCCATCTCCAAGCCCTTCTTCCGCTTCCCGCTGTCTGAGGGACCCGAGGCTGACGGTCAGCACAGGGCCACCCAGGGGCAAACTGGCCACAGCATGGATGCCTCCAGCCCTGCCCCCTTCTGGTGGCAAGGCCTGGCCCCCAACCCCTTCACTGACCCCTGGCCAATTTGCCCCTGGACCCTCTGCCCAACCCCCAGCCCCAGTGCCTCCCGCACCTCCCAGGTCGCCGTCAGTAAAGACGCTCAGGAAGGACAAGGAGTTGCAGTCAACCCCGTTGAAGGCATCAGATGGGTCCAGGCTCTTGAGCAGGTCTCGGACGTGGCGCACGTGGATGCGGGCCTCACGGACTGTGTACGGCTCTGGTGGGAAGGCGAGGGTCAGCATAGCATGTAAGCAGGGCACATCCCCTGCTGCAGCAACAACCCCAGCACAGAAGTCGGCCATGGGGCTACCATGATGGTCTTGATTTTTGGCCTCCACTTACAAATTCCATTATGAGCACATAAGCTGGAGTGCTGGACTCAACACCCCCTGCCTTTCTGTTAGGCAGGGATGCTTGTTTGCAAAGAATCTACTGCCAAAGGGCACAAAAAACAAGCCTCCAAAGCACAAAGGCCTCAGGGAGCCCATAAAAATCTCCTGACCTTTCACAGGTGTCCCAGGTGGATAGGCCCAAGGAGCTGTGGGGCCCCTACACCACAGCCTCAGTGCCTAGGGCAGCCCTTGCTTGGGGATGACCTGAGGACTTCCCCGTAACTACAACACTGCCCCCTAATATATGCTTTGTGAATTTTTTTTTTTTTTAAAGATTTTATTTATTCATTTGACAGAGAGAAATCACAAGTAGATGGAGAGGCAGGCAGAGAGAGAGAGAGAGGGAAGCAGGCTCCCTGCTGAGCAGAGAGCCCGATGCGGGACTCGATCCCAGGACCCTGAGATCATGACCCGAGCCGAAGGCAGCGGCTTAACCCACTGAGCCACCCAGGCACCCTGCTTTGTGAATTTTAATGGGGGCTCTTTTGGGGGAGGAGACTTCATCATCAATTAAGTTTGGGCACACTTGCATTATACTTTCCACATTTGCTTTTAACAAGCTCACACTGGCTGGAAACTCAGTCTCCCCTGGGGACCCAAGGTCACGGGAACTTTTATCTTACAAGCAAACCAGCCTCGCCACATCTGTCAACTGCTGTACATGGGGCCCAACTGCTCTATTTGAGAGCAGTGAAACCTTTAGTTTCCTTAAATTTAATCTTTTTTTCTTCTTTTAAATTCTAAACTGTAATTAATTTTTTTTTTAAAGATTTTATTTATTTATTTGAGAGAGGAAAAAAAGCAGAGGAGGGGGCAGAGGGAGAAGCATGCTTCCGGCTGAGCAGGGAGCCTGATGTGGACTTGATCCCTGAGCTGAAGGCAGATGCTTAACGCACTGAGCCACCCAGGTGCTCCAAGATTTAACTTTTTTTTTTTTTTTTAAGATTTTTTTATTTATTTGGCAGATGAGATCACAAGTAAGCAGAGAGGCAGGCAGAGAGAGAGAGAGAAGCAGGCTCCCTGCTGAGCAGGGAGCCCAATGCAGGGCTCGATCCCAGGATGCTGAGATCATGACCTGAGCCGAAGGGAAAGGCTTAACCCACTGAGCCACCCAGGCGCCCCATTAACTTTTTCTCTCTATAGAATTTGGGCTAATTTCAAGCCCTTGGTACTGTTTGTTTTTTAAGACTTTATCTATCTGACAGAGAGACTGCACGTGCATATACACAAGCACACGGAGCAGCAGGCAGAGGGAGAAGCAGATGCCCCACCGAGCAGAGAGCCTGACTTGGCGCTTGATCCCAGGACTCTGGGATCATGACCTGAGCCGACCTAAGCCAAAGACAGACGCTTAACCAACTGAGCCACCCAGGAAACCCAGCTGGCACTGTTTTTTCTTTTTTTAAAAAACCATGACTTTGATATTTAACCTACAATATTGGAGGGTACACGTGTGCAGGCCAGGGGAGCAGATCTGGGCTCTAATCCTGCCTTCACAAGTTCAGTACTGTTCTGAGCCTCCACACACTCATCTGTGACACTGATATACCAGCCAGGGTGGGTGGAGTGCGACCTGGCCCCATCTTCATGTGCCCTCCCTTGGCAGGCTGCCCGACTTCTGGACAAACCTTCCACCACACGTAACACCGAACCCTCCTGTAGGCCCTCGACGCTGCGCAGCTCTGAGAAATGGTCTAGCATGTTGCCGTCCAGGTGCAGTGAGAAGCAGGTGCGGTGGCATGTGTCTTCGCGGTCCATGAGTACCTGGTGGATCTCCTGTACCATCTCCTGAGGGGACACCTACCAAGGGAAAGGTCAAAAACACCCTGGTGAGAACATATTACTTTCCCTACAGTGTAAAACTAGGACAAGTGACAGCCAGGCATGGCATTCCAGCCTTGTCCTTCCTAACGGGCTTGTGCTCTGGTCCCCAGCATCCTTCTTCCATCTCACCTGTAAGGAAAAGGGCTCAATCCCGGGTGCCAGGATCTTCACAGAAAAGCCTGTGTCCTGAATGACAATGACTTCCTGTCCAGTCGTCTCCTCTCCCGGCTCAGCCTCATCCAGACCATTTTCCCGGGGCAGCTCAGCAGCTCTTTCTTCCTTCTTTAGGCTCTCTGGACAGTCCCCATTCAGCAGCATGACGGACGGCAGCTCTGCAGGTAACAAGAAAAGGAGCTGAGACAAGCGGCGCCACCTGCCTACCCACCTGGGTGGACACGTGCGCCAAAGACTGGCATCTGCATCTCCTCCCGAGACTCAGCTCTACCAGAGACCCCACAGTCCCACTCACACTGGGCACACAACTTCCCTCAACCCTGGCCACCTGGAGACCCTGCTTTCTCCCCTCCACATCCTGTGCCCTCCCTTTCCATCCGGTCCTCAGTCCAAGGGCCAAACCCAACTGTCTTCGCTGTATGTAACTTTTCTGCAACACCCGCCACTGCTCACCCTCATCTCCCCTTCCCTATAGCCACAGATCCCTTGTTCCCTGTTCCTTGCTCTCTAGCTCCACCACCCCCAGCAGCCCAAGCTGAGGGTGTCCCAAGGTCCCAGCCTCTCCTGATCTTCCATGACTTCAAATGCCCTCCCACCATGCAGCTAACCTGCTCACCTAGGCCTTGCTCAAGCTTTTCAACATGTAGCCATCTCTTTGGCATTATCAGAGTCTCATCTTGTTCACATGGAATTCACCTTCCTCAGTAAGGTGGCCTCTGCTCTGTAAATGCCCCGACCCCCAGTCACCCAGCCTAATCTCCAATGGTCAAGGAATTCAGCCTCTGCAGCCACGGCCCCAGACAGGCCATTTTCCCTATTTCAAGAGCACCGCTTGGAATCCACTGCTCACAGGATCCAAGTTTCTTAGGCCAACACTATGAGGCACCAACCCAAAGTACATCTCAACTCCAGCCAGCTCTCCCAGTCAACGTCTCAGATACACCCAAGTACTAAGAAGCCTGAGAACAAGCTCCACATCTTCCCTTCCACCTCTGTGCTCTTATGCAGCTCATGCTGCCCACTGCATTGGGCAAACTCCTACTCATCTGTCAAGGCCCAGGTGAAATAAACCCCCTTCTCTATTTATTTAGAGCACAAGTTGGGGAGGGAGAGAGGGAGAGAGAGAATCTCAAGCAGATTCTATGCTCAGTGCTCGGAGCCAGACACAGGGCTGGAATCTCATGACCCTGAGACCATGACCTGAGCCGATATCAAGACTCGGACACTTAACCGCCTGAGCCACCCAGGCTCCCCTAAATCCCCTTCTCTAAAGCCTGCCCAAATGGGCCCTGACAACAGAATCACTGCCTCCTCATTGCCCCCAGAGACATGGTGACCACCCCCCAGAGCACTGTTCCGTCATTCTGAGGGAGGCTGTTCACACTAGCAGCTGTCTCTTCTTCCTTCTGTCTTTCCTGCACTTAACAGAAAAGTGCCGAATTAATGAGTTAATTACTGCAAACGTGGAGTTAAAAGTCCCATAGTTGGGAACAGCACCCAATTCACACGCTGTGGGGAAAGAGAAGAAAGCAGGTGACAAAACCTACCCTTTCTCCGTGCCCCAGGGAGCAAGGACTGCCTCACAATCATGCCAGGAAGACACAGGCCTGCCATATGGCCCACGGGGATTTCTGCCCATGGTCTGCCTGGCAGCCAAACTGGCCCCTTGCTTGTCTGAGGGGTCCAGACAGCTCAGCTCAGCCAGCCCCAGTCCATACCCCACCTCCTCTTCCCTACTGGTATTTTCCCCAGACTTTTGTGAGCCTTACCCAGACCCACCAGAAACGTGGAGCCAGGGGCCTCAGAAAAGGAGATAAGTCCAGCACAGAAGAGCACACCAGGGGGTGTGCGGAGAAGCAGCTCCCTCTTCCCTGTGTCCCTTCAGCTCAGTGATAAACAGGCACTAGGAGCTAAGACATAGTTCCCTCCACCTCTCTCCAAATAAGGACACCTGACCCAGAAAAGTTCAGAGCCTTGTCCAAGGTCAAGAGCAGACCCTAGATTCCCCATCAAGAGCCCACACCACCATGCTGTCACACTGCCCTCAATCTTATCCACTATGGACCTCCAAGGACTGGTTATCATGCCCATCTTGTCCCAGCACACCTCTCCAAACCTGAGGTGGAACTCCTGAAAACAAGGACACTCAAGGACCTCTCTCTAATGAGCCCACAGCCCCAGCAGTGTGACCCCATGCCCCTAAAGTGAGCAGCCACCCCAAAGGGAGAACTTGGCTGACTCTATGACCAAGCAGGCAGGAGGGTGGGGAGAAGGGCGGTGCTTGGTCAGCTTCCAACAGCAGCAAAAGGAATGGCAGATATGAGGCGGCACTTCCCTTAACTGGGTCCTTGAAAAAGGCTTTGCTGTTGGAAGGGGCCCCCTCCCCCCAATACGGTACAGCAGCACTGAGGTCTAAGACCCCACAAGTGAGAAGTCAGAAACCAGACCCCAGACAGGTAGCCTGCACTCCCGGAGTCTGGGCCAGGAAGGATAGGAAGGAGGGCAGGGAAGACAAGGCAAGGGTTTGTCTTGTCAAAGACAAGCTCCCACCCTTCTTCCCCAGGCTGGGGAGCCTGCCCAGAAGGTACCACAGCACCATGTTATGCCCCAGGGGGGTACCCAATCCCCTATCAGATTTCAAAGGAATGTGACTGGTTCCCAGGGGCCTCCATGGCCCCAGAATGCTGGCTCTGTCTCTCTTCCTTCCTCTAAGGAACCCTGAAGATCTCCCTACCGCTAGATTAAGGCCAAGTGATCTCCCCACAAGAGGTTGGCTCCCCGCCCCCACAGCCCACCTGGTGCAGTTGGAGGCTGCCCTCTCCTGGACTCTGGAGTCTCAGAACCGCCACCGCAGCGAGGCAGACAGATCTCCGGCTCGGGCTCGGCACTGCCTAAGTCCCCTGTCCCAGCCTCTGCCACTACCCTCGCCCCCATGCAGCTGGTCAGCTCAGGGCTGGAGCTCTGGCTGGCTTCGGGTTTCAGTGGGGCCAGGCCTGCTGGGGCAGCCCTGGGAAGGGCACACTCCCCCTGCCTCGCATCCTGCTCAAGGTCGGCCAGAAGGACGGCTGTGGGCCAGGAGGCCCCAGTGGCTCCAGGACCCCATGGGGAGCTGCTACCAGCGCTCAGGTCCACCTCCCTGTACCCACCAAGAGCGGGGTCACTACTGGTGAAGCCATGAGGGGGGCAGGAGAACCCAGCATTTGGGGTACCTGCGTCCCTCGGGATCGAGGGCCCTGGGGACTGGCTGGCAGGGGCAGGGCCCAGTAAGGGGGTCCTCTCTTCAGCCCCAACCCCAGTGCAGGTGGGCAGGATGGCTTCAGCCAGCTGCCAGCAACAGCTGGCACAGACCCGGGCCCAAGCCATGAGACGGCTACCCCATCTACCCGTCCACCAGTCGCAGACGCTGTGCACCCTGCCTGCCTCCTGGGTCAAGTAGCTGGCTGAGGCCTCTGGCTCCTGCTGCCCCCTGCAGGTGACCTGGCAGCTCTTTTTCTTCCTGACAGTCACTGGTTCTGGTGGGAAGGGGGAAGGGCCCTCAGTCTCCCAGAGGACAATGCACCCGGAGCCCCAGGCCTCCAGTTCCACCAAGAAGCTGGCAGGCTCTATCTTCCCTTCCCAGCAGCCCCTGCGCTGCCAGGAGAAAACCAAGTCTCTCTCTGGGAGAAATCAGAGCTGGCAGCAAGAGGCCGAAGGCCGCTCGGCTGTGGAGAAGGAACATGCCCAGCCTCGCCAGGGCACCTTCCCAGGGCCTCTGACTTGTTGCCAGGGCCCAGCCAGCACTGCTCTGGCATCCATGCAAACCAGCGTGGGGGCAGGGAAACAGGCTCCCTCCGGGACCACTCCCCTCCAGTCCTGTCCCATGCAGACCCTCAGCATCTCCACAGCCCCCATCAAGGGGGGGGGGGCTCCTGTCCACACATGCTGACCAGATGGTAAGAAGGGCCAGACCCAGGCAGAGCTCCTCTTATCCTGCCCTCTTCTCAAACACACCCAAACCCTCTGGAAAAGGGGGTGGGGCAGGCACCTGGCAATGACCTCTGAGTAGCAGCATCTACCATCTCCATTCTGGTTCCCAGAAAGCCTGTGCTCACGCTCGGCCCATCCCACAGCAAGTCCCTCAATCAGCTCAATAGGCCCATCTCACCTGAGGAAACTGAGGCCCCAAGGCCAGTAAGCAAACTGCCCCAGGACCCAGAGGCAACGGGTGGCCAAGCCACGTCCAGAAAGAGCCAGGTCAATCAGGTGTCCAAATCCATGCCTTGGTGTGCCACTTCCCCAGGCGGCAGCAACCACCAGGTACACGACTCTCTTCCTCCTCCAGGCCTCAGGCTTCAGGCCAGTAGGCAGATCTGTCTCCAACCACAGCACCCTTCCCACCCTCTACAACCCTGGGCCAGCACCCCCTCTTCTCATATCCCAGGGGGCACCCCTAGGATCTGGGCTTTAGAGAAGGGGAAAGGTGGTCCTCTGCAGAATGGGAAGGGGTTGCCCAAATTGCACACTGTACACACACACCCCCAATCTTCACTGGCTGGATCCGAATGAGGAGATAAAAGCGTACACCTGGACTGGGAGCACAGAGCCCCCATGGGCTGCAGAAAGGAGGAGTTAGAAAAGAAATTTAGAATATCCCAAGCGGCCTGTGTGTGTCTTCCCCAGCCTGGCATGGCCTCCCTCACTAAACTGTGCCAGGGCCAAGCCCTGCCCCAGTCAAGGCCTCAGCAGGTGGGGCTCCAGCAGGAAGTAAGGCCCCAAAAGACACATCACCCCTCCCAGGAACACAGGGCTTCAAAAGAAAAGGGTAGGGCCAGGCAGGCAACCTATGGAAGACCCCCGTGATATAGGCATCTGTCTCCTTCCTGTCCCCTCTGGCCAGAGACAGGTCTGCAAGGTCTGGAGATAGTCTTGTGATCTTCAAGCTGGTCTACTCAGACCTCCCCACACTTATAGCTTTAGGATTCTGTTAGAGAGCTCCCCTAAGCCCTCAAGCTCCTCCCCAGTCTACCAGCCCCCTTTTCTGCTCTGGGCCTCAACTCCAAGGAGCCCTCCCCTAGGCAGGAGGAACTTGACACACCACTGCGAACTTGAAAAACCTGCCTGTTCTCTTAACCCCTAAAAGCAGCTTTATTCCCAACAAGGTAACTGACCCTTGCCCCCAACCCCAAAAGGCCTGGATTACCTCCTCAAAGGGACTGGAGAACCTTCCAGAGTTGAGTCCTAAGGATCAGGAGCCTAGATGAGAACCTACTCAGGGATCACCATTAAGGGCATGATCCTTCTTTGAATAGATTCAGGATAGCTGTAATTCCCAGAGACATAAGGGGCCAATGTCCCCCCCCCCCAATCCCCACCCCAAGCACTACCATGCTCCCAGTTTCCCAAAAATGAACAGCTGTGCCCTTCCCCTGACCCAGATTGCCCCAGACAGAGCCTCTCAGCACACAGCAGAGACAGGGCTTTACTCAAGCCCACAGGGAAACCCTCCAACAGACTCTCCCCTCCTCAGTCCCCATGTTCTCAACATAAACCCAACCAACATGCCTGCCCTGGCTTCCTCTGGCACATGTAGGGGAAGCCTTGGCATGCTGGCCACAAGCTAGAAATCCAAATGCCCCCCCGCAGCTACAATGCTGTGTGACCTTGGACAAGTCACTTTATCTCTTCAGGTCTCTTTGCTAGAAGGGAAATCCGCCAGACCCAACCTCCTCTTATCTAGCCTGCCCCACTGATTCAGAGCCCCATCAGGGTAAAAAGCCTGGCAGGCTGGAGTCATCAGCATCTGTTGTTCTGCCCAAACCCTGGCCTTATCTAGGCAATCAGCAAAGCTGCCATTGTACCTACCCCCAGCACAAAGTAACTCTGCTGTGACACCGTCAGAAAGCCTCCTAAATATTGTTCCCATCCTGACCCACTGCAGCTGGGGACGGAGATGAAGATGACAAGTCCAGGCTGAGAAGCACTGGGGGGAGTGGAAGACAGGGGTAGTTCTGCATCCCATCACTAACCAGAGCAGAGAGGGACCACAGTCCAGGACTGGGGCCCTGAAGGATGATTTGGAGATGACAACCAAGGTGCTTGGAAAGGGCTTCCAGCCTTAAGGCTGGAATTTAAGACGTGATGTAAGGAACAGAGAAAAGTCCAGGAGAAACAGATGAAGCAGGCCCCACCAGAGAAAAGCTGCAGCCACTCCCAAAGCCAATGCCACACAGACCCCACGGGGGAGAGCTGGGAGCTCCACTCCACACAGATGACCTTTGCCTTAAAAACAGCAACCCTGAGCTGATCCACTTTTCGCAATAAGGCGGGTTAATGATCAAGTTCTGGCACAAACACCTACTCCTGCCAAGGAGTTTGGCTCTACCCCCACACGCAGGCAGACCCTCTAGGTCTGCAGATCAAGCCAACACCTAACATGGAAGAGATCAGAGCCTGAACACCTAGGGTTAAAGCACTGCCTCTGGGAATGAACCAGACTAGGCCCCTCACAATACACACCCACCCCCAGCTCGCACTCTTCTCTACAGACCATGGCTGGGAAGTCTCAGGTTGAGCTTTACTCGCAGGGCTGCAGTCCTGTAGGCACGCAACGCTTCAGATCCTGACGGGAAGGGTGCCAGACTGAGCAAGTGTCAGCGACCCCAGCCGGGAGGGTTACCCATGCCCGCGCGCGCAGGGGGTGGGGCCACCGATTCTATCCGTCTGCGGCGGCGGCGCACCCCAAAACCGCGTGCGCGCGCACGTGTCCCCCCTACGGCTGTCTACCCGGGACCCCACGTGCGAAACCCAGGCCGCAGCCGGGGGCGACAGTGAAGGTGACCTTCAGGGCGGGGGCGGCCCGATAAGATGCAATCCGGCCCGGCGCGGAGAGAAGGCGCGGTTCCTGCAAACCCCGAACCCACCCGCCCACTCGGCCGGGTCCAGCCTCCCCGCCCTGCTGACCGCTGGCCCCGGCCCCGCTCACCGGCCGCGCCCGGCCGCCCCTTGCCACCGGCCTGCGAGCTGGGCTCCCGGGCGCCGTCGGCCGGGGCAGCCGCCGGCAACTCGTCCGTTTTGATGACCATGGCGGCGGGAGCGGACGTCCTGCTCGGCTGTCCGCGCCGCCCGCCGCGCCACTAACCCAAGTGCCCTGCGCGCCGCGGCCGCTGCGGGAAGGACGGAGTCACCGGCCCACGTGGTGCGCGCTGTAACCTTTGACCCCACCGCCGCTCCCCTGCCCCGCCCTCGCGCCCGGCCCGGCCCACGGAAGCGCGCGAGGGACAAAACGCACCATGCTCGTTGGCCGCCCACCAAAGGCGGTGACGTTCCCGAACGCCTTAAAGGGAACGCACTATGACTTCGAGTACAGAGAGGCTTCTGGTCCCCTTGAGGGGCGGGGCTGCGGAGAGACGTCCTTGCAGTTCTTAGACGTCCCGCGGGCGCCCTGACCTTGGGTGGAGACTGTTCTGGGATTGCCATTGCTCACCGTCCCCTCCCCCAATGGCCCTCTGTTTCCTATTGCAAATCTGCCAAATGACCATGCGGTCTCTAATCTGCGGTGTCAGTGTGACCCACGGCACCCTCCTCACAAGGCTTGAAAGGGTGGAGCTGGGGTGCGTCTAGCTTCTTGAGGAAGGGGTGCAGGGCAGTTAAAGGGGATGCCGTGTCAGAAATGGAGCCACCAAACTTTGCTGTGAGCTACAACGTGCTCCTCCCTACCAGCGGCCTCAACAGCCCCCACCAGATGGGTCCTTAATTCCAGGTTGGCACATTATTCCCATTTTTCAGTGAAGGAAGCTGAGACCAAGGTCACACAGACAGCGAGAACAAGAGCTGAGTCAAGCTAAGTGCACAACCTGGACACTTCACAGTCGTTCGTTATTTTAGGAGTCAGGGTTTTGGTGGGGACTGAGAAGTGAGGTCAGAGAATGCTGCCCAGGTGGCATTTTTGCCAGGGCTTGCCAATGACCTGACATTCTCCAGGGAGGGAGGAGGGAGGCTTGGGAATCATTTAAGGCCTGTTCCTGACATTTGCCAGGATCTGATGGGAATTGGGAAGCTGGAACTGCAGAGGTGGGCTGGGCCCTGGAGCCTTGTGAAAATTTTGAAGAAAAGCGGACTTTGTCCTGGAGTACAGGTACTGGGAAGAGCAACTAGTGAAAGTCTTGGCAGCATTTAAACCGGAGGAAGGGAGATGAGAAATGCTCTGGGAGCTGTGTGGGGGATAAAAGGATGCTGAACTAGATGAGGGGACAGAGGAGGGTGGACCATTGCACAAGAAGCCTGGAGATAAAAGAAAGACCTGACTACTGGGTGTGTAAGGCAGGCAGGCAGGCAGGCAGGATGGGGTATAAACCTAATACTTGATTAGATTGGAAATTTGCATCCTACAATCTCTGCCTTGTCTCTCTCTTTGTAACTTGTAACTTGCGAGGCACTTGTATTCCACTAAATCTCAGGAGCTTCATCCATCAAATACGCCCATCTGTCTAGCCTCTCACTAGCTGTTGTGAGGAGATGATGGTCATCAAAGTATTTTAGATAGTGTGAAACTCTGGGTGATTCGCTGTGTCTTTCTAGCACAGCTTGCAAAAAGCTCAGTGCTGCCGGAAGATCAGAGATACCAGACCCAGTCCCTGCCAGGAGAAGTTTCAATCTGGTGGATGAAGTGAAATGCATACAGCAACCTCATGTCCATGGCTACAGAGTAAAAGCCTTTAAGGATGGCTGTTTTTTTTTTTTTTTGTTTAAAGATTTTATTTATTTATTTGACAGAGAGAGATCACAAGTAGGCACAGAGGCAGGCAGAGAGAGGAGGAAGCAGGCTTCCTGCTGAGCAGAGAGCCCGATGCGGGACTCGATCCCAGGACCCTGAGATCATGACCTGAGCCGAAGGCAGCGGCTTAACCCACTGAGCCACCCAGGCACCCCAAGGATGGCTGTTTTAAGTGTGCACGGGAGCCAGTCAGGGAGGGCTTCTGGAAAGAGGCAGCTCTGAACTGAGCTTCAAAGGGTAAGAAGGATTTTATCAAGCAAGTCAGAGGAATTAGCGGGCAGACACAGAAGGAATGACTCTGTGAATTTATTCACTCACTTAGTGATTTATTTTTTAAATATTTTAATTTTACTTAGAATTTTAGATAACACATGCACGTGGTTCAAACTTCAAAAAGTACAAAAGGGTATACGTTGAAATCTCTCACCTGCCCCCCCCCACCTAGGTACCCTCCCCAGATCACCAAAGTTACCTGTTCTTTTATATTCTTTGCATATAAGAGTGTGTATAGATATTTTTCCCCTTTCATTACACAAATGTTAACACACTGTACCTGCTATTCTTTACCCTGATTTTTTTTTAAAGATGTTATTTGTTTATTTGAAAGCGAGGACAAGCAGGGGATGTGGCAGGCAGAGGGAGATGGTGAAGCAAGCAGGCTCCCTGCTGAGCAAGGAGCCTGATGTGATGTTGGGCTGGATCCTCAGGTCCCGGGAATTGTGACCTGAGACCAAGGCAGATGCTTAACCGACTGAGCCACCCAGGGGCCGCTCCCTGATTATTTTACTTCACAGTACATTCTGGAGATCGTTCTGTATCAGTACACAAAGAGCTTTCTCATTCTGGTTTTTTTTTTTTTTAAGATTTTTATCTATTTATTTGATAGACAGAGAGAGATCACAGGTAGGCAGAAGGCAGGCAGAGAGAGGGGGGAAGCAGTCTCCCCGCTGAGCAGAGAGCCCGATGTGGGGCTCGATCCCAGGACCCTGAGATCATGACCTGAGCCGAAGGCAGAGGCTTAAACCACTGAGCCACCCAGGCGCCCCTTTCTCATTCTGTTTTATGACTGGATTAATATTCCAGTATGGTGCCATAATTCTTTTAACTAGTCTCCCAACTGATGGGTACTTTGTATCCATGAAACTCAATTGTGCCTAGTCCAATGTAGCTGAAGGTAGAAGGCCCCTCCATGTTGGTAACGTTACTCATAACCAAAAATGTAGGTGAATTTTAACACTAGGAGCAGCAAGCCTTGTAATAGGGAAACATACACAAAAAGCGTCATCCTCTGGCCACTTTCTCTGTCTGATGGCTGACCTCCAGTAACATATTAAGCAGATAGTTTTTTGCTTTCAAGCTGCCTCCACCAATGTCTCTTCATCATGGTCTTTAAAAAAAAAAAGATTCTATTTATTTGGAGGGGGGAGCAGGGGAGGAGGAGAAGGGGAGGAGTAAGGAAGGGAAGGAGCAGGGGAGGAGGAGCAGAGGGACAAGGGGAGAGGGAGAAGCAGACTCCCCACTGAACAGGGAACCTAATGCAGGGCTGATGCAGAGCTCTATCCCAGGACCCCAGGATCATGACCTGAGCCCAGGCACCCCTCTTCATTATGGTCTTTTTTTTTTTTTCTTCATTATGGTCTTAAGAGCAGCTACAACCACCACTTTCCACAACTCTTCCCACCAGTGCCTATACCTTGTGCCATGGTTAAGAGGACTATGTCCGCCAAAGCAGGACACTTTTGAGAGTGAAAGTGAACACTATTAATAATGTCATTGGGATAACAGGCATAAACTGAGACTGTCTCAGCCATGTTGGCATGTCTGGTTCTCGGATGAGGCATCTGGCTGCTAGACTTGGCGGGGGGGGGTATCTTTTTTTTCCCTCTTTTTTAAGATTTTATTTATTCATTTGACATACAAGCAAGAGAGAGGGAGAGAGATGGCACACAAGCAGGGGGGAATGGCAGGCAGAGGATAGAGGGAGAAGCAGGCTCCTCAGGAGCAGAGAGTGGGACCCTGGGATCAGGACCTGAGCTGAAGATGGACACTTAACCAACTGAGCCACGCAAGTGCTCCTAGGCTGGGGGACTTCCTGAAAGCAAGGGCCATACCTTATTCACCTGGGCATCCCCAGCATCTTCCTAAAGCCTGAACCACAGTAGTTGCTTAATGCTCATTTGCTGGTTGAATGGACGAATCACATGTACAGAGTACCAGGCAGTGGTTTTGAAGGCTCCATGGGATGCTGAGGAGGGAGTGTTGCTAAAATGCAGGGTTTCACCTTTGATTCCCATGTTATTTATAATATGTGGGCTTTCCTTGTAGATATCCCTCTTGTGATCGGTATGCTTTGACTTTTGTATCCAGAGCTTCAGATCATTTCCACAACGCCTGGCTGAGACCCAGGCTGAGCATTGGAGAGGTACCAGCCTGTACCATACCCTGGTCTTCCTCCCCTGTCCTCTTCACAGTCAGGAGCTGGTCAGCATGGGTGCCGGCGACCAATCTGTCCATGGGCCGAGGGACTAACCAGTCCCAGCAGCCTTAAAACCTGTAACTTAGCTTCCACAGATCCCTTTCCCCTTTCCCTAGCAGGCTCCAGTTACATATTCCCCAACCTCAGGGCTGGCTGCCTTGGGGACTGAGCATCTCAGTTTTCCCATCTTTAGGGCTCATGTGTAAGGATGCTAACTAAGTATGAAGGGAGGTTTATCAAGGCTAAGACCTAGCCTACGTAATTAAACTGTTTAAAGCCTCCCACCTCCCTAATTAGTGTTATGATGAATACACCCACTCAGCCGGGCATTCCTATTTCCCCCCTCCTTTTCAGAGTTTCCAAGGGGTTGGAGAGGTGAGCAGGAACCCAGACTCCTGGATTGAAGAGGGGAGTCCCCCTGCCTTACTGGCTTGACTCCAGTGACCCATAAGAGAGGAAATGCTCCATCTCCCTCAACCCCAAACCTGTGTGAGCAGAACTGCCAGGAGGGAAGGAATGACAGTCCTAGAGATGCCCTGGGCCTCAGTCTCCCCATCTGTAAAATGAGGGGTTGCATACGTGATCTCTGAGTTATCTCGTGCTGACATTGCACATCTCCACCCTGTATGTGTCTCTGGGCTGGGTTCAGCCAAGCACCCCCAGAGGTTTGTGAGGGGACCCTAAGGCCAATTTCCCCTTCTCTTCTTTTTCTTGAATTGAACATGGGACCCCAGAGTTCTGGGCAGATGTTTATCTAAGGCTGAAACTTGCGTCTCCTAGCTGCCCCAGGAGATAAAAGGTGATTGACAACCAGAAGCCTGAGCCATACTTCTCAGAATGGGAATGGCTATGGGTCTGGTCCTTGCCCATCTTGGACTAGTCTGATCCCCAGAGGCTGGAGCAAAGAGATGGGGCAGCCCAGGCCTGCTTGCCTGTTCCACCTGGATATACTGGGTGGAATCAATACACATGACTTCAAGTCCAGCTCAGTCCCTGACTCCTTCACTACAGCTTTCTCACTTACCTTGAGTAAGTCACTTTTCTTGATGTCAAAGCAGGCCAGGTGTGGAAGCCATCCCAGGACTATAGTCAAGCTCAGATATCATTGTATATGTTAAGCTCCTTTTAAGTTTTTGCTAGAAGCAGTTACCCCCCCTCTCTAGAACTCTGCAAATACTGTATTCAATGTAATTTATTGGTTGGGGTCCACTAACTTTCCAACAGTTGTCCAACAACTGTTTGTTCTTGGACATCATCATGACTCTTGGGATTAGCAAGCCAGTGAAACCCAACTTAAAATGGCTTTAAAAAGTATGTTGCCAGGGATGCCTCTGGGTGGCTCAGTGGGTTAAAGCCTCTGCCTTGTGCTCAGGTCATGATTTCAGGGTCCTGGGATTGAGCCCTGAATTGAGCTCTGAATCGGGCTCTCTGCTCAGCGGGGAGCCTGCCTCCCCCCTCCCCCCGCCTGCCTCTCTGCCTACTGTGATCTCTCTCTCTTTGTGTAAAATAAATAAATAAAATCTTAAAAAAAAAAAAAGGTATGTTGCCGATTGAAAGACCATGTTTTTTTTTTTAAAGATTTTATTTATTTATTTGACAGACAGAGATCACAAGCAGACAGAGAGGCAGGCAGAGAGAGGGAGAGGAGGAAGCAGGCTCCCTGCAGAGCAGAGAGCCCGATGCGGGACTCGATCCCAGGACCCTGAGATCATGACCTGAGCCGAAGGCAGCGGCTTAACCCACTGAGCCACCCAGGCACCCTGAAAGACCATGTTAAGATAACAATGCAATGGGATCCTGGACAGAATACCTAGAACAAAAAAAGGGCATGGGTGGAAAAACTGGTGAAATTCAAATAAGGTCTGTGGCTTAGGTAATAGTCATGTACCAGTGTCAATTTTTTGGTTTTAGTTGTACTACGATAAAGTAAGATATTTCTATAAGGGAAAGCTGAGAAAAGGGTATATAGGAACTCTGTATTATTTTTGCAACTTTTCTCTAGGTCTAAAATTAGTTTTAAAAAATTAAGTTAAAAAATGCACAAATTAGGGACACCTGGGTGGCTCAGTCAGTTGAGTGTCTGCCTTTGGCTCAGGTCATGATCCCTACAGTCCTAGGATAGAGCTCACAATCAGGCTCCCTGCTCAGCCCAGAGCCTGCTTCTCCCTCTGCCTACCACTCCGCATGCTTGTGCTCTGTCTCTCTCTGTTTCTCTCTCTCTCTGACAAATAAGTAAATAAAATCTTTTTTAAAAATGCACAAATTGGGGCGCCTGGGTGGCTCAGTTGGTTAAGCAACCGCCTTCGGCTCAGGTCACGGTCCTGGAGTCCCGGGATTGAGTCCCGCATCAGGCTCCCAGCTCCACGGGGAGTCTGCTTCTTCCTCTGACCTTCTCGCCTCTCATGCTCTCTCTCACTGTCTCTCTCTCAAATAAATAAAAAAAATAATAAAAAAAATGCACAAATTATGGGGTGCCTGGATAGCTCAGTCATTAAGCATCTGCCTTTGGCTCAGGTCATGATCCCAGAGTGCCGGTACTGAGCCTGCATGGGGTTACCTGCTCACCAGGAAGCCTGCTTCTACCACTCCCATTCCCCCTGCTTGTGTTTCCTTTCTCGCTGTGTCTCTCTCAAGTAAATAGACAAAATCATTGAAAAAAAATGCACAAATTAATGGTGACCACTTAAAAACATAAGTGTGGAGGGAGGAGGGGGATTTATTGGTCTACATAATGGAAAGAGGCGGGGGGATATGGGATGCAGGTAGAGTTGGATCCAGCAGCTTGATTATTAGCAATTGTCTCCATCTCTCCCGCATTTGCTTCTGGTGTGATAGGCCAGACTTCCAGGCTGATATTCTGCCATTTTTACCACCCAAGAGTTTGTATTTCTCAGTAGTCTTGTTTTGTTTATTGATGCATCCCTAGCATCTAACTTGGTGTGATGAATGAATGGCTCCAGCAAAAGTCCTGAGACTGACTGTCATTGGTTCAGACTGAAATCAAATCGTGTGACCATCTCCAACCTAATCAGTATGAATTTCTTTACCTGGATCACATGGGTAGAGTCAGCCTCCCATCCCACGAACAGGGACTGAAATAGAAGAAGGGCAGTTCCCCAAAAGGAAACAATGGGTCCTCTTATTAGAAGGGTTGCTGACAAACCAATATATTCCCCGCTTTTTCTCCTAGAGTGGTCCACAACATAGACCTACACTGGAAATGTACAGGCTTAAATTCTCATGGGCGCCGGGTGTGCTGAGCAACTTAACTACAGCCTCAGCATAACTCTCATTAGTGAAATATAAGAATTGGGCTCATTTCTGGGATGCTGGGCTTCTTGCAGTTGGATCAGATGGGATTGGGTGTCAGGGAAGGGGAACCGGCATGGCTGAAGATGCCAGAACCCCAGGATTCTTTCCTGGCCAACACAATGGGCTCCTCCAGGCCTGGAGCCCTTCTGGTCTATCTCTCCCAATCCTAGCCAGGAGCCTCCGCTCTAAGGTCTCATTTGTTCATTTGGATTGGGGCAGCATGGGAAAGAGTCAGGGCTAGCTGAGCGTTGGGATGCCTCAAATGAGTACCTTATGCCTTGTGAGGAATATTCAGTGGGAAGACTCCAGAGTCTTAGCCCCCAGTCTCACCCAACCCCCCAGCTGACTCCCAAAGATCTCTCCATGTCCTCCACATCCTCTCCCACACCTGCAGGAACAGAGGCTGGAGTAGGGCAGAGTGCCCACAGAGAAGAGGTCTAACTTGTGTGTTTTTCACATAATTTTATTAAGAATAAGGCATATGACAGTCACCCCTAAAGCATAGGGCTCTATTTCTGTGGGTGAGTGAGTACACTCTGAAAAGCATTGGATTAAAAAGCGCAGCCAACAGAGAGTTTGGAGCAGGATTCCTCTGCCCCACCCGTGGGGCTCCTGCCACTTGGTTCAGAAGCCCTGCTTGTTCCCCATTCAAGGCGGCACCTTAGGGAGAGGGTGCTCAGGGATCCCCAGCTCTGCACTAAAGAGAGACTGTTCCACACTCTCCTGGCCTCCTTCCTCTCCATTGGGAGATCTCTATTCTACTGCTGATATGGGGAAGGGCTATCCCATTTCAGCCCTGGAGTGGTCTCCCAAACTTCAGACCACTGTGGGTGGGATATGGGGGGCAGGGGTACACAGCCTCACCTTGCATTGCCCACTAGTCCCTGGCTGGCTTCCAGAACAGGGAGGGGTCCCCACCTGCCGCTCTCTCTCCTGGGTCTGTCCACACTTGGGGTATGGCTGGACCTCCCCCTAGGGCAGAGTGTTCTGTCAATGTGCCCGTCCCCTAGTGGGGATTTGTGCTGCAGAGAGGAGGGGAGTAGGGGGGAAGAGACACAATTCTTTCTCTTCTAGTCACCCAGACATTCCAGGGGCTTAGGAGAGGGGGGGTCTTTCCTTTGGCAGGGTGGGTCCCCAGGCTAGAAGAGGGAGAAGGCTGGAGGCTAAGGAATTTGGGACTCCTGAGGCCAAGGGCAGGCTACAGACTCCCAGGCCCATTCTGCTGCACTGAGGGTTCTGTTCCAAACCCCAGGGGCAGGTGGATGGAGGGGAGTCTTTAGTCCATTATTTCCAGGAGAAAAATGGAGAAGAGGTTAAAATTGGAATCCTGGATCTGCTTCAGCCCCTCCCCCAGCCGGCTAAGTGGAGGAGGAGGACTGGCCAGTTTCCCTTCCCAGACCCTCAGGTGAGAGTCAGCAAGTCAGCCGCCCCCAGCACTCTCAGAACCTTTCATCTGGGGGATCTCTAAGCACCCCACAAGTAATTAAGTGTCATTATCGCTGGTCGCTTAGAAGAGGGATGGGAGTTCGGAGGTGCCGATGGGGTCACTTGGGGAGAGACCAGCAGGCCACTGGAGGCTCCCCGGGTAGGGGTGTGGTAGAGGTCCCCAGCTAGACACACTGGGTCCCCAGGAGGTAAGGGAGGAAAAGGGCTATTGCTATAGAGCTGGGGAGAGGCCAGGTGGGCATAGCTATGGCTTTTAGTAGGTGGGTGGGTGGATAAACTATGTCACCATCTCTGTAGAAGAATCAACATAACAAAGTCACCCTGTTTACCCCCAGCGTGTGGTTGTGGAAGCTCAGGGTGTGGGTGGGCTGCTCCTTCCTATACAGTCCTTGGAGCCCCTTCGCCAGAGGGCAGCCAAGAAAGAGAGAGGCCTCCTCACGGGGACACCTCTGAAAGGGAGGCAATAGGACCAGGGGCACAGTGCGTTCCACACATCTGAGGGGAGACACAGAGGGCAGAGGCACAAGAATGGGGTGGGAGAGGAGGGTAAGAGGCCAGGACGGGCAGAGCAAGGACCCCAGGTCATCACTGTGGCCCAACTTAGACTGAGGGAGAGAGAGAGCACTGTCTTGTCTCAAGGACGTTCACACCTTGGGCATTTGCAGCCCAGTGGCTGGAAATAACCCGGATGAGGCCCGGTTATTGCTCAGTGGTCTCAGCAGTCCTGAGTGCAGTCAGCTGGGAGAGGACAGCATATTTGTGGGGGCTGGGAGCGTGCTCACTGGTTTTACTTCCTGCAGATTGACACCCTCTGAGGTACAGAGCGAAAGGGAACATGATGGCAGGTTCCTCCTGTTCATTACAGGGCCTATGAGGGGAGAAGGGTTCCCCACCCCTAGAGATTGATTCTGCTCGTCTCCCAGACCTGGGTGACACACAGAATGCTTGGCCTCAGCCAGGGCAAGACCCGCCAGGATGCGCTATCCGAGAGTGAGGTAAAGGCCTCTCCCTGCCCCATACTCCCTCAGCAGCCCCTGGAAAACCTCACAGGCACTTAGGACTCAAAGCAGGACCAACAGAGGAGGCATGGCAAGGGGGAAGGGGCTCTAGGGTTTGTCTTTCTAGGGGCTGGCCTTGCAGTGGGGGCCATGTGCTGGACTGGAACTGCACTTCCTTCCTGCCTTGGGTGAGGAGAGAGGAGCTGGGGAGAAAGTAGCTAGGAGGTGGGCTGTCCCACTTGCCATTTCACCACTCTCCCTTCTAGACAGAAGGGTTACATACATTGAATATCCGCCATTGTCAGTTCTGGTAGGATTGGGTGCATCCCTGGAGGAGACCAGCCTGGGGACTAAACTGTGCTCCTAACCACCAGCCCCCACAGCCAACTCAAACCTCTTATCAACCACTGCCACTTCCAGGAACCTGGTCCTTCTTCCCACCTCTAGGTGCAGCTGGGCAAAATTAGCACCAATAAACAGGACTAGGAAAGCTCCCAAGGCAGCCTTCAGGTTCCCAGCTTCCTCGAGAAGGGGAAGGCGGTTTCTGCCCTTCCATAAGCCTGAAGGAGCAGCTGACTCCAGCGGACCCTGTGTCCCCCTCCCCTTCCCCTTGCTTCACTAGCACACCTCCCAGCCTAAATACTTAGGGGTGGGGGGGTCATTCTGGGGAAGAACAGGACTGGAGACAGCTTTAGACCAGGTTCTGCCATCTAACCCATTCGGTACTCCTCTCCAGAACTTCAAACTTCCATCGCGTCACACTTTCCCTACCAGGGGCTCTGGCAGGAAATGCCTTTAAAGTGTTGGGTGCTCACCGGTAAGGACCTATCAGCGGGGTCGGGGTAGGAGAAGCGGCGTCAGAGGAAAAAGGTCCAGCCGCTAGCCTGAGCCGGAGCCTCCCCTCGAAGGAAGGCTTGGCGGGAAGGGCAGCCGTGAGGGGCTGGGGGAGGTCGGAGAGAGGAGCCTGGAAGGCCTAGGGGTGCTAAGTGCCACTGCGTTCCTTTTGTAGGCCTGCCCAGTTCCCCCCCTCGCGTCCAACGATTGTCAGCTTTCCCGGGACAGGGGGAGACCCTCGCCCCCGCCCCTCCCTGCAGCAGGATGGGGACCAGATAAGCCTCCGTACTGCGAGTCCTCTCCACAAAAAAAGGTGCACTCTCTCAGCCCCGCGGAGGAGCCCCCTCGGGGGAGAAGGATACAAAAAGGCTAGGGCGGTAGGAAGAGCTGGGGGGAGCTGGGGCCGCCTCCGCTGGATCCCTGGAGGAGCGCCGGCTCCCGCGACCCCCGGGACCCGCCTGCGTGGCCCAAGGTGCGTCCCTAGCCGGAGGCCGAGCCGGCCTTCCGCACTCCCCACCCCACAACCCCTCCGCCTACTCCGGCTCCCGGGGAGCGCTAGGCGGGCTGGGCGCGGCTGGCGGGCCGGCTTGGTCCGGGGGCTCCTGGGGAGGCGGGTGGCGCGGGCTGCGGCCGCTGGGCCGCGGGGGCCTCCGGGGGTAGAGGAAGAGCGCGGGGTCGGGCATGGGGTCGATGTCGTCCAGGGCGCGGGTCGCGCGATCCCAGGCGGCCCAGTCCCGGCCCGGGCCCTTGGCTGCGGCCTCGGCGGCGGGCGGGCGGCGAGCCCGGTGTGCTCGCCGGCGGGGCCGGGGCTCCGTGGCGGCGGCGGTGGCGGCGCCGGGGCCCGGGCGCGGGGTCTGCAGTCTCTGGCGCGCCGCGTGCAGCTGGCAGGAGAGGTAGGCGGCCGCCTCGGTGTGCTTCTGCAGCTCGGTGCCCAGCACCGTAGCACGGTGGCTGCGCCGCCGCAGCTCGTCCAGGAAGCGGCGCTCTTCGGCGCGCAGGCTGCAACGCAGCGCGGACACCAGCGCCTCCCGCTGTGCCACCTCCCGCCGCAGCTCGGCGTTGGCGGCGGTCCGGGCGGCCAGCTGCGACTCTAGCGCGCGGCACTTGCTCTCCAGCTCCCGGGACGCCGCCTCTGGGGAGGGAAGACGGAGAGAAGAGATGATGGTCTCCGCCAGGTCGATCCTGCACAGCTCGCCGACCCACGTTACAGAGCCGCGTTTCGCCCTCCCTCCCCACTCATGGGCTACGCTAGCCTTCCTTTCTCTTCCTCGGGGCCCTTGGACCTATCCTACTCTTTGGCCTGTTTGATTCGTCAGGTTTCAGCTTAAATGCAAAACCCTCCCTGGTCACTTATGTGCTCCATAAATATTTGTTGAACCCTTACTATATGTATTGTGCTAGGCATAGGGGATATGGAGGATAATAAAACATTCCTCATGAAGCTTACAGCAAGCATAGTGGGAGAGGTATAGTACATAATCACAAATGAATGTGAGCTTGCATCTGTGACATGTGCCAAGGCCATGACTCACAGGAGACTGTGATCTAATGAGGCTTCTCAACGGAAAAGCCACTTAGGCTAGCAGGAGTTGGAAGAATGAGTTGGAGTTTAGTGAAGAGCTTGAGAGGAGGCTGGTTTGCACAGAGGAGCTGGTGCAAAGGCTCCAGGGTAGGAGAAACATGCAAGAGCAAGGGACTGAAAGACTTGGGACCTGGGAATGTGGGCAGCAAAAGGGAATCAGTGGGCCCTGGGGCTTGTGGTTTCTTTCTTTCTTTCTTTCTTTCAAATACTTTATTTATTTATTTGACAGACAGAGATCACAAGTACCCAGAGAGGCAGGCGGAGAGAGATGGGGAAGCAGGCTTCCTGCTGAGCAGAGAGCCCAATGCGGGGCTTGATCTCAGGACCCTGAAATCATGACTTGAGCGGAGGGCAGAGGCTTTAACCCACTGAGCCACACAGGTGACCCTTGCAGTTTCTTTTATAGAGCATTTGTTATGTTTTGTAATTTATGTGTGTTATTTATTGTTAGCCTTTGCCTACTGCACTGAGTTTCTTTTTTTTTTTAAAGGTTTTATTTATTTATTTGACAGAGATCACAAGTAGGTAGAGAGAGAGAGAGGAGGAAGCAGGCTCCTGCTGAGCAGAGAGCCCGATGCGGGGCTTGATCCCAGAACCCTGGGATCATGACCCGAGCCGAAGGCAGAGGCTTTAACCCGCTGAGCCACCCAGGCGCCCCTGCACTGAGTTTCAACACTGGATATATGTTAACTACCCAGAGAGCTTTAAAAAATAGTTTCCTGGGCCCTAACAAAGACCGACTGAATCAGGATCTCTGGGATTGGACCTGGGAACTGACATGTCTTCAATGTGCAATGTGTCCATGTAATTCTAATGTACCCACAGAGTTGAGGATCCCTGTCTCCCCGATCATGAGCTCCATTTCAGCAGGGAACACATCCTGGGATTAACACATGTGAGTATTTGTAGAGATAGAGATAGCTGGAAGGTGACAAAAGGTAGGCAAAAGGTGATTCTGGAAAGGATAGGAAAATCAGCAAATGGTGGGGGAAAAAGAAAGGGAGGCCAAACCCACTGAGAGACAAGATAAAAATCAGGACACTGGGCAATACCTTGAGCTCAGATGACCCCTGAAACCCTTTCAGAGGAAGTATAGTAGGTGGGGTGAAGGTTGCTGTTGTTACGGAACTGGTGTTTGGGATGTATGCCTCCTTTCTCCAAGTATCAAGACAGGAAGATGGGCGCCTGGGTGGCTCAGTGGGTTAAGCCGCTGCCTTCGGCTCAGGTCATGATCTCAGGGTCCTGGGATTGAGTCCCGCATCGGGCTCTCTGCTCAGCAGGGAGCCTGCTTCCCTCTCTCTCTCTCTGCCTGCCTCTCTGTTTACTTGTGATTTCTCTCTGTCAAATAAATAAATAAAATCTTAAAAAAAAAAAAAAAGACAGGAAGAGGTTGCCTCTGGTTGCCACTTAAAGAAGTGGGAAGAATTCGTTCAAGTCTATAAATGTTTATATCTTTATGCATGAATATGCAAAGCAATTTGTACGACTCTCAATGTTTTACGTTAAACTTAAACTTTCAGCTTTCTCCATGCCTAAGTCTTGGTCATGTATGTAGCACTTGATCTAATCAGCAGCACATCAATATGGCAGGGAGTCCCATCCCTGTTAAATCCCTCCCGGCTAAGAAAGACTATGTGGTGATTCATTTTAAATTAACCATTTACCAAGTCCCTCTCCATGTCTTACACCTGGAGACAATGGATAACACCCAGTCCCACTTCTCAGAGATCATATAATTTTGGTGATTAAGATCTCAACAATGGAACCCCTCCCCTTTAAAAAAGTTTTAATTGTAACAAACACCAAATAACATAGAGTTTACCACCTTAACCAATTTTAAGTGTACAGTTCAGTAGTTTTAAGTAAACGCACATTGTTGTGCAACAGGTCTTTAGAACTTCTTTGTTCTGCAAAACTGAAACTCTGTGCTCACTGAACACCTTCCCCCCTGCCTCCATTTTATGGGTGAAGTAATAATCTGTAAACAAATGTTTTAGTGGAATTGCTATGTGGCAAGAAGTCATGCTTTTGTAAAATGAAGGATTTGCTGATGTGCATGTTTCTTTTTTTTCCTCATCTAGATAAATTTCCTTCAAGTCATGGACTCCACATTACCATTGTGTTGCATCTCACCATTCAGCATCTTGTAGGGTGTGGACCACTGACCATAGAAATCACTTGTGCAAGGATGGGAAAGATGAGAGAGGTAAGTCATATAGAAAGGAGTAAAGTCAGCCAGATGGACTTCTTGAGTACCATATCTGTCCTGTGTTCATCTTCCTACTTTGGATAGAGACGTGTATACAGGGTATGGTGGTACAGGTTGTTCATTGCACATTGTAACCCAGATGAGTAGGCAAATGGGGCTGACATCCAGCACTCTGTTCAGCAAGTTGAGGAGTGGCTGTCCCACATGACTGGACTAGGGACAGAGAAGGCTTGCGTCCTACTAAGTGGTGGGGAAAATGTGACTGTTGGGCTGTTGTGGCATTTCCCCATCAGTCATCCTTCTCTTACCTTGCTGATGATACTGGGCCTCTCTCATCTCCAGATCACGAGTCAGTTCTGTGGGGAGGACAGAAAAGAAAAGGTAGTCGTGAGTGTGTGTGTGTGTGTGTGTGTGTGTGGTGTATGAGAGAGAGAGAGAGACAGAGAGAGTGTGTGATCAGGGAATCACAACGCAGTGAAAGTGGCAATATTAGCATCCTTAGAAGCCATCTGAACCACCTTCCATACCTATTTTACGGCAGTCCAGTGAGAGGAAGAGATGAATAGAGGTGCAAGGCACAGCCCAAGCCTGATTGGCCTGATTCTAAGCCCAGAGATCTTTCCAGTGCAAGGGCCATGGGCTGCGTTTGGAGGTTAGTTCAACCCTTGGACTGAGGAGCCCGGCTTGCTTTTGGGTCCTGGGGGAGTATTTGCTCCTTCCCAGCGGTGATATACAAATATCTAACGTGACAGCCAATCAGAGCCACTCTGGAGCAGTGCAGGGCACAGCCCCTTTAGGGTTTAGTTGGTGTATATGGGAAGGCTGGAGTCCTGGGCTGCTTGGGGGCCCTGGAAGGGGACTCAGGGCAGTAGATATTTACCAATAGGGTAAATGCGTTTCACTATTTTCACAGCCAGTACTGCTGTGCCTGTGTTATTTTCTGAGTATCTGCCAGGCTCCTTTCCAAACCCTGTTTCTGCCATATTCCGCAAGGCAAGGAACGGGGCTTCAAGGAGGATAGCGCCACCTGGTGACGGAAGGCCTACATGGCGCTCGCCTCTGCGCTGAGGGGGAGGTGTCAACTCGCTAAGGGTGCTGGTGTTGAGAGAGGTTTCTTCGAGGGCGCCAGCAGCCCAGCCACCACCCTTGCACCTCCCTGTCTTCCCAGTCCCCATTCCTTACCGCCCAGAATGCCCCATCCATCGCCAGCTGAGTTTGATAATTTTTTCAGCCCCACCCCAACTCCTCCAACTCCCCCCTGGCTCAGCTGGGAAAACGGAGGGAGTCCAGCAGCTGCTGGTGACAGACAGGATCTCGTCTGCAGCAAGTGTGTGTACCTGCAGGGATGCAATCTGGTGCCAAAAGGGAGGATATGTGGACCTGGGAGTGGGATAAGGTAGCAAATCTCTGGGATCAATGCCAGCAACACCTACATAGTCTAGCCTTTGGGCCCTCTGCCCCTCCTTACTGGCTCTTCCCTTGGGATGCCAACTGTTGCTAGGAGACCGAGAGCCAGGGTACCTGGGCCTTTTGCTGTGACCTGAGTCTGAACCTCCTTCCTGGAGCTCCAGGGAGGACCCTGATGCCTCTATCCTCTAGGGCTTCCTGGAGACAACTTGGCCCCTCCTTCAAGGCCCCAGAGTAGCCCAGGGGATTTGGTTCTGCCACTATCTCCCAGTGGGCCAGTTACACCCTTAATCAGGGAAGTTGGGGGAGGGGACTGGGCTCCACTCTCCCATCCATCAGATATCCCTGCCCATCTTCTGGCCAGAGTCTAGACCTTTAGAAGAGCATGCAGGGAGATCAGATACCCTGTGTGACCTTGGGGCAGTAATGACACCTCTTTGAGCCTCAGTATTCTCCCTGAAGTGGGGACAAAATCACCCCTGCTTCTCAAGGGGCTATTGCTAGGATTAAATTAGAGAAAATAAACAGAGCACCCAACTCAGGGCTGAGTCAGTGCTGAATGTATGGGCCAGTTCTTGTTACCATGCAGGCTGCCCCAACACCCAGAATATACCCACCCATATCTTAAACCCTTTTAGTCTGAGTGGCACGTTTCTGGCAGGCTCTTTCTGAAGCCCTCCCCAGCTAGTTCCTACATTAGCTCATCCCCTCTTTTATCCCTCTCCCAGCTTCTGAGTCCTGGTTTATTTTATTTTTATATATATTCTTAAAGATTTTATTTATTTATTTGATTTATTTGTTTATTTAGAAAAAAAGAGAGAGAGAGAGAGAGAGGCTTCAAGCTGGGGGAAGGGCTGAGGGAAAGACCATGCGGGGCTTGATCTCAAGACCCTGAGATCATGACCTGAGCCAAAACCAAGTTGGGCGCTCAGCTCAACCAACTGAGCCACCAGGTGCCCCTATATATTTTTTTAAAGTTTATTTTATTTTTTAAAGTAGGTTCCATGCCCAATACGGGGCTTGAAGTCACATCACTGAGATTAAGAGTCCCATGCTCTACTGACTGAGCCAGCCAGGCAGCCCTCTGAGTCCCTATTTAGTCTCCTTGAAAAAAATCTTTGTTTTGCTCCCTTTCTCTCACTCCTCCACCCCTTGGAAGAAGGGCCTTATTCAGGTATTTCAGCCCCAAGAGTGGCTTCTTCAGGCCAGCCCAGAGTTATTTTTATCTCTGTAATCAATAACAAGAGGCTGCAGTCCCATACCCAGCTGGGAAGGGTGGTGGGGCTGTTCTAGCCTCTTACACTTTCTTGGGATCCTGGCCTATGTCCTGAGTGGAAGAACCCAGGTCTTCAGAATTAGGGCAAAGCAAAAAGAAATTAGGGCAAGAGCTGTAGGGTCTTAGGGTATGTTCATTCTGGTTTTCCTTTAATGTTGTCACGGCAATGAAAAAATGCATCTGGCAAGGACATCAGGCAGCGAGGAGTTGGTGCGGGCCATCCCTGCCCCCTGGGCTGGCCTCTGCTGCCATCCAAGTTTCAAGGAAGATGGCAGGGAGCCTGGCCTAGGAATGTAGCAGCTGCTTCTGCATATGGAACCAGAAGAGGATGTGGTGGTGGAGAGTCAGGACGATCAGCTTCTCCTGCCACAGACTGAGAACCCAGGCAGGTCACTCAGTTTCCCTCTAGAGAATGGGGAGCCTCGCATGAGCAGGAGCTGCAAGGGCAGTAGAAGTCTGAGCGTCTTGGGGAGAAAGTGTGCAGAAAGCTGCAGAGGCATGCACAGCTGAGCATCTGGAGCTCTGGGTTCTAATCTTGGCTCTGTCACTAGCATATTGTGTGGCGCTCTCTCTCACTCTCTCTTAGGGTCTCAGTTTACCTTTTTGTATAATGAAGACGTTGGGCTGTTCCAGCTGACACATTCCATGAATCACTGACTCTAAAGCCTGTACTTGGAGACTCAGCCTGGGTGAGCACTTTGGCCAGAGCCCAGCCTCTGAGAGGACAGGTGGCTGAAGCCTGAGGTCCAAGAGCAGAGTTCAGGCCTAGGTTTTGGCTTCATTCTTGGTATCTCCTTCTGTTTTTGTTCACAAATCCAGTTGGTTGCCAAGTCCTTCCCTTCACTCAGTCTCCCCCCACTGATCTTCCCCTTCCTACCCTTTCCCTTTCCATCTCTCTCCGGACCATTTCATCAGCCCCACCACGAGTCTCCCTGCCTCCCTCCCAATTCACCTTCTGTACAACTGGCAAGTTTCGCATTTCGCAATGCAGTGTGACGCCCTTCAGAAACCTTCCGTGGCTCCTTACTCCCCAGGAGAGCAGGCCAAACTTCTTAGCCGTCCTGATATTTGTCAGGGTCTTCCATGATCTCCCCGACACCCCTCCTCCCTCCCCTCCCCCTCTCCTTGCCCTTCTCTCCCTCCCATCCTCCCCCCAACCCTCACCTGAACAGCGTTTCTGCAGCCTCAGGATTTCCAGGTGCAGGTCTCGCAGCAGAGCCATCTGCTCCTTTTTCAGGAAGCTGATGTGGCGTTGTACACTCTGGATCTGATGCTCCAGGGACACGGTATCCATGGCAACCCAGGCCTGGGCCCCACCTGGGTGGAAGAAGATAAGGTAAACCCCCATCCTGTGGGCCTGTCTGCCCTGCCCACCCTCAGATCCCTCTGAGCCTCCTGCTGTTGGGGCTCCCATTGCCACCAGGCAGATGGTTCTATGGCTGTACTCATTTCCCCTGTGTTTACTCACCCAAGTGTCACCTGTGTGTTGTCGGGGAAGTATTTATTCCCATTTAACAGATGAAGAACTAGAGGCCTGGAGGGAAAAAGCCGCACTCCCCTGCCTGCCTGTAACTTTAGCCTTTCTGCTTCTCAGAGAGGAACACAAATGGAGCCACCAAGTCAGGGAAGGGAGACAGAGATAGGCTGTAGCTTGCTTCTTCTTTTTTTTTTTAAAAGATTTTATTTATTTATTTGACAGAGAGAGATCACAAGTAGGCAGAGAGGCAGGCAGAGAGAGAGGAGGAAGCAGGCTCCCTGCTGAGCAGAGAGCCCGATGTGGGACTCGATCCCAGGACCCTGAGATCATGACCTGAGCCGAAGGCAGCGGCTTAACCCACTGAGCCACCCAGGCGCCCTGTAGCTTGCTTCTTAACCAGCTTTGGGCAAAGCCCTCTCTGTTTCTGGGCTCTTGGTTTTCTCATGGCTAAACTGGAGGAGCTGGGGAATGGAAAAATGCATCCCACCAGCATCCTACCAGTAAGCATTAAGCAAGGGTGCCCACCAGCCGGCAGACCAGAATGATGGTTAGAGCACATCCTATCCCAACCCAACTCCATTTCTCTGACTTAACCTTAATCCGGGACTCTGGGCCCCTCTAGGTCGCAGAGGAGGAAGATCTGATGAGTATTTTACGAACACCAACTCTGTGGGCTGAAGGCAGGTGGCAGAATCCCTTTTTATTTGTTCATTTATTTTTTAAAAAAGATTTTATTTATTTATGTGACAGACAGAGATCACAAGTAGGCAGAGAGGCAGACAGTGAGAGAGGAAGAAGCAAGGTTCCCTGCTGAGCAGAGACTCCGATGCAGGGCTCAATCCCAGGACCCTGGGATTGTGACCTGAGCTGAAGGCAGAGCCTTTAACCCACTGAGCTACCCAGGCACCCCCAGAATCCCTTTTTAAAAGAGGAATGGCTGGCTCAGTCAGTGGATCATGTGACTCTTGATCTCGGGGTTGTGAGTTCAAGCCCCACTGGGTGTGGAGATTACTTAAAAATAACATCTTTAAAAAAAAAAAAGAAGAGTGGGAGACCTTGATAAGGAGACCCATGCCAGTGAATCCATGGTGATCACATAAGACACTGTGAAGGGAGGGGAGCTCTGCACCCCTGAATCTTAACCATGCCCTGGCTTTGCAGCCCTCCCCCTTTTGACTCCATCCCTTTCCCAGGAAGTCCCTCTTGTGATGATCACCATCCTGGAGAAGGATAAGCAGAGGGCAAAAACAGGAGGCAGAGTTCTCGCCTTTTCTACCAGGGATTCCCTAAGCTTTTTGTTTGTTTGTTTGTTTTGTTTTGTTGTAAGTTTTTAAATTTATTTGAGAGAGAGAGAGAGAGAGAGAGCATGCAAGCCGGGTGAGGGGCAAAGGGAGAGAATCTTCATGCAGACTCTCCGCCGAGTGCAGAGCCCAACACAGTGTTCCATCTCACGACCGCAAGCCCATGACCTGAGCCCAAACCAGGAGTCCAATGCTCAACCGATTGACCCATCCAGGCACCCCACTCCCTAAACTTCTGAAGGAGTGTTTCTACCTGCCCCAGAAATTCCATGGGCCTTGGAGAGAAAGGCCAGTTGATGGACCACTTTTTCGAGCAAATGGTCCCCTCCAGACTGACTTTGATATAAGTCCCTGCAAATCCAGATTTTCATTTGTAGGGTTGCATCAAGCAGGTGCACCTGAGAAACTCACATTGGTCTCTTGGACTCCCCTTCCTTTACTCCCTTAAGCTAACCAAAGAGGCCTTTCATTTCAGCAGGGGGTGGCCCTCTGGCCTATGGCAACCACTGACTACATTTACATTACTACATCTGCTATGTTTAAGAACTTTATACACATTACCTTGCTTCAGCTAACTGCCTTTAGTAGATGTTACCACCCCCATTTCACAAATAAAGAAACTGAGGCTTGGGGCACCTGGGTGGCTCAGTCATTACGCATCTGCCTTCGGCTCAGGTCATGATCTCAGGGTCCTGGGATTGAGCCCCGCATTGGGCTCCCTGCTCGGCCGGCAGCCGGCTTCTCCCTCTCCCACTTCCCCCTGCTTGTGTTCCCTCTCTTGCTGTGTCTGTCTCTATCAAATAAATAAATAAAATCTTTAAAAAATTTTTAAAAAGTAAAAAAAAAAAAAAAAAAAAAAAAGAAACAGGCTCAGAGCTGAAGTAATTTGTGCCAGTTCACGTGGTCCATAAGTGGTGGCAGACCCAATTCTCCTTTTTTTTTTTTTTTTAAGGATTTATTTATTTATTTATTTGACAGACAGATCACAAGCAGGCAGAGAGGCAGGCAGAGAGAGAGGAGGAGGAGGCAGGCTCCCTGCTGAGCAGAGAGCCCCATGCGGGGCTCCATCCCAGGACCCTGGGACCATGACCTGAGCCGAAGGCAGAGGCTTTAACCCACTGAGCCACCCAGGTGCCCCCAGACCCAATTCTCTTACTGGGTCTTTTGAATCCAAAGTAGGTTCCCAATACTCACTCTGAGAACAGTCCTGGGTTTGAATTCTGAGTCTTTCAGTTATCTGCTGTGTGACTTGGGGCAAGAAACTTAACTTCTCTCCATCTTTTTTCCCTTCTTGGTAAAATGGGGCTAATGGTAACAGTCTTAGTCTAGTTGTGAGAATTAAATGAGATTAAAAAGTGCAGAGCACTTCTCTGTCTAGTGTGCAGGTAGGTTATTCCTTGTCTTGGTTTGCTCCTTTATTCATTCATACCTTCAGTAATCTATTTGTTGCCAGCTATGGGGGTATGGGAGACACACTGATGAACAGAACAAAATCCTTGCTCTTGTGGAGCTCATAGGATGAAAAGGACCAAACAAACAAATAAATAAGTGCATCAAATAAAAAATAATATTGGTAAGTATACAATTATAATCTGTGAAGAGCACCCTAAAAGAAACATACAGGGTAACGTGGAAGAATATAAGGCGGGACCTAGTTTAGATTTGGGGCCAGAGAAGGTCTCTTAAAGAAAGTGATTTTAAGCCAAAACCTTGTGGCAGGCAGAACTCTAAGCTGGTCCCCAAGATTCCTAGCCCCTGGTAGATATGCCTTCCTGCGTCTTCCCCTTTGAGTGTGGGCAGGATTTTGAATATGATGGCTTTTTTCTTCTGTGATTAGAAAGGATTTTGCAATGTAATAAGGGTTTCTAATCAACTGACTCGGAGTTAATCGAAAGGGAGATTATTGGGGCGCCTGGGTGGCTCAGTGGGTTAAGCCGCTGCCTTCGGCTCAGGTCATGATCTCAGAGTCCTGGGATCGAGTCCCGCATCGGGCTCTCTGCTCAGCAGGGAGCCTGCTTCCTCCTCTCTCTGTGCCTGCCTCTCTGTCTGCTTCTGATCTCTCTCTGTCAAGTAAATAAAAAAAAAAAAAAAAAAAAAAGAAAGGGAGATTATTCTGGGGGGCAGTTCATAGGGCCTGTACCGAAGTAGTAAACCACCATGCTGTGCGGCAGCCCAGGGAGGAAGCCACAAGGCAAAGACCTGAGAGAGGCTGCTGGTAGCTGAGGATGGTTCCTGGCAGGCAGCTAGCAAGCAGCAAGGACTGCAGTTTGACAGCTGCAAGGAAGTCAGTTCTACGAACTACCTAAGGGAACTTGGGAGTGGGTCTTTTCCCTAGTTGAGCTTTCAAATGAGAATGCAGCCCATCTTAATTTCAACCATTAGAGGCCTTGAGCAGAGGACCCAGCTAAAATATGCCAGACCCCAGATCCTTGGAAACTGTGACTTAACACATGTATGTTGTTTTAAGTCACTTAGTTTGTGGAAATTTATTATGCAGCAATAGAAAAGTAATAAAGACTTGAAGGAAGGGTAGGTGTTAGAAGCAGAATAAAGGGAAGGACATTCCAAGCAGGGAACAGCATTTGTGAAATTCCTGAGGTAGGCTAATAATGATAGCTTACATTTATTCAGTGCCTATTATGTGCCAAGCCTTGTGCTAAGTGCTTCACATGATCTTTTTTTAAAAATTTTTTATAAGATTATTAATTAATTAATTTATTTGACAGAGAGAGAGAGAGGCGGAGAGGCAGGCAGAGAGAGTTGGGGGAAGCAGGCTCCCCACTGAGCAGAGAGCCTGATGTGGGACTCAATCCCAGGACCCCGAGATCGTGACCTGAGCTGAAGGCAGAGGCTTAACCCACTGAGTCACCCAGGTGTCCCTCATATGATCTTTTTGGGGGAACAGAGACATTGTCACTGCTGGTGAGAATTGAAGTGTAATGTGTCGGGATGGTTGCAGGAAGTAAGGTTAGCAAGAGAAGGATTGCAGAGTCTTGTAAATCATGCGAAGAATTTTGCATGAATACTAAGTGAATTGGTAAGTTATTAACGGATTTTAAGCAGAGGACAGACATGATATGATTTGCATTCTTAAAAGATCACTCTGGCTGGCTGCTCTAGGGAGGGTAGATTAGAGGGGACAGAGTGGATATGGGAGGTGAGCTGGGAGAATGTTGCAGTGGTCAAGCTGAGAGAGGATGAAGGCCTGGACTAGATGAGGGAGGTGAAGAGAGAAGTTTCAGGTGTATTTGGGGGGCAGAATGGTCAGCATGTGGGAAAGGAATGATTAAGTCATGGTGACGGGGTGGGTGAATGTTCAGGATGTCTCCCAGTTTTCTGGTTTGGGCAACTCAAGTATGAAGGCACATTTTCTGGCTCTTTCTACACTTCTTGGTCTTTGACATTAGACCTCTTTCACAATGGACCTCTAATCTATAATCACTCCCTAGGTGATTTTGTCCAATTCTATGGCTGTAAAAACTATTTATATGCTGACCCCCACTCTAACTCTCCCGTGCACTCTAGACTCACTATGTAACACCTAGTGTTACAATGTTAGACATTTGGATGTCTAATGGGTCCCTCAAACTTACAAGTTCCATTGCTGAGCTCTTCATCCTACAAACCTTGCCTACTGTTCACCATCTTAATAAATGGCACTGGTTTTTGCCCATTCACTCGGTGGCTCAGGCCAAGAACTTAAGAGTTATCTTTGATTCCTCTCTTTCTTCATATTCCAGACAATCCATCTGCAAATCTACTTGTTTCTACCTTTGAAAACGTGTATGCTTAATCCAATCAGTTCTCACCATTTCCATTGCTGTCACCCCAGTCCCATCTATGGCCATCGCTCTGATGTACCCTGTAGTAGCCTACTGACGGGCTTCTCGCTTCCACTCCTTGTTCACCATGTAGCAGGTGGCGTTCCTTTAACAAATCTGATCATGTCTCCCTGCTCCCCACTTATAACCCTCCGACCTTCCAATCATACTTACTACCTAATCCAAATTTCTTATCAGATCCTATACAATTACCCCTGGCTCTGTTTGCCCTCATCTACTACTGTTCTCCCACTGCTGGTTCCACCCCAGCTACTCGGGCCTCCTTACTATTTCCTGAACATGCCAAACACATTCTTACCTCAGGGACTTTGTCTGTGCTGTCCCCTCTCCCAGGAATATCCTTTACCCAGATACCCTCATGGCCCACTCCTCCCCTTCCTTCAGGATTCTGCTCAAATGTCATTTCCTTAGGGCTCTTCCCTGATTACCTGATTTAAAATAGAGCCCTCTGTCACTCTCCATTCCCTTAATCTGCATTGTTTTTCTTCCATGAACTTATCACCACATGAATATATTACATTTTGTTTCTTGTCTCTTTCCTCTGCCAGATTGTTGGCAACACAAGATGAAGGACTCTGTTTTTGTTTCCTCCTGTTCCCTAGTGCCCTAGCACGATCTCTGGCAAATAAAATATACTCAATAAATACGCAGGGAATGCACGAGTGAGTGAGTTTGTGGAGCTGGGGCAGACTGAAGGAGGAAGAGATTTACAGAGAAGGGGAGATCAAGCTTCAGACATGTTAGATTCTGGGGCGCCTGTGTGGCTCAGTGGTTTAAAGCCTCTGCCTTTGGCTCAGGTGATGATCTCAGGGTTCTGGGATCAAGCCCCACATCAGGACCTCTATTCAGCAGGGAGCCTTCTTTCCTCTCCCCCTCTGCCTGCCTCTCTGCCTACTTTGATCTCCGTCTGTCAAATAAATAAATAAAATCTTAAAAAAATATATGTTAGATTCTACATGCTCAAGAGACCTGAACAAGGAAACATAGATGCCAAGTGCGCAGTCGAATATCCTGGTGTGTAACTCAGGAGAAGCAGATGAGCTGGGTCTGTGCTATTGCGTAACCATGTTAGGATTTGTGTGCCTATGTGTCTGCACATACCTGAGACTGGGTGTGCCTTGAGGAGTGCCCGTATATGTATACGCTTTTTAGGGGGGTCCTGCTTCTCTTGCATCTGTTTCTGTTCTGTGTACATCTGGAGGATGAAGGGATGTGAGTCTCTGCTTATGAGGAAGAGAGAAAATGTCTATTCCCAACCTCTGAAATGCAAGTATTTCTGAAGAGTAAAAGCCCTTTCCACACAGCCCTGGAGACTGGACCCTGGCCACCGTGAGGGGCTGAGCCAACCAGCTGTTTCTGAGCCTTCCCAGAAGGACTTGAGGGTTTGCTTCCAACTAGGCAGGCTGCTCTTCTCAGGGCAGAAATTTGGGTCACAAAAGATCTTGGCAGATATTCTGTCTTACACATGATTGTTTAGTTTGTTTGAGGGAGGGTGGGAAATGGGTTGGGGAACGGGAACTACAACACAGCCCTCTCACATGTGGCTGTCACACACACTTCAGAAGGCCCAAGCCAGGAAAATGTCATAGAAATGTCAGACATTCCCATAAAAATGCAGTCTTGGAACCCTTTGGCTTGAGAAGGAGCTTGTGCCTGAGGACTTGGTCCAGACTGGTGACAGTGGCAGAAAGGTTAGGGTTACCAGCTTTCTGTTCAGCCCACATCCAGCCCAAGATGCCTGATCTCATGGGTTAAAGTGAGAAGGGTCCCTTGCCTTTGTCCACCGTCCTGACCACCTCAGAGTCTATATTGTTTCTGCTGCCTACGTTCTCCTGATACTCCTAGGTTCTTCTTTGTTTTAATTTTCTAGCTTGATGAAAAATGTTTATTAAAAATTGTTTATTTAGAAATTAAAAAAGGACCTGTAACACAGAGTTATGTGTGGAGTTATAGAGTTAACTCCAAGTACTTTGGACACGCCTCTCATCTGTCTGAAACTTACACAATTCTGATTCTAAAGCCTGGGCTTCTGGTTTCTGAAAACAATCTCACCCCCCTACTTGTCTTTTTGGAGCTTGCGAGTAACTATTTTTCTAACCATTTTTCTTCCAGCCATCTGACTCTAACTGACATGGCAAGGAGGAAATTGTAGTTCTTTCCCCTTTCCACTTCTTATAGTTCTTTGGGTTGGAAGAACCATGAAAAGAGAAGAATCATAACACTCAGGGCTCAGAGGGATCTTTGAGATCACCCTAATTTGATCTCAAATCACATAGTGGTTTGCAAATCTTGCTCTATAGAGCCCAGAGTTCTGCATAGATCTCAGAAGTTGCCAAAAATGGTTGGGGGCACAAGGCAGGGCTAGAGTCTTTGCTCTTTTTACCCCTCTTTATTTTGATGGTCTTATACATACAAGTTCATTGGAGAGAAGTCTTCTGCTAATCAAAGGTTTGAAAACCACTTTTACAGTCCAGTCTTTCCATGGGTGGCTAACTACTCCCCCTCCCTTAATCTGCTCAATGTCCCCTGGCCTCTGCTGCCACATCTCACCCTCAGGCAGACAAAGTGGCTGGGAGAAGAACCTGAACTGAAGACTCTTGCTTTCTGCTTGTGTGGAGTTTGCACTTTCTGCCACCCCTCACCCCCTGACTGCTTCTCTTGTCCCAGTTTCAATGTCACCCTTAGTGTTTCTTTTCTCTTTGGGGCTGAAAGTATTTATTGAGTCAACAAATATTCTTGTACTGTTCTGAACATTCAATATCCACATTTTGTTAAAAATTTTTTAAGTATGCCTTCTTGGTTCAGGGAGAATGTTAAACTCATTTTTATAGTCAGGGCAGGTATATTAGGACAGGCATGGCAATAAATGTATAAATGAATTATGTTCTTTATTTTTCTAGTCCTTATTCCTCTTTACTACCTGACTTTGAGGCCTGGGGTTGAGGGAGAACAGAGACTTAAAAAGTCTTTCTCAGATATGGAAGCACAGGTAATAATACTTATAATAATCATCAATGCATAGCTAATACTACTTATAGAACAATAATAAATGGCTGGCGCTGTTCTTAGCATTTTATATACATTAACTCATTTCTCTTTATAACGACCCTGCACGAAGCTTCTATTAGCATGTTCACTCTGCGGATGAGGAAAGAGGCTCAAACAGGTTAAGTACCTTGCTCAATATACACAGCTGTAGTGGCTGGCAACTAGGAGCTCCCCATTGGATTCCCACCCCTCATTAAGGCCCTTCAAATCCAAGCACAGTCCACATTTGCAGTCTGATCTCCTCCTTTTAGGGATTCTACCTTTTACTGCTCTCACGACAAACTCTTTTCATAAACATGGATGGACACCCCACCACTCTATCTCTGCCTCCTGAAACCTGCCCCATCCTTCAAGGCACTTCTCAAAAGCTACCTTTCTTACTGAGTTTTTTCCCTGACCCTCACCAAGCTGGGATGACTCTTCCATCTCTGTGTTTGCCAACCACCATTATGCCATGTATCACACTTCTACACCCATGCTCCCCATGGTGTGTGCCTCCCTGACTTCTGCTCCAAGCCGTAAGCTACCTGAGGTCAATACTTTGTCTCTGGGAATCCTTTGTATGGAATATGTGAACAACGAATGTTGGTGAAACTGGGAGAAAGAGATGAGTGTTACTGGGAGTCACTAGGGCAAGTAAGTGTATGTATTAGAAAGTAACCCCCCCCCCCAAGTCCTTGGTTTCCTGGGGACTTGTCTTGGGAACAAGAAGTCAGCCTTTGACATATGTCTGGGACTCTGCAAGGTGGGCTTACCTGGCCAGTGGTGGAGCCACCTTCTCCAAGGGTCTCCTGGTCCTCTCCACACCAGAACGCCTCCTCCCCTGTTACCCCTAGGCTATGGCTTCCCCACTCCACTGAAGATCTCAGGACCCCCAACCTCAGCAAAGCTGAGGATCCAGGGATATGGGAGTGGCCTGTATGAGGAAACTGGAGCGTCCATCCTCTTCAGTCTGGTGTTCTGCCTGATTATGCCTCCAGTATGACTCCCAGAGGAGGCAGAGGGGGAGATGGAGACTAAGGAGGACGGGGAATAGGGGTACCAGGGAGGACAGGGAAAGGAAAACAGATGTGTGTGATGGGAGGTGGCGGGAGGTGGCAGGAGGTGGCGGTGACTCGACCTCAGGCTGCTCTGGACTCTTCGCCAGGGCCGGTAAGGACCTGAGTCTGGGCGGCAGAGGACAACTTCTGCCAGCAGCCCGCGGGTCCTGTCCGCCTCCCGCGCGCTGCGGTGCCCAGCCCTCCCAGGGGAGCTGGAGCTCGGGCCCTGCTGCTCCCCGCCCGGGGCCACCCCGCCGTTCACCCCCCACGTCCACCGACCTCCTCACCTTCGGGACCTGAGGGAGCGACGGGCCAGCGGGGCCCTGGGACCGGGCCAGGCTGGGTGGGGGGAGGCGCTCTTCTTCCCCTCGCTAGCTGCGCTCCGGGTTCCGCAGCACCCGCCCGGGCTGCGACGCCATCAGCTGCTGCGAGGCTGCGGGGTTGTCGGGCCGGGGCTCCGGGGGGTTCCGGGGCGCCAAGGGGGGTCTGGGGCGGGCTCCAGGCGTAAACACCCAGCAACGTGACCGGAACTGGCGAACAAGCCGTAGGGGGAGCGGGGGGGGGGGGGGGGAGAGATAAGGGGGGAGGGGAGGGACCTGGTACTGGCGGGGAGGGGCCGTGGGCGGGGCGGGGGGAAGGGAGGCTGGCGGCGCGCAGTCGGGGGAGGGGGAAACCAGGAACTCCGGGAACCAGGCCTGAGGACCCTGGCGGGCAGAACTCGGAGAGCTGGCTTTGGCTGGGAGCTGAAGGGAAACCCGGAGAACCCGCCGGACGCTTGGCGAGCAGGGGCGCGGCGGGCGGATCAGCACCGCGGACAGCGCTCAGGCGGTAGGCCGCGATCCGCTCCGCCCCTCTGCCCACCGACTGGCGTAGGAATCAGAGCAGTTCCCCACTGGCCCAGGGAAATGTTGGGGCGAGCTAACCAGGGGTTAGGAAACCTATTCTATGCCTATTGGCAGTGAAGCCACTCCAGACCTCTCACTAGCTGTGTGACCTTGGGTGAGTCACATCACCTCTCTGAGTCCCAGTTGATAAGGCATCCTCTTTCCTGTGAGGGTCCAAAGAACCAAGAGAACATCCTTTATAAACTCTGAAGTCCAGAACATTGGTTTTGACACGTTTCACTGTACATGGGAGACTTCTGGACTTGGGCTACATGGCGTCTAATTCGGGCTCTACAAATACCTTTCTCTTCCCTGGACCTTAGTCTCCTGATCTGTAAAATAGGATAATGATGATCTATGCAGGCTGTAAGTCTTTGAGTTGTTGTGAGGATGAAATAAATTAATATCTGTAAAGTGCTTAAAACAGTGCTGCATGCTCTTTAGGCATTCATGTTCATGATGCAAGGGACTGGGTCGCGTTGTGTGAGTGGCAGGTAGCCCAGCTCTAGGTAAGTCATTTCTATCCCTACCTTTAGGAGCCAGAGGGTCTGAGGGAATTCAGATTAAAGGGCTGATCTGACTTTTCCCACATCATTGCCAACCAAACAGGCCATGCCCTGCCCTTTTGGGCCAAATATCCAGAGAAGTCCTCCATCTTTGTCTCCAGAACTGGAAGACTCTGGCACATGGGCTTTGGAGAGGGTTTTGGCAATTCATTTGCCTTGAGGGCACCCTGTCTTCTCTCTGTGGATCCCTTTCCTCCTTGCCCTCCCCATTCAACTTTTAAGCCTTAGCTGGACTTAGACGTCAATAAAGGCTTTAAGGGTTCTGGGTGGCTCAGTTGTTAAGTGTCTGCCTTTGGCTCAGGTCATGATCCCAGGATCCTGGGATCGAGCCCCATGTCAGGTTCCCTGCTCAGCAGGAAGCCTGCTTCTCCCTCTCTCACTCCCCCTGCTTGTGTTCCCTCTCTTGCTGTCTCTCTCTATCTGTCAAAACAATAAATAAAATCTTAAAAAGAAAGAAAGAAAGAAGGGCTTTAGCTGCTTCTAGAAGATTATAACCCTCAAAAAGTTGAAGAAATGACTCTCTGTTAGGTCTCTTGACAAGTGGAGTTCCTATTTTGTTCAAAGGCATTTCAAAGCCCACTCTGTAGGAACTCTAGATTCTAGCTGTGTTTTGGGGGGGCCCAATCCTCAGCAAAATGGGAGAAGTAACATCTACTCTGCCAACAGGTTCATTGTGGTGACGTCAGGGGGTGAGAGTGAATGTGTTTTGTACAGATGGGATTGTTATGACCACGTCCTAAATGTTTTTCTCCCTGTTCTGTATCAACGGCTTTTCACCCCAAACAGTCCTGCTTTAGCTGTGTGTATGAGGGGTGGCCCTACTTCATGTGAAGCTCTAGCCTTGCTCCAAGAAGCACTTCTTACAGAGTCCTGCTCTGGGCCAAGCTCCCAGCTGGGCACAGAAGGCCTGGCCTCTAAGGGGTGTCTTCAGGGCATGAACAACATCTCTGGCAACATGTGAAATGACAAAAGATGTGCACAAACACCCATAAAATAACTGAAAGTGATGGGCCAATAGAGATAAGAGAGTAATAGAGTTAGGGCCTGGACTTGGAGCAAGGGGACTCAGGGGCGCTTCCTTGAGGACGTGAACAATCATAAAGCCAGTACACAGAGTAATATTGAGCAAAGCGGACTGCATGGCCCTCTACTTCAGGTTGTAGGGGGACACAGACATGTTGTGAGATGTGGAGATGATGACACTGGAAATGATGATGTTGATAATAATTAACGTCCATTAAGCACTTTCTTTGTGCCAGGCAATCTACTAAACAGTGCTTAAAAATCTTTACTATTTTCAAAATTAAACTTTTTTTTAAAGTAAACTCTACCCCCAACATGGGATTCAAACTCATGGCCCCGTGATCAAGAGTTGCATGTTCTATAGACCGAGACAGCACGCATCCCTCAAAATTAAACCCGTAATAAAGTCTAAGCAAACCAAAGTGTATAAAAAGTGTACATTTGGGGCAGCTGACTGGCATGGTCAGTGGAGTGAGTGACACTTGGTCTTTGGGTCGTGAGTTCGATCCCCAGGTTGGACGTAGAACTTACTTAAAAAACAAACACGGTGCATCTGGTTGTCTCAGTTGGTTAAATGTCCAACTCTTGATCTCAGCTTAGTCTTAATTTTAGGGTTATGAGTTCTAGCCCCGAGATGGGCTCCAGGCTGGGTGTGGAGCCTACTTAAAAAAAAGACAAACAAGCAAACCAAAAAACAAAAATAGAAACATTAGACTCTTTAAAAAAATGTACATCTCACATCAGAAATAACCATTATTTTGAGCTGAGCAATTTACCCACATAATGTCATTTAAACTATAGAGAAATCTTATTGGAAAGATTGATTCCCATTTGTAGGTAGAGAAAATGAGACTCAAGAGAGGTCAAATTTAACACCACCCAGATGGTAAGCAGTGGAGCCTAGACTCAAACCCTAGCCCAGTCAAGGCCAGAGGTAACTTTGTTAGGCCTCTCAGTGAGGGGTTGAATCCAGCTCTGGAGGAAGGCCCTCACATGGGTCATGAGCTTTAAGTGAAGCTGCATACCAGCTAGAAGAATAAGGTCTGAGTAGCAGAGAAGGCCTAGAATTTCCCTTTATCTCTTTGTGACATCTTAGGATTACCGGCTTTCTGAGTTCTGTTTGGGTAACAGCTCTGTATATGGGTCAGTGTCCTGGCAGGGAATAGACAGCACATTTAAAATGGATCATTTGAAAAGAGTTAAGGGACTATTTGCAAAGCTGTGGTTGGAGTTTAAGGGACAAGATATAGGTAGAGCCTTAACCATCCCTAGGCCTGGAGGGACAAGAGAAGGCAGTTTGGGGAACTCAGAAAGGGTGGATATGGGGAGCAGGGTGGCCTATTGGGGGCTGTAGCTTACCTTAAATGGAATCAGTGCACCCACAGAGACCTGGCAGGGAAGGAGCTGAGGAATAAGGAGACTGACCTCACTCTCCTCTGGCCTCCCAATACCCTGCTGGTGCATTTTCTAGCCAATCCCAGTCAGCAGCCGGAAGTGAAGGGAGGCCATTGACATTGCCTGGACAGGTTAACTCCCTTGGGCACAAGCAGGGTTGTAAAAGATGGTGAAAGGTTCTGGAGGGATGAGGTATCTGGCACAACCTTCCTTATTGACTTGGGTCTCATTTGTTGTTCTCTGTCAGGCCACTGCCCATTGAGTGCCCTAGCATTGGTGGGAACCAATACCACCTCTCCATGGAACAAGGAGGCAGGTGACCGAGTTACAGCAGCAGTCTCTTTCTTTTCTTCAAATATCCTGGCTATGTTGTCCTCACCTCCTGAGTTAAGAGTTGGAGCCCTAAAGACTACCCACCCTGGGTCCCTTGGGATTCTGTGGCTACAGCGATGGTGGGTAGGGAGTTCTGGGATGGAAAAGCTGGCCAGAGGTCATCTGGGTGAGCCTCTTTGACAGCTCACCTTCCTAATGAAAGATCAAACTCTCCTCAGTGATAGAATACCTGATTTAGGGGCACCTGGATAGCTCAGTAGGCTAAGCCTCTGCCTTAGGCTCAGGTCATGATCTCAGGGTCCTGGGATAGAGCCCCGCATCCAGCTCTCAGCTCAGCAGGGAGCCTGCTTTCCCCCTCTCTTTCTGCCTGCCTCTCTGCCTACTTATGATCTTTCTGTCAAATAAATAAATAAAATCTTTAAAAAAAATACCTGATTTGGACAAGATGGTCTCAAAATCTCAGACCTGAAGTTCAGTCTTTGATTATTCCTAAACCACTAGCATGGCGATGGGAATGAGCTCTGTGTGTGTGTGTGTGTGTGTGTGTGTGTGTGTGTTTGTGTGTACTGGGCCGCAGTCTGGCCTCAGACACATACCCTCTGCTTCAACCTTGCTTACATCCACCGTCCTCCCCCTAGGGCAGAGAGCTCAGGAGCTCTCCCAACAGATATTATTGAAATTTCAGGGAGGTTTTCTTAAAATAAATAAATTAAAAATAAGCAAATGGGGCACCTGGGCAGCTCAGCTGGTTAAGCATCTGCCTTCGGGTGAGATCATGATCCTGGTGTCCTGGGATAGAGCCTCGCATGGGGCTCCCTGCTCGGTGGAGAGCCTGCTTCTCCCTCTCTCTCTGCCTGCCTCTCTGCCTCCTTGTGCTCTCTATCTCCCTGTCAAATAAATAAATAAAATCTTTAAAAGAAATAAGCAGGATAAATACTGAATGTTAGAACCCTAGGGGTTCTGCTACCTATGTCTCCAATACATCATTTTAATTTTATTTATTTACTTCTAAAGATTTTATTTATTTATTTGACACATGGAGAGAGACAAGAGAGAGAGCACAAGCTGGGGAAGTGGCAGGCTGAGGGAGAAGCAGAGACCTGATGCAGGACTCCATCCCAGGACTCTGGGATCGTGACCTGAGCCAAAGGCAACCACTTAACTGACTGAGCCACCCAGGCGGCTACAGATCCATCCATTTTAGATCATGTTCCATGATCTTGGGCAACTAGCTCCAAACTCCTTGGTGATCTGGTGTAACTGTGGCTCCTTTTTCCCTTTATTTTCCCCTAAGTTTATATTAGCTTTTTTTAAAAAAAGAATTTATTTTAGAGAGAGTGTGAGTGAGCATAAATGGGGGGAGGGGCAGAGGGAGAAACAGACTTCCTGCTGAGCAGGGAGCCCAATGATGGGGCTCAACCCCAGAACCCCAAAATCATGACCTGAGCTGAAAGCAGATGCTTAACCAACTGAGCCATCCAGGTGTGCCAGGATTTATATTAATTGTACCACATGATGCTCTTCATTTTGCCTTAAATGTGTCACTTTCTACAGCTTTTTCTTTCCAATATGTTTTATTAGAGAAGTATTAGAACTACACTTTAGAAAGACTGGGAAATGAATGCAATAACAAAATTGTGCCTGTGATCCTATTGCCCTAGTATAACTAATATCACTTGTGAATTATCTTCCAGTATTTTCATATGCATGATGACTCACCTAGTTGTTTCCATGCCATAACTATCTGATTTTTTTCCACCACATTGGATCATAACTTTTTTTTCACGTTTCTGTATAGTTTTTATAGTTTTGAAACCTCTTAAAAATAATTGGCTATCTATTTCTGCTTGGTTTTTGCATTTTATTTGTTAGAGATAAATTATTACTTGGGGCGCCTGGATGGCTCTGTCATTTAACTGTCTGCCTTCAGCTCGGGTCACCATCCCAGAGCCCTGGAATCAAGTCCTACATTTGAGTCCCACATTAGACTCCCTGCTCAGCTGGGAGACTGCTTCTTCCTCTGCCCCTCTCCCTGCTCGTGCTCTCTCTCTCTCTCTCTCTCAAATAAATAAGTAAAATCTTAAAAAAATAGAAATTACTACTTTAAAATGATTTTTTAGGGGGTTGCCTGGGTGGGTAGGCATCCAACTGAGTTGGTTAAGCGCCCAACTCTTGATCTCAGCTCAGGTCTTGATCTCAGGGTTGTGAGTTCAAGCCCACACCCAGTGTGGAATCTACGTTAAAAAAATGAAAAAAAAAAAAAAGATTTTTAGGGACAGCTGGCTGGCTCAGTCAGTAGAGCACGCGACTCTTGATCTCAAGGTCGTGAGTTCAAGCTCCATATTGGGTGTGGAGCCTACTTAAAATTGTAAAAAATAAAAAATTTTTAAAAAAAATTTCTAATGAAGAAAATAAAGAACCTACAATCTTATCATCCAGGTAATACAGAATTATATACATATTATTGAGATAATTTTTTTTATATCCAGACAATTTTTTTTAAGATTTTATTCATTCATTTGACAGATGGAGATCACAAGTAGGCAGAGAGGCAGGCAGAGAGAGAGGAGGAAGCAGGATGTCTGCAGAGCAGAGAGCCCAAAGTGGGGCTTGATCCCAGGACCCCAGGAACATGACCTGAGCTGAAGGCAGAGACCCCAACCCACTGAGCCACCCAGGCACCCCCAGACAATTCTTTTTTTTTTTTTTTAAAGATTTTATTTATTTATTTGACAGAGAGAGATCACAAGCAGACAGAGAGGCAGGCAGAGAGGGAGATAGAGGGAAGCAGGCTCCCCGCCGAGCAGAGAGCCCGATGCGGGACTCAATCCCAGGACCCCGAGATCATGACCTGAGCCAAAGGCAGCAGCCTAACCCACTGAGCCACCCAGGCACCCACCCCCAGACAATTCTTAAAAACACCTTAAAAAATAGGACATGTTGATGCTTCAAAGAGTAAAAACCTCCTCATTGTCCATCATTGTTCTCATTGTCCCCATTGTCTTAAACTTTTCTGCTCAAAGTTTTCTATCATTAATAAGTTCTATGTGTCCCACTTCCTGCTGAGCTCTGAATCTGATAAGTTCCCCACCTGTAACATTTGGCATTAAAAAAAATCTTTTTCCATTGCATATATAAATATATAATTTTAATATCTTATTTTGTAGTCTTTTTATTTAATATTTGTTATTTTTTTTAAGTAGGTGCCACGTCCAGCGTAGAGTCCAACACAGGGCTTGAACTCATGACCATGAGATCCTGATATGGAGACCAGAGCTGAAATCAAGAGTTGGACACCCAAAGAACTGAGTTAACCCGGGTTCTCCTGTAGTCTTTTCAACTTAGCAATATAGCATGACCATTTTTCTCCATTACAGAGTATAATTCCACTGTACATGCAAACACAGTACAATGTATCAATCCATTTTCTTATTATTTGATAATCAGGTTGTTCCTCCTTTTTAAAAAAAGATTTATTTATTTATTTATTCATTTGAGAGAGAGAGAGAGACAGAGACAGAGACAGAGAGAGCACAAGCAGGGGGAGAGGCAGGGGGAAAGGGAGCATCAGACTACCCACTGAGCTGGGAGCCCAACATGGGGCTCAATACCAGGACCTGTAGATTATGTCCTGAACTGAAGGCAGACGCTTAACCATCTGAGCCACCCAGGTACTTCTCTACATTTTTAAAAAAGATTGGATTGGGGGGCGCCTGGGTGGCTCAATGGGTTAAGCCGCTGCCTTCGGCTCAGGTCATGATCTCAGGGTCCTGGGATCAAGTCCCGCATCGGGCTCTCTGCTCAGCAGGGAGCCTGCTTCCCCCTCTCTCTCTCTGCCTGCCTCTCTGCCTACTTGTGATCTCTCTCTGTCAAATAAATAAATAAAATCTTTAAAAAAAAAGATTTTATTTATTTATTTGAGAGAGAGAGAGAGAGACAGCATGAGAGCATGAGTGAGGACAGGGGCAGAGGGAGAGAGAGAAGCAGGCTCCCCACTGAGTGGGGAGCCCAATGTGGGGCTCGATCCCAGGACCCAGGATCATAACCTGAGCTGAAGGCAGACGCTTAAACCAGTTGAGGCCCCTAGGTGCCCCTAGTTGTTTCTACTTTTTAAAGTTATAAACTGTAATGTGATGAATATCTTGGTAGTGTAATCATTTGAAAAGTGACTTTTATTGTCGCTATTATTTTATTTTTTCTTATTGCACATATTCAGAAAAAATTAGGATATATGGATTAGAAAAAGAGTAAAATAAAAATCATTATGACTTCACCCATCCATACATAAATCACCTTTTTATATGTTCCAATAATTATTCCAGATTTTTCTAACAAATACATTAATATACTAGTTCTTAGGGTGCTTGGGTGACTTAGTTGTTAAGCATTTGCTTTCAGCTCAGGTCATGATCCCAAGGTCCTGGGATTGAACCCCACATTGGACGCCCTGCTCCACCAGAAGACTGCTCTCCCTTTCCCATTCCCACTGCTTATAAGTTCCCTCTCTCACTGCTTCTCTCCCTCTCTCTGTCAAATAAATAAATGAATAAATAAATAAAATATATGTATACACACACACTAGTTATTTATGGTAACTGATTTCTTCATTATATTTTATTTATTTTAAAGATTTACTGATTTTTAAATTATGTATGCTAGTCATCATACAGTACATCATTAGTGGTTTTTTTTTTAGATTTTTTTTTAAAAGATTTTATTTATTTACTTGATAGAGAGAGATCACAAGTAGATGGAGAGGCAGGCAGAGAGAGAGAGGGAAGCAGGCTCCCCGCGGAGCAAAGAGCCCGATGTGGGACTCGATCCCAGGACCCTGAGATCATGACCTGAGCCGAAGGCAGTGGCTTAACCCACGGAGCCACCCAGGCACCCTGACATCATTAGTTTTTGATGTAGTGTTCCATGATTCATTGTTTGCGAAAATCACCCAGTGCTCCATGCAATCTGTGTCCTCCTTACTACCCATTACCGGGCTCACCCAACTCCCTCCGCAAAACCCTCAGTTTGTTTCAAGAGTCCATAGTCTCTCATGGTTCGTCTCCCACTCAGATTTCTCCCAAGATTTATTGTTTTTTTTTTTTTTTTAAGATTATGTATTTATTTATTTGACAGAGATCATAAGTAGGCAGAGAGGCAGGCGGGGGTGGGGCGGGGAGCAGGCTCCCCATCGAGCAGAGAGCCCAACCCGGGGCTCGATCCCAGGACCCCCGACCACGACCAGAGTGGAAGGCAGAGGCTTTAACCCTGAGCCACCCAGGCGCCCTTACTGATTTATTTTGGAGAGAAAGATAGAGTGCGGTGGAAGGGGACAGAGGAAGAGGGAGAGGGAGAGAAAGTCTTAGGGTAGCCTCCGCGCTGGGTGCAGAGTCTGTCTTGGAGCTTGAAGTCACGACCTCGAGATCACAACCCGAACTGAAACCAAGGGTTGGATGCTTAACCAACGGCATCACCCAGGCACCCCTGATTTCTTTCACTTTAAAATATAGGCGCCTGGGTGGTTCACTTTAAAATAGGGGCGCCTGGGTGGTTCAGTGAGTTAAAGCCTCTGCTTCAGGCTCGGGTTGTGATCCCAGGGTCCTGGGATCCAGTCCCGCCTTGGGTTCTCTGCTCAGCAGGGAGCCTTCTCTCCACCCCCCGCCCCCCCACCTCTCTGCCTACTTGTGATCTCTGGCAAATAAATAAATAAAATCTTAAACAACAACAACAACAACAACAACAATCAGCTACTCCAAATTTGAGAAGTAAAAAAAGGTATCACATTTAGATTTCCAGTACTTAATTTCTAGCACTATTTATATTTCTTGCATGAGTTGTTTGTTCATGTTCACGCATTTCTCTTTTTGAATGTTCACCATGTCCTATTCTTTTATAAAAACTCTTTCTTTCTCTCTCTCTCTCTTTTTTTTTTTAAGATTTTATTTATTTATTTGACAGAGACAGAGATCACAAGTAGGCAGAGAGGCAGGCAGAGAGAGAGGGGGAAGCAGGCTCCCTGCTGAGCAGAGAGCCCAATGTGGGACTCGATCCCAGGACCCTGAGATCATGACCTGAGCCTAAGGCAGAGGCTTAACCCACTGAGCCACCCAGGTGCCCCAATAAAAACTTTCAATGTTTCAGTTTTTTATTGTATTAAGATTCACATACTATTTACTATCTTTTTAAAAAAGATTTTATTTATTTATTTGACAGATAGAGAGAGAGCACAAGCAGGGGAGTGGGAGGTAGAGGGAGAAGCAGGTTCCCTGCTGAGCAGGGAGCCAGATGTGGGGCTTGATCCCAGGACCTTGGCATCACAATCTGAGCCGAAGGCAGATGCTTAATGGACTAAGCCACCAGGCAACCCTAAAATGTACTGTCTTAACTGTTTTTAAGTGTATAGTTCAGTGGCATGAAGTATATTCACATTGTTGTACAATCATCGCCACTCTGAATTTCCAGGATTCTTTTCATCGTGCAAACCTGAAACTCTTTGTTAAAAACTAACTCTCCATCCTTCCTCTCTCCAACTCAAGACCCTAGCAACCACCATTCTTCTTTCTGTCTCTATAAAGTTGACTACTCTAGGTACCCCATATAAGTGGTATCATACAGTATCGTATTTTTGTGACTGGATTCTTTCACTTAACAATCTCCTCAAGCATCATTCCTGTTGTAGCACATGTCAGAATGTCCTTCCTGGGGCATCTGGGTGGCTCAGGGGGTTAAGCCTCTGCCTTTGGTTCGGTCCTGGGTCCTGGGACGGAGCCCCATATGGGTCTCTCTGCTCAGCAGGAGCCTGCTTCCCCTTCTTTCTCTGCCTGCTTGTGATCTCTCTCTTTCTGTGTCAAATAAATAAATGAAGTCTTAAAAAAAAAAAAAGAATGTCCTTCCTTTTTAAGGCTGAAGACTATTCCGTTGTATGTATGTACCATATTCTGTTTAGCCATTCATCCACCCATGAGTACTTGGTTGGTTCCACCCCTCCATTATTGTGAATAACGGTGCTAATAATGAACATGCATGTACAGATACAAGCATATATTTTAGAAACATTTAAGTTTGATGTTTGCCTTTTAATTTTGCTCATCATATCTTCCTAATTTGCTAAGGCTAAATATTTTTATTTTGGTCCGATCCATTGATTTCTTCCTTTATGGCATCTAAAATTGATGTCAAGCTTAAAAAAACCCACCCCCACTTTAATACATAATGGAATACTTACTATATTTTTTCTAGTCCTTTATATATATATGTATACACTTATATTTATAATTCATTTGAACTGTATTTTGTGATGTGGAATAGACACTCCCTCCCCAATGGTTAACTAATTGTCCCACCACCAATTCCCCCACCAAATTGAAATACATATCACACACATCTTTGGGGATGTTTCTGGACTTTCTGTTTGTTTCCTTGGTTTCTGTGTTAATTAAACTGGGAAAACTTAAAGAAAGGATACTCAGGGGCGCCTGGGTGACTCATTTAGTTAAGTGTCCAAACCTTAATTTTGGCTCAGGTCATGATCTCAGGGATTCAACCCCTCCTGGGGCTCCCCTTGGGGCATGGAGCCTGCTTAAGATTCACTTTCTCCCTCTCCCTCTGCTACCCCTCCAAAAGGGATGCTCAAAGGCAATTGGTAGACTCAGAATACCTTTGAAGTTCAAAGACAAGCTGCCAACTTACCTTGTCTGTATGTCCTTCCCTGTTTTCTTTTTATATGGTGCCTCTATGTTGGTTACATTCTTATCTCCTTTTGCTTCCTGTCACTTCTTTAGACATGGTGGAAAGCTTTGGTGAGAATTCTTAGGATATATGCAGTCTTGGTTTTCGTTGAACACTGGGGAAGTCACCTATGGATATATATAATAGCAAATGTCAGTAGCTTTTGGATTTCCCTGCAAACTTTTTCAATACTCCTGGGTATGGCCAACAATCCGTAAGAGGTAGGCAGGCTCTCAGGATCTTCACACTGGAGGCCAGGTTTTCTCTTCTCTGCATGTTTCTCTCCTGCAAAGGATGCGGCTTTTCCTGGTATGGGAGGCAGGTGAATTTGGAGGGCACTCTACAATGTGTAGGCAACCTCTATATTTACAAACATTTCTAAAACTCAGCTGCTTCAAACTAGGCTTGAGAAGCATTTGCTTATGGTGCTGTGGGCCAGACTGGTCTCTGCTCAGCTACAGGAATGTCAGCGATCCTGGGGTGGAAGTAGCTTGAAGCCCGGATGGGCAGCACGCTGGGCCAAGGTCCTACTGTTTTAAATACAGTCACTGTAAAATATTTTAACAATCTGTAGGGCACACCAATTTTCATTTTAGGGAGAGAGATTTAATTTTTATGCATAACTTTCTAGGTAGGTAGAGCAGGGGTCGTAAGGGAGAAAGGGCTCGTCACTCAGTAAGTCCGGTTTCCCTCGAAGTAGAACTCTGAGAACCTGATTTCTCACGCAGTGCTCCCAAGAAACCCGGCTCTTCCGCACCGCTGGGCAGTGACCCGACCGACTGTGGCCTCGGGAGCTGCGACGCAGGAGCGCGCGGCCAGCACCAGCCCCAAGCCAGCCCCAGCCAGCTCCAGGGGCGGGGCCGCGGCCGCACGGGGGAGAGCGCCGCTTGCCGCACCGACAGGGATCCAGGCTGAGTCGCGCCGCGCCCGCCCCGCCCTCCGGGACCCGCGCCGCGCCCCGCGCCCGCGAGCGCGCCCTCCGCACTGGCCTGCGGCAGCAGGACTTGCCTCCGCCTAGTGGCCCGCCGCGGGCAGGGAGCTGGCGGGCGGCGGGGCAAGGCATGGCGGGCCGCCGGGCGCCGGGGGAGAAGCGCTGGCAGCTGGTGCGCTGGTGAGTGGGCACAGGGGGGGCCGCGGGGCCAGGTGCGGGAGCGAACCCGCGCGCCCCGCGCCCCGAGGTCCGGTTGGGCGCGGGAAGGAGCGGGGCGCTGGCCCAAAGTTTCTTCTTGAACTGAGGTTGCGGGGACAGGTTTACAGAGAGGCGCCGGACTGGCAGGTCGTAACCATCCCGCGTCCCTGCGCGGGGTGTTTGCGGCTCTCCCGAGAGGTCGGCACTGGAACCTGGGACCCTGTCCCTGACGTCAGTCTTTGGGGCACCCTACCCTCCTTCCACAGGCTCATAGGCTGGGTTTTCCTCCTTCCTTTCCCCCCACCCCCCAACCTCAGCTTTCTGATTTGTGCCTTGGGGGTCCCCCGCCCACCTCCATTCCTTCTGCTGCTTTGGTCGGGCCACGGAATTGAGCCCCAGGGGCACAACCCACAACCTTCAGCGGCCCTGTTCAAGGAGATAGCCCTGTCTATCTATACAGGGACCTCTAAGGATGGGGCACTTTGGAGTTGGGGGCTCAGAGATGGGGGCTTAGAAGGTGAAGGAAGAGGTCCCTGAGTAGGTGGGTCGTTGCCCCTGCCCCCACCGCAGTCCTGCCCAGGCCTTTGGGTATCAGGTTACCTGACTGCAGGCTGAGCCGGTTTCAGACGCAGCAGCACCGGGAGTCACCTGGGTTGGGCCTATGTCCCCAGTGTCCAAACGAACATTAAGGGCTGCTTTGGCCGGAGGCCTGACCTCTGCTTGGTGGGATTTCGAATACAAGGTAATCTGCTTTGGGAGAAGTCAAAAAAAATCAAAGGAGAATGTCTGGCTGGGGCCCCTCCCCATTCCACATCATCCCACCTACATCAGGACCAGGGAGCATCTCTGAAGTAACATTGTGGACATATCGAACCAGGCATATTCTGTAAATGGAATACAAAGAAGAATAGTATCATCAATAATAACAACCTGAGCTTCCTGCACACTTTATTCTGTCTCCAGGATTGGGGTGTTGCAGTTAGTCTTCATAGTGATGCTCAGAGGAAGGTATCAGCATCCCCATTTTACAGATGAGGAAACTGAGGCTTGGAGAAGGAAAGTGGTTAGTCAAGGCCACCCAGCAAATAAGTGGCCGAGTCAGGGTTTCTGCCCAGGTCTTGCCCAGGGGGTTAACTTCTCCTCTGTTTTGCCTATACCTGGACTATCCCACCCAGCCTGTCTGGACGGCCAAGTTCCCATTGTCAGAAAACTCTAACATGTCAGAGCAGAAGGGGTCATTGGGTTTCCAGCCTGCTCAGCCCACCTTTGCGCTGGGAAGATCCCAAAAATCAAAGTCCAAGTAATCAAAATTGTCATTTAGAAGTGGAATCACTTTTAAAATTAAGCCACCAGTACATAAAACAGATAAAAGTAGAGTTAATCCGCTTAAAGAGTTAGTAGAAAGCTGGCAGTTACTTAGTGTCCTCTCCCTGGTAAGGAGGCAGTACCCCAGGACTGCAGGACCTCTCAGATCAGTGTTCTTAGTTTAATTCCTCCCCCGCTTCATAGAGGAGGAAATAGGAAGTTTTAAAGGGGTAGAGCTTAGATTCCTGGTCTGAATCTCTCTCTTTCTCTGCCCTGATGCTGCCTGATTGGGTTGGATCTTGGGCTGAACCGAATGATGCATGAATTAGGTTCATGCCCTAATTAGGTTTGGGGTTACTTTTCACCCCCCAGGTAAAAGTCCATTGCTGTGAGAAGGTCCCGAAGATGTGGTTTGAGTGGTCAGGCATTTGGTACGGAGCACTCTTGAGGGCAGGACACCCTCTGATCCTCTTGGCATGCTCCCAACATGACAGCCTTGGCCCCTGGTTCCAGAATTTCACGTTGACTTGGTTTGCTTCACTCAAACTGGCTCAAGAGAAAAAGGGATTTATTGGCTTACAGAACTGAGAACTCCAGGGACTTTTCATGTTTCAGGCACAACTGCTCCCAGGCACTCAAATGTCACCAAATAATGCTCTGTGCTCGTCCCTCTGTTTTCCTGTTTTGCTTTTAGTTCTTTGTGGAGTCAAGTGGGCTATCAGCAGCTGTAGGCAGCTCTCCAGTTAGCAACCCTCATGGAAAGAGCTCTCCTTTCTCAGTAGTCTCAGTCTGCCTCAGGATGTCATGTCATTGGCCTGGCTTGGGTCACATGACCATCTTAGAGCCAATCACCAGGATCAGGGGGATGGACTGCTCCCTTTGGCCAGGCTGGGCCATGTGCCCACATAGGGAGCTGAGGGCTGGGGTCACCAGTACCTCAACCACAGAATTTTGAGTGGTAGAGAGGGTGACGAATGGTAAATTATTGGGCAACAAAAACTGATGCAAATCCACAATAAAGCTAAAACGTAAACTAGAAACTGGATAATAATATTTACACAAAACAGGCTGACTGCTAATTTGCTAAATGTGAGAAGTGCTCTTATAAATAAGCTTGAAGGGGCGCCTGGGTGGCTCCCTTAGTTACGTGTCTGATTCTTGATTTGGCCCAGGTGTTAATCTCAGGGTCGTTGAGATGGAGCACCTCATGGAGCCCTGGGTCAGGCTCCACATTCAGCAGGGAGGGAGTCTGCTTCTCTCCTTTTCCCTCTGCCCCTCCCCCCGCTCAGGCTCATGCTCATGCGCGCTCCCCGCTCTCTCTCTGTAAAATGAAAAAATACATCTTAAAAAAAAAAAAACCAAACAGAACCAAAACTTAAAGAGAAAAAAAGATAAGGAAGAAACCACCCCTGACTCCTGACTAGGTGGCTTAAACAACAGACATTTTCTGACAGTTTTTTTCAGACAGTTTTCTGACAGAAAACAGACGTTTTCTTACAGTTCCGGAGGCTGGAAATCTAAGATCAGGATGCCTGCATGGTCGGGTTCTGGGGAGAGCCCTCTTCTGGCTTAGGGCTGGCTGCCTTCTCCCTGTGTCTTCCACATGGTGAGAGAGCATAGAGGCTCTTCTGGTGTCTCTTCGTATAAGTACTCGAATCCTATTGAATCAGGGCCTTACCTAACCTAGTTCCACAAAGGCCCCAGTAGAGTTGTATTGCAGGGGTAGGTCCACAATGTATGAATTTGAGGTGGGGAGTGAGCGGACAGGGACACGAACTCTCAGTCCATAATAGTTACCCAGAAACACTTGGGAGTCTCAATGGTGAATGATTCAGGCTAACACCCTGGAAGCTGGTGGATGCTGCTCGGGGTCTCATTGGGGGAATGATGTCTGAACGTGAAGCAAGGGAGCCCACATGTGGGGATCGCTGCAGAAAGAGCTCATACAGAACAAGGACCTCCCCACAGCAGTGTAGTCTCCACCAGGCTGTGCAGGACTGGTGTTCAACAGTGCCACCTTGTGGTGCTGAGAGCAAGCTCACTAGAGGGCTGTGGGCTACAGTTCTCTCTACATCTGGTATTTCAGAAGCAGAACTGAGGAAGGCTTTGGGGTTTAGGGAGCATTCAAAAGCAAGATATTAAACTTTATAATGTAATAACGGAGGTTGAGGGGGGAGGAGATCCAATCAAATTCTTACCCTAAGGTATAGATATAGTGTGTACCAGTTCCACAGGAAATGAACACATCTGTCGAGCTGTTGAACTCCTTGGTAATAAAAAGATTTTCAGCTGTTCAGATCAGCTACGCTTTTAATGTGCTCATGGTACATAAGAGCAGAGACACATCTAAATAGCCACAGAATATGGGGCAAGGCTTTAGTAGTTCTCTCATAAAATAAAATGCTTCAAGTGATTTTTAAATGTGAAAATCCGGGGCATCTGGGTGCCTTAGTCGGTTAAGCATATGCCTTTGGCTCAGGTCATAATCCCAGAGTCCTGGGATTGAGCCCTGCATCAGGCTCCCTGCAGAGCAGTGAGTCTGTTTCTCCCTTTCCCTCCACCCCTCCACCTGCTTGTGCACACTCTCTCTCTCAAATAAATAAATAAAATCTTAAAAAAAAGTGAAAACTCAAGGCAGGACCACTTTTAATCTTTACCTGTAGTAAGCTGCCATGTTCAGATTTGTGGGAGAATTAAAATCTTTTGAGAATTAGGATATTTTATTATTATTATTTTTTTAGATTTTATTTATTTATTTGACAGAGAGAGACACACAGAGAGAGGGAACACAAGCAGGGGGAGCAGGAGAGGGAGAAGCAGGCTTCCTGCTGAGCAGGAAGCCTGATGCGGCGCTAGATCCCAGGACCCTGGGATGGTGACCTGAACCGAAAGCAGACGCTTAAGGACTGCCACCCAGGCGCCTCTAATGTTCTTTTTTTGTTCTAGGGGCCCATCCGGGTACTGCATTACATTTAGTTGTCATGCCTCCTTAGGATCCTGTTGGCTGTGACAGTTTCTCAGGCTTTCCTTGTTTTGTTTTGTTTAAGATTTTTATTTATTTATCTGAGAGAGAGAGAGACAGAGAGAGAGAGAGAGAGAGCACAAACAGGGGAGTGACAGAGGGAGAGGGAGAAGCAGACTCCCCGCTGAGCAGGGAGCCTGACAAGGGCTGCATCCCAGGACCCTGAGATCATGAACTGAGATGATGGCAGACGCTTAACTGATTGAGTCACCAAGGTGCCCCCTGGACTTTCCTTGTTTTTGATGACCTTGACAGTTCAGGAAGTACTGGTCTTTTTGCAGAACATCCCCCAACTGTAATTTGTTGGATGTTTTTCTCACAATTAGAGAAGAACCCTATGAGTTTTGGGAGAAGGACCACAGGGGTGGAGTGCTGTGTCATCACATCATATCGAGGCTACATACCATCATCAGGATTTATCACTGTTGATATTGACTTTGGTCACCTGGCTGAGCTAGTGTTTGTCAGGCTTCTCCACTGAAAGGTTACTGTTCCCCTCCCTCTTCCCACAGAGTACTCTTGGGAAGGAAGCTACTGTATGAGGCTCACCTTTAAGTAGAGCAGAATTGTGACCTGCTCCCTGGAGGGCAGAGTTTTTACATACATTGTTTGGAATTCTTGTGCATGGAAGATTTGTCTCTTTCTCCCCTTTATTTTATGTATTCATTTATTTGTATCAGTATGCACTCATGGATGTTTGCTCTTATAAAAAGAGCTTTATTTTTAAACTTAAAAAAATGTTCTTTTAAAGATTTATTTATTTGAGTGAAAGAGAGAGAGAGCACACGTGCGAGCTAGCAAGGGGTGGGGCAGGCAGAGGGAAAAGGAGAAGCAGACTCCCTGCTGAGCAGGGAGGCTGACCCAGGACTCAATCCCAGGATGCTGGGATCATGACCTGAGCCAAAGACAGACGCTTAACTGTCTGAGCCACCCAGGGGCCCCCAGAGCTTTATTAAAATAGAATTCACAAATCCTACAACTCACCCATTGAACATGTAAAATTCAATGGCTTTAAGTATTTCACAGAGTTGTGCAACCATCACCATAATCAATTTTAGAACATTTTCATCTCCCTGTAAAGTAGCCTCATAACCATTACCTCTATTAGCTTCCAACGCCCCTCTTACCCCCTCCCCGCAAGCCCACCCTTAGGCACGGACAAATCTGCTTTCTTTATGGATTTGCTTATTCTGGACGTTTCATATGAATGGAATTGTACAGTCTGAGGTCTTTTGTGACAGACTTCTTTCACTTAGCCTGCTGTTGAAGCCTCAGGGTTCAGTGCCTGCCTGACCTACCCCAGTGTTGAGCTGAAAAAAATAACCTGTAAACCTGTAACCTGTAAAGTGCCTGACCGTTTTCTCTTTTGGTGATGGGTTGTGTCCTTCTGGAGGGGTCACCCCACCCCCACAACCTGGGGTCTGCTTCTAGGAGCAGCTTCCATCCTCTCTCTTTTCATACCCTTCAAAATGTCCCTTACAATGCCCCAGGCTTTGGACCCTACTCTCCCAGGGATAATCTGAGAAGCTGCTTCTTGTTTAGGTTTTAATGGTTGAGAGTGGCTTACAGGGTGAGCCTCTGTGGTGTTTAATCTCTCCTTGAGTACAGTTCAACAGGATTTCAGGTACATGGCAGGTTAATGAGGGATGTATGTGGGGATGGGTGGTGTTTCTTCAGAGTGGTCCAATATAGCAAACCCGCTAAGTTAATAAATTGGATCCATTAATAGAGATCACCTGTGTCAGAGCATTCTAGAAAGGAAGCTTCCCCAGGCTGTGATGACTTGGTCGCCGTTGTTGTTGTGATCCGCCGTTGTTGTTGTGACCCTTTGGTGAGGGGTCTGCATGAGGATATTGCAGGGGTTTCAGAGGTGCTCAGACACTATCTTGACACTTAGCAGGAGACAGACAGGCGTGTAAATGACTCATGTAAAGGTGGATAGAGAGCAACGTTTTGATCAAAGTTAAGCGAGGCCTGCCTGGAGTCCTGGCTCTTCCATTCTGGTGAGAGCATTGGGGCAGACTCTTAGAGGCAGTGTGGTTTGAGGGGTTGCAGTGAGGGGGGCAGATATGGGGTAGAGATGGAGGGAGGGCAGTTCAGGTCAGAGCACAGCCGGAGCGAGGGCTCCGAGGTAAGAACAGGCAGGGCATGCTTAGAGAAGGACAAACAGATGAGACAGACAGATGCAGGGGCTCCTATGTGTGATGTGGAGGGGGCTGGGATGATCTGGTGGGAAAGGCTGGAAGGGAACAAAGTGGGAGCACTCGGACTCTCAGGGGAGCGGTTTGGAGGATGCCTGATATGCAGACTCTTAACACTGTGGTAATGTGATACGCAGACACTAACAGTTTTGGGCAGGGGTCTGGGGGCTGGTATGGGGGAGGGAGAGTGTGTGTGTGTGTGTGTGTGTGTGTGTGTATCTGTGTGTAGGGGGCTGGTTAGGAGGACACTGGATGCCACGAGCTGACTACATGTGTGACCTCAGACAAGTTGACTTCCCTCCCTGGCCTCTTCTTCCTCATCTCTAAAATGGAATCCACCCATTCCAAGGGGCTCGCTGCAAGCCTTAGAGGGGGTGGATCTGTCTGTTGTGGGTAAAGCACGTAAGACCTGTGACTTGGTGAAATTGGTGAAGGCTGATGGGGATGGTGGGGAGGGAAAGGGATAAAGATGACCACGTGGCAACGGACTCACTCACATTATTTCATGTAATCCTTGCCCCAACCCTTCAAACTGGGTGTTATCGTCACCCCCATTTTATACGTGAGGAGTCTGGGACTTGGGGTGGACAAATCGCTCATCTACTGTTGGTAAGTGGAATCCAGGCCAGGGTGCCCACAGAGGCAGACGGGGTGCTTGTAGCTGACATGGTTTGCATTCCTGGTTTGCATTACACACAGAGGCACGGGGTGGGGGGTGGTGGTGAGTGAGTAGAGAACTGGGGTAGGGGTGGTTCCTGAGTGGGTCTACTTCTCCTGCAGCCTGTGGACCTGTGTGTGCTTGGTGGGGTCAAGGGCAACCCTAGTATGGTCTATCATCCTGGAAGTGAGGGGACATCACTAGCAGGTTTTGGTTCTGCCACTCTTTGGTCAAGACTGTTCTGGGTCTCCTGTCCTCATCCTGTAAAATAAAGCTGTTGGAACAGATGAGTGACCTCTTGGTCACTAATGACCTAAGACTTCATGATCAGAGGATCAAAAAGATACTTTCTGAAAACATAGTATACCTGTATGGTTCAAATTGAAGAAGGACTATGCAGTGCTCCTCAGCCGCTCAGTTCCCCTTCTTGGAGACAAGTGGTGTCATCAGTTTCTCCCGCAGAGATCACAACAGTGTCATTGAGGACGGAGTCCCAAGGAGTCCAAGGACCAGGAAAGACAAAGAAACTTGTCATCAGGAGAGGATGGGATTAATCAGAGTGGGCTTTCTGGAAGAATCACGTTTTGAGCCGGGTTTTATAGGAGGGGAGTCATCTTGGGGCAGGAAGCATATCACAGAAGAGGGTCATGTCCCAAATGAAAGTCACGATCTTCCCTCCCAAACCTGTTCCTGTCCAGTGTGAATGGCACTGTGGCCAGCTGCTGGCTCCAGCTAGGAACTGGGGAACAACTCTGCTGCCTGTCTCCCCTTCACCCACATCCAACCCATCACCAGGTACAGCTAACCCTCAAGAGTCCTCCCATTTCACTCCACCTCCAGCACTGTCCCCTGATACAGGTCACCACAGTCCCCTCTGGACTCCTGCAAGACCCCTTCCCTGGCAGCCCTGTCGTTTTCCACCCAGCAGCCTGGATGTTCTTCCCCAAATGTCCCTGGGATCATGTGGAGAGTGAAAGGAGACAAGTGCTCTGATGTGGGAGGTCCCAGGATCCATGAAAGCACTCTGCTCTCTCTGCCCTCCCACCCCCTGCCTTCTGGGAACTCCCCTCACCCAGAAGATAGCCAGGCTCATTGGGCAGAATCACAGCAGCTGCACAAACATTCTGCAGTTTGTAGTTTCTCACACCTCTCCCATATTCTATGTGGAATAGGTATGAAGACAAACTTTTTTTTTTTTAAGATTTTATGGATTTATTTGACAGAGAGAGACACAGTGAGAGAGGAAAAGAGGGAAAACAAGCAGGGGGAGTGACAGAGGGAGAAGCAGGCTTCCTGCTGAGCGGGGAGCCCAATGAGGGACTCGATCCCAGGACCCTGGAATCATGACCTGAACCGAAGGCAGATGCTTAACTAACTGAGCCACCCAGGTGTCCCCAAAACATACATTGTTACAATCCCTCTCCCATGCCCCCCTTCACCCAGTTCTCCCTCCTCCCCACCCAGCTAACTATTTTTATTAGCTCTTTTGTTTCCAGAGTTTCTCTCTATAAAGATAAAATATGAGTTCATATTTTATTCCCTCCCCCCACTTTTTAAAAATTTATTTTTTTATTTGAGAGAGAGACAGTGAGAGAGAGCATGAGCGAGGAGAAGGTCAGAGAGAGAAGCAGACTCCCTGTGGAGCTGGGAGCCCGACGTGGAACTCGATCCTGGGACTCCAGGATCATGACCTGAGCCGAAGGCAGTCGTCCAACCAACTGAGCCACCCAGGCATCCCCCCACTTTTATTTTTAAAGATTTAATTTATTTATCTGACAGAGATCACAAGTAGGCAGAGAGGCAGGCAGGGGTTGGGGGGAAAGCAGGCTCCCTGCTGAGCACAGAGCCCAATGTGGAGCTCTATTCCAGGACCCCGGGATCATGACCTGAGCTGAAGGCAGAGGCTTTAACTCACTGAGCCACCCAGGCATCCCCCTACCCCCACTTTTAATATAAATTACACATACAGCTATTTCTTCACTTTTTTTTCCCTCTTAACAATGTATCTTGAAGATCTTTGCATGATAGGGAACAGAGAACACCTTCATTTAAAATATTTTTAATGACTGCACCCTGTTTTTTCCATATGGATGTACTATGATTTATTTAACTGATTTCATACCGATGACTGCCTAGGCTGTTCCCAGACTTTTGTTCTTATAAACAATGCCACAGAGGGGCACCTGGATGACTCAGTTGGAAGAGCATGAGACTCTTGATCTTGGGGTTTAATCTTGGGGTTGTGAGTTTGAGCCCCATGTTAGGTGTAGAGATTACTAAAAAAAAAAAACCTCTCAAAACCAACCAGACAAAGAAACAAACAAAACCTTAAGAAAACAACAACAAATGCCCCAGATACCCTTGTTCACATGCTAGAATCTGTAGATAAATTCTCTGAAAGTGGATCCTTGTACTACAGAGGAACTGCACTTATAATTTATTTTTTAATTAAATTAAAAATATTCTTAAAGATTTTATTTTTTTATTTTTTAAAAGATTTTATTTATTTATTTGACACACCAAGAGAGAGAGATCATAAGCAGGCAGAGAGGCAGGCAGAGAGGGAGAAACAGGCTCCCCACTGAGCAGAGGCTGATGCGGGGCTCTATCCAGAACCCTGAGATCATGACCTGAGCCGAAGGCAAAGGCTTAACCCACTGAGCCACCCAGGCATCATTCCCTAAAGATTTTATTTTTAAGCAATTTCTGTACCCAACGTGGGGACTTTAACTTAGAATCCTGAGATCAAGATTCACACGCTCTACTGACTAAGCCAGCCAGGTGGCCCTGCACTTGTAATTGGGCAAGTGTTGTGAGGTTCTCTTGCAGAAGATTTATACCAACTGACATTCTTGCCGGTAATATATCGTAATGATATATTTGCTCATGTGACTATTTGGTGGTTTCTCTCTCTGTACGATTATAAACTCCAGGGATTAAGTCTCTATTGCTCATCATCATAGATACTCAGTAAATGTTGAACTCATGAATGGATTCACACATCTACCAGAAGGGGGTGGCCAGAGAGGGAGGAACCCATTTGTCCTCACTGTGCCCAGCCCAGCTTCCTCCATTCCTACTGTAGACTCACTTTCCATCCAGACAGTGGCTGAGACCCTGTGAGAGTTTCTGGAAGAAACTAACCCTGACATCTGACTCATGAGTCCCACTCCAGGGCAGCCCTTCTCCTGCTGTGAAATCAAGAAGTCCAGTATCTCAGTCCTATAAGGAGCTTGGAAAATAAACCCTGGTCTAATGCTTGAACCCCCTGCCCAGCCTCTGGTTACATACTTCCAGTGACAGGGAACTCACCCCTTCCAAGTGACTCCTTTCAACCTCAGATAGCTAACATTTATTTATTTATTATTTTAAAAGATTTTATTTATTTGACAGACAGAGATCACAAGTAGGCAGAGAGGCAGGCAGAGAGAGAGGAGGAGGCAGGCTCCCTGCTGAGCAGAGAGCCCGAAGTGGGGCTCGATCCCAGGACCCTGGGATCATGACCTGAGCCGAAGGCAGAGGCTTTAACCCACTGAGCCTCCCAGGCACCCCCAGATAGCTAACTTTTAGAATGCTTCTCCATTGTTGAGTTGAAACCCTGTAGCTGCCTCCTCTTCAGGGTATTCTAACTGAGACCTTGTAGAAACAGGGCTTTCTGGCAGATGAGCAGTGGGGAGATTTGGGGACAGGTACCCCTCATCTATCTTTTTCTAGCAAGCCGAGTGAGCTTTCCAAAGAAGCTGTGCAGAGCACGACCTGCCTATCTCCTCACTCTGTCCTGTCCTGCCCACAGGTATGTGCAGGAAGGACGGTTCCGAATTGAGGAGAGGACACTGACAGCCTTCCAGTGGCTCTACAGCCCACAGCAGCATCGTATCCTCAGCCGTGCCGACCTTGAGTCTCCCTCCAGGTAAAGGGACCCACAGCCCTTACTCTCCAAAGGCCGTACTTATGTAGCTAGCTGCACACAGGTCTGCAAATCTGCCATGGGGACCACTGCCCTCACTGGCAGAGGATCCTCCTCCCAGCGTTCTGGAAAGAGTATGTCAGCCTGGGTGCTAGTTCAGCCTAGAAGGCACAGAGTGATTTGAGGGAGCTCACTGCCTCTGCCTTTTCCTTTGTAAAATGGGTATGATTATCAGGAAGATCATGAGTCTCAAGGGAAATGATGCCTGCAGAGAATTCTAAGGCCTAGGAGTCAGGTGGTTCCTCTTTAAGAGGGAGAGTGGCTGGAAGATTCGCTGGGCAGCCTCCCCACCCCTCCTTGACCTGGGTGGGTGGAGCTAGCTCTGCCTTCCTCCTCTCCTTCTTCCCTCCTCAGACGTCCAGCTGGGAGCCTGCATCTGAGTGAGGGGCTGGGAGAAGAGGGCTTTTGCTGACCCAGATTCCTGCTCCCAGGCTCCTGCCCTCTCTTCCACCACACTGGATAGATGTGACAAGCATTAGTGGTCTCCACAGGGATCCTGGGTAAACCTGCTGTGGCCTCACCCTCTTTCCAAGGCTTTTGCTAGACCTGATCTTGAACTTTCTTCCACATTCCCCCTCAAGGGGAACTAAAGTAGCAGGACCCTCACAGCCAAGAATGAGCCGGCCACACCTCCCTGGGGTAGTTTAAATGAAAGAAGAGTGGAGGTGGTATCATTTGGGGGGGTATGTCATGGGCTGGCCCACAAGAGAACAGGGATAGTGTTCTACCGTTGCTCCCCGGATGACCCCAGGAATAAGATTTAGAAGTTGGTGGGAGACTTCACCTCCTAGATATCTGCCCGCAATCCTGTTTAGCTAAGAGCACTGCTCTCTCTTGTCTCATCAAGCTTTCAGTAGGTATGGGAAACAACGAGTTGGTCTGGGTATCGATCTGACACTCTGGAAGGAGAATGAATTGGATGATGATGTGGAAGTGACAGGAACTCTGGGAAGGGTGACTCGGGCCACCTGGGAACTCTCAGTAGTTAAGGAATGGGTAGTCAGACAAGCGTCCTGGATTCCAGAGGGTGGATTTCAGATAATGTACAGAAAAGACAGAAAATTCGCTGGAGCATGAGGCAAGACTATTAGGAAGGGTGCCAAAATGAAATTCTGAGTGTATATCAGTGAATGCTTGCAGGGGTAAAGAAAGAGGCTGGTGTGGTGTGGGAGAGGCTAGTGACACATGGACAGGAAGGCCACAGGGTCAGGTCACTTGCAGGCAATGTGCAAAACCCTACTGTGTGCCATTCCCCTCTGATATACTAAAGTAGGTTCTCCCTCCCCTTCTCTCCTTGCTTTCAAAGCGCGTGCCATGATCTGACATTCTCTTGTTTGTCTATTTGTTCATTGTCCATGACAACGCCCCTCCCCTGACCATGTAAGCTTTATGAGGGCAGGGCCTTTTCCAGCTTGTTCTTTGCTGTGTCCTGAGGTTCTGTGTCAGAGAAGGAGTTCATGAAGCAGGTACTGGGGGAAAGACAAACAAGGGCAATGCAGGCACAGAACCTGTAGGAAGGCTGGGAGAGAGGCTAGCCTCCTGGACTCCATGACAGGTGGGCCAGTTGTACCTGCCCAGGGTAACAGCAAGGCAAGAAGAGGAGGCTGAGACCTCCTGCCCATTCCGGTGGCCCAGAGCTGACAGAGCTGCTCTGTCTTCTGAGTGGAAGGCCAAGAACGCATTTAAGAGTCACAGGAGTAGAGCTGAGTCCTTGGAGGAGGGCTGCAATCCTAAGACAGGATGGAGCCATTTGGAATAAAATCAGCTCTCATACTTGGGAAGGCTCCATCCCAGGGGAGTTGAAGAGGAGGCTGCCTTACTCTGTACTAATTTCTGTGACAGAATATTAATAGTTAACGTTTTGAGTGCTTATTATGTGTCATGTGTAAATACTTTGTAAGAATAAATTGATTTAATCTTCATAACAAGGCTATGATTTAAGTACTCTTGTTCTCCCCATTTTTCAGATGACTCAACCGAGGCACAGGGGTTAAATAACAGCTAGTAAGTTGCTATGCATGTAACCACCATGCACCCTGCCTCTCAGAGAATAAGGCACATGCCCAAAGGCAGGAGACAGCTAAGGTAATGTCTGTCTTGACAAGGAGGAAATAACTCCAGAAACTGTATATAGGGAACTCAGGATTTGTCCGGGTCAATTTCAGAGTTGATTTCTAAATAGAGGATTTGAGAATTCAGCACGTGAATTCCCTGAGAACCCATCCTGCTGGGAGAAGCTTATTTGCTTTCCCGATTAGTTTTCTAGACTAGAAAGTAGGTTGGTGGTGGCGGAGCAGAAGACTAGTTCTGAGTTTGATGAGTGGGCTGCCAGTGGCTGCATCCTGCTCCACATGGAGAGCTGGTGACATTGCTTGTGGCAGGAACCGGGGCACCACCCCAACAGACAAGATGGCAGACTTGAGATCCACAGTGCCCTGGAGGCTGGATTCCTAAGTCCAAGTCTAGTAGGTACAATTTAACAGGGATGAACGAGAAATTTATTTTGGCCTCCAGTCTTGCCTATACCTGGAGCAAGACAAGGGACTCAGAGGTGTCTGATGGGTTCTGACTGCCTAGAAGCTGGGGTCTAGCCCCATGATTTAGGTTTTAGGAACATGCTCGCATCTCGAGGCTGTAAGAGCTTGGGGCAGAATCCAGGGCAGGGGAAGGAAAGGCCCTGCCATTCTGAGTCTCAGAGGAAGGTTCCTCTAATAGGAAGTTTCCTTCTTCTGTTCATTTGTTTGGCGGGCACGGACTGAGTGCCTTTCCTCTGGTAACACCGTGCCGGGTATGACCCTGGTATGGCTGAGCAGGTTGCATTTCAGGATGATGGATAGAGCTGCTGAAGGGACTCAGACCATGGGCTGGCCACCTCTGTCTTCCTTTCTTCCTTCACCCTGCTCTGAGTCAGGCTTTGGTGTTGCAGGGCCTCGTTGTGAGACAGACAAGGATTCTGCCTCCATGGGGCACATATTCTAGTGGGAGACAGACCACAGACACATAGACAAGAGAATTTCCTATGGCGATCAGTATGCTAGAATTTCCTAAGGCGATCAGTATCCTATGGCGATCAGGTGCTAAAACAGGGCATCGAGAAAGCGTGACCAGTGTGTGTGTGTGTGTGGGGGGGGGTTTGGATGAGGTGGAAGGCCTCTCTGAGAAGATGAGTCCTGGGGCCCCTGGGTGGCTCAGTGGGTTAAGCTGCTGCCTTCAGCTCAGGTCATGATCTCAGGGTCCTGGGATTGAGTCCCGCATCGGGCTCTCTGCATGGCAGGGAGCCTGCTTCCCTCTCTCTCTTTCTCTCTGCCTGCCTCTCCGTCTACTTGTGATCTCTCCCTGTCAAATAAATAAATAAAATCTTTAAAAAAAAAAAAAAAGAAGATGAGTCCTGAAGGACACAAGGGGCAGCCATATGGAGAAGCTGCTGGTGGATGGGGGAAGGGGACACAGGAGATGTGATGGGAGAGTATTGCAGGGGCAGGAAACAGCAAGGACAAGGCCCTAAGTAAATTCTAGAAGCAGAAAGCCACCGTGGCCACAGCAGGGTGATGCTATGGTCAGCAGATAGAAGGGAGGCAGATTTCCATGAAGCTTAAGAATGGCTTTCTAGCACTTAGATTTGCCTGAGGACGGTGTGGGCTGCCTCCTGAGGGAGGGAGCTTCTCATCCCTGAGGTGTACAAGCCATGTTCCAGAGGCCGCCTGGTGTGGAGGTTACCAAGAAAAGGACTGAGGCATCCCAAAGGCTGCCTAGAGGACCCCTTCATTTCTTCAATCCCTTCAACCTCGGGAGTGTCCCTGGTTTGGCGGAAGCTGGGAGGAAGTCTGTGGAGTGAATGAAGGAAAGCTCCCAGGTGCCAGGTGCAAAGCAGGGGCAGTTTCAGGGGTTTGGTGATCCCAGAGGCCTCCTACTTCCAAGTCCAGGTAACACTGTACCTCCTCCCTAGGTCCACCCCACACAAAGCTGGAGAGTAGGAACCTATGGATCTTTCACCACCTCCCTTCCCCACAGCCCCGGGGCCCCACGCTCCAGAAACTTCTGTGGGCTGCTGGGCCGTTCCCTCCTCTCCCCGGGGTCCCTTGGGTGCGCCTGCTCCGCCTCGCGCCTTTGTTCCCGAGGAGCCGCCTCAGGCAGTTTCCTAACGCCGGCGGCGACTAGAGCTTCCAAGCTGCGGGCTCCGCGCTCGGGACCCGCCGCACCCCCCCCACCCCGCCGCCCCCGCCCGCCCCCCGCCCCTTTCTGTGCGCCCCTTCTGCAGGGGCGCAGCAGCGTGCGGGGCGAGCGGAGCCGGGCCGGGCCCCGCCGGGACCGGGGCCTCTGCGCCTCCCGCGGCGGAGGGGAGCTGGCCGGGCGCGCCGGCGCGGGCGCGCGGCTCGGGCGGCTGGGGGCGCGCCCGCCAGGTGTGCGGGCGGCCGCGGGTGGCGGAGGGCGCAGCTTTGTGCGTTCGCAGCCGCCGGCCGGCCGTGCGCGTGTGCGCGCCGCGGTGACGGCGCACGCGGCTGGGCGGGCTGCGAGGGAAGCCCGCCGCCGGGAGGGGGCTTGGGTCGGGATGGAGACAGGAGGAGCCGCCGTTGCGGGCGTACGGGCGGGGTGAGCCGCCGCCGCGGCTGATTGTTGACATTCTGTCCACGTCGAGAAGTGAGCTCTGGGCGCCGTGCGTCGGAGAAGGTCAGTGGGTCCGGGGCTGGGTGGTGATTCCAGAAACAGCCTGGGTCGGGGCGCGAGTCCTGGGTGTGACTGAACGTGAAATCGGGGTGGATGTTGTGAGTGTAAATGCGTGTGTTTGCAAAGAGAAATGCAGCTCGTACGTGTGCGAGCTCTGTGGTGCGGTTCTACAAGGCAATTAAGCGTAATGGGTTCTGTTTGGGAGATGGGGTGACTGTCCCCGGCAATCCATGCGGGTGGGGCATTGCGCACACACATCACGTATCAGAGTGTGTGTGTGTGTGTGTGTGTGTGAGTGAGACGTTGCTCAGCTCCCGTCAAAGTCTTTGGCTAGAGAAGCTGACCGAGGTGGAGGTCAGAGGTGGGGTGTTTACAGGTGGTGGCCGAAGGAAACAGCCAGGAATCCAGGGGGACCCTGGGGCTAGTCTGGGTTAATTTTTTTTTTTCCCCCTCCAATGGGCATAAATCCCGCCCCATCCTCACTCTAACCTGTGCCTGTTGCGGAGAAGAGAGCCAGGATGGCGGGGTGCTGGCAGAGAGGCGTTAATGGACCACAGGGGCAGGGCCGGCTACCAGCCCGCTGTTCATTTCTGGAGGCCCTGAGTGAGGGAGTGTGGCAGAGCCAGCCTTGGGTGGGGAGCTAGGGCAGGTGTGTGTTCAGGGGACCTCAGGACTGTGTAGAGTCCACTTGGTTTTGCCACGACCAGATGCTGCGTGTCTGGACCAGGCTGGCTGGGGGGACATCCTTCTTCCTCCTTATCTGTTTGCTGTAGCTCCCTCTACACCCTTCTTAACCAAAGGGCATTGATATGCAAGTGGGGTTTGGGCTCTGAATGCTGGAGATCTGCCTCCGTTGAGTGGTCCCCTTCTGAGCAGCCTCCCTAAGGGAATAATAGGGTTGTCCTGGGCCGGGTGCCAGGACTCTTGGGTTCTTTTCATGCTTTGCGACACTGGCTTTACCTTAAGCCTCACAAGCCTCAGTTTCCCATGCAGAGGGAAGAACCACCCCCCTCTTTGCTACGGGTTAGGGAGGATTCAAACAGGGGCCAGAGTAGGGGTGGGGTGGGGCAGGGAGGCTGGGAGTGACTCAGGGCTGTGAGGTCCCAGGAGTGATTTCTCCCAGGAAAGTCCCATCACATCTTTGTGACTTGGGCAGGAGTCGGGAGAGGCTCTGTCCTCACCTCCAAGCAGCTGTGTTGGTTTTCTGAGTCCCAGGGTGAGACAGTGTGGGTGTCTGCTAGTTCTGGCTGCTCAGGCTTCAAGAAGCTACCTGAGGTCCCCTCTCCTTTGAAAGAGGTTGAAGAGTGGGGGTGCACTTGGGGGGCCTGTTTGGGGGTTGGGATGCGGGACTGGAGCTGAAGAGCCACAGAAGTTTCTGGATAGAGGCAGATGTTAAAGATGGTAGGGCAGGGCATACCTAGCTGGGACTCCTGCTCAACCTAGGGTGTTGAAGCAATTTGGGGGAGGTGGCTTTAGTTCCAGAGAGATGACCCTCCTCCTGCAGGTACCCTCATACCCTCTTCTCCCTGTTTCCTGTACTTTGTCTGGAGCAAGTGTGGCTGAGCTGCTGTTTCAGGATGACTTGAACCTTGAGGAAAAGGGACCCTGGGATGGATGGTCATAGCAGCAACAGCTGGTTAAGCATAAAGGCCCTGTTGTTACTCAAGCCCGGGTTCGTATCCCAGCCCCACCATCCTCTCACTCTGTCTCCACCTGTGTTCCCCCAAAGCAGAAGCTGAGAGAAAGCCTTGTGTATGGTGGTCTGTTTGGGAAGTGGTCTTGGGAAACAAGGGTGCGGGAGAGGGCATGAAGGGGAAAGAGGGAAAGCGAAGGGCGGCTGTTTGGCTTAGTTTATGGAGCATGGGACTATGGGACTCTTGGTCTGGGGGTTGTGAGTTCAAGCCACATGTTGGATGTAGAGTTTACCAAAAAAAATAGAAAAGGGGAAAGCAGTACAAGGATGAATTTAAAAGAAAAGATTTTATTTATTTGAGACAGAGAGTGAGTGTGTGTGTACATTAGCGGGGGGAGAAGTAGAGGGAGAAGAAGAAGCAGACTCCCCCTGCAGCAGGGAGCCTGACAACATGGAGCTCCATCCCAGGGCCCCAAGATCATGACCTGAGCCAAAGGCAGATGCTTAACCGACTGAGCCACCCAGGTGCCCCAAGAATGCATTTTCTAAATAGATTTATTTATTTTAGGGAGAGAGAGAATGAGTGTGAGGGGCGGGGCAGAGAGAATCTCAAGCAGGCTCTGAGTGCAGAGCCTGGTATGGGGATCTATCCCATGACCCTGAGATCATGACCTGAGCAGAAACCAACATTTGGATGCTTAACTGACTGAGCCACTCAGGTGCCCCAGAGTACGTTATTTTTTTGACCACCAGTCTGTCCTGGGCAGTCTTCTGAGGAGCCTTATGGAATGCATTTCAGAACTGCCCCATTGTGGAGAGAGACAGGGAAGCATTCATCCATGAGCTCTCTTCCCCACTGGACAGGATGACTCCATGGACAGTAACTCCCACATGCCTCCAGGCCACACCTGTGTGAGGCCCAAGTGGGTTCTTGAGGGCGTCCCACATTGAAGCCTCGGAGTAGGCCCCACACAGCCCTTGGTGAAGTTTTGCATGAGGGCCGTGTGCTGCAGCTCCAAGGCTGCAGAAGGCTGGTTGTTGCTGAAGTGGCTGGAGTAAGAAATGGGGCAGAGAGGATTTGAAGCTGCATACTGTATCCAACATGCTGCATGACCTTGGGCAAATACCTGTCTTCTCTGAGCCTCAGTTTTCTTATCGGGGATTATCAGCATTAAATAAGGTATTTATTAAATTTTTGAACCTGGCAATGCGTCCTTAAATGTATTTCTGTATAGTTGGGAAGAACGCACATTGTGGGGAGCTCAGACATTCATTCACTTGAGTGGGGGAGGAGGTGGATTAAGTGACCTCTAAATATGTACCTCCTTCCCCACCCCTGGCCCCTGGCAGTAGAATCTGGGGTTCCAGGGCCAGACACCTGCCCCAGGCAGTTCCTTCTGGAGCTGTGGCCCCATCTCCCAGATCCCCTGTAATGTCCTGCAGTGCAGTCTGTGGACTGGAGCCAGCTTGCTCTGCCCCCGGGCCGGCTGCTCGGAGGTGCCTCTTGCTGGGCTTGTCCCTGGCAGCGGGCAGTGGGACTCGAGGGGTGTGGGCGGCTTGAAGCAAGTACTTGGAAGAGGAGTGGCAGGAGGGCAGGTGCTGGCGTGTGGAGTTGGCAGATGGTGGTGGGCACTGGTCTGGGCCACAGTCAGTGGGGAGTTCAGTACAGGGGATGGAAGAAGGGGAAAGAAAATAGCAGAAAGAGAAGGGAGGGGATGGTCAAGAGTGAGGAGGAGCCAGGCCTGTGGGGCGAGGTAGACAGCCTGGTGCCTGAGGTGGCAGGGACAGGCTGGGCCTCTGGGAGAGCGACAGGGGTTAGCATGAGATGAGGGATGACAGTGGTTGAGAATTAGTTGGTGGTCCCAGGACATAAGCCAGACAGGCTTTGTATTTTAGGGTGGGCATCTAGATTTGGCCTCCTCATCCTCCTTTGCCCCCCAAGGGCTCCCAGCCTCTCTCTGACCATACCACCTGCTCTGGCAGCCTAGATGCTGTCCAGACATTTGTGTCCTGTTGAGGATGTGCTTCTGCCAAGGCTTTGTACCGTGGTGGCCCTGGTGTCCCTAGCCTAACCACTGTTTCTGAGAAACATGCCACCCCCTCAGGGAGACGGCACACAGTGGAGACAGGGTCCAGCTGCCTCGTGCTCATGCCCAGGCAGCTCAGGCCGGCAGCCCAGAGGTCACTGCATCCATCCCTCTGCCTGCGGGCAAGGTCGCACACAGCCCAGGCCAGGGATGTTCAGCAGCCACTATCTTCATTTACAGCCATTTAAAGATCTCTCTGACTTCTGCGATTTGGGACTCCTTTCGTTTTTAATAAATCTAGTAGAAAAAAAATCATTAATGCTGGCGTATCTACCTCCTCCCTTTTTATTTATTATTATTGTTTTTTTTAAAAGATTTTATCTATTTATTTTTCAGGGAGACAGAGCACATAAGCAGGGGGAGCGGCAGGCAGTGGGGAGAAGCAGTCTCCTTGCTGAGCAGGGTGTCTGATGCAGGACTCCATCCCAGCTCCTGGGATCACGACCTGAGCTGAAGGCAGACGCTTTTTTTTTTTTTTTTTAGTTTTGAAAAACATTTTCAGTTGCATTAACTGACTGAGCCACCCAGGCGTCCCCACCACCTCTTCCCTTTTTAAAGAGGACTTCTTTATAGAGCCACATGACTGTCTCTTCTTGCCCACACCTTTCTCTGAGTGCTTTGGTGCTTCTCTAGTAGGAAGTTCTGCTTCATTTCTGATCTTAATCAGTGATGCTGTAGTTGGTTTTTATTTATTTATTTATTTATTTATTATTTTGCTCTGCTTGCCACAACCCTTCAGGGCTTGTGTATAGTTATAAGGGGGATTCCTTTCCACCTGCCACAGGGGCTCCCATGGCAGGTGGGACCCCAAGGCAAGGCTTGGGCTCTGGGGTACTTGGCCTGAAAGCAGAATGTGCTGAGCCCCTGGCCCTGGCCATGCTGGGGTCTCAGAGCCAGCTGGTTTCCCGCCCCTTTCCCTAGTTCTGATCTAGGGCTGGCAGCCTGCTTCCTGAATTATGCTGGGTCTGCTGACTGGGCTCTGCCAGGTCTGGGTCAGCAGATGGCAGCAGGCACAGGCCTCTGGGGGACCTTGCCGATGAGATGACCAGTAGTGAGCAAGACCAGGAGGGGACGGACAGGCGGCTGGGCACAGGGAGCTGTGCACACGTGTCTGGAGGGTACGTTGCTGCGCATCTCTGTATGTGTGTGTCCCTGTGTGCATTGTTGTGCTTTGTTGTATGTTCTTGTGCTTTCCCCTGGGTATGCATGTCGGCCACTCAGTGGGTGCCCTCCAGAGTCCTCAAAGATGCAGGTCTGATGGCTGGTGATACTTGGCCCCAGCATGATTGCCTGGCCCCCTGTGGCTCGTGAGTCTTCTGCCCTGCCATGCTCTGCCCTCTCTCCAAGTTCCTGTCCTTGTACCTCCCTCTGCCTTGAGGGAGTTGCTTCTTCCCCACTGACTCGGGGTGGGGAAGGGGCATTGCCTTTGGGGCAGGGCCTGGGAGGGATAATTGGTGCACCTTCCAGCCTCAGCCTTTGAGCTCTGAACATCCAGTGGCAGGTGGATGAGCCCTGGATTGAGGAGATGAGTCAGGAACGGCTGCAGGGGGTGGACTGAAGCCTGGCTGTATGTGTCAGCATGCTTCAGGGAAGTGTGTGCGTGCCCCACACACTTGAACCCTCCCCCCCCCGCCACCCAGGGGCCTGAGTATCAGTGTGGCCGTGGGAGGCCCCCCCTACTGTCCACGTCCTGGATGCTGTGGCCAGCAGTTTCTGATAGGGAGCAGAGTGGTCTCTGGGGGCTCTGGGCATTCTACGGGGGCCCTTCGCCTCAAGTAATTCCTGTCACCACAATCATTTATATTTCTGGAGCTCTTCCTGAGCCAGGTCCTGGACTATACACCATCCATGTGTTAGCTCCTTGGCTCCTCAGAGCAATGCTATGACGTGGGTTCTGAAAGTATCCCCATTTTATGAAGAAGTAGAGGCTTAGAGAGGCTGGGTCACTTCCCCGAGATCACATAGCTAGTAAGTAGTGGAGCCCGCCAGCTCTGTTCTTTACATTTGCTGCTGTTCCGTTCACTCTTCACAAAGCTGGACAGTTTTGTCCTTGCCGTCTCCCCTTCAGAGTGGCTGTCCCAGTCACCCTCTCCAAACAGGTCTCTTCACACACCCAGGCCCCTTTGGATCCTACCAGTTTTCCTCTTTCACCTCCTCCCTCCCATTCCCCGTGGGGCAGGGATCTACCTTGTTCACCAGTCTATCCTCAGCACTAGCAGAGTCTGGAACATAGCAGGGATGGTCTGAGACCAGTTCCATTGTGTGTGTGTGGGGTGGGGGGTTGTGGTTGTGACTGGATGGGTAAGTCTCACCATATATATAATGAAACAATTTTTGGACACCAACAGGGATAATGAGAATTCAACTTGATTCTGATACAACCCACCCAGAGATAGCCCCGTGTTCCATAGGTGAAGGGTTCAGTCTAACAGAGGCTAGTCACAAGCCCAGGTTGTCCTGTGCTTCTGACCCCTGACAATACAAAAGAGGTTCCCAGGACCTCCTCCTGCTCAGGTTGGGGTAAGTTGTTAGAGCAGCTCCCAAACTCAGAGTTTATTTCCTTACTAGATTACCCATTTATTATGACAGGATGTAAGTCAGGAATGGCAGGTGGAAGAGGTGTGTGGGACAGTGTGAGGGGAGAGGGGAGAGGGTATGCTCTCTCTCCGTTTTCCACATTTTCACCAACCCGGACGTTCTCCCAGCCCTGTCCTTGTGCATGTTTATGGGGGCTTCCTCACATAGCCACAATTGATTAAATTAGCCATTGGCGATTGAATCAGTCTCCTGCTCCTCTCAGCTCTCTGGAGGTCAGGGGTGGGACTAAAAGTTCCAACCCTCTAATCACATGATTGGTTCTCTTGGCAACCAGCCTCCAACCCTTGGTGCTTCTAAAAGTCACCTCATTCACATGACAGGACACCCTTATCACTCTAGGCACTTATGAAATTCCAAGGGTTTGGGGAGCTGTGAGCCAGGAACGGTAGACAAAGACCAAACATGTATTTCTTATAAATCATACTATCTCGGGATGCAGTAAACAAGCACCTATTGAATGAATGAATGAGAGAATGAGTATATGAAGATACATTTGCCTCAAATCCCAGGCTCTCACGCCCTCTGTCCTGTCTCTCAGGCGGGAGAGACCATCGCCGGGTGGCCAGGGGCACAGGCTCTGAAGCTGGCTTGCTGGGTTCAGTTCTGGCTCTGCCTCTCTTCTGGGTATTTCATACTGCATCACAAACTGTCCACAAGCTCACGTCTGAAAACAAAGGCAGTATTTATTTTGCTCCGGAATCTGCACTTGGGGCAGAGCGGTCATCATCTGCGGTGGCTCAGAGCAGGGATCAGAATGGTCTGAAGGCTCAGTTGCTCACGTCTGGCATTTAATGCTGGCTCTTGGCTTGAGGATGCAGTTCCTTACTATGCAGGCTTCTCTGTGGGCTCAGTCTTTTTGTCGCAAAGGCCACCTCCCCCTGTGCTAGTTTGGGTTTCCTCTCAGCACGGTGGCTGGGTTAAGGGGCAAGAATCCCAGGAAAGAGCCAGCAGAAGCTATTTTTGCCTTTTCTTACCTGGTCTCAGAGATGATGCAGTATTGCTCCTGCTGTAGTCCCAGACCCACACGGATCCAGGAGGAGGGAACGGAGATGCCACCTCTCAATGGCGGTGGACAGTGTTCCATGGCAATAAGAGCAAGTGGGATGGGGCTGTATTGTGGGGTGGGGTGGCTGTCTTTGGAAAATATGACCCATCTGCCACAGTTACATCCTAGGAGTGTGACCTTGAGCCAATTACTTAGTCTCTCTGTGCCCCAGTTTTTCCATCTGTAAAATGGGGACAACATTAGCATCTACTTGTTTGGGTTGTTTCTTTAGCAGGGTCTGTAGTTCCACTTAGAGATCCCCGGCCCCAAGTGGGGCATTGGTTCAGGCTTTCACCACGCTGAAGGATCCAGCACCAATTTCCCACCCATCTATGTGCAGTACAGGTGGCACCTCACTGTTCAGAGGCCTCTTGAGGGTGGGTCTAGCAGTGGGGACAGAAGAGGGAACCTTGAGTGGAAAAGGCCTTGCTTGTCTCCATTTGTTGTGTCATCCTTAGTTAGCCGTGCTCCCTTCAAAGGGGCAAGGGACAAGTATTGATAGCAATGTCACAAGACTGGGACTCCAGCAGGATTTCTCTGGGCCTGGGAGGCCAAGCCCCACTAGGACCTCCATCTTTATTCAGGGGATCATGATAAGTACATCGTGAGCATGCTGTGTTTGAGGGTGCGCCTTGCCTCTCCTCTGTCCTCCCTCCCACCTGCCTCCACCTGAGTCACTGTTCCTTTTCTGGAAGGCTCCCTCCCCAGCCCGTCTGTCAGGCCCTGAGGAGGAATCCCAGGGTGTGTTCCTCCCGGCCCAGGCTGGGGCTGCTCCTCAGCTCGGCACTGGTGGGGGCCCAGGAAGAATCTGTTTTCTTGCGCCCAGCCTGGCGCTAGTTCACGTCTAATACTTGTTCTCTCTAGGAATGGCAGACGAGTTACAGGCCGGGCCTCTGGGTTTGAATCCTGTCACTGCCACCCACCACCAGCCCTGTGACCTTGGGCAAGTTCCTTAACTTCTCTCTGGCTCCATTTCCTCACCGGGAGAGAGAATGTGGTTGTGGCCAGGATAAAATAAAGTAGAAAGTATGATGTAACTGGTTCACGGGAGTCTCGAGAAATGAGTGCTGTTACTCTTAACAGATGAAAAAAAAACGGAGTTGGAGGGTGCTGAAGTGGTTTCTCCTCAGCTATATTTAACGTCAGAGTCAGGGCTGGAACCTGTGTGTTCTGACACCAGGCGGTTGTTGCTTATCTCCTTCCTGCAAGACATAGGCTTCCACCAACCCCCAATCCCTTATGCCAGGGGGCAGTATGGCTGCCATCCAAGAAACACAAGCGAGATGCCCCCTTTTCCTACTTGTACTACCCAGAGGTGCCTGCAGAGGGTGCTGATGCCCACACTCCGGCCATTCAGGAGAGTCTCTGCAGGTGTAGGGGAGGCTTGGGAGTGACCTAGCCGAATGGAGAATGGAAAATGGAGGATGAACAGAGTTGGAAGAGGGGGCTCTGTGATCTCCTTTAGAGAGATCTCCTTCAGACAATTCTTAGTGCCCAAGACTTCCTTCAGATAGTTTCAGGACCACCAGAGATAATGGGAACATTGTAGTGGATTTCCTTCCAGTATTCCTCACTGGGCCAGAGCCAGAGCTGTCAGAAGAGTTTGTTAAGCATGCAGATGCCCCGGCCCTAACTCAGAATGATGGAGTCAGGATTTTAGCAGTCCCACGGGCTAACACACATGTAGGTCTATGCTGGGCACCCCTCTGAAGGCTTCATATACCCCTCACCCTTCACCCCTTATAGATGCGGAGTCTGGTCTGAGACACAGAGAAGTTGAAGGACTTGCCCAGGGTCACACTGCTGGTAAGCAACAGTGCTGGAATTTGAACCTGTGTTATTTATTTTTGTTAATTAAAAAAAATTAAAAATAAAGATTTTTAAAATTTATTTATCTGATAGAAAGAGACAGCCAGAGAGGGAACACAAGCAGGGGGAGTGGGAGAGGGAGAAGCAGTCTCCTCTCTGAGCAGGGAGCCGGAAGCAGGACTTGATCCTGGGACTCCAGGATCATGACCTGAGTCCAAGACAGATGTGTAATGACTGAACCACCCAGATGCCCCTGAACCCATGTTATTTTAAGCCCCAGGTGACTCTCACGCCCAGTGCATTTGAAAACCAGTAACTTGGGACGCCTGGGTGGCTCAGTTGGTTGGACGACTGCCTTCGGCTCAGGGCGTGATCCTGGAGTCCCGGGATCGAGTCCCGCATCAGGCTCCCAGCTCCATAGGGAGTCTGCTTCGCTCTCTGACCTTCTCCTTGCTCGTGCTCTCTCTCACTGTCTCTCTCTCTCTCAAATAAATAAAAATCTTTAAAAAAAAAAAAAAAAGAAAACCAGTAACTTATAACACTGGGACTATCCCCTTTCTTGCCTCCTTTTGCTTCCTTTTATTTTTTATTGTTTATTTATTTTTTAAAAAAGATTTTTAAAATTTATTTATTTGTCAGACAGAGATCACAAGTAGGCAGAGAGGCAGGCAGAGAGAGAGGAGGAAGCAGGCTCCCTGCTGAGCAGAGAGCCTGATATGGGGCTTGATCCCAGGACCTTGAGATCATGACCTGAGCCAAAGGCAGAGGCTTTAACCCACTAAGCCACCAGGCGCCCCTGTACTTATATTTTATATTGACTGGAATGGACTCAGTTGTTGGGGGGTAGGATCTTTCTTGAATTTACCCTGTCATTAATTTAGGTCATTTCCATAGTTTCATAGTTATGACAGCAGTGTACAGGAGACCCTTGAAGGTAAAACTTGGCTGATTTTTTTCTCCTTGGGAGGTTGTGGAATTGGGAACAGACTTGCGAGGTCAAAAAGCATGTGTATGAAAAAACAAACCTCTTTGGGGCGCCTGGGTGGCTCAGTTTGTTAAAGCCTCTGCTTTCAGCTCAGGTCATGGTCCCAGGGTCCTGGGATCAAGCCCCGCATGGGGCTCTCTGCTCAGCAGGGAGCCTGCTTCTCCCCCTCCCCTCTCTCTGCCTGCCTCTCTGCCTCCTTGTGATCTTTGTCTGTCAATAAACAAATAAAATCTTAAAAAAAAAAGAAAAAACAAACCTCTTTATTAAAGCATAATACACATACAGAAAGTGTACAGATTTTAAGGGTATGGGTGAATTTCCATAAACTTGATACACTCATGTAAAATGAACACCAGATCCATATTTCCTCCAGCATAATTGTATGTTGGTCTCCTTTGAGTTTTCTTAAGATTAAAGCATAGACTCTTTGCTTAAAAGAAGAGTGGATGGAGGAACCATCTGGAGTCAGGCAGTGAAAGAGAGCCTAGTCTGCTCTTTCTGGGGCAAGACAAAGTTCCCTTCAGAGTAGAAGAGATGGTCCCAGGACTGAGATCAGTGTCTGTTTGAGCTTGAAATAGCATAAGAAGGTTTTATTTTATTTTTAAGATTTTATTTATTTATCTAACAGAGAGAGACAATACAGTGAGAGAGGAAACACAAGCAGGGGGAGTGAGAACATTAAGTGAAAAGTCCCTTCCCCCCAAATTTCTACTTCTGGTCCCATTCTTCAGAGGTAACTAGTGTTGGACCATTGCTTATGTTCCATTCCAAAAATTGTCCAGGCATGTGTAGGAATTTGGTCAAGCGTCCAACTCTTGATTTTGGCTCCGGTCATGATCTCAGGGTGGTAAGGTCAGGCTCATGCTGAGGCTGGAACCTGCTTAAGATTCTCTCTCTGTCCCACCCTTTCCTTCTCCCTCCTTAAAAAAAAAAAAAGAAGAACTTCTCTATTTATTTCAACTAATGAAATCCTACTATATGAGCTGTTTTTTTTTTTTTTTAAAAACTTGAGTTCTTAGATTATATAGCAACACATATATTCTGCCTTCTTTTCAGTGGCTCCATAATATTCCATCTTTTTTTTTTTTAAAGATTTTTATTTATTTATTTGACAGACAGAAATCACAAGTAGGCAGAGAGGCAGGCAGAGAGAGAGAGGAGAAAGCAGGCTCCCCGCTAAGCAGAGAGCCCGATGCGGGGCTTGATCTCAGGACCCTGGGATCATGACCTGAGCCGAAGGCAGAGGCTTTAACCCACTGAGCCACCCAGGCGCCCCCATCTTTTTTTTTTTTTTTTTTTTTGGATTTTATTTATTTGACGCAGAGAGAGATAGAGAGAGAGAGCGCACACACAAGCCAGGGGAGCAGCTGAGGGTCTGGGAGAATCAGACTCCCCACTGAGCAAGGAGCTGACATGGACTCTGGTCCCAGACCCTGGGATCATGACTTGAGCTGAAGGCAGCCGCTTAACTGACCGAGCCACCCAGGCACCCCCATAGCATCCTATCTTATGCTTGTTTTCCAGTATATTTAAATGTTGGTCATTTAGGTTTTTTTGTATTTGCTGTTTTAAACAATGGTGTGATTAACATCTGTATGCATAGATCTTGTCAACTTTTATGAGTTTATATGTGGAATAAATCTCTGAAGACAAAACTGTTGGCACAAGGGGCACCTGGGTGGCTTAGTGGGTAAAAGCCTCTGCCTTTGGCTCAGGTCATGATCCCAGGGACCTCAGATCGAGCCCCGCATTGGGCTCTCTGCTCAGCAGGGAGCCTGCTTCCTCCTCTCTCTCTGCCTGCCTCTCTGCCTACTTGTGATCTGTCTGTCAAATAAATACATAAAATCTTTAAAAACAAAACAACTGTTGGCACGAACGGTGTGTGCACTTAAAATTTTGATAGATATTGCTAAATATCTACACTAATGATGGTAGTCCTGTTTCCTTATATCGTCATACCATTGTCAAGGTTTCTTTTAACCTTTACCATCTGATGGCTGAAAGGGATACCTTGTTATTATTTAAACAACTTTATTTATTTATTTAAAAAGATTTTATTTATTTTAGAGAGAGAGAGAGTGAGTGAGAGAGAGAGCATGAGTAGGGGGAGAGGCAGGCAGAGGGAAAAGCAGACACCCCACTGAGCAGAGAGCCTGATGTGGGGCTGGATCCCAGGACCCCGGGACTGTGACCGGAGCCAAAGGCAGATGCCTAATGGACTGAGCCCACTAGGTGTCCTGTTTAAACAGTTTTAAGTTGTGGTCCATTTGATAGCGGTTCAGTCCACAGCCATGTGTTGTGAGCAGTTCTTTTGGCAGGCAGTACTGAGCAGGTCAGAATAAACCGTGCAGTCAGGGGTCAGGAGTCCGGTTTTCACTAGCATTGCTCTTGCAAATTTTCATCACCGTCTTGCTTTGCAGAACTTGTGCAATGAGAAGTTCAGTCTGGGCCCTGAGAGTGCGTGTGGGGAAGTGATCAGCGCAGCCTAAATCACAGTGCAGATCTTAGATGTGCATTTGTTGCCATCCCAAAGTGTGGATTTCTCACCAATTCGGGTTTGCTGGGTCTGAATGCCATTCCACCCTGTCTTCCTGGAGATCTGTGTCCTTCTCTGCCACTATCCTTTGTCTTCAGTTGGCTTATGAAGGAAGCAGGGGTGAATCTAGCCTCCCCTTTGAGGAAAGGTCAGCGGAAGCCCCTGAGGAGTATGTGGCCTGCTCTGGGCGGTTCAGTGGTCAGGGTGGGAGGAAAGCTGAGCCGCTGCTGGTCACTGCTGGTGCCAGGTCACACCATGTGGACAGGGGAGGATCTAGGCCAAATGACATAGCGCCTGCTTCTCCAGGGGCCTCTGTTTTCTGAGCTTCCCATAACTGCTCATCCCTATGCCTGGAAAAGGAGTTTGTCTCCTCTTTCAGCTCCCACTAGTGGCTGTGAGGACAGAGCTGTCCAAGCAGAGGAAACCCCATGGTCACTCCCTTCCCTCCTGCCCCCCAGGGCCTGTAGACCTGGCTCAGGAGCTGTTGGCAGGGACTTGGACTGCTTCCTCTTCTGATCCCAGCTGGCGTTCTCAGCTCCACATCCCTCTAAAGCCTGGATAGCTGGCTGGGTCCCCCGGAGCTCTGTCCTGGGCTTAAGGCTCTGGCTGGAACTTGTCCGTCACCCGGACCAGGAACACCCACAGGGCTCCAGCACAGAAACCAGGGCCTTGTGATTTGGTGACCCCAAGCTGGCTCTGTGGATGGGGCAAGGAGCAAACTCAGGAGGGAAGGAGCTCATCTTGCCTGGTATGAGAAGGATGCGGGGACTTGCTCTTTCTGACTTTGTCCTTGTAGCTGTTGAGCTGTGCTGTGTTTCCAGGTCCTTAGTTTTCCTGTCTGTAAAATGGGTGCTGCATGAATTGGGCCCTTGTGTAGGTTGATTTGGCCATTGGCACCGGTGCAGGGTGTCATATAGGACAATGACTGATAACTCAGTCTCCAGCGTCCTACCGAACTTGGCTACCATTGTGCTGGGCAAATTTGGTCAAGTTCCTTGATATTTCTGTGCATCAGTGTCCTCATCTGTAAAATGGGGGAAACAGTGATGCTTGCTCAGAGGTTGCTGTGAGACCAAGAGGAGCTAAGTGGTTAGGTTGGCACCGCCCATAGGAAGCTCCCAGATACAGGCCCTGCTCTTGGCTCTCCCATCCCGGTGGCTTGTCCTTGTCTCCATTCTGACGGCTTGGCAGTCTGAGTCAGCGGAGGTCTGGGAGGAAGCTGGGCTGTGCGTGGTGGGGGTAGGAGGGCTGGGCCTGGCTCTCAGCGTGCTTCTCTTTTCTCTGACTCATGGTCTTTCCCAGAGAGTGCATGGACCCCTCACCACCCACCCCCCTACAGAACAGGAACTGTGGTGTCAGAGCAGGGGCGACAGGAAGCTGAGCAGGACCAGGGGAGGTGGCGGGATTGTAATAGATTCTAGTTATAACAGCTCCCGTAATGGTGTGGGAGCCCCGCACTTGATCCTGTAAGCCGTGGTCGCAGCCTCCACAATCCAGAGGGGAAAACTGAGGCCTCCTGGCTTAGGTGACTTGCTGAAGGTCACACGGCTGTAAGCCTCCTCGGGAGACTGGAGCTGAGGAAGGGAAAGTGAGAGATGCTCTAGATTGGCTCTCAGCTCCCTCTAGAGCTCAGAGAGTAAAATATAAGCCATCTGGGAACCTCCCTTCTCTGTCTCTGGGCCCTCACTCTGAGGAATCAGGAAGGCATGGAGCTGTCTGGACTCTCTAAGATTCCCGGATCTTGGACGCTGTGAGTTCTGTGCTCCTTCCTGCTGATGCCGCCAGGCCATTGCTGGTCCTGGGCCTGGGGTCTGAGTCACAAAGCGCCCTGTCTTTTGTGGTTACCATGTAAGAGACCAGAACCCCAAGTAGGAGAATCCAGCCTCCAGGTGGCCCCAGCTGGGGCCTTGAAATGCTGCTTCCTGTCGGGTCCCTGGGCTGCACTGCTGACCTCCAGATGCTTGGGCCTGGGCCGTGGCCTCTCACCCAGTGTTTGCCCAGGTGTCTCTGTCTACTAGGAGGGCCTGCGCGTGAGAGCATCTCTAGTCTGCCTCTTCCCCCAGGTGATGGATAACATGAAAACAGGGTCACGTGTGTGCACAGGTGAGACTAGCTGACGGGTGGTTGGAAGCGACCCAGCTTGTTGGGATGACCCCACTTCATTCTCTACCACATGAAAGACAGCACATGATGGGCTCCAGTGATGGGTTCGCTATGATCTCCCTCTAATTGATTAAAAAAAGGAAGTAATTTGCAACAGGAATTGTGTTATTAGTCACCCGTGTGGCACCCAGCCCCAGCTCTCACCTGGCACTCTCTGTACGCGGAACCGTGGAGGGCCTAGAACTGGAGTTGGCGTGGGGAGGGGTGGGCTGAGCGGCCCGCTGGCTTTTCTCGCCTGCACCCCTGCACCCACCAAGCTCTTGATCTTAGTTGGGACTTCCTCAGTGGAGAGTGAGAGGAATCCAACTCCTGTTTGCTTTAGGAATAATGGGATATATGTCAGGCCCTTGTATGCCCAGAGGCTGGCTGCTCCAGGAGTTTGATGTTCCGAAGACCTGCTTTCTCCTGTTCTCTCTCCCACTCTCCTATGTACTGTGTGTCCATCCTGTGGTTTAGCAGCCTTGGCAGGAGGGGGCTGTGCTCTAAGAGTGAGGTCTGCAGAGTTCTCCTGTCCACTCCTGAGTGCGTCACTGTGGCCGGCAGGGCAGGCACCCTGGTTAGCTGGGCTGGCCCGGGGCTCCTTCTGGGTGTGCATGGGGCACAGAGCTGTTTTACCCAGATGGAGGCCACATGGACGCGGGGCCGGCAGGACCCCAAGCGTTCATGCTTTCTGTCGAGCAGCTCCTGGGTATGGGGTGGGTGCAGTGTGGGGAGAGGTCTGGATGTGGAGTGGACATCCAGTGGGAAGCCATTGGTCTGGTGCAACCCCAGACGGTGGGCCACACCGTCCTTCCTTTCCTGGTGAAGGCGGGGGACCAAGGACTGCCAGGCTTCTGCTGAGAGGCCAGCTGCCTTCAACGAAAGGACCCCGTACTTACCGCTCATGGATCAGAAGTGGGCTGGGCCCTGAAGCTGGTCCTGTGGCCCATCTAGGGGGCTACTCGCCACCGGTGTGGCCTTTCCTGCTGTGGAAGCGTCCAGAAAATAGAAACACCTGTGTCCTTTGTCTGTGACCTGGGGGTGGCCCCACCCATCTGACGCCCAGAGTGGCGATGGGTCTCAAACAGGAAGCTGCGGGGAGGGTGGGCCAGTGAAAAAGGCCACGGCAACTGTATTTCCCTTTCTGCACTGCTTGAGGGCAGGGCAGGGGCCTGGTGCCCGGTGCCCGGCTGTGGTCCCTCCCACTCAGGCCGGTGCTAGTGGGTGTGCCGCACCCTTCCTTGGGCTGTCATTAGTGAGAACCTACTGCATACCCCGCACGGTTGGCATGGGTGCACGCAGAGCTGAGTTCCAGCAGGAAAGAAACCCACTCGCCCACATGGGCCACCCTCCCACCCCCACTATCACCAGCATGAATGGTGACCCCGCTGACCTCTGTCTAGACCCTTGAAGGGGTCTGTGCCTGTGCGTGGGTATGTGGGCGTGTGTGCAGTCTGAGTGTGTGCTTGGGCATGTGCACATGGGTCTCCCTCCCTGTGTGAGCCTGTGTCTTGTGGGGAGTTACACAGACACGAGATCTACACGCAGGTACATTGCAGGCGTGGGGCTCTTCAGCTGGCGCGTGCGGAGCCCTGCGGGAGCAGGAAGGCAGCGGTCCCGTCTCCTGCAGCTCAGGGGAGTGGGTGTGAGTGGCCTGTCTGCAAGGCTCCCGAGCCTTCCAGCCAGCTTTCTATCTCCCTCATAGGCACGTTTGTGTGTGCCTGTGCCTCGCCCTCCTTTGGGTTCTGGGAAGCTGGGGCTGTGTGGGACTGAGCTGCCAAGTCGGGCTGTGGTGCAATCTGCCCGCCGAGCCCCTTCCGGAGCTGCGGGTTCCTCTGGGCGTGGGGAAGCTGCCCTCTGCGAACTCCCCTGCTGGCTGTCTCGGTGCCTCCTGGGGGGCAGGACACACCTCCCAGCCCTGCGGCCTCACCCACAGGAAGTGCTGGGCTTGGGGGGCAGGCGACAGGGGAGGTGCCACACCGGGTGTCCCGCTCTCAGCCTGTGGCCCCACCGACCCGGCTGTGCCACGGCCCTTTTGCCAACAGCCCTGGGGACGTTGTGGGGACCGGGGCCCCCTGGCTACAACCATGTTTCGCAGGAAGCGCAGCGTCTCCTTTGGGGGCTTTGGATGGTAGGTGGCAGAGGAGGGTGGCCGCAGGGATGGGAGCTAACCCAGCTGGGAAGTCCTGCATCTGCTGCGGCCGCCTGGGGGGCGGTGGTGAGGGGACTCGGGTTGTGCCTGAGACCTGTGGGGAGGTGGGTGTTTGAGATACAGGGGCAAGCTTCTCCTTGCCGTCCCTGGAGCAGGATCTAGGGGACCCACAAGGGTGGATCTAGCTCCACAAGGTTGGAGCTGGTGCCAGCATGAGCTCGCCGGAGGGGTGGGGTTGAATGTGTCTTGTCGTGTGCTCCCGTGTGTGTGTCGGCGCCTCTGTGATGATTGTGGTTGTGTGCGTGCTTGAGTGCGGCATGCCTGCAGCTGCCCGTTGTGGTGGCCGTGTATGAAGCGTGTGGCTGGCTGCGTAGGTGTGTGTGGCGTGTGACCACGTGTGCACTCTGCGTTTCTGAGCAGGTGTTGGCTCCTCTGGTCGTCTGTAGCTTTGTGTGCTCCTGTCCGTGCGTGTGTGCTATCTGCATCATCTGTGTGTGTGTGTGTGTGTGTGTGTGTGTCTTTGTGATGGGGGTGTCTGTGGCCCACTGGACCACTGTGGGGGTGAGCTGCGAGGGACGGGCAGGGCTGTGTCCAGATATCCCTCCTCCCACCAGGGGCAGCCAATCCCAGATCCATCTGAGCTTGAGCTGCTGGCTTTGTGCTCCAGCCTCTTGTCTGGTCCTTGAGGCCACTAGGCTTCCATGCAGAACAAGGGAGAGGCTCTTCCCTCCCCAGGGGGCCAGAAAATGGAGAGACTGAGGTCAAAGACTTGTGTCTGGTTACCAGCTGTTGGAAGCTTCTCCTCAGCTGGGGAGCGGGGTCTCGTGGTTTTCATTATCGGTTTCCTTTCAGCTTCTGGGCCTGGGGCGTTGTCAGAGGAAAGATTCCCACTGCTGCAGGGAGCGTGGCTTGGGGTGCCCTGGTATGGAGCCTAGTGGGCCAAGTAGGGGGACACCGAGGCAAGGGAGAGAAGGAGAGGCCGCCAGGGCTGGGAAGAGATGGGCTCCGTCTGCTCTTCTGGCTGGTTACGCTTCTGTGTGTGTACAGACTTTGACTTTCCTCTCCCTTCTCTCCAAAGGCACTTTGCCATCTGTCCTCCGGCAGGAAGGAGTTGCGGGTGCTGCGTGTTTGGCAGATGGGGAGAATGAGGATGACATGGTGCTAGGGCTGGCACAGGGCAGCCTGGGGCCTGCTCATGCCCCCCCCCATGCCCCCTCCCTCCCCTGGGGCCAAGGGGTTGCTGTGCTGAGTGTGGGCTCTGGGTTCAAATCACCTCATCTGCTTCCCAGTCAGGCTGGCTGGGATCACTACAGGGCGGGGCTCGGGCCATGAGAGGCTTTCTGTCTAAGAGCCATGCTTCTCTGGGAGGAGTGGAACAGACCAGGAAGATGTGTGTGGCACATCGTGCATGCTCAGTTCACGCTTATGGAGTGACTATGTGACACGTTTTTTTGCCCATGACAGGCATCTGGTTATCGGCCTCATTGAGTTTGAGGGGACAGCAGGGCTTCCTGGTGGGGTTGGTGGGTTAGAGTAGACATCATCTGGGGGTACCTGGGTGGCTCGGTGGGTTAAACCCTCTGCCTTTGGCTCAGGTCATGATCCCAGGGTCCTGGGATCGAGCCCCGCATCGGGCTCCCTGCTCAGCGGGGAGCCTGCTTCTCCCTCTTTCTCTCTGCCTGCCTCTCTGCCTACTTGTGATCTCTGTCTGTCAAGTTAAAAAAAAAAAAAAGACTTTAGAGTAGGCATCATCTGGAGATGGACACCAGCTGGGAGGGTTGGAGACTAAAGGGCAGATTTCTGGAGCCGTGGTCTCTTCCAGACTGTGACCAGAATCTCAGGGGGCTGGTATTCTAGAAGCTCTATTGGATGTCAGGGTGGAGAACCAGTGGCATCAGGCGTGGACATGGTGAGGAGAGGGAATGGGGTGGGGTGGATGGGCGGTGGGGAGGGGGAGGAGAGAAGGTGCCAGGGAGAATCTGGGGAGTCTGGCTTTCTGAAAGAGAGAAGCCCAGTGACACAGGCTGCTGCTGTGTCTGTAGTCTCAGTCCTGCCAAGGCCATTGGTCCTGCCCTCCCAGGGCCGCACCCCAGCGTGAGACCCTGTGGAGAGACTGCTGACTGGGTGTGGGTGTGGGTGTCGAGCCTGGGATTCCTGTGACCCACAGTGCCACCCGGTGGTGGGTGATTGGGTTAAGAGGGCGCCACACTAGAAGTCCCGCTTCTAAGTGCTTCCCCCGCCCTTGACTCTGAAGAACTCAGGCAGGTCACTTCCCCTCTCTGGGTCTCAGTTTCCCCATGGGAAAGTGGGTGGTTTCCGCCTTATCCACAACGGAGGGATGTTGTAGCAATTAAAAGAGATTCCTCCAGAAAAGAGTGTAAGGGCTTGTTATTGGGGGTTACAATTAGGTAGCTCTGGGCTACAAATTTTACAGCAGAATGTGGGGATCTGCCCCTGCAGTCACCCTACCCCCATCTGGTGGGCAAAATGGGAGAAGAGGAATGTCTGCATGCCAGAGGGATGGGGCCTCATGAGACCCTAGGGGACCAGTTGTGGAGGCTCCATGAATGGGGCCAGGACACAGTGAAGAAGCTGGGAGGGACCTGGGTCAGGAGCCTTGGGTTGTGGCTTGTTTTGCTGCTGGGAACCAAGATCAGAAGGTGCTGGAAGTTTACTCAGAGCAAAAGGATCTTGCTTCCCAGCTCAAGGGCTTGGTGCTGACTTGTGATTGCTGGGGCAGCTCAGTGTCCTCCCCGTCTGGCCCTGACACTGCTCCCATTCCAGCGTTGCCCCATAGGAAGCCTGTGGCAAAGCTGAGCTGCCTGGAGAGGGTGGCTGAAAGCATCCTGGATGTGGCACTAATGGTCATGCTGACATGGCAGTAGTGGTGACATGGGGTGGGGAGTGTGGTGACGCCGAAGGTGATGACACGGGGTGGTGATGGTGACACTGATGGTGATGGGGACATGGAGGTGTGGTGACACTGATGGTGGTGACAAGGTGGTGTTGATGACATGGGCTGGTGGTGACACGGCGGGGGTGACACTGGTGGTCGTGATCCCTAAGCAAGAGGAGACACTGACAGTGGGAATCTCGCCCACCTTTCTGTCTCTGCAGAGAGGAGGGGGACTCTTTTACCAGCCATAAGGGCTGGCATATGCAGAGGGTAAAAATAGAAGCTTAGCAGTTCTGCCTTGTCTTCCAGCAAGGGTGGGTGCAGGCCGGGGTGGAGGAGCTGGCTGCCAGGACAGTCTGCCGTGAACGTGATCCTCTCTGCTCTGAACTCCATGCCCGACAGATTATACTTGCCCATGCATCCTGGAGCCTGCTGTTGGGTTTCTGTCTCAGGAGTGGGGTCTGTCTCCTCTCATGGACTGGCAGCTCTGGGAACAGGGCATGGGGAGGGGTCCCTGGTGCTGGCATCTTTTCAGAGCAGAAGCCCAGGAAGTATTGTGTTGAACGCCTAGGTGCCAGTGACCGATGGAGCTGGCTTGCAGTCTTCTCTTGTGGAGTGGGGGTAATGAAGAGAAATGCCATCTACACAGTGCTTGTGATCTCTGGGTGTGGAGCCAGAACCCGGATTCAGACTGGGCCAATGATGTTATCCTTCTGAGCCTCTGTTTCCCCATTTCTAAAATGGGAGGAATAGCAGTACCTGCCTCACAGGGTTATGTGTGGGTCCAGCCCTCCTTCCTGGGCTCGAGGAGAGCTCCTCTGTCGAGCAGTGGTTGTCCTCTGAAGGCCCCTGTTGGCTTGGTGGTCTGGACTGGCCAGGGACCACCTCCCATGCATGTACTGGGTGGGAGCCTTCAGCCTCAGCACTGACCAAAGCCTTTGCTTTTCTCTTGGCAGGATCGACAAGACCATGCTGGCGAGCCTAAAGGTCAAGTAAGTAGCCACTTCCTGTTATGTAGTGATCAGAGATGATGGTAGGCCAGAGGTCCTCTGGGGACCTCATTTCGCCCTCAGTTGTGGGAGACATGAATGGGTCTGTTGTGTTTGTCAGAGTCTCCATCTCAGTCTTAGGGGTTTTAGGCTGGAAAGGATGGACCAGGCACTTGATTTCTGGGGCATCTGAAGAAGGGAGATGCTGGACTGGAAACAGCAGGGGCCAGATTGATGGTAATGTGTATAGCAGTGCCTTCTAGGCCACAGCTTGGGGGTGTAAGAAAGATAGTTATATTTCCTATTGTCTTGATTATTATGTGAAGCCCCAGTTCCATCGGGCTTTCTAACATTCCTGCCTACCTGGAAAATTGGGCCACAGAGTTCTAGAACTTCATGGAACACCCCAGTGTGTGTGCATGTGCATGTGCTCGTGCACGTGCGTGTGGTCAGTTGGTCATCGGCTCATCTGTTACCAGACAGATGTCATCCTGTGAGCTCGGTCCTGGGTGTCTCAGATCTGGGGTCTGGAAGTTGTCTCTCGTGCTTGGCCATATGTCTGCTCCTCTGTCTGGGAAGCCCTGAGCAGACACACCTCTCTCCTCTTCCATCACTGTCTTTGCTCCTTTTCCAGGTGTTTCTGGGCAAACCATTTTGTTTGCACCCTGACCCCCTTTCCCCTTCAGACTTTAACAAAATCATCTTCCATCTCCATCCCTTCCCTGGGTAGTGAGTGACCAACCATCTGCTCTAGTTGAGTGAATTGAAAAAGAGGGGAATTCTAGGAGGGAAAATATAGCATTGGTCGCTAGCCCCAAATATTATCCTGCCATATGTGAATTAGCTTGTGCATGAAGAATTCTTCCAATGAGTGTTCTCCTTCAGAGGCAGCTTTTCCTGCTTGTAACCCTCCATCTCAGCTGAAAGATTTTCTGGGCCAGCTGCCCTCTACGTGCCATCTGGTTGCTAGCATTGGCTGTGTAGTCCCTGGGCACAGGTTCCAGGGCAAGGCAGAGTTGCTCTTGAGGGTTGGAATACAGGGCATGAGGCTTCCCACTTTGGACTGTTTTGCTCAGAAGGGTGATGGTGAACGGTTAGCAGGGTAGGAGTGCATACAAACAGAGCATTCTGTCTCTTTGTAGAGTTGGTGACATAGGTGCAGCGGGAGCAGTCTTGGAAGACTGCCAGGAGGAGGTAGCTTCTATGGCAACTCTTGAAGATGGGGTGGGACTATGGGTATGTCTGTTCCTGTGCTGGTTGGCATGGGGTGTGTGTGCCACAGTGCAGCTCAGTGTTCAGGGCAAGTCATTCCTGGGCAAGACATTTAACTTCTCCAGACTTCAGGGTTTATATCCCTTGTCGAGGGGGCACAATGGTGTCTGATTTCCTAGAACTTCTTATCTATAGATTGAATGGGATGTAGGCACGAAGCAGGATTACTAAGGGGCCCGGAGTGGTAGGAGTGTTTCTTTTGGTACTGTTTTAGGTTCCTAGTTCAATTTCACAAGTGCTTATTGAGGGCCTATTTAACTGGTAAAGATGATGTATGTAACCTGGAAGGGAACTGGTAACAAGGTGGCTGGGGACACCGGCCAGTGGTTGTGATCAGGACCCTGGTGGGTATCTGGGGGACAGTTTGTGTGCTTTAGTCCTGGGGAGATGGTGTTGAGATGATTGTTTGGGACAGTATGTAGGACTGTGTTCTTACTTGTGCCTGATTAAGAGTCTTCTGAGTATAAGAAAGAAAAACTCAGAGTAACCAGGTTAAGCAGAAGTTACAGAAAAGATCCCAGGGTGTCTCGGGGAACCCAGGGGAGGAGGTGGAGCTAGAGTTCAGGAGAGGTTGAACAGGAACTGGAAACCCTCCCCATCAAAATCCCAGCTGGCTTCTTTGCAGTAACTGCTAAACTGATCTTAAAATTCATAGGGAAATTTAAGGGTAATTTGAAAAGGAAGAACAAAGTTCGAGGACTCTACTTCCTCATTTTGAAACTTACTACAAGTTTACAGCAATCAGGACAATTTGGTACTGGTGTGAGGATAGCCATCTAGATCAATGAAGTAGAACATAGCGTCTGGAAATAAACCCTCACATTTGTGGTCAGTTGATTTTCAACAAGTGTGTCATGACTATTCAATGAAGCAAAATAGTTTTTCAGCAAATGGTGCTGGGACAACCATATTCACATACGAAAGAATGAAATTGAGCTCTTCTCTCACACTGTATACCAAAATTAACTTAAAATGGATCAAAGACCTAAATGTAAAAACTAAAACTATGAAGCTCTTAGAAGAAATCATAGATGGAAATCTTCATGACTTCGAGTAAGGCAATGGTTTCTTAGATATGATACCAAAAGCATAAGTAACAGCACCAACAACACATTGATAAATTGAACTTCCTCAGAATTAAAAACTTGGTGTTACAAAGGACACTATCAGGAAAGTAAAAAGACAAACCACAGAGTGGGAGAACATATCTGCAAATCACATATCTGGTAAGAGACTCATACCCAAGATATATAAAGAACCATTTCAACTCAGTAAAATAATACAAAGACAACATATTTAAAAAAAAATGGGCAGAGAATGATGCCTTGGGTGGCTCAGTCAGTTAAGCGTCTGCCTTTGGCTCGGGTTACGATCCCAGGATCCTGGGATCGAGTCCTACATCGGGCTCCCTGCTTCTCCAAGGAAAGTATATAAATGGACAGTAAGTACAAGAAAAGATGTTCAGTGTCATTAGCCATAAGGGATATGCACGCCAAAGCCACAGGGAGCCACTCTTTCACACCTACTAGAATGCCTATAATCAAAAAGAAGATAATGGCAAACATTGGTGAGGGTGAGGAGGGAATGGAACTCTCATACGCCACTACTGGGAATGCAGACTGGTGCAGCCACTTTGGAAAATAGTCTGGCAGTTTCTCAAAAGTTTAAAGGTAGAGTTTCCAAATGACCAGCAATTCCTTTCTTAAGTATGTATCCCAGAGAAATGAAAATATATGTTCATAAAGAAACTTGTAACACAAACATACATAGCATTATTTTCCCCCCAAAGGTTTTGTTTATTTATCTGAGAGAGAAACAGAGAGCAGAGGGAGAGGGACAAGCAGACTCCTGGCTGAGCAGGGAGACTGATGCGGGGCTTGATTCCAGGACCCTGGGATCATGACTTGAGCTGAAGGCAGACACTTAATCAACTGAGCCACCCAGGTGCCCCTCCCTGTTCATAGCCTCCTTAATAATAACTCAAAGTGGAAACAACCCAGGGTGCCTGGGTGACTCAGTTGGTTAAGTGCCTGCCTGCCTTGGGCTCAAGTCATGATCTCCTGATCCTGGGGTCAAGCTCCACACTGGGCTTCCTGCTCAGCGGGGAGTCTGCTTCTCCCCCCACTTCCCACTCCCTCTGCCCCTCCCCACTGCTTGTTCTTTCTCTCTCTCAAATAAATAAATAAAATATATATATATTTTTTACTTTTTCCACGTTTATTTTTGTTTTATGTAACTTTACTGTAGCTGCAAATATATACTCTCCTAACTGAGCCAGTTGGGTTTTTTTTAAATTAATATATAATGTATTATTTGTTTCAGGGGTACAGGTCTGTGAATCATCAGTCTTATACAATTCACAGCACTCACCACAACACATACCCTCCCCGGTGTCCATCACCCAGCCACCCCATCCCTCCCACCCCCCTCCACTCCAGCAACCCTCAGTTTGTTTCCTGAGATTAAGAGTCTCTAATGGTTTGTCTCCCTCCAGGGTCCCATCTTGTTTCATTTTTCCCTCCCCGCCCCCCACGACCCCTCTACCCTGCCTCTCAAATTCTTCATATCAGAGAGATCATATGATAATTGTCTTTCTCCGACTGACTTGTTTTTCTTAGCATAATATCCTCTAGTTTCATCCACGTCATTGCAAATGCAAGATTTCGTTTCTGTTTTTTGTTTTGTTTTTTTGATGGCTGCGTAGTATAAATAAATAAAATCTTCAAAAAAAGTGAAAACAGGGGTGCCTGGGTGGCTCAGTGGGTTAAGCCACTGCCTTCGGCTCAGGTCATGATTTCAGGGTCCTGGAATCGAGCCCTGCATTGGGCTCTCTGTTCAGCAGGGAGCCAGCTTCCCCTTCTCTCTGCCTGCCTCTCTGCCTACTTGTGCTCTCTCTCTGTCAAATAAATAAAGTCTTTAAAAAATATTAAAAAAAGTGAAAACAACCCAGACATTCATCAGCAGATGGATGGGTAAACAAAATGTGACATATTGGTACAATGGCATGTTGTTTGACCATTGAAAGAAATCTAGTACTATTTCAGTATATGTGCTGCCAAAGCGAGCACGAAAGAAATCTAGTACTAATACATGTTACAACAGGTGAAAGTTGAAAACATGCTAAGTGAAAGTCACAAAACACGACATACCGCGTGATTCCGTTTATATGAAACGTCTGGAATAAGCAAATCTGTAGAGACAAAAAATAGATTCATAGTGTCCTAGGGCTGGGGAGGTTGTTGGGGGCGACTAAGGGGAATGAGGGCTAAAGGATACAGGCTTCTTTGTGGGGTGGTGTAAGTGCCTCGGGCCTAGATAGTGGTGACAGCACCGCCAACTTTGTGAATACACTAAAAGCCATTGAATTGCACAATTTAAAACAGTGAGTTGTATGGTACATAAATTACGTCTCAGTAAAACTGAAAAAAGAGGGAGCATCTTACTGGCCCAGCTTGGGTCACCTGTGTATCCCCGGTCCAGTCAGTTTAGCTGGAGAGATGGGGTCTTACGGATAAGCTGTGGTTGCTGTGGTCATCTCTCTCTGTGGGAGGGGTTAGTTCCCAGACAGGAAGAGTGGACTGTGGGATGGGCAGACACCATAAAGTGTTTTGTCTATCCACCCCTGCTCCCCTGGCACTAAAAGGGAGCTCAGTACCTGTTCATCCATCCTTCTTCCTCCCCCATCGATAGCACCTAATACAGAGTTCTGCCTGGAAGCCAGGATGTGGCTCTGCTCCCTGACATGACCCTTAGGGAGCCTGCTACCCAGGCTACAGCTCTCCTTGGCCCCAAGATGCCACTTTTCCTCTGCGTCTGCTGGGTGAGACATCTTTCTGTCCATTAGTGTAGCCCCAAACACCCCCTGGAGCCAGTTGCCTTGGCTCCTCCTCTAGGGACCTGGTCCTTTCCACACAGTCAGCCGTGTACCTCCTGGAGGTGTCCCTGAACCACACGGCTCTGAATGTGGGGGTTCTGGCCCCAGCAGTGTTGAGCATGTATGTGTGCTAAGTTGTCACACATTGCACAGTCTCCCTGAGGTTTCATGGCTGCCTCCTGAAGCAGCAGCCACTGCAGATGAGAAAAGGGGGTCTCTGAGAGGTTAGGACACGTGGTTAAAGTCGTGGGCCTAGGATCTGAATCCAGGTCTGTACTAATGGCTGGTTTAGTCTTGGTTGGAGCTGAGTAGTTCTCAGAACCTTCCCCATGCTGCTTTCCCGCCCTTGTTACCCCCGACATGCATGCACTTGGCTGCAGAGTGCACGTCTGCCTTCGCTGCATGTGCCCTTGGTGGAGACTCAGTTTGATGAGCCCCCTCAGGGGCAGGTGGTGCAGGAGGCATGGAACTGCACGGGAACACTGGGTGGGGGGTGGTGGCAGTGGACAGGAATCCTTCAGGTACCACCAAAAAGTTCTAGAATCTTCTGGGGCTTCTTCCTTTGTCACTTCCTCTTACACACCCAGAGCCTGTGCTGAGAGTTGTCAGGGATGGGGGAACTTGCTGTTCTAGGGGGTCAGGATGCTATGTCAGTTCAGCTCACAATTACTGGGCACTTATAGCCCACGCTCAAAGCCAGGCCCTGGGGTAGGGGAAACAAAGATGAAAAGGAGGCTTCTCTGCTCATGAAAGCTTATAGCCCTACAGGCAGGTAGACATCTAAACAGAGAATTGCAGTGGAATGTGATGAGGGCTAGCAGAGATGTCTGAGAAGATGGAAGGGGTTTCCTGCAGACTTGGGAGTGCCTGAGCCATCTCCAGGGGTGAGGTACTCTGGGTCACAGCAGCAGGGCAGGTTAGAAACTCGGGGGTGGGAAGGCTGTGGGGCTGTGACTATTACAGATGGAATACTGGGGTGGGAGTTCGGGGGCAGGCGGGGCTGCCCCTGGGAGTATGGCTTCTCTGGGTGAGAGGGAGCCATTGAAGGGTTTCCAGGGGAGTAGGACCAAGATGTGAGTCTGAGGGGCCCCCTGGCTGCCGTCTGCTGACCCATTGGAGAGGTTGGAGGCTGGGGTGGGGGCAGTGGGGTTGAAGAGAGGAAACAGATTGGAGAGCTACTGAGGTAGTGGTCTCCCCAGGCTGGATTGGTTTGGATGTTGGGGGTGAGGGCAAGGGAGGGGTCAAGGTGAAGACTTTCAAGTTTTCATTTGAGCTCCTGGGTGCATGTTGTTCCCATTTATGGAGATGAGGGTGTAGGGCTCTTTCCCTTCTTCCCTCTTCACGTGACTGGTTTTTAAAATTTATTTATAAAGATTATTTATTTATTTGACAGAGAGAGGCAAAGCGAGAGAGGGAACATAAGCAGGTGGAGTGGGAGAGGGAGAAGCCGGCTTCCCGCTGAGCGGCAAGCCTGATGTGGAGCTTGATCCCAGAACCCTGGGATCATGACCCGAGCCGAAGGCAGCTGTGTAACTGACTAAGCCACGCAGGCGCCCCCGGTGACTGGTTTAGATCCTGACTAATACCTGCCCCCTCCTGGAGGGACCAGAGGAGAGGGGTAGGAGGGTTGCAAGAGTTGGTCTGTGGCTGGGAAACTTCAGGCCTGACCTTGCAAGCAGACCTGGTGGTGGTCCTAGGTTCTCAGCGCCACCCTGCTCAGCCCTGAGGAAGCCTTCGGCAAGATGAGTGCCAGGTAAGCAGGTGAGCGCCAGGTGAGCAATTGAGCACCATGTAAGCACTGGCTGGTGCCTCTGGCCTATAACTGCACCTGGCTGGACCACGCATGCAAGGAACCCACTTTCTGACACCTGGCAGGCCCTAAGCCTAAGAACAGTGCAGGCTTGTGTTGGGGTGTGTAGGCGTTTGTGTATGCTTGCTTGTGCAGGTGGACGTGAGCTTTGAGGGCCCATGTGGGTGACTGTGTGGTGCCTTTTTTGGCTTTAGCGAGTTCCTATGGTAACCACGAACATGTCTCTTTCGGGATCTGGAGTCTCAGGGCGTGAGTGGCTACAGGGAGAAGCAAGGCGGGCGGGCGCTTAGCTGGCAGTCAGGCTGTGGCCTGATTGCATTACCAAGCACCGGGGATGCACCTGGAGGTGCTGTTTGCCAGGCAGCAAGGTCTGCAAATTCCAGGGATTTGTGTGTTCCTGGCTCTCATCCCGGCTGGTCCCCGCCATGCCTAGGAAGCCCTGGTGAGTCCCTGTTCTGATTTCTTGATGAACAAGCAGCTCCGTGGGTCTTGACCAGGTCCGGTGGATGTCTGCTGAGGGGCAAGCAGGGTGCTGGCTGGCAGCTCTGGCCAGTGGGCACTGGGCATTGCACTCTTCTGAGATGGGGCTGGGGCTCAGGGCAGGAGGGCTTCTGCTTATTCCTGGGGCCCTGTGAGGGTACTCGCCATGTGGCTGGTGAGCTGAATGGTCCTTATGGATCCCGTGGAATAGGGCTAAGTGTGTCACTGTGGTTGTGAAGTCCCTGAGTGGGAGACAAGGACAGGGAAGCAGGAAAGCAGGACGTAGATGGCAGCCTCTGGCCCACTGGCCCGGCCCAGCTGTCCTTGCCGGAGCCCTCTCACCCCATTCAGCTCCCTAAAAGTGTCCTTTGAGCCCCAGGTGCCTGGCCGTGTGCTTGAGCTCTTCACAGGTCTCCCCAGGCCTAGAGGCCTTCTCACCTGACCTGAGGAGAAGACCCAGGGTCCCGTGAAGAGGAGGCCGGATGGCTCTGCTTTGCTTACCAGGAGCTGGGTTTGGCCAGGGCTCGGGAACAGTTGCTCCTGTGAGGTTTGGAGATAGGTTCTGACCCCTCCACACCATGCATCCCGTGTGCTTCCGGTCCTTACACTGTGGACTCGTGGGAGTGTCAGGACCCCCTGCTGCCCTTAGAGAGGCTCCCACTGGACAGGGGCCCAGGTAGCACTCAGAGGTTCCTGGGAGTGTGGGGGGTCCTTCCTTCCATTTCCTTCCTCCTGCCAGGGGACTGAGCAGGGACTGGGGATGGGAGTGTTGGGAGGGGATGTAGATGGCCTCTCTGGCTTGTGCTGGGAGGGCCATCTAGCAGTTCCCTCTGCCTTGGAGGGGTCCCTGGTGAGACTTTTCTGGGATGGACTGTGCAGCAAGGGTTGCTGGGTCTGGCTGGAGGATTGTGGTCTTACTGAAGGGCGAGGGCAGCAGGGAGGTGGATGTTTTGTGCTTTATCCAGACCATCTAGGCCATCCCTTTCTAGAAGGCAGAGTCCAGAACTTAATCCCCGACAGCTTTCCATGGGGGCATTGGGAGGAGGGGAGAGCCTTTAAAAGAGATCTCTGGATCTCTAGAGTCCTTAAATCTTAGAACTTGAAATTAAAAAAAAAAAAAAAGATTAATGACTATGAGGATTCTTTGTGCCCCTGAAACTAGCCACTGAGCCCAAGCTTGGTTACTTCCAGTGATGGGGAGTTCATGACTTTGTAAGGATGCCTATTCTATTATAATACAGGTCCAATTATTCAAAGCTGACTATTCCTTTCATCTGGAATCTCTGTAACTGCTGTTTCTTGGTCCCCCATCCCCCAGCTAATTCCGCTTTCTCCTGAGACCCCTTCAGATTTTAGAAAGTGGTTTTTGTTTGTTTGTTTTTTTAGTTTTAAGCACAAACGAGGGGAGCTATAGGCAGAGGGAAAGGGAGGGGCAGGCTCCCCTCTGAGCAGGGAGCCTGACATGGGACTCAGTGCCAGGACCCTGGGATCATGACCTGAGCTGAAGGCAGACGCTTAACCAATTGAACCACCCAGGCATCCCTGGATTGTGGTTCTTGTTCCTTGTGTTTCCTCTTCTCCCTGGCTGGTCATTGCTGGGTCCTTCAGCAGTATTTGGGATTTCTCCCTGCCTGGGCTGCTCTTTGCTGGAAAGAATCAGGTTTTCCAGGCTTCATCTCAAAGCCTGGCCAGAGGGCTTGACCTGGGGAGCTTGCAGGAGCCCAGTGGACAGGAGGATGGACAACTAGATGTCATGGGCATCAGCCTCCTTGTTTACAGATCAGTACATGGGACCCCAAGGAGGGCTGTTCCTAAGCTGAGATGGCACTACACAGAGGTGAGGGATGCAGGGCTGGGATGAGAGATTGGGGTCTGGCTCCGTGCAGTGTTGGCTGCTTTCCTGCTTCCCCAGCCACCCCTTGGTCGTCACTGCTTTCCGACGTATCACGTCATCTTGTTTCCTGTTTCTGAAGAGAGGCCTGTTGGCTGCAGGGATCTGGCAGGGCCACAGGGAGGTGTCTGGGGCACACATCAGCACTCCACTGGGATGCTCTCTGTCTCACCATGTTTACCACTCTCCAAGAGATTCTGGAAATCTGGAATTTGAGGAAAAATCTTCACAGCAAACTCAAGCTGTGTTTGGCCTGCCCTGTAGGATGGATTCAGCACAGGGGTCACCCATGGGCCACCCCTGTTCTGGGACTGTCGTCCTTTTCAGGTTCCAGCTCCTGTTTACCCGTGGCCGACTCCTTAGTCCCTCTCCCAGGTCACCCCCACCCTAGTGGGCTCACCCCCACCTTCAGCTGCCGACAGATCATTTCCTGCTCTGTGCCCAGACTGCACTCACTCTCAATTAAACTTTTCTGTCTTCCAGTCCAGTTCTTTCTGTCACGGGGTTGTGAAGTCCCTGAGTCACGGGGTCTTCTCCCGCCCTCCTCCCAGTTCAGGCCCATTATCTCCTGCCCAGACAGTGACAGAGGTTCTCTAATTAACGTCCTCCCCAGGCCCCTGCCAGCTCTGACTAATCCGTCACCCCCAAGCCATCTTTGGCTCTGTCCTCCCTGCACCCATGGTAGGCTTTGTTCTTGCTGATTCCATGCAGGCTTGTTGCTGGGACAGTCCCTGCCCCATGTTGGTGGGGGGCTGGGCAGTCTTTGGTCATCTCTTTCTGGCATTAGCGTCCACAAAAGTCTTTGGGCCCTAGCAGATAATTTGATCCTTCCCTCCCTGCCAAGGCAGTAGTTCCCAGACTTTTTATATTTTGCTATCTATCACCTGGGAGGCTTTAAGAAATTCCCATGCCTGTCTTGTTAATTTTAGCCACTCTGACGGGTGTGAGGTGGTATCTCATTGTGGTTTTGATTTGTATTTCCCTGGTGCCAAGTGACGCTGGGAAAAAAAAAAGAAGAAATTCTCATGCCCGGGTTGCACCCAGTTCCAGAACTGGAAATCAGAATACCCGGAGGGCGACCCAACATCAATATATATATATTTTAAGATTTCCAGGGAATTCTAATATGCAGCAAAATTTGGGATCCCGCCCAAGGGATGAGCAAGTGTGATGATTGTCTCAGGTCAGGTTGGATGTTAAAGTGGGCTCCTAGTGAGTGAGTCATTCTGGGTCAAGGTTTCTGTTGACATTTGGGGCTGGATAACCCTTTGTGGTGGGGGCTGTCCTGTGCATTGTAGATACTGAGCAGCATTCCTGGCCTTTGCTTACGAGATCCTAGCAACCTACCCTCTAGCAGTAACATTGCTAATTTTGAGGGGGAAGGGGCGCAGATGCTCTCCCACTACACAGATGACCTCTGCTGCAGGCCTAGCCAGCCTTCCACAGCATTCCAGAACATGAGCTGAAGCGAAGGCTACCGAGCAGTGAAGCCCATTTTAGCGGTTGACGTGTGGGCTTTGGAGTCAGGCAGCCTACGTTTCAAATTCTGATCCACCATCTCCATGACCTTGGGCAAGGTATTTAACTTCTCTGTGCCCCAGTACATTTCTAGGGTGTTTTTTTTTTTTTTTCTTCTTTCACTTTTCTTACAACCTCCTCTTGATCCTCAGCTCCAGCCAAATGGTGTGACTTGCTGTTTTCTGGCACTTTTTAGCCTTGTCGTCTTTGCTGATCTTGTTTCCTTGGCAGGAAATGCCTTTATTTCTTCCTGCCCTGCCGTGGTCCAGCGGTTTCTGCCTGCGTCCCTCTCCGCTTGAAGTGTGAGGCTGGGGGAGCCTTGCAGGTGCCCAGCCTCACTTCGTCATGGTTTGTTGTTTAGGTGAGGTGACTGACCCCTCCCTGCCTGGGGCTGAGCTGTGAACCAGGAGGTGACCGCAGTGTAGACCTCCACCCCATGACCCACTCATTCTTAGAGGGTGGAGTGGGCGGAAATCCGTGCCTGGCAGGCCGCAAAGCCACATAACTGACTTTTGGAGCCTTGCCCCGAGGGATCTGTGTGTGTGTGCGCGTGCGAGCTTGCGCATGTGAAAGAGAGAGAGAGGTGGCAGCCACTGGCACTTTCTTGGTTAGCTCGCTGTGAGCAGACACCGTCTGGAATTGAGGGTCTTTGGGCTGCAGGCTTTCCAGGCTCATTTCTAGGCCCGGAAAGAGGACTTGAAGGGAACTCAGCCTGCCACAGCCTGTCCAGACCACCCTGCCAGCTCAGCCAAGGCTGGAGCAGGGGGTGCCCCCAGCCCCGGCTGCTGTGCCCCTCCACACTGGGGAGTCTGCTTCCTCAGGCCTAGGTGGGGCCCAGGAGACCCGGGTGTTAGCAAGGCCAGGGGTGGTATTCTGAGGCAGCTGTGTTTGCGGCTTTTTGGGAACTGGTGACATTTAAAGCTCTCTCCCCACAGTCATGTGGGGAGGTTCACGTGCTCTGGGTCACCTCATGTAAGCTGCACAGTCTTTCTGTGTCTCATTGGGGATAATACCTATAGGTATTACTGTTGTAAGGTTTCAAAGAGATCCAGGGGAGGCGGGGAGTATGTTACCTGCCACAGGATTTTTGGTATTAGTAATCATAGTCCTGGACTGTGTGGACACTGATGCCCATGTGACATGTGCACATGCATGCAGCCATACCCCCCAGGGCAAACAGGACCTGTATGCATCCAGACCCAGGCCTGCGGCTGTTGGGAATGAGCAGCTGGTATTAGTGCGGGCACCTACACAGACACGCCCTCATTTGGTAAACCTACCAAGAGAGCAGACGTGTGTGTATGTGTGTATGTGTGTGTGTATGTGTATATGTGTATGCATTTATGTATATGTGTGTGTGCATGCGTATGTGTGTAAGTGTGTATATGTGTATGCATATATATATGTGCATGTGTGCATGCATATGGATGTATGTGTATGCATATGTGTGTATGTGTGTGTATATGTATGCATATGTGTGTGTGTATGTATGTGTATATGTGTGTGTATGCGTCTGTGTATATGCCTGTGTGTGTATGAGGCCCGGATGATCTGGCTTTTGTTGCATTCACACTCTGACATGATTCCTGGAGTTAGCAGCACCTGGGCTGGGCTGTGGGAGCCCAAGGTGCCTTGTTTCTATAGCAACCACAATGCAGTAGAAATAGGAGGAGGGGCAGGGAGGGATGGGAAATCCTGAGGGGGTGGCGATGAGGGGCGTTCTGCCTGCATGGGCTTGGGTCTCGCTTCTACACCCTCTGCCATCCTGAGGCTCTTGTTTTGTTTGTCTGATTTTTACAATAGTGTCATGGCCACCTTGGAGTACTGATGACCCAAACCTGGCAGTTGTGAACATTTTATTGCCTTTTCACCAAACCTTTTTAAACAATGATGGTAAAATATACCTATTATTTTAATATCATTATTACTTATTCAGTGGCATTATATTTATAATGTTATATAACCATCACCACTAGTCATTTCTAGAACTTTTCATCCGCCCAAGCTGAAACTCCCTGTCTCCGCCCCCCCACCCCCAGCCCCTTGCTGACCAGCATTCTGCTTTCTGTCTCTGTGAATTTGGTCACTGTGCAACCCCAGAGAAGTGGGCTTGTGCAGGGTTGACCCTTCTGTGTCTGGCATATTTCACTTGGGCGTAGTATCCTCAAGGTTCATCCGTGTGGTAGCATGTGTCAGAATCCCCTGCCTTTTTAAGATAAAATACACAGAGAGTATTTTATTTATCCACATTTTGTTTATCCACTCATCTGTCGAGGAACGCTTGCACCTTCTGGCTGGTATGAATAATGCTGCTCTGAACACGAATCTACAAGTCTCTGAGGAGTCCCTCAGTTCTTTTGGGCACATACCCAGAAGCTGAATTGCCAGATCATATGGTACTTCTGTATTAAACTTTTTTAGCTTTTTTTTTTTTTTTTAAATAAAGGAAATGGCATCCTCAAGTTAAATCCCTGTAATCACTTCTCCTTGTCTCCATTACCCTGTCTCCCCCCTCCATAGAGGTGAGCACTGTTGGGAATTTGGTGTTTTTTTCTCAGTCTTTCTAATGCAGTCATATCCATGAGTAGGTGTCTAGAGCCATTATATAGTTTTCTCTGTGTGTTAGGAATCCACATGCATCATGTCCTTTTAAATTTATATGAGTGTCATGGTAATGTTCTAGCATCGGACCGTTGGGGTCCAGGTCTTGGCTCTGCCACTTTTCAGCTTTTGAGATGTCCAGCAGGTTACGTAATATCTCTGTGCCTCAGTTTAGTCATCTGTAAGATGGGAATAATAGTAAAGCCTAAAACCTGCTTGCAGGACTATTTTGGGAATTGTGTAAGCCTACATATCTCTATGCTTAGAACAGTGTTCGTTGTTACCCCCATAGTTCTGCATCTGTGCTTCTCCACGTGGATTTTGGAATCTGTCCATGGTGTTATGCATCTAGTTCCTTCTTTTTAATTGCCATGTGGTATCTATGTGTACGAATATGTTGTATGTATTTTTTGCTTCCCCTTTGTATCTCCTATTGATGGTCTCTTGGGTCGTTAACATTTTCTTTTTCTTTCTTTCTTTCTTTTTTTTTTTTTTTTGTAAAGATCTATTTATTTGAGAGAGAGTGTGTACACGAGCATGAGCACACAGGGTGGGGGAGTAGGTGGAGGGAGAGAGTCTCAAGCCTCCTGGAGCCCTGGAGCCCTACGTGGGGCTCAATCTCACGACCCTGAGATCATGATCATGAGCTGAAACCAAGAGTTGGATGCTCAAGAGACTGTGCTACCCAGGCGCACACCCCCTCCCCGCAGTCTGTTTTCTTATATTGCAGACAATGCTGTAGTGACTGTGTCCTTGTGTGACCTTCTGTGCATATGCATGAGAGCCTGGGGGCATACCTGCAGGTGAGGCTGTTGGGTTGCCCCTCTTCCAGATGTAGCCAGATTACCCTGAAGAGAGGTTTTATGTGCATTTCCTCTGTCCACTTTTAATCGGATTATTTGTTTTTTGGGTATTGAGTTGTATAAGTTCTTAATTTTTTTTTCATAGGTTTATTTATTTATTTATTTTTTTAAAGTAGCCTCCATCCCCAACGTGGGGCTTGAACTCACAACCTTGAGAATAAGAGTCACATGCTCTACCGACTGAGCCAGCCAGGTCCCCCTATAAGTTCTTTATAGATTTGGGATACTGACCCATTATTGGATATGTCATTTGCAAATATCTTCTCCCACTTGGTAGGTTGCCTTTTAATTTTGTTGATTGTTTCCTTTGCTGTGCAGAAACTTTTTTTTTTTTTTAAAGATTTTATTTATTTATTTGACAGAGATTACAAGTAGGCAGAGAGGCAGGCAGAGAGAGAGAGGAGGAAGCAGGCTCCCTGCTGAGCAGAGAGCCCGATGCGGGACTCGATCCCAGGACCCTGAGATCATGACCTGAGCCGAAGGCAGCGGCTTAACCCACTGAGCCACCCAGGCGCCCCTGTGCAGAAACTTTTTATTCTGATATAATACTATTATTTTATTCTTTTTTTTTTTTTAAGATTTTATTTATTTATTTATTTGTTTGACACAGAGGAGAGAGAGAGAGAGATATATCACAAGTAGGCAGAGAGGCAGGCAGAGAGAGAGGAGAAGGAGGCTTCCCACTGAGCAGAGAGCCCTATTCAGGACTCGATCCCAGAATCCTGGGACCATGACCGGAGCTGAAGGCAGAGGCCCAACCCGCTGAGCCACCCAGGCGCCCCAACACTGTTATTTTATTTTGATATAACACTGTAGGTTAACTATACTGGAATTTAAAGTAAAAAAAAATAAAAAGGGTTTTATGATTTTTACTTATGGGCGGAATCTACAAAACAAAAACAAAAAGCAGAAACAGACTCATAAATACAGAGATCAAACCGATGGTTGTTAGAAGGGCAGAGGGTGGAAGGTACAGACTTCCAGTTATGGATTCAGTAAGTCACAGGCATGAAAGGTACAGCATCAGGAATATAGTCCATTAGTAGCGTTGTATGTGACAGATGGCAGCTACACTTGTGAGCGTAGCCTGATGTGCAGACTTAGCCAGTCACTGTGTGTACAGCTGAAAGTCACGGAACATTCTATGTCATGTATGCTGTGATAAAACCAAGTATATATAATATGCATTATATGAATAGTATAGATATAATTTTTATTTTTATATTTTTAAAGGAGGTTTTACTGTTAACACTGCTGCCAGGGGTATATGTGGGTTCTACTAGAGTCTTTTTCCTCATGTCCTCACTGATACTTAATTTTTACACTGATTTGACTGAAGCAGTACATCTTAGTTCATTCTCTATTATATTAACATTACTGTAACTCTGAGTAAGTGAACAAAAGCCCTCATGGCCTTTTTGGGTCTTCTTTTCTCTACATTGTATAACAAACATTTCCCTGTATCAAAATAGCCTTTTTTTCCTTTTTAAAAATAGCTTTTTTTTAAATTATAAAAATAGTATATGTTCACTGTAGAAGATTTAGGAAATGCATACAAATATAAGGATGAAGAAATAAAAACTCACGACCCACCACCCAAACTGTTATCATCTTGATGTTTCTTTAGTCTTTTTGTACCTTTTAGCTTCCCCTTAAATCTTATTATGTAATTGCATTTTCAACACCATTAAATATTCTTTAAAAACATGATAAAAAATTGCACACAGTCTTATCATTTTTTTGAGATTTTTTAAAAAAGATTTTCTTTATTTGACAGAGAGAGAGAGAAAGAGAGACAGCAAGAGAGGGAACACAAGCAAGGGGAGTATGAGAGGGAGAAGCAGACTCCCCGCTGAGCAGGAAGCCTGACCCAGGGCTCGATCCCAGCACCCTGGGATCATGACCTGAGCTGAAGGCAGATGCTTAATGAGTGAGCCACCCAGGCACCCCACAATCTTATCATTATGATGTTTCATAATATAGTTATTCCTTTATTTTTAGATATTAAAGTTGTTTTAAATTTTTAACTATTAATAAACAAATGCTGCAAAACATCTTTGAATATAAATTTTTGTATGTCTCTTTATTTTCTTTGACAACCACTGAAGGTAAGGTGTTTTCACGCATTTATTTTTATTTTATTTTTTGAGAAAATGTTTCATAATGACTCTTGCCTATTTTTCTACTGGGATGTTCATATACTTCCTGTTGACTGGTTAGAGTTCTCTTTTAGTTAAAGCTATTAACCCTTTGTCATTCACATTTTTATTTCAAAATAATCTTTCTCAGTTTACCCTTTACCCTTAAATTTTACTCCTGTTTTTTAGTGCAAAAATTTTAAATTTTGAGCTGGTAAATCTGTCAGTCTTTTCATTTGTGATGTCTTTGTTACTTTTTTTTTAAAGAGTTATTTATTTCTTTGAGAGAGAGAGACCGACCACAAGTGGGAGGGATGGGGGAGAGGGAGAAAGAATTTCAAGCAGACTCCATGCTGAGCGCAGAGCCCAATGTGGGGCTCAATCTCATGATCAAGACCATGACCTGAACCGAAACCGAAACCAAGAGTTGGATGTTTAACTGTGCCACCTGGGCGCCCCTTCTTTGTTACATTTGTGCTTAGAAAAGTCCTTCTGCATCTAGAAAATTGATGTTTCCCATATATATATATATATATATATATATATATATATATATATATATATATTTAAATCAGTTTATTTCCTTTTCACTTAATCTCTTTAATCCATTTGGAATTTAATTGGGATAAGATGAGAGATGAAATTAGACTTTTATTTTTCCAAATAGTCACTCCAGTGCAAGACTTTAATTTTCCCCTTCCATTATTAAGTTCTTACATATACAAAGATCCCTTTTCTGGGTTTCTGTTTGATTCCCTTGATCTGTCTGCTGAATCTTACACTGACTCAAGGTGAAAAAGAGCAAGGTTTGCTCATGTGACGAGTGAGGCTGGGGTATGGGCAGAGTGAGGATTGCAGGTCAAAAGGGTGGGGGGCCTGGCTGGTGGAGGTGGGCCTTGAAGGTCATACTTCAGAGTGTGCGTTCGGTTTGTTGAGCTGCGGGGAGGTAGTTGGAGGCTCTGAGGGGTGTTGTGGAGCTTTATAGAAGGTGGCTGTGGCTACCAGGGCAGACCATGTGGGACTGCGTTGGGAGCTGATGAACGGGGATGAGCAGTGGGTCAAGAGGAAGAGGAAGGCCGCTTCAAGTGAGTAGATGGAAGGCTGCCAGGTGCTGTGAGTTGCAGTCTGCAAGATGGACCTGGGCTGGAAGGAAAGGGTGAGCCAAGGAGTATGTCCCTGTGTGGCATCCGGGTGACCCAGAGAATTGTTCTGTTAATCCAGTATTTTTTTTTCAGTTTGTAAAAACTTACGTGATGATGATTTAATATAAAGCTATATAGAATTGTTTTTTTTTTTTTTAAAGATTTTATTTGACAGAGGGAGACACAGTGAGAGAGGGAACATAAGCAGAGGGAGTGGGAGAAGGAAAAGCAGGCTTCCTGATGCAGGGAGCCTGATGTGGGGCTCAGTCCCAGGATCCTGGGATCATGACCTGAGCCTAAGGCAGACGCTTAACCACTGAGCCATCCAGGCGCCTTAAGCCATATAGAACTGTTAATAATTTAGCCAACATTTCCTGCGTATTCTGTGCAGCTGCACTGTGTGAGATGCTTTTATATGCCTTATCTGGATCTTCACCTAGTCTTTCTGGGCTATGTTCTCCGAGTCCTATTTCACAGGTGAGGAAAATTAGCCTCTGAGATGTCGTCCTGGGGTTAAATCACACAGCTGGTTTCTTTGTCTTTGAGTCCATGCTTCTGTCTGCGTTCAGGAGGCTCTTCAGTCACAGGGCCCCCACCTCTTCCAGGATCAGGGTGTGCTGTGTCCTGGAGGCGTGGCACACTGCCTGGGACCTGCTTGCACCCCTAGGGGCTCTAGGAGAGGATCTGACTTCTTGGTTCTTCATCACCGGGTCGGTTGGGACTCTGCGGACGTGGTTAGAGTCAAACTGGCATGTGTGAAAAGGAGATGCCTTGGTCCAGGGAGTTGGTCTGTCTGTTGCGGGCATAGCTGGATGCCCGGGATCAAACAGTCCTTCAGGCTAGTACTGTCCTGTACAGGCATGTCTGGTGAGTCACATTTAAATTAATTAAAATTAGTACAGCTAGAAATGCAGTTCCCCATTTGCATTAGCCACATTCGGAGTGCTCAGTAGGCATATGTGGCTGGTGACTCCTGTGCTGGCGAGCCCAGATGCCGAACATTTCCATCATCACGGACAGTTCTGTTAGACGGCACTGGTTAGAAATGGAAGGCCACACTCCCCTGGTGGTTTTCCGAGAGCTGCACAAGCCCAGAGATTGTGCAGTCTGTGACGTGTCTCCTGCCGACATGCTCCTGGACCCTCGGGTCAGAAGGTGTCAGGCTGCCCGGATCTAGTGCCACTAGGTGGCGCCCTGGGGGTGGCCACGAGCTGGAGTTCACACACAGCTGTCCCCTCCGGCCAGGGAATAGGAGCTGAAAGAACCTGGTGAGGTCCAGCCCCGTGTAGTGAGTCGTAGGCCCTGGCTTCCCCGGCACTCAGGCGCACACACTGGTACGTGCACTGAGACAGGACCTTATCCGGAGTCACACACACAGTCACACCCACTCTCGGAAACACTAATGTCCCTAAAAAGCACAAACTTTTGTTTGACTTCTGCTGCCATGTTCCATTGTAACAGCAATAAAGAGAGTTGCCAGTTCCAGAGCACTGGCTCTTCTACTTCATTTCGTCCTCCCCACTGTCCTGTGAAGTCGCCCCTTCTGTTCTTTCCCTTTTACAGTGGAAGAAACCGAGGCTAAGGGTGGTACACTGACCTCCCCTGCCCTACAGGCGGTATAGGATAAAGGAGGACTCAGCCAGGGTTGTCTGGCTCCACTGGTTTTGTCATTCTGTTTTCTCTCCCATTTTCTTTTTTTATGGAGCCCAGAGTGGGGCTTGAACTCATGACCCTGTGATCGAGACCCAAGTCTAAATCAAAGAGTCAGACACTTAACCGACAGAGCCACCCAGACACCCCTGGTCTCTGGATCATACTTAATTTTGAGCACAAGCCCGAAGGCAGACCCAGTGGCACGCTCAGACACAGGTCCAGGCGTGGAAGGACGGAATGGTGCTCTGCACTCACACGGACATACATCGATGCTGCTAGTCCCACTGAGGCTTGGGGGACACCCGGAGGGATCCAGATTGGGGGTGTGGCTGCTGCCTCCATGTCAGGGGAGACAGGGCACTTCCTCTGTTCACACCTGAACCCAGGACTTCTCGGTGCTGTGGTGGAAGCCGCATCAGCCAGGGGGTTGGTTGGACACTCCACCCCACTCCCCCCCGCAACGTACTTCCCCTTGGGACTGAGGTAGTTTCCAGTGTATAGGTCTGGGGGGGGCTGTGTTATGAGACCATATGTCACATGACTATGCCTGATGCATTTTGGGTCTCCCAGTCTGGGGTCCAAGTTCCTCGGAGTGAACTCTGGGACCCAGGCTCTGTCGGGGGGGCGGGCCCCAGCGATGTCAACATGTCCTGCCTCCTGAATGGTATGGGTTCAGGAATTTGTGTCTGAGACAGGAATACTGTTGGGAGGCTAATTCAGTCAAAAAACCATTTTGCCTTTATCTTTTTCTTGATCTTTTAGTCAACTGTGAGTACAGAGTAAGCGCCAATGCATCGGCTGTGGTGGGCCTCACGCGTACAGAAGAATGTGGGGCGACGGTGCCCTGCGTGCCACCTCTTGGGTTAGCTATCCAGAACTCACAGCTCACACCCTGAGTCAAGGTCAGAAGAGGCAGCCACGTTCTTGAGTGGTTGTGTAATAAATAAGGCAGTTGGAGAGAGGGCCAAGCACTACTGGAGCGATTACTCATTACACAGCAGGGAAACAACACAATTGAATGGGAAGTCGTGTATGGATTGCAGATTCTGTATACCAAGCTAAAGTAAGGAGGTTTGGCTAAAGAAGAGGAAGGGGAGGTAGGTGTCGACGCTGGTGGGGGTCCTGAAGGGGACACCTGGAAGCTTTGAGGGCTGCCTCTGTACAGTGCCTGCTTTTACCTCCAAACATGTCATGCCCTTTGAACATAGGCTCATCACTAGCATTTCTCTCACCTGACACAGCAGGGTCATTTTTGGCTCACAGTTTGGGCAGGAGGGGGAAGACAGAAGACAAGAAACTTGGCTCCTATAACTGGGTCAGAGTTGGCACAGAGAAAGCAAGAGCATGGGGTGTTCATGCCTTTGAACTGTTAACAGCACTGAGGTCTACTGTGGGAGAAAGAGAGCTGTTTGTTTAGCTAATGAATATTCATTGGGCACCTACTTTGTGCCAGGCGCTGATTTGGGAGCTGGGGATCCTGCTTCTGTCACTCAGTAATGACGTTCCTTGGATAAAACTCCCGAACCTCTCTAAGCTTCTGTTTTCCCATCTGGAAAGTGGAGATAATGAAAGCCCCTACGTCATAGGGATATTTGAGGGTTGAATGCACTCACATGAAAAGTGCTTAGCACAGTCCTTACTGCTCATGACCGTGGCTGTTATTGAAGACACTGAGAGTGGTTACGGGATTCAGGGCCTGGTCCCTGTGCCCAAGGAGCTCATAGTGTGTGGGTGACAGACGTTCAACAGCCAACTGCAAAGCTTGGGATGTGAGGCAATGCTGGTAGAGATATGGGAGGAGCAGAGAATTCTTCTTTGTGGAATCAGGCAATGCTTTCTGAAGGAGGTAGCATTTGTCGGTTGAAAAGGAATCCCACAAGAGGGGAGAGTTGTAGGGGGACATTTCAGGGCATAAGGGCAAAGTCATGGGATTGGCAAATGTATGGAGCTATTTGAGAAACAGTGAGTCAGGTACTGAGGTGAGTGTGGGGTGTGCTCAGGGAGTGTGGGGGTGTCTCCGATGTGGGACTAAGGAGGGGATGGGAGCCCCAGGTTAGGGGGAGGGAGAGACCCTGGGAAGGCAGCTTTGGCAGTCCTGGGGTGGAACTGGGAGGTGAGGACACTTGCTCCTGAGGAAACTGGAGGCAGGGACTGGGGCTGGAGGGGAGGGCCCTGGCCAGGGCTATGTGTAGGGGAATCTTCAGAGCAGGTGTCTGGTCCACGTGGGGTCTGTCTTTGTGAGTGGGGGAGTCCCAGAGAAGCTGGAAGTCCCATGAAGCTAGGCTTCATGCCTTGAAGATTTGCAGAGTTGTCCTGTGGGTCACCAAGCCAGGAGTACAGGAGGGAAACCCAGTTTTCATGGGGAAGATCGTGACTTTGGCTTTGAACAGGGTGAGTTTGAAAAGCTTGTGGCCCATCTCTGTGGAGTTTAAAGTTGGGTTCTTGAGCTCAGGGTAGCTCAGCTAAGTGAATATGGAGCCAGGTCATACAAAAGTAGACTGTTAAGATCTAGATGAGCCTCGTGGTACTTTCTAATGAGGGAGGCAGACAGAAACATAATAGAGAACCTGGGTGGTTTCAGATAACACCCAGTCCTGTGAAGGAAGCAGGACAGTGAGGTGAATAAGGGGCATGCACAGGGGATACTTTGGGTGGTCAGAAATAATCCCTTCATTGAAATGACATTTGAGTGAAGACATTGAGTGAAGAGAAGGAGCCAGCCACGAGGAGCATCCCAGGCAGTGGGAACAGGATGTATGTATTGAGGCGGGAACAGGCTTGGAGGCTTGGAGGTGGGAAGATGCAGAAGGAGGGTGGGGAATGGGTTAAGACCTGTCAGGCTTGACCTCTGCCTGGTGGGCAAGATAGGAACACATAGTTCTCCCCCACGCCAGCAGGTGGCGCTGTTAGCACAGACTGCCTGCTCTCCTGGCGGCCAGGAGGGCAGATGGGAGAACAGGTGCCTTGCGTTCGCTCAGGTTTAGAACTTGGGATGAGTTCTCTTCTTGCTCTCTGGGGAGATGAGGTCTTCGCACGAGGGAGCCCTGGCCAGGGCCAGAAGAGAGGGTGACGATTTCCTGACTGTTGTGCTCCCTCTGCTGTGTCATTTTCAGTGTTTCTTTGCTCATCTTCTCTGTTGGTGACTGTTCCCTCCCCATTTCTGGGTATCTGCATCTTTTCCATCTCTCTTTGCTCTTCTGTCTTGCTCTCTCTCAGTCTCTGCTCCTCCCCTCTCCCACTGCTCCCCAGTGCAGCTGGTTCCTGTCTCAGTGATTAATTACTTGCTTTCTTCAGATGGAGGGTGTTGTGAGTTAGGGCTAGGAAGGCATTTTTTTTTTTCTTAAATCTCTCTGCCTACCGCCTCCTTCTCAGGGCTTCAGTTCTCCACGAAGGGAAAGGCCAGTGACCCCCATCAGCAGAGAATGTTTCTGGGGGGCCCCTCACTCTAGAACCCCTCGGGCCCCCTCCCGGTGCCTCGCCCAGCTCACCTGTAGCACTCCAGCAAGTGGCACTGGTCTCACATCACCCCTGGTGGTAGGAACCTGGGCTTGACCCAAGAAGGGAGAGCTGGACAGCAAAAGGGATTACATGAATCAGTGGAAGAGCTCCATAGAGACTGTCAGGGAAAGGTCATTTTATGCCACAGAGATAAAGCAACCTCCACCCCATGCTTCGGACATGCCCTTTGAGTGATTTCTCAGACTGAACTGGCTGCAGCCTGGTGTTGACCTCCCAGCCCATCTGGCAGGATCAAGGCTGTTGGGTGAGCAGAGTGCTTAAGAGCTTGGTTTCTTAAAGCCCCCTGCCCAGTGGGGAGTCCAGCTCTGTACCTTACCTGAAACCATGGGCAAATGGCTTCACCCTTCCATCTCTCAGCTTCTAAGTCTGTAAAATGGGAGTATTAAGAGTAATACCACACAGATTGTCATGATGATTAATTCAGTCAACAAGTGTAAAGTGCTTCCAACAGTACACATGGTAAATGCAATGAAATTGCTTGTTAAAATAACATTTATTAATGATTAATAAAGCTTATACTTGTATTACATTAGTAATTAATTGATATTAATATAATAACAGCAATAGAATGGTAACATCTTCTTGGTAAGACTATAGAGGGATTTCTGGTCTCCCTGGAAAGCAGGACTGAGACATTTGCTTCCAGAAGACCTCAGCTTCCTGGGCTTGTGCTTATATACAAAAATCATTATCCATGTGTGCGCGTCTGTGTGTTTGCTGGAAAGATAACATCACATGATGTTGAAGAAAACATGAGAAGATGCCTGGCTGCAGTGGGTAGAGCATGCGATGCTTAATCTCAGAGTTGTGAGTTCAAACCTGCGTTGGGTGTGGAGCCTACTTAAAAAATACAAGAAGTAGGGTGCCTGGGTGGCTCAGTGGGTTAAAGCCTCTCCCTTTGGCTCAGGTCATGATCTCAGGGTTCTGAGATCGAGCCCCAAATTGGGCTCTCTGCTTGGTGGGAAGCCTGTTTCCTCCTCTCTCTCTGTCTGCCTCTCTGCCTACTTGTGAGCTCTGTCTGTCAAATAAATAAAATCTTAAAAAAATACAAGAAGTAAAAGAAAACATGAGAAAAGTGAAGCAAAAAGCTCCTGTGATTAATCTTTTCTTCCTCATGGAAATTATTCCCAGGTTTGCACCTACATAGGCCAGTGGTTACCAAAGGGGACCATCTGGGGGTATTTGTTAAAATTCAGATTCCTGGACTTCACCCCAGATGTGTTGTACTGGAATTTGGAGGGTGGACCTGGGACCTGCACTTTTCACGATGGCTGCAGACTGTGCTTGGGCACATGGAGTGTGGGGCTCCCCTTGGAAACTCTGAGCATCAGTGGCTTTCATCTGTGCTGTCCGCTGATCTCATCACCCGAAGGCTGGTCACCTGCACTCAGTTGTCATTGTCCTGAGTTGGGAGAGGTATGGAGGAGCATCCCAAGGGAGGCGGCCCATGGTGTACCCAGCAGCCTTGTCTCCAGGGCATAAATAAATGAACTGATCTCTTATTAGTTGACATTTAGGTTGCTTCAAGTTCTCCATCCCCAGAAATGCCAAAGGAACACCCATTTTGGTGAAAGTAGTTTCTTGCGTGTGCAGAATTTATTTCACTGGGCTATATATTCCTGAGGGTGGAATAACTGGCCCTAAGGGTCTGGACCTTTGTTTTTATGAGTATTGCTAAGTGTTTCCACTATGCTGTCTAAAGTACTGTGGTTATCATGACTGGTACTATTTAACTATTTACTTATAATTTCTTTTGAATAGATGTATTTACATGTATTTGGTTCAAAAAGTAAATTGACATAAAAATATATACAGTGAGAAGATTGCCTCTTACTACCAGTCCACCCTGTCACCTCCTTAAATCCACTTAAGAGGTCCTTTCCAGTCCTTCTGTATAAATTCCTATATAATATGAACATATATTCTTCTTTTTTAAGATTTTATTTATTTGACAAAGTGAGAAAGAGAGAGAGAGAGAGAGAGAGAGAGAGAACGATCGAGGGGAAGGAGCACAGGCAGAGAGAGAAGCAGGCTCTCCCCTGAGCAGGGACCCTGACATGGGGCTTGATCCCAGGACCCTGGGGTCATGATCTGAGCTGAAGGTAGACACTTAACTGACTGAGCCACTTAAGTGCCCCAGGCTGAGCTCACTCTTTGTAACCATTGCATAGCAGCTAGTTTGTGAATCTATCACATTCTGCTTACCTGTTTTCCCTCTAAACAATTGTTTCTGATGTTTTTTTACTCTTATAGAAAGTGCTCCAATGAACATGCTTGTATTTGTCTCTATATACACGGGGGAATATGTTTCTAGACATGAGTAAAGCTTAGGGGTGATACTGCTGGGGGTAGGGTAGGTGACTTCTTTTAGCCATACTGCTAAATTGTCAACAGCTTTTACCCCACCACGGGTGGGTGTGGACGTTCACCAGTCTGTTGGGTGAAATGTCCTTTTTGTTAGGATCTCATTTCTCTGATTTCTCATTCTCTCGAGTCTCTCAAGTTGTGCACTGCCCACCACACCATCCGCCCCGAGCAGCACAGTCCTCTCTAAGTCGGTGGACTGTGGCCCTCTGAATTGTCTGCATGTATCTGGGATCTTCGTAGGAAGCTTCTTTTGTGGAGAATATCTTCCACCCCTCCCTTTTCTGAAGCCCCAGGAGTCCAGAGAGCTTTACTGACAAGAGAGATGGCTGGCAAGTTGTCGTGAGACTGAATGCAGTGACCTCCCAGTCACGTTCAGAGGGGCTGGCTATGGTTTTTCACCTTGTCATGGTTACAAGACACCAGTCCCACCTTGCAGGTGCCTTGGGGGAAGCCACAGCTTAGAGCCCAGCTACATTTTCTTTGCTGATAAAACTGAGAGGTCAGATCTTACTGGGCTGGTCTAAGGTGTTGTCTGCCCATCTTAAGTTCAAGTTCTAAGAACTGGGTCCCCTGAGAGGCCTAGAACTAATAACTGGGGAGAGAGGGGGTGACCTAGGAGACCGCTCCTATCACCAATACCTTGGAAAGGACCATCTCATCTTAGCCTCTGTCTTTAGTTCTTTTTTCAGGTGCCCCTTTAGCCCTCATTTTACAGCAGAGAATACAGACTAGGGAAGGGACCTACAGATAACAAGAGGAGAGATCTGGTCCATTTGTCAGTGGTTCTGTCTCTCTTTGTCTGTATAAGGATGGTAAGGTAGAGACAAGTTGCGGACATCATGACACCTTACATCTAAATACTCAACAAAGGGGCCCCTGGGTGGCTCAGTCATTAAGCATCTGCCTTTGGCTCGGGTCGTGGACCCAGGGTCCTGGGATTGAGTCCCACATCTGGCTCCCTGCTCAGTAGAGAGCCTGCTTCTCCCTCTCCCTCTGCCTGCTGCTCTAACTACTTGTGCTCTCTCTCCATCTCTCTAATAAATAAATAAAATCTTTAAAAAATTAAAAAAAAAAACTCACCAAAACCTCCCTGAAATAATACCATTCTCTGATGTAACCACAATAGTATTATCACACATAAGCAAATTAATATTAATGTAATAAGATAATTTACCATACAGTCTCTATCTAAATGTTTCCAGTTGTTCCAAGTTTGAATATGGACCGTGTAGTAGGTGATATTATTGACTTTTTGTTAGTGGCCACTGCATTGGGTTGTCACACTTCTTTAGTCTCCTTAAATATAGAACAGCAGACCTAGCAAAGTGGTTCTATAGAATGTCCCACATTTTGGATTTGTTGGTCTGTCCCTCCTCCCTCCTTTTTTAAACATCTTCCTTGAATAGTCCTTGATCTTATTGAAGAAAGATGAAATGAGTGACCTGCATGCTGGCAGCAGAGAGGAAGAGAGAAATTCCTGGTTTATTCTCAGGGTCAGAATTGTGCCATTTGCTTTCCCCTTGATAGGGTTGAGGACTCTCCATGAACTGTCCCCAAGCCTTTCGCTCATTGGGTGGGTTTGTGCACCAAGGTCTGTTTGTATTGGAGAAGCAGTTTTGGGGGTTCTTCCCAGGAAGCCGCCTCCATGGTCCACCTTGGGGGTTGGTCCCCTGGGGTGAGGGAGTGATCTGGCCCTCTTACTTGTTAAAGCTGTAATTTTGCCCCCCCCCATGTGTATCCTTACCCATTGGGTAGAGATCTACGTTAGTTAACTAGGTCACTCATGACAGAAATCTAGTTCACATTGGCTTAGGGAAAAAAAAAAGACATCAAAAGGAAAAACAAATCCAAAAAAGTTCTTGTAATGGATATCTTTATGAAAACTTGGCTTCAGGAATGGATGGATTCAGGTAGGTCAGAAAATATTAGATAGTCTGTTTGGCTCTGGTTTCCTCCACATTCACTTCATTTGTAGGCAGCTCTCCTCTCATAACACAGCCACCAAATCTGGAAGCTCCAGGGTTAGTAAGCTGCTTCTTCCTGTGGTGCCAGCAAAGATTTAGGTGTTCACTCTGGACTTACCAGGTTAATGTGCTCTTCCCTAAAGTGATCACTGTGGCTTAGTGAATGGAATACATGGATTGGTCAGGCCTGGACCATGGTACCCACCTGAGAGTTCAGAATGGGTAGGTTGGGAGAAGGACAGCCCCATCTGAGTCACAAAAAACAACAATGGTGTCAGAGTGCTTTCCAAGGTCTGTCAACCAGGGGGGCCTGGGTACTGAACAGGCAGAAATCTGGTGACAGGCTTGGGGAGCCTCTGGCCCAATCAGTACCTCCTCTCCTGGAGTCTCCAGTACTCTTCATTTTGGATTTTGTGGGGGTCAGTATCTATGAGGATCATTTGTGGCTGGTTCCCAGCTCTGCTTCTTAGTAGCTGTGTGATCCTGGATAGGAGCATTAAGCTCTTTGTGTCTAAGTTTACTCATCTAGCAAATGGGGAGGATATATATATATATATATGTTTTTATTTATTTATTTAGTTGAGAGAGAAAGAGAGAGAAGGAGAGAGAGAGTGTGTGTGAGCGAGGGGTGGGAGAGGGGCAGAGGGAGAGGGAGAAGCATACTCCCCTCTGAGCAGGGACCTGAGCTGAAGGCAGATGCTTAACTGACTGAGTCACCCAGGCTTCTCAGGATGAGTAACACCTGCCCTCAGAACTGTTCCTGGACAGGAACAGCTGGGATGGTGACCTACACTAGGCTGTGGACACCTCAGGACTGGTGGGGTGATTTCTTCACGGGGGATCATCTGAGCCCTTAGCTCATTCTCTGAGTTCCATGTGGGGAGAGGAAGAAGGTGGAAATGCATGGGCTGATTCTAAAGTTGGAACTGGGAAAAGTGAGAAAAGTGACATTAGATGGTACAGGGACACAGCATGGCTTGGCACTGGTCACTGGAGAGAAAGCCATTCCCTTTTTGGGTCTCTTTTGGAGCTCCTCACAACCTCAAGGAGAAAATCTCAGTTAGGTGCTAATATGTCTTTAACATCTCTGTAACATTTGCTAATCTTCCTTGTTAGTGGAGACTCAGGGCCTTGGGCAGGCTACAGTGTCCAGTGAGCTGAAATATAATAACCTTGTTTGATTTTTGTCATATTTACGTTCCTTTGGAGGGGGTTGACAAATGATCCCATATTGAAATATCTTCCTTAATAGTTCTTAACTAGTGGGGCATCCCACGGCCCCACTGTTGAGGTCACCTGTGGGGTTGGGAGGGTGATGGTATCAACATTGCAGCCCACAGACTGGGCAGCCCTTGGGGGCTCATCAGTGCTTCCAGAGAGCTCTCTGGCTGAAGATCAGTGCCGCATCTCTCGGGCATTGCTGACAGTCTCATCAAAAGTGATGTTTCCACTGTGCTTCATGTTTTCCTGCTTCTTTCAGTCTCTTGGTGGTTCCTTGAGGGCTTTGATAAGCAAGACAGAGGCAGAAGGTCCCACTTCAGTCTGGGCCTGTCTGTTGTGAATGGCCAGTTTCATGGTCATCCTCAGACCTTTCCAATCACCGGTTGCCTTGGCCACATCATCACCAGGCTTTTCTGGAGACAGCTGCAGGGGGCCTGGTCTCTGGGGCCAGGGCAGACAGACGTGGCACTGACTTCCCCACCGGTATGCCGCAGGTATATGACTTTGACTTCATTGGGCTTGAACTTAGGCCTCATGGTGGAGGTGGCTGGTGTCCCATGAACCAGATTCGGGACCACCTAAGAGAGTTGTACCTTCGCTGCAGTTAACGCTCTTATTTTTCTTAGAGAAAAAACACTTAGAAAAACTCCCTCTAGGCTTGGCAGGAAATACAGTATTTTTGGAGCCCTCTCCTCCCTGGGGTTGTCTAAAAGCTGAGGTGGCTTTCAGGAACTCCAAAAGAAACCTTAGAGTTGGAGCAGCTGCCTTGCAGTTTCTAGACTCCCCAGGCTGCACCAGCTTGATGCAGGGCCCTGAGAAGGCATCCTTTTAGCCACCCCGTCTGAATCTTTCTACCTGTGAGGAGGGGAGGGTGGGTTTCCAACCCTGGGACCTCAGTGCTCTGCCTTACCCTACAGCCAGCCAAACTACTTCTGTCAAGTCAAAAGCCTAAAGATCTTCTGGGGCCAAGGAAGCTTGGACTCCAGGACACAAGATCCTCCTGGAGGGCTACCCTTCCTTACTCCTCTTTTACTCCTTCTCCACTGCCCACCCTCCCCACCCAGTGCTTCCATCCCTCCTCCCTTCCAATGATGTTTACTGAGCGTTAGAGTGGGTCAGATGCCATTCAGGGTGCATGGAAATGGTGGTGATGTCTGAGACATCCATGGTGTCTGCCTTTGTGGGGTTTATGGTCCGCTGGGACAGAAAGACCAAACAACAGGTGAACAGACAAATCAATAAAAACAGAACAAAACAAAACAAGCTAGGTCCCCCGTAACCAAGGGGATGTACTCTAGGTAAGTGCTCAACGAAGGCCTCTCTGGGGAGGAGGCATTCTTTTGGGACGGATCAACAGCGGAGAAAGCAGCTCAGTTGATTTCCCCATTGGATCTTTTGGGTACATTACACTGTCAATCCATTGTCCTGCCTCTGGGGCATCCCACTGCTTTGCAGGGTGGGGTGGGTTGCAACTGTCTCTGTTCCAGACCCCTGCTTTCCCAGGTTGGTGAAGGGAGTGATTCTCATAACTGACATGGGGGCCATGTGAAGATCACTGCCGGCTTTGCCTAGAGACTATCTTAGGACACCCTTCCTTACATGTCCCCTGCCATGACAGATTTGACAGATGGTGTTCCCACAAAGCCGGCTCCTGAGCCTGGCTCCCCACAACCTTGAAATGGCTCTAATCTATTAAGAAGAAGAAGGGACGAATTGGGAGGCTTTGGTTCTTTAGTGATGAGCTGCAACCCATCATTTGTGACCCACGCAGTCCCCGATCCTGTCTCGTGACTGAGTGAGGAGCGCCGGGGCAAGGGAGGAAATGGATGGAAGCAAAGAGTTTGGAGGCTTGGGTAAAAGGATCATCAACCCTGCACAGTTTGGGACTTGGGAGAGGTTAAGATGGTGGGAACTAAATGGGGTTTCTCTAAAGGTGGAGGGGAGTTGCTTACCCAGGAGCGCAGGTTACAGCAGAAGTAACACAGGCTGGATAGCTGGAAGGACTTTCCTGAAAGCCTGCCTGGTAGAAAGCTTGCAAAGCTCGGACAGCTGCTCGCCAGGAGTCTCAGGGCTGGGCCCCGTGGGGCAAAGCTCCAAGCCCTGGGAGTCTGTGTCAACACTGGGATCAATTTTGTGTTTATGTTTGAGGCTTAGAGGACTTAATGTCAGAGTGGGAAAGAGCTATTAACACATCAGTGAGTCCCAGTGCAGAGTCCTTGTGAAGGAAGCACCTTTCCTGGAGCCGAAGAGCTTTGATTACCCCCACCCATGGGGCAGTTTCCTCTAGAAAGGAGTGTCCATCCCAAGGAAGCGAGAGATTAGCTCAGACAACAGAAAACAGATTAAGTTTTATTAGGGATCAGTAGATGGGGCCCTCACCTATGAAGTTTCTGGTTGACCAGGCTCATGAGCTGTCCGTGGTGCACATAGCAATCCTCCTGGTGTTGACTCAGAGGTGACGTTGGTACTCCTGCCTGGTCTGGTGCCAGCTGCTCGGCATCCCATCCCTGCCTCTGCACACACGTGTGTGCATGCACGTGTACGTGTGTACACGCGTACACACAGACACATACCTTGGTGGAATGTGTGGTGCAGGGAATGCAGATGGACTGTGTGGGTACCTAAATCCTAGATTGACCTGAGGGTGTTTGTGTGTGTGTGTGTGTGTGTGTGTGTTAAACACTTGCCTGCTCGTACACAGCAGTGCCTCGGTCTTTCTAAAAACTCTTGCATATGGCAAATGCATACAAGTCAGGAGCAAAAAGGGTCTAAAGTGAGCTTCACCACAGCCCTCCAGTGCTTACTCTCACTGTTGTCAAGCTCAGTTCTTTGGTTTTCGGGTGAACAGTCACTGAGCGAGGATTCAAAACAACACAGTGAGCAAAGCCCCCCCATCCCTGCCAAGAGTACTTGTTAGGGGTGTCACAGGCATTTTCATTTAAAATGTCTGACAACGGGGCGCCTGGGTGGCTCAGTCTGTTAAGTGGCTGCCTTTAGCTAAGGTCATGATCTCAGGGTCCTGGGATTGAGTCCCTGCTTCTCCCTCTCCCACTCCCCCTGCTTTTGTTTCCTCTCTCTCTCTCTCTATGTCTCTCTCTGTCAGATAGATAAAATCTTAAAAAAAAAAAAAGTTTGACCATAGCCATCTTTTTACTTAGAAAACAAAAATGGAGTCCTTATAAATTTGTATATAGTATAAAAACACAAAGATGACAATAAAAATCATCGTTTACTTCCAGAGATAATCTGTTAACCTTTTCTTCCTACTATGAACATCTTCTTTTACTTTTGATTACGGAAAATGTCAAGCACATACACAGTAAATAAAATCGTGCCCCCAACAGCTACCGCTGCTGTGCTGTGCCTGGGTCAGCCAGACCTCCACCCAGCCCACTCCTTACTGCGCTTACTGTTAATTTCAGTGTTTTGGGGGTAAAAGTTACATACATTGAAACGCACAGATCTTAATTGTACATTTTGGACAAATGGATTCCACCACCCTTCCCTGAAATAGAACATTTCTGTCTCTCCAGAAGCTTCCTTACGCCCAGAGGCAACCACTGCCCTAATTCTTACACCTTAGATTGTCTGTTTTAGAATTCATATAAATTCAATCATACTTTTTTTTTGTATCTAGCTTTTTTTCACTCAGCATACTGTTTCAGAAAGTCATCCCTGTTTTTTTTTTTAAGATTTTATTTTATTTATTTGAGAGAGAGAGAGACAGTGAGAGAGAGCATGAGCGAGGAGAAGGTCAGAGGGAGAAGCAGACTCCCCATGGAGCTGGGAGCCTGATGTGGGACTCGATCCCGGGACTCCAGGATCACGCCCTGAGCCGGAGGCAGTCGTTTAACCAACTGCGCCACCCAGGCGTCCCAGTCATCCCTGTTTTTGCATGTCTTGGTATTTTGTTCCTTTTTACTACCAAGTGGTGTTCCGTGGTACGGAAATTACACAGTTTGTTTTTGGACTGTCCATTTTGTTTATTTATTTAAGATTCTACTTATTTATTTGAGAGAGAGAGTGCGAGCAAGTGAGAGAGAGCACGAGCAGGGAGGAGAGGGAAAAGCCGGCTCCCTGTGAGCAGGGAACCTGGTATGGGGCTCGATCCCAGGACCCTGGGATCAGGACCTGAGCTGAAGGCAGACACTCAACCGACTGAGCCACGCAGGTGCCCCATAACGGAGTTTTAGCGTGGTACAATGGTTGGTATTGATCATAATGGCTCTGAGCCACCAAGGAAAGATTGCCTTTAAAAAGAACGACAATGTGTAAGACTTTTAGAGAGATTTTCGGCCAAGGTTATTACGCTAAGAGCAAGCAGGCAAACAAAAAGTTTTGCAAGTCAGAGCTCTAGTTGTCTGGAAATCTCAGTTAGGCGTAATACGTCATTTCTCAAGGAAGCCAGAGACAGAAGGCGTGACTGGGTGTATAAAAGAGTATATAAATAATACATGTATAAGAAACCATTCTGTTCTTTGTAGATCCAAACAGAATAGGTTTTTGGAGAGTCTGCCGGTTCTTGCTTGGAACGATGTTGCTAAGCAATGTTGCTAATATTATGGAAAGACAGCTTTCCTCCTCACTTTTCCACTCAGTCTTGGGAAGTTGGGGAGTAGAAGTGGCTTTGGGTAGCTACAGCTGGCGAGGCTTGGTGATGTGACGCGGGGACCAGGGACCCCGGGTGTGAGAGGAGGTCCTCAGTGTGACAGGCTGCAGGCCACTCAGTCCTCAGCCTCTTCCTCTCCTCGTTCTCTGGGGGGAGCCCTGGGTGGCCACCATGCAAAATTTGCTTCATGTGCTTCAGAAATGTCACACACAGAAGAGTCCTCTCGAATGTTTCTACCGAGGGAAAAATTATAGTCATGCCACTTAGATTCATGGGTTCAGTCCTGATTGACGTCGTGCATGGCAGGCTCTGGATCCCCAATGACGTGCAGCCTGAGGGCTGGATCCCTGCCACAGAGTGGGATCTGTGGGTTTCCTCAGGCACAGTTTCCTTTCCTTGGAGCTCGGAAATGCCACACAAGTTACCAAGATCTGTTTCCAAAATCTGAGCCAGTTTCTAGGCAGATCCTCTGTTTAGTATGAAATGTGTGGCTCCAGGAAAGTACAGCTGTTGCCAGGGCTCCTGAGACTTGTCTTTGCGGCCTCCCTGCTGGGCCTGGGCATGACCTGGTGCAGTCACTGAAGGAACGTGTTGTGGTATGGGCCCCCTTGGGGGCTGCTGGTGGGCTCTGAGAGGGGACATTGGGAACTGGGAGGAGAGGCAGTGCATTGGGTGTTGGCAAAGACCCCTCCTGCATCTCTCTTTTCAAAGTAGGAATGGTGGGCGCATGAGAGGGTCAGTGAAACATCTGGCTCTTGATTGTGGCTCAGGCCTTGATCTGAGGGTTGTGAGTTCAAGCCCTGTGCTGGGCTCCTTGCTGGGCATAGAGCCTACTTAAAAACGGAACAAAGTATAAATGGCTTCCACACCTCAGACCTTTCAAGCCTTTCCCTCCTCTCTCTTTCCCTCCCTCTTTTTCCCTCTGGAGCACCCCCCACCCCCACCCCTCTCCCCTTTCCTCTTTTTTTCTCTTCTTCCTGGGCTAGTATCCCAGAGACACAACTGTAATGAGGCCCAGCAGGGGGCGCTGATGTACCTGCCAAGAATGAATGTCATCCTGTTGCCTAGAGCACAGGTGTGGGTGTTCCGTAGAAGTGAGAGTGAGAGAAGCTTCAGAGTGATTTCACCAAGCTGCTGTATATGCGGATGTGCCCCAAAGGCAGAAGAGAGTGGCGGTCCTGGCCTGTCCTGAGCGGGCCCAAGGTTGTGCGATCCATAGGGTGGTTGGAGAAGCTGTCCCCTGCAGAAGGGGAGGGGCGAGGTGTCTGAAAGAAGTCTGGTTTTCATAGAAGGCCCCACCCCGCTGGCTTCCAAGCCCCTCTTTGCTGCCTATCTTTTCCCAATCCTAGCCAAGAAGGGGTTGCAGTCATTTTCCAGAAGCATGGAGGTCCCAGAGCTCTAGGGGGCATGGGGTGGAGAAGGAGCCCTTGCTCCTGTTTCTCTCTGAGACTTGGGCGCTGGCTAAGTCCCAGTTTCACACGGATGTGTCTCCTGGAGCGGGTTCCCAGGCACAGAAGGCCCTTTTCTTTAGGATCAAGCATGCGTGTCTGTCTGTCTCACCCCACTGGCCCCTTAGGAACGGGGTGTGCAGCTGTCTGCCCTCTGTTCATGATTAACTTCCCTGTCGTGCCCTCCTCAGACTCCCACCCAGGCCCCTTCAGCTTTTGGGCTTCCCCCCAGTGGGGCAGAGACCCAGGTTGGCAGCTGCCTGGCACTTTGTCTCAGGGACTGGGGGTTTAGGGGTGGGGTGGGGGTGGGCGGGAACCGACCTTTGAGATTCTGTGAGCTGGGACACTGCTGGGGATAGACTGCTGGTAGAGATTGGGAGACCCCTTTCCTGCAGTCCTCCCTGACCTCCTTTGCTCTGGTCTGCTTCTGTCCAGCTTTCTCTGTTGACTCACTAATGTGAAAAATGTTCCCTTTCTTTCTTTTTTTTTTTTTTAAAGATTTTATTTATTTATATGACAGAGAGAGAGACAGCAAGAGAGGGAACACAGCAGGGGGAGTGGGAGAGGGAGAAGCAGGCTTCCTGTGGAGCAGGGAGCCCAATGTGGGGCTCGGGATCCCAGGACCCTGTGGTCATGATCTGAGCCGAAGGCAGACGTTTAACGACTGAGCCACCTGGGTAAGCCATCCTGGTGCCCCGAAAAGTGTTCCCTTTCGATTCTCTTTCAAACTTTGTGGTTTCTTTAAGGACCATGTCTTTGTTTGGTGCAAGTGCTTTGGCTAACACCTAACACTTGCCTCCTTTTTTCTTTTAACAAAGTTGTTTGAAACTCAGAGACTTGGTCAGGCAATAATATTGAGCTAGATTTTAATAAGTTTGTATTTGTTTTCATGATATGAATGACAAGCGATCATAAGTTTTCATTTAGGGTAGTAATGTTTTCTTTTAAAAGTAATTAAGTTAAAAAGTGAGTTGATTTAATTAAGGGGAAATAATATTAAATGACGGGGTATGTGATGTTGAGCCAAAAAATGGTGAAGGGGGTATGTGAATGGCCTAATTTTGGGGAACTGTGGCTGGGTCACACTGCACCAGGTAGCCTGGTATGGGGTTGTTTCGTGGTTCCTGTGTGTTAGAGCAATGTTTGTTTTAGGCAAAGGTGGTCTTCTCTTTCTCACTTACCTTAGTCCCTCTGCACAAAGTATTTAATAAATGTTGGTGGGATGGGGGAAGTCTAGCATGGTGGGCCATTGCATTCTCTGCCTTATACCAGGGAGATGGAGGGGTGCCCCATTGGGGCACACACCCCATGTCAGTTCTTCTCATTCTCCTGCATTCTCCATGCAGGCTTCATCTTCACTTCAGAACTGAAAGGCAGACGGTCGCGGGGCAGCTTGTTATGCTTTGGTGTTTTGGTGCGTGGTATGGACAGAAGGAAGGGCTTCCTCACTGTCAGCAAACTTATACCTCTAGGGCCTCAGGAATCAGATCAGGTTTTGGTCTTTTAGGGACAACCTTGTGTTTTCAGCCACGTTGGGGCTGGAAATATTGGGGTTGTAGAGGAACTGAGAGAGCCTGGAACCCTAGAACCAGAAGGATAACCTGCTTGGTGGAAAGGGTTTTTTTTTTTGCCTTCATTCCAGTGCCCTGTTGCTCACTGATGCACTTGACCTGAAATACCTCCCAGGTGGTGGGGAATGGGCTGGAGCCACCCCATACTCACCTGGGAAAGGGTCAGGCCTTGCCCTGGAATGCAGCTTGCTTCTATGTGTGGGTGGATAGAATGCACCCATGCTGGGCTAGACCTATGGCCAGTGCCCCCATCACCCTCTGAGTTCTGAAATAGTCCATCAGCTAACTTGTCAGTTTCGTGTTCTGCCGGAGGCAAAAGCCCTGAGCTGCTTGTGCTTGTGCTCTGCCTTCTAACCCCCTGAGGACACTCATTTCCCCATTCTTTTTCCAGACTGATTCTCCAGTCCCTACTGGTGTACTCCTTGCAGCAGGCCTAGCTGCAGTCCCAGGGGTGGGGCTGGGGTCACTCACTCTCTGGCTATAAATAAATGTCCATGGCTATCTCTGTGATGCCCCCCACCATCCAGGCAGGCCCAGGAGGGCCTGGGCCATTGCTAATGGATGCTTCATAAATAAACCATGCACATTTTGGCAGCACCCTGGTGTTCCCTCCTCTCCCCCCCAGCTCCAGTGCCAGCGAGAAAATGTGCCCACTGGAGAGGTGGGGTTGAGGCCTCAGGCCCTGGAATTCATTTCCAGCCCTGTCCCTCTCCAGCAAGTCTCCTTCCCTGCCTGATTCTCTGTGCTTGCACGAACACCAGGCTATCTGAGAAACAAAAACAAAACAACAGAACCCACAACAAGGCAAACTGCCTCAGGACCTTTATGGTCCCAAAGGGCTGTTTCTGAAGATGGACTAATTGGGCTTATTTTCATTCCCTCCAGCCCTCTGCCCAAGTCCCTTCTGTGGGGGAAGGAGAAGCAAAGCCAGTGTGGATGTTGGAGGGGGTGGTGGTGATGATGGTGAAAAGGGGCTAGGTTTCCTGGCCCCAGATGGAAGTGAGTGAGTGAGAGGCTTCTGAGCAGCCCCGTCCACATCAGGGACTCAGCCCTGGCCCATTCCCTACGAATTGGCCAGTGACCTTCTTTCCTTAGGTTCTGAAGCGAAGATGAAGCTTGCATGGGGTATGCGGGAGGAAGGGAAGAACTGATACGGGGTGTCTGTGAGGTGTTGGTGGGGGCTCCCCTTGGTTCCCTGGCAACCCGGGACGCCAGGCAGAGGTGTATCCTCGGTGAATGGATCATTGACCCGGTGGTGTGTCAGGCTTCCAGGGCAGGGGAAACAGAGGTTAACGGGGGACTGACTCCAGCTCAGGTAGCGCCGCCCTTGCTGGAGCAGTCCCCTCCTGCCCCCTCCAGCCTCCCAGGACAGCCGCTTCCCGGGGAAAGGTAGAAGGTAGATCCCGCTGAGTCAAAACGCCTGGGCGCCTCAGGCCGGGGAAGGCGGGCGCTGGGCGCCGGGTGCCCTCTCTACCCGCCTGGCCCTGGGCCGGGAGAGGCCGGTGGCGGTGCCGTGTGCGAAGGCAGTTTCTCACGGGCTGAAGACACGCGTTTCGTCTCGGTGGATGTTTTTTCTCCCTGTGTTTTAAAGACAGTGACAGCATTGGAGAAGTATCCCGGCGGGCCGGGCTGGGAGAGAGCGCGTCAGCCGCCTTTGCCTGGGGAGGGAGCCCGGGGCCCCGCCAGCGGAGGCGGGGACGGGGGAGCGCAGAGGAGGGGACGGAGAGGGAGCGGCGAGAGAAGGGGGGGTGCGGCTGCCCGCCGGGAGAGGAAGGGAGGGAGCCCGGGCGCGGAGCAGAGGGCGTACGCGGCGCCGAGCCCCCCGGGGCGCTGAGCGCAGGCGGACCGCCTCCCTCCACTCGCGGCCGGGCCGCCTGCACCGCCCGCAGCCGGGGTGCCCGGGCCGGGGCACGGGAGGCGGGGCCGGGGCGGGGTCCCGGCGCCGGCGGCGCGTCGGAGCTGGAGCCGGAGCCCCGGAGCCGCCCGTCCGGGCCGCGCCCGGAGCGAGCGTTGGAAATGCCTGCGCTGGGGGAGCGGGCGCCGGCCGCCCGGCAGGCTCCGAGGAGACGCTGAAGGTCGCCGGGAAGTGAGCTCCCGGTCACCTGACCCCCGGGGCGCACCTAGGCGGGGCGGGGCCCATGAGAGGCGGGCGGCGGGGGGCCGGGGCGCAGGGGCTGGGAGCGGGCGGCGTGGAGCGCGCGGAGCCGGGCGGACGGGGGCGCGCTGCGGGCGGGCGAGGGCGCGGCCGGGCACCGCCGGCGGCCTCGCCATGTCCCAGCCCGCGGGGAGGATGCATTGCCGAAAGGCAGGGATCCGCGCGGCGGTGGTGCTCATCGGACTCCTGCACAAATCGCGAAAACAGAATAAAGAGAAAAGGTAAAGGCTGGCAGCGCCGCCTCCCCCTTCCCTCCACTCTCATGCTAAATCCCCGTTTTCTTTGGGATGGACTTTTCCAAAAGGGCCTTTGGCCCCGAGTTGGTTGGGAAAAACCTCTCCTCTGTGCGCCGTCGGGGGAGCAACTCAGGAGCTTCGCCCCGGACACTGGCTGTTGGGAGAAAGCTGAGGCAGGACTTTGGCTGGGTCGGAGGGAGGCTGGGAGGGCCCTTCGGGCTCCATCATCAACAGAGGGGCACCAAGTGTTTCGTCCCCATTCCCGTTTGCCCATTTCGTTCTTATTTGCCCATCGCAGCGCCCTTTCCAAAGCCTGCAGCGTGGGTAGCCTTGATCCGACCTGGGTGACAGTCCTTGGCTCAGCCGGAGTGGCCCAATGCGCCGGAGATGCTGTTTGCTTCTCTGCAACTTGGCTGAGCCTGTGAGGTGCCCGCCAGGCTGGGATCTGCTTGCCTTGCACACAGTGCGGGCAGGCAAGGAGCAAGTTTGGAGCCCCCTTCCCCCTTTTTTGGATTTTTTTTTCCTTTCCATCTTCACCTTTCTTGGGTTTACTGTACTGATTGTTTGCTCCTGGATGTTGGAAATTGTCCTCTTGAGCTGACCTGTGGGGAAAAGAGGTAGGGGTTTGGGGCCAGCAAAGGAGCTTCTGGGACAGCTTCCCGGGCTCCAGTCCCTTGTTGCAGGCTTGATGTCCTCAAGACCCAAGGGAGCTGCTTACACCCGCTGGCACCCACTCACTCCTCTGCCAGGGTACACGAGCCCAAAGCTGCCCGGCAACTGGGCTTCATTAGAGCTGACTGTCCACAGAGATGTTGTAAGGATTTGGGGTGACTCCAGTGGTTCTGCTGGGTCCTGATTTGCAGATGAGTTTGGAGTGGTTAGTGCTGTGCTCTGCATTAGGCAAAGGCTAAGACAAGGACAGTGGAGCCAGAGATACCTCGGTGGTGACAGGTGACCCCTGGGCTTGCACAGAAGCTGGGTATGCCTGGTGAGGGGGAGTGGAGGGCAATGGATTAGAGCACTTTGAGAAGCTGGCATGGGTTGCCTCTGTGGTGTAGTTGCCCCCCATCCCTCTTGTCCCCCTCCTATGATGCAGTCTGATTCGATGTTTCCCATAGCTAAGGTGACTAGCCAGTGAAATGACTTCAGGTGGTTAAGCATGAAATAACATTGAGTCACCCAGTGAGAAGGTTCTTCCCTTTTCAGTTCTCTACTAATGCATGTGATTTCTTCAAGGGGAAAGTTTCAGGTTGGTGCTAGTCTGGCTTTAACACCCTCTTAACACTTACTGATCTCTCTCATAACAAAGAGAAAGCAGACCTCTGGCTCTGGGCCTTTAAGTGGGGAGCAGTGCCTGCCTACAATTTAGGTTGTTTTTATGCTATTTATTTTTAGAATTCTCTCCTTGTCATGGCCAGTGGTCCTGATATAAAGCATCACTTTAAATTAAATGTATAAAGTCCTAAGAATGAGTCCATTTAATTGAAAGAGTGATAGTACAAATGGTATAGGGTGTGGCAGAAATCCTGCAAGTGATGTTAGGGAATGGCTGATGCCAGGGACAAACCTTTCTAGCAGTAAAGCTACCAGCAGGACTCTAGCGCCCGGTGCTCCAGGTCTGGGCCCCATTTCCCGTCTAGACTTTGACACTCTCCTGTTCCCTGTCCTTCAGCATTTTATCTATAGAGGTGTGATGACTAAGCCAGCCCTCTAAAGTCAGAGGGATAGGGGATGGCCGTTCTGAGACCCCCGGCACCTGTTTTAAGGAATGAGAAGGATGGTGTGCTTGACCTACAGGCAGCTGCCTCAGACCAGTTCCTGTTTCTGAGTACAGAGTGTATGGTAGGGTGGAAGGTCCCTGCACAGTCCTGGCTCATCCATTGACTATGACCTTGTAGTATCAATGTAGTCTCCCTGAGCCTGTTCCCGTGTCCATACAGAAGCCGAAGGGAGATAATGTGGGTGAAGAACGCACCTGAGAGGTGTGAAATGCCACGTGAGGATGAAGGGGTTTGAACAGAACTGTTCCCGTTTGCCTCTCTGTGGGTTCGTGCCCTTGGAGAGCAGGGCAAGGAGTCTGGTGGCAACAGCCCCACTACTAGTCCAGACCAGCTGTGCATGAGGCACAGAGAAGTACTGGACAGGGGACAGGACAGGAAGGTTGCTCATGGCTTTTGACATCTTGTCCTTCCTCCTAGACTCATTGTGCCCTTCCCTGCAATGCAGCAGGCATTGAGGCCCTCCCAACTCCTGCCTTCGTCCTAGTCTGCTTTGGCTTCTGTCATCCTGATTGCTTTGGCCAACAGACTTAACTTACCCAAGGAGAGAGAGGGCTTGATCTCCTGCTGGTGCTAAATGACCTTTGCTTTGCTTGCTGTAATCTGGAGTTTCTTTGTCTTTAAGTGTCTGAAGTGCGGTGCTCACTATTGACCCTTGCCTTGTGGGCACCAGGCGTGGGGGTTGGGGGTGGGGTGGACGAGTGTGTGTGTGGGGTGGGGGGTGTGCTGGAGCAGGCTATAGCTGCCCCACCTCTCTTAAGTGCTCCCAGACTCCAGGGTGGATGTTCGGTCTGCGGAGTCTCTGCTTCCTCCCCACCCTCATCACAGGTCAGACTCAGACCCCATCTTTATCCTTTTCAGAAGGCTGGATCCATCCATCCATCTTCCCAGCACCTTTAATTGACAAGCTTATGCAGATGACCCTCCCAGCTGTTAGCCTTAAGGGATGAAGTGGTCCTGTGTAGCTTTGCAGTGATGGCCCCCAGGGTCCTTGTCATCTTCCTGCCCTCCCCAGGCTCCTTAGAAATATATTGGCATATTGGGGGAGGCAGGTATGCCAGGGAGGATGGTAATGACACGGGTACCTCAAACGGCCCCAGAACCAGAAGACTCCAGTCACACTGTTGGTGGGTCCCAAGAACTCTGCTGAAAGCTCCAGCTTCGGTTTGCATCCTGGAGAAGTGACTGTGGTGCTCGTCAGCCTTTACCTGATGACTCCGTCTGGGAGTTGTGGGATAACCTGGAGGTTCTGCCTCTTTCTGACCATCTTCCAGGGACTCCACCGCTTGGGCTCCTTCAAAAACAATGGTGTGTTTGCAAGGGGGGATTGATTGGAGCATGGTTCCAAGGAGGCACCTGAATGAAGCCTTCCTTGCAGATGGCACTCTGGGGACTGCTCTAGTGGGAAATCTTCTTTCAAGTGACTTGACTTTTCAGATCTTGCTTCCTCGTCGCTGTGGCAGATTGGGGTCAGATCCGTAGCCCCACCTTCGTCATGTAGAAGTGGATGGGCGGGTGTGGAGGAGTGATGTCCTCCGAGGTGGAAAACAGGTACCATTGGTAGGAAGGGTTGAGGCAGAAAAACAGTCAAAATAGGTAGGTTCCAAATGGTGTGGATGTTGCTGTGTGCCCTTAAGAGTGACATTCTGAACTGGACAGAGGTCAGTTGGCATAAATGAAAAGACATTGTCTTCTTACAGGGAGTAGTTATTAGACAACCCTCACTATGGGGTTTGTGAGGAGGAAAATATGAATTTCAGCAACCCCCCTGCGGCAGGCTCTGGGGGGCAGAGGAGTAATCCACACTCCTCTGTTGTGGGATTTAATGTCTAGTGGGTTAGTCCCCTATCGGTTATTAGAAAAAGTTCACCCCATGCTTGCTTTGGCAGCACATACGCTAAAATTGGAATCATACAGAGAAGATTAGCATGGTCCCTTGCACGAGCAAAAGTCCATCCCGAGCATTTTTTTTTTCAAATTTTTTATTGTGGAAAATTTCACATGTGCACAAAAGTAGAGAGACTAGTGTAATATGATACCCCGTTTGAGCCATTGTCAACTCATGGCCAATCTTACCTCATTTATTTACCAACCCACTCCCCCACAAGATTATTTTGAAGTAAATCCCAGACAGGATATCATTTCATTCTTACATATTTTGGTATACACCTTAAAGAAGTTGTCTAAGAAAATAGAACACTACCATATTGTACTCCCTGAGTTAACAGTAATTTCTTAATATCGTATTTAATTAGTGTTCAAATTCCCCTAATTGTCTTATAAGTTTTTCAAAAAAATTTTTAAAGATTTTATTTATTTATTTGAGAGAGAGCATATGTGGTGTGGTGAGGGTTGGTTAGGATGCATGAGGAGGGGCAAGTGGAGGAGAAGTAGGCTCCCCACTGAGCAGGGAGCCAGATATGGGGCTCGATCCCCGATCCCTGGACCCCAGGATCAGGACCTGAACTGAAGACAGACCTTTAGAATTTTCTACTGCTACTTTCTTTTTTTCATTATAATTTCTTTATTGGAGAAATTTGATCATCTTGGGGAGCTGCCCATAGTCAGGATTTTGTGGATGCTATCTCCTGGTGTCATCTAACGTGTTCTGCTGTCCCCTATGATATTGTAAGTCGGTATCGGTATTTAGCTTTGAGGCTCTATCACTTTTTTTGTTTGTTTGTTTTGTTTTTGGTTTTTTTTGGGCAAGACCTCACACTGGAGTTTTTTTTTTTTTTTTAAAGATTTTACTTATTTATTTGACAGACAGAGATCACAAGTAGGCAGAGAGGCAGGCAGAGAGAGAGGAAGGGAAGCAGGATCCCTGCTGAGCAGAGAGCCCTATGCGGGGCTCTATCCCAGGACTCTGGGATCATGACCTGAGCCGAAGGGAGGCTTTAACCCACTGAGCCACCCAGGCATCCCTGATATCCCTGATTGTCTGTTTTGGTGATGTGGGCAGTTGACTGATTTGTCCTTGGAGGTTGAAGGTTGGTGTCATGGAGGATACTTGCTTTCTGCCATGGGAGATTTTGCAATTGGCCTATGAGCTGGCTGGATTCGGGGCCCGAGCCTGTGAAGCGCTGGAGGCCTGACCTTGGAGTCCCAGAGTCCCAAGGCTGGAAGGGGTACATGGCGGGAACTGATCTACTCCCCAGCCCTGGAACAGATGGCTGCTTGTTCTCTTCTTGGGAGGTGGCCGGGTCCTGCCCTTTGTGGAAAGGCCTGTTACTTGGCCTCTCTTGTCTGATGTTTGAATGCCATTTGGTTGGCTGTCATTGCTTTAAAGAACAAACATCTCCCTTTAGTCAGCTTCTCGTTTTAGGCCTCACTGAGCACCTGGGAAGTTAGACACCTAGAGTTCAGGGAGAGAATTTAAGGGGTTTTGTGATTCCTTTGGAGCCACTGTTTTTGTCTCCTCTTTGGTGTCCCTACTCTTGTCCTCCTTATCTATTCTTATGGTGGCCAGAGTGGAGTTTTAAAAATTCAGGTAAAATCAAGTCTCTCCACTGTAGAAACCTCTCCATAGGCTTTCCATTATAATTTAAATGAAATCCAGACTCTGAAGCCCGGCCTGTATCCCTTGCCTTATTCTCTCTTGTTCTCTGACCTTACTTCCACTTTGCCTCTCACTCACTGTGGTCACTGTATTTCTGCTGCAAAGGCCTTTCTGTTTCTGGAACATGCCAAGCTTGTGCCTGCCCCAGGCCCTTTACATGTGCTGTTTATGGTGACTTAATTGAGTGGTGCTTCCTCATTGTTGGGTGTCAACTCAGTTGTCATCTCTTCTAAAAGGACTCCCCTGCCATCCAATCTGGGCAGCTCATTCCAGCCATCATTACTTTACCTTGATTTATTACCCCCATGGCTCTTATCATTAACTGGTATTATCTGGGTTATGTAATAAACAATTTACTGACAGTTCCCACCCCTAGAATGTGAGCTCTCTAAGAGCAGGGACTCTGCCTTTTTCACTCCTGGGTCCCCCATTGCCCGGAATAGGAAGTGCTTAGTAAATATTTGCTGTGTGAACGAATGGGTGCACATGAGACTCACTGACTCCACACCGCCTGTTTCCCCAGGTCCTCTTAATACTGCAGTGACCTCTGCTACAGATTTTAAGGTGTCCTTTTCTTATGTGGGTTTGAGATATTCTCCCCTCTCTCTTCTTTGTTCCCCTTTGGAAGAGATTTGGAGAGAAAGACAACTGATGATGTGTACATGCGGCGTGCCATATTACTCTTCTGACTCCTGTCCTGTCCCTGTATGGTTAGGGAACACGTGAGGGTCCAGGCTCAGCCCTGAAGCTGGGCTCCAGGGCTGTCCTGACACTGAGTTCCTAGATCTCAGGTCCTGGAGCTGCTGTCTGAGAGGCAGAGGCGGGCTCCCTTCATTCATGCCAAAGAGCGGGGGCCATTGGGTGTCTGAATTGGTGAACAGTCGCCATTAGTGAATATATGGTTTTTCTAAATGCAGTTCTATCTCTTTGGAGCCCGTGTGGTACACAGATGGCTGGTTACCAGGATGTTGCCAAATAGAGGGCCTGCCAAGCCCATTTGGTTAAACCAATGAAAATCACTTCTGGGCAGACGGGGTCTGCTGAACGGCTCAGGAATCTTCTCAGTCATTTTAAGCAGATGAGGCCCTCTTGCCCTCCCTACCCCACGCCTGCCCTGCAAACTGAGTCTCTTTGCCTCCTGAATCCATAAAAAGTAAATGAGGTAGGCAAGATGATTTCAGGTGGACAAATGCCTTTTATCTTAATTGCTATTTTAAAAAATGAATTCTGGCAAGTGATACTGGTTTTCCATGTACGACGGTTACATAACATTTTTGAAAAGTAAATTTGTTTAAGTATAAAATTGTGATCAATTTAAAGAGAAGTGTCAAGAAAAGTAACAGTCAGGTGGTACATGGATTTGGGAAAAAATTGAGAAGATGATGTGGAAATGTCTGCAGTTTGGGGAGTACAGTGGGAAGGAAGGAGTCACTTTTCTCATATGGTCAAGTGGGCCTCCAACACTAGGGTCCTGGGGTTGTTGAACGTTGAATGGTTGTAACGAGCCAACATCTTTTGAGGCTTACTGTTTGCTAGGGTCGCATACCTGTCAATTACACTGGTTATTATCTTTGTTTTCCAGTAGAGACACAGAGGCTCAGATTTTGAGGAACACCTAGAGGGCAAAATCAGAGGGAGACGAACAGGGATTTTAACCCTGGTCTTTTGAGGTCCAGGGGCTGTCCTCTTAACTCTTCTATTATTTGGAACCCAGGATAAGCACTCACACAGTGCCTGGCTTCTGAGAAGTTCCCCATACATGCTGCTGCTGTTCTCATGCAGGCGCGGAAGTAACAAAAGCGCGGAAGTAACAAATCTCAGGGCACAGCTCAGTGGATTTCCACATATGTATCCAGCTGTGTAGATACCGTTCACATCAAGACATAGAACTTTCCTGCACCCCAGCAGGCTCCTCCTTCCCTCCCCACAGTCCAGTCACAGTCCAGTTAAAATTACTGTGGAGGCAGGCCCATTGCCTGGTATGTGGGGGACCTGGGGTCACCTTGGAACCCGTAATAAAAGGAAGAGTATATTTGGGAGTTTGTGAGTTGGGATTTCTTTTCTTTTTTTTTTTTTTTAAAGATTTTGTTTATTTTACAGACAGATCACAAGTAGGCATAGAGGTAGGCAGAGAGAGATGGGGAAGCAGGCTCCCTGCTGAGCAGAGAGCCCGCCATGGGCTCAGTCCCAGGACCCTGGGATCATGACCTGAGCTGAAGAGAGAGGCTTTAACCCACTGAGCCACCCAGGCGCCCCTCTTTTTTTTTTTTTTTTAAAGTAGCCTCCATGCCCAGTGTGGAGCCCAATGCGAGGCTTGCACTCACAACCCTGAGATTGAGATCTGAGCCCAGATCAAGAGTCAGACACTTAACTGACTAAGCCCCCCAGGGGCCCCTGTGAGTTGGCATTTCTAAGTGGGGAACCCTAGTTCGACCCTGAAGAAGAAGGTGTCAAAGAATCCACACTGACTTCTAGGGGCAGGTGAGCTTGGTTTCACCTTCCCCTCTCCTTCTCGACACACGCTGTAGGAACCTGGAGCCAATGCTGTGTTTATTCAGTGTCCTTGGAGCAAGGGTGGGTTGAAAAATTGTCACTTGCTTTTAAGCTTATCAGTTATGAACACTCTGTTTCGTGAAAGTTGGAACAGTAGCCAAGTCCTTGCCAGAGCCCTCTAGGGGCGGGCTGACCCTGCCAGGCCTCAGGGTTAGTCTGTTTCTCCAAAGGAGGGAGCAGTCCTGTTGATTGAGCCCCCTCCCCCTTTCCATGTATTTACTGTAAAGATCTTTACCGACCACTGAATATGGGGGGCAGAATAAGGAGGCTGTGCAGATGCCTGTGGTCATGAGCTCTTCCTCGTTGGGTACAACAGCTTGAAACAGCCCCCAAGCAAGTCACACCTCTCCCCTGGTTTGCAGGACAGATCCCTAGTAAGGGATCTCATTCCCCCATGCCCACCCCCATGCTCTAACACCACACAGTCTTGTCTGCAGGGAGTGGGACAACAGCAGCCTGGCACCTGGGAGTTTGCCCGGTGTCTGAGGCCGAGGTGGGACGTGGCCCATGCCGAGTCCTCAAAGCTTCATGAAGCCTCTGTTCTGGGTGCTGGGATACAGCAGGGAATGGCACAGGTGCAACCCTGCGCATTCTCCCAGGGCTTTATTAGGCCCACATGCGTTTTTCCCTTTTAAATGGATATTTTTTAAAATTGGAAGGTTCTGTGTTACCGGTGTTTTTTTCTGTCTTCTCTTGAGAAATCAGAAGCTTTGGCAACATTGGCTAGGCCTGTCTTTCTGCATCACATCTAAACTCTCAGCACCCAGCTTAGTGTGGGATTGGTCCCTTTTTTTTTTTTTCCTGTACCAAATATGTAATATTTTATTGTATATTTCCATGATTATCCTGACCAACTACCTTTTTTTTCCCCCTCCCAATTTATTTATTTTCAGAAAAACAGTATTCATTATTTTTTCACCACACCCAGTGCTCCATGCAAGCTGTGCCCTCTATAATACCCACCACCTGGTACCCCAACCTCCCCCCCCCCCCGCCACTTCAAACAGTCTGAGGGGTTTGAAGTGGGATTGGTCCCTTTCTGCTCGCCGTTGCACCACCACCTGGCCACATCTGGCAGTGCCTGTGCCCCTTCCCCCATCCCCAGGGATTGGATGTACAGTGTGCAAAGCAGGAGGCTCAGGGGTCGGGAGCTCCAGATGGGGCCAGGTTCCAGCCCTGCATGCCTTTGGTTTGGGGCAGGTCCATTGTGATTGGAAGTGAGGGTTCCCTGCAGGAGGTGAGCTGCAGAATGGCTGCTGTTAATTTGTCTTTAGATGTTCCTCCTCCCTTTCCCTCCCTAATTACCCCTAAGGAAAATAACAGAAGTATGGGAAGCTATGTGTTACAGTATAAAAAGTCAGGAATCCTAAGAGAAGGGACTGGGCTGGGAGCTCCTGTTGGGTCTGTGGTGGGCATGGCACGAGGCTGGCACCTGGGGCTCAGGCGTCCCGTTCTCTGCACCACACTTACTATCACCATCTATGTTTTTCATAGAGGAGAAAGCTGAGGTTCAAATGGGGTGACATTTTCAGTGTCCTCCAGCTCATACAGCAGAGCTGGGAATCCAACCCAGATCTGCCTGATGCCAAACCCTGTGCCTTTTCATCCATTTCCAATTTCATGGTGACCCCGGCTGAGTTACTTGACCTCTCTCTCCTTGACTTTCACTCTCTACGAGGTGGATGATGATGTTACTCAGGTGTGTGAAAATGCTTCAAAACCTGAAGAATCATGGCACCTGAACACATTCTCATTATTTTTTAAGGAAGAGATTGGACTGGTTTCTCAGGCAACTGGGCTTTTTTTGAATATGCGGCCTAAGCTGGGGCAAGGGAGAGGGCAGTGGAGGCTAGATTGGGGGAAAGTCTGATTTACCAGGCTTTAGATAAGCTGAAAGGGCTCTTGGCTGCCGTCCTCACTAATTAGAACAGAAATTTCTGCTTCTCTATGAGAACGGGAAGGTCTGGGCTGGAGCCTGGGTTACCTGTGCCATCTGTATTTTAATAGAACATTTATTTTAATAAGATTTAATCTGAGATGCAAAGACGGAAGGAGTGTGTAAATCAAGAGATGACTGAAACAGGCTTTCTGAAAACGAGATCTTCCAATGTGCCAGGAAGGGCTTTTGAGTGTGACATCAACAAAGGCCAGTTACTGATAGCTGAGAAGGTCCCCCAAGGGCACAGCCGCATGGTGGCAGGACACAGCCTGGTTGCAAGCGATGGGAATGGGGACACCTGGCTTTCACAGCTTAGTTCCTCTGGCCCCCCTCCTCCCTTTCTGGAAAGCGTTCCCATCCATCCCTACAGGATTCACCTGTCTTTCTCCTCCATGAATGCAAACACAGGCAGCAGTCCTGCCTAGAAGTGGACTGTGCTCCAAATGTTCATTTGTGTGGTTTCAAGTCACTTCCCTCAATGTTTGTGGAGTGCCAGCTGTGTACCAGTCCTTGGACAAACAGGGTCCAGGAGGAGAGTAAGATACTCTCCCTGCCTTAAGCCACCTGTGCTCCAGAGGAGAAACCAGACACATACTGTGAACCCCATACAGAAGATGGGGCATGCTGGAGAAGAGGTGTAAGACACTCTGGAGGTCAAAAGAAAGAGGGACCCCCCCCAAGGAGGGCTTCATGGGGTTGGCAGCATTTAAGGTGGGCCATGGCGACTGGACAACATTTCTGAAGAGAGATCAAGTGGGGAAGTACATTCTAGTTAAATGGTACAGTCTACACAAAGGGACGGAGGTAGGGAGAGCAGGGGACCTGTTCAGAACTCAGTTGGTCTGTGGTGTAGATTTCATATTGGGCAATAGAGGGAAATGAGGCTGTCAGGGTCACCTGAGGCCACTTTGTGGTTGGTGATAAATGCCAAGGAGTGAAGGACGGGTTAGGCTTCTCTGTTCTCTGCCCCCCCAAACTCATGTGGCAGTTTGGTACCCTAGTTGGCATAGAAAAACAGAATTAGTCAACATTATAGTTGAAATAACTTCTATTGTAATTCTTCTTATGAAGGTTTGGGGCTAGAGGGTCTTTGTGTTGGAGTAGTAGTACCCCCAAAATAACTCTTCTGACTGACAGTTTAGGTAAATGAGTCAGGAATCTTTTGGTTGCAGGAGACCCCAATTCTTTTTTTTTTTTCAGCTTTTATATTATTGAACTTTATGTACAAAATCATTTGATTTCAAATAAACATTTAATGTAAAAACAAACATTCTTTTAAACTGAATTTTTTTTACATCTACTGTACCATTCAGATGCTTTATCATCTTACATGATTTCTTCAAAATCTCTTACCAAGGGTACATATAGAAAAGCATTTTTTTTAATAAATAGAAACAAAGGGATTTTTTTCAGCTTTTATTATAAGATGACATAAAAAGTTTACTCAACAGAAGTAATTTCATTACTATTTGGGGGAGGGACTCACCAACTTTTTGTGCAAACAATGCTAGCCTTCTTTTAAGCATTAAGAGCATAACTGCTTAAGAAATGACATAAGCAATAATTCTACACCTACATCTCCCCTAAAATAATCTATTTTTTTTACATATGTGCACAGCTTTAGCAAATTAAAGCCCGAGAGAAATGCTCGAGATTCACTATCCAGAGGCATGATCAGAGTTTATTGTAACTCATCATTGAGAGAGCTTACCAATCAAGGAGTCTGTAATGAAAGCTGCAGTTTCCCTCTTTCCTATTTTTCTTAACACAAAAATCAATGACTAAGAACTTAATACTGGATGACAAATCACACCCACACTATTAGTTAAATAGCCTCACAGTTAAACACATCTTAAAAGACCAGTCAAATCAGTATTTACATTTTATAAATTTCTGAAGACACCATTAGAAAGCTTATATATCCCTTCATTAAACAAAATAGGGAACTGCATCTGATGGTAAGAGACCCCAATTCTAATTAACCTAAAGGAGGAGAGGAATTTTATTGCTTTAGGTAATTGGAAGGTTCATGGGGGACAGATTCAGGTATGGCTGGATCCAGGGCTGGAATCGTTCTCTCTCCCCATCTCGGAGCCGTTCTTTCTTTTGGGTTGGCTTCATCCTGGGCTAGGTCTTTGATCTTCATCAAAGAAAGATGATGGCTGTGCCAGGCTTACATTCTGCCAGTTTAGCAACACCAACAGGAAGAGCAAATCTGTTTTCTAGTAATTTTAGCAGGAGTCCCAGGGATGACTCACACTGGGCACAGTGGCTCATGTGCCCATCCCTGAACTTTGGTTATAGGGCTGGGATATGCTGATTAGTTGAGTCTGGGTGTTGTGCCCCCTCCTGGTTCTAGGGATGGAGTCACCTGGACTGAGAAAAAAGGAGGGGCAGGTCACCTAGGGACATTCGATGTGTTGCTGTCAGTAGACCAGGGAATGGACACTGGTCAGGAAAACCCAGGAGCTGTCCACTCTGCTGGCCCTGGTGGCTTCACTGGTGTTGGTCTTTGCTCAGTCTTGTCCACTTGGTTGGTTGCTGCAGGGGCTAGCACTCTCCCAGATGCCCCCTTCTGTCTCTGATGGGTGAGGTGTTCTCTCTTCCCTGACACAGCCTGTTGGATCCCCAACGTTATCAAACACACTCCTTGGGACCCCTTTCCCCAGAGTCCATTGTGAACATTGAGGCGGTCAGATGTGTGACTGAGTGAAACCTTGTCTGGAAGAATGGCCTGGCATTGCTCAGGATTGGTGCTCAGCTTTGGGGTTGAATGATGCTTCCCCATCCTCTTTTGCTGTTGCTTTGGGGCTCATTTCTGCCTCAACCTGGAAACTCTGGATTCCTTCCATTTAGATTGCCTCTTCCTCTGGCCATCTAGCCGATGGGTGCTCTTGGTCCCAAGGTCCTGGTGGACTCTCCATGATCCATTCTCCTGCCGGAGGCCCAGGCACAGCAGAGATCTCAGGGATATGAGAGGTAGGGACCCCTAGATTACAAGGAAATGACTGCAGCAGAGTGGAGGGGCAGCCTGAAGCCTCAGGGAAAAAACCCAAGGGAGGTAGTACTGTGTATGATCCTGAAGGTACATGGTGTTCAGACTGTGGTCCTCAGTTTCCCTATCTGTGAAATAGGAGTAAGGCTAATGAATGATTTTACTTGTGGATTGCAAGGACTTGAACATTATCTGCTCACCCATGTTTATAGCAATATTACTCAGAACAGATAAAAGTGGGAGCTACTCAAGTGTCCTTCCGCAGGGGACTGGATGATAAACAAAATGTGGTATATCCATACAAAATATTATTCAGCTGTACAATGGAATGGAATTCCAATCCACCATTTACGAACCTGGAAAACATTAAGCTAAGTGACGAAGCCAGACACAGGACAGAAATTGCTTGGTTTCGTTTGTACAATGTACTTAGCAATAGATGAAAGCATAGAGACAGAAAGTAGAATAGAGTTAACAGGGTGTGGGGAAGAGTTATTATTATTTTTTAAAGATTTTATTTATTTATTTGATATAGAGAGCGAGATCACAAGGAGGCAGAGAGGGAGGCAGAGAGAGAGGGGGAAGCAGGCTCCCCGCCAAGCAGAGAGCCCAATGCGGGGCTTGATCCCAGGAGATCATGACTGCAGCCGAAGGCAGAGGTTTAACCCACTGAGCCACCCAGGCACCCCATGAGTTATTGTTCAGTGGATTAGAAATTCTTTTGGTAATGATGAAAAGATTCTGGAAATGGATAGCTTCGATGGCTGTGTAATGCTGAATGCCACTGAATTGCATACTCAGAAATGGCTATGGTAAAAGGAAGACATCTTATTCAGACCCTAATATGTAAAAAAGATAAAAGAGAGTGTTTCCTTGGTCAGAGATGGGGCAGGCAGGTGGGGCTAGCTCTAGTCCGGTCTCTATGAAAACCCAGATATATTTGGGGCCAGAGTGTCCTGGGACTCCTGGGAAGCAAGGGCTGCTCTCCTCTATAGGCCATGTTCTGATGTTGACGGTCCCCAAGACCTTTGTCCTGCCCAAGTCCAACCCCCCCTTCTCCAGTGGTCCTGTGTTGATAAGAAGTTCAGCCCAGGGAGAAGGCTCTGGAGAGAGTGGACCACCTTGTGTGAGCTCTCCTTTTAGCCCAGTCTTTTCTGTTCCTGCTGCTGAGGACTCATGGACAGGTGTTTGCCAGTGCCTTGTAGGGTGTTCCTTGGAGGCCAAGGGGACTGGTACTGGGTGGGTGAGGACTTCTGGGGGCTCAGCTTGGGTTCCAGGAGGAATGTGGAGAGAAGAGTCTTGGCTCTGAGCTGACCTTTGGGCACAGACCAGAGCCTGTGGCCACACGATGGAAGGCTTGGGTTTAGTGTCCACAACGTGGATGCCTTCAGTGACCTGCCAGGCAGCCCTGAGATGGGGAGCAGCCACTCTAGCATCTGCTGTCCCCACGGAGCAGGCCTCAGGGTTGGACCTCTCTGCTGTCCCTTTGCATGAGCTTAGAACCTTCCTCTGAGCATTTTCTGGGCTGCTTCTTGCCCATCTGATTTTTTTAAAGAAATGTTTATTATATTTTTAAAATCCATGTTCTTTGCAGAAAATTTGGAAAACACAGAAAAGTACAAAGACTAAAATAAAAGTCATCTGCAATCCCAGATGGGGGATTGCAGAGATAACCACTATTAACATTTAATATATTTTCTTCTGGTCTTTTTTTCTCCCTAAACATATACCCTCCCACACAGTGTATTTACATCTGCATCTACATCTGTTTTTTTGTTTTATAACAAAATTGGGATTATACTTTAGATACAGTATATTAGTCAGGACTCTTGGGGGCAAGTGACAGAAGCCCAGGTTGAATTAATCAAACAAAATAGGGGGATTTATTGGCAATCATAACCCATCTATAGGAAAGTCTGGGCCTCAGGAACAGCTGGATCCAGGACTTTGAGCAGTCTCTTGATTCTCTCTCTTTTGCGTCTCTGTCTCTCTTTGTGTTGGCTGCATTCTCTTGGGTCATCTCTACGTATGATGTTGAAACCATGGTTACAGACCACTGTGGGCTTAACATTTTAATGCTTTTCCCTCCAGAGAGCAAAAAAAAAACCCCTCCTTTCTACCAGCTCCAGTTAGACAAACCCCAAGGAGTGCTGATTGGCTTAAATCACACGCTGATCTCTGCATTAATCTATGTGTGCAGGTGGGGTTGGGGGTTTATGATTGAGTCAGAGGCTCATTATGTCTGAGTCTGGGGCTTATTCCTGTGGCTGGTGTGAGTATTGTGACTGTAAGCATCCTTTCCACTGCGAGAGGAGCAGCTCTCTGAAGTAAAGGTGGAGAGTTTCATTATCAGATGAAGGGATTAAGTGAGTTGGGCGGGCAGAAACCAGAATCGGAAGTTGCCTTGGCGTTGGTTCCAGCCCTGGCGAACTGGCACAGTGTTTTGGGTGGGCATGTGGGCCCTCACTCTCATACCAATTTAATGAAAGATGGATTGAGACCATCCCATGAGCAGTACAGTTTGACAACCATTATGCATGCACATATCCCCTTTGAACCGGAGATCTGCCTTTGGGAATTTACCCAGCACCTGTATTTCCACATGTGTGGAACAGTATTATACAGGATCATTCATTGCAGTATTATTTGAAATAGCGAGACATTGGAAACCACCAAATGCCTAGTGATAGTGAACTGGGCACTGGACTGATATGTTATTTGAAAAAGAATAAGGACGGTTTTTATGGACCAAGATAAAGTTCTCCCAAGATACTTGGAGTAAAGAAAGCAAGGTGCGGAATGGAATGTACAATGTGCTCTTTGTGTGTGTGTGTGTGTGTGTGTAGAAAAGGGGGAAAATAGGACCCTATCTCTATGTTGGGTTATGTTTGCATAAACTGGAGAAGGACGTGTAGAAACCATTTCACTGGGTTGGGGGTGGAGAGCTGGACGGATTGGGACAAGGATAAGACAATGCCTTTCACCATATACCATCAAATAAATTGTGGATTTTGAACTACATTCAAGTATTACTCAAAAATCAATGTATCAGTTTCCTTTTGGGGTAATAGACAAGTTTCAGAACCAGATCCTCCTTTGTGGTAATGTATTGAACCAATCACTGAATTGTATACTTTAAAGTGGTCAAGCTAGGAAATTTGGTGTATATTTTACCACAATTTTTAGAGTTAAAAAGAAAAGAGTCAACAGACCAAAAGAGTTGAAAAACCAAAAAAAAAAAAAAAAAAAAAAAAAAGAAACCTCACAGAGTGTGAGCTCTGGAGTCAGGCGACCTGTGTTCAGATCTTGCCTTAGCTACTTTGTAGCTCTGGGACTGTGGATAAATGGCTTCATTTCTCAGAGGATCGGTTTAGTCATTTGCGAAGTATAGATAATAAAAGAGTCAATATTCTGAAGGTTGCATGAGATGTTAGGGATTTTTTTTAAAATTTCTTTTCAGTGTAACAATATTCATTGTTTTTGCACCACACCCAGTGCTCTATGCAATCCGTACCCTCTCTAATACCCACCACCTGGTTCCCCCAACCTCCCACCCCCCACCCCTTCAAAACCCTCAGATTGTTTTTCAGAGTCCATAGTCTCTCATGGTTCACCTCCCCTTCCAACACCCTTCTCCTCTCCATCTCCCCTTATCCTCCATGCTATTTGTTATGCTCCACAAATAAGTGAAACCATATGATAATTGACTCTCTCTGCTTGACTTATTTCACTCAGCATAATCTCTTCCAGTCCTGTCCATGTTGCTACAAAAGTTGGGTATTCATCCTTTCTGATGGAGGCATAATACTCCATAATGTATATGGACCACATCTTCCTTATCCATTCATCTGTTGAAGGGCATCTTGGTTCTTTCCACAGTTTGGTGACTGTGGCCATTGCTGCTATAAACATTAGGGTACAGATGGCCCTTCTTTTCACAACATCTGTATTTTTGGGGTAAATACCCAGTAATGCAATTGCAGGGTCATAGGGAAGATCTATTTTTAATTTCTTGAGGAATCTCCACACTGTTTTCCAAAGTGGCTGCACCAACTTGCATTCCCACCAACAGTGTAAGAGGGTACCCCTTTCTCCACATCCTCTCCAACACATGTTGTTTCCTGTCTTGCTAATTTTGGCCATTCTAACTGGTATAAGGTGGTATCTCAATGTGGTTTTAATTTGAATCTCCCTGATGGCTAGTGATGATGAACATTTTTTCATGTTTCTGATAGCCATTTGTATGTCTTCATTGGAGAAGTGTCTGTTCATATCTTCTGTCCATTTTTTGATATGATTGTCTGTTTTGTGTGTGTTGAGTTTGTGGAGTTCTTTATAGATCCTAGAATAAACCTAACCAAAGAGGTAAAGGAACTGTACTCAAGGAACTACAGGACACTCATGAAAGAAATTGAAGAAGACACAAAAAAATGGAAGACCATTCCATGCTCTTGGATCGGAAGAATAAACATTGTTAAAATGTCTATACTGCCTAGAGCAATCTATACTTTTAATGCCATTCCGATCAAAATTCCACCGGTATTTTTCAAAGAGCTGGAGCAAATAATCCAAAAATTTGTATGGAATCAGGAGAGACCCCGAATCGCTAAGGATATGTTGAAAAACAAAAATAAAACTGGGAGTATCACGTTACCTGATTTCAAGCTTTACTACAAAGCTGTGGTCATCAAGACAGCATGGTACTGGCATAAAAACAGACACATAGACCAGTGGAATAGAGTAGAGAGCCCAGATATGGACCCTGAACTCTGTGGTCAAATAATCTTCGACAAAACAGGAAAAAATATACAGTGGAAAAAAGGCAGTCTCTTCAATAAATGGTGCTGGGAAAACTGGACAGCTATATGTAGAAGAATGAAACTCGACCATTCTCTTACACCGTACACAAAGATAAACTCAAAATGGATAAAAGACCTCAACGTGAGACAGGAATCCATCAGAATCCTAGAGGAGAACATAGGCAGTAACCTCTTCGATATCAGCCACAGCAACCTCTTTCAAGATATGTCTCCAAAGGCAAAGGAAAGAAAAGTGAAGATGAACTTTTGGGCCTTCATCAAGATCAAAAGCTTCTGCACAGCAAAGGAAACAGTCAACAAAACAAAGAGGCAACCCACGGAATGGGAGAAGATATTTGCAAATGACAGTACAGACAAAAGGTTGATATCCAAAAAAAAAAAAAAAAAAAAAAGGTTGATATCCAGGATCTATAGAGACGTTAGGGATTTAAGAGTGATGCCTGGGAATGGTGGGCCTCCCCCTGTGAGTTAGCTCTGGAGGAAGGGCAGGATGACCAGGAGAGCCTTACCACCTTCCCTCTCACTGGCTGGAACATTTGCATTTTAATGGAGACTCGTGAAGACTGAAAACAGTCTGGACTCAAAGGGAGGAATGGTTGGAATTTCAGAAAAATTTATAGCTCCTGTCTGGGGAAAATTAGGTCTTTTCATTTCCTGGGGAGAGTTTAACTTTTACCTTGTCCTCCCAGTGGCCCCAGGTGGTTGGGTTGGAAGCTGGAGAATAAATGCCCTGCCAGGGGAAGAGGGTGAGCTAGGAGAAGGGAGAAAAGACAGTTCATGTTCACACCCCAGACGGGCAGAGCCTGAACTAGCTGAGAGGTCCAAGCCTGAAGGTTTGAAACTGGAGAAAATGAGGCAGCTGATGTAGGAAAGACGTTAGGCTTTGGAGCCGATGGCCAAGATAGAATTCTTGAGACATCTTTGGTGCAAAAAGGTGGTTTTATTAAAGCACGGGGACAGGACCTGTGGACAGCAAGAGCTGGGGTTGTGAGGAGTGGCCCATTATACACTGTCAAGTTGGGAGGGGGTTAGGGATGGCGTAAGCCTTCCAAATATTTTGGAAACAAGGTTTCCAGGATCCTGAGGGGTCTAGCTCTTGTTGGGAAAAGGTCATTTATTACTGTTTGGTAAATCCTCAGTCATGAGACTCTTCCAATGTATATTGGTGGGTCCTATGCTTGGGGGATGATTTGCCAATGTGTATCTTGGGGTGGGGTGGGTAGAGATAAAGGAAGTTTCTGAAGGAATTTTTTTTAAAGATTTTTATTTATTTATTTGACAGAGATCACAGGTAGGCAGAGAGACAGGCAGAGAGAAGAGAGGAAGGGAAGCAGGCTCTCTGCTAAGCAGAGAGCCCCATGTGGGGCTCGATCCCAGGACCCTGGGATCATGACCCAAGCTGAAGGCAGATGCTTTAACCCACTGAGCCACCCACGCGCCCCTGAAGGAATTTTTATATCCTGGAGGGTCGGGCTAAGATTGCCTTTGCTCTTAGCAAAGAATCAGCGTCAAGGCAGCTGAGTCCCTAGAGGACTGCCACTCTGCCTGTTTCAAGGACTTGTCAATGGGCTGCAAGTAGTAAGGATATGTAATAATTTTTCTTCTGCCTTTGTTTCCCACATCAGTTGCCATGGCAAACCAATGAGCGCTGACTTCCCTCAGCCCCATATCCACCTGCAGCCACTGCTCTGTCCGATCACCTTCATGGTGAAGCTTCCAGAAGACCTTCTTTGGCTTTGCTCCCCACCACACCTCATGGCTGCCTTTCTGCCCTCTGCTTAGTCATTTGACACAGCTTAATCCTCCCTCCTCCTCTTCCTCGGACCTGCATGGGTTGTGCCCAGGCTCTTTCCTCTTCTCTGTTTCCCTCAGTGGTGATCCCCCTCGGTGTCTGAAAGGCATTCCCGAAGTGGCAGGTGCACAGTGAAATTCCTGCTCTCTCTCTAACTCCCTACTCATCCCTCCTGTGGCCTTCCCCAGCTCAGTCTCTTAGACCAAACTCTTGGAGTCATCCTTGACTTCTCTGGATTGTTCTTATTCGCCACATCCGATCTGTCAAATCCTGTTGGCTGTACCTTTGTACTCATCCAGAGTCTGACCACCTCCCATCATCTCTGTAACCATCAACGCAGTGCAGCTCATCGGTCGCTCTCACCCTGTGCAATCGAGGTGACTTTTTAGCGGGCCTCCCCGCTCCCAAGCTTTGCCCCCTTACAGTTCTCAACACTGCAGTCTGGGTGATCTTTTGAACCCGTAAGTCAGGTCACATCTCTGTTCTGCTCACAGCTCTGCCTTCCGTGGCTTCCTATTTCTTCAGGGTGGAAGCCAGTGTTCTGACCCTGGTCACAGGCTCCCTGCGATTTCTCTGCCCTCGGCTCCTATTCTTTACTCTTTGTTCTCTCTTCACTGGCCATACCGGCCTCTCAGCTAAGGTATGCTTTTGCTTCAGGACCATTGTGCTTGCTGTTACTTTTCCCTGGGATGCTTTTCCCCAGCCACCCTCCCTCTTTGCTTCCTGGCTGCTTTCGGGTCTTCTCTCTGATGTCATCTTCTCATTGCGGGCTTCTCTGATGACCCCAGTTAGATTTGCAAACTATTCTGTGCTTTATTTTTCCTCCTAGCGTTTGTCATCACTTGATAGGCTTCTTATTTAAAAATTTTATCTTCATGTATTTATTTAAACTTTTTATTATCTCTTTCCTCCACTAGAATACGAGTTCCACAGGGCAGAGGTTTTTGTCTGTTTTGTTCACTCTTCTCTCTCCATTGCCTAGAACAGTGCCAGGTACGTAGAAGATGCTCAATAAAAATTGAGTGATTGAATGAAAGAAATTTGGTTTTCATAGTGAGGGTAATAGGATGACATTTCAAGGCCTTATGCAGCAGGCTCATATGATCAGATTTACATTTTGAAGTGTCACTCAAGCTCCTGGGAAGAAGTTATTGGAGTGGGACAAGAGTGGGATTGTGGGGATTGGTTAGGAAGATGTCCTAACCAATGGCTTTGAGGTGATGATGGGGGAGGGATGGAGGGACATTGATGGACCTGGGAGGAATGCAGGAGGCAGAATGAAAGGATCATGGATTGTTAGAGCTGTACTTCTCAAACTTTACTGTGTGTGTAGCTCACATGGTCATCTTGTCAAAATGCAGATTCCCATTGGCCGGTATGGGGTGGGCCTGAGAACCTGCATTTAGGCCAGCTTCCAGATGATGTTCCTGCTGCTGGTCCATGACACACCTTGACTATTAGGGGATGGATATCAGGCCTAAGGCAGGAGAAGGAGTCAGGAGTGCTCAGTGCCTTTGTTTGGGAGACAGAACTTGGGAGGAGGAACTGGTGTGGGGGAAATGACATCACTTCTGGGCATGTTGATTTTGAGACTAGTGAGATCCCAAGTGGAGATGTTCAGTTCGCATTGGGGTCTGAAGCTCAAAGGAGATGCCCGAGCGGGAGACAGACAGTGGGGAGTCCTCACAGGAACGCCACAGGCAGCCCCCATATAGGTGAGACTGAGTTGGGGAGAGGCTACACCAAGGGACATCAGGGCTGAGGGAACCCTTACTTTTGAAAGTTGTATTACTTCCATGAAAGATCAGTTGCAAAGCCAGGGCATTGGTTAAGATACCTGATGGGATGTGGGGCAGATGTTTTCTTCCCCACATTAATCCAGTACTATTCTGACCTTGAGGGTTTAATAGCTTTGCAAAGGAAATGAGCAGGAGCCTTTTCCTGAAGGCAGTGGCCAGTCTGGGGCACGTGAGGGTGACCACACAGCTCTGGTTCTTGAAGAGGGGGTGACAGCCTCGAGTCCTGCCTGTCCTGCCTGTCCTAGGACATTTGGGTGTTCTGCTGCCTTGGAGTCCCATCATGCACTCAAGCGAACCTGGTCTGAGATCCCACTTAGCTGGGTGAACTTAGGCAAGGCACTTTACCTCTCTGGACCTTGGTTTTTGCATCTGCATGATGGGGTAATAATGTCGGTGGTCATGAGGGTCAGTGAGTTGTTGTACATGACATGCTGAGCCCAGAGGCTCTCAGAGGTTGTGCGCAGTCAGGATGGATGCTGGCCACTCCCTCCCTCCCTGCCCCTCTGCAAGTGCCTGGCTTGGCCCCAGATCCATACACTTCTCACACTGATGGTCCCGGTTTCTTCTCCATCCATCTCCTTGGCTTGAATACCCCCCCCCCACTCCCCCGCCACCATTTACATCAGTCCCCACGATCTCCCTTACTGTGAATCACAGCCCTGCTGGTGCCCATGCACTCCAGCTGGCCTCTCGTCCATTTACTCTTCCCTTCTGAGCCTGACTGTAAACTTCCTGGGGGTATCGTCCATCTGTCCATCCATGTCTGCTATCGTACTTTGGTGCTGAGGATCCAGTGGGGATGAGGCAGGCCTGATGCCTGCCGTAATGGAGCTCTTAGTCCAGTGGGCAAGATGGGCACCCAGCAGGTCATTGCAGCAAAGGGGCTGGGTGCTGGGACATGGGATGTTGTGCTGTGGCAGCGGGGAACACAGGGGCCCCAACCCGGGGTTGGCACATCATCTTAAGGAAGGGACATTCTGGCGGGGACCCAGGTGGACTAAGTCTGGAGAGGGGGTGTGGGCAAGCAGGAAGGTCCGCACAGGGGGCTCTGGTATGAGTGAGAGGGGCCCAATGGATGAGCTGACAGGTTTTGTTGATAGGGGGCACGGGTCCCAGGTGAGGAGAGGAAGTGAAGGTGTGAGATGAGCTGGATGGGCCCAGATAAGGGGCCCTTCCTTGAGGGCATGTTGAGTTGGGTTTGGTCCTAGTGGTTGAGGTGAACCATTGAAAGGAGGGTGCCATTATTACTTTGTACTGGGTTTTCACTTTCATTTTCTTACTCTGGGTTCCACATGGAAGTTACCATTTTAGACATTTTAACGTGTACAGTTTAGGTGGCATTAATTACATTCGTGGTGTGGTGCACCCAACACCACCATTCTTCTCCAGAACTCTCTCATCACCAGACAGAAGCTCTCTCCCCAGCAGCAGTCACTCCCATTCCCCTCCACTACCCTAATCAACCACCCATCTGCTTTCCATCTCTGGATTTGCCTGTCTGGACATTTCCTTTAAATGGGATCCCATCATATTGTGATCTTTTGTGACTTGCTTCTCTCACTTGCTGTAATGTTTTCATGTTCATCTGTGTGACGGTGTGTGTCGGCACATCTTTCCTTTTAAAGGCTGAATAACATTTGTGTGGATGTACTGTGTTTTATTGATCTGTTCATCTGCTGATGGACATTTGGCTTATTTCCACCTTTTGGCTATGGTAAATAATGTTGCTGTGAACATTCATGTATAAGATTTTTTTTTTAAGTTTTTTTTTTTTAATTTATTTGACAGACAGATCACAAGTAGGCAAAGAGGCAGGCAGAGAGAGAGGAGGAAGCAGTCTCCCTGCTGAGCAGAGAACGTGATGTGGGGCTTGATCCCAAGACCCTGGGACCATGACCTGAGCCGAAGGCAGAGGCTTTAACCCACTGAGCTACCCAGGCGCCCCTCATGTACAAGATTTTGTTTGAACGTGTGTTTTCAGTTCTTTTGGGTATGTTGCTAGGCATGGAATTGCTGGGTCATATGGTAATTCTGGGTTTAACTTTTGGAGGATAGGTTAAGTCAGACTTCAGCTCGGGTCATGATCCCAGAGTCTTGGGATCGAGTCCCACGTTAGGCTCCTTGCTCAGTGGGGAGCCTGCTTCTCCCTCTGCCCCTCCGCCAGCCCCTCCCCCTGCTTGTGCTCTCTCTGTCTCTCTCTGACAGATAAAATCTTCAAAGAGGCTGCACCTTAAAAAAAATTATGGTTATCCTGGTGGGTATGATCAGCTTTTCACTTTAGGAAGATCCTTGTGTCTGCTCCCTGGAGAATAGATGGAGGGGTGTGGTGGGCAGAGAGGGATTAGGATGGGAGTGCCGTTGTCCGGGAGACAGTGGGGTAGAAGAATTAGAACCAATCTAGGAGGTGGTGAGGATTTAGTGATGCATTAGAGGCCTTGGGTGGGGAAGAGGGGCTCCAGCATGACTTTGTCACATCATGTCCCTGGATGTTGGCACATAGTGGGTACTCACTGAGCACCAGGTTCCTCAAGAGGAGAAATGGGGCCTTTGAAGCTCTTTGTGCTTTTACTGGGGGCCTTTCCCATGACTGCTCCCCGATAGTGTCCTTCGTCTCAGAGGGGAGGGGTGAAGAAAGGCCTAGCAGCCCCTCTTCTGAGGGGGGTGCAGGGTTACAGAGCTCCCTGCTCTGGACCATCTCCATCCTCTCTTCCTTTCAAGGTCTCCTTGAGACCTTGTGGAGACCATGTGGCGGTGGGGCGAGAGTTGGAGAGAATGGCCTTTCAGGGGAGGGTCTAAGCCTGTGGGGGCAGTCGGGGGCTGGACAGGCAGCTCTGAGGATACCAAACTTTTTCTGAAGTCTCCAGCCTTGGGCCAAAAGCACTCCTTGTGTACAGGTCATGCCACCTGAAACTGCTCCTCCAGGGACACTCAGGGAGAGCTCAGAGAGCCCGGGAGGACCCAGAAAGACCTGGCCCAGCCCTTCTAGTGGTGCTCATGGATGTTCCTGCCGCAGGCCCCAGCTCTGGGTGTCCCCCCCCCCACCCCCAACCTGCTGAGGCTTCTCCAGCTGTGCAGCCTTTTAACTCATGAATGGTAGCTAGATGGGGAGGGAAGTGTCTTTTGATTGAGAAGCTTGGGAAAGCTTCCATGTTCTCTCTTTCTCCTCTGTCCACCCTGTCTTTTTTTTCTCTTTTCCCTTTTCATCCTCTGCTTGGTTCCCCTGCCCCTCCCCCTGTCCCTGTTCTGTAAATCTGTAAAACAAACACACTTAAAAAAAATCTCATTCATCTAGTCCATCTGCAGCTCTGAGCAGGGTAAAGTGGCTGCCTCCCTTGGGAGTTGGCTTTTGAGCTTTGGGCATTAGTGAGCTCCATGCCGCCTGGGGCTACTGGCGGGGAATCCCAGGCTACTGCCTTGCAGCCTGGGGCCTTGTCAGCCCAGCCTCAGAGGCTCTGACCGATAGATGGGTGGGTGGCCATTTGCTCACCTTGTGGTCCAGAGAGTGACCCTGGAAGACCGGCAGGGGACTGGAGGGACTGGAGACCTGAGCTAGCCTCTGAGCAGTGGCAAAGCTAGACAGGCTACTGAAGTCACCCCTGGTCTGTGCGGACTGTGGTCTCCTCTGCCTGCTCTCTTCTCTCCAGGGAGAATGTGGGGATCCTAGGGAGGATTTGCTGGGGGCCGCTTCTGCCTGGTTGCTTGTGTTCCTGGCTTAAGCAGAGCCGGGTGAACCTTGCAACAGTGCCAGGTGCTATGCTAACAAGCACATGGCTGTGACCTTGCTTAGCAAGAGGGGTAACTTAACTGTTCCGCGCTGTTGGAGGCTTGGGGGGGATGTGTGTGTAAGGAGCACAGGGTGTTTTCCTCAGATACTTGGAGTTTGCAGTGGGAGTAAGAGCCCTGCTCGTATGGCAGGACCCTGACCGAGCCTGAAAGATGAAGGTTGGCGAGTTCCTGGCTTTGCTGCCAGAAGGTGGAGGGGGCAGGGGGCAGAGGGGTTGCCTCTGTCTTTGCTTCCATTCTTTCCTTCCTTTGCCTGCTCGTTCACTCTGTGCAGAAACAGGATGGCTCAGGTCACAGGTTATGCCATCATAATGCTTGTGTTTGGGTTCTGGTCCCTCCAGGAACGAGCTGTGTTTCCTGAACGTCAGCCGTCTTATCTGTGTAGAAGATGAAAACATAGCTCCTTGTCTCCATCATCTTCATGGAACTGTGCTTGGCAGAGAAGGTGATAAGAAAGGTCATCAGTACCAGTTGCTAGACAGTAAAAAGTTTCAGTATTGACAGTTTTTGAAGGCCTGCAGGGAAGGCTGTTGGCCCTGGGCCCTGTGGGCTGTTTAGAGACTCCTGCCCTCCGAGCACGCACAGCCTGGCCTGCCGCTAGACACATTCCACAGGGCACCTGGCTGGAAGGTTTTCATCGTGTTTTCACATGGGACACTGGCCCAACATGGCCCTACAGCTCTTCAGTTCATTCAGCCAAGAGTGACCGAGTGATGCGTAGGCGCACACGGGAGGCCGGCCAGCAAGGGCCCAGGTACCCCACAGAGTCCCAAAGCTGGGACCTGCTCTTCTAGCAGGAGGAGCCTGTGTGTCCTCTGCGTCCCGCCGTACGCTCTTCAGTTCTGAGTCCAGAGGCTGCAGCAGCGCTCAGTCACTGGAGGGTTTTTGTGGCTGGCGTGGCCTTTTCCTTTCACTGTTTGGTCTGGCCAGCTGGGGCAGGGAGTAGATCTGGGGGGAGGGCAACAGAGGCCCCAGACAGAGACCCTTAATTCTTGGTGGCCCCAGCTGCCTGTCGAGGCCGACTTCATGCCTCCTGGGGAGAATGATGCTGTCTCTGTGGACAGACCCTTCCAGCGTTATTGACGTTGATGCATCATCTTGTCACATACGTGACCATGGCAGCTGGAAGTGACGCAGCAGGAGAGCCAGAACAGCAGCCTTTTCTCAGCCCTGATTCCCTGTGGCAGGTGCTGGGTCTGCTCCCTGAGGCCTCGAGTGCTCTGGTTTGATGGGCTGCAGGAAGCAGATGTGGCAGGCCCTTCCCCACACCCAGTACACTTCATTAGATGCCTCTGGGTTCTTTGGATTCCCCCTGCTCCATGAATATGCATTGATATTTATAATAAAAATGTAAAATTCAGAAATGGAGTGATAGTCTCTCACTTGGTGGTGTTCTTTGAAACAATCCAGGATAGCTTATTTGTCTTTATTTATTTATTTGTTTTTTAAAAAACATTTTATTTATATATTTATTTATTTGGCAGAGAGAGAGATCACAAGTAGGCAGAGAGGCAGGCACAGAGAGAGGGGGAAGCAGGCTCCCTGCCGAACAGAGAGCCCAATGTGGGACTCAATCCCAGGACCCTGAGACCATGAACTGAGCTAAAGGCAGAGGCTTAACCTGCTGAGCCACCCAGGTGTCTCGCTTATTTGTATTTAAAAGATACTTCTGGGGATGCCTGGGTGGCTCAGTGGCTCAAAGCCTCTGCCTTTGGCTTGGGTCATTCACAGGGTCCTGGGATCGAGCCCCACATCGGGCTCTCTGCTCAGCGGATAGCCTGCTTCCTCCTCTCTGTCTCTGCCTGCCTCTCTGCCTACTTGTGATCTCTGTCAAAACAAACAAACAGACTTAAAAAAAAGATACTTCTGTAGGGATTTAGCAAATGAAAAATAACATTCTTTTAAAAAACCAAAAAAGCAAAAATAACTCATATCAGGCACTCTTCCCAAGCTGCATAGCTCTTGGAAATCTGGTTGGTCCAGGAGAGAGCCCTCAAGGATCTGGAACCACCCTTTTCTCAGCAGAGTTTAATGGCTGCTCCTATTGCCTGAGCTGCCAGTTCCCAGAGACCGGGGCTGCCAGGGTGGGGGGCCTTTTATAACTTGCCATCCAGGGTCCCTTGGATTGCTAGCTTTGCCACTTAATTGCTCTAGGGCCGTCCATAAGTCACCTAACCTCTCTGAGCCTCAGTTTCTTTGTTTGTAAAACAGGAACATAATTCTGTACCTAACTCATAGGGTCATAGAAAAGATTAAATAATGCATGTTGAGAGCTTTGCATTGTACTAGATCAATACTAGCTGCTATTAGGATGAAGATGAGGATGATGCTGAAGGATACTTTCATTTTTTTTTTTTAAGATTTTATTTATTTATTTGACCGACAGATCACAAGTAGGCAGAGAGGCAGGCAGAGGGGAAGGTGGGGAGGAAGCAGGCTCCCTGCTGAGCAGAGAGCCTGATTCGGTGCTCCATCCCTGGACCCTGGGATCATGACCTGAGCTGAAGGCAGAGGCTTTAACCCACTGAGCCACCGAGGCGCCCCTGAAGGATACTTTTATTATGTCTACCATCCCTGTCCAGAGGAGTGATCCAAGGTCAAGGCAATGACACGAGCTTGGATCAAACTAGTGGGGAATAGGTTAACTCTGCCTGTGACTCTTGAACAGGGAGTTGAGGTCAGTCAAAGCCACAAGGGTGGACAGACCAAATTGTAGTGGAGAGAACATTGGCCTGTCCCCTGCTGCTCTGAGTTAGCCCTCTAGTTCTGAGGGTCTATGAGCTTCTCATTTGCTTAGTCACTGTTTGGTTCATTCAGTGCCAGTCACTCTGCTGGGGGCTGGCCCAGTGGTCAGGGTGTACGCCGGAGACCAGGGAAGGGGCCTGGGCGGACGGAGGTGGCTCATTAAGGCCCTCTGTTCTCACTGAGTTAGGAGGTCGGCCTGGCTTGGGGAGTGAATTTGTGTTCATCTCTTGGAGATCTTGGTTATCCAGTGGCGTTCCAGGTAACCAGGTCCTTTTTCTGAGCCTTCCAGCCATAGGATACTGCCTGGTATTTTCCAGTGTATCCCCGGAGGCACGCACAGTTATCCTATCCTTTTTTCCTAATGTCCCTGAGAAACAAGCTGATGCTAAGGAGGAGACAAGACTTCTGGTGTCACTGGTTTGGTTCCTCAGCATTGGGTTCTGTATTTTGGGTTGGAGCATGTTGGTAAGGTGAGATCATAGCCCTGGTCCCTCGAGGCGGACTCAGCTGTGCTTGGTTGCTTGGCTGCAGGTGGACCCCATTTCCCTGGGCGTTCATCTCCCAATCTTGGACCACGGTCACAAACAAGAAAGGGCAAGAATGAGGATGGGCCTTGCGCTCTGTCTGGGTATTGGAAAACAGTTCCAAGCATTTGTCCTTCTAGTGAATGAAGCTTTCAGAGATTGGTAATAACATTATTAATTGGAAAGACCATGCATATTTACCTTGAAATTCTACGGTCTGTCTCCACTGAGACTCAGTAGTATAAACCAATGATGAAACTCTCTGACTGTCATGTTACTAATAATGTATCCAGAAAAGTCCAGAGTTAGAGGCAGAGTCTGGGAGTGGAGTTGGAGTGACTGCTGACTAGGGAGGACGAACCCCTCTGGGATGGCTGGGGTAACCCCAATGCCAACAGCCGGGTGGTTCCTTAGCATGGGTGGTTTAACACATGCCTGGGGATGAGGAGGTGGGGCTCCTTCTCTCTGAGGGTTTACAGGAATTCTGCCAAGACTTGGGATCACATAGTTCGCAGTGTATCCTTACGTTAGCATCATGTTTTTGGTTCAGTGCAATAGTCAAGGTTTACTCACTATGACTATGTAAGAATCACTTATTGTTGAGCCAAGGTAGGCACTATAATTGTATTTCCTTTTTTTTTTTTTTTTTTTTTTTCTGAGAGAGGGAAGGAGAGAGAGAGAGAATCTCAAGCAAGCTCTATGCCCAGCATGGGCCCTCACAACCCTGAGATCATGACCTGAGCCGAAATTAAGTTGGACGTTTAACTGATTAAGCCTTCCTGGCACCCCTATTTCCTTTCTTGTATAAACTTCTATTTTCCCTGGAGTTAGTAATTAACTAATGTTTCCCCCATTAGCATGGTTTTCTGTGTACTTATCTTTACTTTTCGATTTTACCATTTTTACTTATTCTATCATAATTCCTTGAATAGTGTTTCTTTTGCCAAGAGTTTGCACCTATAAAGTCTCCTGTCAGTTCCATTCTTTTCATCAAGAGACCTCACTTTCAGAGCGCTCTATCTCTTACTATTCCCATTATGGTAAAATCACAACCATTTTGTCATGCGTAGATTCTGAGGGTTAGGATTTCAGGTGGGGCGCCTTGGAGATGACGGGTGGCTCATCTCTGCTATGCAGGGTCTGACCTCGTCCTGGATGGCTCATAGGATTGGAGATGGCTAGGATGCTCACTTAGCTAGGGCCATAAGTGTTTTAAGTATCAAACACTCCCCCAGGGTCATCCATCCCCTTATCTTCCAGGTACCAGTGAGCTCCCTTTTCCTCTTCTAATACATCTGCTCTTGCCAGTTCACATTGTAAAAAAAAAAAAAAATAAATAAACTATTATTTTAAGGGGCTTCAGAAGAAGCAAAATAAATGCAGGTAAGCCGTTTGCTATGTTCATCGTGGACGTCTCAATAGGCTGAACACGATGTTGGTCTCTACCTCTATGTATGTGTCCCTTTCTGTATTTATATCCATCTCCCCTAAAGGAAGCAAGAGAGAACTATTTAAGGATTATTTTTTATGTGATACATCCTATACACCCAAATTGAATTAGGCAGTAAGCATCCACGTACTTGCCATCTGGGTCAAGAAATTCTAACAGGCTGGGAGAATGCGGATATCTTGTGCTTTTGGGGTTCCATGGCTTTGTGATTTTTGAGTCTGAAGCCATCTGAGGCCATGACCTTGGGAGCTGGCCGTCTTTGCTCTGACTGTGGTGTTGCTCCTTCATCTGAGGCCAGACGATGCCGAGTGGGGCGGTCAACCATGTGAGGGCAGCTGCTCCCTTGGCGGTCTCCGGGGGCTGCCATGCACTCAGGCTGCATGACCTCCTTCGCCTGTACCCCTCGCTCTCTGCTAAGGCTTTGGTACTTTTCTCAACCCACCTGGGTTTCCCTGGGCCCATGACTTGCGGTGTGTCTAGAGTGAACGTCTGCCTCCTGCCAAGCTAGTTCTCCTCCTCAGGCTGTGTGGTGGTCAAAGCACCCATGCCTTGGTTTTCTGAAACCAGCCTTTGAGCTTCCCCTTCTTCTATCCTGGAGTGATCTTGGCTTTGCTTCTGAGATGCCTTGGGACCCCCTGGTTTTGTTCCTGTGGCTGTTTAAGTGCAGCAGGGGCTCTTCCCGTTTTCTTCCTTCCTCTGCCTCCTGCTCTGCAGCAGAGCCCTACCTCCGAAACTGCCGCTTCCTGTCACCCATGAAATAGAGTTCATATGGCATGGTGCCTGTTTCCCAAACTGCAGTCCCATTTGCTGACCTCCTTCCCCATTTCTGTCAGGTCTCGGTGTCACCTGTGGTAGTTGTTTAATAGTTTCCTGTAACTGCTCAGTGTCTAAGACTTGAATGAACTATTTATTTATTTATTTAAAATATTTTACTTATTTGAGAGAGATAGTGACAGTGATAGCAAGAGCACAAGTGGGGAGGAGAGCAAGAACCCGACCTGGGGCTCTATCCCAGGAAGCTGGGGTCATGAACTGAATCAAAGATAGACGCTTAACTGACTGAGCCACCCAGTTACCCCCGAACTCATTTTTATTATAATTATTATTATTTTTAAAGATTTTATTTATTTATTTGGTGGACAGAGATCACAAGTACAGAGAGGCAGGTAGAGAAAGAGCGGGGAAGAAGACTCCCCACTGAGCAGAGAGCCCGATGCCGGGCTTGATCCCAGGATCCTGGGATCATGACTTGAGCCAAAGGCAGAGGCTTAACCCACTGAGCCACCCAGGTGGCCCTTATTATTATTTTTTATTAACACATAATGTATCATTTGTTTCAGGGGTACAGGTCTGTGATTCATCAGTCTTACACAATTCACAGAGCTCAGCCCAGCACATACCCTTCCCAGTGTTGATCACCCCATCCTTCCCTCCCACCTCCACTGCAATCCTCAGTTTGTTTCCTGAGATTAAAAAGTCTCTTATGGTTTGTCTTCCTCTCTGGTTTCGTTTTAATTCATTTTTCCTTCCCTTCCCCTATGATCCTCTTTCTTGTTTCTCAAATTCCTCATATCAGTGAGATCATATAATAATTGTCTTTTGTCTGATTGATTTATTTTGCTTAGCATAATACCCTGTAGTTCCATCCATGTAGTTGTAAATGGCAAGATTTCATTTTTTGATGGCTGCATAGTATTCCGTTGTGTGTGCACATGTATATCACATCTTTTTAAAAAATATTTTATTTATTTATTTGAGAGACAGAGATCACAAGTAGGCAGAGAGGCAGACTTGGGGGGGGAAGCAGGCTCCCTGCTGAGCGGAGAGCCCAATGCGGGGCTCTATCCCAGGACCCTGAGATCATGACCTGAGCTGAAGGCAGAAGCTTAACACACTGAGCCACCCAGATGCCCCTCTACTATGTCTTCTTTATCCATTCACCTTTGACAGATGGCTAGGCTCTTTCCATAGTTTGGCTGTTGTGGGCATTGTTGCTATAAACATTGACATGCATGTGCCCCTTTGGATCACTACATTTCTATTTTGGGGGTAAATACCCAGTAGTGTGATTGCTGGGTCATAAGGTAGCTCTATTTTCAACTTTTTGAGGAACCTCCACACTGTTTTCCAGAGTGGCTGCACCAGCTTGCTTTCCCACCAACAGTGTAGGAGGGTTCCCCTTTCTCCACATCCTCGCCAACATCTGTCGTTTCCGGACTTGTTAATTCTAGCCATTCTCACTGGTATGAGGTGGTATCTCATTGTGGTTTTGATTTGTATTTCCCTGATGCCGAGTGATGTGGAGCACTTTTTCATGTGTCTGTTGGCCATTTGGATGTCTTCCTTGCAGAAATGTCTGTTCATGCCTTCTGCCCATTTCTTGATTGGATTATTTATTCCTGGGTGTTGGGTTTGATAAGTTCTTTATAGATTTTGGATACTGGCCCTTTATCTGATATGTCATTTGCTAATATCTTCTCCCATTCTGTCTGTTGTCTTTTGGTTTTGTTGACTGCTTCCTTTGCTATGCAAAAGCTTTTTACCTTGATGAAGTCCTAATAGTTCATTTTTGCCCTTGCTTCTGTTGCCTTTGGTGATGTTTCTAAGAAGAAGTTGCTGCGGTTGAGGTCAAAGAGGTTGCTGCCTGTGTTCTCCTCTAGGATTTTCATAGATTCTTGCCTCACATTGAGGTCTTTCATCCATTTTGAGTCTATTTTTGTGTGTGGTGTAAGGAAATGGTCCAGTTTCGTTCTTCTGCATGTGGCTTTCCAACTTTCCCAACACCATTTGTGGAAGAGACTGTCTTTTTTCGATTGGACATTGTTTCCTGCTTTGTTGAAGATTAGTTGACCATAGAGTTGAGGGTCCATTTCTGGGCTCTCTATTCTGTTGCATTGATCTATGTGTCTGTTTTTGTGCCAGTACCATACTATCTTGATGGTTACAGCTTTGTAATAGAGCTTGAAGTCTGGAATTGTGATGTTGCCAACTTTGGCTTTCTTTTTCAACATTCCTCTGGCTATTCTTTTCTGGGGTCTTTTCTGGTTCCATAGAAATTTTAGGCTCGGGTCATGATCTCGGGGTCCTGGGATCGAGTCCCGCATCGGGCTCTCTGCTTGGCGGGGAGCCTGCTTCCCTCTCTCTCTCTCTCTGCCTGCCTCTCCATCTACTTGTGATTTCTCTCTGTCAAATAAATAAATAAAGTCTTTAAAAAAAAAAAGAAATTTTAGGATTATTTTTTCCATTTCTTTGAAAAAAGTTAATGGTATTTTGATAGGGATTGCATTAAATGTATAGAATGCTCTAGGTAGCATAGACATTTTCACAGTATTTGTTCTTCCAATCCATTAGCATGGTATATTTTTCCATTTCTTTGTGTCTTCTTCAATTTCCTCAACTGAGTATTCTCTAGTTTTCTGATTCTTTGCCTCTTTGGTTAGTTTTATTCCTTGTTATCTTGTAGTTTTGGGTGCAATTGCAAATGGGATTGACTTGTTAATTTCTCTTTCTTCTGTCATGTTGTTGGTGTATAGAAATGCAACTGATTTCTGTGCATTGATTTTATATCCTGACACTTTACTGAATTCCTGTATGAGTACTAGCAGTTTTCAGGTGGAATCTTTTGGGTTTTCCACATAAAGTATCATACCATCTGCAAAGAGTGAGAGTTTGACTTCTTCTTTGCTGATTCAGATGCCTTTTGTTTGTCTGATTGCTGAGACTAGGACTTCTAGTACTATGTTGAATAGCAGTGGTGATAGTGGACAGCCCTGCTGTGTTCATGACCTTAGCAGAAAAGCTCCCAGTTTTTCTCATTGAGAATGATATTTGCAGTGGGGTTTTCATAGATGGATTTTTATGATATTAAGGTTTGTTTTATGATATTAAGGTTTATTAAGAGTTTTAATCAAGAAAGGATGCGGACTTTGTCAAATGCTTTTTCTGTATCAAATGGTTCTTCTTCTTTCTTTTATTAATGTATTATATCACATTCATTGATTTGCAGATGTTGAACCAACCTTGCAGCCCAGGAATAAGTCCCACTTGGTCGTGGTGAATAATCCTTTTAATGTACTGTTAAATCCTATTAGCTAGTATTTTGGTGAAAATTTTTACATTCATATTCACCAGGGATATTGGTCTGTAATTCTTCTTTTTGGTGGGGTATTGTCTGGTTTAGGGATCAAGGTAATGCTGGCCTGATAAAATGAGTTTGGAGTTTTTCTTCCATTTCTATTTTTTGGAACAGTTTCAGGAGAATAGGTATTAATTTTTTTTAAAGAAGTGTCAAATGTGAGACTTTTAAAAAAATATTTTATTTATTTGTTTGTCAGAGAGGAAGAGAGCACAGGGAGAGGGAGAAGTAGGCTTTCCGCTGAGCAGGGAGCCTAACATGGGGTTTGATCCCAGGACCCTGGGATCATGACCTGAGCCGAAGGCAGCAGCTTAATGACTTAGCCACCCAGGCGCCCCGCAATTAATTATTCTTTAAATGTTCAATAGAATACCCCTGGGAGGCCATCTGTCCTTGGGCTTTTGTTTGTTGGAACATTTTTGATGACTGCTTGACCTATTTTTGTTGATTTTGAGGGGGGTTCTCTGTGCCTCCTGGATTTTGATGCCTGTTTCCTTTCCCGATTAAGGGAAGTTCTCTGCTATAATTTGCTCCAATATAGCTTCTGCCCCCCTCTCTCTTTCTTTTTCTTCTGGGATCCCAATTATTCTAATATTGTTTCATTTTATGGTATCACTTATCTCTCGAATTCTCCCCTCGTGATCCAGTAGCTTGACCTGGTGACGTACGTGCCTGACCCTGGGAAAGCATGTTCTTCTCTAGTGAGCCCCGGTTTTTCCCACCGTCAGTGCACTATGGAGCTGGACTACCCCAGGTCCAGCTGTGGGAACTGGGACAAGTCACCCAATCTCTCCAAGTCTCAGTTTCCCCTTCTGTAAAATGGGGTTAATAATATTTGCTGCAAAGGGCTGTCATGAGTCTTCAGTGAGCCAGGCTTCCAACAGCCCTGGTCCATGGTAAACGTGGGGACTGGGGTTTTTTACTATTCCTTTCGAGGGCCTGTTAAAGCTAGGGAAGTGTTTCCTCTGCTTTGGTGACACTGGATGGTCTGACTCAGTGCTCTTTGCTTTCATTCTTCCATGTCTCTGCTTCTTTGCCATTTCCCGTTTTTTTCCCTCCTGGGTAGGTGTTGGCCTTGCCCTCAAGATCTAGCTCGGCTGTGTCCTCTTCTGTGATACCTGAGCTGATCTCCCAGGGAGACCTGGCCTTCCCTTCCCCGTGTCCCATGGCTCTTTATTCTGTTTAACCCACAGTTGGTACTTGGCAAGTGAGTCTTTCACATGGGTGCACTGTGCCTTCAGGACTGTGTCTGCATTTTCACTTCTCTGGCCTGGATTGTCTTCTTGGGTGCTTGTAAATAGTATTGATGTTACTGCCCTTGGTAACCAATACACAGCCCACCCTGGATCTCCAAGAACTCAAGCTTTAGGGACATGAGAAGGTGCTGGCTGGTGTCCTCCCTTCTCTGCCTCTGCTGTGGCACACGGGACAGGTGTGACAGGATAGGGCAATGGGATTGGAGTGAGGGGTCTGGGGAGTTGAAGACCAGCACTCAGATTTCTGATTCTGTGACTCACAGGCCCACACCAGACGCCTCAAGTTCTGCTCTTACTCATATGGGACCCATGTGGCATCACTTCTAAAACTTGTCTGTTTGGTAAGGCTTTTCCTAGGAGCATGGAGATGTGCCTGTGTGTGGGCTGGTCCATTGGCTCTGAGATGTAATAGTGGGGGAGACTCGGTTGTCTTGAACCAGGGGCTGTGGCTGGGTCTCCAGGGCTGGGTAACCCTCCTGTTTGGTGCCTGCCTTCTTCCTTCCCCTGGCCCAGTTTTGGGATTCATGGTCCTCTAAGAAAGGGCAGTGCCACCCTCACCCAGAACAGCCAGAGAGAAGCCAGTATGTCCTTTAAAGCTACAGGCATGAACTATTGCCAGACTTCTCCTTGGTCCCACAGGGAGCCCCATCTCATTGCCCAGGGTGTGGCCTGTTTACCTCCTGTGCAGCCCTGGCTTGTGCTGTCGATTCATCCCTTATCGGGGGCCCCATAGACCCTATGGACCCCTGACACTCAGGCCTTTTTTTTTTTAATAAGCTCTGTGCCCAACACGGGACTTGAACTCACAACCCTGAGATCAGGAGTCACATGCTTTACTGACTGAACCAGCCGGGTGCCCCAACACTCATGCTTTATCAATGTGTGTGCATAGACCAGCTATACTTCCTGACCAGTTCTTCCTGAGATACGACCTGCTCTCTTTTCATGTACTAAGCTTTGGTGATTTGGAACTGCACCCTCTGGAGACCAGGAGACAGCCTGGCGTGGGGGACTTGGGCATCTCCCATTGCCTTTCTGGGCCTTGGTGTCCTTGTCTGTGGCATTAGGTTGTTGAATGGCGGCTTCTTCATCTTCTTCTTCTCCTTCTCCTCCTTCTCTTCCTCCTCCTCCTTCTTCTTCTTTTAAAAGATTTTATTTATGTATGACAGAGAGATCACAAGTAGGCAGAGAGGCAGGCGGGGGGTGGGCAGGAAGCAAGCTTCCTGCTGAGCAGAGTGCCCCATGTGGGGCTCGATCCCAGGACCCTGGGATCATGACCTGATCCGAAGGCAGAGACTTAACTTACTGAGCCACTCAGGTGCCACTGTTGAATGGCTTCTGATGGTTTCTCCCAGGGCTGCTGGTCTGTGTCCACGAATCTCAGGAAGTGGTGGGCGTGGTGGGGGTGGGAGTAGCCATTTTGCATCCCTGGAGAGTTCTGAGTCATCAGTGGTCCAGGGTTGGGCTCCAAATTCCTAGGCATCAGGAGTGTGCACAGGGATGTAACATGACAGCAAAGTCAACCCTGCCAGATGCTGCCAGGTGAGCAGGAGCTGCTCCTTCCTAAGGGGCTCTTCGGGGGTGCATTTCTCTACCTGCTACAACCTCTCATTCCCAAATCCTGTGCTCCCTTCTGTCCGTCTGCTACCCTGCCAGCTCTGCTGGGCCCTCTTCTTCTCCTTTTCCACATCTGCCCCAGCACAGGATGGACATTAACCCTCTCATGTCTGTGTCTGTTCCTTTGGGGCTTGCAGTCAGGCCCTATGCGTGTGCTGAGGATCTGGCCCACACAGGGGCTGGGCCCTCCTGTCCCTGCCTTCCAGGCTTAGAGTCCAGAGTATATGGGCATTTGAATTTCCCTAGATCTGAAGCTGCCCTGCCCCTCTCCTCCACCTTCTGGCTTTCTGCCTTAGCCCTCTCCTCCATACCCACTCCTCCCCCTCTTCGATGGCAGCCTTGGCAACAGAGTGGTGGTGACCAGGTCTTCTGAAACCAGGCCCTGAGCTGAGTGCCTTGTAGGCCTTATTCAGGCCACTGGGAAGGGGGCTGTAATTATACCATTTTACAGATGAGGAAGCTGAGGGGCATGGAGGTGAAGTGATCCGACCAGGGTCACATAGCTGATTGGGGTAGGGCTAGAATTCAAATCCAGGCCTGTTGAACCATAAAGCCAGTGCTTTTGATCCACTGTACGTGCTGCCCACTTGCCTGGCCCTCTCCTCCATCCAGCCTGCTACCAGGATGTCCTGCCAAGCCTGGACAGAACTTCTCAAATATGTTTCCAGGCGCAGGGATGCCCCAGGATGGCTGGCTGCTAGGGTGAGGGTATCGTGATTGTGCCACAGGGCCTGGGGTCTCTGTAGACAACAAGGCAGACTCCCCTGGACATGGACCTGTATCCTGCCTTCCCCCTCTGCTCATCCCTCCCCCTGGCCTGCCTTGCCCAGGGACCACATAATAGTTTGCCACCATAAAAGCCATCTAAGACACTAGTCATCAAGGAGTTGAGCCCAATTTTCTGAGTCCTGCTCAGGGAATAGGTGTTGGGAGTTAACTTGCCCATTCTACAGATGAGAAAGCAGAGAAAGCAGAAAGACTTTGAGGTTCAGCTTGTCAGGCCTCAAGCTAATTCTGGCTACTAATTCTTCTTTCTTCTTAGCATGTCTGCTTCTTGTGCTAATTTCCCATAGGCTTTTTATGTTATCCCTATCGTTTATGTTCTAGTTAGCTATATAGGATGGGGAAATAGGAAAAGTTAGGACTCAGATGAATGCTCCAAGTAAATGACAATGCGGGTACTTCTGAGTGTTGGGAGTGGAGATGGAGGACCTTGCAGGTGCAGGTAGTAAGGGAGCCCTCGTTGGTGTCTGAACCATAGTCTCAAAGCCAGAACTTGCACGCAGCCCAGGGCCCTCAGGGTACCAGAAGGCAGCCAGTGCAGAAGATAAGCAGCAGAAATGACAGATATAGAGCCTTTTCAGCTCCTTCTCTCTTCCTCCTTTTTAACAACTGAGTTATAATTTACACACCATAAAACTCACCCTTTAAAGTGTATAATTCAGTGCTGGTTCATATTTTCACACAGTTGTACCTCCATCACCTGTATAGTTCCCAGAATATTTTTATCCCCTCAGAAAGAACCCCTGAACCTATTAGTCGCCACCCCCCATTCCTCCCCACTCCCCACCAGCCCCTGGCAACTGCCAGTCTACTTTCTGTCTCTGGATTTGCCTGTTCTGGGCATTTCCTGTGAATAAGATCACACCGTATGGGGCCTTTTATGTCTGGCTTCTTTCCTGTAGCATCATGTTTTTGAGGTGCATTCACACTGTAGCCTGTCAGTACTTTGTTCCGTTTTATGGCTGAATACTATTCCATCCTGTGGCTAGACCACATTTTGTGTTTCTCTGTTCATTACTGGGTCATTTCCACCTTTGGCTGCTGTGAATGGTATGTCTCATTCCTTTTGGTTTGGTTTTCCTGGGAAGCTCTGTACAGAGGCCAGCATTCCTGGGAAGCTCTGTACAGAGGTCTACATTCCTCTAGCGTGGCTCTTTGGAAGCCAGAGAAAGTAGAGCCAGAAATGGCTAGGTGGCTGGGGACCCAGTGGGGGAGAGATGGAGACAGAGGGAGTTTGTAGGTTTGAGAGAACTTTCTGCCAAAAGGAGGCCTTCATGCTGGCCCCAGAGCCATCTGCTGAGAAGTGGGTATTTTTTCTGTTGATTATTAACCAATCGTTATGATCTCGAGAATGGATTGCTGGGACTAGAACGGGTGCTCTTTTGAAATGCCAGAAATGTTTTCAAAGACATTAAACAGTGCTGGACCCTTCCTTGCTTCTCTCTCTCCACTTGGACATTAGATCATCATTTTAGGGGTTACAGTAACAATAAAGATGATAATAGTAATAATGATCTGTATTTGTGCAGGACCTTATGTTTTATTTCATAGCCATTACATTTAATTCCTCAGAACAACATTGCCTCCATTTTGGCAGATGAAGGAAGTGGGACACAGAGAGGTGAGGTTACAGAGAGGTGAGGTTACTTGCCCAACGGCTCACAGTTGGGTAACAGGTAGAGGCAGACTGGACCCCGGGAGTCTCTTGATCCCTAGTGTGGGGCACTTTCATAGAAGTGGTGGGGAGATGACCTCAGAGGGTCTGGGTCTAGGGTCCCAATCTGAGTCTGGACGGAAGGAGCTAGAAGACCTGGGCGCTGTAAGTAGGGCCCTCACCTAGGGGGATGAACAGTCGCATCTGACTTTCTCAGCTTCCACCACAGGCTCCTTGATCATTTCCTCTTGAGACCTGCATTTGGCTAAAGGCAGCTAGACCCACTCCCAGCTGCCCCAGGTTTGTCCATGCTTCTAGGGAAGGAATCCCAGAGCAGAGAACCTCAGTGCCGCGTGGTTCTGGGGCAGAGGGATGCTGAGTGGCACCCCCATGGCCCCCAGAGGCTGGAGGAGGCCCCTGACCACTTCTGTCTGCATTTGCCACCTTTCTCTGAGCACAGTATATGAGCTTCCTCCTCCCTCTTCTGCCTTCTCTTTGTTCCCCTTTTTCCCTCCTCCTGTGGGTCCCTGTGTGGGTCTGGGATCCCACATCTTAGGAGCTGTGTGTGAGCATTTGGCTGGCTTGGTCAGAAAGGCAGTTTCAGACTCAGTTCTGTGACCATGTCAAGATCACTATGGTTCATAAGAAAGTTGTTACAAATAATAGTAAGGACACTGCCTCAAAACAACTAGATGTTTGTTGTCTCTGTTTTAGAAGCTAGAAGTCTAAGACCAAGGTGTGAGTAGGACCTGCTCCTTCTGAAGGCTCTGGGGTAGATGCCTTCCTCAAGTCTTGAAGTTCCCAGTGGGGGCTGGTCACCCTTGGCATCACTTTGGTCTCTGCCTCTGTTGTCACCTGGCATTCTCTCTGCGTGTCTGTGGCTTCACATGGCTGCCTTCGCCTCTTATTGGGACACCAGTCAAATTGAATTAAGGAACCATCCTAATGACCTCTTGTCACATCTCCTAATAAGGACATTCATGGGTCCTGGAGGTTAGGACCTCAGCATATATTTTTGGGGGACACAAATTCAACCCGTAACAGGCAGCTTTGGCATCTAGGAGGTGAGAACGGGGATGGAGCAGTGTGTCTTGTCCCCTCCCACAGGTGCCATTCGAAGTCATCGCTATACCAGGGCAGGGTAGGTTTGTGACCAAGGGCCTCTGTGTACTCTGAGTTCTGCTCTCTTTGAGGGCCACAGTCTTGCCTCCTGTCCATGCTGGTATCCCATCCAGAGTCTTGGACAGAGCCCTAGAATAGGCACGAAGCTGCTAGCTACTGGTGCTCATTCCTGCTCTGGCACCTTCCAGGCTCCAGACACCATTCAGGGAATCCTTCTGGCTGGAAAACACCTCATGTCTTCACTGAATTGTCCTCACTGCTCCCTGGAGAGTGGTCCCAGGAGCTTATGCCAGCCTCCAGGGAAAACAGGCTGGTACAGGGAAGCGGGGTGAGCCCAGGAGGGGTTTGATGCGGTGGCCCTTTGCCTGAGACTCAGGGGTCTTGGGTAATGACCACCTCTGCTTTGGACCCATGGGAGTGGGCATCTTTCACCTTATGGGGAGAAGCAGACAGCATGACTCTGTAAATGAGTGTCCCTAGACCAGGGATGGTAAAAACCTGGCAACATTGCCCTCTAGAGCTGGTGTCCCTGGAGAGCCAGGACTGCATTCAGGCGAGTGTGCCACAGCCTCCTCCTGTAGACTTTGGGCAGGGGGCATGCCTCCTGCCCCCTCCCTGCATGCTTCTTCCTTCTTGGCTCCCAGCCCCTTGGGGGTGAAGGGCTGCCCTCATCCATCCTCACCTCAGGGGACCTGAGGCTGGTGCTCTGGTCCCTGCTCATCCTTCCTCACCTCCTTTCCCCCATCCTAGCTCTTCAGGGGCTGGGCACTTTGAGGAGGAGCCATAGCTGCGTGGGAGATGGCGTAGTGGCTGGAGGGGGCAAGCCTGTGCCAGGATCCAGCTCGGTGGGGTCCATGGGCGGGTGGGGGCCAGAGCAGCTGGGCTGGACCCCGCACTGGCCCAAGGCCAGAAATGGAAGGGGAATTGGTGGCTCCTGACTAAGAGGTAGAAGGAGGCTTGTTCATTCCTTTGCATGTGAATGTGTGCACATCTACACATGCTGAGTCGTGGCTCTGCTGGTTCTTGTGCTAGTAATAGTCTGGATCTGGAGGGGTGCACCTTCCTTCTCCTCCGCCCACATCCTCAGAGTGAGACGTAGGTCCAGAAAGACATGAAGAAAAAGACAGATGGAGGATCAGAAAGGGGGTCTGATCAGAAAGGCAGGTCGAGGTTAATGGGGGTCATATGGATCCTGTATGAAGTCAAATGTTCATGCAGCCTTCTTACCTGGTTGTCTAGAGGACAATGAGGCATGGCCTGCTGCAGGGCTAGGCGAGAGTCATGTTGGGGTAGATCGGCCCAGCAGCACCTGGTCTGGTTTTCTTTCAGGTTGGGCTGCCCTGTGGGCTAAGGGGTTGTAAACCCAGCCTGGGGTGGTGCCTGTCTCTCGTGCAAGGGCTTCTTCTGGAAATGCAGAGGGCGGGGCTCTGTAGGAAGCCTGGGGTTGGGGCTGTCCTCCCTGTTGGCAAGATGTGGGCTGGAAAGTACGGAAGCATTCCCTTGAGGTGGCAGTGGGTGTCCTTTGGACATCGAGGTGGGACCCTGGAATCAGACCGACTCTGCTTCAGGTTGGGGTTCTGGAAAAGGAAACAGTTGCAAAGTTGGAAGCCTTGGTGGCTTAGCCTGGTCTTGGGCTCTTAACACTGTTACCCTCTTCTCTCCCTGCTGTCCCAGGAGACAGCCAGGGCATGTCCAGGACTCCAGAGCGCCTTGTCTGGGGCTCCCCCCAGTACTGTCCAGCTGGCCTTGTTGTGTAACCAGTGCTCCAGAGCCTTATCTCTCTGCCAACATCCTGCCTGGTGATTGGACTGGAAACTAGCGCTCCTTGGTCACCACCAAGGGCCAGATGGAAAGTGGGGAGTATGTGAGAGCAGTGAACTTGTTGCTGTCATGTTGTCATGGTGACACAACTCTGTTGAGCTGCTTCTCCATGGTCCTAGCCCACATGGACTAAAATAAGTTCTACCTGCAGCTCACACAGCAGGCAGCCCCATTCTCCCAAGGTCAGCTCTCTGGCCATGGTGTGTGTGTGTGTGTGTGTGTGTGTGTGTACACGCACGTGCACACAGTCACAGGGGCAAAGGGGACATTTATACTCCTGTTCTGTTTCTCTTTCTTTGGTCCTGAATTCAAATGTACTTTGAATACATCTATCAAATGTATAGCTGCATTTTATTAACCACTGTAATTTTGGCAAATGAAAATACTTGAAGATAAACGGTAATTGCTATAGTTTCAGGGCCTAATTATTTTCTATTATGTCATTGCAGTAAAACGGCTACATTTATTTTGATGCCTTTCAATGTTTGTCCGTGTGTCTGAGGCCTGTAGGTGTTGTGGGTCTTCCATGTCTTTAGAATGGCAGTTCTTAAACTGCAGTGTACATCAGAGGGATTGTAAACCCAGATTCCCAGGCCCCATTGCTGGAGACCTTGGTGTGCACCTGAGAATTTGCATTTCTCACAGGTTCCCAGGTGATGCTGATGTGGCTGGTGCAGGGACCACACAGGGAATAGCCCCTGGGGGCTCAGTCGGTTAATCCTCCTACTCTTGATTTCGGCTTGGGTCATGATCTCAGGGTTGTGAGATGGAGCCCCAGGTCTGGCTCTGCACTCAGCAGGTAGTCTGCTTGAGATTCTCTCTCCCTCTTCCTTGCCCCTCCCCCTGCTCACACGTGTGCACGCATGTGTGCTCTCTCTCTCAAATAAATAAATAAATAAATAAATAAAATAGGGGTGCCTGGGTGGCTCAGTTGGTTGGGAATCTGTCTTCAGCTTGGGTCATAATCCCAGGGTCCTGGTATCAAACCCCGCGTTGGGCTTCCTGCTCAGCAGGGAGTCTGCTTCTCCCTCTGCCTCCCTGTTTCGTTCTCTTTCTCTCTCTCAAATTAGTAACTAAAATCTTAAAAAAAGAAAATGAAAGGTATTTTCTGTCTACACTGGACTATGCTAGTTTTTTTTTTTTAAAGGCTTTATTTATTTATTTGAGAGAGAGAGTGTGTTCGAGTACACCAGCAGGGGTGGGGCAGAGGGAGGGGGGGAAGCAGACTCCCTGCTGAGCAGGGATTTCCCCACATGGGACTCCATCCCAGGACCCTGGGATCATGATCTGAGCTGAAGGCAGACACTTAACCTGCTGAGCTGCCCAGGCGCCCCTGGACTGTGTTAGGTTTTAAAACAAAATAAAGTTTACCACATTCCAGTGGAGAATGCACCCAAGTCTGGTTTTGCACGGTGTGTATTAGACCGGGTCCCCATGCCCAGCTTCTGTCGGCAGAGAGAGGGAATGGCTCAGGCGGGCCCTCACTCACCTCTTCTGTCTTCTGTGGCCTTTTCACAGGAAGCAGGAGCTGGCCAACAGCTCGGATGTGACCTTCCCAGACCGGCCGCTGTCCCCTCCTCTCACGGCACCTCCCACCATGAAGGTAAGAAGCTTAGTTAGAGTTGGTAAGTGGGGAGGGAAGTAGCTGCCCCTTTGGTACAGGCCCAGCTGCTGCTGTCCAGTGGGTGCCATGTAGTCCCCTGACAACCTCAGGAGGCAGTGTCCACCTGAGCTCACCAAGGCGGGAGGAGCCATGACTGACACTTGGGGGTGTCAGGGGCTGAAGGAGGCCTTGGGGAGCTGTGGGGTCCCGGCAGGAATGAGTGCAGCCTGGTGTCTTCACTTGATCTTAGCCAAAAGGCCTAGAAGGAATTGCAGCCTGGTGTCTTAGGGGGCTACTGCCCAGGAGGGCTGCCTGGTGGCGGGGCTGTGGAAGGCGGGTCTGTGGGGTGGCCCCTTCCTAGGACTTGGGTGGCACTTGCATGGTGGTCTGCCTGCCTCTGACTGGCCCTCCTGGGGTGGCCCTGTCACCCCAGTCCCTGTGGGAGAGTTGCTCTGGAGCTTCTGGGGGTCAATAATTCTTTCCTATTAGTACTTTATTCACAAGTCTCCTTCCTGGGAGACCACCTTCCAGAACCCTGGCCCTGACTGCTCATTCCTGGAGAGGAGCTGAGGCATTGTACCCTCCCCGCACCATGCTCGTCTCCCTTCAGCTCTCAGTCCCCCTGACAGGATGGTCACAGGGAGGACTTTGGCTCAGCCAGTATTCCCACCTAAGCAGCAGTGCATGATGGTCCTTCCCACCCTTCCTCCTTCTCACAGTTGGCCAGGTGAGGACTAGCTCTGAACAAGTCCAAGGACTTGCTTCCTGAGTCATCTGAGGGGACATCTAGTCCGCCTTACATCTCTGCCCTAGAGCTTTGCTGTGAGATGACTCGCAGGGAAATAATTACACCTCTCTCTCCTCTTGGTCTTTATTGTATCCCTGCTCCCCTAACCTGATCTGTTGGAAAATGACCCCCCCCAAAGGAAATAGATAAAAGCCTCCTTTCTGTTATCACCCCATACTGAATGCCCACTACTCGGAGAGCTGTGTGATATGCATCAAGGGGGAATGTCGTAGAATGACAGCCAGAGCCTGCCCTGGTTGGATTAGGAGTTCAGGAGTTGGTGGGGTACAGGGCTGACTGCAGACAGCTCTGCCTTCCTCCTGGTGGGGTACCCATGGAAGGCAGAGCACCTCCATTAGCCTAATCCCAGTGCAGGCATCCGAGCCAAGTGCTAGGGGCTTTGTTTGCCCAGGGTGACGCTGACAAACATATCACCATTCTCAGTTTCAGCCCCTTGGTCTGCAAAGTTGGTTGTCGGATGCTTGTCATTGTGCTTCTGGGTGGCGGAAGTTTGCAGGAAGAAACCTAGAAGTTTCCGAGGAGGAGTCACTGAGTTCTCTTGGCAGGCTTTCCTTACTCACATGCTCATTTAATTCGTTCAACACCCAGTACTTGCTTGAATGTTGTATTAGTCAGGACTCTTGGTTACAAGTGATGGAAACATAACTTACTTTGGCTTAAGCATAAAACAGAATGTATTGCTTTGTGATGGCAAATATGGACTCTAGGCATGGCTGCATCTATGAGATTTGTCTCATTCCATCTGTCATCTGTGTTGGTTTTGTTCTTTGTTAAGCTCTGTCTCCATGGTGGCAAGATGGTGACAGTAGCTCCTTACCTGCTGAGTAACTTCAGTGGAAGGAAGAGTCTCTTTCCCACGGTACTTCTAGCAAAAGTCCCAGGGAGGAAGCTGAAGGGCCTGGTGTAGGTCACCTGTCCAGTTCTGAAGCAATCATTGCGGCCAGAGGGGTGGGGGCTCTGATTGGCCAGACCTGGGTCTCACGACCTGCTATCTAAGCCCAGAGAACCGAGAGTGGGAGAGGGGTGATTTTTCAAAGGAACATTGAAGGCTCATTAGAAGAAGATGGGGGGATGGAGGCAGGGTGGACAGGACCAAACAGCTTTCTACCGTAGGTGCTTGCTTGTGCCAGGCCCGGTGGTCCCTGCCCTTCTGTGTGTGCCAAGGCATCATGGTCCCTGCCCTTCTGGAGCTTGTCATCGAGTTGGGGAAGGGGAGGTGAAAGTTGAAAAACTAATTTGAAGATGAAGGATGGACAGTTAGGTGTGATGAATGTTCCAAAGGAGAAGTAAAGCCTAGCTCGGGGCTATATAAGGAGTAGGCGTGCGTATATGTGTGTGTGTGAATTGAGCCGAACCTTGGAGAGGGTCAGGGAGGACTTCTTAGGAAATGACGTGGAAGCTGAGCCCTGGGAGTTGAGTAGGACTTTGTTTGGCAAAGGTGCGGTCAGGGTGGAGGAGACTGTTCTAGATGCTTGCTGCTCCATGCGAGGCCAAGGGACCAGCAGGGCCTCATCATGTGGGAGCGCCTTAGAAATGCAGAATCTCAGGATGGGTACACAGATGTGCGCTGCAGGCTCCATGAGCCCCCCGGAGCAGGAGAGAGGTGGCTGCGTGGGCAGAATGGGAAACCGGAAGGGCCAGAGCACCCACAGTTAGGGACAAAGAGGCAGACCCGTAGAAGTTTTCTTTTATTTTTTATTTTTAAAAATTTAATCTGAGCACATTTTTTATGTGGAAGTATAGTTGACACAATGTTGCATGAGTTTCTTTTTTTTGGAATTTTTTTTCCAATTTATTTATTTTCAGAAAAACAGTATTCATTATTTTTTCACCACACCCAGTGCTCCATTGTTGCATGAGTTTCTGGTGTACAACATAGTGATCCGACAAGTGTGCACATTAGGCTCTGCTCACCGCAAGTGTGTCTCCCATCTGTCCACACACAATGCTGTCGTAGCACCATTGACTGTATTCCTGATGCTGGGCTTTTCATCCCCATGACTTAGTCATTCCAGAACTGGAAGCCCGTGCCTCCTACTCCTCTTCACCCACTCTGCCCATCCCTTCCACCTAGACCCTTAGAAGTTCTATCCAACTTTTGTAGCAACATGGACGGGACTGGAAGAGATTATGCTGAGTGAAATCAGTCAAGCAGAGAGAGTCAATTATCATATGGTTTCACTCATTTGTGGAGCATAACCAATAGCATGGAGGACAAGGGGCGTTAGAGAGGAGTAGGGAATTTGGGTAACTTGGAAGGGGAAGTGAACCATGAGAGACTATGGACTCTGAAAAACAGTCTGAGGGGTTTGAAGTGGCGGGGGGGTGGGAGGTTGGGGTACCAGGTGGTGGGTATTATAGAGGGCACGGATTGCATGGAGCACTGGGTGTGGTGAAAAAAATAATGAATACTGTTTTTCTGAAAATAAATAAATTGGGAGAAAAAAAAAAAGAAGTTTTGTTAAAGATTTTGGGCTTTATCTTGACTAAGGACATTGATGTCATTGAAGATTTTTGTCTGAGCAGTAGCCAGAGGATGGGACTTTCGGAAAATCACCCTGGCTCTTGGGTGGAGAGTTTGTAGGAGAAGCAGAGGGAGGTCACTGAGGGAGTCTGGTGCAGAGGTGGGGAGGAGACGATGGTGGCTTGACTCTGAGGGTTCTGTGGGGTTGTTTGGAAGTGGTCAGATCTCTGATTTCCCAGGAGGTAGATTAATGAGATAGGAGGATTTGTGGGGAGAGAGGAGGCAAGAGTGACCCCAGGTTTGGTACAACTGGTAAATGGTGAAGCTGCTCTCTGAGATGGGGGACCCCCGAGGGAGGATGAGGGCTGAAGGTGCAAGTGCTACATTGCTCATGTTTGAGACACAAATGCTCAGTGTTTGGGGGCCAGACTCAGAAGAGGGTCTGGACTAGAGGCGGATATCTGGAGCCATTCTTCTAGAGGGGGACATTAAATCTTGGGGCGGAGGGCTGGGCCGGGGCCAGTGAGTGCTCCAGGGAGAGTGTGGAGTGAGAAGAGGAGAGATTCCTGGGGTGGCGCCCTGGGGGACTCTCCCAGCAAAGGCTAATGTGGAGAAAGCTGGAGACTGGGTGGGAGGAGCGTTTCACGAAGGAAGAATGGACAGCTGTGTCAGCGGGGCAGAGAGGCCAAGTATGGGGGAGCACGTGTGGCCTGGCCATGACTTGGGACAGTTCTGGGGAGGGAGGCATGGACAGCAGACAGGGGTGGGCTGAGGAGTGAGTGGAAATGTTAGAAGAAGGGAGCCACGAGGGTGCGTGGATACAAGAGGGAGGGGTATGATCAGGAATCCGGAGCATAAGTAAGAGATTGTTAGTTAGTATAGTGATTCATTCAAAACATTTATGACTTGCCTTGGGCGCCCAAGCCTACTCTGTTCTGGCCGGTACAGGGCCTGATGGGTTGTTGGGGGTAAGGCTGGCCTGACTGGAACTCCAGGCAGGCTCCGAGCAGAGCGCTAACCTATTGGGGTGGCTTTCCTGTCCAAAGCCTCAAGGCCAAGGTCAGAGCTGAGGACTCAGAGGAAGATATGATGGGTCACCCTGGAGGCTCACACTGGGTTTGGGACCCAGTGTGGGTTGGGGTTGGGGGTCAGTGTGTGTGGGTGTGGGTGTACCTGGACTTAGGGGTCTCTTGATGACTGTTATGTGGGCTTGTTCTGTGGCAAAGACTTAGCCTGTGGCCATGGTTAAGAGGCTGTCTTTGGCTAGCCTATTTTTTTGTCCTTTGGCAAAGCATACTGACTCATACAGTTAAAACCACAGTCCTCCTGCCAGCCCGCGCTCATCACAGAGGGAGCGTCCCTTTCGTGATTGTACTTCCCAAGCCCTGTTGCTGGCCATTCGACACCACCCTGCACTGAGCTCCTCAAGGGCAGCGACTCTCCCGTTCTCTGCTGGTGGATGTTTTTGGCACGTGGACTGTCTGGGACATCCGGGTGGGAGGAACCTGTGACTGGTCTTCTACTTCTCTGGTTTTGCTCGAATCTCATATCCTGGCAGACAGACCCTCTGTCTCCAGGTAATACTTTTCTGAATTAAGCCCCCAGCCTTGTGTTAAGATGCGGACTAAAACTCCCCCTTTCCTCATCTGTCGTAGGGGGGTTTCTACCTGCGTGGACCCGGGCTTCCACTGGTGATGTCTGGCTCAGACCTCTGCTTTGTCAAGCTCCCGAGCTCCCCAGGTTATTAGTGCACACCAATGTCTGAGACATCCAGGGTAGAAGCTAGCCTCTCTCCAGGGTTTCTGGCCTTGGGGGTTCTGCAGCATGGCCCTGCTGTACCCCCAGCATCTGGGCAGTACAGGCTTGGGGCAGCGCTGGCAGGCCTCCCCCTTGGGGGGATTAGCTTGGGAGTCATAGAATATCAGTGAGGGATGAGTAATTTCTTTTATAGATAAATTGGATGGGAAATTGGACTCACCTAAGGTCCTCCTGAAGATAGTGGTGCTCCCCCTTCAGTCAATACAATAAGTTTTGGTAAAGTGCTCCTCCCATCCCACCTCTCACAGCCAGGACAGCCCCTCCTCTGGTTGCTTCTCCCACCAGAAAGGGACTGTGGGAGCAGAGGGAGCCTGCAGCCCCCCTGAGAATTCCTCAACCCGGGCTTCTGCCCCTACTGAGCACCTGATGCTACTGGTCTTTGCTTCTCCTCCCCCGCCTCTCTGCTGTTTGTGTTGTTCAGGGAGATTTTTTTTTTTTCTGATATGAAACTGAGAAAAAGCAACCAAAGAGATGCTAAGCAGATGGGCTGAATGAGAGCCCAGTTCCAGCCAGAACTCACACTGTGGATGGTGGAGGGTGGGCTGGGAAAGGGGTTTGGGACTGTCTCCCTGGGAATGCTGTGGATTGTTTCCAGGTCTGCATTTTTTGTGATCTGGTTTTCATACCCAGATGGATCAATAGGCATTTAGAAAGGGCTGCCTGTGTGTGCCCGGCATTGCACTGGGCTCTGTGGGGTCGAACTGAGGCCACAGTCCTCACCCCTCAAAGCGCCTGCTGTCTGCAGGGGGCCTCAACTGAACAGAAGAAACCATATGGCTCAGCATGTGACAAGCTCAAATGTGTCATGTGGCTTCTCAGTGGGGTGGAGGGGAGTGAGGATGGCTTCCTGGGGAGGCAGGGTGGGGTGGGCAGAAGGGCCCTGATGGCAAGCGCAGGGGTGGGCTAACCCTGGGACTGACTGGAGACAACAACCTTTCTGGGCCTTGTGAAGTGAAGGGGTTGGGGTTGACCCTCCCGATTCTCTCCCAGCTCACACTGAGTGTGCAGGGCATTTTGTTGAAGGTGACAGTGCTTGGACCTGTTCTGACCTTGACCTGGACTGTCCTATTTATCTCTGGATCCCCACCAGGCCTTTGGTGGCTTGGTTATTTGGGAGGCAACCCTTGCTCAGTCTACTCCATCTTCTCTTGTGCGAGTCTGAGGGCAGCTCCCTCTTGGACCTTCTCTATCCTGCTTTGTGAGAGGAGAGTCTGAGGACAGCTCCCCTGAGACCTTCCCCATCCCCCTTTGTGAGAGTCTGAGGGCAATCCCTCTCAGATTTCTTTCCAGAGGAAGGTAATGGGGCCTGGGGTTCTTGCTGTGGGGATGAGCAGTAAGTCTTGTTCCTTCATTGTCCTTTGGTCCTCTGCTCTCCACGACTCACTAATACCCTTGAAACCCTCAGGGGTAGGTCAAGCAGGTATATAAGTCTCCAGATGCTAGGGAAGAAAATGGAGTCTGAGGAGCTTATTCTCTGCACCCTCTTCATTCCCTTTGGGCCAAGCTGTGCTGGTCTCCTCCTCCCACCCTCCCAGGCTCACCAGTTGCCCATCAGCCTCTCTTCCCCCGGGGGCGGGGCTGGACTTTCCTTTCCAGCTTGTAGCTTATCCTCAGGCCTGATGCCAGCTCTCCAGTTTGTTGCTAGTTCCAGCCTCCTCTCTTCTGTTGGTTCTGGGAAGGGAGGCTGTCCCCTTCTGTCAGGGTTGAGTAGAGATTATGTCAGCCCCTCTGAGATCTACCAATTCTGTGTGGATGAGGTGAGGAGGCGTTTGTGAGAAGGATGTTGGGGGCCTTCTTGGGGCAGAAAGGGCTCAAGGACATAGCAGGAAGGTTTGGTTCCCCCTTCAGGAAAGCCCTGGAGGGTGACATGAAAGTGAGGAAAAATATTTGTTCCCGCGTTATCTCCACTACACAGGTTCTCTTGGTGATACTCTGTGGGCCTTGGGAGGGTTGTCTCTGGTCTCCACGAAGACCCCCATTTATGTCTCCTGTCCAGATGTCATCCCCTTAGGAGCTACTCCCCAGGAGCTCGAGGACAGTGCAGACATGAGGGAGGCCTTGCCTGGATCTGGGTCTGTGGGGGTGCACCTGGGAGGCTTTAAGAACATGGCGATATCTACGTTTGCACCCCCTGCATGAAGCTGCCCCTCATGCATGCATATCTGCACATGTGTGTGTCTTCACGGATTTTGTTCATGCTTCCAGGCCAACTAGCTTACACTTCTTGCAAATCACCTCAGGTGTAACTGCTTTTTAAAAAATTCCGTTACATTCACATGCATAAGTCTTAACTGTACGCCTTCATTAATGGGTTCATTCATGTGACCCTACTCTGATTCAGGTGTAGGACATTTATGTTTCCCTAGAATATTCCACTGTGTCCTTTTCTAATCAACTTCACCCCCACCCGCACTGCCCCTGCCACAGAAACCGCTAGTGCTCTGTTTTTTTTTTTTTCCACGCTTAATTTGCTTTGCCTTTCTAGAATTTAATTTGAAAGGAGTCATGTAGTATGTATTCCTTTGTGTCCAGCTTGGCATAACGTGTGTAGGATTTGCCCATGCTGCTGAGTGGGTTAGTAGCTTGTGCCTTTCTGTTACCAGTGGGTGAATACACCGCAATTGGTTCATTCTCCTGTTGAGGGACATTTGGGTTATTTCCAGTTTTGGCTGTAATGACTAGCCAAATACTGGGAACAGTCTGATTTGTTTTGTGTCGATGTTTTTGTCTCTTGGAGATGTGATTTCATTTTGCCTAGGTAAATATCTAGAGTGAAACTTCTGGGTCAATAGGGAGATGAATTTTAACTTTATATGAAACTGCCGATCGCCACATGGCTGTACCATTTCCCACTGCTGCCTGCAATGGTGTGAGAAGGTTGATGGCTCCACGGCCTTGCCAACACTTGCCCTTTTCAGTCTGAGTCCTTTTAGCCACTTGAGTGGGCCTGGAGGGGCATTTCATGGTGGTTTTCACTGGCATTTTTCTGATGACTAATGATGTTGAGCAGTTCCTTACATGTTTGTTGACCATTTTATAGTTCTTTTGCCCCTTCTACCCCTTTAAAATAGCGTCTTCTTATAGGCCTCCTTTACATTGTCTGGATACAAATTCATCCCTTTTTTGTTTTTGTTTTTTTTTTAAGATTTTATTTATTTATTTGACAGAGACATAGCAAGAGAGGGAACACAAGCAGGGGGAGTGGGAGAGGGAGAAGCAGGCTCCCTTGATCCCAGGACCCTGTATCATGACCTGAGCCGAAGGCAGACGCTTAGTGACTGAGCCACCCAGGGCCCCTAATTCATCCTTTTCTTAACGATGCCTTTGATGAGCAGAAGCTTTAGTTTGGTTGATGTCTGATTTTTCATTTTACATCTGTTGCCTTCTCTGTCCTAAGAGGTCCGTGCTCACTCCAAATCACAAGGATTCCTTCCATGTTTTTTTCTAGAGGCTTTACAGTTTTAGCTGGGGGTCTACGATCTACTTCGATTTAGTTGCATATGGTGGACAGAGGAATCCAGGTCCATTTATCCCCATGTAGCTATCTGGTCACTGCAAAGGCTGTGAGTTGCTTTGGTGCTTTAGTCAGAAGTGCCTGGGCCATAGAAGTGAGTTCGTGTGGGTATTTTGTGAGCCACGGTGTTCCTCTAGGTGGGGGATGGCCCAGACACCTGTCCCATGGTGGAGGTCAATAATGGATCACAGCGCTTCCTCCCTTGACTTTGGATGTGGTCTCAGAACCCTCGCCACCAAAGCATTGCAGCCCCCCACCGCCAGTCATTTAGAGTTGACGTGAGACGTGGGATGGCTCACTTCTGGCAGCTCTGAGATTGTCAGAAGGGGTTAAATTATTTGCTCAAGGTCCCCCAGCTGGTGAGTGTGGAGCCCGGATTTGGGCTCAAGTCTGTCTGTGTGACTCTGGAGACTGTGTTCTCTTAAGCTCTACTCCACAGTCCTGGGTGTGAATCATCTGAGCACGTTACTTGATCTCTCTGACCCCTAATTTCTTCACCTGTAGTACAGGGACAGCAGCTGCCTGACCTGGAGGAGGGGGTGTGAAGAGTAATGAGGTAACCCAGGAAGTAGCTAGTAGTAACCGCATAGTAGGTGGTTAATAAGTAGTTGTGATAATAGACGATAATTTTAAAAATATTTTGTTTTTAAGTAATCTCTACACCCGACATGGGGCTCAAACCTGCAGCCCCGAGATCAAGAGTCACGGACTTTGCTGACTGAGCCAGCTGGGTGCTCCTCATAGGGATGATAATTTTGACAATGATGATGTGGTTTTTACCCTTGAGAAACATGTAGTCAGGGCTTCTCTCCAGGGAACTGGGATTCACCAGCACAGAGGAGAGTCCCTGATCTGCTCCCATGTAGCCTTGGGATTCTTAGTTTCTGAGCTGGAGGCATCAGAGGGGAGCCCTACTTCCTAGATGTTGCCAACTGAAGCCGAAGCCACAGGCCTTGGCCTAGCCACGTGGACCACTTGGGCCTTGTTTTTTCTCTCCCATGTGTGTGGGGAATGGCTAGGCTTCCAGAATGCTTTCTTTGGGAGCCTTCTTCCCCTTTTTGATTCTCCAGCCCATTCTGCCCGTCCTTCTGCCAGGCCACATGGTCTCCCCTGCTGTGGAGGCTGATCCCATTCGTTTGACCTGGACTTGGACCCCTTTGGTATTTTTTTCTCAAAAAATGTGAAATAGTATTGAATCATAGTTAAGAATACAGTTTCAGGAGCCTGTCTGCCTGGGTTTTCGGTTTTAACACTTCCTCACTGTGTAACTTCTCTGTGCCTCAGTTTTGTCACTGGTGGGATAGAGACATAAGAGAATGTGCCTTGTGTGGTTGTAATGGGGGCTGATTGAGATGATCTGTGTTGATCATTTAGAACAGAGGCCTGTAGCATGTGCTGCAGAGATGTTAGTCGTTATGATTTCTCCATAGGATAGCAATGCTTAGAGAAAAAGTCTAGAAGGAAATCTACCAATTTTTCTGTTGTTAGTGTAGTTTCTCCTCATTTCTTGCCCTGCTTGGTGCCCATGGTTGAGGTGCCTCTCCAGTGTGATGGATGAAACTGAAATTGCATTTTGTATGATTGGTCCCACCTGAGCCCTGTGTCTCAGACGCCAAACCCTGCCTGACATGTAGGCGACTGTGAGGGTATTGGAAAAAGGCCCAAACCAAGGGTCCTGCCTCTGGGGGAGGGGCCTTCAGGGAGGGAGCATCCCTCTGGATCATGTTCCCACAGTGGCACCAAGACCCTGCAAGGCCAGCGTCTGCATAAAGGATTTGGGGATTGGACTAAGTGTAGACCTGTGTAGTTCAAGGCCTTGGAGAGCCCAGGGTTGGGTTTGGAATGCCTTTCATGATATGTCTGTCTTTTTTGGGAGTGTCCTCCTTAATTCCTTTTGCCTACAGCTAATATTAAAATGACCCTCTACTTCTGGACAGGTCTTGTGTCCTGCTAATGCAGCTGGTGTTCTAGAATCTCCTTGGGGGCTCTCCCTTCACTGCTCCAGCCCTAGCCATGCCACCTTTTGAGGGCTTGGCCAGCTGTCCTGCCCCCAACTTAGAGCCTGCCTCTATGACATCCCTGCTTATTTTGGGTCCTGACTCCAGGACAGAACCCTGGGCCTGGGCCTGGAATTTAGGAACTGTGTGACACTGTGCAGTTCAGTGATCTATGAACTTCAGTGCCCTCAGTTGTAGGCTGAGTCCCCCCAGGGGCTCCCAGGGTTGCTGGGAGGATTATAGAAGGAAGTGGGTGAGCGAGGGCTTCATAGCACCCATGCGCGTGTTATATATGTTGGCATGCGATGGATACTAATGGTTATTATTGTGGGCAGTGAGCTAAATGCTTGTGGGATGTTTCATTGGTAATCCCCTTCTTGTAGCTGCTGTAGATATGTCCTCATAGAGAGTGGCCAGGGACGGGGTCCTACCAGATGCCATGCGCCGCCCTCGTCGCCTGCTCACATGCCTGTGTATCCTTCACCTGACACTGCAGCCCAGTGTGTCTGGTGCTGCGGGTGGCACTGGATGATGGGTTCTTTTTTGTTCCTGAAGAGATACTACCCGCACAGTTATGAGTCCAAGTAGGTACCTCCCATGTGCCCCTTCCTTTTGGCTTCTCCTGCTGGACCCCCGGAACATTCTCTGCTCCTCACAGAGGGTGGAGCTGGAGTTTCAGGCCCTCACTTGGGGCTGCTGTAGCAACGTCTGACAAGCTTGGTGGTGGGAAACAACAGAAACGGACTCTTCTGTGGTGCTGGAGGCCAGAAGTCTGCCCTCAAGGTGCTGGTAGGGCTGTGCTCCCTCCAGGGCACGAGGGGCGGGGAAGCCATGCTTCTTCTAGTGTGGGGTAGTTCCAGGCATTCCCTCGGCTTGGGGCCTGTCTTCACGTGGTCTTCTCTTCTCCGTGGCTGTCTGCGCTCTGCGAGTCTTTTATAGGGACCCTTGCCATTCGATTCAGGGCCCACCTGGGTAGTCTAGGGTGATTTCATCTTGAGATCCTTAAGTTAATTACCTCCGCAAAGACCTTTGTTTCCAAATAAGGTGACAGTCACAGGTTCCTGGGTGCCAGCATATCTTTTGGGGGGCTGCCATTTAGCCTGCGATAGGGTGTGGGTTGCCCTCCTCGGGATCTCCTGTTGGGAGCTTGTGAGGCCCAGAAGCTCTGCCACCACTTGCTCACCTCTGTGTGGTTGGAGGTCATTCAAGTGTGATGGGGGCCGGTGTTCTGGGGGTGGGGCGGGGAGAGACTGGCTCAGGGCAGCCCCAGCTCTGTCCTGAGAGGGCAGAGTGTGTTCTTGCTGCCATGGGGCCTGGTACATTAGGGGCCCAGAGTAGGTGCTTTATAAATACTGAGTGGTCAGTGCTTAATAATGCTCATAACAGGTGATGATGAACGTGTAGGGATCAATCCAGCCTTGTGACGGTGGCACTGGACAGACAAAACCCTGCATTTTCTTGGGAGAATTTCCCTAAGAGCTTTCTGCAAGTAAATGACAAGCAGCGAAAACCGAACTATTTTTTAATAAAATGATACGTGCTTATTATAAAAAATTTGAGCAATTGTAAAGTACAAAGGAAGTAGGAAGAAAGCCCTAATAGTACTTCTGCCATCCAGACATACTCCTCCTTACCATTTGCTAAGTGTCCAGACATCTTGGCATCATCCACACAGATAGTGGTGTGAATACATGGGATCTCACTCTTTGTGCTCCTTTGTAATAAAAAGAGTTAAATTTGATTTTACTTGCGTTTAACCAGTGAGGAAAAAAAAATCAAGTAGGAATGGCTGAAGTTTAGTTAAAGGTTTCCTCTCTGTAAAAGATATTAATTTCCAGAAGAGTCCTTTAAGATGAGGTAAAAGACTAGGAAAAAAACGGCATATCTTTGAGGGCAGAGACATTATTATTATTATTTTGCTAAATTATTTCAACTTTGTAACATAGTGGTTAGCTCCTTGGAGGAGAGCGGTGTCCTCTGTGAACTCGGCCCCTCAGTGGGCGTGACACAGTCCTTTGGAGGGGAACTGCCGTGCCCTTAGCAGGAGGCTGGGTTAGCAGGGTCTTCTTCAAGGAGGGAGCCTCTGGACCCTCTGGCTTGGTTATATGTGGAAATCAAGACTGTTTCAGGAGTGAATTGGGTTTATTTAGCAAATGAGGTGGGCTGAGCTGATTTGATTGGTCTGCAAGATAGAGAAGTTTCTGAAATGTCAGATGTTAATATGATGGCTGGTTGGCAGGAAAAGCCAGGAATGAGGGGTGGATGGCCAGGTGGTGTCATCTGTTGTAGAAGAGGAAAAGAGGGGGACTAAGGTGAAAGGAAAGAGGAAGTGGGAGAAGAGAAGAGGCAAAGAGAGGGCAGGAGGCGAGAAGTGGGAGGAGGGAGAAGGAAGGTGGAAGGGCTGGGTTGCCTCATCCAGAATCACCAGCTGGTGGCCTAGCCCCAGTTTGCCCTCACCTAGGCTTCTTTTGACCAACGTGATGTTAAAAGATTCATTTGAGTATCATTGGGAGGGATGTGTCCTCTCCAGTGACTGTTTTTCTCATATCCTCCCTGGCGGCTGACCTCTGCCAGAAGTCCTGCTGCTGTTTCTAGAGCTCTGCTTTCCCATGGGCTGGTCCTGGTGGGTGGCTTGGGCTCAGAGGAGACCTGAATTGCATCTTACCCCAGAGATGCGGTGGGGCTCAGGATGATTCTGGGAGTCCAGCTGGATCTCCCTGTGACTCCCTGTCCAGATGGAGTTTGGGGAAGTCCTTCTGTGGGTTGGGGAGTTAGGCCATGGGAGACAGGAGGCAGGAGCTGTGACTTATTTATCTGTCTCCTCATGTTTGGTGACCCTTGTGGAAGTGGGAAGATATGATTGCTCCTCTTTGAGGGTGTGATGCCTACAGGGAGGCAGAAGCCCCAGAAACTACCTCTGAGAGTGACCCAAGATAGGACATGACCTCCACTAAGGAGGCCAGTGGTCCCTGCCTGGGCATAGAGATAAGGACAGCCTGGGTAAGCTCACAAAGGCAGGAAATCCTGACATGATGCTGTCTCTGTCACTTACCCATGAGGTAATGGATCTTGGTGTCTGCCCCAGTCAATCCTTTGGTGTCTAGTCCTAGACACCAAAATAGTGAAGCAGAAAGTAGATTAAGAACCATAGTCCAGAGGAGGAGTCAAGATGGCGGAGAAGTAGCAGGCTGAGACTACCTCAGCTAGCAGGAGATCAGCTAGAGAGCTTATCTAAAGATTGCAAACACCTGCAAATCCATCGGCAGATCGAAGAGAAGAAGAACAGCAATTCTAGAAACAGAAAAACAACCACTTTCTGAACGGTAGGACTGGCGGAGAAGTGAATCCAAAGCGACGGGAAGATAGACCCCGGGGGGAGGGGCCGGCTCCCGGCAAGCGGCGGAGCAACGGACACAAAATCAGGACTTTTAAAAGTCGGTTCCGCTGAGGGACATCGCTCCAGAGGCTAAACCGGGGCGAAGCCCACACGGGGTCGGCGTGACCTCAGGTCCCGCGGGGTCACAGAAGGATCGGGGGTGTCTGAGTGTCGCAGAGCTTGCGGTTATTGGAACGGGAAAGCCGGCTGCAGAGACAGAGCCGACAGTAAGCTCGCAGCTCGGTGTTGCCTTGAACCGGTCGCAAGCTCGGTGAGCTTGGAGCGCGGCTGGAGGTCAGGCAGACGGGAGTTACTGGGCGCTGTTCGCTGAGGGCGCACAGGGGAGCGGGGCCCCGGGCTCTCGGCTCCTCCGGGCCGGAGACCAGGAGGCCGCCATTTGTATTCCCGTCCTCCGGAACTCTACGGAAAGCGCTCAGGGAACAAAAGCTCCTGAAAGCAAAGCCGAGCAGATCACTCAGCCCGGCCCCTGGTAAGGGCGGTGTAATTCCGCCTGGGGCAAAGACACTTGAGAATCACTACACCAGGCCCCTCCCCCAGAAGATCAACAAGAAATCCAGGCAAGACCAAGTTCACCTACCAAGGAGTGCAGTTTCAAAACCAAGGAGAGAGCAGCAGAATTCCAGAGGAGGAGAAAACAAACCACGGAACTCATGGCTTTCTGCCTGTGATTTTTTAGTCTTGCAGTTAATTTAATTTTTTTCTTTTTCATTTTTTTTTCTCTTCTTCTGCTAAATTTTTTTATAACTTTTACCCTTTTCTTTTTTAACGTTTTTTAACTAGATTATCTAATATATATTTTTTTCTTTTTTATACTTTTCTTTATTCATTTTCTTTTTTTTAATTCTTTTATTTTCTTTTTTTTTCTTTCTTTCTTTTTGAACCTCTTTTTATCCCCAAATCAGAAGAGATCCTAATCTCTTCAATCTTTTTTTTTCTTAATTCTTTTTTAAATTCTTGATTGAATTTTTAATTCAATCTCTTTTTTTAATTCTTTTTTTCTTTCTTTCTTTTTGAACCTCTTTTTATCCCCAAATCAGAAGAGATCCTAATCTCTTCAATCTTTATTTTTCTTAATTCTTTTTTAAATTCTTGATTGAATTTTTAATTCAATCTTTTTTTTAATTCTTTTTTTCTTTTTCTTCTTTCTTTCTTTTTGAACCTCTTTTTATCCCCAAATCAGAAGAGATCCCAATCAGAAGAGATTGGGAGATCCCAATCAGAGGAGATTGGGAGATCCCAATCAAAGGAGATCCCAATCAGAGGAGATCCCTCACCCAATCGTGAGGGGGGAGAAATCCCCCCTCATGATTTGGGATCTCTTCTGATTTGGTTAAAGCATATTTTCCTGGGATTGTTGCCACCCTTTTAGTATTTTACTTGCTCCTTCATATACTCTTAGCTGGACAAAATGACAAGGCGGAAAAATTCACAACAAAAAAAAGAACAAGAGGCAGTACCAAAGGCTAGGGACCTAATCAATACAGACATTGGTAATATGTCAGATCTAGAGTTCAAAATGACAATTCTCAAGGTTATAGCCGGGCTTGAAAAAAGCATGGAAGATATTAGAGAAACCCTCTCCAGAGATATAAAAGCCCTTTCTGGAGAAATAAAAGAACTAAAATCTAACCAAGTTGAAATAAAAAAAGCTATTAATGAAGTTCAATCAAAAATGGAGGCCCTCACAGCTAGGATAAATGAGGCAGAAGAAAGAATTAGTGATCTAGAAGACCAAATGACAGAGAATAAAGAAGCTGAGCAAAAGAGGGACAAACAGCTACTGGACCATGAGGGGAGAATTCGAGAGATAAGTGACACCATAAGACGAAACAACATTAGAATAATTGGGATTCCAGAAGAAGAAGAAAGAGAGAGGGGAGCAGAAGGTATACTGGAGAGAATTATTGGGGAGAATTTCCCCAATATGGCAAAGGGAATGAGCATCAAAATTCAGGAGGTTCAGAGAACGCCCCTCAAAATCAATAATAGGCCCACACCCCGTCACCTAATAGTAAAATTTACAAGCCTTAGTGACAAAGAGAAAATCCTGAAAGCAGCCCGGGAAAAGAAGCCTGTAACATACAATGGTAAAAGTATTAGATTGGCAGCTGACTTATCCACAGAGACCTGGCAGGCCAGAAAGAGCTGGCATGATATTTTCAGAGCACTAAACGAGAAAAACATGCAGCCAAGAATACTATATCCAGCTAGGCTATCATTGAAAATAGAAGGAGAGATTAAAAGCTTCCAGGACAAACAAAAACTGAAAGAATTTGCAAACACCAAACCAGCTCTACAGGAAATACTGAAAGGGGTCCTCTAAGCAAAGAGAGAGCCTACAAGTGGTAGATCAGAAAGGAACAGAGACAATATACAGTAACAGTCACCTTACAGGCAATACAATGGCACTAAAATCATATCTCTCAATAGTTACCCTGAATGTTAATGGGCTAAATGCCCCAATCAAAAGACACAGGGTATCAGAATGGATAAAAAAACAAAACCCATCTATATGTTGCCTCCAAGAAACTCATTTTAAACCCGAAGACACCTCCAGATTTAAAGTGAGGGGGTGGAAAAGAATTTACCATGCTAATGGACATCAGAAAAAAGCAGGAGTGGCAATCCTTATATCAGATCAATTAGATTTTAAGCCAAAGACTATAATAAGAGATGAGGAAGGACACTATATCATACTCAAAGGGTCTGTCCAACAAGAAGATCTAACAATTTTAAATATCTATGCCCCCAACGTGGGCGCAGCCAACTATATAAACCAATTAATAACAAAATCAAAGAAACACATCAACAATAATACAATAATAGTAGGGGACTTTAACACTCCCCTCACGGAAATGGACAGATCATCCAAGCAAAAGATCAACAGGGAAATAAAGGCCTTAAATGATACACTGGATGAGATGGACATCACAGATATATTCAGAACATTTCATCCCAAAGCAACAGAATACACATTCTTCTCTAGTGCACATGGAACATTCTCCAGAATAGATCACATCCTCGGTCCTAAATCAGGACTCAACCGGTATCAAAAGATTGGGATCATTCCCTGCATATTTTCAGACCACAATGCTCTGAAGCTAGAACTCAACCACAAGAGGAAGTTTGGAAAGAACACAAATACATGGAGACTAAACAGCATCCTTCTAAAGAATGAATGGGTCAACCGGGAAATTAAAGAAGAATTGAAAAAAATCATGGAAACAAATGATAATGAAAATACAACAGTTCAAAATCTGTGGGACACAACAAAGGCAGTCCTGAGAGGAAAATATATAGCGGTACAAGCTTTTCTCAAGAAACAAGAAAGGTCTCAGGTACACAACCTAACCCTACACCTAAAGGAGTGGAGAAAGGACAAGAAAGAAACCCTAAGCCCAGCAGGAGAAGAGAAATCATAAAGATCAGAGCAGAAATCAATGAAATAGAAACCAAAAAAACAATAGAACAAATCAACGAAACTAGGAGCTGGTTCTTTGAAAGAATTAATAAAATTGATAAACCCTTGGCCAGACTTATCAAAAAGAAAAGAGAAAGGACCCAAATAAATAAAATCCTGAATGAAAGAGGAGAGATCACAACTAACACCAAAGAAATACAAACTATTATAAGAACATACTACGAGCAACTCTACACCAACAAATTTGACAATCTGGAAGAAATGGATGCATTCCTAGAAACATATAAACTACCAAAATTGAACCAGGAAGAAATAGAAAGCCTGAACAGACCCATAACCAGTAAGGAAATTGAAACAGTCATTAAAAATCTCCAAACAAACAAAAGCCCAGGGCCAGATGGCTTCCCGGGGGAATTCTACCAAACATTTAAAGAAGAACTAATTCCTATTCTCCTGAAACTGTTCCAAAAAATAGAAATGGAAGGAAAACTCCCAAACTCATTTTATGAGGCCAACATTACCTTGATCCCAAAACCAGACAAGGATCCCATCAAAAAAGAGAGCTATAGACCAATATCCTTGATGAACACAGATGCAAAAATTCTCACCAAAATACTAGCCAATAGGATTCAACAGTACATTAAAAGGATTATTCACCACGACCAAGTGGGATTTATCCCAGGGCTGCAAGGTTGGTTCAACATCCGCAAATCAGTCAATGTGATACAACACATCAATAAAAGAAAGAACAAGAACCATATGATACTCTCAATAGATGCTGAAAAAGCATTTGACAAAGTACAGCATCCCTTCCTGATCAAAACCCTTCAAAGTGTAGGGATAGAGGGCACATACCTCAATATCATCAAAGCCATCTATGAAAAACCCACTGCAAATATCATTCTCAATGGAGAAAAACTGAAAGCTTTTCCACTAAGGTCAGGAACACGGCAGGGATGTCCATTATCACCACTGCTATTCAACATAGTACTAGAAGTCCTAGCCTCAGCAATCAGACAACAAAAGGAAATTAAAGGCATCCAAATCGGCAAAGAAGAAGTCAAATTATCACTCTTCGCAGATGATATGATACTCTATGTGGAAAACCCAAAAGACTCCACTCCAAAACTGCTAGAACTTGTACAAGAATTCAGTAAAGTGTCAGGATATAAGATCAATGCACAGAATTCAGTTGCATTTCTCTACACCAACAACAAGACAGAAGAAAGAGAAATTAAGGAGTCAATCCCATTTACAATTGCACCCCAGACCATAAGATACCTAGGAATAAACCTAACCAAAGAGGCTAAGAATCTATACTCAGAAAACTATAAAGTACTCATGAAAGAAATTGAGGAAGACGCAAAGAAATGGAAAAATGTTCCATGCTCCTGGATTGGAAGAATAAATATTGTGAAAATGTCTATGCTACCTAGAGCAATCTACACATTTAATGCAATTCCTATCAAAGTACCATCCATCTTTTTCAAAGAAATGGAACAAATAATTTTAAAATTTATATGGAACCAGAAAAGACCTCGAATAGCCAAAGGGATATTGAAAAACAAAGCCAAAGTTGGTGGCATCACAATTCCGGACTTCAAGCTTTATTACAAAGCTGTCATCATCAAGACAGCATGGTACTGGCACAAAAACAGACACATAGACCAATGGAACAGAATAGAGAGCCCAGAAATAGACCCTCAACTCTATGGTCAACTAATCTTTGACAAAGCAGGAAAGAATGTCCAATGGAAAAAAGACAGCCTCTTCAATAAATGGTGTTGGGAAAATTGGACAGCCACCTGCAGAAAAATGAAATTGGACCATTTCCTTACACCACACACAAAAATAAACTCAAAATGGATTAAGGACCTCAATGTGAGAAAGGAATCCATCAAAATCCTTGAGGAGAACACAGGCAGCAACCTCTTCGACCTCAGCCGCAGCAACATCTTCCTAGGAACATCGCCAAAGGCAAGGGAAGCAAGGGCAAAAATGAACTTTTGGGATTTCATCAAAATCAAAAGCTTTTGCACAGCAAAGGAAACAGTTAACAAAACCAAAAGACAACTGACGGAATGGGAGAAGATATTTGCAAACGACATATCAGATAAAGGACTAGTGTCCAAAATCTATAAAGAACTTAACAAACTCAACACCCAAAGAACAAATAATCCAATCAAGAAATGGGCAGAGGACATGAACAGACGTTTCTGCAAAGAAGACATCCAGATGGCCAACAGACACATGAAAAAGTGCTCCATATCACTCGGCATCAGGGAAATACAAATCAAAACCACAATGAGATATCACCTCACACCAGTCAGAATGGCTAAAATCAACAAGTCAGGAAATGACAGATGCTGGCGAGGATGCGGAGAAAGGGGAACCCTCCTACACTCTTGGTGGGAATGCAAGCTGGTGCAACCACTCTGGAAAACAGCATGGAGGTTCCTCAAAATGTTGAAAATAGAACTGCCCTATGACCCAGCAATTGCACTACTGGGAATTTACCCTAAAGATACAAACGTAGTGATCCAAAGGGGCACGTGCACCCGAATGTTTATAGCAGCAATGTCCACAATAGCCAAACTATGGAAAGAACCTAGATGTCCATCAACAGATGAATGGATCAAGAAGATGTGGTATATATACACAATGGAATACTATGCAGCCATCAAAAGAAATGAAATCTTGCCATTTGCGACAACATGGATGGAACTAGAGCGTATCATGCTTAGCGAAATAAGTCAAGCGGAGAAAGACAACTATCATATGATCTCCCTGATATGAGGGAGTAGTGATGCAACATGGGGGCTTAAGTGGGTAGGAGAAGAATCCATGAAACAAGATGTGATAGGGAGGGAGACAAATCATAAGCGACTCTTAATCTCACGAAACAAACTGTGGGTTGCTGGGGGGAGGGGGGTTGGGAGAAGGGGTGTAGGGTTATGGACATTGGGGAGGGTATGTGCTTTTGGGTAAATTGGAAGGGGAGATGATCCATGAGAGACTATGGACTCTGAAAAACAATCTGAGGGGTTTGAAGTGGCGGGGGGGTGGGAGGTTGGGGTACCAGGTGGTGGGTATTATAGAGGGCACAGCTTGCATGGAGCACTGGGTGTGGTGAAAAAATAATGAATACTGTTTTTCTGAAAATAAATAAATTGGAAAAAAAAATAAATAAAAAAAATGTTAAAAAAAAAAAAAAAGAACCATAGTCCAAGAGAAAAAAAAAAAAAAGAACCACAGTCCAATCTGGGGAGCAGGAAGGTGGGTCTTCTAATGCTAGGAGGGTTTAGTAAGTGTCCGGGTTGGGCCTTGTCACCCAGTCAGCAAGGCTGATGCAGGGACCCAGAGTCCAAGGGCTGGCAGCATCTCAGGTCGTCGGACCAGCCTGAGTTGCCATTGACAGGCAGTGCCCCAGGCTTCTTTGCATGACTGGTTCTCTGCCACCTGTTTGGACAGCCTTTCTTCTTGTTGCACGAGTCCCAGACTCAGTGAAAGTTAGAAGTTCACACCTGGTTTCTTGGAGGTCAGCAAAGAGGTTCTAAACAGGTATCAAAATAACAAGATAAAAGTTCACTCCAGACTGACTATGTGCCACAGAGCAGTTCAGATTTGGGGAGCGGAGAGAGGTTACCCCGTCAGAGGCATGGTGCTAGAGTGTCAGAGCTCCTTCCTTCGGTCAAGTCTTATCGAACCGTTACTGTCAGGAGGTCTGTACTAGTTTCTTAGAGCTGCTGAAACAAATACCACAAATTGGGTGGCTTAAGACAACACAGATTTATTGTCAAAATGTTGGCGGTGAGAAGTCTCACTGGCTAAAATCAAGGTGTTGACAGGGCTCTGCTTCTTTGTCTTCAAAGGCAGCGACATTGGCCAAGTCCTTCCACCATTGCTGTCTCTCTGCTTCTCTCTCTTTGGCTTCCTAGTTATAAGGATTCTTGATTAAATTGGACACACCTGTATAGTCTAGGATCCTCTTCATGTCTCAGGATCTGCTGATTGAGCAAACTTAATCCCAGCTGCAACCTATTTCCCCTTTGCTGCCGTGTGACATCACATATTCATAGATTCTGAGGACAGAGACAAGAGCATCTTTTGGATGGGGACATTATTCAGCCTATGTCAAGGTCAGGCCCCCTCCCTGGTTCAGTGGGAGATGTTAGGCTTTGTTAGACTTGAGTTCCTCGTCTGTCAGTTGGAGGATTTTTACCCATTCCTAAGGAAACCCTAGAAGTCCCCCTCCCCCGCACACAACCCCCCACCCCCGCCCCGGGCACACTACATCTTCCTCTTATGTGCTTCCGTGTTTCTGTGGCTGATTCTCTATCTGCCTGATTGCATTGCTTTGTAAGCCTGGGACCAATGATATAATTTCAGATGTTGTCCTCTCCTGACCATGGGTTTTGAAGGGTAGGCATGTCGTTTGTCCCAAAGCTTTTCCACAGAGAAACGAAAGGCACACAACATTCACACGGTCAGTCTGGAGCTGAGATGTGACCTCGATTCTCTTGCCTTAGGTCAGCAACTTACTGACCCCTCCCCCCCTAGGTGGAAGTATCACCCCTCCGTTGAGGGCAAAAAAGTGACGTATGTGAGTATCACCCAGCCCTGACTTGGGGTTGTTGAGTGTTTTTGTGAAAGGAGCTGCTATTGCCTGCCTCCAACCACACACTGTCCTCTTCCTCCCATTTAACCTACTTCTTCCCATCAGAGTGGTCTGCTCTGTGGCCGGTAAGCCCAGGATTGTTTCAGGGTGAGGGAGGGAAGGTGTGGGAAGGAAGACAGGAGCTTCATTATGCTGCGCTTAGATAACCCTTCCCAGGTGACCTGACTGGCACGGAAAGTCCCCCTCTTGGTCCCCCAGGTCAGATAGCGTTGCCTGGCTACAGGGCAGCCAGCAAAGCTCTGGCAGGGAGAGTAAACAGGAACACATGTTTAAAACTCAGTATCACTGGGTGTGCAAACACCCCGGCAGGGCCTTCCAGCTCACTGATAATCTCTGAATCTCCTCGATGTGTGAGTGTGGGGGACATTCTGCACCAAGACCCAGATGGTCTCTTCTGGGAATTGCCTATCAGCTGTTGTGAGGGACAGGGAGGGGGTGGGGAACTTACAGCCTCAGCCCCATGAAGACTATCACCCTGGTCACCTGGGTGAGATTCCTGGGAGACCCTGGGGTTTGGCCTGGACTCCTTGGCAGGATGGGGCTTCGAGGGCAGGAGTTGTTCTTATCCAGTCCGAAGCCTCCAGTTTCAGCCTGTCCCATCTCAGGGCTCTGGGGCTACTGTCCAGATTCAGCCTTGGACTACAGAGAGATCGCTGTGGTGGGCATGGGCCCCTTTGGACTGTAGATCAGCAAAAGTGGAAGGAGGGAGATCAGGGCTTTTGCTCTAGTCTGGGCGAAATGTTGGAGGGAGCTTGAAGCTGGAGGTGGTTGGCAGCGGTGATGGAGAGAAATGAGTGGATTTGAGTTTTGTTGAAGAGGTTGAGACAACAGGATATGTTGTTGGACTGGGTGGGGGAGGAGTCTAGATGTCTAGTTGTCCTAGATGAGACTTAAGCAATGGGTGGGTTTTGGTTCCATTTTTTCTGAGATGGAAAGACTTGGAAAGTTTCTTGAAGAAGATCAGGGGCTCTGTTTTGGACATGCTGAGTTTGAGCTATTCATGAGACAGCAAAGTGGGAAAACCAAATATGCATTTGAAAAATGCTAATTTAGAGGTCCGAGGAGAGGTCCAGGTGGGAGACATTCATGTGAGGAGTCAACCTAGAGAGGGTATTAAATGCAGGGAGACAGATAGGTAGCTTGGGAAGACAGCAGAGGTGGAGCTGAAAGGAGGAGCCTGTGAGGAGGGCTGAACGAAAACCAGGAGAGCAGCTCCCTTGGGAAGCCCAGGGAGGGAGGGGACTGTAGAAGGGGGGTTGTGGTGCCGAGAGATGAGGTAGGGCAAAAGTTCTTAGGCTTGGCAACATGGAGGTCATTGGTGACCCTGAGAAGAGCAGTTTCAGGGGAGCTTTGGGGCCAGATTGGTTAGCAGTGGACAGGAAGGCTATGTCACTCATCTGCAGAATTCTACAGAGCTGACCAGAGCGGCCAAGCACAGCTGGAGATGGGGTCTCTTCCATACACGGTCAGACAGTCCTCGTGGCTAGGACCCCATGACTGTCCTACCCCAAGAAGGCAGGGGGCTCCTTTTGTGATCAGGGTGCCCTGTCTTCTGGGTCAGAACAGATCCAGGGTGCCCGATGGTGTTATGAGAGGATGGCCATAAGGGTGAACCCAAGCTTTGTAGGTTCAGCCAAAATCACAAATGCACCTTCCTTCTTCAGTAGACATGTCCTGTCCTTTAGGCCTGGGAGAGCAGGGTTATGGTTTCACCTCCTGATGGCCCTTTCATACTGGTCACCTCCCGGGATTCCAGTTTACCTCTCCTCCGTCTGGACAGTCATGGGGCCATAGGAATTCCCAGTTCAGGAAAATGTGGCTGTGCCTTGGGGTTAGGGCATATCACCTGCCCTTTGGGGAGCTGAAAGTGTCCTGGAGGTGTGTCTGGCTCTGCCAAAAGCCAGAGCTCTCTTTGGATAGATCTTTGACAATTGCCTGTCTCCTTATCCACCTGTATTGTAGGGTGACTTGGAGCCCCGCTGGGGGTCTGGACCCTCCGTGTGGCTCACCAGGCCCCCTTGTGGCCAGTACCGTCAACACCAGCTGCTAGCCTGGGGCCAGGGCTGCGGGGGACTGGGGAGCAACCAGCAGGGTAGACCTAGGGGGTCCTGTTGCCAGGAGCTGGGACCCCACCACTGTGTCCACTGCCTGTCTCACCGCTCAGGTGCTCCTGGAGACATCCACAGGGGAGACCAGGCTTAGGTGGGGTCCATGGTAGCCTCCTCGGTCCGAGTGAGTGCGTCTGCCATGGGCTTCCAGGTTCTCTCCATGGCAGGCTCATCTTCTGGGTTGCTCCTGCCCTGCCGACGGCCTCAGGCTGAGGTCTGGAAAGTGGCACAAGCCCTCTGAGCCAGGTGTCCGCACCACTCCCAACATATCCGCTGGATGCCAGATGCTGGGATCTGGCAGGGAAGCAGTCGGACTGAGAAAAAGGCAAAGAGCTTGTACTTGGTCCTCCTTCACTCTGCATACCTCCTCTGTTGTCTCTCTGCTTTTAGGAGGTCACTCTGGGGCAGGCACCATCGAAACAGCGGCAGATACCAGTGCAGCTGGCTGATGGTGCTCACCTTGGCCCACCTCCACACCCCAGCATCCCCGAGGACAGAGAGTGCGTGCGCGCGTGCGTGTGTGTGGCGTGGCTGTGAATGTTTGGGCTCTTCTTTGTTGTCCTTCCCCGTGGGAGGTGGTGTCTGTTTGGGGGTGGCTGCTGTAGGATGCTGCACAGGTGTGGTGTCTTTGTCACCAAATGCTGCCCCCGAGCCAGGACAGCCAGGCCTGGGGTGGGGGGCCCCTGCAGCCCTGCCCCAGATCTTACGAGGGCATGCCTTTGCCCCAGCACCCATTCATCAGCCTCAGCTGGCAAAAGTGGGTGGGGCAATCATGGCACTTGATTTACGGTTTACAGGAAAGAGCTGTTCAGTGTCAATGTCCCCATGCGGTTGTGTGTGTGTAATTAGGCTGTGGAGCTCCAGGCCTGTTAGAATCACTTGGGGACCAAAGCATTTATTTGGGTAATTATTAACTGCAAGATGGGGAAGGGAAAGAGTGTGCAATTTGCAGCTGTCCCCTTCTTGCTGGTTAGCCACTGGCCAAACCACCCGAGGCTGCAGTGCCCCAGCCTTCCCTCTGCCGTCTCCCTTTGGGGAGTGGACCGCTGGGGCTGAGGTGGGAGGACTCCAGTGGCATCTCTCAGGCACATTGGGACTCCCAAGTTACCTGTTTCCTATGGCTTCTTTTCTGACTTTGCCCTTCACTTGGCCGAGCCCAGCAGCCCAACATGTGGGGTTCTCAGGCCAGTGTGCTGGCTGAGGACCTGCTGTGTGCTAGGAATGGGACTGTCTCCATCACGTCCCAGGACTCTTGTCCTGGATGGGGGAGGTGTTAACGGGGAGAGCAGATAATTGAAATTCTGGCTTAGAGAATCTCTAGACCTTGCTGTCGTCACTTACTAATGTCCTGGTGTGGGCATGGGGTGTGTGGAGAGCTCTGTTTTCCTTCTTTGCCTCAGAGCAGAGTTTTATAGCTGGGAGCATCTCTCAGGCAGTAGCGTGCTGGGCCAAATGCTGGGTCGTCGAGAGCAGGTGATAGGGCTCTGGTGGTCTCTCTGGGGAGGGGAGAGCAGCTCCTGTAGACTCTGAATGAGTGTGGGAGCCGAGGCACAGAGCTAGGAGAGAAGGTTGGTTGATCTGTGGTATGTGTCTTGGGTTGTGCTGCTTCCTGCTTTAGACATGGTGTGAAGTTGTGTCCTTCCACTCAGTCTTGCCTGGAGCCTTTGGAGTGAGCTGGGGAGTGAGCATAGGAGGAATCGTTATTTTGGAGACAAGTAGCTGGATATGTTCATGGCTCCCTGAGGTCGTCTAGACCACTAACAGGGCAGTGACGCTCCCAAGGGAGGGCAGGGGGCTGCTCCTGAGATAAAGGAAGGGGAGCAGGGTCTGCTGGGAAGGGCACAGGTCCCATGTCCGGGTATGATGGGGCTGGATTCTCTCTGAATGGGCAAACTGGAGGCAGCCTCTTCAGCCCCTTTTCTCTCCCAGGCCAGGGGTCAAGGCCAGGATTGCGGGAGGAGGCTAGTTGGCAGAAGGTCAGTAGTGCCTGAGCCTTCAAACTCCTTGTTAGAGGGAGAGGGGGAGAAGTAGGGTATGAAAGGCTTCTGCTGCCCTCGCTGCAGACCCAGTGTCCAGATGTGCTGGACAGCATGGCTGCAGTACCCACCCCCAGAGAGCCAGCAGGAGAGCATGCAGAACAGAGAGGGGAGACCAGGGCAAGGGGAAGGAAGCCTAATGGAATAGGGTGAGTGGGAAGGTGTCCTGGTTTATGCAGGAAACTTGCCTGGGGAACAAAGATCACTAAGTAGTCATGGAGGGAGGGAGCCATGCCTTTGACACTCAGCCAGACACCCACCCCCAGTGCCAGTTAGGAGAGAGGACAGCCATGGAGTGTGGGACACTTTGCATTTCAGGGACAAGAAGGCTTGAGGGGAAGCAGAGATTTTCTTGGAGGCCAACACTGCCCTTTGCCTCAGGGTTATTTTATTTCTTATTCCTCAGGATAGATATGAGCAGGGGAACACAGTATGGCCATTGGTGAGACCCGAGCCAGGCTATCCCCATCACTTTCCTGCCTGCAAGCTTTTGTTCAAGCTGCTGCCTAAGGCCCCTGCTCACCCTGGTGGATGGCCTCTAACTTGACCACCCCATGAGACTTACAGAGCTCTTTCTCCAGTTCACCACTGGGAGGCTTGGACCTGAAGCTGAGCCCACCTTTATTTGGAAGCCTGCAAGTTTCAGGCCACAGACTGAATCAGATCCCCAAAGCCTGGCTTGGAGAGTCTCTGCTGTGTAGACTCTACGATTCCTTAATCAGTGCTGGCCTGGGAACAAGTGTTACACCCTTGTTCCAAGGTAGGAACATCTTAGAAGCAGGAACCTTGGTTGTTTCCTAGAAGGTGGGAGCTGGATTATCCAGAGGCTGTGCCTCTTACAAACACCCACAGGGTCTGGCCTTGGACATAACCATGGATGACGTCCACCTTCCACCTTTCATCTTCAACCAGCTTTAGTTGGGACACTGCTTTACAGTTTATGAAGCTTTTTTTTTTTTTTCAGTTTCAATTTTTAAAAAAATTTAATTTTATTTTTTTCAGTGTTCCAAAATTCATTGTTTATGCACCACACCAAGTGCTCCATGCAATACATGCCCTCTAATATACCCACCACCAGGCTCATCCCCCTCTCCCCAAAACCCTTCATTTGTTTCTCAGAGTCCAAGTCTCTCATGGTTCGTCTCCCTCTCCAGTTTCCCCCAACTCACTTCTCTTCTCCATCTCCTACTGTCTTCTGTGTTATTCCTTATGCTCCACAAGTAAGTGAAACCATATGGTAATTGACACTCTCTGTATGAAGCATTTTCTTGAATGCTTCTGGTTCTCCCAACTACCCTGAAGGGAAGAGTTCTCTCCCCCAATTTATAGATGAGAAAATTAAGTCTTAGATACACGGAGCACTCCCCTTAGCCAGTTGGAAGACACAGCCTCGAGGCTTGTGATTTCTAGTTCAGTATTCTTTCTACTATCCCGAGAAATAATTACTGAGTACAAATAATTACCAAGTAGCTATAACTGTATTTCATCGCTTTGAGATACACGTTTTCCCTCTCATTGAACATCTCTGAGATCAGGCTGCATCTCACTAGCGATACAGGCCCCAGTTTGTAATTGGCCCTGTTTTTGCCTTGTTAGTGATACATAAAATAGTGTGTATCTTACGGTGGAGGTCATTTTAGATTTGAAGAAGTCTGATGTGTGTAGACATAGTGTCTACGTGCTAAGAGTTTTTATTTTTTATTTAAATTTTTTTAAGATTAAAAAAAATTTATTTGACAGAGAGAGAACACAAGTAGGCAGAGAGGCAGGCAGAGAAAGAGGGGGAAACAGACTCCCCGCTGAGCAGAGAGCCCGATGCAGGCTTGATCCTAGGATGCTGAGATCATGGTCTGAGCCACCCAAGTGCCCCTATTTATTTAACTTTTAAATTAAAAATTTTAAAAGATTTATTTATTTATTTACTTGAGAGAGAGAAAGAAAGATCAAACAGGAGCATGAGCAGGGGGAGGGTTATAGGGAGAAGCAGGCTTCCCACTGAGCAAGCAGCCGGATGTGGGGCTCGATCCCAGAACTCCAGGATCATGACCTGAGCCGAAGGCAGATGCTTAACCGACTGAGTCACCAAGGGGCCCCCTGGAGTTTTTAATTTAGAGGAAAGAGCAGACAGTCCTAGCCATTAAGAGGAAACAGAATACGGTATGTACCCAAATCAAGTCAGGTGCTCTGGGTATTTGGGCTGAGGGTTTCAGAAGGATTTTAGGGAAGAATAGGTGGGATTGGGACCCTGGGCATCCTGCCTCTTGTGCACCCAGCAGCTGATCCAAACAGTGCAGCCAGGCCCTGCTAGTGTGGTGTTTCCAAACTTGGGCTCTGGAGGCTGTATTTGTCTTGCCAGTGCTGCCTGTTGACCTAGTTAGTGAATTCTGTTGGCCTCAGTTTCCACAGATGTAGAGTGGGCATAATAATAATGACTGCCTCACAGATGGTCATGAGGGTCCCAGTCGAGGGCCTGGCATGTGTCATGAGAGCTTAGTGCATGTCAGCTGCTCCTATTATGAAATTAATTATATAAATTTGACGGATTTAGAGTAGACATTTATTGCCTAGTTGCTGTCCTTGTGTTAGGTGCACACACACTTGTCATCTCATTTGTTCTTCACATGTACCCAGGAAGGAAGGTCGGGGGTGGGGAATCACTATTCCAGTTTTACAAACGAAGAAAAGTGTGGCCCCAGGTCACCCAGCTGGCTTATGGCTGGGCTGGGATTTGGATGCTGGCATGCCTGACTCCTACCCTGCTGCTCTTTTTACTGGACCACAGCTGCTGGCGGCAAGAAGTTCCAGGCAGGGAGGGAAACCTGCGGGTCCTGGTGAACTTGCTGCAGGCAAGATATTTTATAATCAAATTATTACTGTCAGGCATTCTAAATAGCAGGTTTTCTGGTGTAGAAGGAAGAGAGGTCTCATTTCAGAGGCACAGGAGGCTAATTTGACAGAGGGGAGATTTGCTCAGGTCTTAATCTCTGCTCCCTACCTCCCACTGGTCAGAGGGCAGTTTTGTCCCCACCAGAATGGCTGCTTGGCTCCCTAGCCCTCCTTCCTTCTTCTGTGTGTGGCTGTCCTCCAGACTCATTATGTGGGCTGGTGGGCCCACCCCACCCGCATGCCAGTGGGTGGTCCCACTGCCACAAGTGCTCATGACCCTGTCAGGGGGTGTGGGCCTCTTTACCCAGAGCCTCCTTCTTGCCCTCTTGAGTTTAGCAAAGGCAGATACACTGATCTTCCCCCCACCTTGCCCCTCCTTCCTCTCCATTTCCTCTACTGCATCCCCTCTCTCATCTGGAATACTTGGCTCTGTTCCCAACAGGCTCTGTGACCCTAAGCAGGTCAATCAGCCTCTCTGAGCTTCATTTCCCAACTCCTCCCCAGCTGGATTATCATGAAGGTTAAATGGGGGGTAGTGGGCATAAATCCTAGGCCTGGATATTGACTCATGTTCTACCACAGTGTATCCTTAGGTGCAGGACGTAATTTTCTTGTGTCTCTGTAGTCTTACCTGCAAAATGGGGACAGTAACCCCTTTCTGCAACGTCCTTCCTTTGTAGCATAGCCGCTGCCCCCTCCTCCGTGCATCCAGAGGGTCGGCTCATCCCCGGTACTGCTCCTCTTTTACTGTGTTGTAATTATTGACTTAGGTGATTGTCTTAGTCACTAGATGGAACTCAGTTCCTTTCTTCCGTTATTCATTCAGCAGGTGTTTATTGAGCACCTGTGTGCCAGGCGCTTAGGTGCCAGATGAAGTGGAGGGAACAAACAAGAACTTACAACACAGAGAGAGAAGTGATTTCATAGGGCATGGGGAGGAGGGGAGGCCAGGAAGGCCTCCAAGAGGAGGTGAATTGCAAGCTAAAGCCTAAAGTGCAAGTAGGAGTCAACCAGATCAGAGGGACGGAGGCTGGTCTTCTTTGGGTCTCCTGCCTCAAGCCAGGGCTTGGCTCAGCAGGGGTTAGTTCCCTGTTTCTCTCCTTCCTAACTGCCAGCTGCCTCTGAATGCATTTCAGTGCAGAGGCAAGGGGTGGACCACAAGGCTTCCTGGGCCCTGGGGTGCTATGGCAGGGGGTTGTGAGCCTGGGGAGTGGGCCTGCAGGGGTGGGGTAGGGGCTCTGCTAAATGACTCATTGGCTCTGAGCCGGAAAGCAGATGAACTGGAAGCAAGTGTGGTAGGGAACAGTCCTTCCTTTGTAGCATAGCCGCTGCCCTCTCCTCAGTGCATCCTCTGGTGAGGACACCAGAGCCTTACTCTGGGTACCTTTCCCCAGGCAGGGAGGCTGATTTTCGATCAGAATTTTAAGAGTTGGAAGGGACATTGTCACCCTTTTCTGCAGCCAGGGCTGACCCCTAGCACATGGCTCCTATGACTGTGTGCAGTGGCCCAGTCCACATCCTAGAACTCTGCCCTTCTTCTTCTGTGACTTCCCCTATGACTTCCAGTGTCAATCCATTCCATGGACCCATGCCCAGGACTTTGCTGACCTCAATTGAGCTGTGCCCTCCTCCAGCCTCTGAGGGCATTTCCTGGCTTTTGTTCACCCATGGCTGTTGTTGGGTTCTCTGGAGATCAAGCAGTAGCAGGATGGCACGCTGGACTGGGGAGAGGAGATGGGCCATGCACCTCGTGGTGGGCTGGGGCAGAGTGGGGAAAGCAGAGATAAGATTGGCTCCTTGGGTATGGCAGAGCAGGTGGTGGGGTACTTTTCATACCACCAAAATAAAAGGCTGAGGGTCTTTGACTTTTGCCCTCTACTAGACAGGTTCTATACACCACATCCTGTTCTAAAGCACCTTGCAAAGTGGGACAGATCTCCCCATTTTACAGACAGGGAAACTAAGGCTCAGAGGCTGAGTGACCAGCTCACACAGCTTGTGAACAATAGAGCCACGAGTTAAAACCTTGTCCTCCGCCACTAAGGCTGGGGCTATTTCCACCATACCACACTGACTTTTTTGGGGAGGGATTAAAAAAAAGATTTATTCCTTTCCTTCTGAGCCAGGGACATTGCTTTCTGCCCAAAGCTGGAATGGGATTGAGGGTTGTGAATGGGTATTGAACCTAATGTGTTTATTAGTGTTGGAGAGAGACTCTGAGACCCAGGTGAGCCCTGGGCTGAGCTCCGGGACCTGGTTCTTTGCTCCCCCACACTTGTGCTCCTGTTAATAGCACAGCACTCTGAGAGCGCCTGGGAGGCTCAGTTGTTAAGCGTCTACCTTCGGCTCAGGTCACGATCCCAGGGTCTTGGTATTGAGCCCTGCATCGGGCTCCCTGCTCCACAGGAAGCCTGCTTCTCCCTCTCCCACTCCCCATTCTGTGTTCCCTCTCTTGCTGTGTCTCTCTCTGTCAAATTATAAATAAATCTTGAAAAAAAAAAAGCCCCAGCACTCTGGTGCCTCTGGGCCCTGAGCTGTTGAAGCCACATGTGTTTCTCCAAGCCATTTGCTTTATTTATTTTTAATTTTTCTTATGGGATAGCCATAGATCATGAGGACTGCTCTCTTTTTTAAAAGCACATTAAAAATTTTTTTTTCTTAAACCAAATAATACATGTAATGATTCTAAAAAAAAACCCCTAGGCTGTTCATGAAAGAAACCAGTTCACCATGCCCGGCCCTCCTCCCATAAGCCCCACCTGGAAAGGAGCCACTTCTTACTCTTGCCGGTGTTTCTTCAGGCCTTTGGGTAGGACGATTTAGGATCTGGGAGGCCCATGAGAATGCCTTTAAAGATACAAGCCCCTGCTTGCTTGCTTTAGCTTTGTTCTTATTCTCTTATATATTGGGCTTTCCAGCTCACAGATAGGAACATTGAGGCCCCAAGCACATGGGGTCCTGCCTTCCATCCCACCTCACAGGCCAGCAGCATGGAGAGCTCATGAAAGGACAGAAAGGACAGGAATGCTTCCTGTACCCCGACTTGCCTATGCCCCCAAGGGGGTCCCCTCTTACATCCTGCTGGCGTGGTGTCTCTCTCCTGGGGGGTACTCCTTGCCCCGGGCTCCCAGGAAAACAGCACTGGCACAGGAGGAGGTCAAAGGTCAGGGCCAGTCAATGTGGAATAACAGCTCCGGGCGGACACCCAAATCCTGCAGTTCCTTGTTTGATCTTAAGGAAGTTGTTCAACGTCAGCAGCAGCCCAGCAGCTGGGGTGGGAGCAGCAACAGCTCCAGTGGTGCTCGGGGAGGCAGAGCCCCCTCCCCCCCGCTACCGACTTGCAGGGGAGGGCACTGGTGGAAGATGATGGATTTCTTAAAGAACATTCTGGTGAGTGTCCCCAGGCCGTGGAGGAATGCCCATCCAGGCCCTGCTGCCCTGAGGGGGTGGGCAGGGGAGGAACCAGAGTCCCTTCTCTTGTTGCCTGGCAGGGAGCCCCTGGTGGCTCTTGGCCTACTCTAGGGCAGGGAAGCCACCTGTCATTGAGGGGAAGGAGGAACAAAGATCAGGGACCGTGGGGGCCATGTGTGTGTAGAAGAAATTGTGGGAGGCCCTGACAAAGTTGGGGACCAGAGCCTTTCTTCCCTGGCCTGTAGAGCTGAAACAGGGTCCAGGCACGGAACTGGGCAGAATTCATCTCTGCATAACCCCGACAGCCTTCTTGGCACTGTGCCAGAGCTAGAGGGGACCCACAGCTAGCCGCAGGCTGTGTTGCAAGTGGGGGTGCCCAGGCGAGGGAGGGAGGGGGAACTCTCTAGCTGGGCTGCTGCCTGGCTATGGACACTTAGAACTGGCCAGGCCTGCCCTGGAGGTCCAGCCCTCTTTCCCCTTTGTGCCGTAGAGCTCTGAATGGCCCTGGCAGGGGCTGTGCGTCCTGTCCCAGAGCCTCAGAGCTGTGCAGTTAGTGTGTACTTGGGAGTGGTGTGTGTGTGTGTGTGTGTGTGTGTGTGTGTGATGTTCCTGGCTAGCCTTAGACTCAAGGTCCTTTTCTGCCAAGCCAGATTGTTCTTGGAGGCTCAGTGATCCCCGAGTTCAGCTGTGCCAGGTTCTTTGTACCCTCCTAGGAAACATGGGAGGGCCTCCATTGACTGGGTGAGCTCGGGTCTGCTGAGCTTTTCGTTGTTCACAGATTGCTGTAGGCCAAGGTGGGCTGTGTTCTTTCCTTTCTTCCCCCTCCTTGCCTGTGTTACCCTTCTTTCTCTAGGGGAGCTGAGGGTGACCATTTAGGGATGAGTGTGGACAGTGTGGGACACTTCTTTGGGGGTGGGGGTAGAGTCCCGCAAATCTTAGGCTGTGCTGCCCTAAGACAGGGGTTGAGCCTAGTGATCCTGTTACTAAATAAAATGGCCTCACCCATCCCTGGGCCTTGGTAGGGGTGTGGAGTGGTGTGTTGGAGGGTTTTAAGTTGGGTGCCGATGTCATTTGCTTTATCTTTCAGAAAGACAGTGTGGCAGTCATGTGGGGGAACTGACGAGGGAGGTGCTGGCGTGGAGGCCAGGAGCCTGGCGAGGAGGCAGCTGCCTGGTCCTGATGAGGGACAGTGAGAGTGGTGGAGGCAGGGCAGCTTCTGAGAAGCCTCCAGGCTTCGGGTGTATTTTGGCAGTGGGCTTGCAGAATGGGGGTGGGGAGTGAGGAATAAAGAATCCAGTGATGGTGACTCTGGTGGGGTTTTGTCCTGAGCATCAGGAATGGGTGGAGGAAGGTTTTTGAGGAAAAACATTAAGGAGCAATCTTTGGGGCCTTGTGAAGTCTGAGACACCTGTCAGACATGTGTGAGATGTGGAGGTGGCAAACCCAGGTGGATCTGGGCTTGAGTCTAGGCTCTGCCTTTTCTGCATGTGTTTACTCTGGGCGAGTTGCTTAACAACTCAGACCTTCCGAGGACAGACCCTCCACCCTCCCACCTCCTCCTAAGACACCTTCGAGGCTTATATGGTGACATTTGTGAAGTGTCCGATTCAGTGCCTGGTACATCACGGGGGCCCAACAGAGGACACCTTGGGGCTTCCTAACACTTTGCTTCTGTCATCCCATTTTCCAGCTCAGGGACATTCATGAACTTGCTGCTGTCCAGGGCAGAGGGTGGAACTTAGGTCTTCTGGGCTGATTTGGCTCATAGATGTATTTTGTTTGGTCTGCATAGAGATTTCTAAAACTTTAAGTTGGCTATCAACGAATAAAAATTGTGACAGTTCATATACAAATTTGATTTCCAGCCTTTTTTAAAAAAAGAATTTATTTATTTAACAGAAAGAGCAGGGGGGAGCAGCAGAGGGAGAGGGAGAAGCAGACACCCCACTGAGCAGGGAGCCCAATGAAGGGCTCGATCCTAGGACCCTGGGATCATGATCTGAGCCAAAGGCAGATGCTTAACTGACTGAGCCACCCAGGTGCCCCTGGCTTATATTAAAAGAGTTGAAAACTTTTGTGTACACTGAGCTTCCATTTCTGCTGGTAGCAGACACCAGCCAGCTGCCCCTTTCGGAAGGGCATGCATGCTGCGGCTCAACAGTGGTTCACTCTGTTGGTGGGTGTTGAGATGAAATTTAAAGAACATAAAGTTAATCATTTTAAAAGATTTTATTTATTTGACAGACAGAGATCCCAAGTAGGCAGAGAGGCAGGCAGAGAGAGAGGAGAGAGGAGGAAGCAGGCTGCTTGCAGAGCACAGAGCCTGATGTGGGGCTCAATCCCAGGGCCCTGGGATAATGACCTGAGCCGAAGGCAGAGGCTTTAACCAACTGAGCCACCCAGGTGTCCCAAGTTAATCATTTTAAAGTGAACAATTCAGTGCATTTAGTCTGTTCACATTGTCATGGAAGACCTACCTCCATTTAGTTCTGCAGGATTTTCATTACCTCCAGATGAAACTCCCTTAAGCAGTTACTCTCCATTTCCCTTCCCTCCAGCTCCTTGAAAAAACTAGTCTGCTTTCTGTCGCTCCAGATTTATCGATTCTGGAGCTCTGGATATTTCAGAGATATGGAACCATAGACTGTGACCTTCTGTATCTGGCAGCTTTCACTTAGCATAAATGTTTCCGAGTTCATGTGTCAGTGCTTCATTCCTTTTTGTGACTGAATGATATTCCGCTGTGTGGGGACACTACAGTGTGTTCATCCCTCTATTGGTGGACACAGGGATTGTTTCCATTTTCTGGCAGGTATGACTAGTGCTGCTGTTGTTCACTATACAAGTGAACAACTTTTGTGTATAAGTATTTGTTGACTACCTGTTTTTAGTCCTTTTCAGGGGTAGAATTTCCGGGCCATATGGTAGCACACTATATTTAACTTTAAAAAAAAAGATTTTATGTATTTATTTGAGAGAGAGAGAGAAAGAGAACACAGGCAGGGGGAGGAGTGGAGGGAGAGGGAGAAGCAGGCTCTCTGCTAAGCAGAGAGCCTGAAGCAGGGCTCGATTCCAGGACCCTGAGACCTTGACCTGAGCTAAAAGCAGACACTTAACTGATTGAACCACCCAGGCGCCCCTACATTTAACTTTTTTGAGGAATCATCAAATTGTTTTCTACAGTGGCTACACCACTTTACATTCCTTCCAGCAGTGCATGAGCCTTCCCGTTTCTCTTCATGCTGACCAGCACTGGTTATTTTCTATATATATGTTTTTCATTATAACCAGACAAGTAGGGGTGAAGTGGTATCTCACCGTGTTTTTTTTTTTTTTTTAAGATTTTATTTATTTATTTGACAGAGAGAGATCACAAGTAGGCAGAGAGGCAGGCAGAGAGAGAGAGGAGGAAGCAGGCTCCCTGCCAAGCAGAGAGCCCGATGCGGGACTCGATCCCAGGACCCTGAGATCATGAGCTGAGCTGAAGGCAGCAGCTTAACCCACTGAGCCACCCAGGCGCCCTCACCGTGGTTTTGATCTGCATTTCCCAGTGATTAATGATGTTGAGCATCTTGTGATTATTGTCCACTTGTATATCCTCTTCGGAGAAATGTTTGTTCAAGTCCTTTGCCCACTTATAAATTGGGTTGTTTGCCTTTTTGTTAAGTTATGAGTTCTTTTTTTTTAAGATTTTATTTATTTATTTGACACACAGAGAGAGAGAGAGAGATCACAAGCAAGCAGAGAGGCAGGCAGAGAGAGAGGGGAAAGCAGGCTCCCTGCTGAGCAGAGAGCCTGATGCGGGGCTTGATCCCAGGACCCTGAGATCATGACCTGAGCTGAAGGTGGAGGCTTAACCCACTGAGCCACCCAGTTGCCCATGTTATGAGTTTTTTTTTTAAAATATATTCTGGATACTAGGCTCTTATTGGATGCATGATTTGCAAATATTTTCTCCCATTCTGTTGATTTCTTTTGATTTCTGTGGTACTATCCAGTGAAGAACAAAAGGTTTTAATTTTGATGAAGGCCAATTTATCTCTTTTTCTTAATTAACAAAAATAGTGTCATATCTAATAATCCATTGCCAAATCTAAGGTCATGAATATTTTCCCCTATGTTTTCTTCTTCTTCTTTTTTTCTTAAAGATTTTATTTATTTAGAGCATGAGAGGTGGGAGGGTCAGAGAGAGAAGCAGACTCCCTGCTCAGCAGGGGGCCTGACACAGGACTTGATCCTGGGACTCCAGGATCATGACCTGAGCCAAAGTCTGTTGCTTAAGCAACTGAGCCACCCAGGCATTGCCCCCCACCCCCCTTGGTTTCTTCTAAGAGTTTTACAGTTCTAGCTTTTAGGTTTAGATTGTTGCTTTATTTTGAGTTAACTTTTGTTTATGGTATAAAGTGTAGGAGTCCAACTTCATTCTTTTGCATGTGGGTATCCAGTGTTTCCAGTACCATTTGTTGAAAAGACCATTCTCTCCCCAGTGAGTGGTCATGGCATCCTTGTCCAAAGTCAGTTGGCCGTAAATGTATGGGTTTCTGTCTGGACTCTCAATTCTATTCCATTGCTCTATGTGGCTATCTTATGTCAGTGCCACACTGCTTCAATCACTATAGTTTTGTAGTAAGTTTTGAGATTGGGAAGTGTGAGTTTTTTTTCAAGAGTGTTTGGTTGATGGTCATCAAGAAAAATGGAAAAAGGACCCAAATAAATAAAATTAGAAATGAGAGAGGAGAAATAACAATTAACACCGCAGAAATGGAATTATAAGAGCATACTTTAAAAATTATGTGTTGGGGGGCCTGGGTAGTTCAGTTGGTTAAGCCTCCAATTTTTGGTTTCTGCTTAGGTCATGATATGAGGCTCGTGAGATCAAGCCCTGCATTGGGCTTCAAATTCACAATGGAGTCTGCTTGTCCCTCTCTTCCTGTGCTCCCCCACCCACCCTCTCTCTGTCTCTCTTTCTCTCTCTCTCTCTATAGAATGAGTATGAGTGTGGGTCATGACAGAGGGAGAGGGAGAAGCAGACTCTCCACTGAGCTGGGAGCCCGATATGGGGCTTGATCCCAGGACTCTGGGATCAGGACCTGAGCCAAAGGCAGACACTTAACTAACTGAGCCACCCAGGAGCCCCTAAATAAACAAAATATTGGAAAAAATTATATGCCAGTAAACTGGACAACCTAGAAGAAATGCATAAATTCCTAGAAACATACAGTCTTCCAAAACTAAAGCAGGAAGAAATGGAGAATCTGAACAGACCAATCACAAGTAATGAAATTGAAGCAGTAATCAAAAAACTCCCTAAAAATAAAAGTCCAGGACCAGATGGATTTACTGGTGAATTTCACCAGACATTTAAAGAAGAGTTAGTACCTATTCTCCTCAAACTATTTCGAAAAATAGAAGAGGAAGGAAAGCTTCCAAATATATTCTAGGAGGCCAGCATTATCCTGATACCAAAACCAGCCCAAAACACCACAAGAAAGCTATAGGCCAGTATCCCTGATGAACATAGATACGGAAATCCTTAACAAAATATTAGCAAACGGCATACGATAATACATTAAAAAGAGCATTCCCACAATCAAGTGGGATTTATTCTGGAGATGCAAGGATAGATAAGTATTTGCAAATCAATGTGATATTCCACAAAAAGATGGGATAAAAATCATATAGTCATTTCAATAAAGGAAGAGAAAAACATTTGGCAAAATTCAACATCCATTCATGATAAAAACTCTTGAAAGTGGGGTTAGAGGGAACATACATCAACATGATAAAGAAATATGAAAAATCCACAGCTGACATCATACTCAGTGGTGAAAAACCAAGAGCTTTTCCTCTGCAATCAGGAATAAGGCAAGGATGTCCACTCTTGACAGTTTTATTCAACGCAGTTATGGAAGTCCTGGCCATAGCAATCAGATAAGAAAAAGAAATAAGAGGCATCCGAACTGTTAAAGAAGTTAAACCGTCACTATTTGCAGATGACATGGTATTATGCATAGAAAGTCCTTAAGACTTGGGACGTCTGGGTGGCTCAGTGAGTTAAGCGTCTGCCTTTGGCTCAGGTTATGATCCCAGGGTCCTGGGATTGAGCCCCACATTGGGCTCCCTGCTCAGCAGAGAGCCTGCTTGTCCCTCTACCTCTGCCTGTGGCTCTGTCTACTTGTGTTCTCTCTCTATCTCTATCAAATAAATAAATAGAATCTTTAAAAAAATCACTGTTGTATACCTGAAACTAATGTGACATTGGTGTGTCAGCTATACTCAGATTAAAGAAAGAATGTTTTGGCTGAATATTTTCCCTTGAGTGTTCAAATCAGCTTTAGGATCAGCTTTTCAATTTCTACAAAGAATCCAGCTGGGATTCTAATAGGGGTTTGGGTAGTATTGCCATCTGAAGAATACTGCATCTGTCAACCCACCAACAAAGGATGTCATGCTATTTATTTAGGTCTTCTTTAATTTTTTTCATTACTGTTTTGTACTTTTCAGAGTCTAAGTGTTTTACCTCCTTGGTTAAATTATACTAGGTTTTTAAAAATGCTATTGCAAATGGGATGGTTTTCTTAATTTTCTTTTTAGATTTTTTATTGTTCATATATAAAAACAACTGATATTTGTTTGTTGATCTTATAATCGGCAGTTTTACTGATGTCCTTTATTTGCTTTAGTAGTGTGTGTGTGTGTGTGTGTGTTCTTTGGGTTTTCCTTTTTCTTTCCTCTTTAAAAAATATTTTATTTATTTTTAGAGAGAGAGTGAGACGGAGTGTGCAGGCAGGGGAGGGGCAGAGGGGAGAGAAAGGGAGAGACAGAATCCCAAGCCGACTCTACACTGAGCACAGGGCCCAGTGTGGAGCTCCATCTCATGACCCTGAGATCATGACCTGAGCTGAAATTGAGAGTCAGATGCTTAACCAACTGAACCCCTGAGGAGCCCCTGCATTTTTCTATGTGGGATCATGTCATCTTGAAACATATATAGTTTTATTTCTTCTTTTCCAATTTGGATGCCTGATATTTCTTTCTCTTGTCCAATTGCTTTGGCTAGAGATTTCATCACCTTGGATAGTAGTGGTGGGAGTGGGTGTCCTTATTTGGTTCCTGGTCTTATGGATACTGTTTCAGTGTCATTGAGAATGAATTGGGTTAAAAAAAAAAGGCCTTTATCATATTGAGGAAGTTCCTTTCTATTTTTATTTTTCTGAGTGTTTTTATTATTGGATTTTGTCAAGTGCCTTTTCTGAATTAGTTGAGATGATCGTGTGGGATTTCCCCCTCTTTATTCTATTAATACAATGTATTGCATTGATTTTCTAATGTTGAACCAACTTTGCATTCCTGGGATAAATCCTACCTGTCATGCTTATGGCGTGTTCACTTTGGTTTGCTAGTATTTTGTTGAGGATTTTTGCATCTATATCCATCACGGATATTGGTCTATAGTTCCTTTCCCTTGTAGTTTCTTTGTATGGTTTTGATAGGGCTGGCCTTGTAGGATGAGTTGGGAAGTGATCCCTTCTATATTCTGGAAGAGTTTATGAAGGACTGGTGGTAATTTTTACTGAAGCACTTGGCAGAATTTACCATGATGCCTTCTGATCTTGGACTTTGCTTTGTTGGGAGGCTTTTGATTATTGAATCAATCTCTTTACTTATTGCTTCACTCTTTTTTTTTCCAATTTATTTATTTTCAGAAAAACAGTATTCATTATTTTTTCACCACACCCAGTGCTCCATGCAAGCTGTGCCCTCTATAATACCCACCACCTGGTACCCCAACCTCCCACCCCCCCGCCACTTCAAACCCCTCAGACTGTTTTTCAGAGTCCATAGTCTCTCATGGTTCATCTCCCCTTCCAATTTACCCAAAAGCACATACCCTCCCCAATGTCCATAACCTTCCCCCCTTCTCCCAACCCCCCTCCCCCCAGCAACCCACAGTTTGTTTCGTGAGATTAAGAGTCACTTATGGTTTGTCTTCCTCCCTATCCCATCTTGTTTCATGGATTCTTCTCCTACCCACTTAAGCCCCCATGTTGCATCACCACTCCCTCATATCAGGGAGATCATATGATAGTTGTCTTTCTCCGCTTGACTTATTTCGCTATATTGCTTCACTCTTATGTTACTTGCGTGGTATCTGTAGTCATTTGCATTTTCGAATTCTATCAGAGACTTAAATGGAATTCTGTTTAAGATGTCCTCTAAGAACCCAGCCATCTTCCCCCACCTTTTTTTTTTTTTAAGATTTTGTTTATTTGTGAGAGAGAGAGTGAGCATGAAAGGGGCGAGGGGCAGAGGGAGAAGCCAGCTCCCTGATGAGCAGAGGGCCTGATGTGGGACTTGATCCTGGGACTCCAGGATCATGACCTGAGCTGAAGGCAGTTGCTTAACCAACTGAGTCACCCAGGTGCCCCTTCCCATTATTTTTGGCACTGTTCCGTCTCGTCTCTGGCCAGGTTGGTCCCTTTCACACACCACCTGCCTTAAATTTGATTAATTTCACAGGTTAGTGAAGTTCTCAGCATGGTCCCTAGACCAGGAGTGTCAGTATCACCTGGGAACTTGTTAGGAATGGAGAGTCTCTGGCTTAGCATTAGAAACTCAGAGTGGGGCTGGGGGGGTGGCTACAAACCCAGTTTTCAACAAGCTGTCCAGGTGGTTCTGTTGAGTCATCATTGCCAGAGAAAATCAGGAGTGCTGTAGGCTCCTGGCCCAAGCTGACATAGTTGAAGCAGTGCCTGCAGATGCTAGCTCCAGAGGGATGGGGTCCAGTGTGAACTGGTGGCATTGGTGACCAAAGAAGAGAAAGGGAGCAAGAAGGAAGGATGGGAGAGGCGTGGAAGTAGGCTTGCTTGGAACAGTCCCTGTATTGGGATGCAACTTATTGGAGGCCCCTGTTGGGGATGGAGTTTGCTCTCCGCGGGGAGGTGTGTAGTCTGTGGCTGAAGACAATGCTTACCAGGAGGAACACTGGCTGGGTGCAGCCCAGACTCTCAGGCCCGAGACAGCCTCCCTTCCTGCTTCATTCTCAGCTTGCTTGGCAGAGAGTTCAGTCCGTCATTCAGCAGATACTTCTTGAACATCTACTACATGCCAGGCAATTCTAGGCCCAAGGACAGAGCAGTGAGCAAAATAAAGAGCCTGCCTGTGAGGACCTTTTGTTCTAAGGCACTACTCTCTACCTTCTCGTGGGGAGCAGCCCCAGTGTTTTCCACCGGCCTCGGGAGCTAGCCTGGTGGCCATCTGGCCCCCTCATCCTTCCTATGCCATGGGTGAGGGGCCCCTGAGCCAGCAGCAGAGTTAGTGCAGTGAGGCTTGTGCTGTGGTTAGGCAACCGTGGGACACATTCATCTAGCTCCCTGTGAGGTGTGTGCTCTGGGTTCTTAGCTCTCCCAGCTTTCCAAAAAATCTTTTCCCAGAACTGTCCAGAAAGCCTTTTCTTTTGCAGTGCCTTCTTTGCCTGCGGGACAAGAAGCTCGCTCTGGTTGCTCCTCAGCTGGCACTGCCCAGCCCACATCTCCATCCCATTTTCCTGGGGCTGTTGTAGGGTGGAAAATATCTTCTCCTCCATCCTTGTCTTGTTTTCATGTGTCTTGGCTGCTGTCGACATGACTCTGCCCCTTTGCATTCTAGATTCCCATCGGCAGGGGTTAGGAGACAGCTGCTACCATGCAGGAACATGCTCTGGGTTGGGTGCCGTGCTGGGCTCTGCAGACAGACTCAGGTTACCCCAGCCACAGCCCCGCTCCAAGGCGCAGATGCTCAGGCAACACTGTCCTGTGCTGGGAGTGGTGGGGTTGCAGTATCTCCTGGGCAGGGGCAATAGAAAGGCTGTTCATATGTAAACACACCCCAACTCCAGGAGGGGAGGAGAGGAGCTTCAGACCTGACGGGCCGCAGATGGGTGGTAGTGGGTGTCCCTCTCCAAACAGGGTCAGGGAAGAGGAGGAGGGAGAGGGAACATGCTGGTGGCAGGTCTCCCAAGCAAAGACGGAACAAGAAGGAAAAAGCAGGTGGCCGGTTGTCTGCAGGGAAAGGCCGAATCTGTGTGCACAGTTGCTGAGGGCCAGAGGGAGGTAGGACACAGGGTGCTGAGATGGGAGGCAGTGGCCCTCTTCCCCTTGCACACGCCGTGTTCCTTCCTGGTTGCTGCTTCATTGCCTGCGTGGGGGGCTGGTGCCGGAGTGAACGAGTAGGGCCACCGAGAGGATTTCTCGAGGCTGGCCTTGCAGGTCCCGTTCACTTCTGCTCCTGCTGCCTTGGCCCTCCTCCTGGGTTCTACCCGCAAGGACTGGCTTTGCCCTTCTGAAGGAAGACCAGATGGTTTCTATATCGGGAGGTGGAGAGGACGGCGTTGAACCCAAACAAAACCCTGGGGCCCAGCCTGTGATTTCCTTGGCTGGGCGCTGGCTCTCGGTGATTATCTGACGGCCTACTTGACTGGCTGCTGAAGTGGGGCCCAAGGGGAAGCGCTGGCTGTGGCTCCGATCTGTGTGGCAACGGTGGTTGCTAATAATAAATTGGACAGCTGAGCGGACGCTGCTATCGATGAGGAGGCTGAGTTACATTTCTCTGTGAAAACCCGATGCCTGGCTTTCTGACAGAGGGGGATTCCCTTCCTGAGGGTAGGACTTCATTCGGGCTTGAAGGGCCTATGGGACAGGGTGGGTGAGTCAGTGAGCATTTATTGCATGCCTTCTGTGTGCCCTTGGCTGTGTGACACAATCTCCAGGGGTGTGTGGACAAGGATAGGTCTAAGTGGCTGGAGCTGCTGTTCTGGGCTGGCCTGAGTCACCCTGCTTCTGGGTGGAAAAAGAGACTTGCTCTTTGTCAAAGTTGGAACTGTCCCATTGGAAAGTTCAGTGAGTCACCGAGAAGTGGGGCCGTCACAGCTGAGGCCAAGTTGCCACTGTTCTCTGCTCCTGGATGCTGTCCACCCAGGAGTCATCCGCCCCTTGCGTTATTCAGGCCTGAGGCTGGATCTCTGCCCTTTCAGCTCCCCACCTATGCCCCAGCATCTTCATGTAGGAAACACAACCCCCCCTTTCTTTTAAAGATTTTATTTATTTGTCAGAGAGAGAGAGAGAGTGCGCACAAGTAAGCAGAACGGCAGGCAGAGGCAGAGGGAGAAGCAGGCTCCCCGCTGAGTAAGGTGCCTGATGCGGGACTCAATCCCAGGACCCTGGGATTATGACCTGAGCTGAAGGCAGCCACTTAACCAACCGAGCCACCCAGGCATCCTTAAAAACCCATTTTTAACAGTAACTTAAATACACTGCCTCTGGGAAGACTGTCAAGAAAAAGATGAGAAAAGCTGTCTTCTCAATCAGGAACACCCCTAAAGTTTTCAGACCATCTCCCAACAGGACAAAGCTCACTTGCAGAATGAGCTTTCTAACAGTAAATAGCAACTACCAGAAGGCACTGAGTGCTCGCTGTGGACCATGCCCTGGCCAGTACTTCTCAAGTCCACATTCTCACTGTCTCCTTCTGTGGCCCCTGAAAGGCAGGGCTGATTCTGCTTTCAAGTGAGGGAGTGAAGATAGTGTGGGTATCGTGTCTCATGCTACACGGTGGGGGGTGGGGTGGGGGGGGTGGGGGGATGGCAGTGGGCTGAGTACTTCCTAAACCCGGCTTTGACCACTGGATTCTGTTGCCTCCTGTGTCCTTCCACAGGACATGAGTGTCTGTAGCTCTCTGCGCCTTGCAGGTTAAGCCTGAATTCCTGGCATGTGGAGTCTCTCAGGCCTGGACCCCAGGCTCCCTCTCCAGTGTCATCTTCAGGATGTTGACCCAGAGACGTGTCTGCCAGGTTGATCCACTCACTTACTCTTTGTTGAGCACTTATGATGCTTCTCCATCTTTCCACCTGTGTCTGTATAGGAACCATTGTCTGTAATGCGCCCCCCCCCCATTCAAAGTGATTTCTGTTTATCCTTTAAGGTCTAGTGAGATCCCATTTCTTGCAAGAAGCCTTCCTTGGTGTGGTGGTATTAAAATGCGTTTACACATTTTTTGGTACTTCTCGGGAGGTGGAACCCGATTCCCTTCCCCTTGTGTGTGGGCTGCCTGTGAACACTGGCTTCTAATGAAGAGGACAGAGGGGGATATGATAGTGTGCAGTTTCACAGATGAGGTCATAAAAGGTACTATAGCTTTGTCTCTTGGCTCATTCACTCTGGGGAGGGGGTGACATTTTGAGGACATTCCAGCAGCCTATGGAGAGGTCCATGTGCTGAGGAATGGGGCCTTGTGAGTGTACCTCATTGGAAGAAGACACCCCAGCCCCAATCAAGTCTTCAGATGATGCAGCTCCTGATCCCATCCTGACAGCAACCACTTGAGAACTTCTGAGCTAGAACCATACAACTGAGCCACCTCTGAATTTTTGAACCAAGAGAATTTTGAGTCACTAAGTTTTGGAGTCATTTGTTACACAGCGATAGAGAAATAATACACTTGCCCTTCCAGCCAGAAGTGCTTCAGGCCTCCTTTGAACACTGGGGCTCTGGGCAGCTGTACTGTAGCCCTGGCAGATCAAGTGCACTGAAAATTGGGGCCTTGCCTAGAACTTCCAGTGTCTGGCCCATGCCTTGCAGGTGCTTAGTCATTTGGGGTTAACATTAAATAGTACAAAGGCATTTTCTAAGAACACACAGATTTTTTTTTTTTTTCATACAGAGGATTTTTTAACTGGCAGTTTGCATGGATAACAGAGAGTAAGCTGGATATGGGGGTGATTCAGGAGGGCCCTAGGCTGTAATCCACACAGCCAAGGTTAGACCTGGAGGTGAACTGGCCTGAATCCAGGGGCGTTCTTGGGTACCAAAGTCAGCGTCATTGTGTCCCTGAACACCCTGTGATGAAGATGGGGGAAGGGCCCAGAGCAGGCGTTGAGAGAAGCAAAGAACACAATGCCAGAGCTTACACTTAAGTGTTGAAGTCTTTTTTTTTTTTTTTTGAAGATTTTATTTATTTATTTGATAGAGTGGGGAGAGCACAGAGGAGAGTGAAAGGGAGAAGCAGTCATGCTGCTGAGAGGGGAGTTTGATTCAGAGCTCAATCCCAGGACCCTGGAATCAAGACCTGAGCTGAAGGCAGATGCTTACCTGACTGAGCCACCCGGAGCCCCTATGTGTTGAAGTCTTAAAAACTATTGCTGGGTAACCCATTACTCCAAAAATAATTTATAGTTGCTACAGAAAATGTGAAAAATACTGAAAAGCAAAAAGGAAAAAAAATTATCCTTAACCTATAACTTATTTTGGCATTTATCCTTCAAGTTATTTTTTTTCTGGATGAGGGATGTGTGTATTCACATGCAGACCTATACATTTGTATCTATACTTATATATACATATATATTCTGTGTCTGTATATCAACATCCATGAATATTACATAGGAAATACACACACAAACACGATTTTTATATTTAATTTAAAAAATGGGATCGCCTAAACTCCATTTTTCTCACAGTCCATTTTGAATCTTTGTTTTTGTATAATTAGCATAGATCTCCTCTTATAGTATTTTTTGTAGGGGCATAATCTCATGCATTATTTACTTTTTGCCTCACTGGTGGGTACTTCGGCTGTTTCTTTTTTTTTTTCCTTAACGATTTTATTTATTTGAGAGGGGGAGAGACAGAGAGAGAGAGAGAGAGAGACAGAGGAATGGAGAGAGAGAGAGAACATGTGGGTGTGAGCCCACATGCAGGGGGAGGAGCAGAGGAAGAGGGAGAAGCAGACTCCTTGCTGAGGAGGAAGCCCTGAGAAGACAAACGCGTAATCAACTTAACCAACTGAGCCCGTCAGGTGCCCCTGGCTCTTCCTACTTTCTTGCCTGTAAACAACGTCACAACAAATATCATTGTATAGTTGCCCAAATACTGCGTTAGGGTAAATTTCCTAGAGTGGGTTTATTGGACCAAAATACATGAACATTTTTTGGGAAAGATTTTATTTATTTGTCAGAGAGAGAGAGAGAGAGAGAGATTGAGAATGAGAGACCAAGAGCACAAGCAGGAGAGTGACAGGCAGAGGAAGAAGCAGACTCCCCACTGAGCAGGGAGCCCAATGTGGGGCTTGCTCCCAGGACCCCGGGATCATGACCTGAGCTGGAGGCAGATACTTAGCCGACTAAGTCACCCAGGTGTCTCATACGTGAACATTTTTAAAGCTGTGGACAGAGACCACCAAATTGCCCTTCAGAAAGATTGTATCCGGTGCAGATTTAACCTACATAGTCCCTGTATCCTTAATACCGTATCCTTGCCAACCAAATTTTCTTTTTAATCTCAGGCAATCTGACAGATAAAAGATGTTGCTTTATTATTATAATTTCTTTAATAACTAGGGAGGTTAGACATGTGCTGTGTCTTTTCTGCTCATTTAATTTTGCTCCTTTAGCAAATTGTTCACATCTTTTGCACATTTTATGGTTTCCCTTACAAAATGTATTTATTTGAAATTTGGTTATGTGAGTTCTGTAGGTCTGTGTGATTGTGAAGTAGGCTGTATGTAAAGCATAGCTCCCCTTTACTTTTCCTACTTCCTCTTCTCGATATACAGATAGGCAACCTTTGGTTTTGTTTTTATAAAAATGGTATCATATTCTGTGTATTCTCCAATACCCTCTTAATGTATCTTGGAGAGTGTCTCACAGAAGCAGTAACTCGGTTGCCTTCTTTTGAATGGCCGCCTAGTTTGTTTGAAACAGATTTATAGAGATACAATTTTTGTACCAAGGTCACCAATTTAAAATGTATAATTCAAGGATTTTTTTTGTATGGTCACAGAATTGTGCAACCATCACAGCTATTGAATGTAGAACATTTTCATCACCTCAAAAGGAAACCCTTGTTCACCTGAAACTATGATAATATTGTATGTTAACTGTACTGGTATTAAAATGAAAAAAAAAAAAAAGAAGAAACCCTATACCCTTTAGCCATCATTCTCCACATCTCCCATTTCCTTTAGTTCTAGGCAACCACAGACCTACTTTCTGTCTCTATACATTTGCCTTTTCTGAACATTTCCTACAGAATGAATCATAATAGGTAGCCTCTTGTGTTCTGGCTTCTCACACTGTTTTCGAGTTTACCTGTGTTGTGTGTAGCATGAATAAACACATCATTCTTTTTTTAATGGCTGAATACTGTTCCACTGTGTGGATATGCCAGAATTTGTTAGCTCATGAGTTGATGGCTGTTCAGGTGGTTTCTACTTTTTGGATGTTATGAATATGGTTGCTGTGAATGTTGGTGTGTGAGTTTTTCTGGTGGCCATGTGTTTTCATTTCTCTTGGGTTACATACCTCGGAGTGGAATTCCTGGGTCAAATGGTGGCTCAATGGTGAACTTTTTGAGGACCTGCCAAACTTATTTCCACAGTGGGTGCCCCATTTTGCATTCTCACTAGCGGTGTGTGAGGCCTCCAATTTCTCCACGTTCTTGCCAACACTTGCTCTTATTTCTGTTTGGTTACAGCCAGTCTCATGCCTGGAAAGTGTTTCTCAGTGTGGTTTTGGTTGACGTTTCCCAATGACTAATGATGTTGAGCGTCTTTACATGAGCTTATTGTCCATTTGTATATCTTCTTTGGAAAAATGCCTATTCAAATCCCTTGCTCAGTTTTACATTTTGGGGGCACCTGTGTGGCTCAGTTGGTAAGCCTCCAGTTCTTGGTTTCGGCTCAGGTCTTGATCTTGGGGTCCTGGGATCCAGCGCCATGTTGGGCTCTGCTCAGCTTGGAGTCTGCTCCCTCTCTCTTTGCCTCTGCCCCAGCCCCACCTGTGCACACACTCACTCTCTAAAATTAAAAAAAAAATCTTAAAATTATTTTTATTATTGAGTTGTAAGAAACCTTTATTCTAGATGCAAGTCCCTCATTAGATGATTTGCAAATACTTCTTCTATTCTGTGAGATTGTCTTTTTGCTTACTTGACAGTGTCCATCGAAGCACAGTTTTTAGTTTTGGTGAAGTCTAATTTATTGTGGTTTTTTTTTTTTTTTTTTTTTGCTGGTGGTCCTTATGCTTTGGGTGTTCTCTAAGAATCCATTGCCAAATGCAACATCATAAAGACTTACTCCTGTGTTTTCTTCTAAGAGTTCTTAAATTTTAGCTCTTACAGTTAGGTTGTTTACTGAACTCATTTATTATATTAGTTTCAATAGCTTTCTTAGTGAATTCCTTAGTATTTTCTTTTAAAAAAATTTAATTAATTAATTTATTTAGAGATTGCAGGTAGGGGGTGGGGACAGGGAGAGAATCTCAAGCAGACACTGTGCTGAGATCACACAGGCTTGATCTCCTGACCCTGAGATCATGATCTGAGCCAAAATCAAGAGTCACTGACTGAGCCAACCAGGCGCCCCTTTAGTATTTTCTATATACATGATCATGTCATCTGTGAATGGAGATAGTTTTGCTTCTTTCTTTCCAGTTTGAAGCCTTTTATAATAGTTTTTTTTTCTTTTTCTTTTTCCTTACTGTTCTGCTAGAACATCTAGCACAGTGATAAATAGAAATGATGACAGTGGTTAGTTCTATTCCTTATTTTGTGGACAAAGTATCTAGTTTTCCATTATTTTTTTAAAAAAGATTTTATTTATTAATTTGGCAGAAAGAGAGATCACAAGTAGTCAGAGAGGCAGGCAGAGAGAGAGGGAAGCAGGCTCCCCGCTGAGCAGAGAGCCCAATGCGGGGCTCAATCCCAGGACCCTGAGATCATGACCTGAGCTGAAGGCAGAGGCTTAACCCACTGAGCCACCCAGGCAGCCCTAGTTTTCCATTATTAAGAATATTATTACGTGTGGTTTTTTGTAGCTGCCCTTTTTCATGTTGAGGGACTTCCCGTCTATCTAGTTTTTTTTTTTCCCCCTGATTTCTAATCAAGAAAGGGTTTGGAGTTTTGTCAGAGGCTTTCTTTATGTCTGTTGAACTGACAATATGGTTTTTGTTTTTATTCTATTTGTCTGGTGTATTATAGGCATGGATTTTTGGATAAACCAACTTTTCTGTAATAAATCTCACCAGATCACAATGTGTAATTCTTTTTATACATTGTTGAATTTGGTTTGCTGGTGTTTTTGAGTATTTTTGTGTCTATATTCATAAGCTATGTAGGTCTGTAGTTTTCTTATGATGTCTTTGGTTTTGTTGTTGGGGTAATGCTAGCCTCCTATAATAAGTTGGGAAGTGTTCCCTTTCCTATTTTAAGATTTTTTTTAAAAAAAGATTTTATTTATTTATTTGACAGAGAGAGAGATCGCAAGTAGGCAGAGAGGCAGGCAGAGAGAGAGGAGGAAGCAGGCTCTCTGCTGAGCAGAGAGCCTGATGATGTGATGCGGGGCTTGATCCCAGGACACTGAGATCATGACCTGAGCCGAAGGCAGAGGCTTAACCCATCGAGCTACCCAGGCACTCCTGGAGTTTCTGAGGAACTAGTATTAATTCTTCTTTAATGGCAGAATTCACAGCTGAAGCCATCTGGACCTGGGCTTTTCCTTGTGTAGCTTCTTGATTACTAATTCAGTTTCTTTATTTATTATAGATCTTTTTAGATTTTCCATTTCTTAGAGTCAGCGTTGGTAGTTTGTGTGTTGCTAGAAATTGTCCATTTCATCCAAGCCATTTAATTTAATGGGACCCAGTTGTTCATACTATCTGAATGTAGCTCACTGTAACGAAACGCTGCTGCAGGGAATGTCCATCCTTGTGCTCACATGGAAGCGTGCTTATAGCACAGATCCCTAGAAGCAGAATCACTGGGTCAGATGTCTGCGTGTGTAATTGTTGATTGTTTCTGCCCTTTTGTCCTCTTCCTGCTCATCTTTCTAGCCCTATTGATTTGTATAAATTCTTTCTGTCTAGGAATCTTGGACTCCTGGAGACTGGAGTTGTTAAGGGTGCACAGACCCAGTGGGACGGATAGGTTCAGGAGTCGTGTGTTTCTTGGCTGCTTCTGATCAAGGATGCTTGATGTGGGGGCCTGAAGCTTGTCTTCCACGCTGTACATTCCCACAGGGGGTTTCCAGACTCTGGGGCCCAAATTGCTGGGGGTCAGAGACTGTTGCCTCCAAAAGGCCAACTGTGGCCTGAGGAGAGCTCATTTGAAGCCAGGAGAATCCACAAAGATCCTTCCCATGGTGGCTTTCTCTGGGAATTCTGTGGGCAGGGGTCTCCAGGTAATTCTGGCCCATTGCTGACTGCAGAGGAAGGGAGGGATGCTCTTCCTCCACATGAAGTGACAAGGACCTCCTTATTTTTCGTCATCACTGCTTTCTTTCCTTTCCTTTTCATCTGAGGACTGTGTTCTGGGTGCTCATTAACTCATGGCTTGCCAGGGCCCATATGTGGGCAGTGATGTTAAGGCAAGAAAGTGTAGCTATTTTTATGGAAGGGGAAGTGGGGAAACTGCTGAGAGATCTCTGCGTGGGTTTTGTTAGGGTAGAGCTTCTGGCCCTCACCCCTCTGTTCTATTTCCTTTTCCTGCTTTTTGCATTTACCTGGAGTTTACAAGGAGGGTGCCAAAGCAGGTTAAACGTTTGGACTTTCATAGTTCGAGATTTTTCGAATAATCTGTCCAGGTCCCTGGAGGCTCCACTTCAGTGGTTTCCAGGCTTTGCTCACAACCTCTAGGGTCCCAGAGAGCTGCCTTGGAGACAGGGGACTGGGACCGGCACCACAGGAGCTCAAGCCCCATGGCTGCTCTGGCCAGAGGGGCTCTGCTTCTACTGGTTTTATTAGTTGGAGTTCTAAGTGAGTTTGGAGACAGGAGGGCCATGTGGCGACAAAAGTTTGGGAAACTACTTGTGTTGGACACCTTAGCCCCACCGTTGGGCTGAAAAACATCCTAAACAGGACTCCTCCTGGAGACTGAATCCAAGGGCTGACAGGTGTTTTAGGGAACTTGACTTTTCCCTGGGGCCCCACAGGCTCCTCTCTCTTGACAGAGACTGAGTACATGCTCTCCCCAGGGCCATTTGCCAGCTTGGGCGCATGTAATTTTTTCTTTTGTTAGGGGGTGTTCTGGCCCGCTAGCCCTGCAAAGGCAAAATCAAATTACATTCTGTCTTGATTCAAATGACTCTTGTCTCTGGGGAAGCCCTGGGCTAGGCCTGCAGAAAATTGGTGAGGAGATTTTCTCAGCAGACCTCCAAGCTGATGCAACCTCTTTGTGTCTTTCAGTCGGCGGAGTTCTTCGAGATGCTGGAGAAAATGCAGGTGAGCATCCCCAAAGTGGGGAGGCCAAGCCCTGGGTGGGGGGTGGGGTGGGCCTGCTGCAGTGACCGTGCAGGCAACAAAACCAGGTAGAACATGGGAGCCTTGGAGGGTGGGGCAGAGAAGAGTGAACTGCCAGCCTCATGGCTGGGACTACCTCAGGCCATTTTTTGTGTTGAGTGGCACCGAGGATTCTGGGAAGGCTCCTGCCTGAAGATGGGAAGAAGACAGAAAGCAGAACCCCTCCAACAGAGCAGATGTGGGTATACCCCCACAGATGTGGGGAGGGCTTAAAATGGTCCATTGTTCCTGGAATGGGTGGGAAAGAAAGTCTGAAAAAGAAAGCCCTTTCTCAGGGGAGGTCATCTTGTATTGGAGGCAGACCGGAGTGGGAGAGACCCACTAGAGGTCAAAACTGCACCTAACACTCGCTAGCACAAGTTCCTTCCCTTTTCTGAGCCTCTGGTTCTTGTTTTCTGTCTACTCACAGCACTATTTTCACCTCCCTCCGACACCAAATGTGTGGTGGTTTTTCCCCCACCAAGCAATTCTGTGACACCAGCTGGCTGTCCTACAGTCAACTCCATTCTGACCCTGTCTACACAGAGAACACTTCCGATCCCACAGGGCAAGGGCTCTGCCCCACAGGTAGCCTCCTCACCACTTTCAATGCCAGTCATTAGTCCGTTATCACCTGTGTTTCTGACCAACAGGCTATAGATTTGAGGTTCCCCTGACCCCCTGCTCAGGTTCGGTCAGTTTGCTAGAGTAGCTCACAGAACTCAGAACAGTTTACTTACTGGATTATCAATTTACTATAAAGGAATCTGATTCAGGAACAGCCAGAAGGAAGAGTTGCAGGGAGCCAGGTGTGTGGGGGAAGGGGAAGAGCTTCCCTGACCTCAGGATGCACCTGTCTCCCTGCACCGCCATGCACGCACCAACTCAAGCTCTCTGAGCCTATCATTTGGTTTTTTATGGAGGGTTCAGTACTTAGGCATGATTGGTTCAAACTCCTGGGAGGCTGGAGGGGTGGGACTGCACGTTCCACCTCTCTAATAGTGGTTGGTTCCCTGGGCATCCAGCTCATCCTCAACGGTGTCCCAGAAGACACCTCTTTAACAAGGAATAGCCTTAGAGCTTTCACCTTTATGGCCCTGGAGCTGTTTCAGGAACCAAGTACGAAAGATGAAGGATTATAACAAAAGATGCTTCCAAATGCTCCCATTGCTCTCATTGCTTAGGAAATTCAACAGGTTTTAGGAACTCTCTGCCAGGAATGGGGTGAAGACCAAAATATTTATTATTACAAATTATGCCACAGCCCCTATAAATAATAATTAAATACCCACTTACAGAGTTGTTGGGATAAAATAATATATGTCAATACTTGCTAGGCACTGCAGAAAAATCAGTGTTCAAAACGGATTTGGGAGCCTTTCTAATCACCCCTCACCAAGGGGCCAGGGCTCCTAGGTAAGAACTGCTGCCGTGGGGAGTATGGGGGTGGGGCGGCGCATCCGGAAGGCTTAACTGATGTAAGTGGGAAGGATGAGAAGATGATGTGGACAAGAGCACATGTATTTTTTTTTTTTTTTAAGATTTTGTTTATTTAGTGGGAGTGAAAGGATGGGGAGGGGCAGAGGCAGGAGAGAAAGAGAGAATACCGAAAGCAGACTGTGTGTTGAGTGTGGAGCCCAGTGCAGGGCTTGATCCCACGGGCCTGAGATCATGACCTGAGCCGAAATCAAGAGTTAGACGCTTAACTGACTGAGCCAGCCAGGTGCCCCAACAGCACATGTATTTTTTCTTTTTTTTAAGATTTTATTTATTTATTTATCAGAGAGAGAGAGAGAGAGAGAGAGTGAGCAAACATAGACAGGAGAGCGGCAGGCAGAGGCAGAGGGAGAGGGAGAAGTAAGCTCCCAGCTGAGCAAGGAATCCCCCTCTCACCCCAGTGAGGGACTTGATCCCAGGATCCTGGGATCATGACCTGAGCTGAAGACAGATGCTTCACCGATTGAGCCACCCAGGCGTCTCTAGCACACGTATTTTAAGCACTTTTCTCAGCTTAGACACTGACAAGTGTTAGCCCCTTTCTTCCTGGTGAAACCCATAGGAAGCAGCTCTATTATTGCCAATGTCCCATCTTCACAGGTAAGAAAACTGAGGCACAGAGGTCTTGCTTAAAGCACTCAAGCACTCGTGGGTAGCAAGCAGTTTCCGAGCCAGAAGTCTTAGCCGTTATGAAGCTGTTTGCCCTAAGTAGATGGTACCAGCTCAAGGAAGGAAGGAAGGCTCTGTGGCAATGGTCTGGAGGTGCAAGAGGAGAGGCAGATAGGGTCCTGAGGTGCAGGGGGAGCTCCCGAGGTGTGCACAGGGAAGCCAGGTCTCCCTAGCCCTGGGGAAGTTCAGAAACCATTGGAGGGAAAAATCCTGCTAACGGTTGTGCCCTGTCACGAACAAGTGACTAAGAGCCTCCTCGGGGCCCAGCAGTGTGTGGACTGCACACTAACTTTATAGACATTTAGGGACCTTGGTCAGGTTATGGAAAGAGGATTGGCATGCGCTTTGACAGCGAGTGGTGGGAGCTAGCGTGTAATTACATGCTCAGCTGCCTCAGAGTAAAGCGGGGATTTTCACCCTGAGCTCTCGAAATCCCGGCTTTCTGGGGAAGCTGGCAGGGGATTTGCGGCTTCCCTGGCCTTCTCTTCATTTGTTCCCACAACCCACCAGTCCCTCACTCCCATCTGGAGACCCCAGCCCCCCACAAAGAGCTCTCTGTTTGAGCACGTAATTCAGCCTCACTTAACCGGCCTCCTTTGCTTCTGTTACTACACTGCTGGGCTTGACTTCTCAACCAGATTGAGACCCTCTTGAGGGCGATAGTCTGGCGTCTAGGCTCCCTTTGTATGTTTGTGGCAGCGGACCTCCAAGGGTCTGCCTATTCCATCTCTGTTGAGACGGCCAGGGACTGAAGAACTTCCCTGGCCTCCAAGAGGCCCACAGTTCCGGCTCCTCTGTATGGACAAAACCTCACATATGGGGAAATACTGGGAGTGAAGCAGGTGGCATGGTGTGGCCAGATCCCGTGCTTGGGTGTGGGTGCCACCGCTTCCCAGGCTGTGGCTGTGGACACTGAGTCTCAGAGCCATCAAGTGCTCTGTGAGTCATGGTAAGCTGAAACTCAGATCTGGGGCTCCTGACCCCCTATCTGAGAGGGGAGGAATTGGAAGAGGGCACAATCCCTATGAAGCAACGTGGACTAAGTAGACAAGCTTTGGGTCCATTTGGTCCTGGGTTCCGAGTTTTAACCCTGACACTGTCTAGCTGAGTGTCCTTGGTCAAGTGGCTTTAGCTCTCTGGTCCTCAGTTTCTTCATGGTAGGGAAAAAGGGGGATGATGACAATGCTGATTGCAAAGGCAGACCCACAGAGGGGAGAGGGCCCAGAGCTGGGCGTGGCTCTGTTGTCAGGGAGGGAAGGGGAAGGGAGGAGGTTTGCTTTCCTGCCCAGGCGCTGTTCCCAGGTATGGGTGACTAATGCAGGACAAACAAAACAAACTCCTGACATCACCCCCTTCCCCATCTGCCCAGTTTGCTTCCCTGGACAGGGTCTGCTGGGCCACCCAGGTGGTTGTCTCCCCGTGTGGGGAGAGGAGCACCTGTCCAGTGGGAGGGGTCCTCCCACACCCTCCTGAGCAATGCTGTAGAGTGACTCAGCCTGGAGAAGTCCGGAGACAGAGACGCTTAAATCTAAATCCAGTCAGTGAGCAGGAGCCCTGGGCTCAAGGGCCTGTGGGATAGGATAGTGCACTCGGATGGACAGCCTGGTTTCAAATCCAGGCCTTGCCACTCACTAGCTGTACAACCTCAGAAGCAGTCTACTCCCTGTGCCTCAGTTTCCCTTTGGTATAAAGGTGCCAAGGGCTTCAAAGGAGACAACAGTGGGAAGTTGCTGAGGAAGCTTAAAACCCCCATGTTATGATTAGGGTGGTTTTCTCTCCTAGTTGTCCCACCACTTCATACCCTTATTTAATTTATTCAGTTTTACTTAATGTATTCACTTATTTAATCTACTCATGTGCTCCCCTCTTGAAAAAAACCCGGTTAAGTCAGACCTTGACCATAGGAACGCTGGCCAAGGCACTGCTTCCCAGAAGCGAATGAGCCCCAGGCCCCCCTGCCTGTCACCTGTGAGTTTTCACCCCAGTGAGGGAGAGGAGCTGTGGAGGCAGTGGGTCCAGAGTGCTGGCTTCAACACCATTCAGACATGGGTTCCCATCCTTGCCCCTCACCTCCTGGTTCTAAGGGCCTGGTAGAGAGAGATTTGAGTGGCAGGGTGATACTTCTGCCTGGTGATAATGACCAAAGCAAAACCAGTCACTCTTTCAACGGCTGAACACGTCCTTTAACCTTGACTCCAGCAGTAGCTGTTACTACCATTCCCATTTTGCAGATGGGAACACTGAGCCACGGAGGTTTGGGACTTGCCCAGGGTTGTAAGTGGCAGTATTGGGACTTGAACCCTGGTGATCTCACTTGAGTCTGGGCTCTTCCCTTCCTCTCCTCCTGCCTTACTTGGAGCTGCCGTGAGGACTGAGTGTGACAAGGCATGTAATGTGTAAGCACCTGGCACATATCCGCTGTCACTGTTATTACCAACCCTATCAAGGCAGGTCCTTGAGAATCCCAAGGGAACCCTCCATTTGGCCCCTGTTTTATGACCTTTTCCTTCCCATGGATCCTCTTTTCCTTGTTTCCACAGGGGATCAAGCTTGAAGAGCAGAAGCCGGGCCCCCAGAAGAACAAGGTGGGCTGTGTGGATGAGGTGGGAGGGAGCCTGGTGGGCCTGGCAGGGGGATGGCTGGCATGCTGGGTCTGTAGGCTGCCATCTGCCTTTCACCAAGAGCTCCGTAAGTGGGTATGCCCGTGTCCACGGGTGCACAGTGGGCAATAGGAAGGCCCTGGCTTGTTGCCTTCAGGGCAGCCTTAGAGTGGCCTGGGGTGGAAGCCTTGGGTGAGACCTAATGCCTATGTCTCAGCCCAGCCCTTCTGTACCTGCTTCTGCAAATGAACTGCACATGGCATTTCAGGGCATCAGGCTTTGGGCTCCAGCAGCTCTCAGCTTCAGTTTCCTATCCTGAGGCCGGGGGTTGGGGCTGGGCATCTCATCACTTGGAGGTCAGCTCCCTTGCCTGAAGGGATCAGGGGTCCTCTTCCTGTTAAAGCTTCCTAAGGGGTGAAGCTGATGTCAGGAAAGGTGTGAAATTCACAGCCTTGGTACAGTGAAATTCACTGTACCAAGTGTCTAGCTAGGCAGGTTTGCGCTCTGTCAGTCTGGGGAAGCATCAAGGGAGGCCAGGTCCCAGAGCCTCTCTGCTGTTCTTGATCTGGTGTTATTCTCTTTGATGCTTTCAAAGCTCTGGTGTAGCCTGCCAGGTACCCTCAACCCCCTGACCTGGGAAAGGGGAATGAAGTAAACCTCAAACTTCACAGGCGCTGCTGGGGCTAATGGCAGCCTTATCTGATTTGTCTTGCAGGATGACTACATCCCGTACCCCAGCATTGATGAGGTAGGAGCCCCCTGGCCCCACCGTAGCCTGCCCTGGGTCTCATCTCTGGGGTAGGGCTGGGCGAGCTGGTGGTGCTAATGGTCCCTGCTCCACCCGACGTGGGAGAGGACCTCAGGCCTGAGACTGTAGCTCTATGGCCTCAGTTTTGTTGTGTTCAGATGGGGGTGCTGTTCGAAGCCTTGTAACTCTGGTCCAGCGTTAGTGAAGCTGGCAGATGTTGTTGGGCTTAAATTTGGAATTTGTGTTACTATATCTGGCCTCAAATACAGGGGTCTTCACCTTGGAGCAGTTCAAAGGTGGAGGGTATATACCACCTGCAACCCTCCTGTCCCTTCCCCCTGTAAAGCCAGGGCAGGCCTTAGTGTAAGACCTTCTCTCTGCCCCAGGTTGTGGAGAAGGGAGGCCCGTACCCCTTGATTGTCCTGCCCCAGTTTGGGGGCTACTGGATCGAGGACCCAGAGAACGTGGGGACGCCGACCTCCCTTGGCAGCAGCATCTGTGAGGAGGAGGAAGAGGACAGTCTCAGCCCCAGCACATTTGGCTATAAGCTCGAGTGCAGGGGCGAAGCCAGGGCCTACCGCAGGCACTTCCTGGGGAAGGTGAGGCTGAGGGCCCCACACCAAAGCATCTGAGGGCGGGGAGGGAAACCCGCCTGGCCTGGCCTCCTCTAGCATCCCTGTCTCTGTGTCTCCTCCTTCCTTGGCCTTCCCCCTCCCTAGGCCCTGCCACTGTCCTGCTATCCTGGGAAAGTCTGATTAGTGCTACTCCTGGGTTGGGGGAGGGGTGTGCAGAAGTCAGGAGGGCTCAGAGAGATGGGTCCTTGGAGGCACTGCTCCCAGCAGATGTTCTCGGAGGTGATGGGATGGATAGTGTTGTGGGGGCGGTGAAGGAGGGTGAAGGAGAAAATGTGTTCTTACACCTTGGAAGTCTTTGTCTCCATCTAAGTAGTCCAGTCTCCCCTGTCCTCACTCCAGCAGTCCCCAGGACACTTGTTCTGGATGATGCAGTGTGAGCCTCTGAGTGCTTATAAGTGACAGTTGCATTTCTCCAAATACATTCTGCTCTTCAGACTTGCCTGGTTCCCGAGGGCAGGTTCTGGGAGTCTCTAGCCTGAGGCAGTTTCGCAGAGTCTCATCTGCATGGTCCAATTCAGATTCCAGGGCCCCACGCTGATATGGCAGGTCTGCGGTGGGCTCCCTGAGCCTGAGAGAGACCTGCTGTCCAGAGGACCTCCTAGCTCCTCATGGGTGGAGGAGCCGGGGGCCTCCTAGCTTTGTTCCTGCAAATGGTCTGAATCAGCGAAAGCTGCCCCCTGGGAGCAAGGAGGTGGATGTGTGGGGTCCTTGGAGAAGAGTTTGAGTATCAGCGTTCAAGGTGGACTTGAGTGCTGGGTCTGTCCCTTCCTGGTTGTGTGACCCTGGGCAGTTACTTAACTGGCTTATTTCTCTGTGAAATGGGAATGATGATGTCATCTCCCCCATAAAGTTGTGGTTAAGATTAAAGGAGTCAATGTGCCTTAAGTCCTTAGTCCTTTGCCTGGCGCACCCCAGTGACTGTTGGAGTCTATTCCTGTGATCTCTCCTTCCTCCTTGTCCTCCTTCCCCTCCTCTTCCTCAGCAGCAGCCGTAGCAGAAGCATCCTTGTCTTTCCTCCTCGCTGCTGTGGGGCTTCTTGCTCCTGGGGAAGGAGGGGATTTGGGGGGCCATGTTTGGAACGTCCCCTCCTGCCTACTAACACCTGATTTCTGTTTCTAGGACCACCTAAACTTTTACTGTACTGGCAGCAGTTTGGGGAACTTGCTCCTGTCCATCAAGTGTGAGGAGGCGGAGGGCATCGAGTACCTTCGGGTCATTCTCAGGTGGGGCTGCTGTGCCTTTGGAGGCCACGCCTCTAGTGGCAGGGACCCAGAAATACCCGTCTGACCAGTCTGGTCTGGGTGTGCTGGCAGGGAGCCAACTGACTGGAGTCCCGGGCTCCGTTCTGGCTGCCAGGCCAAGAGACCAGGTGTTTCTGTCAGCCAGTGGATTGTGGGAGTCAGAGGGGTATCCTAGTCTCAAGGTCACCTAGGCCAACCCCCACCTGCCTTTCTGTCTTGTGGGGACCTTGGCTCTGAAGGAGTTGGGAAGAGAAACTTGAACTGGCTCATTCCAAGCCGTCCTGGGAGAGGGTTTGCCAGAACACTGCTTGTGGTGCGCGTCCCATCACGAAGATACGTCCCGAAGCTTCTCCGTGTGTGCTGGGCTCCTCGGGATGGAAAAGTGTTCCCAACGGGAGCACCTTTTTATAGCTAAGCCAGTGTACCTCTCTTGGTTCAAGGGCAGGAGTGAGACCTGATGTCCGTTTTGTTCCACTAACATGTTTTGTAAAACCTCCTTTGCACCAGGAAGCGTCATGAGGGCTGGGGATGCAATGATGACTGAGTGGAGGTCTGTTTTCTAAAGGCTTCTGGTCTAATGGGAGAGAAAAAACAGAGGATTTTAGTATGTGTCACAGGTATTATTTTAGTGATAGGCACAGGATGCTGTGGGAACACAGAGAGGCTGTATCTTATTTATCTCTGTCCCTGGTGGGCTGGTGGAAAAGCCTGGGAGGCCACGTGTTAGTGCTCAGCGAAGTGCTATGAACCTGTTAAGCTCCCAGTCTATAGTTGTTGAATCTAATTGGAAGTTCTTGATGGTGTTTGGAAAAAGCAATAACATTTTTTTTCTGCCCAGATTTTGAGATAAAATACGGGAGGGAGCAGGGGCACATAACTGTGCTGTGGGGGAAGGGTGTGTGTGCGCGCGCTGTGTATGGTACAAGGATGTTGTCAGCACCCGTCCAGTCTTGGTTTTTTATTAAGAAAGGAAACAGTTTTCTTTTTTCTTTTTTTTTTTTTAAGATTTTTATTTATTTATTTGACAGAGAGAGATCACAAGTAGGCAGAGAGGCAGGCAGAGAGTGAGAGAGGTGGAAGCAGGCTCTCCGCTGAGCAGAGAGCCCGATGCGGGATTCGATCCCAGGACCCCGAGATCACGACCCGAGCCAAAGGCAGTGGCTCAACCCACTGAGCCACCCAGGCGCCCCAGGAAACAGTTTTCTTTAGTGAGGTTTACTTGGCTAGCAAAATCATATTTGCAAGGCAAGGAGAAGGTAGTAACTAAATTGTTAGAGCAAATTTTTTTGAGGGAGTGATATGTAGATCTCCATCTCCAAATAAGATTTCGAGCTAGGTGAATCTCTGTAAAAATCATTTCTTTTCTTAGTAAAAATCAGATTTCTGAGTAAGATGACAATCGAACACAAGGATCTAACTCCTTTTTTCTAATATTATATCCTATCTGAAATGCTGCTTCAGAACTGAAAATTAGAGAAAGATGTCAGGAACACAACACACACTTTGAATATTTTAAGAAATAATTTATGGGGCAGTTAGGACTATAATGTGGACAACATTGAGAGCTAAAATCCAGCTCACCTTCCTTAGATAGCAGTGTAGCATGGGAATATATGAAATTGGAGATTCTGGGGGAGTCAGGACTCTTTCCACATGGAACCACTTTTTTGTTTTGGGTCAACAGCATTTAAAATCGATCCCCTGGGGAGCCCAAGGGCAAACTCAAGTGTGGCTTTTTGAAATAGAAAACCAGTGAGTAGGGTGGCAGGGAGAAGCCATACACCAGCTAGGAAGTTGGACAATCATATCATGTACTTGGGGTGATGGCCAGGCCAGACTGAAAACCAGACATAAAAAAAATTGGCCCTACAGCTTTAGAAGCTTTACCAGACACAAAGAAGAAATTATACAGAGGTGAAACTCCCTCGCTGGCAGCGACTCTTGTCCCAGCATCTTCCTTGTTCCCTGTAGTCTTCTAGATTATTTAACTGGTGTTTTAAGAGAACCAGCTCTCCAGCTTAAAATCCGAGAAGAGTATTCTGACAGCCTCTGTGTGTGCTATGAGAGTAGCCAAGAGGAGTTTACCCACTACTGGAAATGATAACATTCAATCGTCAACAAAGATTTCTTCTTTTTCAAGCTTGGATATAAAGAAGTAGGGAAAAAAGCCCTCACTGGTTACTGAAAGAAAAGATTCTGCATTAAAAAAAAGCATAACCTAGTATTTAGAAGGTAGGGAAATGACCAAATTTTAAGAAGGATTTACTACAGAAAGCCAAGTAAAATTTAGATGTCTATTAACTTTGTATTTTCAGCAAACTTCAAAAAAAAAAAAACCTGTATGAAAGAAAAGACAAAAGATAAAATAGGACAGCAGAATGAGATGAAAAATTGCTGGTTAAATTAAGGAAAGAATATAAGAAAACTGAAAGTGGTCAAAAGAATTTTAAATGGTTTTAGAAGCACTAAAGAGCAGAGTCTAGTTTGTGGGAAAACCAGTTAGTAATATTGAGATCAAGTTTGAGAGGCTTTCACATAATTCAGAGGAAAACACAACTCTAAAATGATGAGCAAAATTGTAATGAATAGGGAGGACAGTGAGCAGGAATTAAACATGTGGATAATTGATTTCTTAAGCTGATTGAAGATTTAACTCTGCAGATCAAAATGACTCACCAAGTATCAGACAAAATCAGTAAAAGAGAACTAAAAGCTGAACATATTTTGATGAAAATGTAGTATTCCATGGATATAGAATCACTGGTAGAATGAAAACCTTCCAGAATAAAGGAAGATAAAGAAAACATTAATGTATAAAAAAAGATAGGAAATAAAGAACCATAAATAAATAAAATGGAAGTCTGAGTACATATGATGTATAATAAATATAAATGAGGGAACTTCCACTATTAAATAGCAAAGATTCTCAGTTTGAGTCATCCCTTCATCCTCCCCTTACCCCACTAATCAATCAATCAATGTATCTGTATTTTCTTGAAGAAAGTAACTCAGTTTACTAAAGAAAGTAACTCAACAAAGAAAAGTGTTGAGAAAAAGTTATAGCAAATATAAAAAGGTAGCACGGTTGATGGTATTAAATGAAAAAGTAGAATTTGAGGCAAAAAAAGCAATCAGTGTAACAAAAAGGGCTATTATCTATTCATAGAAGATAAAGTCTTATTCAGTCAGGGCTTAATACATCCCAGACTTTGTCCAGGGATGGAGCTAATGTAAGGAATTAACTCATCTCTTGTTACTTGGCTCCAGAAAACATTCAATATGGATTAGGTATTCTTACTCCTGTTCTCATTCTCATTTATCATCTTCTTATGGACATGGACTATTTTAGTCTAGTGACGGTGATCCAAAGATAGATGGTATGGGAGAACAGAAAGAAGTTTATAAGAGCTTGAATGTGGAGTGTCTGTCTGTGTGTGTGTCTGTGTAAGTGTAAGTAAGGTTGAGAGGTCATGCTGGAGAGGCAAGGAAAAACAAAGTCAGATCTGGACCACATCTAGGAACTTAGATTTTTTTTTATGAGCCAGAGGCGAGCTCCTGAAAGGGGAATGTCATGATATGATTTGCGCTGTAGAATGATCACTGGCTAGAGTAAGGGGAATGTCTTGGAGGGAAGGCAAGGCCAGAAGCAGGAAGCAGGAAGTGACAGGCTGCTGTGAAGGGTCAGCTGTTATCATGTGATTAGACAGGCCATCAGGTTGCATAAGGTGTTTGCAGCCAGTTCTGATGGGAAGTGGACCAGAGTGCCTTGCACTGAGGATAGAGAAAAATGAATGGAAAGCTCCAAAACACCCAGGGAAAATTGACATTAAGAGAGACAGCTGAGGGGTACACAGGTATCTCAATTGGTTGTGTCTGCCTTTAGTTCAGGTTGTGATCCCAGGATCCTGGGCTTCTCTCTCCCTCTGCTGGTGTTCTCACATGCACTCTCTCTCTAAAATGAATAAATAAACAATCTTAAAAAAAAAAGCTGAAAATATCAACAAATGAACTGGTTTTACTGCTAATGAAATGCAAATAATGGTATACTTTCAAATGACTTAAATATATTTAATATCTGAAGAAGATAATAGCATCTGTAAAAGGGATAATAAATTATGATACATTGAATGAATGGATGAATCAAGAATGGATACACATGGGTACAAAATGAAAACAGTTGGAATTATGGGAAATAAAACAGTTAAAATTGAAAACCTCAATACATGGGATAAAATCTAGTCTTATATAATCGGTTTGGAATCAAGGCGTGAATCCGTGCATTGGAACATAGTCTCAAAGAATTCAGTCAGAGTACAACGCCGATAAAGTGACGAAATACGTGAAAAAAAAAGAAGATGTGTGGATAATAGACTGATAGCTTTTGTCATAGAGTCTCAGAGGGAAGAGGAGAAAATCAGTGGCGAAGAGATATCTAAAGAAATAATGGCTGGTGGGGCACCTGGGTGGCTCAGTGGGTTAAGCCTCTGCCTTCGGTTCAGGTCATGATCTCAGGGTTCTGGGATGGAGCCCCTCATTGTACTCTCTGCTCAGCAGAGAGTCTGCTTCCCCCTCTCTCTCTGCTTGCCTCTCTGCCTACTTGTGACCTCTCTCTTTCTCTAACAAATAAATAAAATCTTTTAAAAAAAGAAAAGACATAATGGCTGGGAATATTTCAGAATGGAAGAAAGCACCACACTGTGGTACTGAGCATGATTTTAAAACAAAGCAGTACTACTGGACACATTGAAGTGAAGCATTAGAACATCTAAGGGAAAGAGAACATTTTTAAAGCTTCCTAAGAATAAAGATACTCCTCTATGAAGTAATGACAACCTGGATGAGAGCAGACTTCTTATCAGCTATGGGACAATAGGACAGTGTCTTTAAAATGTTGGAGGAAAGAAAGAAAGGAAAGAAGAACAGAAAGAATCCTTTAACCTAAAATTCTATACCCAGAGAAACTCTCTGCAAACACAAAGTCAAACTGTTTTCAGACGAGAGAATTTCAGGCTATCCCTGAAAGAATTACTAAAGGATGTACTTCAGCCAGAAGAAAAGAGAAACCAGATGAAAAGATGTAAAAAGTGGCAAGGGTGCCTGGGTGGCACAGTTGGCTAAGTGTATGACTCTTGGTTTTGGCTCAGGGGCCCAGGTTAGTGTCATGGACTTGAATCATGTCAGGCTCTGTGATCAGTGAGGAAGACTCCTCTGCTTAGGATTCTTTCTCCCTCTGTTCCTATTGCTCAAGTGTGTGCATACTCTTTCTCTCTCTCAAAATAAAGAAATCTTAAAAAAAATAAAGTGGCAAGAAATAGGTCAACTGTGTTGATAAATTTAATTACTGAGGAGGGAAAAAGAATTAGTTTTGTGTGTTTAAAAAGAGACTTGACTTGCAATGACGTGGATGGAACTAGAACTAAGTGAAATGTCATCAAAATAAGACAATTATCATATGATCTCATGTGGAATTTAAGAAACAAAACAGGATCATAGGGGAAGAGAGGAAAAAAAATAAAAGAGACAAAATCAGAGAGGGAGACAAACCATAAGAGACTTAAAAAAAAAAGATTTTATTTATTTATTTGACAGAAACAGACACAGTGAGATAGGGAACACGAGCAGAAGGAGCGGGAGAGGGAGAAGCAGACTTCCTGCCAAGGCAGGGAGCCCAATGTGAGGCTCGATCCCAGGACCCTGGGATCATGACCTGAGCCAAAGGCAGACACCTAATGACTGAGCCACCCAGGCGCCCCCCATGAGACTTTTAATCATAGGAAACAAACTGAGGGTTGCTGGAGGTAGGAAGGATGATAGGGAGGGAAGAGGTCACTAGGAAGTGGGAAGGACGATTGGAAGAACAGAAGTAGGAAGGACCATAGGGAGGGAAGAGTTCGCTGAGTTACTATTTCCTTTTCCCTCCTCAGAAGAGACACAGCAAGGTAAGTTTAGAGTTTGTTAGAGAAATGTATAAAAATGTGTATTGGAAGTTATAGACATATAATCTGCAGCTCAAACTAGCAAAAGGATAAGGAGAATTTTTTTTTAAATTAAACTGAGGGCAGGAAAGGAGGAGTTTTAAAAAGGAAAGAAAGCACAGAATAACAGAAAACATAAAATAATAGCTATAATTCTAAATATATTAGTAATCACAATAAATTTAAATAGATTAATTTACCATATGAATATACTGGACTAGGAGACTAAAACTGAACTAAATTTACAGCTATATTCTTTCCCCACATTTGCCATTCTTTTTTAAAATTAAGTTTAATCCCAGTATTGTGAATATACTGTGTAATGTTAGTTTCAAGTATATAATATAGTTACTCAACAATTCCTTCCATTATTCAGTGCTCATCATGACAAGTGCACTCCTTAATCCCCATCACCTATTTTTCCCCATTCTTCCCCCCACGCCCTCTCTGTTCACATTCAGTTTGTTCTCTGTAGTTAAGTGTCTGTTTCTTGGTTTGTCTCTCTCTCTCTTTCTTTCCCTTTGCTCATTTGTTTTGTTTCTTAAATTCTACATATGAGTGAAATCATATGTTATTTGCCTTTCTTTGGCTTATTTTACTTAGCATTATACTCTCTAGCTCCAACCATGTCATTGCAAATGAAAAGATTTCATCCTTTTCATGGCTGAGTAATATCCCATTGCACAGATTCTTTATACATTCATTTATCAGTGGACACTTGGGCTATTTCCGTAATTTGGCTTTTGTAAATAATGCTACAATAAACATAGGGGTGCATCCCTTTGAATTAGTGTTTTTGTATTTTTGGGGGGGGAAATACCTCAGTAATGCGATTACTGGATCATAGGGTTTATAGCTCTATTCTTCTTATAAGATACCTACCTAAAGAAAAATAATGTTGAAAGGTTTAAAATAATAGAAATGGAAAATATACACTGGGAAAATCCTAACCAGTGCTTCCAGGTGGTATAGCAACATTAATATTAGACAAAATAGAATTTCAGGAACAAAGCATTAGTAAGGGTAAAGGGAGTACATTCCTTTGTAGCTTGGAAAAACTTCTCCGCACTCTTGGTTATTTCCTCCTGTATGGAAGGAATACTTCTGTGTAACACCCCTGACTCTCTCTGCCTTCTCTGATCGGTGGGTTAGAGAGCAAGAACTTGACATGTGTAGCCCTTTCTGTTTTTCCTCTTGGAATTGGCTGCCCACAGGGTACGCCCTCCACTCCTCTGTACTGGAGGCCCAACCTGAGCCAACCCCCTCCAGAGGAGGCTTGCCTCTTGCCCAGGCACCTGGGACCTGAAGGATAATCCTGGGGTTTAGTTAGAAGACCCATTTCATCTGTGTACTAAAGTGGGTGGCTTTTATCAGGAACGAAGGCGTTACTTTGACTTCTAATCCCTTGCTCTTAATTTTTTTGTTTCTGAATCTGTTCCTTATCTGGGTGGAGAAAAATGCCCTTTACTGGACCCACAGAAGGCTTCGCCCCCATGATGATAGAGAACAGTCCACCTCGAAGATCTAACAGTCATGGAGCTGTACTTAGTAATATAGTCTTGAATTCAGACAGGCAGAAACAGATAGGAATGTAATAGACAAATCCTCAGTTATAGTAGGAGAGTTTAGTAACATCTTTCAGACACCGATGGAAAAAGCAGATAATTGTAAATATATAGAAGATTTGAACAATACAGTTAACAAATCTGATCTTGTAACATACATTCCTGAACTCAACAAAACAAAACAATACATTGTTTTTAAACCCACATGGAACATGAAAAATGCCTGTGTAGTACATTAACTGATCTAAAATAATTAGCATACAGATTATGTTCTCTGAACTTGGGAAGATTAAGTGAGAAATCAACAATTACCGAAGGAAGAGAATATTTAGAAAGCTAAAAAAAAAAAAGAAGGCGACCCTTTAAATAACTTACGGATTAAAGAGGAAATCACGAAAGAACTGACAAAATATTTAGAACTGAATGACAGTGAAAATACCACCCAGCATTTTGTGAGATGCAGTTCAAGTGGTAGTTAGAAAGATGGATAGTTTTAAATGCATTTGTAAAAAAGAAGAAAGATTAACTGTGTAAGCATGCAGGTCAAGAAGTTAGAAAAAGAACAGCAGGAAGAAAAACCCCAAAGGAAATACAAAGGAAGGAAATAAAAAAGACAAAGAACAAGGCTAGTGAAGTAGAAAGCAACAATAAAAAGGAATGGAGACGACAAAGCCAAAAATTGTCTCTTTGGAAAGATTAATAAAATAGGTACACTCCCATCAAGGTCTGATTATGGAAAACAGAGAAAAGATACAAACAGATCATGTTAAGACACTGAAGGGAGGTGTGTGATTATAAGTACAGGTTAAGTCCTAAGAGAAGACCAAAACCCATACTATGTCACTGCACTGTTGGATAATTATATAGAAAAAAAAATGACTGAAATTGACTCAATAAGGAGTAGAAAACCTAAATATTCATCGTTAAATAAACTAAATTGATAGCCAAAGATATCCCACCTCCCTCACACCCCCCCCCCGACACCCCCCCCCCCCCCCCCCCCCGCCAAAACCCCCAGGAAGCCCAGAGATTTCAAGGATGAGTTTTAGCAAACCTTTAAGGAACATTAAGTCCCTGTGGTGTATGCAAAAGAATTCAAAGGTTCAGAATCTCCTCAGCAATTTTATGAGGCTGGGATAACACCTTGATATCAAAACCTGACAAGCGAAGTACAAGGAAAATAAAACAAAAAAGCCAGTGTCACTATTGATATGAAACTCTCAAGGAAATATTAACAAATTAAAGTCAGCAGGATATGAAAAAATAATACATCATAAGCAAGCGAGTTTTACCCATGGAATGAAAAGATGGCTCAACAGAAGTGTAATCTACCAGGTTAACAGATTAAAAACCATATGACTATCTCAGCAGATGCAGAAAGCATTCAGTAAAATTCAACACTTTCATAATGTGCTAAAGAAACCAGGGGAACAGGCTAAATTTAGAGTCTTACGGTGAATCCCTTTATAAAGCAACTTTCATCCCCTTTATATTTTGACTAAATCTAGATTTTCAAGTATTAGATTTTTCTTTTCATGAAGGCTTAATTGCATGTGAGAACACACATCTATCCAGAAGTTGTGCCCAGTTCTTTGGGAGAACACAAAACATCCCCACAACAACCCCAAAATCATGGTGAACTTGAAGGTGACTCTCCACACATCCCACATCTCGGTTGCAGAGATATAACAGTATACCCTCTTCCGGGATAAGTACAAGATTCCCCTTTCCCACTATTTGAGTGCAGCACCCAGCTCACGGGTTGGGTGAAATGCGGCAGATCTGACCCAGGGAGATGCAAAGCTAGTGTGCCTTGTGGTCTGGCGTGACCTCAGTGCTTTTCCTAACGGACTTCTTTTCTCATAGACCCCTTTTCTCACCTTCATTCACATGTGCAGGTCCAAAGTGAAGACAGTGCATGAAAGGATCCCCTTGGCTGGATTGAACAAGTTGCCCAGCGTCCCTCAGATTGCAAAGGTAACAACCAACCCCTGTGAGAAGCAGGCTTCCTCTCTTAAGCCCAGGGCTGGGGCGGGGGTGCAGGCTCGTCCAGAGAGGCTCTGTCCTTGGAGAGGGGGAAGGCCACTGTGCTCTTTGGCCCTTGATACCATGGTTGGGGTGAGGGAGGGCGATTGGCAGATGTCCTCATCTTGCCTACAACCTCCCCATCTCATCCTCACAGCTGAGGCTGCTCATGGCCTCCGCCCCCAAGTTCACAGCTGGTTCAGGGGACCAGAGGCATGGAAAGAAAGGGCTGGCTATGCAGAGTACTGTAGGACCTGAGAGGAAGAGAGGTGGGGTGGCCAGACAGTCTTCACAACACAGGAGAGATAGGCTGGAGGATGGCTAGGCTGTTGGTCCAGACAGAGGACACCCCCCAAGTGTCCTCTGGACACCTTGAGTAAGGAGCTAGGTCCATCAGCTGGTGGAGGGACCATGTCTCTGCTCTGAGATATTGGGAGCTTGAGAACTGAGTCAGCAAAGTGGGGTGAGAAGGATGGTCAGTTGGGTCAGACCCACCTGTTAGGAGTGAGAATGCCAAGCAGAATTGTGCTGAATGCCTTCTGTGTGGCCTCAGTTTATCAGGAAACCCCGGGAAGGTGAGTTGGCTTTCCTGGCCTCTAGTTAGTGAGCAGCAGAGCCAGAATTCAGCCCCAGGCCTTCTGACCCTGCAGCCCCAATGTTTTCAGTGGAAAGGCCCCTGAACTGTGTGTTTCTCTCTTCCTGCTTAGGCTTTCTGTGATGACGCTGTGGGGCTGAAATTCAACCCTGTCCTGTACCCCAAGGTGAGGACCTTCACCTCCTCCCCTCGCCCAGGGCTCTGTAGCTTGGCATGGATTTGTGTATCGGTGGCTCTGTGGGATGTTCTGTGTATCTTGGTGGGGTTTTGTGGGGTCTCCAATAAACCTCCATGTCTCTACCTCTCCCTGCTCACCCCTTTGCAAACTGGTCCACTGGAAACCTGCCCTTGACCATGCCTGGGGAGAGACCCACCTGAATTGGTCCCCATCTGTTGTGGGGGTGGTAGAGGGGTTGCAGTGTTGTGACCTCTCCCACTTATTCTCGTCATACTTCCTGGAGGCCCTTCTGATGTAGGGAGTAGTTCCACCTATAGCTGGAAGGTTAGTGCAGATCTAGTCTGTCATCATGGAGGAGCGAGGGGGCAGACCCCCGCTAAGAGAGAAAAGGCCAGATCGTGGCTTCCCGTTGCCAGTGTTACTGCAGCTCTGAGGCCTTACAGCCCCTGCACAGCCCTAGTTAATAAACAGGCTGGTTCTGTTATCAGTTTCCTTCGGACTGGCCTGAATTTGACCCCAGCTGTGGGAGTGTGGGTGGGCAGAGGAACAATAACAACAAAACTAAACCAACAAGCCCACTCAAGAACAATTATGGCACGACAGGACCTAAATCACTCATGGACAGTGAATTGCTTTAAATTGGTCACGGGAAGAGAGCTGGTGTGTAGACTGCTTCATGAGTCGGCAGGGTCTAGAGGGCCGGAAGGGGAAGTAAGTGGTGCTTCGAAGCTCACCCTGTGCACCCACACAGTGGCCGCGGAGGCTTGCTGGGGCTGGCTCAGTCCGTTCCCTGCACCCTGCTGCTTGTAGTGAGGGATGGCTAGCTGGAATGTTTGGGTGGGAAGAGAGGCCCTGTCCTGGCCGAGGAATCTGGCTCCCCCTGGAATACATGGCTTGGATGTTCATGGTTGTGCTTGACACCATTCATCTCTGTGCTGTGGAATGTGCCAGAGTCCCCTCTCTGACACCCTCTGGAGGCTCTCCCCAGAATAAGCTGCCCCCCATGGAGCGTTTTCTTTCATTCAGGCTGCCCTTCCCTTTATAATTAAAGCTGAATTAGTGAGTTTTAACTAAACATTAAAACCCTGTCACGAAGGCCTTATTTAACTACAAGCTTGGCAGTTTTTGTCATCAAATCCTGTCCGCCGAGAGAAGCTGGGGACGATGCTCATTTGCACAGTTCTCCCTGTGACTTGGAAAGCCTCCGGCTCTGGTAATAATGGAAAAGCAGCTGTATTTTCTTGTTTTCTGTGTTTGAAGGACCACTTAGTCTGGCTGGGGTGTTAATCTGGCTGAGGGAGGGGTGTGTGTGTGTATGTGTTTGTAATTCATAGAGTCTAGAATGTTCTGTGGGGCCTTCTCCATCGCTGGATGCCTCTTTTCTGGCAGGGCAGCTGGTCTGTAACTTTGACAGTTCCATGTGGGTACGGGGTCTCCCTCTGGGCCTGGGCAGTGGCACGTTCCCGGTGGAGCTGAGAGGCACCCATTTCCTTGGGCGATTCAGAGCCTCCCTTGGGTTGCATATGCTGAACCACCAGTCATGCCTTGTTTGTCCCTCCTATGTAATATGTGGTCAGATCCCTCCTTTTTACTACAGAGACTATCCCAATAAAGCCCAAGGCTCCTCCTTCCCAACAATCTGGTTCAGCTCCGACCTTTCTGGAGGGTTACACAGATGATGAGGATGATGATGGTGATAGCTGTTCTGTTGCTCAGCACCTTATGTGCCTGGTGTTACTGAATCTTCACAGCCACACATCTCCATTTAATGGATGGAAAAACTGAGGTCCAGAGAAGTAAAGTGGCTCATTCAAAGCTATGTAGGTAAAAGCAGCAGATTCAAGATACAGAGTTTGGTGTTTCTGAGCCCTGGACAGCAACACAGAGGCATAAGAGAAAACTAAACCGAACCAGTGGTCGGGGTTTAGTTGGGTTAGTGGGAAACCAGTGGGTTTCCCACCCCACCCTCCCTTTGCATATTGTGTGTTCCTCCTTAGAGACCTCTCACTTAATGGATAAAGGGGGATTGAAGTCTGGGCATGAGCAGTGACTTGCTTAAAATCATATGCTGATCAGAGGTAATTAGGGCCAGCATCATCCTCGCTGACCAGTTTTGGGGCCCTTCACTTTTTACATCACAGATAAAACACTGGGGCAAGTCTGTTCCTTGAGTCCTGCTGGACTCCCAGGCCTTGGCTGGCCCATCTGGATGGGAATGGTGTGGAGATCCAGAGGTGTGGCCACCGTGGGAGAGCCCCAGTCTGGGAACCAGCTGAGATCTCTAGCTTCCCCCGTGCCTCCCCGCACATGTGTGGATGTCTCACACCATGGGGACACATTCTCCACCAGAATGAGTGCTTTCCCTTTCTTTTGCTTCCTCCCTTGTCCCTCAGTTAACAAACAGTCTGATTTCTTTCTACATTTTTCTAGGCCTCCCAAATGATTGTGTCCTATGATGAACACGATGTCAACAACACGTTCAAATTTGGGGTTATTTATCAAAAAGCCAGGCAGGTAAGCATCACGAATACATACTGGTCACTATACCCTGTGGTTTCTCTCTGGGGACTCCCTCTTTGCCTCCCCTCAAGCACAGACGCTCTGCGCTAGTTTCTTCCACATGCTGAGTACAACAGTCACGTTACAGGATGAATTAGGCTGGAGGTGACAGGATCTTCAAGGTGGGCTCCTCCTCACAAGAAGGCCTGCACATCCTCTAAACAGCAATGTCATTTTTCATAAAGGAACTAATAATTCTTCTTGTCTACCTCAGCTTATATTGAACTATGGGCTGTTGTCCTAAGAATAATCGGACTGGGTAGAGGGAATGGATTAGCACAAGCTGCTTTCTCCTTGCCTGCCCTTCTCCCAGCTGGGAATTAGCTCTTTCTCCCTGGACTTTTCTTAGATTGCTGGAGCATTGAGTGCATCTCTTCCCAGCTCTGCATTCTGCAATGTCATGCCGGTGGCTTGAAATCAGCCATGGCGGAAGTATTTACACCATGGAAATTCGCAAACTAGGGCTTCTGCTTTTCCTCTTTGGAAACCTGGTTGTTAAAAAAAATTTCCCGGTACACAACTGCTCCCCCTCCTCTGTCTGTCGTAGCACTTCTATGCTGCTTTGAGGTTAGGTGGTCAGGATAATGTTTCTCGAAGAGTGTTCCATGAGACGCTGGCCTGATGGGTACTCTGTGAACGAATTCCTTGGGTGGGGGTGATTGTGTGGGAACATTTTAAAGGCTCTAAGAATCCCAGGGTAAAGAGCTCACAGAGCTTTTTTGAACATAGTGTTTCCCATACTTATTTGACCACAAACTTCCCATCTTGCCTATCATGGACATGCATTAACACCCTGAGAAGTGGGCTGCTGAACACATCCATGCTTCCTCACCTAGAAGGTTCTACACCAGGTTCATCCTGGTATCATCCAAGAGCCTAGTGTGGTGGTTTTATGGAAATAACACTCAATAACTTTTTTCTGTGTGAATCAATGGATAAAAGTTTTGGTGCTCTTATGGTAGGTCAGTTGATAGTATCTTTCAACATTATCTGTGAGTCCCCCCCCCCCCCGGTGATGGTGTGTTTCTTGGCTAGCTGATAGCAGACTTCCTTGTCTGAAGATACTAGACCACAAGAGAAATGTGTTTGCTTAAAAACAGTCTAATTAAGTGAAGAGTTTAGGAGCTGAGAGGCCAACATGGATGAATCTTATAATTGAAGGGAGATTATTCAGGTAGCTTCTCTAATTATTTTTATATATTGCATATTTATTTTGTACAGGTCTACTAATATAACCCCCCTAATTAAAGTTTTTGCTTGTGAAATTTACCGTAGCAGATCTCATAAGATGATTACAACCCAGTGTTCCAGCAAAATTATAATTGCCAAACATTAACCATCCACCTCTGGGAGGAGTCTGTGTGTTGTCTATTTACTGGATGCTGCTGAGCCCCGGTGGAGGTACACAGGGAAAAAAAAGTGTTTTTTAAAAAACTTTTAAAAAAGTTATTGTTTTGCAGACCTATACCCATGGGGCAGGTTATATGAACATTTGTTGCATGAAAGCTCTATGCTGTTCTTGGGATACAAGTAAGTCCCCTCTAATTCTCCTGTTTATCAGACACAGTGTTGACTAAGACTCCCTTCCTGAGCGCATGGTCAGACTCATGGCGTAAAAATACACTGCTAGCACCAGGCTGGGTGTCCATCCTAGCGAGAGCTGCACGCCCTGCTGAATAAGCTGGATTGCTTTCACTGGAGAAGATGTGTGTTACCTGGAAGGAGCTATTCTCGCACACTCTGGCCTCACGACCTGGGGTAAACAGCCCGCTGGGTCAGAGTTGTGTGTGATGCCTTTGTGGCATGCTCTCTATACAGCAGGAATCAGCACACTTTCTGTGAAAGGCTGGATAATTAATATTTCAGATTTCAAGAGCCGTACTGTCTCTGTGGAACTAACTACCCAACCCTGCCTTTGTAGTGCAAAAGCAGCCATAGACAGAACCAAATGGATTGTCCTGCCTGTGTTCCAATAAAGCTTTATTTATAAAGTAGCACACTGGATGTGGCCTCTGGGCCACAGTTTGCTGACCTCTGCTAGAGGGCCATGTTTCCCAAACTTCAGACATTCACAAATGACATCCAAGATCATATTTTCTCCTGTTTGCCTCTCTTACACATTTTATCACACCTGTACTATTAACTACCTCACATTTTCTTTAAAAAGCCTTTTTTTTCCACCTTACATGCATGGTTTAAAGGAAATTTTGTATCACCACTCTAATTAGAAAATCAATATCCCTTGCATGAAATGAAGATCATTCTAAAAAGGAAATACCATGAAAAAGAGTGAAGTTATTGAAATCTAGCTAGATTCTGCTGCCCGTTGAAGGCATAGAACCTGGGATCTGCTCTTTTTTGTGATGAAGCAGGTGTTAAGGAGATATTAAAGAGTCACTTATTAGATACTTCCTCCTTGAGGGGATTGCTCATGCTGGAGTTTCCTGGGTCATCTGCAGCTGTGAACTGCCATCTGTGGATGCCTGCAGAGTCATCGCTCTTTGCCGATCCTGCCTCGGTGGGCAGAGCCTGCTGATCAGGCAGGGCTGTGCACTGCTTGGAGCCTGTCACAAGGGCAGAGCTTACTACCATTTTCAGCTTTGCTTTCTACTTTTTAAAAATTATTAAACTTTTAACTTCTACATGATTGTAGATTGGCATGCAGTTTTAAGAAATAATACAGAAAGCTCTTGTGTGCCCTTTACCCAGTTTTCCCCAAAGGTAATGTCTTATAAAACTGCAGTGTGAAATTACAGCCAGGATATTGACACTGATACAATCCTCAGATCTTATTCAGACTTCTCCAGGTTTTCATGTGACCATAGGGATGTGTGTGTGTGTGTGTGTGTGTGTGTATTTCATTGTATATAATTTTATTACAGTGTAGGCTTCACAGTCAAAATACAGAAGAAGTTCACCGACACAAGGATCCCTTATGTGGCCCTTTCATAAGCATGCCCATCTCCTTCTTGCCTCCATCATCCCTTCCTACCGCCAGTCCCTGAGCCCTGGCAACCACTAATGTATTCTTCATTTTCTAACACTTTGTTATTTGAAAATTGTTACATAGATGGGATCATACACTATATAACCTTTGGATATTGGCTCTTTTTCCCACTCAGGGAGATTCCTGTGTATCTGTGTGTGTGTGTGTGGGGGGGGGGTCATTGCTTTTTCATGGCTGCGTAGTATTCCATGGTGTGACTATACTGTGGTCTGCTTAACTGGTCACCCTTGGAGGAATATCTGGGTGGCTTCCAATTTGGGGGAATTATGAATAAAGCTGCTGTGAACATTTGTATATAGGTTTTTGGGTGAACATAAATTTTCATTTCTCTGGGGTAAATGTCGAGGAACATATGCTGGGTTTATGGTAATTACATGTTCAGTTTTGTAAGAAGCTGCTGAACTGTTTTCTAGAGTGGTTGTTCCATTTTGCATTCCTACCAGCAGTGTATGCATAATCCATTTCCTCTATATCCTCACCAGCATTTGGTGTTGTTACTATTTTTTAATTTTAGCCATTCTGATAGATGTGTAGTGATGTCTCATAATGGTTTTAATTTGTATTTCCCTAATGGCGGCTAATGGTGTTGAAGATCTTTTCATGTGCTTATTTGCCCTCTGTATATATTTCTTCAGGTGAAATGACTATTCATGTCTTTTAACCATTACATTTCCGTTTTTTTTAAGATGTTATTTTTAAGTAATTTCTACACCCAACATTGGGGTTGAACTCACAACCCCAACATCAAGAGTCATATGCTGTCCCAACCCAGGCAGCCAGGTGTCTCTCTTATGACCATTTTCTAATTGGATTTTTTTTCTTAACTGTTTGAAACTTTTCATAACAGCTTTATTGAAGTGTAACTTACATTTAATATGATTCAAATGTGATTTAGTGGCTTGGAGTATATTCACAGAGTTATAAAAGCATCACCACTATCTAACTCCAGATAATTTTCATCAACCCCCAAAGAAACCCCATACCCATTAGCGGTCAATCCATATCCATTCTTGCCAGCTCCTGTCATCACAAATCTACTTTCTGTCTCTATGGATTTGGCTGTTCTGGACACATTGTGTAAATGGAATCATAATATGTGGTCTTTTTTGTCTAGTTTCTTTTGCTTAACATGTTTTCAAGGGTCATATATGTTGTAGCATGAGTCAGTCCTGCATTCCTTTGACGGCAGAATTATGTATTGTATGGACATACTACATTTCATTTATCTGTTTGTCAGTTGATGGACATTCTGGTTGTTTCCACTTTTGGACTGTTATGAATAATGCTGCTTTTAACATTCATGTGCAAGTTTCTGTGTGGACTTATGTTTTCCTTTTTCTTGGATATATTCTTAGGAGTAGAATTGCTGGGCCATATGGTAACTCTATGCTTAGCCTTTTGAAGAACTGCCAGACTGTTTTCCAAAGAGACAGCACCGTTTTACATTCCCACAAGCAGTGTATGAGGCTTCTGACTTTTCCGTATCCTCACCATCAGTTCTTTATTTTTTAAGATTTATTTTTTTATTTTTATTTTTTTAAGAAAGAGATGGAGAGAGAGAGCAAGCAGGGGGCGGGTAGAGGGAGAGGAGAAAACTCCTCAAGAGACTCCTTGCTGAGATTGGAGCCTGACATGTGGCTCGATCCCAGGCCTCTGAGTTCCTGACCCCAGCTGAAATCAGGGGTCTGCCGCTCAGCTGACTGAACTTCCCAGGTACCCCCACTGTCAGTTTTTGTCTTTCTTCTTGATTATAGCCACCCAGGGAGAGAGATTATGATTTTGATTACTACTGAGTTTTGAGAGTTCTGTATATATTCTAACAACTAGTCCTGTGTCAGAAGTCCAACTATTAATTTTTCATTAATGGAATGGTTTTTGGTATCAAGTCTAAGAACTCTTTGCTTCAGCTCTGCCTTTTGTGCTGGCCAGCAGACTGTATTGTGCTAGCAAGTCCTCACTAACCAGCCCCGAAGTTCCGGCTCTGCTGAGTGAATTCTATTTGTTCTTCCTCCAGTCAAGCAGAGCCAGTGGTTGGCAAATGTGTTGGGGCTGGGGAGAAAGGAAGAAAAGGACCAGGTAGCTGGGTAGCCATATTCCTTCCCTTGGCATCAAGAAGGCTTTTCTTTCTGACTCTTTCCCTGATTTTGTTTCTCTTTCAGACCCTGGAGGAAGAGCTGTTTGGAAACAATGAGGAGAGCCCAGCTTTCAAGGAGTTCTTGGACCTTTTGGGGGACACGATCACACTGCAGGATTTCAAAGGGTGAGTTTCTGCCAAGGGCTCTGGCCCTAGTGCTGAAAGCCTGGAGTAAGGGAGAGGGGCAACAGTTGAGTCTTGGGGGTATGTGAGAGGTGAAAGTACACACAGGAAACATGTGATTGTTTTTTAGCAAGTGACCAATATTCCCCTGCATCCCTAAGAAAACGGGTGACGTGGGGGATAACCCAGAATGGCACATTCTCTGAATGGCACTGACACTGGCCTTTCAATGTGTGATGAAACTGCTCCAACCAAGAGTGAAATGAATCCGCCTTCTCTGTCACTCACTGGCCAGGCCTTCAGGAAAGAGGGCCCTGTTGGAGGGAAGGGGCCCATTTCAGAGAATACGCAAAAAGAATGGATAATTAAGAATTGGTGGAAATACAGTAATCTCCCTGGCAGAAATTTGTGCAGTAGCCTCTGGTTCTCTTAAGTGGAAAGAAAGAATATTGGGACTATGCTTGGAAAACTCTGGCCCTTGATTTCCCTTGACAAAGGCAACATTTGACCGGAACTTCCGGCCTGGCCAGCCTGTTCTGTACTTTGAGGCTGACATGCCGCTGAGCCTCAGGGATCCCCTGCTTTATCAGCCAGATTGACAGGATCTCCTATCAGGTGTGAAAGTGCCCAGCTCTGGGCGTGGTGTGTAGTGGTGTTCAGTTATTACTTTCTTCCTCCGCTCCCTTCTCTTCTCCACTTCTTCTTTCCCCCTCCAAGGTCATCACTGCTACCTGGCATCAGTCACACACGGGTAAAAGTCCCACCTCCACCACTTATTGGCTCTGTGTCTTTGAACAAGTGCTTTAACCCCTGAAAGCCTCAGTTTCCTCATCTGTAGCCGGGAGGTAAAGATAGTGCTGATGCTGCCAGGTTGTTGAGGGATTCAAGTAGATCCTGCATGTGAAGTAGCAGGGTTGGGACCCCATGCAGAGTCAGCACGGGGAGTCCTTACATTCTTGCTCTTCCTGTGCCCCCTTCCATCGACTCTGAGGAGCCATCATTGTAAGATGCATCCTGGTTTCAGAGATGTTCAAGTAGGAAAAAAGGTGTGCCTTAGAATAGATGAAGTAAAGGCTGTTAAAACCAGGAGGAACCCCAGAGATCGTGGACTTCTAGCCCTTTATCGTGTAGAGAAAGAAACTGAGGCAGATGAGGACAGGTAAAGTGATGTGCTCAAGGTCATGTGCTGGCTTATCGGCTGGACCCAGAGCGCCCGACCCCCAGCCTGCTGAGCTTCCCGCCATGCCGGGAAGAGCACATTTTCTGGTTTGTCTTACAACGTTTCGGGAACTGACATCCAGGGTGTGCTTTATTTCATTTTCTAAAGGAACCTGCCTCCCCTCCTCTTGCTGAAGACTGTGACCCATGGCCGGGAGCCCATGTCTAAAAAGGAAGAAGGGGTGGCACCCGGAAGCCCACCCAGGGTCTTAGTACTTTTCTTTCCTGCGTTTGAGGAGATACCGGAGAGGGGCTTCTTGGACGCTGCTGGGGTGGGTGCTCCTATGGCTGGGTCTCCGCATGAGGGACTGGCTGGGCAGAAATCCAGAGTCTGTCACCTCTTCAAGCTGCCCTCTGGATGCTCCCACAGGAGAGCTGGTTGCCCTGGTTCTGGGCTGAGGACTTGCACAGGGCCTTGCGGAGAGGAAAGGCTTATGCCCAGCTGTAGGGGCCACTGGCACCCGGGATGGCGTTTGGAATTAAGGATGGGTGACCTCCCTTCCTGTTGGCTGGATGGATGTTCTGCCTCTGTCTCTTAAACAAGAGGCTTATGAGTAGACCTCTGGGGCTTGTGTACTCAGGAGCCCGGACCCCCCCGCGCCAGGCCCATCATTCTGTCTGTGTCCCCACTCTTGCGTGTCTTCTCTTTCCTTCTCTGGCCCCCGTATCCTCAGGGAAGGCACCATGTAGCCTACTTTTCCTCACACTCCCTTCCTGCTCTTACCCTGTTTTGCTGACAGTTTCCGCGGGGGCCTGGATGTGACCCACGGACAGACGGGGGTGGAATCCGTGTACACGATATTCCGGGACAGAGAGATCATGTTTCATGTCTCCACAAAGCTGCCATTTACCGAGGGAGACGCCCAGCAGGTAACCTGGATCGGGAGGGCGTTGGGAGCATGGGGCATGTGAGGTGAAAGCCTGCTGCTGGTATTGGGTACTTGAGGGGCTGGGCCCCTTTCCCACTTTGATAATCCAGAGGCCAGTCTGTTCATGGCATTGTCTCACCCTTGTGGCATGTCACGGCACCTGGTGTGGGAGGCAGGACAGGGCTCCTGCTTGTCTCACTCTGACAGGTGGGGAACTTGCAGCTCAGCGTGGTTGGGGGCAGACCTGGGAGCAGAGTCCAAGTGCCCTGCTTGTGTAGGGTGGGGGTGAGGAGGACATGATGGCATTTGCAAGTAGCAGCTTGACGTCAGTTCTGTCACTCGGGGGTATGTGACTCCGGGCAAGCTGGTTAACCTTGTGGTCTCATGTTCCTCAGCTGCAAAACAGGTAAGACCACCTAAGTCACAAGATTGTTGGGGGCATCACAGAAGGTTCTGAAGGTATGGTTCAGTACAGTGCCTGGCTTGTGGCAGGATTCCTTCCTGACCATGGCCCTCCTTCCTGCCCCAGTGATGGGTGGCAGGACCCCCCAACAGTGGTCATTGCCCCCCGCCTCTCAACCTTTCTAGTCTCATCTCTTGCTGCACCTGCTCATGGGCAGGAGTTCGGCCTTCACCTCAACCAGGGAACCTGGATGAGACCTCTGCATCCAGCATTGTCCTGCCCTCCCTCTCATTTGCTGCTTGGAGAGCAGCATGTCCCCAAGGTGGCCCAGCTCTTTTCTTGGGGAGCCCTGAAATCAGCAGCTGAGGCCTGGCGGCTGCACCATCTGCCCCCTCCCACTCTTTGTGCCTTTTCAGTCTCTAGGAAACTCAGAAAGGAAGGTAGGCTCTTCCCCAGTCTCTGACCCATTCCTCTCTGAGCAGGGAACTGAGGAGGGAGCACAGATGTAATACTGTAAACATAGTGCCTGGCTTCGTAGGGAAAAAGGAAATTGGCAAATGAGACTGTGATTTGGCTCTAAAATAACCACGGAATGTTCCAGAAACAAATGGGAGCAGGATTCCTTTTGAATCCAAAGTAGGTTTTTCTCTCCACGTTTCACCTTTGTCTCTGTTCCCTCATGGGCTTCTCGCCCAGAGCCCCAGCCTGGGGCTCTCTTTCAGTCTCCCCTATATTCAGTGGGAAGTACACTTCTGCAAGGGCTGAATAAATATTAATTTTCTGCTCCCAAGAAATGGGAGGAGGTGGGTGGGATAAGTGAGATAATTCGTGTAAAAGTGTCCAACCTGGGGCTCAGTCTACAGCAGTGCTCCGTAAATATGAAAGTCAACATAAAATGTAGAGCCTGCATGCCTGAGGCACTTAATCGAGGAACAAATGCATAGGTAGGCACATAGCCAGGACTTCGTGGCCCCAGTATTTGAAGTCACACATGTGAACAGCGCGTCATGGTTCCTGACGCACAGTAGCTGCTCAGTGATTGAGTGCGCCTGTGCAAGGACCTGGCCCAGTTTGAATCAGGCATGGATTCCTCTCCCGTGATTCCTGCCAAGCCAGGTTGCCCTCTTTCTCTAAGCGTGGCTCTCCCTCCCTCTGGTAGAGAATGCTCTGCTTGCTAATCCCTGTGCATCCACATTTTCTTCAAGCACTGCCCACCCACCCCATCTCCTCTTCCAGGAAGCCTTCTCAGGTTAGTGCCAGGCCTCTGATTTTGCCTTCCTCTCTGCCCCCAGAGCGCCAGATGTTTTGTGTGTGGCAGCTGACGTGGCACGTGCTGGCTGGTGCCTTTGTTACTGTTCTCAGGTGGCTTCATCTGTGTTTCTGTCCCTTCTAGACCCATTACAGGCTCTGCCAGGGCAAAACCCATTCCTCACCTTTTAGCCATTCTCCCCGAGTCCTGTCAGGACCCTGGCTCCTCTAGAGCTCAGTAACATGCTCGCTAGCTGCTACCCCATTTTTTTCTTTTTGGTGGCTTCTGAAGATGGGGGAGAAAAACTCCCCTGGAGAGCTAGGTCTCAGAGTTACAGGGTTTCTGAATAAGGTAGAATAATGAGGACTTTCCTATCTAGATCTCGTCTGTTTTCAGGTTGTTCCTAGCTGGCTTATAACAATGGACCACTTTTTGTTTAGCTCCAGAGAAAGAGACACATTGGGAATGACATTGTGGCCATCATCTTCCAAGAAGAAAACACACCGTTTGTCCCAGATATGATTGCCTCCAACTTCTTACACGCCTACATTGTCGTGCAGGCTGAGAACCCGGGCACGGAGACCCCGTTCTACAAGGTGAGAAGAATGCTCGTTGGAGGAACTGGGGAGCTCAGGCACTTCACCATACCTTCTGGATTTAGTAATGTTGAGGACCACTAGTTCTCCATGGCTCCTCAGGCCATTCTCCAAAATGATACTCCTAGCATTGGTGTGATTAGTTTTCTAGAAATCCCAGGTTTCTGGGATTTGGGAGCTGAACTCTTGGTGGAAGTCACCTTCTGAGGTCATCTCATCCATCTGGCTGCCTCTGGGTTCAACAGCATCTCACTCAAGGGTTGAGAAGCCCCTGGTGCCTCTGTTTGGAATCTGGTGATGCCATTGGCTGGACTAAGGCAGAGCCAGAGGAGAGGAAAAAAGAGAAGGTTGGGGATGGAGGGACCATCAGGAAAGGGAGAGGAAGAAGGGTAGTAACAAAGAGAAAGAATGTAAAAGGAGAAATGTTTATGGTGAGAATGGTGGGGAGTAGGGGGCCTGGTAGACCCTGGCCATGGGGTGGGTCCTTTTGGTTTAGCTGTTCTGGAAGAAATGATTGATCTTAATTTGAAGACTCCAGGGAGGTGGGGTTGCAAGTGGCTGAGTCTGAGCCTCCAGATCAACAAGTGGTCTTCCAGAATGACTTAGTATCCTCACTAATGCAGTTAAGCCTAACAGTCCTCACCCTGCCCGTTCCTGGTGACTGTACCACCAGCCCTGTCCTTCTCTTCTCCATGAGAAGCAGTTCTGACCTCTTGGGCAACAGTTGCTCTCCATCTCAGTGGTGTTGGGGGTGTGGGATCCAAGGGAGATAGATTGAGGCAGGGTCTTTGAAGTGGGTGTCAGTCTTTGAACCCATTGTGGTTATATGCAAAATGTTTATGCAAGGAATGTTGAGTTTAGGTGCTGCTTTATGTTTTAGGGGGAGAGAGACCAAAGCTCAAATACTCAGAGGACTCCCTTTTCCCCAAAGTGCTAGGAACCACTGTTCTAACAGGGAAATGAGCGCATTGTTGCTAAGGGGAAATTGGGAAACCTGAAAGTGTAATAACTGTGTCATCTCTTGAGCTCACGAGTCCCTAGTGCTTCATGGCCACCTTCACGAAGTATCCACTTTGCTTGGTTTTAGCCCAGGTCAGGATCTCAGGGTCATGGGATCAAGCCCTGTGTTGGGCTCTGCACTCAGTGGGAGTCTGCTGGAGATCCTTTCCTTCTACCCCGTCTCTCTCTCTCTCTCTCTCTCTCTCAAAGATGTTGGAAAAGAAAAATGATGTTGTGTAATTGTTACATCAGTAGAAACCCACATATTTTAAGTGCATAATACACATCAACTTTAAAACTCAATATGAGACTACAAATAGAACCCCACACTCTCTCCTATGAGGGAAGCTAATTCTTTCACATTCCCCTGTTCACGTTCCTGCTCCTCTGTCACTGAGCAGTTTTAGCTGAAAAGTCAGAAAAGCTGTGGTTTGGGAATTTCCTTGAAGGATCAACTTCCTAGACCAAAATGGGGATTCATGTCAGATAGCTCCCCAGTTTGTTGATGGGAGCAAGTGTATTCAGTTGCTGCCTCCTGTGGGCCTGGCTAGGGATGGGGCATGTGGAAGTGATGTATAGAACTGGCCTCCCGGGAGGGAGAGGGGACCGTTGAGGTGGAATTCAGCCACTGGGCCACTCAGACAGACAAGTGGCTCTTTCCACAGCCAGTAGAGGCAGAGGGCCACTGAGGAGGGTCCTCAAGATCAAGCTGTGTGGTAGGAAGGCTCCCAGCCCCTACTGGGCAGTCATGGGTTCATGTGTGGCTTGTCTGCTGGGCCCCTGCTGGCAGAATGCAGCCTCTTGTGGATGCTTAGTTTTTGTTTTTAGCTCTCACTAGGAAATGGAACTCAGCTAACTGGCTTCTCTGCTTTCCCAAGAGCTTAGTGGAGTGGGAAAATATAGCAATCCCAAAAAAGCAGCACCTCCCCTCCAGCTTTGAAGCTGGAAGTCTTTACCACATTCTCCCAACCCCAGCCTGTGGTCCAGGGAAAAGCATTGCTCTCAGAGATGGTGGCGATCACAGAGAGGTAGGACCCACAGGAAGAGCCCGACTGTCCCAAGCTGCAGGACTGTGTAGTCCACCTGCAGGGGAAATATCTGGGCCGGAAAGGCAAGACCTGTGAATGGGGGCCCAGGGGTGCAGAGCGCAGGGAGGGAGACCAGCCTTCCTAGGTACTCCCCAAATTCTGTCCAGTCACACTCCCAGCAGCACCCCAGGTGATGAGAAGACTGGGGAGGACCCCGTGAGATTCCTCAGGGGGTCCAGGGTAAAATGGGACGTTTGCTGACCTCTGCAGACTTAGAGGCTATGGCAGAAGAGGCTGAGATAGCCCCAGGGAGCCATCTACAGGGGAGGAAAGAAGAGGAAAGGGAGGGAAGGATAGGGGTAAGAATGTTCAGGAAGGGCCCCCCACACTGAGAGCCTCAGGAACTGGGGGTTCTGGTCCTGGCCCTGCTTCTGACTGCTCTGTGACCTTGGGCCAGTTCCTTCCCTCTCTGGACCTCAGCTTCCATTTGTGTGAAATGAGGAAGTTGGACTAGACAGTCTTTGAGTTCCCTCTAGCCCTGACATACTGCAGGAAGGGAAGTGGGGCCAGGGCAGGGGTGCTGAGGAAGAAGGAGGGGTGAGAGAGAGAGAGGGAGGGAGGTTAAGAAGTGTTTTAAGGGAACTCTGTAGTATTTGAGGTGTCCTTTATTAGGTGCAGGTCAGTAGGGAAAGTAAAAACAAACAAAACAAAACCACCAAAAGCACCAGGTAGCAGGTTACCCCTCCCCAGGTGTTTGCTCCATACCAGGCACCGTGCTGGATTCTTAGAATCACAGTCTTCTAGAATCTTCCCAAGCCCCTGGTCAGGCAGGGTCTCTCGTTAGCCCTATTCCTAGGAATAGGCCAATTCCTAGGAATAGGCTACTCCTAATAGGAGTAGCCTATTCCTAGCCCAATTTCCTAGGAAGGAAATTGAGGCTGAGAGCTTAAGTTGCTTAAGGGCCAAGGCCACAGAGCCCGGAAGTGGTGGAGCCAGAGTCGCTGTCTAGGCTTACCTGTGGTCTGCATCCCTGAGCCGTCGGAGCAGGTGGGAACTTCGCTCCCAAACTCCGGTGTACATAAAAGGTTACATTGCATGATTTTTCAGGCATGAATTTTGTCCCTATTCTGCCCTGTTGGAAGCTGAGCCATCACTCAGACTCCCTCTCTTCCTGTCTGAGTTCACACTGGCCCTGATTCTGAAATCCTACAGAGGTCTCTGGAACCCTATGCAAAGCACACCACTGGGGAGGGGGCCTGTCTGGGTATGCCCTTCCCCTCCCCGCTGAGCTGGTGCTTGAGCACCCCGGCACAGATCGTGAAGGCTGCCAGGCCGCACTGCTGTGGCATCTCAGGTTTGCAGTCCTGGGAGGTGCCCCACCTCCCTGGTGTATCCTGTCCTCATGGCCCAAGCCTCCTCCTTCTTTCCATCCTCTCTCCTCAGCCCTGCCCTGCCCCCTGCTGGGAGGCGCCTATGGACTTTAGAAAACGGAAGGTGGGGTTGTGTTCTGCCAGTGTCTGGTTCCACCCAGCAGCCCACCTGTCCTCAGGAGAAGGGAACAGCAGGGCGTATGGGTCGCTTAGTCATTAAGTTAAGCGTCTGCCTTTGGTTCGGGTCATAATCGAGTACCCTGGAATCGAGCCCTTCAGTAGGCTCTCTACTCAGCAGGAAGCCTGCTTCTTCCTCTCCTATTACCCCTGGCTTTTGTTCCCTTTCTCACTGACTCTGTCAAATAAATACATAAAATCTTAAAAAAAAAAAAAAAAAAAAAAAAAAGAACAGCAAAGACCCAGGCACTGTGCTGGAAAGGGGTCAGGAGAGGGAACCCTGTGGGGATAGATGATGCACATCTATCACCAGGAAGGGTCCTGTCCCCTGCTTTTCTGTGGTGGGCTTATCTGGCTGGGAGATTCGGCCAATGGATGGCTAAAGCTCCTTAACCAGCCAGGACAGACCACTCTAGCACAAGCCGGAGTGGGGGCACTGGGGTGGTAAGAAGGCAGAGGCCTGACCTCTGACCTCTTCCCAGGTGCCTTCCCACCACCCCCCTCCAGATTCCTGTGCACAGTGGGTGGTGCTGGGGGACTGTGTTTGGCAGTAGGAACCAGCCTGAAATCCTGTCAGCTGAACACACACCATTTCTTAATTCCAGGCATGCAGACAGCCTTAGCTTGGGGAGGGAAAGCTGTACTGACCAGCTATCTCCCACTGTTTCCTTCCAGAGCCTGGCAGGGCCTTCCCTTGGCTGGGCTCCGAGCTGCCTGCTCGCCCGGTCTGGCAGAATCCCTGCATCTGCCCTACTTCATAGGCCAGGGAGGCTGGCAGTGTGCCAGAGCCAGGCTCACATCAGCGGCTGTCTGGGAAAGGGAGCGGGCAGAGTCTCCAGAGAGGCTTGTGGCCCTGTGGGCTGAGAACAGGTAAAGCCAGGGCATCTCCACACAGGGAGAGCCACTGGCGTGCAGGATTTGTCCTGAGCCTGGGAACCCCCCACACAGAGTACCTGGGTGCTCTCACTCCATGAGTTCTCACCTCCCTGGGCTTGCCAGAAGGGTACAGCACGCCTAGAGCCTGGGGCGCCCTGTGCAGAGTGCCTTGATGTCCCCCCGACCCACAGCTGCCAGCCTGGGCCCTGGCACTCCATTAGTTCAAGCCTCGCCTGAACTGTCTGACCCTGCATGTGGGGTCAGGGCGCCAGAGCACTAGTTCACCCACCGCGCCGAGGCTCCGAGGAGCACGTAATTGTTGCGCATTCCTGGCTCTGTCCCAGAGCTTGTGATTCAGGAGGTTTGGGGTGGAGCCCATGCAGTCGGTATTTATTTTTCAACCACTTTCAGTGATTCTGCTGTAGGGCCAGGTTCAGGAGTCAGTGTTGTGGGAAACAAACCCCATGGCAGGGTCGGGAAATCTGGATGGCCCCAGTCTTTGGGCCTCTGTTTCCTCATCAGTGAAACAGGGTCAACAGTTCTCACTTCGCCATCTCCGTGGGATTAATATCCAGTCAGATGAGTAACCAGAAAAGGTCTCCTGGGCATTTGTACTGCAGTAGAAGCCGGCGCCCAGGCAACTGCTCAGTCCTGGGCAGTCATCTTGCCAGACTCACTGCCTGCCTCCAGGAAGGCAGACGAGAGCGTGTGGATGGCTTTGTGCAGCTTGGGTCTGCTTGTAGCGGCAGCTGCTTGGCCCTGCTGGTGAGTGCTCACGGGAGCTTGTATTTGAATTCTGGGGTAGGGAGGACATGTGCTGTGAGCCGTGGGCGTCCCTAGGGCCAGGGCTCGGGAAGCGTTATCATCCTCAGGCTGGATCTCCTCCCTCCTCGCCCACACCAAGACTCTGTTTCAGGTCTCAGTCACGGCCCGGGAAGATGTGCCTGCCTTTGGCCCCCCTCTGCCTAGCCCTCCTGTTTTCCAGAAGGTAAGAACTTCCCCTCTCTGCTCTTCTCTTCTCCAAGACTCCAGGTTTTAGGATCTGAGCGGCAGTGGCTGGAGTGGGGGCTAAATCTGGGCTGGAGGCCCCTTTGGCAGGCTTGAGGGAATCTCCTCCCTTGGGGGGGTCTCTCTCGCCTCTCCTTGTGCTGCCAGTCTGGCCTAGCACAACACCCCTTGTCAGGGTATTTGACTCCAGGGTTGCCTTTATGGGAGAAGAAGGGTTTTTCACATGTATGCCACAGTCCAAGCAGCCTCAGCAAGACTGGCCTCCAGCCATGGAAACAGTGTGTAGGGGATTGATTTCTTGGGACTGGGACACCTGGTTTCTACCAGTTGGCATCTTAGCAGGTGGTCCTGGTCTGGGCTAAAAGATGACCACATGTCAGAAGGGGATCCTTTAGGGGGTCTCCCCAGAACCCCTGTTCTGCATACCTGTTCCTGTGGCTGAAAGCCCTTTCAGCCACACTTGGGACCGGTGGAGTTGCAGAGCTTCTTGTCTGTTCCAGGGCCCGGAGTTCAGGGAGTTTCTGCTCACCAAGCTCACCAATGCAGAGAACGCTTGCTGCAAGTCAGACAAGTTTGCGAAGCTGGAGGTGAGAGCGCTGTTTCTGGACGTCTTCCACCTACCTTCCTGGCTGCTTGTTAGCCAGCCTCTCCTGGGGGTCTATTCTTGGGGGTGCTTGAGGCGAGGAGCACTGTCTTTGCCAACCCCTCTAAGCCTTCAGCCAACCTTAGGTCTCCACCTAAACCTTAGGTATAGCCAACCATTCACCAGTCATTTATTGAGCACCTGCTGTGTGCCAAGCTCTGTTCTGTTCCCTGTGATACAGGGGTAAGTGAGGCCTGGTTTCTGCCTTCCAGGGTGCTTGGGCTGGTGGGAAGGGGCCATTACTTAAGAGACTGGTTATGGTACGTGTTGGCACTGGGCCATGATGGAGGCCAGCACAGGGGCTATGACTGCTTCTGCCCCTGATGAACTGGGATGTGTTCAGAGGGCTTCTTGGAGGAGGTGGCCCTTGAGCTGCTGGATCTGGATCTCTGAAAAGCCTTTTGCCAGGAGGAAAGCTTGGGGAGGGCTATTCCAGGCATGGGAAACAGCAATAGGCAAAGGCCAGGCAGATCAGAGCATGACTTTTAAGGGTGTGAAGGGGGCCTAGAGGAGGACTCGTGTAGGGGTGGAGACTCAGTGGAGGTGTTGTTTGGGTCAGGTCAGGAAGGGCTTTGAACTTGAGAAGTGATGAGGTGCTCATAAAGTACTTAGAGTAATGGTTTGCTTTGTGTGTTAGATTACTCTGGCGGCAATGAAAAGAGCAGCTCGCTAGGGAGGAGGGCAGGAAGGGTGGCAGGTTAAAGCTGTTATAGGATCCCAGGACAGGGGTGTCTGGGTGGCCCAGTCCTTAAGCGTCTGCCTTGGGCACAGGTCATGATCCCAGGGTCCTGGGATCGAGCCCAGTATCAGGCTCCTTCCTCTGCTCCCTGTTTCTCCCTCTCCCTCTGCCCCTTCGTGTGTTCCCTCTCTCGCCGTGTCTCTCTCTCTTTGTCAAATAAATAAATAAAATCTTAAAAAAAGAAAGGGAAAAATAAAAGGAACCCGGGACGGATGAGGGCAGCTTGCTCACACGCGCTGCAGGAGAAAGTGGTTTGGGGTCAGGATCCTGTGTCTAGGGCAGGGCGAAGTGGAATGGTTGGGTAGCTCTTGGGTCTTTTGCTGGGGCTCTTCACTGACCTGGGGGCCTTTGGGAGACGAGGTCTATGAGATTCTGTTGATCTGGAGGTGCCCACAGGGACTGCTGCTGGCATGTGTGAATGGTGCCCCCTGGAGGTCGAACGCATGGCCCTGGCCCAGCACCTGGATGGAGACCAGCAGTGAAGGCAGTGGAGTACACCAGGTTGTGGAGCTTGAGGCAGAGATCTGAGCTGGGAGTCAGCAGGCTAGAGCTGTGGGGTGGCCCATGGAGAGAGGGTGGGGAGAGATCAGATGCCAGCCACAGAGCTTTCCTGGTAACTGCAGTGTTTGTGAGCATGGAGCCCCTGGTCCACACTGTCCCCCAGATGCTGGTGGCTAGGTGTCGGCAGCCCCCAGGAGAGGACGCACCTCTCTCCTCCTCCATGTCCACCCCGTAATCTCCACCCTCTTTCCTTTTAGGACCGGACGAGGGCCGCCCTGCTGGACAACCTCCACGATGAGCTTCACAGCCACACTCAGGCTATGCTGGGACTGGGCCCAGAAGAGGACAAGTTTGAGAATGGGGGCCATGGGGGATTCCTGGAGTCTTTCAAGGTATGGGCACAAGAGGGGATGGGGGAATGCACAAGGGAAGGGGCCCAAGGTCCATGGGGTCCTGTCCCTAGAGCCCTCATGGCAGCATTGCAGTGTTGGCAGAGGGCGGGGCCTCAGGAAGCGCGAGCGGTCAGAGCAGCCAGTGGTGTCTCCAGTGTCCTCTCCATCCTTCCTTGATGTGGATCATGACCTCTGGGCCCAGGGAGTCTGAGAAGCAGGGACAGGGAGAGAGTTAGCAGTGGGAGAGTAGCCAGTACAAACCAGGCACATTACTGCCTTCTGTGTCAGGATGAGGAGCCCAGGGCAGGAGGACCCAAGCAAGGACATAGTCTTCGGGGTCTTTAGCAGCCAGTGTGTGGTACTGCCATGAGTTCTTCTAGCTGGCAGGGTGTTGGAGGACCTGGCCAGGGCCAGTGCGATGGAGTTACAGACAAGTAACTCCCTTCAGACTTCGCAAAAGGAAGAACTTCCAGTCATAACATAACAAGCTGCTAAGAGAAGCAGTAAGCTTCCAGTTCCTGGAGGTATTCAAGTAGAGCTCGGCCAGCCCCTGAGCCAGCGTGAGGTACAGGGGGTGTATCGTCCCATGCTTGCTCTGTGGTCCACACAGCCCCAATAGCCAGCACCAACTCTGGCTGTTCTCCTGTGCTCTCAGCTCGTCCCACGCACACGGTGGGAACCAGCCAAGGGAGGAGGCAGGACTGCTCAACACCTTACAGTTACTTAGAGGTAGAGGAAAAGCTCTGGTTTTCTGGTTCTTAGGTTAGCATTCTGCTGGACTGCCCACTGCAGAGTGACTGGTAACGGGACACTGTGTGCCTGTGTTAGAATCCCAGCTCGGTGTGATCTGCATCTATGCAGAGAGCTATGGCTCTCTCCTCTACAACACAGGAGAGATAGATTGGACCTCTGGAGTGGCCACAGGAGATCCCCAAAATAAGACCTGCTGACTGGGAGAGTGCGCATTGCCTGGGACACTGGATGCTCAGTGAGAGTGTCATCGGCTGGTGTTGGCTCCGGTGGATGCTGAACACGCACCGTCCCATGTGAGGCCTCACAGTGCCTCCTGCGCCCTGTGAGGAAGGCCATTCTGATGGGGATACTAATTCATTCCTGTTTTAGGAGTCATGCATGTCATTTTACACATGAGGAAATGCAGGCTTAAAGAGACAAAGTAATTTGAATCCGAGTCTGCTGGATTGCAGAGCCCATCTTCTCCACTGTCTTGCCCCCGGTTCCCAGGTCCGTTAAGATTCCACCCATGCCTGGACAAGCCTGGGGTCTGTCCCTGGCAGCTCAGCTGGCCTTGCAGAGAGCAGGGCACAGCTCCGTTGGCCCCCCTTTGGGGCAGCTGCTGATATTCCTCCAGGGGCGGGGGTAGGAGGGTGGTAGCTGAGCTGCCTGTGCAGGCTGGTGGGACATTCCTGGGGCATCTGTTTCAGGCCTCATGGGCAGCGGCAGCCAGGGCGAAATAGGAGAAAGTGGAGATCAAGAGGAAAGGGGTGTGAGGGAGGGGAGGGGCTGGGGAAGAAAGAAGGTGCCAGGTCAGCTAGCCCAGTGGTGGTGGGGTGGGGAGTGAGGCCCAGTAAATGGGAACACCCGTGTAGGCTCCACCCCTCCAAAAGATCACAATGCTCCCACGTCCCACTGGAATTTATATATGGCTTCAGCTGCCATCATGTGGCATAGTTTGCAGGTTTTAAAGTAGAGTGTGTTGTTTTCAGTTTTGCAAGTTTCTTTCTGTATTTGGAAGTTCACCGTGATTTTTTCCTCAAGTTTCAAAGGTTTTTATAAACTAGAAAAGCCTGCGGGCTCTGGACACTGCCCATGGTGCCCATGGAGAAAATGGCCCAGCAGCTACACGTGAGCTGGGGGTCTTGAAGGAGGGCGGCCTGAGGCCTTTTGTCTGGTCCCCTGCCTCTGGAGGAGAAGCCGTTGATCTGCCCTTGACTCCATTGGCTCCAACTGAAGGGGTCTCTAGAAGGGGAGAGGCTTCAAGACTTTATCGTTATTCATCTTTGATCCAATAGTCCAGGGCCTTTTCTTTTTCAGCCCTTAATCCTTCCACTTGCGGACTGAAGATCGCTGGCTTGTGCCTTCTGCTTCCACGCTTGTCCCTGAGGTAGCTCTTACCACGTGAAGGAGGGGCTGTCACCAGCAGTGACACAGAGTAAGCCTTCAGGCCTCTGATCATTAAGATGAGCTTGCCAGAGTTGGGAACATGGGCTCTTTTGCCCTGTCCCTTCCACCATGATCGTCTCATCTCCCAGGCTGTGGAGGCCGAAGCTAGGGGCCAGCCAGCACAGCAGCATGGAATCTGGGGATCCTGGGGTTTTCTGATTCCTGGGCTGTGCCTGTGGTCAGGTCTAAGGTCTGAACCAGTTCAGGAAACCACTTATTTTGGTATTTCTTCATTCCTCATGGAGTTCCTTACCCGCACCTCCATAGGATCCCTATTGGAACAAGTGCACAAAATGATTCCAGAAGGAAAAGTTGTGTTTTCTGTCTCCTTTTGGTGAAAGGTCTCATCTCCTGTGGAAACAACTGGGAATTCCCAGGGCTAAAAGCAGTCTCTGCCATCCGTTCCCCTGGCCTCTTGGGATGGTTCTTCCCTCTTCCAGGAAGCAGACTGATCGCTGCCCTAGATTGTGCTGCCCGGCACCTCCCACCAGGCAGGCTAGTCCTCCCTTCTCACTTCGATTCTGCTGGCTGTCATTTAAGCTTTTCTTCCGTGAGAAATGGAACAGTTGGTTTATGGATGTCCAGACCTGCTTCTCAAACTGAGTGCTTTGAGATAGTCTCAGGAATCTGCCAGTTCTACCAACACTTAAAATTTTTGCATTTTCACTTAGATGATCATCTAAAAATATACATATTTCCAATTATAGAGACCAAACTTTTGCACTGAAACTCACAATGAAAAGAATTTGTGTGGCATAAGTAGGTATCTTGCAAATGCAGTCAGTGGGACCACTGTTGGGGGGTAGGGGGAGTCTGTGGATGGATTCTTGGTCTTGCAGAAATATTTTCCTTTATAAAAGAGCTCTATGTTATTCACCTTTGAAAAGTATTGATCTCTAGACCATTGTTCTCAAATGCCATTCTCTACCACTGCTAGCTGTTGATGCAGTTTTTATTGGTCTGTAATGAAAAGAAAAAGTAGTGCTCCTACATGATCTATATGCAAAGCATGTGTGAGCCACATTTTGAGAAACAGGGGGCTAGCCCAGTCCCCCATTAATGTCGTTGTGCAGAAGGGGAAATGGAGGACCAGGGAGGAAGAGGCCCAGGGACAGAATGGGGACCATGGCAAACAGGGACCACTGCAGGTGCATTTCTCCTAGAACTCTGGGGGGGGGTAGTGGCAGTTAAGGCGCCAGCGTGCTCCAACCCCCAGTTGGGGTTGGAGCTGGGGCAGCTGGGGCAGCCTGAGTGGCCCACGGGTCGGAGCTCTGGTCTGTGCAGATGTGAGGGAACATTGCCCTCTCCTGTCAACCTCTATTCTTTATTTGCCCTTCTAGGGGGAACAGAAGACCCCGTTCCAGTCCTCAAGGTCCCTCAGGGTACCTCCCAATTAGGTGTGATCTCAGGAGGCAAGCAGTTGGCAACTTTCTCCCTAAGCTGCCCTCTCTCTGTTGTTTGCCTGATAAGCATCCTGTCACCACTCCCCACTTAGTGCTCATGTCTGGGCTCCGTGTCCATTAAATTTGTGGAATTGAAACAACTCCCAAAACCCATCTGAAAGCATAAGGAAGCACAAACCCATAAGAAGCAAGGCCTGTGCTGGGCCCAGAAGAGACCTGTTCCCTGCATAATGCTAACTAGTAGCTCATATCCCTGCTGATATGCAGTGATAAAGAGAAAGTGACACCATGTCTATTTTCGTGCCCCCCGCCCAAAGGAGAGCCTGTTCAGAGGTAAGCTGCGGGCTGAGCTGAGGGTTGGAAAACCATCCAGACTGAGGAGGGACACCGGAAGCAGAGGTGGTCAACTGGGAGGAGAGCAGACTCTGGGGACAGTGGTGTCCTCAGACAGTTGAGGGACGGTTGGGTGAGATACGAAACAGACTGGCCCAAGACTCCACGCCCTACAACTGGTAAGACTTCAGCTCAGTGCACAGAAGACCTTTCCAAAGGTCAGGCTCTCTACCATGGGAAAAGGCAGTTTTGAACGTAAAGAGCAGCCTGGTCTTGGGAAGACGCAAGCGGAGGGGAGTCTGTCCATTCTCTTCTTGGCCCTTTCCCTGACTTTTCTGCCCAGTTTGAGAAGGCTAGTGTTTCCAGCTCAACATCACATTGAAACGTGAAATACTTCAGACCATATCACTGGGTGATTTTGTCCAACTCAGGCTTCATGTCAAGGTTTTGAGTTAGCCGTTGTGTCCCTCAGCTCCATCCCTCAGAGTGGGCGTGGGGAGAGCTGGCCCCCAGCGGGCAGCTTGTACACCAGGCATCTGGCACGCATGATCTCCTGACGTCCTCATGCAGGACCATGACCACGTTGTATAGACGAGGAGGCCATGTGCCAGAGAGGTTCATACATGGTGTTAGGAAGACCAGGATGCAGCCCTCTTTCTGTTAGCTTCAAGCAGCAAGCAGATGGCCACCATGCCCATCCCAGGGATTCTCTGCCAGCCCATTGTCTCCTCAGATTCCTTGCTGACTTGGACAGCAGCACCAAGGTCATTTGAGGAGAAAACATCCTTCCTAACATCAGCCCTGGAGACTTTTTTTGGAGGAGAGGCTAGGATCCCTTGATTTCTAATCCTCCAACCACCAGTTATTTTGGTGTTCAATCTCGACCCCTTTTTGGGATACCAGGGACCCTTTCATCTGGAGCCCAGGGGCCTGGATTTAGGTCCTAGTTTCAATCATGCAGTGTGACCTTGGGTGATCATTCCTTGGCCTTTCAGGACCTTTTCTGTGAGTACCTGTTCTGTCTGCCTCTAAGAGATGCAGGGATTCAGTAAGTCCACATCTGTGAAGCTCGGTAGACCAGATCCTAGCACACAACAGCCGGTCTTTCTTGGAAAGAGACCGTGAGGAATGTGTCAGAACACACATGATATCGTTGATGGTGGCGGCACCCACAAGGGCCCCAGCAGAATGTCACGGGGCTGAGGTTTATGGAGAACTGACTCACTTAAGGAACCTTGCTGGTTTTTTTGTTTGTTTGTTTCGGGTTTTTTTTTTTTGGAACCTTGCTGTTTATCCTAGTGCACCTTGGTGTGGTACCACAACCGGTCCTGCTCTCAGTTTTTCAAAGGGTGTGCGACTTAATGTTGACTCTGGGTGCTGGAATGAATAGAATGTATGGGCTGCAAACTGTTGCTAGGCGATTCTCTTCTGTGGTTTAGAAAGGGAAAGCCATGATGTCCCTCAAGCTGTGTCTTTGACTCACCCAGGAGGGGCTGGATGACATCAGGGGCAGGAGGCTGGGGGGCTCTGTGCCTCATTTGCAAAAGTAGTGAGTCTCCAGGGCGGCCGTGTTTGCAGATGGCCCTTCTTCCTGAATTGGCTCCCCGCATCCATACTGCTATCCTTCTGAGGTGGTTTTCTGAAGCTGCATTCCTGAGGATCTCAGCTGGCTCCCACAGTAAGGAAAATCCACGAGCCCACTTAACGAGGAGGCTTGGGGTGACTCATGGCTCTGTGGGGTCCTCAGCATCCAGATTCTTTCCCTTCCCCACTCTGCCATCTTGGCTTGTTGCCTTCATCCCATGGGCTTGATCCCCACACCCCAGGGTGGCTACTGCAGTTCTGGTGCAGAATGTCACCTCTCTTTTGGCCATCCTCGAGCTCCCAGCCACCATCCCCTCAGGCCCCACTAGCAAGGGGAGAGATTTGGCAACCACCTTAGACTGATTGATTTAACCCCTTGCTCCACTGAGGAAGAGGTGAAATTGGACAAGGCATCAGTTCTGCCACTGAGGAATATGGTGGGGGTGGCCATTTTATGTGAGGAACACATACCTCCATTTGTGTATCTTGGCATGTGTCTGCCCTCTGTTCTACCTCCTACTAACTGGGGGCCCTTGGTCAGGTCCCTTGGCTTCTCCGAGCCTTAGCTGTGAGATGGGATGGAGGAGATCCACACCATGGGCTAGTGGTGAGATTAGACTTGAGCTCTTCGCAGAGAGTCTGGCGATCCTAAGTCCCCAGTAAACGTGGCTACTCTTCTTTTCTGCATGCTGCCCATGTGTCTGTCCTTGTGCCGGGACCAGGGGAGTCGCAGGAGAGGAGTCAGAGAAGGTCAGGCCTGACCTCTGTCTTTTTTCTTTTTAAAGATTATTTATTTATTTATTTGACAGAGAGAGATCACAAGTAGGCAGAGAGGCAGGCAGAGAGAGAGAGGAGGAAGCAGGCTCCCTGCTGAGCAGAGAGCCCGATGCGGAACTCGATCCCAGGACCCTGAGACCATGACCTGAGCCGAAGGCAGTGGCTTAACCCACTGAGCCACCCAGGCGCCCCCTGACCTCTGTCTTAAGGAGCATCCAGTCAGGGAAACCAGATGTGTTCCTAAAATTAGGGCAGTTCTCTAAAGCCCAGGGCCCGTGGGAGGGTTTGCTCTATGTTAACTAGCTGTCCTTACTGTGGTCACCGCTCTTGGGTCTGGTACCAGAACAGCAGAGACCTGCAGAGTGGTCTGGGGGTGCAGTCATCACCTCCCAGGCCTGTCCCTGCTGTAGTCTCAAAGCATTCTTGACTATAGCTGTTCTTATCCATGCACACGGACCAGCAAGTCCTGACCATCCTGGTGTTCCCTCCTGGATGTGTCACTGTTTGCCAACGTGCCCTTTGCTCTTTGGTGGCTCTAAGTGGGCACAGGGCCCTGTGTGGCCCGAGTGTGCCCAAGCGTGCCCAAGTGAAGGGCTGTATCTAAAGACCCCCTGGGAGGACAGGGGCATCTGGTGGGCTGAGCGCCATCGATCGGGTCCCTGTCGCTTTTCCCTGCAGAGGGCCATCCGTGTGCGCAGCCACTCCATGGAGACCATGGTGAGCAGCCAGAAAAAGCAGCACAGCGGGGGCATCCCTGGCAGCCTCAGTGGGGGCATCTCGCACAACAGTATGGAGGTCACCAAGACTACCTTCTCGGTGAGTGCCTCGGGCCCTGGGGCAGCACACGGTTCCCAGGGAGGGTGCCTCTTCTGGCCCCCCCTCCCTGCCCCAGGCCTGCGAAGGAGGGTCTGTTCACCCAGGCTTGGGCCGGGAGTCCAGAGCAGGGACTGGGGAGATCGAGGCTCTTTGGGGGTGACCCTAGGCCCTCCCTGTGATTCGCAGTCTCTATCCCAGGCACTGCTGCAGCTGGCCCAGACTAGAAGCCTGCCCATTGTCCTGTTCTGGGAGTTCCCTTGACACCTGGGCCTCCTTTTTGGGGCCCACCGCTTAGAGTGGTTCTGGGGCATACTTCTCTGCCCAGTGTCTTGGGACTCAGGAGGGGTGTCCTCACTTTGTTATTAACAATCACAGTAGCCACCCCGCCTTGCTGTGCACTAGGGACTGAGCGAAGTAATTCATGGACATTCTCTCATCTGATCCTCGTAACAGCTATTTGAAGTGGGAACTGATGTATTCTCCGTTTCAGACTAGAGGAAAGGAGGCCCAGAGAGGCTTAGTAACCTGCCCTGGGGCCCTTAGCTAAGCTGAAGGGCTGGGATTTGAATCCATGTCTCCCTGACCCAGTCTTTGCTGTCAATCACTGTGTGTGCAGTTCCCAAGGCCGGAGCCTGGTGTGGCTGTGGGTTTGGGCCTGGTCTCCTTGCACAAGCAACTGGCCAGGTGAAGGAACCACATAGTTGGTCCATTTATAAAAAACAAAGTGACTTTGGATTTATATAGACAAGGGTTTTCTTTTCTTTTCAAATAGAATACACCTATCTTGATACTCAGGTTTAGTGTTCTAAGTGATCTTACATAATTCATTGAACTTACCAGATATTTTCACAGCTGTTATCTTGTTCCACCAAGAGCGTCTATGAAAGGAGCAGGGCGGGACAGTTATCCCTGTTCTGAGGATGAGGAGATTGGGGCCTATTTAGAGGCCTGGTGGGCTTTGAAGAATGACTGCAGTCTCCCTTTCCTCAGTCCCGTGCTCATCCCCCCGCATGTGCTGACACAGAACCACGTTCTTGGTGGGTTCTTGGCAAGTTCCTTTGGCCTGTGGCCACTGTGGCTTTGCTGCTCTCGTTCCATCTTGTTATAGAGATGCCTGGCTTGGACCCGCTTATTTGTGAGGAATGGATTGAGAGTCAGAGTCCTGAGTTCTCGTCCCTTTCCTGCCATCAATTTGCTCTGTGACCTTTGCCCAATCCCCTTGTCCTTTGGCTCCTCAGCTTCTTCAGTGGTAAAGCAAGAGGTTGGACCAGGTCTCTCCCAGGGCCCCCTCAGCCATGTGTTTCTCAGTCTTTGACCCCCGAAACACCCTGACCTTGGTATGCCGGGCTGTCTTTATGGTGGCCTTGACCCCTGTTCCTCCAAGAATTCTGGTCTTTGGTGATTATTATGTGGGACCACGAGCTTTGGCTTAAGAACACAGGGGAACAGGCTGCCTTGGCAGGAGTCTTGGGGTCTCAGCCCCTGTTGCATAGATCCTAGCCTCCCAAGCGGCCTCCCTATTTTCTGAGATCTCTTGTAGACTCGGGGGTTGCAGGAGCTGTTTGTAGACCAGAAAAGGGGGTGAGAGGAAGGAGTTGGGATCCGAGGTGGGCTGTGGGCACTCATTTCGGTGGTTTCATTGACAGCCTCCGGCGGCGGCGGCAGCAGCAGCGGCGAAGAACCAGTCACGGAGCCCCATCAAGCGGCGGTCAGGGCTCTTCCCCCGGCTGCACACAGGCTCTGAAGGCCAAGGCGATGGCCGGACAAGATGGTAACTGTCCAGCATGTGTTTGTGGGTCCTGCCCCCACTGCCAGATGCCCAGCCTTGGGGAGGGCTTTGTGCAGCTCTGGTAGATGGCAGCCTTCTAGCCTTGGTCCCTGCGTTAGGTCACTCCCTCTTCTCCACCTCCTGAGACAGATTTGGCCAGGCTCTGTTAGGGACTTTCCAGAACTGTCTGTGGTGTCTGGACCCAAACTAGAAACATTGCTTGGGTTCTTTTCTTTTCTTTACCTCCTTTCCCAGTGCGTTCCCAGTGCTCACTCAGATGTTCACTCTTATCGAAGCCTTCTGCGATTCTGCCAGATAGTTCCCTGAACTTATGTTAGGGCTTCTAGAATGTTTTCCCTTTTGTTAAAAGCAGCTTTCATATTGCACCATCCTTAACCTGTTCCTGCTAATTGTCTTTCTTGTCCTTTAATGGTGAGCCCATTTGTTGTTTAATTCAGCAAGCAGTGTTCGAGTGCTTGCTACATGCCGCGGTCTACGCTCAGGCAAGAACTACAGAAGCCCCACACCCGGTTGACTTCCAGGTTGCTGCCCTGGATGGTGGTGGCATCAGCCCCTGAGCTCAGGCATGCAGGGTGAAGGGCAGGTTCATGGAGGGGGATGAAAAACTCTGTTTGGGACCTGTACTTGTGAGAGTCCTTTTGGCCTACCCAGAAGAGAAGTGCAGAATTCTGAGTGGTCAGAAGGCAGGCCTTGAGCTTAGGAGTGAGGCCTTGACTGCAGAAGGGAGTCACTTGGGCACAGGTGGTGTTTAAAGACGGATCAACGAATACGACTCCCCCAAGGGAGTGTGTAGAATGCCTGGGGAACACCAGTCTCTCAGGACAAGGGGAGAAAGGGAAGGAAGACGAGAAAGCCTGGAGAGGAAGAATTCCAGGAGGGAGGGTCCATCGTGTCAGAAGTGCAGAGAAGCCATACACCAGGGCCTAAACTCTTGCTTGGGGGGACAATTAGGAGGTCATTAGCAGCCTCATTAAAAGTGTACTGAGGCACTCACGCCTCTGAGATGGTTGTCATCAAAAAGACACGTAATTACAAGTGTCAGCAAGGATGTGGAGAAATTCGAATCCTTGGGCTTTGCTGGTAGGAGTGGAAACTAATGCACCTGCTTTGGAAAACAGTCTGGCAACTCTTTGGAGAGTTAAACGTGGAGTTACCATATGACCCAGCAGTTCCATTCCTGGTCTACGCCCGAGAGAAAGAATACGTATGTCGGCATGAAACTAGCACACAGATGTTTCTAGCAGCATTACTCATAATAGCCCAAAGTGGAAAGGATGCAGATGTCCATGGCTCAGTGAAGGGATAAATGAAATGTGGTGTTTCTGGAAAATGGGATTTAAAAAAAATTTTTTTTTCAATAAAAAGCAGTAAAGTACTGCTACTTTATATGCCTATATATATGTATATATATGCCTATATATATGTATATATCTATATATATGTAGATATATATTTTCCTACAACTTGGATGAACTTTGAAAAGACTGTGCTGAGTGAAAGAAGCCAGTCAGAAAAGACCAGAGCAGGTCATGAACTGTCCATATGAACTGTGCAGAACCAGCAAATCCAGAGAGATGGAAAGCTGATCTGTAGTTTCCAGGTGCTGGGGGAGGGGTGGACAGAGAATGGTTATGTGTGGGTCTGGAGTTTCTTTAAGAGAGTCTCAATTGTTCCAAAATGAGATAGTGGTGATGGTTGTACAACTCTGTGAGTAGACTGAAAACCATTGAATTAGACACTGTTAATTGGGTAAATTCTATGTGGATTGTTTCTCAGTAAAGCTATAAAAATTGCATTGAGGACACAAGGCCACCTTGTCCCCAGCAGGGGGCACAGGACCGATGGTGGGCTGCAGTACCTGGTCTTTGTTGAACTCCAGGAGAAGGAATCCCTTGAGCCCTTGGCCAAGAGTAGCCTGTTGGCTAAGATGCCCCTCCCAGCCACCTTGTCACACAGTTCCAGGGAGCTCGTCCTGTGGTCTGTATAAAGGGTGTCATGCATGGCGACCCTGCCTGCCCCGCCAGAGAGCGCATGCCCTTGGGTTACTCCCCCCACCCTCCACCGTGGAAGTGCATCATAGGCCCTCCCGCTCTTGACTTCGAGCCCTGCCAGGTGGGATGGCCAGCGTCGGTGGGGAATGGATATGGGCTTGGCATCATCCAGCCAGGACTCTTGCTCCATCACTCTTGACTCATCCAGGAGCCCGCGGTAGCCACCGAGGGAGCAGGGACCCCTGTTGTCCGCTGCAGCTCGAGTGGGCCTTGGGGGAATGGAGGTCCTGGTGGCTGTGCTCTGGCAGGGGATGCTGTCACCCCACAGGCCCTGTGGCACTGAAAGCTGCTTGGGCCTGTCTAGGGCCTGGGGGTGGGATGGGGGCTTAGGGGCTGGCTCTGCGACCTCACCCCTCTTTATTCCTCTTTCCTCAGTGACAGTGCATCCAGCAACCCCAAGACCCCAGATGGTGCACACTCTTCTCAGGAGATGAAGTCTGAGGCTTCATCCAACCCCAGTTCTCCAGAAATCTGCCCTAACAAGGAGAAGTAAGAGAGCCAGGGTGGGGGCAGGGCGGAGGATGAGGGCAGGGCCCAGGGCCAACTGGAGCTGCCTGGAGCCCTGGAATGCGCCAGGTAGAGCCAGCCTTTTTGCCTTGAGAACTCTGTGAAACACAAAAGCCAGCAGGCGGGGGGGCCACTGCCAGGTCTGCCCTGTCTGGGGGATGGGCTCGGTGAGTGACCAGGCCTGTCCCGCTCCCGTTCCCACAGGCCCTTCATAAAGTTGAAGGAGAATGGCCGAGCCAACATCTCCCGCTCATCCTCCAGCACCAGCAGCTTCAGCAGCACGGCGGGGGAGGGAGAGGCCATGGAGGAGTGTGACAGCGGGGTAGGTGTGGCTCCCTCCAACCCTGGGGAGCAGGGAGAGGCACCCTGGGCCCAGCCAGACTCCAGCTGTGTGCATTCAACTAGCTGCTGTGGGTAGAGCCCCATCCAGGCTCTGGGGATGGGGGTCGGGGGAGGCGGGGAAGGGAAGGTATGGAAACAAGAAAGAGATGGACCAGTCAGCTGTTTCTTCTCCCTGGGAGTGACACAGGAATAACAACAGAGGGCCAGGGGCCACACTGAGTGGGGTCCCTGCTGTGGGGTTCCTGGCCAGAGAGCAGAGGATCAGGGGCACTTCTGGGGTCAACAGAAAGAGCAGGTTCATGCGGAATGTGGGAGGCAGTGTCGGTGTCAGACCTGCCATGGCACAGGCCACCCTGTGGGGCCGCTGAGGCTGGAGCTGTCCTCACTCACCCAGCCTCTCTCCCCAGAGCAGCCAGCCGTCCACCACCTCGCCCTTCAAGCAGGAGGTGTTTGTCTACAGCCCGTCTCCGAGCAGCGAGAACCCCAGCCTGGGGGCCGCAGCCACCCCCATCATCATGAGTCGGAGTCCTACAGGTCAGCGGGGTCTGGGGCTGTGTGCCCTGGGGCCGGAGGGGCGGGGCCTGTGTTGTGACCATGGGCTTGAGCTCCAGCCACACCCTACCACCCAGTTTCTGCTCCAGCCCCCAAGTGTTAGGCCCTTAAGCTCTGCTAGCTCATTCTGTCTGTTCGCAGAGTGTTCTTATCATCTCCTTACTCATGGGGAAACCGAGGCTCCGGAAGCTCAGTGATTGGGTAGAGAAGTTGGGATTTGAAAGTGGAGGCTCTTTGGCTGCACCCCATCCCTGATGCTGGGTGCCTGGGCTGCAGTGATGGCCATGACAAGTACAAGGGTACAAAGTGGGGTGAGTGTTGCAGCTGGAGGGAAACGTGAGTGGTTCCTTGGGCTGCAGTTTGCAGAGGAGACAGGTATGAGAGGAGATGGCAGATAGGATGTTGGGCTGGGGCCGCTGTGGAGACCCTGGCAAGGACTTGGGTATTGTCCTGCTGGCAAGAGAAGCCACTGGAAGGTCTTATGTAGAGAAGCGCCATCTGGACTAGGTGGCTGCAGCTGGCTGAGTATATGGGGTGGGTGGGCAGTGGAGGCAGGAAGGGAGATCAGTGAGGGGTCACAGTGGGCAGTGAGGGTGGCTGGGCTGTGGGATGGGACGGTCTGGAGCAACGGAGAAGGATGTAGATGCAAGAGATATCAAGGAGGTAAAATCTTCCACTCAGTAGTGGGGGTTCAGGGAGAGCAAAGAATCTGAGAAACTGGAGTCTGAAGATAGAAGCATAGAGAGAGCCCAACCCGGCTGCAGGGTTGGCTTCCAGTTCTGGCTGGCGCAAGGACAGGCTCACCTCTCTGAGCCTCAGTCTCCCCTTCTGTAAAACCCCCAAACACCTGAATTCCTTGTTCTAATATAAATGCCGTGATTTTTAATAAGGCATAATTAAATATTGAAGGAATAAATGAAAAAATCTGTAACCAAGCCTGGATCCTACTTGATATTAAATAAATACCAAATCAAATAAGGTTCTGAGTAGTGGGAGGTTTTGAGAGGGTCTGCCACTTGCTGAAGGTCACCCGGGGCATAGGGGGTCCCCCTCCTGGGTTTCCTGCACCACACATGGGCTGCTGTCATGCCCTTTCCCCATGCAGTACTGAACCCCTGGCCTCCTGCTGCCAGCCTCATGGAGTCTGTGCTGGGGACCCGCTGACTGGGGTCAGTTTGCAGACCTCTGGGAACCTGTTGTAAGCTGCTTGGCTGCATCTGGGGAGAGATGGGGCCAAGCGGAGGGGGGGATCCCCTGGGAAGGCCTGATGTCCAGCATCTGTGGTTTCTGATCCCCGATCATCGGTCATGTCACATCTGGGTGCCTGGGGTCCTGAGAGGGGATTGGCAGGTCTGACTGAGAGGTACTCACAGTATTGGCTGGAGCCCCTCATCCGAAGCACCAGAAGGAAGCCAGTGGCCTCTGGCTGCAATGTACTGACCTGTAAACTCCCCCAGACAAAGGAAAGCCAGAAAGCCGAGTGGTCCCCCTGCCAGGGCTGTGCTGGTCATGTTCCACGCCCAGCTTTCCCATGGCACACACGTGCATGTGCACACACACTTGTGTACCGATACAGGTAACGCTGCATTATACTTCATTATTCTAAATCTCATATTGCCAAATGATTCTCACCAAGCACTCCGATTGCTCTTTGTTTAACCTCTTTATGGGTGGATGACTAAAAATTGCAGAGGACCAACAAGGTGTAATTTTTTTTTTTAAAAGATTTTATTTCTTTATTTGAGAGAGCAAGAGAGAGAGAGAGAGCAAGCGCAAGCAGGGAAGGCAGCAGGCAGAGGGAGAGGGAGAAGCAGGCTTCCCACTGAGCAGGAAACCTGATGTGGGGCTCAGTCCCAGGACCCTGGAATCCTGACCTGAACCGAAGGCAGCTGCTTAACCGACTGAGCCACCCAGGCGTCCCCCAGCAAGGTGTAGTTCTAACACGACTGACGATCGTTCTTTTGTCAGGAATGTAAGCCAGCCAGCCACTTCTTTGCTGAATCACCTCCCAATTCTTGAGGGCCAGATGAGAACTGACTCCCATGTTTGTGCTGGTCCTAATGTAATGGGTGCAGACCTGACGCCTTTTCAGATCTCATCAGTATATATATTTTTTAACATTTTCTTCATTATTTGAAGCCTAGACAATGAAACAGTAGGTCAAGCCCTGATTTTGGAGCATCCACTGCTTTCCATCCTGGGAGGGCTCAACTACGGCTGAGCGCTGGCCCGCAGTGCGCTGCCAGACAGATGGCCACGGAGAGAAGTGACCCAACGACAGCTGATAACAGTAAAAATCAGTGCAATAATTAGGGAGTGGGGCCTTTTGGGTATTTACTATCTGTGGTGAATATCATTTATTGAATTGTAAGTTTCTGTAATTTAATTAAAAAAAATTCCTGGGTTTACCAAACAGCTCACATTTCTGATAAAATGCCACAGGTCACCTGGAGTGCCTAGGGGACAGAGGAGGCCCTCCCACTTGCACCCCCCCAAACAGCCCTAGTGACCTAGTGACCTCTGCAGACCCGCCCACCTTTCATGGAAACTTCTCTTTTTCCTAGATCCCAAAAGCAGAAACTCCCCGAGGTCAAACCTGAAATTCCGCTTTGATAAGCTCAGCCACGCCAGCTCTAGTGCGGTAAGGCTTAGGGACATGAGGGTAGGGGTGGAGGGGGTGGGGGAGTGGGAGGGAGCCTCCCTCATTCCACCTTCCAACCCCCTCCCAAAGCCAGCTGTCTTTCCTGGGGGCCAGAGGAAGGGGTGGCTCATACAGCACACTGGGAGAAGGAAAGTTCTGGTCGGATCTGGCGGTGATGCCGCAGTCCCCACATGGTACAGGCATGTACCATGCATGGTACATGGGCTAGGGGTGCTGGCCACCTCTGCCACACCTCCTGTGTTAGCGTAACACCCTCAGACACATGCAGGTATGAGTTGGGAACTCTTGGCTCCTGGGGTCTCACGTCCCTTCCTTAGCTCGCCAGAGAGCTGCGAGCTGGGCGCACAGAAGCTTCAGTCGGTGGGGATTATGTTGTCTAGTTATTTAAAACTCTTGTATGGGTTTTTCTTGAAACAGGGTCACTAATGTGAAAGAGGAGTCCTTCGCTTGTCAAAGGTGGGTCAGGTGTTTGTCGTGCTGTGGCCATGAGGGGAGATGTGTCCACGTTGAGATCAGAGTACTCGTGGTCTACTAACCCAAGGGATCCTGAGTTGGGGAAGACCGCTCGCCTCCTCCCTGAAGCCTCTGGGATGGGGCCCGGGTCCGGGTGGAGGAAGACAGCAGACAGCCTCGGGTGCAGGTGGGAAGGGTTGCCAGGTACAATCTGCAGTATCACTGAGCCAGTCTCCCTGCCCTGGGAGGGGACCGCTCCTAGGAGACAGACAGTCCATAACCTAGACCTCACCTTCCTCCCTCGGACAGGAGATTCCTCCATTTGTGCCCTTGTCTCCTTGTCTCCTACCCTGAAATGTGTCCTCCCTGCATGTTCAGAGATGTCCCAGTCCCTCAACATTGTGTGGGATGACCCGAGGGAGGCTCCTCCGCTGCGGGAGTGCGTGGTTTTCAGCAGAGTCGGGCCTGGTTCCAGTTTGTCCCCACCAAGGCCCGCCCCCCTGTGGTAAATTTACTAGAGAGCCATTTGCCTTCCCAGCCCTCTCCCCTCTGAGGGGGCTGAGTCACAGCTGGAGCCAAGTGGGGGCCACTTTGTATAAACCTGATCTGTGAAAAAGCCGAAGAGACCGTGGGAATTCTCACATTCACCTTCACCTGGCTCTGTTCACCACATTGGTGTTTATGACCAGTTGCTCACGCTACCTGATGTCTGGCATCCTTGTCTTTGGCCCCTCATGTCCCAAGCCCTTTCAGGGGGCTGAAGCCATAGGCACAAGTTCTCCTTCCCTTCCTTATGCCGTGTTTGGTCATCCTCTCTCTCCTTCTCTCCTCCAGGGAAGCCCCGATTCTGTCTTGGAGAAGCCCCTTGCCCAGCAGTTTGGGGGTGCCATCCACGACTCTGACCATCATAGCCCTGCTGCCCCACCAGCCACCTGCCCACCAGACCAGCCGTCTGTCCCCATGTCCCCATCTGGCCTCCGCCCTGCCTGTCCCCTAGCTAAGGCACCCTATGAGCACTCTCCTTCTCTGGACAAGGCCTCCTCCCTCCAGTCTCCTCCTGCTCCTGACTGCCCATGTGATGTGTGTCTGGCCCATCCGTCATCTTGTTTTGTGCACAGAGGAAAGAGTTGGGCTTGGGGGGATCTGGGACCTGGGGACTTGGTCAGAGACTAGTGGGGCAGAGAGTAGTGAGGTGGGGGCGCGGGGGCCATCAGCATAGTACAGCACAGGGAGGGAGGCAGCCTGTGCCCTGGACGTGGCAGGCACAGTGAATCCATTTAGTGGTGGTGGAACCAAGATTTGTAGCCATCCTCCATGATGTTGTGACAGGAATCAGTAATGTTGCTCCCACACCTTGTGCTTCTGTGCTGGGGGCTGCTTTCTTGCCCACCTTCTGACTTCGGGCCTGGCACTGCCTCTAGTCCTGTGGCCAGTGTGTCCTGGGTGCCGGCAGCAGAGGCGAGACAGAACTGTGTGTGTGTGGAGGTGGCCCCGCGTCATTGCTGTGGGACAAGCCCCGGGTGGGTCTTCCCCTCGGAGTGGGTGTTTTCCCCAAGGAGGGATGGGTAACCCCGAGCAGGAAGGAATTGAGGAAGAACAAGCTGACGAGCTGTGCTCTGGGGCCTTGGCTGGGTGGGGATTAGGCCCCTGCTGGTGGTGGAGGCTCGTGGAAGAGTTGCCTGAGCCCCCTGCTGAGGTCAGAGCCGGGGAGGCGAGGCGGGGTGCTGACCTGTCCACCTCGGTCGATGTGTGGACGCAGCATGTAGGCGTGAGGAAGGAGCGACATCCCTCTGGGATTTCTATTCTTGGCGTCTGTAGTGGGCCCAGAGCTACCTTTGGGCTCTTTACAGCTGCTGTGCCCTTTCGCCTGGTTGGTCCTCCGATCCCCTTCAACCGTGGGTCTGGAGGCGATGGTCATGTTGGCGGGATTTTTATGACGTGGGCCCCAGCTGGAGGCAGCTCAGAGGCTGCCTGCTGCCTGCCCCCTTGGCCAGAGCCAGCTCACTCTCGGGAGAAGCTCCCCCTTTCCCTGCATCTCACCTGTCCTTGTCTGCAGGGCGGAAAGTCGCTTCTGCAGCCCAGCCCCTGGTGGAGGGTAAGGCGGGGTGTCCTCTTCAGAGCCCTGTGGGTGCTGGCACTTAGGGTGCGTGGGGCCCTGTGACACGGGATAGCCCTGGGGCCTTAGGCTGGGCCCCTGCTTCTGGGAGCAGGTTTCTACCACCTGTTTCATCTGCATTGGGATCTGGGCCTATTCCAAAGTCAAAGCAATCCCAAGTCAATGTCATACTTGTTTTTGACTGATGTGACAGTTTCCCCATTGCTTTGCCATTAGAGCAAAACCTTGATCCTTTGTCTCTCACTCGTGTGGACATGGCGGGATCCTGTTTGCAGGCTGGGTGGACCTGTCCCCTCACACTATTTGGGAAATGTGTTTACTTAAAATACTAGTCCGGTAAAATTTCTTCCAGTGAGAAGGTCAACAAGCGTCTGTTTAGGTTTTATTAAAAATCACTGTAGCAGCACCCACTGCTGGAATGAGGTCTGCGGATTCTGGCAGTGTTCTGTTGGCTGGCTTGCTGAAGGAACTTGAAAGGTCAAACTTCATTTAAAAGAAAACAACAACAACAACAACAAAAGTCCAACTAGTCCAGGTTCTGGCTTGCTTCTCAGGTAGCTGGTATTTACAGCTGCTTGGTGGTTGTGTTGTGTTGTGGTCTGGGGGTCCTCTGGAGTTTCCTGGTTGTGCCCACCCTGTTCTCATACCTGCGTTGGGAACCTCATACCTGCTTTCCTCTGCTGTTCCGGCTGCTCCTTCTGCAGCCCCCACCCGCTGGGAGGGCTGTGTCCCTGCCTCTGAGCCAGGATGGCTGAGAGTGTCCAGGGACACCGGGAGGCACAGACATGCTCCCTACAAAACAGACCTGAGAAGTGGTCTCTACCTGCTCTTAGCTACTGGGGGGTGCGCTGGGCAGAGTCTGAAATGTCCCTCTCTCTGGGTCCCGTTTTACCTTCTTTAGAAAGCCCGGCTCATCTATGGCTCCTAGAGTACACATGAGCGCCCCTGAGGTCCTAGGGCTGAGGGGGAGGAGGAGGACAGGGAGTGGGCAGTCTTAAGTCACCCCTCTGGACCATGGGGTGGATAGCTTGGGTTCATGAAGGCTGCTTCCCCCATATCCTCTTGCATCTGCTCTGACTCAAAGTTTCCTTTTATTGCTGCGCCCAGTCTTGGGGCTCAAAGATTTGCTCAAGTCTCCTTGGTCCCTGGGACCAGACTCATCCTCACGGTGCTCATGCTGGTATTTGAGGCACTCTGCTTGTGATCTGGACACAGGAGAAGTGTTTCCTGGACATGTCTCTGCCTCTGGGAAGGGCCTGACTCGTGGAAGAAGCTGTATTGGTCAGGCTTTGCAGGGCACCCAGATGCCTCTGCTCAGTGATTCTTACTTAATTAACTACAGATGCAGAATGAGCTTGAGAGAGAAGGTTGGAGCTAGAGTTTCTAATGAAGGGAAATGAACGAATGAATGAAAAATGAGTGAAAACTGTTGTATGGTTTCAGCCTTGTTGGTATCATCTCGATGTCTAAGGCTTCCAGGCCTCTACTGACATCTAATCCATCCATACTCTCATCCCGCTGAGAAACCTTGGGCCCGGTGAGGGGACATGGCTCACTGGGGGTCGCACAGCCAATGAGTGGCAAAGCTGGGATTGGAGCCCACAGCCCAGCCTGTTCTTCAGCTCCACCTACATGGTCGGTAGAACTGGTGGCTGTGCTTGCTGGGGTCCTGAGTTTCGGAGGACCTGGCCAGCTAGTACCTGGGCACTGGTTGGGAGCTGTCTGTGGTCAGTGTGGGATGTCAGTCTCTTCATTTTATGTGCTCAGTTTTCCAGGGAGGGGGCTGGGGTTTTGGATGCAGCTTGATCAAAGAAAGATTTTAGTGGACCATTCCTGGTAATCTCAGTTCTTCAGCTCTGGTCTGTAATGGGGGTGGAGGCCAGGGAAGAGAGCAGTTAGCAAGCCCTCAGTTTCCCCATCTCAAGTTCAGAAGAAAAGTGGTTAAAGAAAACTCTTCTCCCTGATCTTTAAACAAGGGTTGTTAATAAAATATAGGCTCCTGTGCTGATGTGGGACAAGAGCCAGAGTCACTTTCTTACACTGACTGGTTAAGGTGCCAATGCAAACACTACCTTCCTCATTTGATTCTGAGTCAACAGAGACAGGTTGTTATTGGGGAACGGCCAGGGTCAGGTAGGTGGCTGGCAGGGGACCCACGACTCCTCCCCAGAACTCTAGCTCCCTTTCTCCAAGGTGAGAGTGGGTCAGTGGAGTCTGTCAAGTCTGCCAAGGAACATTAAAAGCTCTGCTGTCTGTTTTACTACTGACCCTCGCCCACCCCAACCCTATATCTCCCTCCTTTCAGTCAGACCATCTGCCCCTTTGGGAGAAAGGAGACCACCCCTACCAGGGCCAAGGATGGTAGACCCCTGCCTAGTAAGAGGCTGTTGGGACAATGGCTCTGTCCTGTGCCTTAGTGGCACTGGGGAGAGGGTGTTTGGCTGGAAGACTGGAATTGAAAGGCCATCATCTTTGATTTTGTAATATTTCCACTTGGAACGGTCAGTTCCTCCTTCCCGCTCCTTAGCATGTATGCCAGCGCTCCCGTCATGGGCGTTTCCCTTCTACACTCCAGCCCCGGGAGTGCTGATGTTCTAGTGTGAAGAGATCCCTTTGTGTGATAGAACTTAAGACGTGTAGCTCGGAAATGATGATCCGTGTGCTGATGACTTTTCTTTCTTTCCTCTTCTTGAGGAGGTGATTTGTAGACCCCGACTGCCTATGTAATGTAAATAATGTACATTTAATTTATTGCTATGGTAGCACATTGTATTTGTTAATGTATAAAACAAATTCTAAAAGGTCGACAAATGTATATTTTGTTGCTTAAATGTGTCTTTGCAGAAATTGACAATAAATAACATATTTTGTGTCCATCATCGTTCAGAATTCTTTGCTTGGCCTCAAGCCCTGAGCCTCATCTCTCATCAGAGGTTGAATACTGGCATATCTGTACGGCCATATCTGTACATGTGTGACTTTGGCCTGAAGAGTATTCTAGAATACTTGAATTGGTTGCCAATGTTCAGAAAACAGTTGATGTTGAGACCACAATGAAAATGAAAAAAAAAAAAATCCCAACCCAGAATTGTCATATAAAATCTGAGTTTTTTTGCTTCTCCTAAAAAATCAGATGTTGGATCCACTCCGTAGGCATGGCACAAATTGGCCAGCAATTCCCAGAGGCTACTCCTCTGGTGAGACCTGAGTCACTGCAGTCCCCACCCTTCTCTACCATTTATACCTGGAGCATTTAATCCATTCCTGTTTTGTGCATGGCCCCTGTTGGCATTTGAGTTTGAGGCCCTTGCTATCCACTGATTTGTCTCCATCCTGCAGTTTTCCTCCTTCTACCCACTTTTTCCACATTCCCAAGTCTCCTCTTCAAGGGTTCTTTGTGATGAACTGCCCTTTCTCGTAGCCACCTTTGACTCCCAAATGGCCCTGCTCTGATGTACATTTTGCTTTACAATATTTGAATGTAGGTTTTACAAGTAGTATCTGCACTTTTTTTTTTTTCCTTAAGAAATTTGAAGGCAAGGAACAGGTCTTTTTCAGCTAGAACTTGGTGGTGTGATCTCGGGCAAGTCACTTCTCTGGGTTTGTGTTTTCTTTTATGTATAATCAGAAAAATAACCCACAAGCAAAGCATGAGGATGAAGTCAATCCATAATTGGGAAAGAACTTTGGAAAAAAAAAAGGGGCCAGTGTTATTCAAGCATCGGAGTTTCAATAATAATTGTTACTATGATCATAACAACAGCTGGGTGTTTTACTTACGCACTCAGTTCTATAACATAACTTCCTAGTTCCTAAAAATCACAACACCCAGCAAAACCACAGGCACAGGGCCTATGGGAAGTGGGGCTTGGGACACAGACTCAAAAACGTGCCAGTGACACAATGCAAATAAAAAGTTTAATGAAAATGGTAGCATAGTTTTACACATGTTAAATGATTAAGAATAAATACTATGACAGGGCTTTTTCCTTGGTCACAGACCTGAGGTTAGATTGTGGAAGCAGGTGTGTGGGTTCTTGTGAAGAGGTGGAAGGAGAGTTCCCTGCAGTCAGGTGGACAGCTGGAGCACAGATGCAGCTGCATGAGGCTCAGGGTCTGCAGGGGTCACTGGCAGATGTGTGGGGTGTGTGCTAGGTCTGTGTGCTCCCATGCAGCTTGATTCAGTCAGGTGCGGTTTTCTGAGTTCACCTAGTACTTTAGGTGGATGAGTTGCGTAATCAAACATGCAGCTTGGGTAAGACTCTAATGTCCCCCTACTACATCAATTACATCAGGTCCAATTTCCATTTTCAAAATAAGTGTTGGAGCAGGACTAACTATCTCATTTAGGCCCCCAAGCCCCCACGGAGGCAGGTGCTATTATTATCCCCATTTCACTTAAAGCATCAGAATCCAATTGCAGTTTGGAACCTAAATTTGATGCCGATTTGCATGGATGTGCTGACTTCACTATGAAGGTAAGTTTTGGAGCGTGTGCTCAAGGACACACTCAGGAAGGTGTGTTTCACTCCCCTTGTTTGCCCTGCCCTGCCTGGAGGTGCTGTCCCAGAGCCCATGCCTGCGGCATCCTGGGTTGTGGTGGTCACACCTGGCTGTGCTGTTCCTCATCCCCATTCCTCAGCCCCATTTCTCAGGAGTTTCCCCGTTCTGTCTGTGGCGCCTCCATCAGGGCAAGTGAAGCTGCATCTTTCACTCAGACACCCCCCCGCCCCCCCTTCCACACCCCACTCTTTGGCTGGTTCCTGGGTTCAAGCCTTCTTCCTAGGATCTGGGTGATCACCGATTCCCCAGAGCCTTTGTGGGGTGGAGTGTTTTCTGCCTGTGGGGGAAGTGCTGTAGGAGGCATGAGCACTCTTCAGGTGGGCCAGTTACTGTCCCTTCAAGCCTTTGGAGCCTCTGCTGGCCCTGCAAGCTCACCTTTTATCTGGGTTCTGTGTTTATGCATTCTGTCCACTAGATGGCGCTCGTTCTCAGAGCTCCAGAAACCTGTTTCTCCTTTCTGCTGTGTCCAGCAGCTTGCAGCAGTCATCAAACATATTAGGGGACATTATTCTTCCTGCCACACAGGAAACGCTTTCCTGAGGAGCCTGCTCAGGCCATGCTCGGATTTCTTTCAATCTTGTTTCTTGAGCGCCCGCTGTGTCTGGTGGTGCTACCAGCTGTGCTCTGACCCCTGGGGACAAAGGGCTGGCTCCTGTAACAATTCCCAGTCCAATTCTGAAACTTTGCAGTAGCTATCAGTTATGAAATCCGTTTCGTTTTGGTTCAGACCCAGTCCTGTTTGTTTTAAATTTTTAAAAAATATTTTATTTATTTATTTGACAGAAATCACAAGTAAGCAGAGAGGCAGGCAGAGAGAGAGGGGGAAGCAGGCTCCCCGCCGAGCAGAGAGCCCGATGTGGGGCTCGATCCCAGGACCCTGAGATCATGACCTGAGCCAAAGGCAGAGGCTTAACCCACTGAGACACCCAGGTGCCCCGTCCTGTTTGTTTTAAGCTTCAATTGACATTCAATTCCAAGCCCCCTCCCCAGCCAACCCTCCAGAATAGGCTGGCTGGTGGGCTGGAGTTTTGGCTCAGGGTGAGGCAAGGACTCCCCCCTTGCCCGAACTTCAGTCAGGCTCCTCTGTGCCCTCTTTTCGATGAGGTGCCATCCTGGGTCTGTCTTTCGCCTGCCCAGTCAGTTTTAGCAAAGAATCCTATATAACTGGTTTATTGAGAAGCCCCCCACTCTTGGTATCCAATCACATTGCTTCCCCCTGCCCTTGCTCTTAACCAAGTTCTTCTTAGTAGTTTTCCATCCAATTCCTCATCCTGCCCATTGCCTAGAAATCCCCACATGCCCCTGTTGTACTTGAAGTGGAGTTCAATCTCTCTCTCCTCTATTGCAATAGTCTTGAATAAAGTCGTCCTTCCCTGTTGAACTCTGGTGCAATTTTTCTTTGACAGGTGGCTTGTCTGTTGCACATGCACGCCCCTCCTTCTCCACTGCTCTTCTGCACCAGTATTGGGGTGGGGAAGAAACCTATTTTGAGACTGTCGCCAAAAGAGCAAACTCATGCGTGTTAGCATGGGTGCTTGAGATAGGGAGAAGACATATACGAGGGGAAAAAGGCCTGAGAGACAATGGGGAGAGCTCTGCAGAAGGCTGGAAGAGCTGGCAGACTGTGACACAGGTCTGACCTGAGCAGAGGAGAGATGGGAGGGAGTAAGACAGGGTGGAGGTATCTTTGGTGTCAGTCCACTTCTAAGAAAAGCTCAGCAAGGCCACTGGAGAGTCCTCTACCCAAGGCCACCCACCAGGGGATTCCCTCATATCAAAAGAATGAGCCCCAATTTACTATCCTTGCTGCACCCAGCAATTGGGTGGGAGTGGCCTGAGGGAAGCCTGGCTTTGATGTAAGCCATGGAACACAGTAACAGATTGCGGAGTGTTGTGCTGGGACCATCAGTCAGTTATGCCCCTATCATTGGAGACCAACCACGTGAACTTCCTCAGTTTTGGCTGATTACAGTTTACCCTCATTTGTGGGTAGGCCCACATTAGTGGAGGGGGAGGTTGAACCCATCTCTTGTTTTTCTCTCTCTAGTGCCAAGCTTCCATAGGTTCTTTTGCTTGGCAGGCCTGCAAGTGCTGCTGGTTTTGTTTGTTTTAAAGACTTTATTTATTTGAGAGAGAAGGAGACAGAGATAGTGATAGAGATAGCAAGAGAGAGCATGAGGGGAAGAGAGGGAGAAGCAGGCTACCCGCTGAGCAGGGAGCCCAATGCAGGGCTCAATCCAGGACCCCAAGATCATGATCTGACCTAAAGGCAGATGCTTAACTGACTGAGCCATCCAGGTGCCTCTGTTTTTTTTTTTTTAAAAGATTTTATTTATTTATTTGACAGAGAGAGATCACAAGTAGGCAGAGAGGCAGAGAGAGAGGGGGAAGCAGGCTCCCCGCTGAGCAGAGAGCCCGACGCAGGGCTTGATCCCAGAACCCTGAGATCATGACCTGAGCCGAAGGCAGTGGCTTAATCCACTGAACCACCCAGGTGCCCCTCTCTGTTTTGTTTTTAAAGATTGTATTTATTTATTTTGAGGGAGAGAGAGAGCACAAGTGGGAGGAGGAGCAAAGAGGGATAGAGAGAGAGAGAGAATCTCAAGCAGACACCACTGAGTGTGGAGCCTAACGTGGGCTCAATTTCATGACTGCAACATCACGAGCAGAGCTGAAATCAAGAGTTGGACGTCCAACTGACTGAGCCACCCACGTGCCCCCAAGTGCTGCTCTTTTGTCATGAGTCCCCTGCCATTGAGAGATGGGGCTCAGGCTGGACCCATTTCTCCCCTTCTTCAGCTCCTGCTCTAAGACATCTACCTTGTAGTCTTCAGTTACTGGTTTAAGAGCTTCAAGCCCTGCTACTAATTTGGTTTCCACTCTTTTCTCAGGATATTCCTTTATCCTTCCGATGCCAGCAGTAACAATGTCTGCTGCTCTATGCCATATCCAAGTACTCTTTCTCTTCCCTCTGCCTTCTCCAGGCCCTAGTGATGACACATGGTCTTGGCAATTGTTCAGACAATCATCTTACCACGACCCATGGGGGGAATGTGGTTGGAGGCCCCTCAGTGTTGGAGGACCACAGATGGACAAGTCAAGTGTTCTCCCTCCTTCACAGAGCCAGTCTTCCTCTTAGATAACCCAGGGAATGAGGTGGGCTGTTGGGTTCATGACCGGTTCTCATGAAATGAACGATGTTTATCTCATGAAATGGTGTTTTCTGCAAGCATGGTGAGGCTCCTTGGCCAGCTCCAGTGACTCCAGTTGTTCTCTGAATTTGAAATGTGAATTTGGTGGGCCACTGCTATGGCCCTTTCAATCATGTGTCCTCAAATTTTAATGTTGCCCCTGTGTTCTTATGGTGGAGTAGGTAGGGGCTGAGGGCAGGCTACCCAAGATAGACCACTTTGGCATGAGGATTATTCTAAGCTCAAGGCAATCAAGACCCTATGGCCTCAAGAGAAACTTTTCCCCCTCCCTTAACTACATAGAAGATTTGAAATTGGGGGTCTTTCCTAGAATAAAGGTGTTGAGCAAGGGTAAATTTAGATAAAGTATAGTGTATAGTGGTGCAAACATCTGATTACCAAACATCTGTTCGTTTTCTAATCACCCTCCATTCCTTTCATCTGAAATTGCAGACCCCTACCACTTCTTTCTAGTTCAGGATGACATATAGACCTCATTTTGCCTGACTGTCTTTGGAATTTCCATACCTATGTGGATTCCTCTTACAGACACTATTAAATTTGATTTTCTCCTATTAACGTGTCTCATGTCAATTTGCTTCTTAGTCTGGCTAGAAGGACCTCACTGTTTATGGGAACCAGCGTTAAGTTCCAGAGATGAACTCTGAAACATGGTTATGACACCTAAGGGCAGAGATCCTCAGAAGGGGACTTTTGATCTTTATTTCTGTGGGTGGAGGTAATACCTGCTGGAAGCATCAGGGTCTTGAGAAACTTTGTAGAAGTTTGTTTCTAACTTTAGACCAGCGCCTTCCACTTTTAGAACAGGATACCCATCTGGGGAGGTCTTCTTCCCTGGCAGCTCAACTTAAGGATGCATAAAAATCACATGGAGAGGGGCGGGAGCCTGGGTAGCTCAGTTGGTGAAGGGTCTGCCTTTGGCTCAGGTCATGATCCCAGGGTCCTGGGATTGAGCCCCACGTCAAGTTTCTGCTCAGCAGGGAGGCTGTTTCTCCTTCTCCCTCTGCTTGCCACTTCCCTTGCTTGTTCTCTCTCTCTCCCAAATAAATAAATAAATAAAATCTTAAAAAAAAACCACCTGGAGAGATTGTTAAAATGTAGATTGTAGGCGGCATTCTGGAGGGCTGGGTGGGACCCAGGAGTCTGCATTTTTAACAAGCACGGGAAGATTCTAAGCAGTCTTTTGCTTCGGGAACCACTGATTCAGTCTGCAGTGTCTGTGTGTGTTTCTCTCCTATTATGGTGGTCTCAGGCTTAGTGAGAAAGGGGTGGGGAGGAGCGAGGGTGTGTGTGGGGGAGGGGGGTTGAGTGATGCCCACCCCGCAACTAAGGGGATTGTCATTAGAAATGTCATTAGAAATGGAAGAAATGTCTGTCCCAACAAGACATAGGATCCTGGGGGACAACGAAAGGGAATCACCAGCTGGAACAGAATAGAGAAGCACACATACACCATGAAGCTTGTAAGGAGTACATTAAGATGAAAATGGATTGTGACCGTGTGAACAAGGCTGTTCTGTAATGAGAAACACCAGGAGAAAAGATGGACTTCGTGCATGAGACAGAAGGAATTTGGTGAAAAGAAAAATCAGATGTTGAGAAAACAAAGTTAAATTAAAATTAAAAATTAAAAGATGGCATATAGACCTCTGAGCATCTTCATCCAAGAACCTACAAAACAAGCTGCAGCAGGAACAGCTCTCCATCGAAGCATTATGTGGGTGAATGATTAGATAGCAGTGAGACTGTGTCTCACTGTTTATGAGAATGATGGTAGAAAACCTGCCCAAATTATTAGATCAGATGGAGTTTACTAATCGCCTGCATGACAGTACGTTCAATAAAATTAAATATGAGACTAACGAGGAAGTCTTTATAGCCTTGCTTTAAAATATCAACTGATAGGTTTTACAAGAACTAAATACTAATGAGGAATCTGAGGAAACGTCCAGGGAAAATGGACAACAGGACCCAGATGAAATCTAGCGACACCACTTAGAGAGCAGTAATGACTCTAAGGAAAAAGGATTTTAACTTGTTTAATTATAGTATTTGTCTCTAAGGAAGAGTGCTTCTGAAAACTCGACAGGGGAAGAGTACCACAGGTGCAAACAACTGTAACCTATTACAAGGCCCTGGCAATGATAAAATGATTAACTGAGATTTTAATTCGGTGACCTATTATTGCTGGCCTGGATGACTTTGTTGCAGGGCTTAGAGCCAGCTCCAGCTAGTTGAAGCTGACAAAAGTGTCTGGCACCTGGCAGTTCCCCGTGTGCATATGTTGCCACCCCAACATGGTTAATGATGCTGAGCTGTCCGCTTTCTCGACTACTCATCCAAATTCTGGGTACCTGGAACCCCTCGTTCCGTTCCAAGTTAGGGCATGGGTGTGACCAAGTGTTGCTCCACAGTGGGTGATGTGAGTTCTGGGTGGTGACTCACACAGGAAGGCTAAATCCCACGGGGATGTTGCTGGTCTCCTGATGCTTTGATGACTATTTGCAGCTCTCAAGTCACCACATGAATTGTGTGCCCAGTGTTGCTCTGATTAATGTATCAGTAAGTGCCATGTTTGTTTAATTACCTTTGATCTTAGACATTGTGTGCACTCGAAGGGGTGGTTTGAAAGGAGGATTGTGTCTCCCACATGAAGGAATGAGCAGATCGCATTCCATCCCATACTTGCTGTGTCTCTGAGAGGAAAATTGCTAATAAATATCGATATATATATATATATATATATATATATATATATATATATATATATATATAACAAACAAAAAAGCAGACAGAGGAGTCTCCTAGAATCAAAGGACGGGGATGCATCCCGGCTACTGGAAGGAGAGCACAGTCATCAGACCTCTCACCTGTCTCTCGCCCTCTGCTTTCTTCTCTGTGCAGCCACGTGTTTTGTTTCAATCTAGGGTTGTAGGTCTTTTCCTGAAGGATCTGTGATGGTTTTTTATTTGGCTTTACTCTCTCCCTGAAGACTCGCTAAGCTGGTCTCCTGACCAAGGTTTCCGTTCACTGCCCCTCCTGTGAACCTATCTGGGTCCTTTCAATGTGTCCTTTGCCGGCGGGCCATGCTCTTAAGCTTTGTCAGTAGAGGGAGCAAGAGAGACACCGTAGGAGGAAAAGAGGCCTGCTTCCGCTTGTCCGGGGCTTGGCCGTCGGCTGCACAGGCGCATGCGCGGGTTTCGGCTCAGGCGCATGCGCGGGTTTCGGCTCAGGCGTATGCGCGGGTTTCCGCTCAGGCGTCTGCGCGGAGCAGCTATTCCAGCAGCATCTCCAGCGCTCAGCTCCTCAGGGCAGGGCGGCCAGCAGCGCCCAGTGGCCGGTGGCTTCTTCTGGCGACAACCTCTTCTTGCACCCTGGTGGTTCCTGACCTTGGGAGTTTCCTGGGTGAAATCTGAAATTGGACCCTGGGCATGGGGAGCAAGGACAGACCCAAGAAAGAGGCAGTGCCCGCCAGATTGGTAGGTGGCAGTTTTAAGAAGCCAGGGGACTTGCCCATGAGGCTCATCCTGGGGGGCTGCGCAAGGAGCAGATCTTCACACCCTCCTGTCAGAATCCTAAAAGTTTATACAGAGGCCTTAACCGGGTTCAGTCATGTCTACCAGATGGTATATCCAGTCCTGCATGTCCGGATGGTCTCAACAACACATTACTGTCTCAAGTCTGTGTTCCTGAGGCAGCTTTTAGGGCAGGTAGGCAGGTAGAGTGCACGAATATGCCTTGAGATCAAGGACGGGGGAGGGGGGAGGAGCCTCCAAATGCCTGGGTCCAGCTCCAGGATCAAAGGGCGGTCCTCCAATGCTCTGCCTCTTGGGGCTGGCTCCTGTAATTACAGGTAGCCCTCTTTTGCAGTGTGCCCTGAGCAGTCTGCAAGAGTTTTACTAGCAGGGAGGTGGCTTGTTGGGTGACTCTGGCCCCACTGGAGGCAGGTGTCACAACAACAGTTTAGACATAGGCAAGAAAAAACACAGAGGAAGATAATGATTCCCAAAATAAGTTGTGATTTTTAAAATTAAGAGCCCCGTGATCTGAATCATTGATTTATTAGGTCCTCTAGGTTGGGGATTGGCTAACTCAGGATATTTAGTTGTTTCTTTATGTGATTTAATAGAGATGGTACATTAGCAGATTTCTCAGGTATAAATGCCCAGCCTTCTGTTTGGATGATGGCCTGGGTGCCTCCTTGCGAAGCAGTGATAATGCTCAGGTGATCCTATGTTGGGGGATGGCTTTTCTCATTAGAGATATTTTGGTGTTTAGTAAGGGCAGGCTTTTCCCTTACTGGCTGTCAGGTAGGGCTTGCTGGGTTAATTTAGTAAGGGCTTCCGTGTGGGTTTCAATGTCCTCCAGGCCACTGGAAGGTACAAACATGGCAGCCAAATGACCAGTGGGAAACAGGACATGCCCCTCTGGCCTTGAGGAGAGGGAGGTTGGCAATTGCTGCTCTGATGGAGCCGATTCTCCTTGTGCCCAGGGGAAGCCAGGTGCAGTGGCCCAGCCACACAGGCAGAAACCGTGGCCAAAGATCTGTGCCACCAAACCACTGGGCTCCATTTGGGGCTTCCCAAAAAATATCTGGGCGATGTGATCAGTCAGTGTCAAACTAACTGCCATCCTTTAGTGTGACAGAATGACCAGCTAGTTTCAGTGACATCCATATTTCTGGTACAGCTGGGTTGGTTCTGTTTAGAGTGATTTTTCTGTTCCCGACATAGGGGTTCCGGGTGATTCAGTGCTCGAATGTCCATAACTGAGGGTGAGCCCTGTGACTATATCTCAACTCTGAGCCCAGTCACCTGTGGCTCAAATGGCATTTTTTTTAGGGCCCCTTTGGTCATTTTGATGGGCTGTCCGTGTAGTTTGAGTCTCAAGAAAAGAATGTCCAGTGTTAATGATAGTGCATACCATAGTCCTGGTTTGGAGTTGTATTAATAATATCAGATGAATTAAGAGGACTATTCCAGCTTGTTATTTTTTCACATACTGCTTTTGGACTTCTTAATTCTCTCCTTGGAGTGGTGATAATCCTGATGAGCTAGAAGGGGTAGCTGCTCATATACCCGATAGTTGGAGTAGTTCTTTCATTGGGCATACAAGTGGGCCCAATGTAGAAATGTGTTTATATTAGGAGTCTGTCTCATGACTGGACACCCTAGGAGCAGCAGAAATCTAAGGGTGAAAGAGAGGTAATTGTGTGGGGAAAGTCTTGTCCTTCTGAATTACATTTGTGGCCTGATCCTTAGATGTTAATGTGGCTGTAGCTTTAGAAATTTGACCTGGTTGTGCATACCATACATGTTGGCTGGGGAAGGCAGCAGGCAGGAATAAGGAGATGGACTGGGGGTGGGACACACCAGACCAGGACGCTCCCCTCTTTCAATGGGGGATGTTCTGTTCTGGGTATAGTGCATTTCAGCAGGCCTGGCTTGCAGCAGGACAATGGGCTCCCATTGGTGGGAAATAATTCATCTATCCTGGTGGGATGTCTTATTGAGAATTCTGGGACAAAATGCCCTTCCAAGGCGTGATAGGGGATGTTCTCAGCAGGATAGAATGTTAATTTATGGGGAGACTCAGGGCAAAGGCTGTCTCCCTTGACTTCAATTTTTTAACTTTTTAAATATTTATTTATTTAAGAGAGAGAGTGCAAGAGAGAACATGAGTTGGGGTTGGAGGGGCAGAGGCAGAGGGAGAAGCAGGCTCCCCACTGAGCAGGGAGCCCTATGACACAGGCTTGATCCCAGGACCCCAATATCACGAACTCAGCCAAAGGCAGATGCTTTTTTTTTTTTAATACAAATTTTATTTATTTATTAGAGCATGAGAGGGAGATCATGAGCAGGAGGGGAGGTGTAGAGGGAGAAACAGACTCTCCAATGAGCAGGGAGCAGGATATGGGACTTGATCCCAGGACCCTGGAATCATGAGCTGAGCCGAAGGCAGACACTTGACCGACTGAGCCACCCAGGCACCCCTCCCTTGACTTTTATACCTTTATGGTCCATATTGGGTGCCTTGGCAGAGGGGTTCCTAGTTTGGCATATTGGGTAATGGGCCTTACTGGTTGATCATGTAAATGTATTAAAGCCTGGGATAATACTTTAGTTCACTTGGTCAGGTGGTTTTACTTGATAGTAAATTAATCTGCTGCTTTAATATTTCTTTTTTTTTTTTTCCTATCAGTCCTGCCGCTTGCATGTTATAGGCATGTTCTTCTGTTTAACGTCATGTCTTTGTCCACTCTTATATATCATGGTCTTTGAAATGTGTTCCCTGATCGCTGTCTATTTGATGACAGGAGCTGTACATGGTGCTCAGCTTCTACGATCCCCTGTTGGTGGAAACTTGGAGGAGGCCAGCCATAGAGTCTACCTGAAAGAAGGCATATGTAGAATCCTCACCTGGAGGGAGGGAGCAGATGTGATCAGTTTGCTAATCCTTCACCATTTGGAAACTCCAGTGGATGGTCCCAGATCCCTTTGGCAGTTGCCTTGAGGATGGTTTAGAACACACAGGATTTATTACTGCATTAACCAGCCCACTGTATTTTATTTAAAAATTTTTAAAAGATTTTATTTATTTGACAGACAGAGATCACAAGTAGGCAGAGAGGCAGGCAGAGAGAGGAGGGGGAAGCAGCCTCCCACTGAGCAAAGAGCCTGATGCGGGGCTTGATCCCAGGACCCTGGGACCATGACCTGAGCTGAAGGCAGAGGCTTTTACCCACAGAGCCACCCAGGTGCTCCAGGCCACTGTATTTTAAGGGCAATCTGGCATTCTTGGTAATAATGCCATTTAATCTGGGTGTTATGGTAGCCTCTCTTTCTATGTGTCCCATCTGCTGTATCTACTGAGGAGTTAGCTGCTAGGACATCAGTTCCCTGATGGCGAGAGAGTGTTCGTGCCTCACGAGCTGGGATGTGGAAAACAGTGAGGACTGTCGCAGGCTCTTGCAGGCAAACCTAAATGTTTTTTTCCCATATCTTGACCTCCTAAGGGCTTATTTATGATCATCTTCACTTCAGCTTTTCATTGTCTAAGCCATAGGGTTAATCTTTTTAGAACCACTCCACTGTCTATGTAAAGGGTTAAGGGCCAGCTTCCTTCTGTTTCCATTGGGCTGGTGTCAGTGTTGGGCTGCGGAGTCTCCACACTCCTTGTGGGATATTAGGCATCAGCAGTGTTCCTTATGCCCTTTTTATAGACTTCAGGGGCATTTGGAGGATCTCTATATTCTTTAGGGCTGTGTAGCACCCACATTTCTGTGGACTGGTGGCCTGCCACTTAAAGTGGGAGTTTGAGTCATGGCAGAAGTGGGTCTATGGAACATGGTCTCTACCCATCCCTTGGTAGAAAGGGAAGCTCTTACCATGATATGTGCACATTGCTAGGAGCTCTTGCTCTATGGAGGTATATCAGGGTTTTGCCCCTTTTCAGGGCTAAGACCCAGATCCTAGAGGTATTTTCTCCTTCTGTCGTCTCCTGCATAGTGCCCAACCCACACATTCTAGAGTCACAGAAACATCTAATTCACATGGTAGACCTGCTTCGGAGATGTCCAGAGCTTTAATCTCTTTCACTAGTGTTTTTGCCTCTCAAAGGTGGCTTGCAGCTCTGATCACCTGTTGTTGTTTTTTTTTCTTTTAAAGGGTGGAGGCATCATGCCAAGTGAGGAATAAAAGTCCTACCAAACCCCCAGTCTACTACAAAGGCTCGCATTTCTTTTATGTACCAAGGGGTTGGATAGGCTTGTATTTTATCAATCCCAGTTTCTGGGCCAACATACATCTTACCTGACCAAACAATTCCCCCAAATTTTGTGGTGGTATCTGGGCCTTGAATTTCTGGTGAATTAATCCTTTCCCTTGCAGATGTTCCAGCAAAATCTTCAGGGTGTCCTGCAGCAGAGGGGAGTTCCACATGTTAACATTATATCATTAGTGTAACTGTTGTGGGGAAGGAGAACAGGATCAGGTCTCATGTTACAATCACTAGACATACTGGAGTACTGTGAGGTAGCCTTGGGGAAGGTCCATTATTGCCCCTCCCACATGAAGGCAAATTGATCTTGTGACTCGGTAGCAAAGGACATACTGAATAAAGCATTGGCTAAAACTAGTACAGGACAGGGCACTCCTAGGACCATGGCCAAAGTATTCAAGGTGGTGGCAGTGTTGGTCACAGCCTCGTAGACTGGTGGCATTATCTTTTTTTTTTTTTTCCAATTTATTTATTTTCAGAAAAACAGTATTCATTATTTTTTCACCACACCCAGTGCTCCATGCAAGCTGTGCCCTCTATAATACCCACCACCTGGTACCCCAACCTCCCACCCCCCCGCCACTTCAAACCCCTCAGATTGTTTTTCAGAGTCCATAGGGCATTATCTTTTTTTAAAAAATATTTTATTTATTATTTGACAGACAGAGATCACAAGTAGTCAGAGAGGCAGGCAGGGAGAGAGAGGAGGAAGCATGCTCTCTGCGAGCAGAGAGCCTGACGTGGGGCTCGATCCCAGGACCCTGGGATCACAACCCGAGCCAAAGGCAGAGACTTTAACGCACTGAGCCACCCAGGCGCCCCAACATTATCTTGTTCCTTTCTTGGGAGTGTTGGACATCTGCCATGAGCCACCTGGCAATACTGGGCTGTTGAAAGCACTATGAGCAAAGTATGTGATACTAGTTTGGTGCAGTTCTTGGATAATTCTCCTAGTTCCTTGTGCTCCCAGGCAATTTATACTATTTTTCTCATGGGTGTTGGACTTACTAGTTCCCAGTTGGCATTACCCCTCAGGACTGGTTTGATTACTGTAACCCAGAGGTGGAATTCACTGATGGAGGTTTGCAGAGTTTGACCTTGTAGGATATGCTCAGTATGTTCTCTGGTATTGAAGGAATACCAGTTGTCATGGTGGAGAACTCCTAATTTGGAGTGTCAAAGGGACTTTTTTGAGCATAATTATTTGCCCTCCCTAACCACTAATGGTACTGAGGGGGCCAGGAAACCTCTGAGGGTTATGGTGTCTGAGAGTACACTTGGCTCCAGTATCAACCAGAGCTGTCATCTTTTGTTTATTTCTGGGGACTCGTAAATATTGAGCCCAACCTGCAACCTCTGATTGCCTCTCATGGCTGTCACCTGGAGGCAGTCTTGGCTTGTATTTTGCCCTTTCTACACACAAGTGATGCCCCACTGGGAGGCTCCCAAAGGTGCCTCTTTCCTAAGCTCAGTAGTGGCAGATTTAATAAGCAAGGGAACTTACTTATGAAGCTTGTCTTGGGACAAGACTTGGGACTTGTCTGAGAGAAGTGCATCTCCACATCCACTTGCCAGAATCCTAAAAGTTTATACAGAGTCCTTAACTGGGTTCAGTCACATAAACTGTGCAGATGGTTTCAACCACCCACTGCTCTCTCAAGAGCTCCCTGAAGTTCCCTGTGGGGAAGACAGGTGGAATGCACATTTCAAGGACACTGGAGCAAGGAAGGAGCCTCTGACTGCCTCCATCCAGCTTGAGGGTCAACTAGCAGCCGTTTCTTCTTGGTGACCTTCTCCAACATTCCCATTTCCCCACCCAGGGTCCAGCGGGTCTTACAATGTTGTACCTTCAGATAGATACCTCCCCAAGTAAACAGGTTGGATTTCCAGTAAGTTCCACTGGTGTGGAAACACAGTAACTTCTCTTCTTTTTCTATCCAGGGATACCAGGCTCCTAAGGTCTGAATCTTAGCCCTGGAGTTAGCCTCTTCCTTGGGCAGCACATCTCAGCCCTAGGGATGGAGGCTGCTCCTTATTTCTGCTATTCCTGTATCATTTGGAGGTTTTTGTAGCCAACCCCTCATTACCCTTCTTAGTAGCCAACCTCTCATTATGCCAGTCCTCTGTTACAGTTAATGATTCTTTTTATTAAATCTTCCCTATTCAAGTTACTGTGCAGTTTGGCTCTTCCTGATGGGACCCAGATGCAGGCCAGCTTTCTCAGTTTCTCTGGTAAAGCCTTTCCATAACACACAAGTCCAATTGCTCTGATCTGAGTCGGCCCTGGGCCAGTGTTTACTTCTCAGTTTCCCATGAGAGAGAATCTGATTGGCCTAAGGAGATCAAGTCATCATCTCCTGGTCCAATAAGCTACAGCCAGGGAGCACATGACTGCCACAGATAACCCCGAGGGCAGGTTACCAATAGAACCCTCTTGTTAGACAGAGGGGGTGTGTGGAAACATGGGCTATGCTGATAACCTATTAATACCTGACCACTTAATGAATGTGGAAAAATGAAGAATGATGTGGGAGTAATATTGATACTGCAAAGGTTCTTACTGACTGTTTTCCTTCTGAGTGTATTTTTTTCCCCCACCAAAAAGCTTTATTAAGGTACAATGGACAAATAAAAATTATATATATTTAAGGTGTACAACTTGATGTTTTAATATATGTATACATTGTGAAATGATCACCACAATCAAGCAAATTAACATACCCATAACCTCACCTCACTACCATTTCCTCCTCCCTTTCCTCCTCTGTTGTTTTCTTCTTTGGTGTGTAGTAGCTGAAAAAATTTTTCTTTTCCCCTTCTAGGTTCTTTGGCTGGTCTAATTAAATTGACATAAGATGGATTACAGGAGAAAAACAAATAACAGTTTCACATGTATGGGGGTCTCCAGATTGTAAGACTCAAGGGCAAGTCAGGCTGCTGAGGCTCATATGCCATCCTGAGCTAAGGAATAGGGTGGGGCTGGAGCTTCAAAGGAAAGGATGGTAAGAGGAGCCAACTGTTGATAGTTTGATGTTGTGCTGCCATGTGGATAGGCCTTCCAGATAAAAAGGGTTCTCTGGTAAGAGCTCTCTTTCTGGGTCACACCTCCCAGTCTGAGTTCTTTTCGGTAGTTAAGCTAGAGGTAAAAGTTTTTCTTGAGGCTGCTTGGTCTTATTGCCTTTAGCTCAAAATAATCTATATGCCAACTGGTATATTTTGGAGTCTTGTATTCTGCAGCCCCCTCTCTCCTGCCAGATGAGGAGACTTAAGATTGACTCTCTTGGCAAATTTCAAATATACAATGCAGTATTGTTTACTGTATTACTGTGCCATACATTAGATCTCCAGAATTTATTCATCCTGCATAAATAAAACCTTGTGCCCTTTTGACCAATATCACCCCATTAACCCTCTATCCACCCCCTGGCAACTATCATTCTGTCTCCGCTTCTATGAGTTTGACTACTTTAGATTCTGCATATAAGTGAGGTCATGAGTATTTGTTTTTCTGTTTCTGGCTTATTACACTTAGAATATCTTCTACGTTCATCCATATTGTTGCAAATGGCAGGATTCCTTCCTTTTTATGGCTTAATAATATTCCATGCACAATCTCTTCATTTCACTTGTTGGTGGACATTTAGTTTGTTTCCACTCCTGGCTTCAGTGAACTTGGGAGTTCAGATACAGTGCCAAGCTGCTCTTCACACAGGCTATATGAATTTACTCCTCTACAAGAATATATGACAATACGTTATTTCCCTCTCAATAAACTTTTACATTCTTGCCTGATAGGTGAAATAGAGTATTCCATTGTAGTTTTAATTTACATTTAAAAAAAAACTTATGAGGGTAATTGAACATCTTCCCTATGTTTAAAAGGTATTTGCATTTTATTTTCTGTGAATTGTTAATGCCTTGTGCCATTTTCTATTGTGTTGTTAGTCTTTTTCTTACTGGTTTGGTTTTTAGATATTAAGGACATTAGCCATTTGTCATTCACATTGGAAATAATTCCTTCAGTTTGTTGTTTTTTGACTCTATGCTATTTTAGGCTGTGTAAAGTTTTAAATTTTTTCTTTTTTTTTTTTTAAAGATTTATTTAGTTATTTGAGAGAGAGAGAGAGAGCGAGCAGGGGCAGGGGAAGAGGAAGAGGGAGAAGGAGAGACTCTCAAACAGATTCCCCACTGAGCACAGAGTCTGATACTGATATCAAACTCCATCTCACCACCCTGAGACCATGACCTGAGCTGAAATGCAGAGTTGGACGCTTAACTGACTGAGCCACCCAGGTGCCCTTTCAATTTTTATATGTAGTCAAATTTATCAATTGTATCAACTAGGACTGTATTCAGCTACAGGAAATAAAGAGCCAATGGTTTGAACAGATGGGGGAATATTTGTTTCATGGAACATGCAGGGAAAACTGCATTGTCTAGAGCACATCTTCCTGCGTTATCTGATTCTAATATCTAAGTTTTAGATAACTGATAGCAAAGAAAAATAATTATAGCCTATAGGCATGCAAATGAATAATGTCCAGTAGAGAAACAACTCTCTCCCACTGTCCTGACCCTGTGGGAAAGCCAGTATGTACTTTTATTTCAGTATTCCTGATCTAAAAATGTGTTCTTTGGATTCCTCTTTGTTTCCTCTTTGATGCATTAAATAAAATATTTAACATGTGTTCACTTTTATACTGTATGAGAGCCATGACTTAACCTTATCTAAAAAATTGTCTTTTAGCAAGTATGAAGCCTGGAGATAGGCATTTCCGAAGCTCAGTGATACCATTAGGGTATCAGGCTTTCTCCATTTTTCTATTTCACTATTCTTAGTACACAGTCTTCATCACCATGGTGGTAACCACATGGTTGCTGGACAGTGCACCTCCAGTGCTCCCATCTCCATTCCAGAGTGAAAAGGGCAAAAAATAAAGACGTTGGCCTTGTACCAGGGAAGAAGGCTTTTCCAAAATTCACTCTTTCTGCTTATATTCATTGGTCAGATCTCCAAGGGAATCTAGAAAGAAGACTGTGACTTCTGGGTACATTGTTCATTTCCTTCCACTTTTAAAACAAGGCTTGTTAGTAAGGAAGAAAAGGAATGTGGCTATGAGGGAGATAACTAACATCTACCAGATCAGTCTTGTCTCAATTGTTTCATGATTTAGTGACTAATCTACATAGACTTTCCTTAATCTAATATCATAAATTGTTCTTTTTTTAAAATGTGTTTTTAAACTTTTATGACTTTATTTTTTAAAACAAATTAACCTTTGTTTCATTTGGGATTTGATATAAAGATCAGGGTGAGTGTTTTTCTCTACATGGCTATCTAGCTTCCCCAGCACTATTTATGGAATATTCCAATGTTTCCTCATTGAGTAGAAATGCCACTTAAAAAAAAAAAAAGCAGGGAGGAGTCAAGATGGCGGAGAAGTAGCAGGCTGAGACTACCTCAGCTAGCAGGAGATCAGCTAGAGAGCTTATCTAAAGATTGCAAACACCTGCAAATCCATCGGCAGATCGAGGAGAAGAAGAACAGCAATTCTAGAAACAGAAAAACAACCACTTTCTGAAAGGTAGGACTGGCGGAGAAGTGAATCCAAAGCGACGGGAAGATAGACCCCGGGGGGAGGGGCCGGCTCCCGGCAAACGGCGGAGCAACGGAGCACAAAATCAGGACTTTTAAAAGTCTGTTCCGCTGAGGGACATCGCTCCGGAGGCTAAACCGGGGCGAAGCCCACACAGGGTCGGCGTGACCTCAGGTCCTGCGGGGTCACAGAAGGATCGGGGGTGTCTGAGTGTCGCAGAGCTTGCGGATATTGGAACGGGAAAGCCGGCTGCAGAGACAGAGCCGACAGTAAGCTCGCAGCTTGGAGTTGCCTTGAACCGGTCGCAGGCTCGGTGAGCTCGGAGCGCGGCCGGAGGTTGGGCAGACGCGAGTTACTGGGAGCTGTTCGCTGAGGGCGCACAGGGGAGCGGGGCCCCGGGCTCCTCCGGGCCGGAGACCAGGAGGCCGCCATTTGTATTCCCGTCCTCCGGAACTCTACGGAAAGCGCTCAGGGAACAAAAGCTCCTGAAAGCAAAGCCGAGCAGATCACTCAGCCCGGCCCCTGCTAAGGGCGGTGTAATTCCGCCTGGGGCAAAGACACTTGAGAATCACTACACCAGGCCCCTCCCCCAGAAGATCAACAAGAAATCCAGCCAAGACCAAGTTCACCTACCAAAGAGTGCAGTTTCAATACCAAGGAGAGAGCAGCAGAATTCCAGAGGAGGAGAAAACAAACCACGGAACTCATGGCTTTCTGCCTGTGATTTTTCAGTCTTGCAGTTAATTTAATTTTTTTCTTTTTCATTTTTTTTCTCTTCTTCTGCTAAAATTTTTTATAACTTTTACCCTTTTCTCTTTTAACGTTTTTTAACTAGATTATCTAATATATATATTTTTCTTTTTTATACTTTTGTTTATTCATTTTCTTTTTTTTTAATTCTTTTTTTTTCTTTTTTTTCTTTCTTTCTTTTTGAACCTTTTTTTATCCCCAAATCAGAAGAGATCCTAATCTCTTCAATCTTTTTTTTCTTAATTCCTTTTTAAATTCTTGATTGAATTTTTAATTCAATCTCTTTTTTTTAAATTCTTTTTTTCTTTTTTTTCTTTCTTTTTGAACCTCTTTTTATCCCCAAATCAGTAGAGATCCCAATCAGAAGAGATTGGGAGATCCCAATCAGAAGAGATTGGGAGATCCCAATCAAAGGAGATCCCAATCAGAGGAGATCCCTCACCCAATCGTGAGGGGGGAGAAATCCCCCCTCACGATTTGGGATCTCTTCTGATTTGGTTAAAGCATATTTTCCTGGGATTGTTGCCACCCTTTTAGTATTTTACTTGCTCCTTCATATACTCTTAGCTGGACAAAATGACAAGGCGGAAAAATTCACAACAAAAAAAAAACAAGAGGCAGTACCGAAGGCTAGGGACCTAATCAATACAGACATTGGTAATATGTCAGATCTAGAGTTCAAAATGACAATTCTCAAGGTTATAGCCGGGCTTGAAAAAGGCATGGAAGATATTAGAGAAACCCTCTCCAGAGATATAAAAGCCCTTTCTGGAGAAATAAAAGAACTAAAATCTAACCAAGTTGAAATCAAAAAAGCTATTAATGAAGTTCAATAAAAAATGGAGGCTCTCACTGCTAGGATAAATGAGGCAGAAGAAAGAATTAGCGATATAGAAGACCAAATGACAGAGAATAAAGAAGCTGAGCAAAAGAGGGACAAACAGCTACTGGACCATGAGGGGAGAATTCGAGAGATAAGTGACACCATAAGACGAAACAACATTAGAATAATTGGGATTCCAGAAGAAGAAGAAAGAGAGAGGGGAGCAGAAGGTATACTGGAGAGAATTATTGGGGAGAATTTCCCCAATATGGCAAAGGGAACGAGTATCAAAAATCTGGAGGTTCAGAGAACGCCCCTCAAAATCAATAAGAATAGGCCCACACCCCGTCACCTAATAGTAAAATTTACAAGCCTTAGTGACAAAGAGAAAATCCTGGAAGCAGCCCGGGAAAAGAAGTCTGTAACATACAATGGTAAAAGTATTAGATTGGCAGCTGACTTATCCACACAGACCTGGCAGGCTAGAAAGAGCTGGCATGACATTTTCAGAGCACTAAACGAGAAAAACATGCAGCCAAGAATACTATATCCAGCTAGGCTATCATTGAAAATAGAAGGAGAGATTAAAAGCTTCCAGGACAAACAAAAACTGAAAGAATTTGCAAACACCAAACCAGCTCTACAGGAAATACTGAAAGGGGTCCTCTAAGCAAAGAGAGAGCCTACAAGTGGTAGATCAGAAAGGAACAGAGACAATATACAGTAACAGTCACCTTACAGGCAATACAATGGCACTAAAATCATATCTCTCAATAGTTACCCTGAATGTTAATGGGCTAAATGCCCCAAAAAAAGACACGGGGTATCAGAATGGATAAAAAAACAAAACCCATCTATATGTTGCCTCCAAGAAACTCATTTTAAACCCGAAGACACCTCCAGACTTAAAGTGAGGGGGTGGAAAAGAATTTACCATGCTAATGGACATCAGAAAAAAGCAGGAGTGGCAATCCTTATATCAGATCAATTAGATTTTAAGCCAAAGACTATAATAAGAGATGAGGAAGGACACTATATCATACTCAAAGGGTCTGTCCAACAAGAAGATCTAACAATTTTAAATATCTATGCCCCCAACGTGGGCGCAGCCAACTATATAAACCAATTAATAACAAAATCAAAGAAACACATCAACAATAATACAGTAATAGTAGGGGACTTTAACACTCCCCTCACTGAAATGGACAGATCATCCAAGCAAAAGATCAACAGGGAAATAAAGGCCTTAAATGATACACTGGATGAGATGGACATCACAGATATATTCAGAACATTTCATCCCAAAGCAACAGAATACACATTCTTCTCTAGTGCACATGGAACATTTTCCAGAATAGATCACATCCTCGGTCCTAAATCAGGACTCAACCGGTATCAAAAGATTGGGATCATTCCCTGCATATTTTCAGACCACAATGCTCTGAAGCTAGAACTCAACCACAAGAGGAAGTTTGGAAAGAACACAAATACATGGAGACTAAACAGCATCCTTCTAAAGAATGAATGGGTCAAACGGGAAATTAAAGAAGAATTGAAAAAAATCATGGAAACAAATGATAATGAAAATACAACAGTTCAAAATCTGTGGGACACAACAAAGGCAGTCCTGAGAGGAAAATATATAGCGGTACAAGCTTTTCTCAAGAAACAAGAAAGGTCTCAGTTACACAACCTAACCCTACGCCTAAAGGAGCTGGAGAAAGAACAAGAAAGAAACCCTAAGCCCAGCAGGAGAAGAGAAATCATAAAGATCAGAGCAGAAATCAATGAAATAGAAACCAAAAAAACAATAGAACAAATCAACCAAACTAGGAGCTGGTTCTTTGAAAGAATTAATAAAATTGATAAACCCTTGGCCAGACTTATCAAAAAGGAAAGAGAAAGGACCCAAATAAATAAAATCATGAATGAAAGAGGAGAGATCACAACTAACACCAAAGAAATACAAAGTATTATAAGAACATACTATGAGCACCTCTACGCCAACAAATTTGACAATCTGGAAGAAATGGATGCATTCCTAGAAACATATAAACTACCAAAATTGAACCAGGAAGAAATAGAAAGCCTGAACAGACCCATAACCAGTAAGGAGATTGAAACAGTCATTAAAAATCTCCAAACAAACAAAAGCCAGGGCCAGATGGCTTCCCGGGGGAATTCTACCAAACATTTAAAGAGGAACTAATTCCTATTCTCCTGAAACTGTCCCAAAAAATAGAAATGGAAGGAAAACTCCCAAACTCATTTTATGAGGCCAGCATCACCTTGATCCCCAAACCAGACAAGGATCCCATCAAAAAAGAGAGCTATAGACCAATATCCTTGATGAACACAGATGCAAAAATTCTCACCAAAATACTAGCCAATAGGATTCAACAGTACATTAAAAGGATTATTCACCACGACCAAGTGGGATTTATCCCAGGGCTGCAAGGTTGGTTCAACATCCGCAAATCAGTCAATGTGATACAACACATCAATAAAAGAAAGAACAAGAACCATATGATACTCTCAATAGATGCTGAAAAAGCATTTGACAAAGTACAGCATCCCTTCCTGATCAAAACCCTTCAAAGTGTAGGGATAGAGGGCACATACCTCAATATCATCAAAGCCATCTATGAAAAACCCACTGCAAATATCATTCTCAATGGAGAAAAACTGAAAGCTTTTCCACTAAGGTCAGGAACACGGCAGGGATGTCCATTATCACCACTGCTATTCAACATAGTACTAGAAGTCCTAGCCTCAGCAATCAGACAACAAAAGGAAATTAAAGGCATCCAAATCGGCAAAGAAGAAGTCAAATTATCACTCTTCGCAGATGATATGATACTCTATGTGGAAAACCCAAAAGACTCCACTCCAAAACTGCTAGAACTTATACAGGAATTCAGTAAAGTGTCAGGATATAAGATCAATGCACAGAAATCAGTTGCACTTCTCTACACCAACAACAAGACAGAAGAAAGAGAAATTAAGGAGTCAATCCCATTTACAATTGCACCCCAAACGATAAGATACCTAGGAATAAACCTAACCAAAGAGGCACAGAATCTATACTCAGAAAACTATAAAGTACTCATGAAAGAAATTGAGGAAGACACAAAGAAATGGAAAAATGTTCGATGCTCCTGGATTGGAAGAATAAATATTGTGAAAATGTCTATGCTACCTAAAGCAATCTACACATTTAATGCAATTCCTATCAAAGTACCATCCATCTTTTTCAAAGAAATGGAACAAATAATTTTAAAATTTATATGGAACCAGAAAAGACCTCGAATAGCCAACGGGATATTGAAAAACAAAGCCAAAGTTGGTGGCATCACAATTCCGGACTTCAAGCTTTATTACAAAGCTGTCATCATCAAGACAGCATGGTACTGGCACAAAAACAGACACATAGACCAATGGAACAGAATAGAGAGCCCAGAAATAGACCCTCAACTCTATGGTCAACTAATCTTCGACAAAGCAGGAAAGAATGTCCAATGGAAAAAAGACAGCCTCTTCAATAAATGGTGTTGGGAAAATTGGACAGCCACGTGCAGAAAAATGAAATTGGACCATTTCCTTACACCACACACAAAAATAGATTCAAAATGGATTAAGGACCTCAATGTGAGAAAGGAATCCATCAAAATCCTTGAGGAGAACACAGGCAGCAACCTCTTCGACCTCAGCCGCAGCAACATCTTCCTAGGAACATCGCCAAAGGCAAGGGAAGCAAGGGCAAAAATGAACTTTTGGGATTTCATCAAGATCAAAAGCTTTTGCACAGCAAAGGAAACAGTTAACAAAATCAAAAGACAACTGACAGAATGGGAGAAGATATTTGCAAACGACATATCAGATAAAGGACTAGTGTCCAAAATCTATAAAGAACTTAACAAACTCAACACCCAAAGAACAAATAATCCAATCAAGAAATGGGCAGAGGACATGAACAGACGTTTCTGCAAAGAAGACATCCGGATGGCCAACAGACACATGAAAAAGTGCTCCATATCACTCGGCATCAGGGAAATACAAATCAAAACCACAATGAGATATCACCTCACACCAGTCAGAATGGCTAAAATCAACAAGTCAGGAAATGACAGATGCTGGCGAGGATGCGGAGAAAGGGGAACCCTCCTACACTGTTGGTGGGAATGCAAGCTGGTGCAACCACTCTGGAAAACAGCATGGAGATTCCTCAAAATGTTGAAAATAGAACTGCCCTATGACCCAGCAATTGCACTACTGGGAATTTACCCTAAAGATACAAACGTAGTGATCCAAAGGGGCACGTGCACCCGAATGTTTATAGCAGCAATGTCCACAATAGCCAAACTATGGAAAGAACCTAGATGTCCATCAACAGATGAATGGATCAAGAAGATGTGGTATATATACACAATGGAATACTATGCAGCCATCAAAAGAAACGAAATCTTGCCATTTGCGACAACATGGATGGAACTAGAGCGTATCATGCTTAGCGAAATAAGTCAAGCGGAGAAAGACAACTATCATATGATCTCCCTGATATGAGGGAGTGGTGATGCAACATGGGGGCTTAAGTGGGTAGGAGAAGAATCCATGAAACAAGATGGGATAGGGAGGGAGACAAACCATAAGTGACTCTTAATCTCACGAAAGAAACTGTGGGTTGCTGGGGGGAGGGGGGTTGGGAGAAGGGGGGTCGGGTTATGGACATTGGGGAGGGTATGTGCTTTTGGGTAAATTGGAAGGGGAGATGAACCATGAGAGACTATGGACTCTGAAAAACAGTCTGAGGGGTTTGAAGTGGCGGGGGGGTGGGAGGTTGGGGTACCAGGTGGTGGGTATTATAGAGGGCACAGCTTGCATGGAGCACTGGGTGTGGTGAAAAAATAATGAATACTGTTTTTCTGAAAATAAATAAATTGGAAAAAAAAAAGCAAAGTCACCTTTGTCACTTACTAAATTTCCATAGTTAGGTCCAACTTTGTATTCTCTTGCATTATTCTTTGCTAGCCCTAATATTTAACTTACTATAACTAGATACTATTTCCCTGGTAGGTCTGGACTTTCCATTTCTCTGATTTTCCAGATTTTTTCCTGGTTAATTATTTAAATTAAAATAAATAAATCATAGTTAAAGAATTTAGATACCACAAGTAGGGTTTTTTTTTTTTTTACGATTTTATTTATTTATTTGACAGACAGAGATTACAAGTAGGCAGACAGGCAGGCAGAGAGAGAGGGGGGGGAGAAAGCAGGCTTCTTGCAGAGCAGAGAGTCTGATGCAGGACTCAATCCCAGGACACTGAGATCATGACCTGAGCCCAAGGCAGAGGCTTAACCCATTGAGCCACCCAGGCGACCCCACAAGTAGTTTTTAAATGAAAAAATAGTCACCTGATTTTATCCTTCCCCACTTGCAGTCTTGTTAACCAGAGAAAGTCATTTTTAACACTACAAACTTTGCCTATCCCACATTGTATCTGCCGTATTGTTTGATATATGCTTACGCTGCTATTTACTGACTGATTAATTTTAGTTGTATTTATCATCCTTTTGGAACAGATGTGGAATTAGTTCTTTTTTTTTTTAAAGATTTTATTTATTTAACAGAAAGAGGGAGATCACAAGTAGGCAGAGAGGGGGGCGGGAAGCAGGCTCCCTGCTGAGCAGAGAGCCCGATTCGGGGCTCTATCCCAGGACCCTGGGATCATGACCTGAGCTGAAGGCAGAGGCTTAACCCACTGAGCCACCCAGGTGCCCTGGAATTAGTTCTTTCAACCCTCCTCCCCTTTTTCATCTTCCCAAAATAAAGCAGTATTTTTAGTTATGTGAGCAAATTGTATGAGTCATTATAATGATGGAAGTTTTGTTCACTATAAAGTTAATGCTTTTTAAAAAGATTTATTTATTCATTTTATCTTTATTTTATTATATTTTATTTTATTTTGGAAACAACAAGCTTTTATAGGAAGCTGATAAAGGACCAGAGAGAATTAGGAAAAATAAAAAGAACATATACAACTGGATCTTCAAGAATCTTCATGGAACATTATGACCCATCAAATTGAGGTGTCCACATTTTCTAACAAAAATGAACTGATCTGAGTAAGGGCAGCATGAAAATATTCTAATGCAGTGCTGCTTAACAGAACTTTCTGTGATGATGGAAATGTTCCATTATCTCTGTTGTTGAATACAGAAGCTACTAGCCACGTGGATACTCATAATGTGGCTAATGCAACTGAGGAACTGAATTTTTAATATAGTTTAAACAGCACCGTGGCTAGTGATTACTGATTGAACAGCACAGTTCTAATGCCTCATGGGTCGAAATCAGTGGTTTCTTCAGGGGATTTCTCTCATCACTGCTGACATGTGTAGAGGGTTGGGGGTGGAAAGAGAGGAAAGCTCTTAACAGCTCTATTTAACACTTAAGTTCTGAAACTCTTTTTCAGAGGCAAGAGATGAGGAGAGCACTTTGGGAGAGACCTGAGAATGCCCTTGAACTCCTGGCTAATGCCAACGGAAGTAGAAGGCCTAGGATTTGGCTCACTCTGATGGGAAGAGAGCTATGGTACAACTCATAGAATCTGAGGCTTAGGTCATCTGTGCATGGAAATCATTGCTGAGGGACTTGAAGGGCGGTAGGGGTGCTCATTTCCAGACAGGGTTTCCAGGGCTAGAAGAGGATTTAGAGGTGGAGGGAGGACCTGGGGGTCCTTTCTGGCCACGTGCAGGCGGTACTGGCCTTTTGGGGATTAAGGTCTTGTTCTTGCTCTTGAACACTTTGCTGGGATCCAGCTTGTTCACGAAGGAGTTGGTCTCTTCTGCAAGTAGGTCTGTGTTGTAGGTGATGGGTTTATACATGCCGAACCACTACTTGGCCTGTGGGCTAATGCCATAGCTGGTGAAGGTGTATTGCCACTGCGGTAGGCCCAGGTGCGTGATGAGCAGGCAATAGTAAGCAGTGAAGTTGTCTGTGAGAAAATGCCAGTATAATGTTCTGTCCAGGAACCAGATCTCAGTGTCTTGTGCTAACATTGGTTTCCCTCTTTTGTAGACAAGGCAAACCTTCCCATTCCCACTGCAAGGATCCAGCTCAAATACCACGTTGTGAGAATCAAAGTGAGGCTTCTCTGGCTGGTTCTCACTGGCTTCAAGTGCATCATCCTCCAGGTCTGCCAGAGTTGGTGCATTAGGGAGTGAATACACAGAAGACATGGTTGAGTTGAGTCAGTTATTTACTTATTTATTTAATTTTTAAAAAGTTTTTTTTCAGTGTAACAAAATTCATTGTTTATGCACCACACCCAGTGCTCCATGGAATACGTGCCCTCTGTAATACCTACCACCTGGCTCTCCCAACCTCCCACCCCCCTGCCCCTTCAAAACCCTCAGGTTGTTTTTCAGAGTCCATAGTCTCTCATGGTTCATCTCCCCTTCCAATTTCCCTCAACTCCCTTCTCCTCTCCATCTCTCCTTGTTAGCTGAGTCAGTTTAGAGATGCTGTTAATTGCCATGCTGCCCAACGGAATGGTGTGCTCATCCAGCTTCACACTCCATGTCATGTGGAAGCCATTGGTCATCAGATAAAAATTCTTCACATCCTCAGGTAGCACACAGTTATTTTTTTGTTCCCATGAAGAAATCATGTGACATTCAGCAGGTGGTTTCTCTATGATAGTCACCTCTGTCACACCTGGGGAAGATTCTAATATGCGGGTGATTCCCAGGGTCAGCTTCTCCAGGTGTGGCTTGCTGCAGCCTGGGGGAGGCGTCTCCTCCATGGCTCGCGTCCCCGCCCCGCACACGGCGGGGTGCAGTGGCGAAGACTGGGCTGGAGAGCTGGGTGGGTGGGAGGTCTGGAGGCTGCCCCAGAAGCTCGGCCATCAAGTTCACGGCATGCTGAACTTGTAGTGAATTGTAGTGCTTGGTGCCAGAGAGCACTGCAGGGCGGAGATGGGAGGCCCCGGGTTGCTCTGGGAGTACTAGTTCCTGGGCACACTTCTTCCAGCCACCCCGAGGTCGCTCCACCTATTTATTCATTTTAGAAGGGGGAGGGGCTCAGGAGGAGGGAAAGAGAAATTCCAGCCGACTCTGACATGGGGATCAATCCTATGGCTCCAGCCAAAGCTAAGAGTTGGGTGACCCACTGGCTTCACCACCCAGGTACCCCTTGCTCACTATAAAGTTAAATAGAATTATACTTTCTTTCTTGTACAGCTTATGTTCCCCCCAGAGAGAATAGTTACCTCAACTTTACTTTGCCTACTTTCTCATATGCATAGTCTCATTTTGTTCCTCAAGTCCGGTTGAGTCTACTTTTTTCCAGGCACGGAGTCCTTTGTCTTCTGCTCCATCTGGCCGGATTGCTTTCTAAGCCGACTGCACAGTCAGTATCCTGGGACTGTTTTGCTGCTCTCCTAGGTTAAATCTGTGAGTTTCTGAATTCCATGAACTCTTTGTTTTGGATTTTCTCCCTGATTCTGCTGAGCCCTGTCCCTAGTACCTTCTTAAGAAAAAAATGGGAGACAAACTTTTTGAGTCCTAGATTCCTGGCTTGGCTGGAAATTCTGGACTGAAAATATTTATTTTCAGAGATTTTTAAGGCATTGCACCAGTCTTTTAGCAACCAGAATAACCTTTTATAGTTGATTATATTTCTTTTCTGGAAGCATTTATGATCTGCATATACAGTTCATCTGAGATTTAAAAAAAAAATTTATTTATTTATTTGACAGAGAGAGATCACAAGTAGGCAGAGAGAGAGGGCAAAGCAGGCTCCCTGCTGAGCAGAGAACCCGATGTGGGGCTCGATCCCAGGACCCCGAGATCATGACCTGACCTGAAGGCAGAGGCTTAACTCATTGACCCACCCAGGTGCTCCAGTGATCTAAAATTTTTTGACAACATGTCTTGGGGTAAGTTTTTTAATAGATGGGTTTCATTGTTTTGGACTCTTAGTGAATTTTACAACATTGACATCTACGACCATAAGATTAGGGAATTTTTTAAAGTTATTTCTTTTGATTTTATTAAAAGTTTATAATTCCATATAACTTAATTTTTTTAAAGATTTATTTATGAGAGAGAGAGGGTGATCAAACATGGGGCAGGGGCAGAGGGAGGAGGAGAGAGAAATTTTAGCAGACTCCTCACTTGAGCTTGTAGTCTGACATGGAGTTTGATCTCAAGATCCTGTGAAATCATGACCTGAGCTGAAACCAAGAGTCATTTGCTCAACTGACTGAACCACCAAGGGACCCCAATTTCATAGGACTTTAAAATCAACTTTTCTAGGAAGAGGAGTTAAGATGGTGGAGTACGGGGACTCTAAGCTTGCCTTGTCCTTCAAACACAGCTAGATAAATAGCAAATCATTCTGAGCACTCAAGGAGTACATCTGAAGACTGAGAGAACAAAAATGCAAGTCTAGAAGTAGTAAAGGGACAACCTCATGAAATTAGGAAATGCAGAAAGTTGATTTGGGGGGATAAGAACTGTGGGTGCTGTGGAGGGGAGGGAACCCTTCTTACAGAGACTACTACAAGGTATTATAAGCAGAAGAGTGCAAAATCTGAAGTTTTAGAAGTCTGCCGCACCAGGATCATGACTGGCTTAGCAGTGCTTCTGTGGGGAAAGAGGGAGGAAACCCTGGAATGGACAGTGTGGTCTGAGAATCCCCTGCCTTGCATGGGGAAAAACAGTTCCCCTACTTGGAGTGCATTCGGGAGTGGTGGCAAGGCCTCTCTGGGGACAAAAGGATGGGTGGCACTAATGTATTGTGCCTTTCCCAGGCATAGGAGCAGGGATGACAGCAGAGGGCAGCAAGCCTGGGTATTGGCTTTCTGCTCCACTTTGCCATAAACTCTGCACCACTGCATGGTCATGCAAATGATTTCCTGGGATGGGCTGGAAAATGGCAAAATCCTGGTGAGACCCTCTCCCAGAGGATCACTGTGGGGCCACAAGGTGTGCAAGTCCCTAAATTTAGAGTCTAGAAACCCAGCCTTGCACCTGAGATAAAACACAGGAGTACTGTGCTGCCTGGCAGGCAGACAGCTTGGGCACAGACAGGGCAAAGGCAGGAATCTGATGGAAGCTGGGGACACAAGAAGGGTGATTGTTTGCTCTGCTGTGAGGGCTTCCCAAAGGGTGGTGGGCACAAGCTCTCTGCTCTGGAGACCAGAGAGCAGGCAGAGGCCATTTTGTCTATTGCTTATCAGCACTATGGACCTCTGTGAGCTAAATAGTGTCACCAAGTGGAGACTGCAGCCACTTACACCAAACCTTGCCCTGTTGTACCTGCAGGCAAGTCCACCTGAGAATCATCAGCACAACAGGCCCTTCCCTCAGAAGACTAGCACAAACCCCTCATATGCTCCAAGTCTACTAAACATAGAGTTCTGCAAAGCTTAAGCTCTAGGGAAAATGAGATCTAGCTTCCTTTATATTTTTTATTTTATTTTTATGTTTTTTTTTTTAAGATTTTATTTATTTATTTGACAGAGATCACAAGTAGGCAGAGAAGCAGGCAGAGAGAGGAAGGGAAGCAGAAAGCAGAAAGCCCAATGCGGGGTTCAATCCCAGGACCCTGAGACCATGACCTGAGCTGAAGGCAGAGGCTTAACCCACTGAGCCACCCAGGCGCCCCGTTATTTTCGTTTTTTAATTTAAAAAATTTACTTGTATATATTTTTTGGATCCAGCTTCTTTTAATAGGCAGACCAAAACACACCTAGGATATAGTTCTTTGTTTCTGGATAAAATGACGAGATGGAGGAATTCACCAAAAGAAAGGACAGGAAGTAGAAGTAACAGCCAGGGATTTAATCATTACAGATATAAGTAAGATGTCTGAACTAGAATTTAAAAAACAATTATAAGGATACTAACTGGGATTGACAAAAGCATAGCAGACACTAGAGAATCCCTTACTGCAGAGATAAAAGACCTAAAGTCTAGTCAGGCTGAAATTAAAAATGCTACAACCAAGATGCAAGACCAGTGATACAGAAGATAAAAGTATGGAAAATAATGAAGCTGAAAAGAAGAGAGAAAGAAAGGTATTAGATCACAAAGGTAGACTTGGGGAACTCAGCAACTGCTTTAAACTTAACATTTGTATCATAGGAGTCCCAGAAGATGAAGAGAGAGGAAAAGGGGCCGAAGGTTTATTTGAGCAAATTATAGCTGAAAAATTTCATCATCTGGGGAAAGACATAGACATCAAAATCCAAGAAGCACAGAGAACTCCCATTAAATCCAGCAAAAGCTGGTCATCCCCAAGACATATCACAGTCAGATTCACAAAATACACAGACAAGGAAAGAATCCTGAAAGGAGCAGGGGACAAAAAGTCCTTAATCTACAAGTGAGGACAGATTAGGTTCGCAGCAGATCTATCCACAAAAACTTGACAGGTCGGTTGAGAGTGGCAGGATATAGTCAACATGCTTAAAGGGAAAAATATGTAGCCAAGAATATTTTATAATAAGGCTGTCATTCAGAATAGAGATAAGGCGTTTCCAAGTTAAACGAAAACTAAAGGAGTTCATGACCACCAAACCAGTTTTGCAAGAAACATTAAAGGGGATGGTTTGAGTGGGGAACAAGGGACCAAAAGCAACAAAGACTAGAAAGGAACAGAGAACCTCACCAGAAACACCAACTTTACAGGTAACATAATGGCACTAAATTCATATCTTTCAGTAATCACTCTGAATGCTCTAATCAAAGGACATAAGACATCAGAATGGATTAAAAAAAAAACAAAAAGACCCATTTATATGTTGCCTACAGGAGAGTCATTTAGACCTAAAGACACCTGCAGATTGAAAGTGAGGGGATGGAAAACCATTTAAAGAGTTAATACCTGTTTTTCTTAAATTGTTCTAAAAAATAGGTTTCCAAACTCATTCTACAAGGCCAGCATGATTCCAAAACCAAAGACCTGATTAAAAAGGAGAATTACAGGCCAGTATCCCTGGTGAACATGGGTACAAAATTCTGAACAAGATACAAGCAAATCAAATCCTACAGTACATTAAGAGAATCATTTACCACAGTCAAGTGGGATTTATTCCTGGGCTTCAGGGGTGTTTAATATTCACAAATCAATTGATGTGATGCACCACACTAATAAAAGAAATGATAAGAACCATTTGAACCTTTCAATAGATGCAGAGAAAGCTTTTGATAAAATATAGCATCCATTCTTTTTTTTTAAAAGATTTTATTTATTCAGATTTTTTAGATTTTATTTATTTAGGGGCACCTGGGTGGCTCAGAGGGTTGAGCCTCTGCCTTCAGCTCAGGTCATGATCTCAGGGTCCTGGGATTGAGGTCTCTCTGCCCAGTGGGGAGCCTGCTTCCCCCTCTCTGCCTGCCTCTCTACCCACTTGTGATCTCTCTCTCTCTCTGTCAACTAAATAAATAAAATCTTAACCAAGTGGTGGGTATTAGGGCATGGATTGCATGGAGCACTGGGTGTGATGCAAAAACAATGAATACTGTTATGCTGAAAAGAAATTAAAAAAAAGATTTTATTTATTTAATTGAGAGAGAAAGTACACAGAGGAATGGGGGGAGGGGCAGAGGGAGAAGGAGAAGCAGACTCCAATATGGAGTCAGAGCTCAATCCCAGGACTCTGAGATCATGACCTGAGCTGAAGGTAGGTGCTTAACCAGTTGAGCCACCCAGGTGTCCCTATAGCATCCATTCTTGAAAAAGACCCTCTAACAGAGTTAGGGATACATGGAACATACCTCAACATCATAAAGGCCATATATGAAAGAACTACAACTAAGATCATTCCCAGTGGGGAAATACTGAGAGCTTTTCTTCTGAGGTTAGGAACAAGACAATGTCACCATTACTACTTAATGTAATACTGGAAGTCAGCCTCACCAATCAGACAAGAAGAAGAAATAAAAGGCATTGAAATTGACAAGGAAGAAGTCAAATTTTCACTTTTCACAGATGATGTGTTATTCTATGTAGAAAATCTGAAAGTCTCAACAAAAAGATTGCTAGAACTGATTCATGAATTCAGCAAAGTCACAGGATATAAAATCAACGTACAGAACTGTGTTGCATTTCTATACACCAATAATGAAGCATCAGAGAGAGAAATCAGGAATTGATCCATTTATAATGGCACCAAAACCCATAAGATACTTAATAATAAGCCTAACTAAAGAGGTAAAAGATCTGTACCCTGAAAACTATAGAACAATTATGAAAGAAATTGAGGGGGTGGGTGGATGGGATAACTGGGTGATGAACATTAAGGAGGGCATGTGATGTAATGAGCATGGGGTATTACATGAACTGATGATGAATCACTGACCTCTACCTCTGAAACTAATAATATACATTAATTAGTTGAATTTAAATTTAAAAAAGGAAAAAGCATAAATAAAATTAAAAAAAGGAATTGAAGAGGGCACAAAGAAATGGAAAAACATTCTGTGCTCATGGATTAGAAGAACAAACATAGTTAAAATGTTTATACTTCCAAAGCAATCTACACATTCAATGCAATCCCTATCAAAATAACACCAGCATTGTATACAGAGCTAGAACAAACAATCCTAAAATCTGTATGGAACCATAAAAGACTCCAAATAGCTAAAGTAATGTTGAAAAAGAGAAGCAAAGTGTGAGGCATCACAATTCTAGACCTTAAGCTGTATTACAAAGCTGTAATCATGAGGACAGTATGGTACTGGCACAAAAACCGACACATAGATCAATAGAACAGAATAGAAAACACAGAAATGGGGGCGCCTGGGTGGCTCAGTGGGTTGGGCCGCTGCCTTCAGCTCAGGTCATGATCTCAGGGTCCTGGGATTGAGTCCCGCATCGGGCTCTCTGTTCAGCAGTGAGCCTGCTTCCCTTCCTTTCTCTCTGCCTGCCTATCTGCCTACTTGTGATCTCTCTCTGTCAAATAAATAAATAAAATCTTAAAAAAAACACACACACAGAAATGGACTCTCAACCCTGTGGTCAACTAATCTTCAACACAGCAGGAAAGAATATCCAATGGAAAAAAGACAGTCTATTCAACAAATGGTGTTTGGAAAACTGCACAGTGACATGCAGAAGAATGAAACTGGATCACTTTCTTACACCATATAGAAAAATAAATTCAAAATGCATGAAAAACCTAAATGTGGGACAGAAAACCATCAAAATCCTAGAGGAGAGAATACAGGCAGCAACATTTTTTTGTTTTGTTTTGTTTTTTCCAATTTATTTATTTTCAGAAAAACAGTATTCATATTTTTTCACCACACCCAGTGCTCCATGCAAGCTGTGCCCTCTATAATACCCACCACCTGGTACCCCAACCTCCCACCCCCTGCCACTTCAAACCCCTCAGATTGTTTTTCAGAGTCCATAGTCTCTCATGGTTCATCTCCCCTTCCAATTTACCCAAAAGCACATACCCTCCCCAATGTCCATAACCCTACCCCCCTTCTCCTAACCCCCCTCCCCCCAGCAACCCACAGTTTGTTTCGTGAGATTAAGAGTCACTTATGGTTTGTCTCCCTCCCTATCCCATCTTGTTTCATGGATTCTTCTCCTACCCACTTAAGCCCCCATGTTGCATCACCACTTCCTCGTATCAGGGAGATCATATGATAGTTGTCTTTCTCCACTTGACTTATTTCGCTAAGCATGATACGCTCTAGTTCCATCCATGTTGTCGCAAATGGCAAGATTTCGTTTCTTTTGATGGCTGCATAGTATTCCATTGTGTATATATACCACATCTTCTTGATCCATTCATCTGTTGATGGACATCTAGGTTCTTTCCATAGTTTGGCTATTGTGGATATTACAGGCAGCAACATTTTTGACCTCAGCTGGAGCAACCTCTTACTAGACACATGGTTAGAGGTGAGGGAAGCAAGAGCAAAAGTGAAGTATTGGGACTTTATTTAGGATAAAAAGCTTTTTCACAACAAAGGTAACAATCATCAAATCTAATGGTAACCTATAGAATGGGAGAAGATATTTACAAATGACATATTTGATAAAGGGTTACTATCCCAAATCAAGAACTTATTAAACTGAATGCCCAAAAAACAAATAATCCAGTTAAGGAATGGGCAGAAGACATGAATAGGCATTTTTCCAAAAGAAGACATCCAGACAGCTAACAGACACATGAAAAGATGCTCTACACCACACATCATCAGGGGAAATACAAATAAAAACCAAAATGAGATACCCCCTTACACTGGTCAGAATGGTTAGAATTAATAACACAAGAAACAACAGATATTGAGGAGGATGCGAAGAAAAGGGAATCATCTTGCTCTGTTGGTAGGAATGCAAACTGGTGCAGCCACTCTGAAAAACAGTATGGAGTATCCTCAAAAAGTTAAAAATAGGAACTACTCTACAATCCAGTAACTGCACTACTGGGTATTTACCCGAAGGATGAAAAATACAGTTTAAAAAGGGTACATGCACCACAATGTTTAAAGTAGCATTATCAACAATAGCCAAACCATGGAGAGAGCACAGATGTCCATCAACTGATGAATGGATAAAGAAGATGTCATTCATATATATATATATATATATATATATATATATATACACACACACACACACACACACACACAATAGAATATTACTCAGCCATAAAAAGAATGAAATCTTGCCATTTGCAATGATGTGGATGGAGCTGGGATGTCTTATGCTAAGCAAAATAAGTCAGTCAGAAAAAGACAAATACCATATGATTTTCACTCCTATGGGGGAATTTAAGAAACAAAAAAAGATGAACATATGGGAGAGGGATAAAAGAAAAGAGGGAAACAAGCCGTAAGAGACTCTTAAAATAGAGAAGACACAGGGTTGATGGAGGGATGTGGGTGGTGGATGGGCTAGATGGGTGATGGTTTAGGAGGGCACTTGTTATGATGGGCACTGGGTGTTGTATGTAAGCACCGAATCACTGAATTTTATTCCTTTTTTAAGATTTTAAAATTTGTTTTAGAAAGAGAGAGCCCGTGAGTGGGAAGAGGGGCAGAGGGAGAGGAAGAGAATCCTCAAGCAGACTCTCCACTGAGTGCAGAGTGGAATGCTGGGGTGGATCCCAGGACCCTGAGATCGGACCTGAGCTGAAACCAAGAAATGGATGCTTGACTGAGTGAGCCATTCAGGTGCCCCTGAATTCTACTCCTGAAATCAATATTGCACTGTATGTTAACTAACTAGAATTTAAATAAAAATTTGAAAAGAGAAAAAAATCAACTTTCTAATACTCAAGTACCTCTCAAATACATTTGGAAGTTTTATTAGGATTACATTAATGTTATAATTTAAATTAGAGAGATTTGACATCTTTATTATATTGAGCCTTCTTATCTACAAACAGGGATTTAAGTTTTCTTTTATGTACTCCAGTGGCCTATAGAAGAAAGTGAACGTTTCTTGTTAATTTATTCCTAGTTAGTATTCCTTTTTGGTGCTATATGGGATATTTTTATTTCTATTATATTTTCTACCTGATTCTTTGTATATGGAAATACTAATTTTTTTCTTTAATGCCCCCCCGAAACACTAATTTTTGTGTACTGATTTTGTACCCAAATTATGCCTTTCTCTTATTGTTATTAATAGTTTTCATTTGAGTTTATATCTCCAAGTACACAATCATATAATCTCTATATACAAATTTTTGCTTTCCCTCTTCCATTGAATGGGATCTTCTTTTCTTCCACAGAGCATAAGTCTTTGATATTAGCATAGAGAAAAAGCTATAGTCTTCTTTCCTTTTATGTGTTCCCTTCTTTATATTGCCCACACATAACACTTTTTACACATAAATATATCTTTCCTCGGGATGCCTGGGTGGCTCAGTTGGTTGAGCTGCTGCTTCAGCTTGGGTCGTGATCCCAGGGTCCTGGGATGAGTCCCACATTGGGCTCCTTGCTCATCTGGGAGCCTGCTTCTCTCTCTCCCTCTGCCTGCTGCTCCCCCTGCTTGTGCTGTCTCTCTCTGTCAAATAAATAAATAAACTAAAATAAAAAAGTACTTCAGTGACATCATTGGCTCAACCTCTGCAATAAAAGATAATTTATTTTAAAAAATACCTATTTCTTCAAGACGCCTTTCTAAATTCTTCAGGTTTTAGTGGGTTTTTCTGGATTTTCAGGGATAAATAATTTCACTTGAAATAATGATATTTTGTCTTTTCTTCCCCTTTTCTACTTTTAACTCCACTCCCTGTCAGTCTCTCTAAAACATTAAATGAAATTGGGGAGACTTGGAGTACCATAGTTCCCCTATCTGGGGTTTCTGCTTTTTTGTAGTTCCAGTTTCTGGAGGTCAGCCTTGGTCTGGAAGCAGATGATCCTCCTTCTGACTTATGGGCAGGAGATCAATGGAACCTAATCATAACCCTTGCATCATTCACCCCCCTTCATTTCATCGCCCGCGTTTTATCATCTCATACCACCACAAGAAGGGTGAGGACTGCAACATTAGGTATTTTGGGAGAGAGAGACCACATTCACATACCTTTTACTACAGTATATTGTTATAATTATTATTTGTTATTAATCTTACCGTGCCTAATTTATAAATAAAACTTTATCATACGTAGGTATGGGAAAAAACAGTATATACAGTACGGAAGTACTATCCCTGGTTTTAGGCATCCACTGCCAGATAGAAGGGGACAACTGTATTTGTATCCATCTTGACTTTCATAGGAATTTCACACAGTGTGAGATTCTCTGTGGTTTTCTGAGTCTGTTAAATTGTTCCTTGAATTCCTAGTTTACTGAGAATTTCATTTTTTTTTAAACTCGGTAATTGATGTTAAAAATTTTATCAACTGCCATTGTTTTTCTAATGATCTGTTGATCCCTGTAATTGTGCATTACTCTCTTACTTTAATCCTGAACTTAATTTTCTAGTGTTTTATTTAGAGCCCTGCATCAAATGCTTTAACAGAATAGAGAGCCTGCCCAGTGGGAGCCCACGCCTGGCAGTCCTGAGAAAGAATTACTTAGTTTTCAAGAGGTCCCAGACTATTTTGCTTCCAGGTGGGAGGGGAGGGTCGGCAGGATCTTTTCTTAAAAGGGAACACTGGGAAGGTTGAAACAGGTTTTGTTTCTCATAAAGATGCTTCCCATTTCCAACAGGCCGCCACCAAAGGTTTGTTTGAGCAGCGACTTTCCGGAGCTCTTCATTAGCTTTTTCCGCGGAAGTCCCGCCTTTCTCAACTCCCCATTGGGTTTGGCCAGCTCCTCCGCTTCCACTGGCTAATCAAACAGGAGGTCCACCCCCAGGGCTTCCCATTGGCTGTTGCGCCTGCAATTGCTGTCCTCTCCTTGGAGGAGGCAGGGAGGTTCTCCGTAGCTCTCAGGCAGGAGTTACTTGTTGGACCCGGTACACTGAAGAACGGTTTTATCGCTTTGTACCACTGTCCGAGTGAAGTCCGCGGCAAGTAGGGCCGCTTCAGGAGACAGCTGGTCCCGAGGTCGGGTTGGGGGCGTTCAGCAGTTCTCCAGAACATGGTCGGGGGTGGGGAAGAGAAGTCTACTTGGACTTGAGATCTGGATGCTCTGACTGGGTGAGGGGACTCTGGGTTGGAGTCCTTAATGGAGGCCGGGGGGGTGGTGGTGGAGGAGACCACCGTATGCAGCCTCTGTCCTCCCCGCTGAGCTCTGCTTGCGGGGGTCACCTCCCGCCGGAATCCCCCAAGGGCCCAGTAGACGCCCAGTACGGGAGGCCTAATCCCACGCAAAATCGATCACTAAAATGCACCATGCTCCACGGTAAACGTAACTGGTAGGTGACTCTGGAAGACACGAGTTGTCGCCAAGTTGATGTGTTAGGTTTTGTAGACCTTGAGATAAATATTTAGTAATTTAATTTTGCTCCTTGATGTCAAGGGGGGCTTTTTTTTTTTTTTTTTGGACCACTCAGTGTTTCATCAATCCTTGTAAAGGTCGTAGGCCCAAAGCAGGGAAACTGTATAAGGCCCAGCGTCTAGAGTGCTTTGTGGATAAAAACGAAAGCACTGCGTCATCCCTCCTTCAACACGCTCCAGGTTTTGCTGGGTCCTGATTCAAGGAGAACCAGACAGATGTTGCTTTTATTACCAGGAGAAGCTGGCCCAGCCTCTCTGCATACTCGCAGAGCTGGATGCTATGGAATATGCATGTAGATAAAAGGCTGAAGGAACTGTGGGGATCCTTGCTAAACAACAAAATTGAATATAGAAAATGCTTTATAAACCTGATGGGGACTGGGACAGAGGCAGTGGTCTAGACCCATGGCTTGTGTGGGGAGGGAAGATGTTAGTTGCAGTGGCACAACACGCAACCTGGCAAAACCTGCTCTGGCAGAATCACTGGCTACCTGTTTGGGTCACTGTTCTGTTACTCAGCTCTGAGGACAAAGAACAGAGAGACTTAGTACAATGGCTAGGTAATTTCAAGTAGTTTATTCTGTAATACCATATAGACAGACACACCCTTGGGCCAGAAAATCTGTGGAAGAAAGGATGAGTATTTGAAAGGATACACATCAAACCTTAATTTCTGGGATATCAAAGCAGATATGGGGGGGATGGTGAAAATTTATTTTTTTGACAATTAAAAAAGTACATATACTACATATACATAATACATATACATGGACAAAATAGAAGCTGTGTAAGTGAGTAGTCAGTGAAAAGTACGCCTCTCTCACTGTGATGTCCCTGTTCACATACCTGGAGGGAACCTCCTAAGTTTCTTGAGTATCCTTCACAACAGTTTACGTAAATAGGCATTTACGTATACACACTCCTTTTAACTTTATGCACATTTGCATTGCTTGTTTTTGCAAGGAAACCGATTAAAAAACAAGTGAATGGGGACTTAATACTTAATATGTATTAATTAGGTTGGGGATAGGCTTTTTAATTTCTTTATTTTTTTTTAAAGATTTTATTTATTTATTTGACACAGAGAGAGAGAGAGAGATCACAAGTAGGCAGAGAGGCAGGCAGAGAGAGGGGGAAGCAGGCTCCCTGCTGAGCAGAGAGCCTGATATGGGGCTCAATCCCAGGACCCTGAGATCATGACCCGAGATGAAGGTAGAGGCTTAACGCACTGAGCCACCAAGGTGCCCCCAGGCTTTTTTTTTTCCCAATTTATTTATTTTCAGAAAAACAGTATTCATTATTTTTTCACCACACCCAGTGCTCCATGCAAGCTGTGCCCTCTATAATACCCACCACCTGGTACCCCAACCTCCCACCCCCCCGCCACTTCACACCCCTCAGACTGTTTTTCAGAGTCCATAGTCTCTCATGGTTCACCTCCCCTTCCAATTTACACAAATTCCCTACTCCTCTCTAACGCCCCTTGTCCTCCATGCTATTGGTTATGCTCCACAAATAAGTGAAACCATATGATAATTGACTCTCTCTGCTTGACTGATTTCACTCAGCATAATCTCTTCCAGTCCCGTCCATGTTGCTACAAAAGTTGGATATTCGTCCTTTCTGATGGAGGCATAATACTCCATAGTGTATATGGACCACATCTTCCTTATCCATTCATCCGTTGAAGGGCATCTTGGTTCTTTCCATAGTTTGGCGACTGTGGCCATTGCTGCTATAAACATTGGGGTACAGATGGCCCTTCTTTTCACGACATCTGTATCTTTGGGGTAAATACCCAGGAGTGCAATTGCAGGGTCGTAGGGAAGCTCTATTTTTAATTTCTTGAGGAATCTCCACACTGTTCTCCAAAGAGGCTGCACCAACTTGCATTCCCACCAACAGTGTAAGAGGGTTCCCCTTTCTCCACATCCTCTCCAACACATGTTGTTTCCTGTTTTGTTAATTTTGGCCATTCTAACTGGTGTAAGGTGATATCTCAATGTGGTTTTAATTTGAATCTCCCTGAGGGCTAATGATGATGAGCATTTTTTCATGTGTCTGATAGCCATTTGTTTTCTTGATTGGAGAAGTGTCTGTTCATATCTTCTGCCCATTTTTTGATATGTTTGTCTGTTTCGTGTGGGTTGAGTTTGAGGAGTTCATTATAGATCCTGGATATCAACCTTTTGTCTGTACTGTCATTTGCAAATATCTTCTCCCATTCCGTGGGTTGCCTCTTTGTTTTTTTGACTGTTTCCTTTGCTGTGCAGAAGCTTTTGATTTTGATGAAGTCCCAGAAGTTTATTTTCGCTTTTGTTTCCTTTGCCTTTGGAGACGTATCTTGAAAGAAGTTGCTGTGGCTGATATCGAAGAGATTACTGCCTATGTTCTCCTGTAGGATTCTGATAGATTCCTGTCTCACGTTGAGGTCTTTTATCCATTTTGAGTTGATCTTTGTGTACGGTGTAAGAGAATGGTCGAGTTTCATTCTTCTACATATAGCTGTCCAGTTTTCCCAGCACCATTTATTGAAGAGACTGTCTTTTTTCCACTGTATATTTTTTCCTGTTTTGTCGAAGATTAATTGACCATAGAGTTGAGGGTCCATATCAGGGCTCTCTACTCTGTTCCACTGGTCTATCTGTCTGTTTTTATGCCAGTACCATGCTGTCTTAGTGATCACAGTTTTGTAATAAAGCTTGAAATCAGGTAAGGTGATGCCACCAGCTTTATTTTTGTTTTTCAACATTTCCTTAGCGATTCGGGGTCTCTTCTGATTCCATACAAATTTTAGGATTATTTGCTCCAGCTCTTTGAAGAATGCCGGTGGAATTTTGATCGGAATGGCATTAAAAGTATAGATTGCAGTATAGATAGGCAGTATAGACATTTTAACAATGTTTATTCTTCCGATCCAAGAGCATGGAATGGTCTTCCATCTTTTTGTGTCTTCTTCAATTTCTTTCATGAGTGTTCTATAGTTCCTCAAGTATAGATCCTTTACCTCTTTAGTTAGGTTTATTCCCAGGTATCTTATGGTTCTTGGTGCTATAGTAAATGGAATCGATTCTCTAATTTCCCTTTCTGTATTTTCATTGTTAGTGTATAAGAAAGCCACTGATTTCTGCACATTGACTTTGTATCCTGCCACGCTGCTGAATTGCTGTATGAGTTCTAGTAGTTTGGGGGTGGAGTCTTTTGGGTTTTCCATATAAAGAATCATGTCATCTGCGAAGAGAGAGAGTTTGACTTCTTCATTACCAATTTGGATACCTTTTATTTCTCTCTGTTGTCTGATTGCTGTTGCTAGGACTTCTAATACTATGTTGAACAAGAGTGGTGAAAGTGGGCATCCTTGTCTTGTTCCTGATCTCAACAGGAAGGCTGCAAGCTTTTTCCCATTGAGGATGATATTTGCTGTGGGTCTTTCATAGATAGATTTGATGAGGTTCAGGAATGTTCCCTCTATCCCTATACTTTGAAGCGTTTTAATCAGGAACGGATGTTGGATTTTGTCAAATGCTTTTTCTGCATCAATTGAGAGGACCATGTGGTTCTTCTCTCTTCTCATATTAATTTGTTGTATCACATTGATTGATTTACGAATGTTGAACCATCCTTGTAGCCCAGGGATGAATCCCACCTGATCATGGTGGATAATCTTTTTAATGTGTTGTTGGATCCTGTTGGCTAGGATCTTGTTGAGAATCTTAGCATCCATATTCATCAGTGATATTGGTCTGAAATTCTCCTTTTTGGTATGGTCCTTGCCTGGTTTGCCCCCAGGCTTTTTAATTTCTAATCAAATGGCATCTTAAATATTTGGCTGAGAGTGCTCAAAATATGCATTTCTAGTCATTCTCAGAGCTGAGGTCTGGCGGAGAGATTTTTAGGTCTAAAAGATAATTTTGGCTCAGAGCTAAGTGGGTAGCATGTCTGATTGTGGAGGTTGTTTATTCCACTGGATCTGCTGCATGAGAGGGTTCATGCCCATTTTTCAGTCACTGTTAACCCAGAGATAGGTTGTGCTACTGTGTCAGTCTTCTCATTGTTCTGAATTCCACCTTAGATGGTTGTGTGAATGTATATGCTCCAATTTGATAAGGTTTCTGAAGACTCACATGATTAGGAAGTAGCAGCCATATCTTGTGTCAGTTGACTGGGGTCTTTGTCCTCTCACACATCTATCCATTCACTCAGTAAATATTTCTCAAGCATCTATTATGTAGGAGGCAGTGTTCTACCTACTGGGGAAACTGGTGAACAAAAGTAGATGGAAGCCCTTAATCAGCTGAATGTGGGCTGGTAAGGAGTGAGGATGGATGTCAAGATGTTCTGCTTTTGCATATTTGATACCCCGACTTACCTCCCCAAAGTACGTAGTCTTGGCGTGGGTCCCTGCAAGTTTTAGTTTGGAAATTTTCTGATCTATCCACTTATACTTCTTTTAGTACCCTGTGCAGGTCCTTCCTAGAAAGGGAACAATTTGGTAGTCTCCTTATTTGGCTCTGTTTTAACTCTTCACCTCCAGTTTCACATCTGTTATTTCGACTGTCAACAAAAAGCTGAGCATCATCACTCCCATGCTTGACCCTTACCATGGGCTCTTCATTGTCCATGGAATAAAATCTGGGCTCTCTAACTGGCTATAGGGGATCCTGGGTGACATTGCCTCTGCATGTCTATGAAAAAATGGAGATGCGTTGCCCACATCCCATTCAAGGACAGACTTGCTGTCCAGCTGTGGGGAGTGCAGCAGTCAGCAGAGAGCATCCAGCTGTCAACTCCTTGAGGCTTTACCTCAGTTGCACAGAGTCTCCTGGCCTGAAAACACATCTTTCCTAGGGTAATCCACACCTGATGACCAGGACAGGTGGGGACATAGAGTGTCTATTTTGGGCTGATGTGGGTCAACTCTAATGATCAGTATTCACTCCAGATCTGCCTGCTGTGTTGGCTAATACTTGGTAGGGCTTGCTTGCAGTTTTGACTTCATCTACCCAGTTTAGCTTCCACCCTTGTTATTTCTCAGATGTTGATCTCTAATAAGCACTTTCCACTCCAGACTCCATCTTAGTACCTAGTGAACCCAACCTGTGACATTGCCTGAACAGCTTTATCACCCAATGGTCTAATTATTCAAACTGCCTATAACTTCGCAGGTACCAGGCTATTTAAAGATCTTGTGCTTTTGTTTGTGCCACACCCTTTGCCTCATTTTCCTTTTTACTTTTTTTGTGGCCATAACTTCTTTTTTCCTATCCTCCCAGGCCCACTTCAGGGCATGTCTCCTCCCTGGTCCCTACCCCTTGGCATGGTTTGCTTCTCTGCTCTCCTACTTCCCTGTGTTCACAATACTGTTGTACTATGTGGCATTGTGAAGTGTGTTTTCCACTTAGAAGTGATGGACTCTAGAGTAGGAAGGCATCCAGGATTGCCTGGCACAGTGATCCATTGTTCTGTAGTGGGATCAGCAACAGCCTAACTCTTTGCAGTCAGGTAACAGTGATGGGATTATTTGACTGTGAGTGAGAGGGAAAAAATATAGAAGGTTGGTTGGAGATAGAAAAGAACCCCTAGTAGCTAGTGAAATCTGGGGAAAACAGGGGACACTCATGCCCACAAGACCAGCTGCTGAGGTCTGTTATCACAGTTAAATTTGTATTTAGATCCAGCTGTCAGTGAAAAGAGTGCAGAATGCAAGCTTCCATTTTAACTTCCACCCCAACCGAGGCAGGTGATATACAGAGACAAAGGACAGTTAAATAGGGAATCTCAGCTACAAACACAAGTACATATATATCAAGAATCCACCAGCCATTGCAAAAGCACAAAATTTTTCTGAAAAACAACCTGAGGGTTTTGAAGGGGTGGGGGATGGGAGGTTGGGGGAACCAGGTGGTGGGTATTGGAGAGGGCATGGATTGCATGGAGCACTGGGTGTGGTGCAAAAATAATTAATACTGTTACGCTGAAAAAATAAAAAATTAAAAAGCACAAAATTTATGGAAATGTAATGATAAACAATAGACAAACAAAAAGGAAGAAATTATACCCAAGGAAATAGACCTAATTGAGCACAAGAACAGGACTTTTAAGTAAGTATAGTAATATGTTCAGAGAAATACAGCTGGGTAGAACATTGCTTGTCCAGTATTTTTGCTTTAAGCTTCTTTGCTGTAGATATCTGCCACAAGCATTTTTGCAAACACTTTTGACATATAACTAATTGGCTGTAAATCAATTTTGCTATGAAAGATAAAAACTGGTTGACAGTTGGGTTTCATTTTTCCACTGATATAGTTCTCCCATTTTTTTAAAGTCTTAGCCTTTATAGTGGTCTATACAGTGGTGAAGAGTTTTGAACTCACACTTTGGATAGAACTTTGCAATGTCTATACATGTGACAGTATACCAAGAACAAACAAGAGTGTAGAAAGCTTTCAAAATGCAATACAAATATGCATCTTATTCTTTGGAAACTGATCCTTCTCTTAAGGAAGAAAGAAGTTTCAGTGAAAAAAGTAAAGGTTCAATGCCAAGTGAGATGAACGAACAAGCAAAGAGCAAAAAGTATACTATGAGTAAAAGACTTTGGAGACAAGGTACAATTCCCCCAAGTAAAATCAGTTATATGTGCAGGGTTTTAAAAATTTTTTTTTTTTCTAAATTTGTCAGAGAGAAAGAGCAAGTACAAGCAGGGCGAGTGGCAGACAGAGGGAGAAGCAGGTTCCCCACCGAGGAAGGAGCCCAGTACAGGACCTGGGATCATGACCTGAGCTGAAGGCAGATGCTTAACTGTACCAGGCTTCCCCAGTTACATGTACAGTATTGACCTGAATCTACACTGTACATTTCAATGTATTCAAATATTTTGTATTAAAATAATCTTCAATTTTGTTACTAATTTTTCATGTTTTATGTCTTTTTAAATGAATGTTCCTCATTTTTTGTGATTTTATCTTTTATGGCAGAATAACTTATGGCCAATTAATTATGCAGCAAAAATATTTGTGGTGAAAATGCTTGGAACAAAGATGCTTATGGCAAAACTACCTAGAACCAGCATATCCATGAAACAAGGACAGTGTTTATTGCTTGCAAATGAAAAATGTAATTGTTAAAAAAAATTGAGTAATTGGCTCAGGTAGAGAGTAGATGCAGCTGAAAAATAAAGTATTGAGGTGAAAGGTCAAGCTAATGATTTTTTTCTTAAGACATGACACATATAGGGATAGAGAGATATGGAAGTATGAAATGTTTGAGGGTGGATGACTCCCTTCCAGCTCTGATTCTGAGTCAGAGAGAGGAAACTTTACAGGCTCTACTCATGAACAAGACACAGCTTTCTCGGCTCTTTTATTTTTCATTTACAGGAAGTCCACATTGAGATTCCACCAACATGAGTCTTCAGACTTCAACTCCTGCATCTATGGGAGTTAAAAATCCCATCCCCTAAAGTTCCCAGTAGTCCCAGAGGTTACTAATTCAACTCTTCATGGCTTTTTGATTCTGGCTTCTGATGATTTTTCCTTCTAGGCTTTCAAACTTGGCTATTTTAAAAATTCTATGTGTATTATCAGATTTCCTATATAGTTAGAAGGGAAAGAGGTGTTTCCCCACATCTGATCAAACCCAATGGCAAATTCAAACTTTCAAATTATTTATAAACTAAAAAAGATCATGAATAATTTCAAACATGTAATACAATATAGGGAATAATTTTAGATAGAGATGCAGTCCTTAAGAAGTTAAATGATATTAACTTGTTACCTTACTGTGTCACTTCTCTCTCCAAAAATGTTTAAAATGTTATAAATGGCACTGAAGCATTATCCCAATTCCTTCCCCCATTCTGTCCTCTTTCTCAAAAGAACTATTTTCTTGAATTTGAAAATAGTCACTAATTCATTTAAAAAACAATGTGCCCATTACACATTATAATAAGTAGGATTTTAAATGAAAAGCAGTATATTTTTCAAAACAAAATTTTGAAGAATAGCATTGTTTTACACTTTTTTCAACGTGTTTTCATATCTGGCTTAGTAGAAGATAGCTCATATCTGCATCTGCATTCATGTTATTTTGTTTGAAGTATACGAAGAAAATACAGCAGCCTTGTACAAACATGTAACTGGAAAGGGAGGAGTATTTTAATAGTCTTTTCAGTTAATTATGGATATTCTTCTTTGATACTATATAAAAACTTGATAAGTGGTAGTTTCTTAGAGATCAGTGACAGTGTGGAATCTGATACCATAAGAATGAACTTTTTATCCACTATGACATTAAAATCCATCAGTTTTATCTTGCATTTTGAATTGATCTTTTACCCATGTGTGACTCTGTCACATAATGCATTGGTTACTTGGAAAATATTAGCTCACTGAGTTATCTGAGTTATGTATATCTAACAAACATTCAGGCACTTCATTACATGTTGTTGACATGTCATTCTGTCTGTCTGTCTGTGTATTTCATTAAATCTCATCACGGGTCTCATTGTAAAAGTCTTAACATATTGGGAAGCTGTTGAGCTTACAATGACACAAATTTTCCAAAATTCTTATATTCACTTGAAATCTCAAATATTATTACTGGTAATGAATATCATCAATTATTTTCCTTACAGGGAGAGGCTTATTTCATTTGTTTTTGAGACCCAAGTCTGAATAACCATTTATTATTTCAATTTATTCTTTCAAACAAAAGTGGTGTTCCAAGGAGTGGCTCATTCAGTTCAAACTCAAAGAACACACAATTGCTTACTCTCAGGACAACCATTGTACTTTGGGACGCAGAGGTGCTTCATTGTGTGTTTCCCATTTCATCACACAGAATGTTAAAAAGACATGTACTCAAGCCTTGAGATTTAGTAAATTTACTGCTTTATCAGGGATATTCTTTTTGTCTAGAGTTTTATCTAATGCTTTGTATCTAGTAAGATGGCCATATTTTAAAAATCTGTTAACATAGTAACATTTATGGATTTAAAAAATACCAGATGATCTTTATAGACCTGTGATAAATCCAAACTGGTCATATATTAACCTTGTTACTATTATTATTTTTAAAATACTCTGTTGGATTCAATTTACAAGTATTTTGCTTAGAATTACTGTATCTATATTCATAAATGAGATTAGCCCCTGCAATTTTTCTTTCTTGCAACTTTTTCTGCTTTGGTATCAGGTGATACTGATCTCAGAGAATGAGTGGGGAAGTTTTATTTCTTTCTCCATTCTCTGGAAGAATTTGTGAAAACACTGGATGAATGAGAACTTGCTAAAACTTGCCTGTGAAATCGTTGGGGTTTGATATTTTCTTTGTGGGAATATCTTGAACCACTGCTTCAATTCTTCTAATAGTTATAGACTTTCTGTTTTTCCATTTATTTTGAGACAGCTCTGCAAGTCATATTTTTCCAGGAATTCATTCATTTTGTCCAAATGTTCAAAATTGTTGGCGTATAGATGTTAATAATACTCTTGGGACGCCTGGGTGGCTCAGTTGGTTGGACGACTGCCTTCGGCTCAGGGCGTGATCCTGGAGTCCCGGGATCGAGTCCCACATCAGGCTCCCAGCTCCATGGGGAGTCTGCTTCGCTCTCTGACCTTCTCCCCTCTCATGCTCTCTCTCACTGTCTCTCTCTCTCTCAAATAAGTAAATAAAATCTTTAAAAAAAAATAATACTCTTAACTATTCTAATTGCAGTTTTATCTTAAGTTTTATCCCTCTTTTTCTCAGCATAGTGTTTGTGTTTTCTCTTTTCTTAATCTCTTGATTAATTGATTGATTAATCTCCCAAAAGTTTGTCCATTTCATTTAAAGAACCAAACCATTTTTGATCCTCTCTATTGTATTTTGTTTTATTGATTTCTTCTCTCAACTTGTCTCCTTTTTCTGTGTTCCCTGTACTCATTTCATTGTTCATTTATTCCAGAATCCTAAGAAGACACTTAGCTCAGTAAACATGAAGCTTTCTTTTTTGCCAATATAATCACTTAAAACTGAATTTTTCCCTGAACACTTCATGTTTGCCATGTCCTACAATTTTTGACATGCAGTGTCTCTATTACTATTCATTTTCAAATACTCTAAATATATTTAGGAAATATAGAAAATAACTAAATATTTTCAAATTTCCATATTGACTTCATTTCTAATCTTGAGTTAGCTAGCGTTTTGTGTCCACAAATTTGGGATTCTCTATTTGCCTTTCTGTCATTAAAATTCAAACCAAGTTATGACCAGATTCTATTCCTTGATATTTTTTGACACTGTGTGTGTGTGTGTGTGTGTGTCCTAGTACCTAATAATTCCTGCAAATGTTTCATATGTGCTTAAGAAAAATATTCAATTTCTAATCACTGCATGTAAATGCTGCAGATCAAGCACATCAATCATGCTGTTTAGATCCTCCATATTTTCACCATTCTTCCACCTGACCCACCAGTAATCACAGGCCTGCCAATATTTCCTTTCATGATGATGATTCTATACATTTTCCTCTGTAATTACACCAGATTTAAATAATACATTTAGAGACTTTTTTGGGGGAAGAAACATGCTTAAATTGCTTTATCTTAGTGACTTAGTAGAAGTGAGGCAAATAAAAGATTTTGGGGCATGAAGTTATACAGTTTTCACTTCAATGACCCTCGTCACCTTCAATTACCTTGTGTCAACCTCTGGAAAGCTTTCCCTAGGAACAGTCTTCTCAGAACCCCATGCATGTCCTTGTTCCTCAGGCTGTAGATGAAAGGGTTCATCATGGGGGTCACCACAGCATACATCACTGTAGCTACTGAGTCCTTCATGGAGTAGGTTTGGAAGAGCTGCAGATATACCATGCCAAGAGTCCCATAGAAGAGGGAGACCACAGCAAATGGGAAGCACAGGTGGAGAAGGCTTTGTACTTGCTAGAGGCTGAGGGTATTCAGAGGATGGCTTTGACAATCCAGACATAGGACATGATCATGATCCCTAGGGGGGTGAAGAATATGAAGCAGCCTGAGGTAATCAGCACTACGTGAATGATCTGGGTGTTGGAACAGGCCAGCCTCAGCAGGACATACATCTCACAGAAGATGTAGTGTATCTTCTGGGAACCGTAGAATGTCACCCTAGTCATGAGGAGGGTGAGGAAGAGGCCGTAGAGGACAGAAAGTGACCAACATAAGGTGAGGAGCAAAATCAGAGCCCAGGGCTCATGGCTGTGACATAGTGGAGGGGGCGGCAGATGGCCACATAGCGGTCATATGCCATTGTGGCCAGGATGAAGTCCAGTGTCACCAAGGAAACCAGGAAGTAGAGCTGTGTTAGACACCCCACACAGGAGATGGCTTTATTCTGAGACTGAAGGTTTACTAATGTCTTAGGGATTGTATTGGTGACAAAAAAGAGGTCGGTGAAGGAGAGGTTGGCTAAGAATACATACATGGGAGTGTGCATGCGGGAATCAGAGGCAATGGCCAGGATGATGAGCACATTTCCCTCCACTGTGACCAGATATATGGACAGGAACATCCAGAACAGAATCCGCTGCTCTTTAGGACTCTCTCAGATCCCCAGGAGGAGGAACTCTGAGGTTCCATTCTGGTTATCTCTATGCATTTCCCCAATTGTCTGCAAGATTAGTACCAACACACATTTACAAATTGAGTATTGAGTAAGGACATTGAGGTAAACAAAATCAAATATTTTCTTAGGATTAAAAATATCTTAGACTAAATTTTATAATTTTTTAATGTGAGCAATGAAGTAATAACAAAAGCATAAAATGGAAAATCTTTATTCAATTTTTTCCAGTGACCTTTAATCTGACATACCCAATATTATAGAAATAATGTGTATGCCTTATTTTAAATCCTATCAGCTTATAATATTCTTGAGGTACTTAAAGATTAGTATGTTATAGTTTTGAGATTGCACAGATTTAAGTGATTTTAAAATAGGTGTATGTGTTATAGGAAATGGATACGGTACAATGGACAAAGGAGGGAGATAAGGACAAATATTGTAAGGGAAAAGAGAAAAAATTAACATTATTTACTGATAGTATGATCTATCTGGGAAACGTAAGATGATCAGCTGAAGTGCCATTAGAAATAAAAAGGGATTTCAGTAAAGTGACCAATCACACAGTGAGTAGTCACAAAACTAATGGTGCTCTTATAAGTATATACTGCAGTGATGAAGACTGTGTTGTCAGACACTGGAATTCAAGTGTGAGTGCTGCCTCTTACTTGCTGTGAATCCTCAGGCCTTTTAACTAGGTTCCTTAAGACTCCATTTCTTTATATCAAAAATAGGTCAGGAGCGGAGAAAATTAAACAATAAACCACTTAACAGAGTTTGTACGCAGTGAGCACTCCACAAATATTGCCTATTATTATCACATGCAAACAGTAATCAGGAATAATAAGGCTAAAATCTAATGTGAAACAATCCCATTTACATGATCAACAAATGGATCTATGCATTAATACATTGATAAGAATCAGGCACAATCAAAAAGAAAAAGCTGGTGGCATCACAATTCTGGACTTAAAGCTCTATTACAAAGCTGTAATCATCAAGACAGTATGGGACTGGCACAAAAACAGACACATAGATCAATGGAACAGAATAGAGAACTCAGAAATGCACCCTCAACTCTATGGTTAAAGCAGGAAAGAATATCCAATCGAAAAAAAGACAGTATCTTCAACAAAAGGGTATTGGGAAAATTGGACAGGTACATGCAGATGAATGAAACTGCACTATTTCCTTACACCATATACAAAAATACACTCAAAATTGATGAAAGACCAAATGTGAGACAGTAATCCATCAAAATCCTTGAGGAAACACAGGCAGCAACCTCTTTGAGCCCAGCCACAGCAACTTCTTCCTAGAAGAATTGCCAAAGGCAAGGGAAGCAAGGACAAAAATGAGCTATAGGGACTTCATCTAGATAAAAAGCTTTTGCACAACAAAGGAAACAGTTAACAAAACCAAAAGAACTCACAGAGTGGGAAAAGATATTTGCAAATGACATCTCAGATAAAGGGCTAGTATCCAAAATCTATAAAGAACTTATCAAACTCAACACCCATGGAATACATAATCCCATCAAGAAATGGGCAGGAAACCTCAACAGGCGTTTCTGCAAAGAAGACATCCATATGGTCCACAGACACATGAAAAAGTGCTCCACATCACTCGGCATCAGGGAAATACCAAAATCACAGTAATATACCACCTCACACCAGTCAGAATGGCTAAAAATAACAAGTCAGGAAATGACAGATGTTGGCAAGGATGTGGAGAAAGGGGAGCCCTCCTACACTGTGTTGGGAATGCAAATTGGTGTAGCCACTCTGGAAAACAGTATGGGGACTTCTCAAAAAGTTGAAAATAGAGCTACCCTATGACCCAGGAATTGTACGGCTAGGTATTTATACCAAAAATACAAATGTAGTGATCTGAAGGGGCACCTGCCCCCCAATGTTTATAGCAGCAATGTTCACAATAGCCAAACTGGAAAGAGCCCAGAGGTCCATCAACAGAAGAATGGATAAAGAAGATGTATAAAGAGATATTATACAACCATCAAAAAGGGGAAATATTGCCATTTGCAATGATGTAGATGGAACTAGAAGTAAGTGAAGTAAATCAATCAGAGAAAGACAATTCTAATATGATCTTACTGATATGTGGAATTTGAGAAACAAGGCAGAGGATCATAGGGGAAGAAAGGAAAAAAGGAAATGACAAAACCAGAGAGGGAGACAAACTATAAGAGACTCTTAATCTCAGGAAACAAAGTGAGGATTGCTGGAGTGGAGGGGCATGGGAGATGTTGACTCGGTGACAGACATTGGGGAGGGTGTGTGCTATGGTGAATGCTGTATATTGTGTAAGACTGATGAATCACAGACCTGTACCCCTGAAACAAATAATACATTATATGTTAATAATAATAATAATAATAATAATAGCATCAGGCATGCTCTTCAAATTCTCCAGGGAGGCATAAAGTAAAAATTTAATAAATGGATGGATATACCAGATTCCAAACTGATTCTGAAAGCTGAAATATTGCAAAGGCAAAAATGCTATTATTAACCTATTCAAAGTCCAAGTTTTTAAGAAACAAAAGCTAATCTAAAATTCATCTAAAAATAAGCACAAAAATAAGATAAGAAAATGTTGAGAAAGAGAATAACAATGAGACACTTCCTCTGCCAACCGTAAATGATTCAAAAATGGTGTAGTGCTGGTGCTGCACTGAATAGATTGATAGAATGGGACAGAAACTTCAGAAACAACTGAGTACATGTGGGATTTAGTGGATTATTATGATAACAGGTCAGAGTTGCATTATGGGATAAATGTTATTGGGAGAGCTGTCTATTTTTGGGAAAAGTTAGTAAGGTTTTTAATGTCAACTTTATGTCAATTAAAAAAAGAAATGAAGGTTGAACTGAACTGTACAGAATATTAGTCATTTAGTGGATTTGAGCTGAAGGAATGGGGGAGTCAGAAGCCCAAGAACCTTAATGAATGAATGAAGGTACAGATAAAAAATGCAGTTGTTTTGAAAATCAGTCAGTGTGTCAAGGAAAGTTTTGCAAAGACATTTTTTGCAAATTTAGTCAGGAACATGATGAATTTAAAGTAACAGCAATATAAACAAATGTAGATGTGGGGACAATGAATAACCTATGACATAACAGTAATTTGGAGCTCTGGGTTTTAGGGGAGAGGCCAACCTGGCGTTTAGCAAATGAGTGGATTCATTATCTCAATGAAGAGAGTTCAATTCCCAGATATCCTGTGTTAGTGGTATAGTGGAAGGAGACTTTGAGTCAGAAGTTCGAGTCTGTGTTAACCCATACAGCTGTTTTTTTTTGAGCAAACAACTGCCCAATACCGAGTACTTGGTTAGACAATGTGTTGAATATTTTATGTATATTAAATCTTATATTTATTCCACAAATAGCCCTATTACTTTCTATTTCTCCATTTTGGGGATTAGAAGGTTAATGAGTTTCCCAATGTTGCCCAACCAGTAACTCATGGAGCTGGGATTTGATTACCAGTTTCTGCCTCCAAATTCCAGGCCTCAACTGCTCTGCCAGACATTAAACAAGAAAAATGATGTCTCCCTTACTAAGGGTTTAGAGAAGAATTCAAATGGAGGAGGAAGCACTTTTCCAACCCTAAATCCATATGTAAATGAAGGAGCTATTATGAGGGTCCCAAAGGAAGTCTTCTTTACCATTTTCCCAAGCTTCTGAGTATCTCTTAATCCCCTAAAGTCAGAAACTCTGCTCTCAGGAGAAAGAGACATCCAGGGCCTACTTCCTTCTCTGTCTTGCACCTGGCTCTCCCTACTACACAGAGAGAGCACCCTCAGGCCATCTGTGTCTGTAGGAAATAACCCAGGATGTCCTAGGGAAGACCTCACCTGTGGCTGGCCCATTGGTGTGGTCTACATGGATTGGTCAGGTCAGAAGCTAGAAAATAAAATATCCAGGCTGTCTCCCAAAAGACTTGAGTGCTGTGTTGATGAAAAGAGCTGGCAGGGGAAAGTGATCCCAACACAGAAGGCATTTGAACAGGGCTGCATTATACAGTGGGCTAAGTGATCATTTCAGAGCTGATGAAAGCAGTTAGTGGAGGTGGGTGATGGTTAAGATCTAATTCTAAGATTCCAAACTATAGAATAATCATGTGATGGTCCTTTGGCATTTGAGTGAATATGGGAGAAACTCTAAGCTCAGGCTCTAGAAACTTTTTGCATACACAGCTTCCCACATTTATTATTTGCTACTGTAAAATTCACCCAAAGTTCAACACTATAAATGAGGTAAGTTATTTTACCAATATTTAAGGGAAGGTTGTAGCTGGAACAATATGCCCAAGGTCACAGAGTGATTTGGTGGCAAGGATTAGGCTGTGACCTCGTTCCAAGTCAGGTATTCTCTTTGTTAGCCTAAGAAGGGGGAGGAAGTAGAAAACCGGGAAACAAAAGGTCAGCAAGGGGTGGGCTCCTTGCTTCTTAGGACAGTGGAGTTTCAGTGAGAATGAGAACTAATGGGCTAATTTCAGAGACCACTCCAAGACCACGCCTCCCCCCCCCCCCCAGCAAATGGCCTAAGAATGAAAATGAGCATAATGGGGCGCCTGGGTGGCTCAGTGGGTTAAGCCACTGCCTTCGGCTCAGGTCATGATCTCAGGGTCCTGGGATCGAGGCCCGCATCAGGCTCTCTGCTCGGCAGGGAGCCTGCTTCCTCCTCTCTCTCTGCCTGCCTCTCAGCCTGCTTGTGATCTCTCTCTGTCAAATAAATAAATAAAATCTTAAAAAAAAAAAAAAAAGAAAATGAGCATAATGGTAACTCCCTGAGTGACTCCAACCCTGAGCACATTGGCCACCATCTCTGTTTCTGCCATGGAGACAAAGGTCTTACAACTCCTTAGACCTCATCAGAAACTACACAGCCCATTTGTCTGGATTCAGGACCCTCTGGGAGGAAGCAGGGAAGAGGGCTGGGGAAAGACAGAGAACACCCAGAAGGCATGATATCTTTGCTTTTCTAACCCTCAAGGCTGGTGTCTCCCATGCTTCAGTGTGCAGAGAAACACCTGTGATACTTTAAAACAAAAAGCTGATTTTCTGGCCCTTTTCTGGAAATACTGATTTCTGTTTTGAGAACCAAGTCCTTTTTAGCAGCCACCTGGTGATTCTCACTGTGCGGAAATGCTGTTCTGAGTCTGTAAGACTCAATGAGTTCTGAGCATTTGTGTGGTCAGATTGGCTTAGAGACACAAACCCCTCTGCAATGAGGGCAGAGATTGTAGGAGTGGTATGGAAAAGTGTTCCAAACTTGATGTTGGAAAAGTGTCCTTTGGTACCTCCTGTGTTGCTCCCTGGTTGCAGAACCTTGAAGAGGGCATGGAACCTCCCTGAGCCTCCTCATCCCACCACAAAGCCTTTCTTGCGGGTTTGAGAATCACATGCAACAGAGTATGTGGCAGCACTTTGAAAACTGTAGAGTGCTAAAAAGATGGGAGGGGATGCCAATTACCTTCAAATATTAGGGGATTAGATTATATGAAGACCATCAAAGTTTGTTATGTTTGTGTGAGAGAGAAAAGGTGAAGAAAGAAGAAAGGAGAAAAGGGGGAGAGAATGGAGTCTGTGATGTGAAGACCTTACCCACTGTTCTGTGCTGCTTTTAAAGTTACCTGGTTCTGCTGCCCTCAGTTTCTTCCTACATTGGATGAAGAGTCAATCAGAACACAAAGGACCCTACGACATTGATTTCTGAATAGGACTTCATGATTTGTCGTTTTGGCTAAAGGTGGGAAGCAGAGGAATCGGCCTCTGGATAAGCAGTCTGTCCAAAAGAGAATGGCAGGCTGTGGGTGCCCTGCTGAAGATGGGGGATCTGAGAACTGATGGTTGGATCCTAAGCTCAAAAAAGAAAGGGACTGAACTGGAGCCACATCAGGGCTGTTTGTCAGTTTTGGAGAGACACTGGGGAGGCAATCCCAAGAGAGCTTGTTGGGAGGATCCTAGATAATTGCTCCAGTGTTAATATCTACACGCAAAGGTCTTGGGAAATAAGTCTTATTTACAAAGAGTAAACCAACACCTTGGGCCACAATCCTAAAACATGCTCCAGGAATTAGATTAGCAGGAAAGAAAGAGCTACACACACATGCTTCAGCCTGGCCTTGAATCATCAGAGATCCAGAAACTCTCAAGCACTGAATTTGGACAATCCCAGGTGACTAGTGGCTCTGAGTACTAAGTAAAAGAAGCTAAAAAAAATATTACCTGATGTAGGAAAATAACATCAAGTAGACTTCAAAGTATTTTTCTCAATCCCATTTTCAAATATAATTTTGAGCACAAACCCAAAGATAAGCAGGTACACAAGTAAATAAGATACTGAAAGAAGAGCCAACAGCTGAAAGGCATATGGGGACTCTAGATAACAGAATAGTTGGACCCAGAATATATCATGATGTTTGTGATGTTTTGGGATATAGAACTAATTGTGAAATGTTGGAAGGACTTTTTACAAACTGAACAAACATGAGTAACCAGCAATCAGATAAAAACAAACAAACACCTTACTAGCCTTGTAGAGATGCTGTCTGGTTTTCTTTTAGTCACTGACTGTTCCTGCAAGGTCAGCAGACCCTGACTCCTAATAGTATGAATCAGTTGACCCATTTTGTACATTATTGAAATGAAAGTACGTCTTTTGGGTTGTTTTGTGTCTGCTTCTCTCACTCTCTATATTGTGAGGTCTACCTGCATTGTTGTAGATGGTTGTGGGTTGTTCATTCTCATTGCATTGTGTGACTGCCATTGAAATCTATTCTCCCATTGATGGGCACTTGTGGCTTCCAGTGTTGGGCTCTTAAGAATAGTGGAGCTTCACATTCCTCCTGGGCATCTTTCTATATGGGGGCAATGTCTGGATGACTGGGCAGGTGTTCATTTAGTTTAGAAGACAGTGCTATACAGCTTCCCCTACTAGTTGTAACATAGCATTGCTATGCTCCCTTTAGCAGCCAGTGAGAGTTCCAGTTGCTCTACATTCTTTTTTTTTAAGATTTTATTTATTTATTTGACAGAAAGATAGATAGATAGATCACAAGTAGGCAGTAGGCAGAGAGGCAGGCAGAAAGAGAGGGGAAAGCAGGCTCACCACTGAGCAGAGGGCCCAATGTGGGGCTCCATTCCAGGACCCTGAGGTCATGACCTGAGCCAAAAGCAGAAGCTTTACACACTGAGCCACCCAGGTGCCCTCAGTTGCTCCACATTCTTAACATGAGTTGGTATTTTCCATCCTTCTCATTGGAGCTTTTTTGTGGGTATGTGGTATCTTACTGTGGTTTTAATTTGCATGCCTTTTCTGACTAAGGAAGTTAAGCATCTATCTTTTCTTGTGGTTATTTTCCGCAGGTATATTCTCTTGTGTAGATTATCTCTTCAAGTCTTGTGCCCATTTTTCTATTGGGGTTTTCTGTCCCCTTCATGTTGATTTATAGGAGTTCTTTATGTGTTTTGTTTAGAAGTCCTTTGTCAGATGTATGTAATAACATCTTCAACTTTGTGGTTGTCTTTCATTCAGCTAATGATGGGTTCTGTGAATCAGGATATTTTAATTTTAAATAGTCCAATTTATCAGTTTTTAATTTATAGTTACTATTGTTTATATATTGTTTAAGAATCTTTGCTAAATCTTTGCTAATATTCTTCTATATTTTTCTCAAAAAGATACATGGTTTTACCTTTCACATTTAGATCTGCTGTCAGTCTAGACTTGATTTTTATATCAGGTGAGGGAGAGATCAAGACTTTTTTTTCTCCCTCTAGGGACACCTGGTGGCTCAGTTGGTTGGGTGTTTGACTCTTGGTTTTGGCTCAGGTCATGATCTCAGATTTGTGAGATCAGACCCCATGTCAGGCTTTTTGCTCAGTGAGGAATCTGCTTGAGATTCTCTCTTCCCCTTTCTCTGCTCATCTCCCTGCTCAAGTTGTTTCTCTCTCTCTCTGAAAAATAAATAACTAAAATTTTTAAAGAAGATGTTTTTTCTTCCAAAAGTTGGATATACAACTTGGATATCCAAATGTCCAGCCCCATTTATTGAAATGCTTATCCTTTCCCTGCTGTATTGCAGTGTAAATTTCCAGGGTAGCCAATCATGTGATTGGAGTGTTTAAAGTTTCAGTTTTATCACTGCTGCTCACCATCCCCATCTGTGGAGAGGGGCAATCACCAGTGATTTAATCAATCACGCCTATGTAAAGAGGCTTCAATAAAAATCTAAAAAGATGGGTTTCAGACCCATATACACATGTAGATTTAGGGAGAGGTGTATGCAGGGAGGGAATAGAAGCTCCATGCCCCTTCCCACATATCTTGTTCTATGGATCTCTTTCATCTGGTTGTTTTTGAATAATAATTAGTAATCTACTAAGTGATGTGTTTTTCTTAGTTCCATAAGCTATTCATGAAAATTAATCCATCCCAAGGAGGGGATTGTTGAAAACCTTCAATTGGCTGGTCAGTCAGAAACACAGGTGACAACTTTGACTTGCAATTGGTGTCTGAAGTGGGGTGAGGGCAGTCTTATAGGACTGAACCCTTACGCTGTGAGATTTGATTCTATCTACAGGTAGATAGTGTCAGAATTGAGTTGAATTGTAGGATATCCAGCTGGTATCAGGGAATTGCTTGGTGGTGTTGGAAAAAACACACACACCAAAATTTCTGTCAGAATTGTAGAATCTAAGTAGGGTTTGGGTCTCACAATTCCTGCTCCCCTTTTTCTGCTTACACCACCACTCCTGTTATGAGCATATGTTGATATGCTTGAGAGTTTTGTTTTGAGGGAATGAAGAAGATGAGAGGTAAGGAACTACAGAAATAAAGGACAGGATGAACTTTTTCAAAGACAGCCTGATTTCTCTCAGGGAGAAGGAATGCAGGAAAAAGGCAAGGGAAATAGTATTGTTTTGAGGCCCAAAGGAAAAATACCTCCCCAGAGCAAAAGAAAGGGATTTCTTGCCATTTCTGTCTGGACATCCGTGGTTGTGTCCAGAGGGACTATGAATCAGAACTGAAACAATGGGGGCTGTGCCCAGCAGAGCTTCAGGTAAGGGGTGGCATAACCCAGGACATCTACAGTGGATTGATGCAAGTTGTCTTCCATAAAAGGCTTGCAGGAAGCAGGCTCTTTAGAAAAGTTCAGAGCTCAGAGACTCTGAGTGGATGTGTGCTAAAGAACATAACAGACCCGATTAGGTCCTAACTGGGAATGTCTGGATAAGGCTGGGACTTTGGTCCTTGTCAGACAAGTTGAAGGATTTGATTTTGCAAACTTTTAGTATTAGTGTTAGTGACCTTATTTATTGCCAAGGTTTCCATTGTTTGGTGGATATTGGATTATGCATACATTTCTTTTCTTCATCACAGGTATATGAGCTCATTCTGAGTTGGTGCAATGTACTAAACTCTCCTGAATCCCCCAGAGGGTAATGTTTTGCCCATGGTGAAGGAAATTCCCAGTCTCTACTTGAATGCCCTTTCCAAACTTACCTCATGTCAACCTCTGAAAGGCTTTCCCTAAGAGAAGCCTTCCCAGAGCCCCATGCATGTCCTTGTTCTTCAGGCTGTAGATGAAAGGGTTCATCATGGGGGTCACCACAGCATACATCACTGTGGCTACTGAGTCCTTCATGGAGTAGGTTTTGAGGGGCTGCAGATATACCATACAAAGTGTCCCATAGAAGAGGGAGACCACAGCCAAATGGGAAGCACAGGTGGAGAAGGCTTTGTACTTGCTAGAGGCTGAGGGTATTTGGAGGATGGCTCTGACAATCCAGACATAGGACATGATCATGAACCCTAGTGGGGCAAGGAAGATGAAAGATCCTGTAGCAATCAGCATTGTGTGATTGACTTGAGTGTTAGAACATGCCAGCCTCAGCAGGACATACATCTCACAGAAGATGTAGTGTATCTTCTGGGAACCGCAGAATGTCACCCTGGTCATGAGGAGGGTGTGGGTGAGGCCATAAAAAATAGAAAGTGCCCAACACAAGGTGAGGAGCAAAATGCAGAGCCCAGGGCTCATGACCGTGGTGTAGTGGAGGGGGCGGCAGATGGCCACATAGCGGTCATATGCCATTGTGGCCAGGATGAGGTTGTCCAAGGCCACCAAGGAGACTAGGAAGTAGAGCTGTGTCAGACACCCCGCATAGGAGATGGCTTTGTTCTGAGACTGGAGGCTCACCAGCATCTTGGGGATTGTATTGGTGACGAAGAAGAGGTCAGTGAAGGAGAGGTTGGCCAGGAAGAAGTACATGGGTGTGTGCAGGCGGGGATCAAAGCTGATGGCCAGGATGATGAGCACATTTCCCACCACTGTGACCAGATACATGGACAGGAACATCCAGAACAGGACCTGCTGCTGCTCAGGAATGTCTGAGATCCCCAGGAGCAGAAACTCAGAGACTCCACTGTGATTGCTTCCATCCATTTCCTCAACTGTCTGAAACATCAGCACCAACATATGTTTATTAAATGCCCTCAATTGAATAAGGACATCCAAATAAGCAAAATCAACTGTTTTCTGAGCATTAAAAGTATCTTGGACTAAATTTTATAATTTTTTTTTTGGATATAAGACAACATAATAACATATAAAGGCATAACATGGAACATTTTTATGCAACCCAGTCATTCCAGCAACTTCTTTTTTTTTTTTGTTTTTAACTTTTTTTTTCCAATTTATTAGCAACTTCTAATCTAGTATACTCAATATGGAATAATGTCCATGTCTTATTTTAAATCATACCATCTTACAATTTTCTTGAAATGCTTAAAGACTCATATCGTAGATTATGATTTTGTATAGATTTAAGTGATATTTAAAACAAGTGCATGCAGTATAAGAAATTGATTTTATACAATTGGACACGGGGGAAAGTAAAAGTATTGGAAAGGAAATGGAATAATTATTATCTGCTGAGAGGATGATCTATCTGGGAAACCTTTAACAATTGACTAAAATGACATTAGAAATAAAATGGGATTTGAAAACAATTTAAATCTGAGGTCTGACACTTTCTGTTAACCCCCCAGCCAGTTACCTGAGCTTTTTTATATTCCATTTCTGTATGTGAAAAATGGGTCAGGGTGAGAATAAAATGAAGTAATAAAGAGCTGGTGGCCTGCAGTAAAAACTCAAGAAATATTTATTGTTATGATTATTATTATATGTAAGAAATAATAAATACAAATAAGTTTAATATATTGTGAAAGGGATGCCTGGTTGGCCAGTCAGAAGTGTATGTGACTTGATTGCAGGGTCATGAATTCAAGCACCATGTTTGATGTAAAGATTACGTAAATTAAAAAAAGTTATATTTATATTATAGATATACATAAAATACATATATGTATTACATGTAATGTGAAACAATGCCATCCACCAGCAAATAAATCTACGTATTAAAATGTTAACATTCAGGCAAGATCTTCGAATTCTTCAAAGAAGCATGTAGTGGGAATAATTATTATTGTGGAAATAATTATTGTGGAAAAACATACCAATATTCCAAAGGTGTGTATTCTACTGAATTAATCTAAAATTTAAACTATGTGAAGTAAAACTTTGAACAGGGTTTTTAAGAAAACATCTATGTTTAACTTCAAAATAGTTGTGAAAATAAGCTAGAAAAATCTTGAAAAATATAAATATAAATATAAAGGGCTGTATACAAAACTATGTGGTACCAATGCTGGAATCAATGGATCAACCAAACAGAAAGAAACTTCAGATTCAGACCAAAGACCATGTGGGACTGAGTTTATTATAACTATAGTACTTTTGTGGTAGAAAACTGTTGTATTATTCAATAAATGGCATCGAGACAATTGTCTTATTATTTTGGGGGTAATATGAGATCCATATTTTGTTTCTTACCAAACACATTTCAAGCATACCAAAGATTAAAATAACTGTATTTTTCCCTTTCAAAAACCTGAAATAAAGCAAAATCTTAAAAATAAAAACAAACAATAAAAAGGAGGGCATATAAATAAGTTAATTAGAATTCCATTGTGTGGAGATAAATAACAATGGTGCACATTTTGGTGTTTGGATTATTTGCAATGTGAAGGATGCAAAAGGCCAGGCTATAAAATCTGGGTCAAGAGCATTACATGTACAAAGCACCTGAGCTGGAACTTCATTGTATGTAAGGAGTTACATATGGGTCAGTAGGGCTGGAGTGAAGAGAGTGGTGAGATGTAGGGTTGTGCAGGTAAGCAGGAGTCAGGTCATTCAGAGCCTTGTTAGGGTTTTAAAATTTTATTCTAAGTGCAGTAAAAAGCCTTAGAAGTTAAAAAGTTAAAAGCCTTAAAAGCAGAAGAGGTTATATTTATTTAGCAACTATTCTTCTATTTGTATTTTACCAATAGTGTTTTAATAATTAGCTATGAATCTCCATTTTTTAAAAAGACTTATTTATTTATTTATTTGACAGTCAGATTACAAGTAGGCAGAGAGGCAGGCAGACAGAGAGAGGAGGAAGCAGGAGGAAGCTCTCTGCCCGCTGAGCAGAGAGCCTGATTCAGGGCTAGATCCCAGGACCCTGGGATCATGACCTGAGCCGAAGGCAGAGGCTTTAACCCTCTGAGCCACCCAGGTGTCCCTGGATTTCCATTTTTAATCAAATACTTTTTCAGTGCCTATCACACTGAAAGCTCTGGTAATACTGAACCACATTTGCATTTAAATTTACTTAAATTTAAAGTGAAAGAAAGCAAACATCATCACAAATTCTGCCTTGCAACCAACTGTAACATTTTGGTGAACATACCTTGAGGTTTTTGTTTCAATTATCTTAGGCCCTCAACAGTGTGATGAGTAATTTTCTCCAAGACAGTATTGTGATTTACTATATACTTTTTAAAAAGATTTTATTCATTTATTTGACGAGATCACAAGAAGGCAGAGAGGCAGGCACAGGGAGAGGGGGAGGCAGGTTCCCCGCTGAGCAGTGAGCCCAGCATGGGGCTCAATCCCAGGAGCCCTGGGACCATGACCTGACTCAAAGGCAGAGGCCCAACCCACTGACCCACCCAAATGCCCCTACTATATACTTTTCTTGAATAACTTTATATTGCTGTCTACATGATTTTTTATTTAATCTTAAACTGAATTCCACTGTGTGGAGATAGGTAACTTCATATTTTGATGTTTTTATTATTTGAGATATGAAGGATGTTTCTCTTTCACTGATTTATCTGACTTAGAATGTCCTTTCCAATCTTAAAATTATGTCTCCCTTCATTTTATGAGAATATTCTTTCATTGTATCCTTTTTTTTGGTACATTTTTTTGAATTTATATCTATATGTTAACAATAAATTAACATTTCATTTTGGCAATGTTACTCCATCTCTTCGAAAAAACCCATAGTAAACCCCAACCTGTCTCTTTGAAAATGAATAGACAGATTAAAGTAGTGTTTTGAATAGACTAAAAGAAGTCTAAAAGAAGAGTATCATTCCAAGTATTAAGGTGAATAATCCTTTTATGCAAAACACTTTATATAAAGAAAGAAACTTAAAAAATTATTTAATGATACCAATAGCAGGAGGATATTGCCTCTGTCAAAAGAGAGTGCTCCTCTATTAAGAAAATTTCCTTTTGGGTGAAAAATAAGATCATGAAATTTAAAAATATAATGGTAGGCAATTGACTTTTGGCATGACAATTTGAGGAGGTCCAATGACCCACTCCCCAATGACGGTTGTGAAAATATCAAAATAAAAGGATTTAAAACTGATGGAAATTGTCCTAAGGGCAAGCAGCAAATGAAGAAATGTTCAATAACATCTTTGAAAATTCAGTAAGAAATATGGCAAATGAAAAGATGGGAAAACAGCAACCTCTGAAAAACTAGAGTGGCTATACATTAGTCTTTAAACACAAAAGTAGATATAGAGATTAAAAATAGACTTTAAAAATGTTTTTAGAAATAAATGAAGGCATTTTATAGGTTAAAAGGGTAAATTGAACATCACACTTTCAGTGGATTGAACAATTGAGCAGAAGAACAACAAGGGAATAGAGAACAATACTATATGTATATATTTTAAAGATTTATTATTTATTTGAGAGAGAGAGCAAGAGAGCAGGGGAACAGACAGAGGAAGACAGAGAAGTAGAGAATCTGAAGCAGAGTCTGACATGGGACTTGATCTTGCAACCCTGAAATCATGACCTAAGCCAAAACCAAGAGCTGGATGCTCAATTGACTGAGCAAGCCACCCAGGTGCGTCTTGAACAATAGTATAAATCAGCTATACTTGACAGATTTCTATAAAACACTCTGCCCAACAACAACAGGACAAGATTCTTTTCAAGGGCCATTAGAATATTCTCTAGGATAAGCGTATCATCCTTAGCGAAATAAGTCAAGCGGAGAAAGACAAATATCATATGATCTCCCTGATATGAGGAAGTGGTGATGCAACATGGGGACTTAAGTGGGTAGGAGAAGAAGCCATGAAACAAGATGGGATAGGGAGGGAGACAAACGATAAGTGACTCTTAATCTCACGAAACAAACTGTGGGTTGCTGGGGGGAGGGGGGTTGGGAGAAGGGGGGTAGGGTTATGGACATTGGGGAGGGTATATGCTTTTGGGTAAATTGGAAGGGGAGATGAACCGTGAGAGACTATGGACTCTGAAAAACAATCTGAGGGGTTTGCAGTGGCGGGGGGGTGGGAGGTTGGGGTACCAGGTGGTGGGTATTATAGAGGGCACAGCTTGCATGGAGCACTGGGTGTGGTGAAAAAAATAATGAAAACTGTTTTTCTGAAAATAAATAAATTGGAAAAAAAAAAGAATATTCTCTAGGATAGACCATATGCTAGGACATAAAACAAACCTTAATAAATTTAAAAGGATAAAAATAACACAAAATATGTTCTCTAAGTGCAATGGAATGAAAATTAGAAATGAATAGCTGGAAAAATTTGAGAACATTCACATATTTGTGGTAATTAAAGAACACACTACAAAATAGCCAGTGGGTCAAAGAAAAAAAAAAACACAACAACAACCAAAATGGAAGATACTTTGAGATGAATGAAAATGAAGATATAACATACCAAAATTTATGGGATGCAGCTAAAGCAGTGCTTAGAAAGAATACTTTTGTTGTAAATGCCTATATTAGGAAAGAAAGAAGATCTCAAATCAATAACTTAGTCTTACATGGTTAACCTGGTAATAGTCCCCCAATAGATCTACATATTGAAAGTAATTCCTTTTAGAATCCTAGCTGACTTCTTTGCAGAAATTGTACAAATTGATTCTAAAATTCATATGGAATTTCAAGGAACCAGAATAGCCAAAACAATCTTGAAAAACAAGAACAAGAATTCACATTCTCCAATTTTAAAACTTACTACAAACAACAGTAATGAAGACAATCTGGTATTGGCACAAGGATAGGCATATAGATGAATGGAATAGAATTGAGAGTCCAGAAATAAGCCCATGTATCCATGCTCAACTGAGATTTTTAAGAAAAGATTTTATTTATTTGTCAGAGTGGCAGAGAGAGTACAAGCAGGGCTAGCAGCAGGCAGAGTGGGCAGACGGAGAAGGAGGGTCCCAGCTGAGCAAGGAGCCTGATGCCAGACTTGATCCCTGGACCCTAGGATCCTGACCTGAGCCAAAGATAGTTGCTTAACCAACTGAGCCTTGTTAGGGTTAGAGCCTTGTTAGGGACACCCAGGTGTCCCTATGGTTAACTAATTTTTGACAAGGGTATGCAGATTACACAGGAGGGAAAAGATAATTTCAACAAAAAGTGCTGGACCACTAGCCACATGCCAAAATTGGATTATCACACACTGTATATAAAAATTAATTTGACAAACTGTAAGAGACTCTTAACTTTAGGAAACAAACTGAGGGTTGCTGGACGGAGGTGGGTGGGGGAAAGAGATAATTGGGTGATGGGCATTAAGGAGGGCATTTGATGTAATGAGCACTGGGTGTTATGTGCAATTGATGAATCGCTAAACTCTACCTCTGAAACTAATGATGCATATATGTTAATTAATTAAATTTAAATAAAATTAATATGAAATGGATCAATTTGAAATTGAATGTAAGAGCTAAAACTATTAAACTCTTAGAAGAAAATTTGGAGAAATTTTGTGATTTTGGATTTAGTGAAGGGTTCTAAGATGTGACAGCAAAAGCATGAGCAACAAGAGAAAAACTACATTCACAAGAGTGGCACTGATAGCAGGAAACAATGCAAAATTGTGAAAATTATGAAATAAAACTTATGAAAATTTATGCCATATTTTATTTTCATAAAAGTAAAATACCTCTTACATCAAAACATTATAAAACAGTGGTAAAATACAAACAAATAAAAATACCAAAAAGGAAAAATACTTGCCATATATGTGATAGACAAAGGCTTAATATGCTAATAGAGGAATAACTATTTCAAGCTGGTAATAAAGTTGCCAATCCTCATTGGAAAATAGCAACAGACATGGATGTGCAATTCACAAAAGAAGGTCAAAGTCAAAAGCATATGAACATATGGCTTTATTACTTATCAAAAGATGGGATGAACAGGCAGTTTTATATCTGATGAAATAAATGATTATACTTTCTGGAGTGAAATCTGACATTTCATGTCAGAAGCTCTTAAAAAAGAGGTCTTCTGAGCAATCTCAGTGTTAGGGAGCAAATGTAGCTGTGGGAACTGTGAGTAACCTACAAGAGTATAGTAATTTGGAGCTCCAGTATGCAGGTGAGGTGGGCATGGGGAGGCTCAGTGTTTAGTATATCTCAATGAAAACATTTGAATTCCCAGATGTGTGGTGTCCATGTTACAGTGACAGGAAAGTTTAAGTCATATGTTTAGGTCCAAATCTCAATTTGACATCTACGAGTGCCTTTTGAACAAACCATTACTCTTTACAGAGTATCTGACCAGACGACATGTGAGTTGTCACCTCTCCCTCATGACCCCCCACACTTGCCTCCCCATTTAGTCTATACAACAGCACTATTTGTTTTTTATTATCCCATTTTATAGACGAGGTGATTGAGAGTTGGGAGGTATGGATTTCTCCAATTCCTTCAAAACTAGTAACTGATGGAGTTGGGATTTGACTTTCCTTTTGCCTCTAAGTCCACACTCTTACTGCTATGCCACACATTAAACAAGAGTAAAGATGCCTACCTCACTGTGGGTTTAGAGAAGACTTAAATGCTGAATGTGGAAGCACTTCTTCAACTTAAAGCTCTGTGTAAGTGGGAGGTGCTGGTATGAGGATCTCAGAAGGAGTCCTTTTCTTATCGTTTCCCTATGTTTTGACTGCCTGCCACCTCGGCTCCAGTAGGAAATGCTGCTCTTAGAACCAAGAGGGATAGAGGGCCCCATTCTTGTCTCCATCCTGGACATGGTTCTTCCCAACTCACATAGGAGCTGCTTTAGCCCACCTGTGTCTGCAGGCTGTGACCCAAGATGTTGAGGGGACACTTATTTGTGGCTCGCCCCTTGGTGCTGCTGACAAGGAGCAGAGAAAAGTGAGAGAATGCATTATGGCCTTCACATGCTAAGCGGTGTGGATTCGTCAAGTCAGGAGATAAGAAATGAAAGAGACATAGAAAAACAAGTCAGGCTATCTCCCAGATGACTTAAGTCCTGTGCCTGCAAATGGGGCTGGCCAGGGGAAGTGATTCCCCATTATGGAAGACTTTCTTTTACTTGTCTTGTCTTTTCCCCTTCCTTCCTTCCTTCCTTCATTCCTTCCTTCCATCCATCCATCCTTCCTTCCTTCCTTCCTTCCTTCTTTCCTTCCTTCCTTCCTTCCTTCCTTTTATGGAAGACTTTCAAACAGCTTATGATATAGTGGGCACTGGGTATGGTGAAAAAATAATGAATACTGTTTTTCTGAAAATAAATTAATTAAAAAATGATATAGTGGGCTGAGTGATCATTTCGGAGTTGGTTCAAGCATGTAGTGGAGGTGGGTGATGGTTAATCTCTCTTTTAACCCTAAGATTCCAAATTATAGAGTAATCTTGTGCTGGTCCTTTGGCATTTGAGTTAAAATGGGAGTAATCCTTAGGACATGATATTTTGTGTGCCCATATCTATTTGTTACTCATATAGTTCTCCTAAGTTTCTACACTATGACTGAACTCCTTTGTTTCTCTGAGCATGTGAGCCTTCAAGGTGAAGAGGCTGCTTGCCTCTTAGGAAAGCAAAGAGTTTCAGTAAAAATGGGGCATGATAGGCTTATCCCAGAGACCACTACCAGACCCCAGAAGTGACCTGAGGATGAAAAAGAGCACCATGGTAATGGGCTGAGGGTCCCAGATCTGAGCACTGGGCACCATCTCTGCTTTTCCATGGAGACAAAGATATTTCACCTCCTTAGGCCCCATCAGAAACTACTTCCTTGTGTAACCTATTGCCTGGATTCAGGGTTCTCTGGGACATCTTTCTGACAGGATGGAGGAAGAAAGGAAAGAAGAAGGCTGATAAAAGTCAAAGGACACCCAGGGGAATGATAGCTCTGCTTTCTAGCCCTCAAGGCAGCATCACCCACACTTTAGTGTGCATCAGAATCACATGTGATACTTTAAAACAAAAAGCTGATTTTCTGGCCTCCTTCCTTGAAATACTGGTTGTGTTCTGAGAACTAAGTCCTTTTTAGTGATCATCTGTTAATTCTGATGGTGTGTTTTGGGAACTCCTGCTCTGAGTCTGTAAGAGTCAGTGGTTTCTGGACACTTGTGAGGTCAGATGGCCTTAGAGCCCAAGGCTTTCTACAGTGTGGCTGGGTGAAGAAGGGAGAGAAGGGGGGTGGAGGACAATATGGGCAAGGGCTCCAAAGTCAGCCTTAGAAAACTGTCCTTTCATACCTCTGGTGTTGCTCTCTACCTGCATTATCTGTGAGCCTCCATATCTCACCCATGAAGCCCTCTTTGCAGGCTTGAGAATCAAGAGTGACAGCATGTGACAACACTTTGAAAACTAGAGTGCTAAGAGATGGGAGGGATTGTTGTAGTACCTTTAAATACTAAAGGGTTAGATTATATGGAAAATTTTAAAGTATGTGGGTTCATGAGTATATTCATGAGAATAAATGGAGAAGAAAGAAATGTGTGTGTGTGTGTGTGTGAGAGAGAGAGAGAGAGAGAGAGACAGAGACAGAGACAGAGACACAGAGGGAAAGAGAGACAAGGAATGTCTGAGATGTCCAGACCTTACCCACTTCTCTATGCTGGTCACAGAATTGCGTAGTACAACGTCTCCAGTTTCCTTTTCAGGATGAAAATTTCGTCAGGACACAAAGACCCTAAGGCATTATTTCTGAATAGGATAGAAATTGGTGCCTGGGTTTTCAGTGCCTACACAAAAGAATAATGTTAGGCTGTGGATGCTATGATGAACTTGTGGAATCTGAGAACTGAACCCTGGATATGAGGTTCATGAAAAAAATGAATGAGCTGGAGCCACATCAGGGCTATATATCAGTTTTGGAGAGACGCAGGGGAAGCAATCCCAAGACAGCTTGTAGGGATGAACCTGGATAATTGCTCCACTGTTAATGTCTACATGCAAAGGTCTTGGGAAATAAGTCTCGTTTACAAGGAGTAAACAAGCTTCACTGTGGGCAGCAATCCTAAAACGTGCCCTAGAAATTATATTAGCAGGAAAGAAAGAGCTACATAAACATGCTTCAGCTTGGCTTTGAATCATCAGAGGTCCAGAACACTTCAAGCATTGAATTTGGATAATCCCAGATGGCTAGTGGCTCTGAGTACTAAGTAAAAGAAGTTAAAAAAAATCTTATCTGATGTAGGAAAATAACATCAAGTAGACTTCAAGTTATTTTTCTCAATCCCATTTTCAAATACAATTTTGAGCACAAACCCAAAGATAAGCAGACACACAAGGAGACAAGATACTGAAAGCAAAAGCCAATAGCTGAAAGGCATATAGGGACTCTAGATAATAGAACAATTGGACCCAGAATGAAAAATCATGATGTTTGTGATGTTTTGAGATAGATAGTACATACCTCAATATCATAAAAACCATCTGTGAAAACCCCACAGCAAATATCATTTTCAATGGGGAAAAACTGAGAGCCTTACCCCTAAGGTCAGGAGCATGTCAGAGCTGTCCACTATCACCACTGCTATTCAACATAGTACCCAAAGTCCTAACCTCAAAAACCAGACAACAAAAAGAAATGAAAGGCATCCAAATTGGCAAAGAAGTTAAACTCTCACTCTTTGCAGATGATATGATACTTTATGTGGAAAACCCAAAAGACTCCACTCTAAAACTGCTAAAACTAATACAGGAATTCAGTAAAGTGTCAGGATATAAAATCAAATACACAGAAGTCAGTTGCATTTCTATACACCAACAACAAGACAGAAGAAAGAGAAATTAAGGAGTTGATCCCATTTACAATTGCACCCAAAACTGTAAGATACTTAGGAATAAATCTAACCAAAGAGGTAAAGACTCTGTACTCAGAAAACCAAGGAATACTCAATTGAGGAAATTGAGGAAGACACAAAGAAATGGAAAAACATTCCAAATGGCCAACAGACACATGAAAAAGTGCTCAACATCCCTCAGCATCAGGGAAATACAAATCAAAACCACAACAAGATAGCATCTCACATCAGTCAGAATGGCTAAAATTAACAAGTCAGGAAATGACTTGTTGACAAGGATGTGGAGAAAGGGGAACCCTCCTAAACTCTTGCTGGGAATGCAAGCTGGTGTAGCCACTCTGGAAAACAATATGGGGGCTTCTCAAAAGTTGAAAATAGAGCTCTCCTATGACTCAGCAATCACACTACTGGGTATTTACCCTAAAGATACAAATGTAGTGATCTAAAGGGGTACATGCACCCCAATATTTATAGCTGCAAAGTCCACAATAACCAAACTATGGAAAGAGCCTAGATGTCCATCAACAGATGAATGGATAATGAAGATGTGGCATATATGCATGATGGATACTATGTAGCCATCAAAAAACCAGAAATCTTGCCATTTGCAATGACATGGATGGAACTAGAGGGTATTATGCTAAGCAAAATAAGTCAATCAGAGAAAGGCAATTATCACATAATCTATCTGATATGAGGACTTTTAGGGACAGGGTGGGGAGGGAAAAAAATGAAACAAGATGGGACCAGGGAGGGAGACAAACCATAAGAGACTCTTAATCTTAGGAAACAAACTGAGGGTTGTGGGGGATGAGGGGTGGGGAAGGAAAGGGTGGCTGGGTTACGGACATTGGGGAGGGTATGTGCTATGGTGAGTGCTGTGAAGTGTGTAAGACTGATGAGCTCGGGGCCTCACTCATCAGTGCACCTTCAGAGAAAAGCAGTCAATCACTCCTGTCTCCCTGGTCTCCTGCTGCACTCTGAGCTCACTCAGCCTGTGTCTGAGCATTTCTATCTCTGGCGCATGGCCCCATTTGGCATCTCCAAACCCAGCAGATTCCTGCAGCATGCTTCTGCACTGCTCCTCCCAGAGGAGGAAGGAAGGACTCTCCCCGGATCTACCAGTTGTGGTGTCCCTGCCCAAAGAGCAATGGTCCAATTCTGCCTTGGATCGCAGTTTAAGGTAGCCCTGAGGTGAGATTCCCCTCCTTGGCTCCAACTCTGCAGCCAGCTTCCCTGCCCCAATACCTGGGAGCTCTGCCACACTCAGCCCTAGTCTTTCTGTGACCCTGTGGGTCCTGAGACGACACTGTCCCAGCAAGTGTTCCACCCCACCCCCCAACTTAGCCTCTGGAGCAACATCCCTTAGTGGAGCAGACTTCTAAAAGTTCCGATTTTGTACTCTGTGCTCTACCGTTTGGCGGGAGCTGGCCCCTCCTTCCGAAGTCTCTCTTTCCATAAAGTACCTCGGATTCACTTCTCTACATGTCCTATCTCCCAGAAAATGGTTGGTTTTCTGTTCCTAGAATTGCTGTTCTTCTCTTCGATCTCCTGTTGAGTTCGGAATGGTTTGATAACTATCTAGCTTAACTCCTGGGACCTGATGATATTTAGGTCTCCTACTCCTCTGCCATCTTGCTCCTCCTCCATTTCCCTACTAGTTTTAACATAGTATTGGTATGCTCCCTTTAGCAGCCAGTGAGAGTTCCAGTTGTTCCACATTCTTAACACGATTTGGTATTTTCCATCCTTCTCATTGGAGCTTTTGGTGGGTGTGTGGTGGTATCTTACTGTAGTTTTAATTTGCATGTCCCTTCTGATTAAGGAAGTTAAGCATCTATCTTTTCATGTGGTTATTCTCCACAGGTATATTCTCTTGTGTAGATTATCTCTTCAAGTCTTGTGCCCATTTTTTCTATGACCCTTTCATGTTTCCTGACCCTTTCATGTTGATTTATAGGAGTTCTTTATGTAGTTTGTTTAAGGGTCCTTTGTCAGATGTATGTAGTAACATCTTCAACTTTGTGGTTGTCTTTCATTCAGCTAATGATGGATACTGTGAAACAGGATATTTTAATTTTAAAACACTCCAACTTAACAATTTTTAATTTGTAGTTAGTATTGTTTGTATCCTGTTTAAGAATCTTTGCTAAATCTTTTCTGATATTCTCCTATATTTTCCTCCAAAAGATACATGGATTTACCTTTCACATTTAGATCTGTTGTCAATCTAGACTTAATTTCTATATCAGGTGAGGGAGCAATCAAGATACAGTTTTCTTTCCAAAGTATGTATATCCAACTGACTCAGTGCCATTTATTAAAAAGGCCATACTGTCATTAGCCCTCAGGGAGATTCAAATTAAAACCACATTGAGATATCACCTTACACCAGTTAGAATGGCCAAAATTAACAAAACAGGAAACAACATGTGTTGGAGAGGATGTGGAGAACGGGGAACCCTCTTCCACTGTTGGTGGGAATGCAAGTTGGTGCAGCCTCTTTGGAGAACAGTGTGGAGATTCCTCAAGAAATTAAAAATAGAGCTTCCCTATGACCCTGCAATTGCACTCCTGGGTATTTACCCCAAAGATACAGATGTCGTGAAAAGAAGGGCCGTCTGTACCCCAATGTTTATAGCAGCAATGGCCACAGTCGCCAAACTATGGAAAGAACCAAGATGCCCTTCAACGGATGAATGGATAAGGAAGATGTGGTCCATATACACTATGGAGTATTATGCCTCCATCAGGAAGGATGAATACCCAACTTTTGTAGCAACATGGACGGGACTGGAAGAGATTATGCTGAGTGAAATAAGTCAAGCAGAGAGAGTCAATTATCATATGGTTTCACTCATTTGTGGAGCATAACAAATAGCATGGAGGACAAGGGGCGTTAGAGAGGAGTAGGGAATTTGGGTAAATTGGAAGGGGAGGTGAACCATGAGAGACTATGGACTCTGAAAAACAGTCTGAGGGGTTTGAAGTGGCGGGGGGGGTGGGAGGTTGGGGGTACCAGGTGGTGGGTATTATAGAGGGCATGGCTTGCATGGAGCACTGGGTGTGGTGAAAAAATAATGAATACTGTTTTTCTGAAAATAAATAAATTGGAAAAAAAAGGCCATACTGTCCCTGCTGTATTGCTGTGTAAATCTTTATTATTAGTCAAGTGACTGTATATATGTTAATTTGTTCCTGAACTCTTTGTCCTATGCATTTTTCTATCCTTGAATCAATACTCAACTTTTAAATCATTATATATATATTTTAAAGATTTTACTTATTTATTTGAGAGAAAGGGAGAGAGAGCATGAGCAGGGTGGGGTGGGGCAGAGGGAGAAGGTGACTCCCTTCTGAGCAGGGAGCCCAATATGGGGCTTGATCCCAAGACCCTGGGATCATGACCTGAGCCAAAGGCAGATGCTTAACTGACTGAGCACCCAGGTGCTCTAATTACTATATCTTCTAATGGGATTTATTTTTTTCTTCAGTATTTCTTCCACTATTCTTGGCCCTGAATTTCTATTTAATTTTAGAATAGGCCTGTCAATTTCCTCAAAAAGATCTCTTGGGATTTAAATTTTTATTGCACTGAAATAAGATTAACTTGGAGATAGAATGGGCATCTTTCTAATATTGAACCTTCTAAACCAGGAATGTAGTATATTTCTCCATTTTGGAAGGCTTATTATTATTTTTTTTAATCTCAGTAACACTGTGTGGTTTTCAGTAGAGTTCTTCCCCATTATGAATTTTATATCTTTAAAATACTTTGTTAAATGGTAACATTTGAAGATTTTTTTCTACCTGTTTACTCTTATATGTATTTTTCTAGTTGTTAACCATTTATATGTTTATATATATATATATTCTACTTGTTTACTTTTAATACCAAATATAGTATAATATATATAGTATGTATGTATAGTATATATGTAGTATATAGCATATAAATATACACACACACTTGATTTTTACATATTGACCATGTATCTGGTGATCTTGCTGGAGACATCTACTGATTCTATTGGTTTATCTGTAGATTCTCTTGCATTTTATATGTTTACATTCAGGTTTGTGAACAATGACATTTTTTCCTTTCCAATCCCTACATTTTTTATTTCCTTTTTCTGACTTCTAACACCAACTAGGTCTTCCAGTACGGTGTTGAATTAATGTGGTGATAATGACATTACTGATCTTTGAGGAAAGCTTTAAATATCTCACTATTATGTATGTTTGTTTTGAATTAAGAGTCAACAGACTATAGCTTGTTAGTCAAATCTACATGTCACTTGTTTTTATAAATAGATTTTATTGAAACATAGGCCCATTCAGTTACATAATTTTTTCTTTTTTTCCCTCAAAGATTTTATTTATTTATGTATTTGAGAGAGAGAGAGGGAGAGGTAGTGAGAGAGAGCAGGAGCAGAGTGGCAGAGTGGAGGTCAGAGGGAGAGGGAGTAGCAGGCTCCCCACTGAGCAGAGAGCTGGACATGGGCTTGATACAAATCCCCAGGAATTATGACCTGAGCTGAAAGCAGATGCTTAATGACCTGGCACCCATGACTCACCCCTCCCCATTCAGTTACATATTGTCTATGATTGCTTTCATGCTGGAATGGAATAATGGTGCATTTGTTTATTTTAAAATTCTTATATATCTTTTATTAATTTTAACTTTAGTTCTAGAATTTTTTGCTTTATATATTCTGAAGCTATCCTTTTAAGCATATACCAATTTAGAATAGTGATATCATCCTACTAGTTTAACTTATTTTTAATTACAAAATATCACTCTTTATCTCCAGTATTACCGCTTCCTTAAAAACATCTCCACTGTATATATTTTCTTTTGAATTTTGTGTACAAGGTATATCTTATCCCATCTTCTAAACTTTCCGAATCCTTATATTTAATGTGTGTTTTGTAAACAGCTTATAGCTGGGTTTTTATTTTTTATTTTGTTTGAAAAATTTAATCTTCATTTGGAGTATTTAACCTCTTAGATTTATGTAATTACTGATATACTTGAAGTTATATCTAGCATCTCACTTAAAATTTTCTTTTACCCATCTGTTTGTATTCTTTTTTCCTTTTCTTATCTTCCTTCAAAATTCAAAAGTCTAATATTTTAAATCTATTTATCCTTATATATACTTCTTACTTATACAGTGTTTTATTTTTATTTTACTGTAGAGATTATAACATGCATCCTTGACTTATTACAACTGAATGCAAGTGATTTTTTTTTCTTTTATCACTTCTATGATTTTACTAGAATCTTAGGACATTTAAACTCCATTAACCACCTTTTATCTTCACATTATTATTATCATGAAATTTATCTCCACACATGTTTTAAACTTCACAGGACATTATAATTTTTGTCTTGTAGAGGCAGTATTTCAATAATTGATCATTTGCTTACCCTTTCTGCATGTTTGAGATACGAGACTCTAATCTCATTTCTAAGTTTCAGTCTATGATCATTTTCATCTTGCCTGCAACATCTCCTTTAATATTTAAAATTTTTCTCTGTGGAGTCCTTAGTGACAAATTCCTGTAGTTTTATTTGTCAGGAAATGTTATTCTTTTTTGAAGAATGTTTGTACTGTATATCGTCTCTATTAACAGATGGCATGGTACTGTCTTTTGTTCTTCATCATTCTAACTGCTTCTCTTATGAAGATAATGTGCCCTTACTCTCAACCCCAGTTGATTTAAGATTTTTCTTTAGATTTGGTTTCATATGTGTAGATTTAGTTTTATTTGAATTTATACAGCGGGGTTAACTGAGCAAACTAAACCTGTAGTTTTCTGTCTTTCATTGGTTCAGAAAATAGTCATTATTTTCTCAAATATTGCTCCCTCTTTTTTATTTTCTTTCTCCTGTCTTTTTTGGATTTCAGTGTTACATATGTTAGATCTTCAGTGTATGCCCATATAGCTCTTATGATCTTATCTGTTTTTTTTCTTTAAAAAATTTTAAAATTTATTTTCAGCATAACAGTATTCATTATTTTTGCACCACATCCAGTGCTCCATGCAATCCGTGCCCTCTCTAATACCCATCACCTGGTTCCCCCAACCTCCCACACCCCTGCCACTTCAAACCCCTCAGATTGTTTTTCAGAGTCCATAGTCTCTCATAGTTCACCTCCCCTTCCAATTTCCCACAACTCCCTTCTCCTCTCTAACTCCCCTTGTCCTCCATGCTATTTGTTATGCTCCACAAATGAGTGAAACCATATGATAATTGACTCTCTCTGCTTGACTTATTTAATTCAGCATAATCTCTTCCAGTCCCATCCATGTTGCTACAAAAGTTGGGTATTCATCCTTCCTGATGGAGGCATAATACTCCATAGTGTATATGGACCACATCTTCCTTATCCATTCATCCATTGAAGGGCATCTTGGTTCTTTCCACAGTTTGGCGACCATGGCCATTGCTGCTATAAACATTGGGGTACAGATGGCCCTTCTTTTCACTACATCTGTATCTTTGGGGCAAATACCCAGGAGTGCAATTGCAGGGTCATAGGGAAGCTCTATTTTTAATTTCTTGAGGAATCTCCACACTGTTCTCCAAAGAGGCTGCACCAACTTGCATTCCCACCAACAGTGGAAGAGGGTTGCCCTTTCTCCACATCCCCTCCAACACATGTTGTTTCCTGTCTTGTTAATTTTGGCCATTCTAACTGGTGTAAGGTGATATCTCAATGTGGTTTTAATTTGAATCTCCCTGAGGGCTAGTGATGATGAACACTTTTTCATGTGTCTGATAGCCATTTGTATGTCTTGATTGGAGAAGTGTCTGTTCATATCTTCTGCCCATTTTTTGATATGATTGTCTGTTTTGTGTGTGTTGAGTTTGAGGAGTTCATTTTAGATCCTGGATATCAACCTTTTGTCTGTACTGTCATTTGCAAATATCTTCTCCCATTCCGTGGGTTGCCTCTGTTTTCTTGACTGTTTCTTTTGCTGTGCAGAAGCTTTTGATTTTGATGAAGTCCCAAAAGTTCATTTTCGCTTTTGTTTCCTTTGCCTTTGGATACAAAATTCCACCAGTATTCTTCAAAGAGCTGGAGCAAATAATCCAAAAATTGGTATGGAATCAGAAGAGACCCTGAATCGCTAAGGAAATATTGAAAAACAAAAATAAAACTGGGAGCATCACGTTACCCGATTTCAAGCTTTATTACAAATTGTGATCACCAAGACAGCATGGTACTGGCATAAAAACAGACACATAGACCAGTGGAACAGAGTAGAGAGCCCAGATATGGACCCTGAATTCTATGGTCAAATAATCTTCGACAAAACAGGAAAAAATATACAGTGGAAAAAAGACAGTCTCTTCAATAAATGGTGCTGGGAAAACTGGACAGCTATATGTAGAAGAATGAAACTCGACCATTCTCTTACATCATACACAAAGATAAACTCAAAATGGACAAAAGACCTCAACGTGAGACAGGAATCCATCAGAATCCTAAAGGAGAACATAGGCAGTAATCTCTTCGATATCAGCCACAGCAACTTCTTCTTTTAAATTTTTAATTCAATTTTGGTATTTTATATTGACCTGTCTTCTAGCTTATTAATTCTGTATCCTGCTAGTTCCAGTTGGCTGTTAAACTCATTCACTGAATCCTTAATTCTAGATACTCTGTTTTTCACTTCTGGGATGTCCAGTGATTTCTTTTTATATATGTCACTTGCTGATGAAAGTTATGATCCCTTTATTATTTTCAGATATTAATTGCTATAGTTTAAATTCCTTATCCGCTACCTCTAAAATCAGCTTGTCTTTGCTACTTCTTTTTCTTTTCCTTTTCCTTTTCCTCCTCTTTTATTTATTTATTTATTTATTCTTTATTATTGGCCACAGTGTTTTGTGTCTTCCATATTTCTGGTCTTTTTCATTGTATGCTGGACATTATTACCATTAGTATTGCTGTGGCTCCAGATGATGTCATCTTCTGCCAGAGATGGTTCTCCCTTTCCTGCTATGCAGTAGGGTGAAAGGGCTGATCACTCCATTACAGCCAGGGATTGATTTTGGCCTAGGGCTGGGCTGCAGACTTACTACTTCTTAGGGTGTATTTCTCCTAGGTTTTTGATTGAGAACCTGATAAGTTCCTCAGCTCTAAGAGATAATGGGAGGTTCTCTTTAGAGTTTGTTTTACTCCTAGCTCTCTATTGTCTTGCACCATAAAACTTCAAATTTTGGCAAGTAATCTTGACAGAAAGGCCAGGCATGTGTTTAAAGAAGCCCCTTTCCTTTGATGAACCTTGGTTTTCAGTTCTGAAGGACTGTAGGACATTTTGTGCTGCCTTTTAAAAAAACTCATCCTCATTCCCTGGAATTGCATGAGATTCATTAAATGTCCAGAGGAAAACCAGCCATGTGTTTATGACCCCTCAGATTTCCAGTACTGTACAACTGCTGTAAGCTTTGATGCTTCATATTTCCTTAGCATATATCCTGTCTCAGTCTGTGCCCAGACTCAGGATGAAATTAGCCAGTTGTACTCACCTCATTTCAGAACATTCTGTCTCTCTCTGAAACTAATTTATGTAGCTTTTGTTGCTTTTGCTACTCTTTGATGCCTTTCATGATGTAAAAATTTGTTCTTTAAAAATGATCATTGCAGCAGCACATTGTTTGATTCAACCCACTATATTCTATGTTAATGGAGAGATTTGTTTCTTTTATTTCCAGAGAGCCTCATGTCAAGAAATGTTAGTTTGTTTAAGACACTTAGTGGATGTTTATAAGTGACACATTCTTCTAATATATCCACCTTGAAACCCTGTTGCTACTATCTGAATTCAAGTAACTATTATCTCTAACCTGTGGTACTGAATTAATAATTTCTCTCTCTCTTTTTTTTGTTTTTTTTCCAATTTATTTATTTTCAGAAAAACAGTATTCATTATTTTTTCACCACACCCAGTGCTCCATGCAAGCTGTGCCCTCTATAATACCCACCACCTGGTACCCCAATTTCTCTCTTTTTTTAAATGTGAGTGCATTCTCATCTAATCTGAATTACTGTCCTAAAAATGAAATTTTAACATGTAATTCCCCTTAAAACTATTTAGAGATGTTTTTCTGAGAATGAAGATGGCCTTTAGGATGAAGAAGCACACCTTACAAGATTTTGCCTGACCAGTCCCCTGCCTGACCCTCTTACCCTGGCCCTTGCATTTCCTCCTTCAACAATATGTGATAGTTGTGCTGAACTTGCTCAAATTCCCTGAATATGCCATATTATCTTTAATTCTTAAATCTTTGCACAAGTTATTTAGTTTGCTGAGAACACCATTTTCTTTCCATCTATTCTTTTCATCCAGTTGCCTCACAGAGATCCAAGATCCAAGACACAGTTGTCAAATGTGGCTGGGAGTGGCTAGGAGAGTGAGGGTGTAGTGAAGGCACTGTGCTTACAGACTGCAATGAGATTTCATCACTAAGTTACAAGCAATGTGTGAAAATAAGTCACAGTTACTTTTTCTAAATGTAGCAGGGATAAATTATGGGACTCAACTATTGAATAAGTTGATCAACAAGGAAAATTTCTTTTCCTGTTTTCAGGATGATATTTCAGGAGCAATAATTGAACTCTCCAGAAAAATAGGTTATCATACTTAAGCACTTCAGAAGGCATACTTAAGCACTTTAGAAGGCAAATACTTCAGGAGTGAAAATAATGACGTCAAAGAAGGAAGAAGTCTTCTGGACTGTGGTAACCAGGGTGTATTCCTAGTGGGACTGGGGTATGAGCTATTTCCTCTGTTGCCTCTCCCCCTACCTAAATATGGCCAGTAATTAAGAAGTCCCTGCTTTAGACATCCTAGGGGATTTGTCCCAGGGAGGTTTGGAATTTATTTTGTTTGTTATTAATGTCCCCCCCCCCCAAGACATAAGTTCCACTGGGACCCAAAGTCCCCCAGGCTCAGGAAGACAAAATAAGAAAATGAAAACGGATGATATAGATTCAGGTGTTGATTACAGAGTCTGAGTCTCCATCAGCTTATAATAAAAGAGTGAGGGGTCCTGGAAAAAAACACTGAAGTCCCCTTGAAACATACTTGGTAAGTTCGGCTGGAGGGTACATGCCTTAGACTTTTTTTTTTAAGATTTTATTTATTTATTTGACAGAGATCACAAGTAGGCAGAGAGTGAGAGGGGAGAAGCAGGCTTGCTGCTGGGCAGAGAGCCCGATGTGGGGCTCTATCCCAGGACCCTGGGATCACGACCTGAGCTGAAGGCAGAGGCTTTAATCCACTGAGCCACCCAGGGGCTGCTGCCTTAGACTTTTTGTTAGCATTCAGGTTACTAAGGTTTTATGATGTGACTCCGTGGGATTGTTCTTCAGGCAGTCTAAATTAAAAAACAACAACAACAACACATGCTTAACATTCTAGAAATAGCTTCATTTGTGTCACCAGATTCAATATGTATTTCAAATAGTATTTGTAAGTATTTCACGACAGAGTCCTTTGTGTTTTGCAGAGATTTTTTGAAAGAGATTTCAGTTTGTAGCTTTGGGAGGTGGGCAGGAACAAGCCAGTACTGACATTTTAAAGCTGAAGGAGGTAAGATGTAGAGAAATGAAAGGAGTAGGTAAAGTTCATATGGCTCCTTAATGGCAACATTTATAGTGATCTCTGAGTTGGGCTCTTAATCAGGTGTTTTATACAGTAGATGGATCCCACTTGTTTCCCAGAAATGGAAATTCCTGAGAAGTCAGAGATGGCTCCTTCCTCCAGTAATACCTAATAACAGATCTTTCTGTCCTCTGTCCAAGTGTGAGAACATATGCATATGCCTGGTTTAAGCCCCTCGATCTTGGTGAATGTCCTGCAGTGAGTGCACTCTTCTCTCTCTTCAGGGTTAGTAGATGTTTTCTCATCCTGAAATGCTTGTCACACTGTGGGAAGGCTATGTGGAGGAGACCAGAAATAGATCCAAGAGACTGGAAATTATCCTCATTTTTTTTCACTTTTCCATGATCTCCCAACTTCCACATCTGTCTAGTTTCTTCTAATTTGTTCCTACCCACCTCCCAAAGCTACAATATTGATGTTGTGTGGGGCGAATCTTAAGGAAAAATTGATAGCACTGTTGTCTGCGTAAATTAGTGTAAGACATAGAGCAGGATAGCTTCAGTTGGGGTAGTGTGCTGATCCAGGGAAAGAAATTATGGACAGTCTGCAGTACAGTATCTGGAAATCAGTACAACAGATTTAGATAAGGGAGCTCAGATTTGGAAAGGCTCAGTGTCAGTGGATGTTTCAACCTCCAAAATTTTTGGTGTCTGTTGAAACAAATAGGAAATCCCTTGGGTGGCATAAATTTTCTTTTCTTTCCTTCTCTTCCTTTTCCTTCCTTCCTACATTCCTCCCTTCCTCTTTTCCTCCCTCCCTCTCTTTCTTTCTTTCTCCACACATTGTTCTAGATTTTAGGCTTCAGCAATGAACAGGATAGAATTTTTCCCTTTCCTTAAAACCTAGCAAAGAGCAAATAATCCTGATTTAATGGTCTGGGCCAATTCCTAGGACAGAGAATGGAATGAAATGCAGACAGCATGTGTAAGTAAATGGAAGACATGATGTGATATGGTGGGATATAAGCAGGATGCCTTTGAGAAAATCAGAAATAATTGGTATGCCTGGAGTAGAGAGAGGATTAAACATGAGCTAATTGATCTGATGAAATAAAAGGGTTTTGTGGGTCATGTTAACCATTTTGGTCTTTATGTTAACAGAAAGAGGAAACTCTTCAATTAGAATAGTGGCACAAGCAGGTTTGAGTCATAAAAAGAACAATTCTGGGTAATGTCAACGGGATGGAAGGGAGTGAAAGTAAATATGGAGAGACCAGATTGGTTGTGATGGTTCAGGTGAGAAAAGTTGAGTGACCTGAATGATGGCTGTGGGATGGGTAGCAGGGTCTATATGAGAAGTGAGGAGAAAGGGAGATTGGTAACATACAGTAAATGAGTGACAAGCATGAAGGGAGCCCTCAGTCTGGCTTGAGTACCTTGTAGGTGGTACTGCCAGTCACGGAACTACTAGAGCTACTGGGAGTGGGAGCACCTACAGGGCAAGGAAGACAAGACTTCAGACATTTAAGACAGATTGGTTTCAGAGTGACAGTGAGACACATAGGGAAGATGGTCTTCAGGGAACTGAACACCCATATCTATAGCTCAGATGAGCTATGTACGCTGAATAAATACATTTGGGATTCACTTTCATATTTAGGGTAAGTGTAGAAGGAAAACATTCTGAGGACAACCAACATTCAAATGATGACCGGGAAGGGGGAGCTCTGTAAGAAGTGGGTGAAGGTATTGCAAGGCAGGCAGGAAGAACATGAAGCTGAGGTATCACCACTATCAAGAGACAGGAGAGTTTTACAAAGGAAGAAGTGATCATTGGTGTTAAATGTGCTGTCATCTGATTCAGAGACTTGGATGTCATTGGAGGCTTTGATGGGGTAGTTTCAATAGAGCCAGTTGCCACCTGTGCCTTAATTCTCACTCATCCATACATTTGACAATAGGCCACATGCAATAGACATATGTTTATTTCTTATATTTGGATTTTAAGGTCTGTTATTTTCTTCATAAATATGGTAGCATCACAGAATGACAGAAAGGAACCAAACTGTTGTCTCAGATTTCCTCCTTCTGGGTCTGCCCATTGATCCAGATCAGCGAGACCTGTTCTATGCCCTGTTTCTGACCATGTATGTCACCACCATCCTGGGGAACCTTCTCATCATCATCCTCATTCTCCTGGACTCCCACCTCCACACGCCCATGTATTTGTTTCTCAGCAATTTATCCTTCTCTGACCTTTGCTTCTCGTCTGTCACAATGCCCAAATTGCTGCAGAACATGCAGAGCCAAGTCTCCTCCATCCCCTATGCTGGCTGCCTGACCCAGATGTACTTCTTCCTGTTTTTTGGAGACCTGGAGAGCTTCCTCCTGGTGGCGATGGCCTATGACCGCTATGTGGCCATCTGCTTCCCTCTGCACTACACCACTATCATGAGCCCCAAGCTCTGTCTCTCCTTGGTGGTGCTGTCCTGGGTGCTGACCATGTTCCACGCTATGTTACACACTCTGCTCATGGCCAGATTGTGGTTTTGTGCAGACAACACAATCCCCCACTTTTTCTGTGATATGTCTGCTCTGCTGAAACTGGCCTGCTCTGACACTCGTGTTAATGAGTTGGTGATATTTATCATGGGAGGGCTCATTCTTGTCATCCCGTTCCTGCTCATCATCATGTCTTATGTGCGGATTGTATCCTCCATCCTCAAGGTCCCTTCTGCCAGGGGCATCCACAAGGCCTTCTCTACCTGTGGCTCCCACCTCTCTGTGGTGTCTCTCTTTTATGGGACAATTATTGGTCTCTACTTGTGCCCATCAACTAATAATTCTACTGTTAAGGAGACTGTCATGGCCATGATGTACACTGTGGTCACCCCTATGCTGAACCCCTTCATCTACAGCCTGAGGAACAGAGACATGAAGGGAGCCCTGGGAAGAGTCTTTTGGAAAAATAAAATATCTTCCTCTCTAAAGTGGTAACAATTGATATTTTCACATTATTTAATTCAGTGGGTATAGTAATATTGATAATGGAAAATTACTCTTAATCCATGTTTTTTCCCTTTCAATTTTAAACCCTTCAAACTTTTTTTTTTAAATTTTATTATTTTTTTTCCAATTTATTTATTTTCAGAAAAACAGTATTCATTATTTTTTCACCACACCCAGTGCTCCATGCAAGCTGTGCCCTCTATAATACCCACCACCTGGTACCCCAACCTCCCACCCCCCCGCCACTTCAAACCCCTCAGACTGTTTTTCAGAGTCCATAGTTAAACCCTTCAAACTTTTTGTTTGATATCATATTAGAGGCAAATATGAAACTATGATGATCACTTAGCTGTTTTGAGGTAGAGTTGGGGGCAGCAAACCAGTCTGTTCTGAGTCCTTATTTCCCTCTTGCCAGGTGGAATTGAAGTTTGAAAATAAGATTTATATACCTTTGTGCAAAATACCTTATTCCTTTCAATTTAGGAATTTTCTTCTACTTCTTCTTCTTCTCCCCCTCTGCTCTCCTCCCCCCTCCTCCTCTTCATCTTTCTTCTCCTTCTTCTCTTCCTCCTCCTCCTCCTCTTCCTTCTTCTTCTTCTTCCTCCTCCTCCACCCCTTCCTCCTCCTCTTCCCTCTCCTCCTTCTCCTCCCCGTCCCCACCCCCCTTCTTCTTCTTTTTTCTCTTCTTCTTCGTGATTCATCTATCCACTTTAGAGAGAGAGAGAGAGAGAGAGATACAAGGAGAGCAGGGGGAGTGGTGGAGGGAGAGGGAGAATCCTGAAGCCAGCTTCCTGCTGAGTGTGGAGCCCCAGCCTAGGGTTTTATCTTATGAACCTGAGATCATGATCCCAACCTAAATCAAGAGTTGGCCACTCAATTGTCTGAGCCACCCAGGCACCCCCAGGAATTATCTTCTTAAAACATTACTGTAATCATTGCTTTTTTCCTGCCTAGGAATCCTCAGTAATGTGCACAAGCAAAGAAATAATAAAACCCAACAGAACACAGAGACTCCTGGAGCTCTCAGCTTCGATATACACCTTATTCTCCACTATGTCTAAAAGCATCTCATATTTCCCTCTCTCCATCCGTATGCCTGCCTCATTCTATCCTTTAATTCTAACTATTTTTTCGAGCCAGAGCAGAAAATCACTCTTTGAAAGAAAACAAATAGCAAACAGTTGTTGGGTGCTTTTGTATGTGTCAGGTTCTTTTCCAATCTATTAACCTACCACCTCTATGATGTTGGTCCTATTATTATCCCCATTTTATAACTAAAATGATAGAAAGGTTAGTTTACCATCTAACATCAAACAAGAAGTTCAGATTGAAGCCTAGGCCATTTGTCTTATAGCCCAAGATCCTCACGACCACACTATGCTGCATCTTGAGACTATAGAATCACATTCCTCCATTGTAATGGTGTGTTCTATTCAATTTCACTCACTTGTCAGTTGATTGTGCTTTCATTTATTTCTTTCATATCTTTGTTTTTCTGGTTGAATAATAATCTTTTTCATATATAATCATAAAGTATATAACATATATCATAAAGTATATAACAGGAGTTCTAAACCTATATCCCAGTGGCCAAGCAGCTAATGTAGTTGAGTGTAAAGCATATCAGATTTAAGAAAAACCAGCTGTAGAAATATGATAAAAGGTACTTTATTTTATTAATATTTGGAGTATTCATCTATCATAACTCAAAATATATGCCACTGGAGATGATCTTTTAACCCTGATATCAAATAAACTCTAAATAAAAATAGAAATACTTAATCAGTAGATACATTATTGGATTTTATAACTCCTTTGATTTGGAAGCAAACCTGGCACCATGTATTCTGACCAAGATGTCAGTGTGGAGTCCTTTTTTTTTTCTTGAATTGTTTAGTAGAGAATTTAAGCTTGGGTCCATTTAACTGGGAGTGATATTTAGATTTTTTTTTCTACTTAATAATAGATAAGAGCTATTCACCAACACATGTACTTTGAATATGGATCAAATCTTTGCACAGACATTTTTATAATTAAGGTCACTTTTTTGGAGGCATAAGTAGAATTCTGATATTCCAATGTTGTCATGATACTTTTCAGTATTGCACAATGTTCCTAATATTAACTTTAATTTCCCCTCATATATTATACCATCATATTAGTTGGGAAAGGTGAAGTAGTAGGTTCATATAACATATAATGTTATTTTATTGTAAAAAATAGGAAATAAATGAACATTTTAAAAGAACTCATCATTATTTTTTCACCACACCCAGTGCGGTGAAAAAATAATGAATACTGTTATGCTGAAAATAAATAAATTTAATTAAAAAAAGAAATCATCATTCAATTCTGTAATTTCATATATGTAGATCAGTCATTGTTTTCATTTCTCTAAATATATTTTAGCTATACTGAGTAGTTTTCATTTTTCTTTGCCAAGTTATGTTTTCAAAGTACATATATTTAAGGGTATCCATCAATTGAGTGAAATATTTGTGCAGTTATTTGTGAATGTATTTGCAGAGAAATATTCAGTATGTTTGCATGTTTGTAATGTCAAGTTAAGGCCATGTATTGAATCAAATCTTCACAAGTGATATGAGAGGATTTTTTTTTTAAATTAGTGTGTGACATGAGTAACTTGTTTTCTTTAAACATTCCCAAAACCTTCTGGCCCTGTGCCTGACCTCCATGTAGTGCTGAAGGTTACTGTCTTGTTTACCCGTTTTTTAAAGTGGAACATTAGCCAGCTGGTTCAATTCTTGGGAGCATTTTCAATTCATGATATTAAGTACTATTGTATTATGCATTTTATTTTTGACATTTTAACATTGAAAAATATAATAAATGAACTCATATGGTGTCTTGCAAAATATTGCCACTTTGGGTTTAATTTTTAAAAACAAGGTTAACCTTATTACCAATACTATCAGAGTGTGGTTTGTCATAGACTTACTAATAATATTGACCAGGTAACATTAAAATTTTGAAGTTATTTTTACTCCAATAAAAATATAGCTAATTTCATGATATTGTGTCTATTAGGGAATCTTTCCCAAAGTTTCCATGAAAAGATCAAACCTTTCATCAACATCACAAACAGTGAATTCAATGATATTATTTATGTTTATATTCTCATGTGGCAAGATGTAGATGCCTGTTTCTGTTTGAAGCACATTATTTTTTTTCCCAATTTATTTATTTTCAGAAAAACAGTATTCATTATTTTTTCACCACACCCAGTGCTCCATGCAAGCCGTGCCCTCCATAATACCCACCACCTGGTACCCCAACCTCCCACCCCCCCGCCACTTCAAACCCCTCAGACTGTTTTTCAGAGTCCATAGTCTCTCAGGGTTCACCTCCCCTTCCAATTTACCCAAATTCCCTACTCCTCTCTAACGCCACAAATAAGTGAAACCATATGCTCCACAAATAAGTGAAACCATATGATAATTGACTCTCTCTGCTTGACTGATTTCACTCAGCATAATCTCTTCCAGTCCCGTCCATGTTGCTACAAAAGTTGGGTATTCATCCTTTCTGATGGAGGCATAATACTCCATAGTGTATATGGACCACATCTTCCTTATCCATTCGTCCATTGAAGGGCATCTTGGTTCTTTCCATAGTTTGGCGACTGTGGCCATTGCTGCTATAAACATTGGGGTACAGATGGCCCTTCTTTTCACGACATATGTATCTTTGGGGTAAATACCCAGGTGCAATTGCAGGGTCGTAGGGAAGCTCTATTTTTAATTTCTTGAGGAATCTCCACACTGTTCTCCAAAGAGGGTGCACCAACTTGCATTCCCACCAACAGTGGAAGAGGGTTCCCCTTTCTCCACATCCTCTCCAACACATGTTGTTTCCTGTTTTGTTAATTTTGGCCATTCTAACTGGTGTAAGGTGATATCTCAATGTGGTTTTAATTTGAATCTCCCTGAGGGCTAGTGATGATGAACATTTTTTCATGTGTCTGATAGCCATTTGTATTTCTTGATTGGAGAAGTGTCTGTTCATATCTTCTGCCCATTTTTTGATGTGTTTGTCTGTTTCGTGTGGGTTGAGTTTGAGGAGTTCATTATAGATCCTGGATATCAACCTTTTGTCTGTACTGTCATTTGCAAATATCTTCTCCCATTCCATGGGTTGCCTCTGGAGCAAATAATCCTAAAATTTGTATGGAATCAGAAGAGACCCTGAATCGCTAAGGAAATGTTGAAAAACAAAAATAAAGCTGGCGGCATCACGTTACCTGATTTCAAGCTTTATTACAAAGCTGTGATCACCAAGACAGCATGGTACTTGCATAAAAACAGACACATAGACCAGTGGAACAGAGTAGAGAGCCCTGATATGGACCCTCTACTCTATGGTCAATTAATCTTTGACAAAACAGGAAAAAATATCCAGTGGAAAAAAGACAGTCTCTTCAATAAATGGTGCTGGGAAAACTGGACAGCTATATGTAGAAGAATGAAACTCGACCATTCTCTTACACCGTACACAAAGATCAACTCAAAATGGATAAAAGACCTCAACGTGAGACAGGAATCCATCAGAATCCTACAGGAGAACATAGGCAGTAATCTCTTCGATATCAGCCACAGCAACTTCTTTCAAGATACGTCTCCAAAGGCAAAGGAAACAAAAGCGAAAATAAACTTCTGGGACTTCATCAAAATCAAAAGCTTCTGCACAGCAAAGGAAACAGTCAAAAAAACGAAGCACATTATTTTTGCTAAACCCTAAAGACCATCATTTAGACTCGAAATCTCCAAAAAGTATAAAGGCCAGTCAATTATTTCATTTAATACAACAACATTGTACAATATCATTTCTAATTTTATAGTCATAAGAAAAAATAAACTAAAAATTTGTCTTATTTTTGCTTAAGTTTTTCATATCATAATTTTTTGTACACTGATCATTGTAAGATTCATTTACTGTAAAATAGGTTTGACACAGTGCTCTTTGATGCATGCTTATTAAACATATTGGGATGCCAAACATTCCAGAAAGATTCTCACTTTTTCCTGAAAAGCGTAATTATTTATTTTTCCATTTTTTTGTATCTCTATGAATCCAGTAAATGTTACCTCCTTCTGAGAAAAGGAATACCAAGAAGACAATGAAACATGCTGATAAATGGGAGAGTTTATGCCCTGTCTCAAAGGTCAAAGTGCTACTGAGCTAGAGGGGGTTGCTTTTGTGTAGTAATATAGACCCAGGATCACATAATCTCACAGCTATTTGGCCCTGTGTCTGGCCTCTGTTAGTACAGATGTCCAACATGTTATGTCTCCAATGTATTAAGCAATACATTGCTTAATGAATTGGATGACTGGTCCAATTCTTGGGAGCACATTCTGTTAAACTACATATTTGGATTAAACTATAAACTATTCATTTGGATTTTTATGTGAATCTTTCAGCTTCTAATATTGACAACAATTCATATAAAAATTAATATTCTTCAGGTCAAAGGAAACATGTTTTCCCTCCAGATGCAGCCTTTTATAGACCTGCCCTTAATCTTGGGCAACATGGTCCCTTCTCCTGGGCCACATTTGCCCCACTCTGGCACTACTGACATTTTTGGCTGGATAATTCCTTATTGTAGGTGCTCTCCTATGTACGGTAAGATGTTCAGCCACATCCCTGACCTCCACCCACTTGTTGCCAGCGACATTACTCCTAATTCTGGCTGTGAGAACCAAAATTATCCTCAGACATTGCCAAATGGCCTCAGGTGTGGTGCGGGTGCATAATCACCCCAGCTGAGCCCACTTCTTCAGAGAGATCTCTTACACCTTGCAAACACACATTGGTGCCTCCTCTACTGGGGATCTGGAGCTCGGTTCTGGCATAGCAGGGTCTGGAACTGGAAAACCCACTCTTGTAATTTAGAGCCTTCAAGCCCCAGGGCAAGCAAGACTCCTTCACTTCACTTTTCCAAGGTTTTGAGAGAGAAGCACCTACATCTTAATATTGTAAAGCCTTGTGTGCTGTGCTGGTGTCGGTTGTGGCCACGGATGCAGAGTGTAGGAAGGGTTGGACCAGTGGAGCTCTGAGGTCAGAGAAAAGACTGAGTAACTTGTTAAGCCCTCCCTTTCATGATAGCATGTGTGCAATGGATTCGTGCATGAATGAAGTGTTGCTTCTTAAAGTGCTGAGCGTCCTGTTTCTTCTGGTTCAGTATCCATAACAATTGCACATAGCTATTGAAAACATTTGAAATATTAAATAATTTATATTACTTGTAATGTTTATACATGTAGGCCAATATAACATGTATGAAATATGATTTGACAGTTTACGTTGGCAACTGGATGAACTTTGAATGCTAAATTTGAAAATCGTTTTATTTTTTATGATATAAAACAAATTTAATTAAAATTTTAAGAAATCAACAGTTTTTATTTTATTCAGTAAAAAGTTTATATTTATTATTTTAAATTTTATTTTGCCTGTAACACATAATGTAATGTTTTAGAAGAAAACTTTTTGAAATCATTTCAAAAATAATAACTTCAATTTTTCCATTACTTTAATACTCATTTATTGTGAAATTTCATATTTGAACACAATTACATTTTATTTTTAAATCCTTAGATCATTGTTATCAATAGAAATGTAAACTATGTTAATACATAATTATGTAAAAATCTCAATTATAACAATCTATAATTTTATTATAAATGAAGATCATAAAAATCAATATTATACATTAAATAGGTGAAGTTATGAATTATGTATGTATTTCTAACATTGTTGGCCCATCAACAGATACCAAGATATATGAGAAGTAAATAAGGGGGGACAAGATGGCGGGGTAGTAGGAAGAGGCGCCTTTTCAGCCGTACCCCAAAGTGAGCTGATTACCTACCAAAGAACTCCAATCACCCATGAAATCAGCCTGAGATCAGAATTATACACGTCTGGATCTCTACAGGGGCAGAAGATGCCAGTGGGCAGGTAAAGCGGAATGGGAACTAGAGACTGATATCGGAAGATAAACAAAAGGGGGAGGGAGCCCCCAGAGGCGACCGGTTGGGACGTAATACCCCAATACGAGGGAGAGTGCCCTGCGTCTGGGGACCACATTAACTTGGAGACTGGTTGAAAGCACTCCAAAAGAGCAAAGGATGGAGGGGGGAAATTGTGGGAATCCGGGCGGCTAGGGACAGGGGCTTAAGTCCCCGGTCCCAGACAGCCTCCCCGGCACTGAGGTAGAGAGAGTGCCGCGGAGAAACCACTCTTGGTCCCTAAGCCGTCAGCGCGCCCGAGAATGGGTGGGTTCTGGCTCCTGTGAGGGGATGGGAGCCGCGCCGGTCTGCAGAATGCGCGCTAGCCCTACCACAAAGCTGGAGATACGCGCACACGTCCCTCATGCTCCCCTGAGTTACAAAGGCCCGGCTGGCGCTCTTTGACCCGCGCCATTGTTTCAAAACCTAAGCCGTGTGCCCGAAACTCTTCCCCAGACAGAGACACGCAAAAGCCCAGCCTGGGGCTTATGGACCAGCGCCCCGTTCTCAGTGCCCCAGATGCGTGCCCTACCCACAGCCGCCTCTGAAAAGAGGTGCGCGCAAGCCGGGCACTCCCAGCCCGGGGCCGGCGGCAAAATCTCAGTGTGCGACTGCTGCTTGGAACCTCTCTGGCAGTCGGGAGCTCCCAGACAGCCGCCACTGCCTCAGCTTTGAGTACGAGCAAAAGATCCTGTGCCCCCAGTATCTGCAAATTGGAACCTGCTCTGCCAGCAGCCAAGGGGGAATTTATTCAGCTTCTGCACCCAGACTGAGGCTTCTCTCTGAGAGGGAGATCAGGTTGCGGTTTGATTTCTTCTAATACTACAAAAACCATCAAAGGTGGTCAAGGTGAGAGGAAAAAAAAGTGAACAAGCATAAAAACCACTTTTTATGCCTGAAAGCCTTAAAAAAAAAAAAAACCAGTTTCCCCAGAGCCCACCCCCTTGAGGGGGGCGGGAGGACTCAACTCAGGAAACATCATTGACTGACAACCCACGTGGCAGGCCCCTCCCCCAGAAAACAAACCAAGAAAGAAAACAAAAAGGACTACAAGAGAACAACCACTACTTCATAGGAAAACCTGTATTGTTCACTCATTTCCACTATTCTGGTTCATATTTTTTTTTTTACACATAGGTAATTTTTTTAACCTATTTACCATCACAGCGAGCTGTACAGTACATCAAATTCCATAATACCTTTCTAACCTGAACTTTTTGATACATACACCTATGTTTTTCTTTTGCATTTTTATTTTTGAATTCCTTTTTTAAAATTTTAGTTTAGTTTAGTCTAGTTTATTCCTTTTTATCTTTATCTTCTAATATTAATATAGAGTTAAACTTCAAAATAATCTCCTTTCCACAATCAATACTATCCCTATAAGTAAACCAATTTTTAGTCCCCTTTATCTTAGGAAAGTTGAGTCTTTTAACAAAGATATTAAGATACATCCAGGAAGAATCAAAACAACCTTCCTTGCACACACTGAGAATTTATAAGAACTCTTCCATCTTCTTCCACCAGTGTATCTGTGTTTTTTGTGTTTGTCCTGATAGCATATAAATTTTACACTTGTGGTTCTTTTTGACGAGGTTCTTTCTTTACTTGCATATATATATTTTTTTTCTCTTGCCATATACTTGTATCAGTCTTTTTATCTCTCTTTGTTTGTCTACTTCATAAATCTTACCTTGGGGCCCATTTGGGCTGAAACTTCTTTTTCATCTTCCCTTTCTTTCCTGTCTCTCTCTCTCTTTTTTCTTTTTCTTCTTCTTCTTTTCTTTTTTTTTTTTCTTTTCTTTTGTCTCTCATTTGGGTGGAGAATCCTGATTGCTCAGAAGTGTTGCAGGGTGCACCTTGACTGCACCAGAGTTGATACATCCAGCTACATCTGTTCAGTCATCTCCCTCCAAAATGACTAGGAGGAGGAATGCCCAACAGAAGAAAAATACAGAGGATGGACCTTCTGCAACAGAGCTAACAGCTATCAACATAGACAATATGTCGGAAAGAGAATTCAGGCTAACAATTATCCAGGCAATAGCTAGGTTGGAGAAAGCCATGGATGACCAAACAGAATTGATTAGGGCCAAACTGAAAGCGACCAGACAGGATGTTCACAATGTTAGGGCAGAGCTTAAAGCTACCAGGGAGGAGGTTCACAATGCTCTCAATGAGTTCCAATCTAATCTAAACTCTCTCAAAGCTAGGGTAACTGAGACAGAAGATAGAATTAGTGATCTGGAAGACAAACAGATAGAGAGAAAGGATCAGGAGGAAGCCTGGAACAAACAGCTTAAAAACCACGAAAACAGAATCAGGGAAATAAATGATGCCATGAAGCGTTCCAACGTCAGAATTATTGGAATCCATGAAGGGGAGGAGAAAGAAAGAAGTCTAGAAGATATAGTGGAACAAGTCCTTCATGAAAATTTTCCCAATATCGTGAATGGAACCAGCGTTCATGTACTAGAGGCTGAACGGTCTCCACCCAAGATTATACACTCCAAAAAAACATCACGACACCTGATAGTCAAACTGAGGAATTATAATTGTAGGTATAATCTCTTGAAAGCCGCCAGGGCAAAGAGGCTCCTTACTTACAGAGGGAAGCCCATCAGAATAACGTCAGACCTGTCCACAGAGACCTGGCAAGCCAGAAGAGGCTGGCAAGATATATTCAGGGCACTAAATGAGAAGAACATGCAGCCAAGAATACTTTATCCAGCAAGACTGACATTCAAAATGGATGGAGAGATAAAGAGTTTTCAAGACCGGCAAGGCTTAAGAGACTATGCAACCACCAAGCCGACACTGCAGGAAATATTAAGGGGTGTTCTATAAAAGAGGAAAAATCCCAAGAGTAGCATTGAACAGAAATATAGAGACAGTCTACAGAAAGAAAGTCTTCAAAGGTAACTCGATGTCAATAAAAACGTATCTATCAATAATCCCTCCCAATGTGAATGGCCTAAATGCACCCATAAAACGGCACAGGGTTGCAGATTGGATAAAACGACAGGACCCATCCATATGCTGTCTACAAGAGACCCATTTTGAACCTAAAGATACACGCTGACTGCAAGTGAAGGGATGGAGCAGCATCTTTCATGAATGGGCCTCAAAAGAAGGCTGAGGTAGTGATTCTCATATCAGATAAATTGGACTTCAAACTAAAGACTGTAGTCAAAGATACAGAAGGACACTATAATCCTTAAAGGGACTATCCACCAAGATGATCTAACAATTGTAAATATCTATGCTCCCAATATGGGAGCAGCCAATTACTTAAGAAAACTGTTAATCAAGATAAAGAGTCATATTGATATGAATACACTAATCGTAGGAGATCTTAACATGCCTCTTTCAGAATTAGACAGATCATCGAAGCAGAAAATCAATAAAGAAACAAGAGCATTGGATGACACATTGGACCAGATGGGCCTCATAGATATATACAGAACATTCCACCCTAAAACAACAGAATACTCATTCTTCTCAAGTGCACACGGAACCTTCTCCAGAATAGACCACATACTGGGTCACAAATCAGGACCCAACCGATACCAAAAGACTGAGATTATTCCCTGCATATTCTCAGATCACAATGCTTTGAAACTGGAGCTCAATCACAAGGAAAAGTTCCTAGAGAACTCAAACACCTGGAAGCTAAAGACCACCTTGCTTAAGAATGCTTGGATCAACCAGGAGATGAAAGAAGAGCTGAAACAATTCATGGAAACCAATGAGAATGAAGACACTTCGGTCCAAAACCTATGGGACACAGCAAAGGCGGTCCTAAGGGGAAAATACATAGCCATCCAAGCCTCCCTCAAAAAAATTGAAAAATCTAGAACACATCAGCTGTCTCTACACCTTAAAGAACTGGAGAATCAACAACAAATCAAACCAACTCCACACATAAGAAGGGAAATCATCAAAATTAGAGCTGAGATCAATGAGGTAGAAACCAGAGATACAGTAGAACGTATCAATGAAACTAGAAGCTGGTTTTTTGAAAGAATCATTAAGATCGATAAGCCACTGGCCACACTAATCCGAAAGAAAAGAGAGAAAGCCCAAATTCATGAAATTATGAATGAAAAGGGAGAGATCACAACTAACACCAAGGAAGTAGAAACAATCATCAGAAGTTATTATCAACAGTTATAAGCCAATAAGCTTAGCAACCTAGACGAAATGGATGCATTCCTGGAAAAATATAAACTCCCGAAATTGAACCAGGAAGAAATCGACAACCTGAATAGACCAGTATCTAATAACGAGATTGAAGCAGTGATCAAAAACCTCCCAAAAAACAAGAGCCCAGGACCTGACGGATTCCCTGGGGAATTCTACCAAACCTTCAAAGAAGAAATAACACCTATTCTCCTGAAGCTGTTTCAAAAAATTGAAGCAGAAGGAAAACTTCCAGACTCTTTCTATGAAGCCAGCATTACCCTGATCCCCAAACCAGGCAAGGACCCTACCAAAAAGGAGAATTTTAGACCAATATCACTGATGAATATGGATGCTAAGATTCTCAACAAGATTCTAGCCAACAGGATCCAACAACACATTAAAAAGATTATCCACCATGATCAGGTGGGATTCATCCCTGGGCTACAAGGATGGTTCAACATTTGCAAATCAATCAATGTAATACAACAAATTAATATGAGAAGAGAGAAGAACCACATGGTCCTCTCAATTGATGCAGAAAAAGCATTTGACAAAATCCAACATCCGTTCCTGATTAAAACGCTTCAAAGTATAGGGATAGAGGGAACATTCCTGAACCTCATCAAATCTATCTATGAAAGACCCACAGCAAATATCATCCTCAATGGGAAAAAGCTTGCAGCCTTCCCATTGAGATCAGGAACAAGACAAGGATGCCCACTTTCACCACTCTTGTTCAACATAGTATTAGAAGTCCTAGCAACAGCAATCAGACAACAGAGAGAAATAAAAGGTATCCAAATTGGTAATGAAGAAGTCAAACTCTCTCTCTTCGCAGATGACATGATTCTTTATATGGAAAACCCAAAAGACTCCACCCCCAAACTACTAGAACTCATACAGCAATTCAGCAACATGGCAGGATACAAAGTCAATGTGCAGAAATCAGTGGCTTTCTTATACACTAACAATGAAAATACAGAAAGGGAAATTAGAGAATCGATTCCATTTACTATAGCACCAAGAACCATAAGATACCTGGGAATAAACCTAACTAAAGAGGTAAAGGATCTATACTTGAGGAACTATAGAACACTCATGAAAGAAATTGAAGAAGACACAAAAAGATGGAAGACCATTCCATGCTCTTGGATCGGAAGAATAAACATTGTTAAAATGTCTATACTGCCTAGAGCAATCTATACTTTTAATGCCATTCCGATCAAAATTCCACCGGCATTCTTCAAAGAGCTGGAGCAAATAATCCTAAAATTTGTATGGAATCAGAAGAGACCCTGAATCGCTAAGGAAATGTTGAAAAACAAAAATAAAGCTGGCGGCATCACGTTACCTGATTTCAAGCTTTATTACAAAGCTGTGATCACCAAGACAGCATGGTACTGGCATAAAAACAGACCCATAGACCAGTAGAACAGAGTAGAGAGCCCTGATATGGACCCTCTACTCTATGGTGAATTAATCTTCGACAAAACAGGAAAAATATCCAGTGGAAAAAAGACAGTCTCTTCAATAAATGGTGCTGGGAAAATTGGACAGCTATATGTAGAAGAATGAAACTCGACCATTCTCTTACACCATACAGAAAGATAAACTCAAAATGGATAAAAGACCTCAACGTGAGACAGGAATCCATCAGAATCCTACAGGAGAACATAGGCAGTAATCTCTTCCATATCAGCCACAGCAACGTCTTTTCAAGATACGTCTCCAAAGCCAAAGGAAACAAAAGCGAAAATGAACTTTTGGGACTTCATCAAAATCAAAAGCTTCTGCACAGCAAAGGAAACAGTCAAAAAAAACAAAGAGGAAACCCACAGAATGGGAGAAGATATTTGCAAATGACAGTACAGACAAAAGGTTGATATCCAGGATCTATAATGAACTCCTCAAACTCAACACACACGAAACAGGCAAACATATCAAAAAATGGGCAGAAGATATGAACAGACACTTCTCCAATCAAGACATACAAATGGCTATCAGACACATGAAAAAATGTTCATCATCACTAGCCCTCAGGGAGATTCAAATTAAAACCACATTGAGATATCACCTTACACCAGTTAGAATGGCCAAAATTAACAAAACAGGAAACAACATGTGTTGGAGGGGATGTGGAGAAAGGGGAACCCTCTTCCACTGTTGGTGGGAATGCAAGTTGGTGCACCCTCTTTGGAGAACAGTGTGGAGATTCCTCAAGAAATTAAAAATAGAGCTTCCCTATGACCCTGCAATTGCACTCCTGGGTATTTGCCCCAAAGATACAGATGTCGTGAAAAGAAGGGCCATCTGTACCGCAATGTTTATAGCAGCAATGGCCATGGTCGCCAAACTGTGGAGAGAACCAAGATGCCCTTCAATGGACGAATGGATAAGGAAGATGTGGTCCATATACACTATGGAGTATTATGCCTCCATCAGGAAGGATGAATACCCAACTTTTGTAGCAACATGGACGGGACTGGACGAGATTATGCTGAGTGAAATAAGTCAAGCAGAGAGAGTCAATTATCATATGGTTTCACTTATTTGTGGAGCATAACAATTATCATGGAGGACAAGGGGCGTTAGAGAGGGAAGGGAATTTGGGTAAATTGGAAGGGGAGGTGAACATGAGAGACTATGGACTCTGAAAAACAATCTGAGGGGTTTGAAGTGGCCTGAGGGGGTGGGAGTTTGGGGTACCAGGTGGTGGGTATTATGGAGGGCACTGCTTGCATGGAGCATTGGGTGTGGTGAAAAAATAATGAATAATGTTTTTCTGTAAATAAATAAATTGGAAAAAAAAGAAGTAAATAAATATCAGGATTTTTTGGTCTATTTGTTAACTTGAAGTTATATTGTTTTAGATCGGCCTGACTTACAAGATATCCCAAGACTGGGTGACTTAAACAAGAGATATTTAATTTTCACAGTTCTGGAGGCTGGAAATCTGAGACTGGGAAGCTAGTTGGTTTGGATTTGGTTAGAATTCTTTTCCTGGTTTGTAGACAGCTACTTCTTGCTGGGTCCTCAGATGGCAGAGAGAGTAAGCTCCAGTGTGTTTCCTTTTTATTTATTTATTTTTAAGTTAAAAAAATTTTTAAAATTTATTTTTTATTTATTTTCAGCATAACAGTATTCAATATTTGTGCACCACACCCAGTGCTCCATGCAAACCATGCTCTCTATAATACCCACCACCTGGTACCCCAACCTCCCACCTCCCGCCCCTTCAAAACCCTCAGATTGTTTTTCAGAGTCCATAGTCTCTCATAGTTCACCTCCCCTTCCAATTTCCCTCAACTCTCTTCTCCTCTCTAACTCCCCATGTCCTCCATGCTATTTGTTATGCTCCACAAATAAGTGAAACCATATGATAATTGACACTCTCTGCTTGACTTATTTCATTCAGCATAATCTCTTCCAGTCCCGTCCATGTTGCTACAAAAGTTGGGTTTTCGTCCTTTCTGATGGAGGCATAATACTCCATAGTGTATATGGACCACATCTTCCTTATCCATTCGTCCATTGAAGGGCATCTTGGTTCTCTCCACAGTTTGGCAACCATGGCCATTGCTGCTATAAACATTGGGGTACAGATGGCCCTTCTTTTCACTACATCTGTATCTTTGGGGCAAATACCCAGGAGTGCAATTGCAGGGTCATAGGGAAGCTCTATTTTTAATTTCTTGAGGAATCTCCACACTGTTCTCCAAAGAGGCTGCACCAACTTGCATTCCCACCAACAGTGGAAGAGGGTTCCCCTTTCTCCACATCCCCTCCAACACATGTTGTTTCCTGTTTTGTTAATTTTGGCCATTCTAACTGGTGTAAGGTGATATCTCAATGTGGTTTTAATTTGAATCTCCCTGAGGGCTAGTGATGATGAACATTTTTTCATGTGTCTGATAGCCATTTGTATGTCTTGATTGGAGAAGTGTCTGTTCATATCTTCTGCCCATTTTTTGATATGTTTGCCTGTTTCGTGTGTGTTGAGTTTGAGGAGTTCATTATAGATCCTGGATATCAACCTTTTGTCTGTACTGTCATTTGCAAATATCTTCTCCCATTCTGTGGGTTTCCTCTTTGTTTTTTTGACTGTTTCCTTTGCTGTGCAGAAGCTTTTGATTTTGATGAAGTCCCAAAAGTTCATTTTCGCTTTTGTTTCCTTTGGCTTTGGAGACGTATCTTGAAAAGACGTTGCTGTGGCTGATATGGAAGAGATTACTGCCTATGTTCTCCTGTAGGATTCTGATGGATTCCTGTCTCACGTTGAGGTCTTTTATCCATTTTGAGTTTATCTTTGTGTATGGTGATTTTTTATTAACATATAATGTATTATTAGCCCCAGGGGTACAGGTCTGTCAATCGCTAGGCTTACACACTTTACATGGTGTCTGTTCTTATATGGGCACTAATTCCATCATGAAATCTTCACCCTCATGATCTAATGTAATCCCAGCCTCCCAAAAGCCCAGATCCATAAAACAACACATTTGGCGGCAGGGCTTTAACATACGAATTTTGTAAGGACACAATTCAGTCCCTAGCACACATAAAAATTGAAATGGCCAAAACTGACCAAAAAGAAGTATAAACTTTATTCAAGTTTCTAATTGCAGGAAATGTTGGACAACTTGTCCAGTGTGACATAGTGCAATTATTGGAGTGTGGCGAGATATAGCGAACCCGAGTTGTGTAATGAAGGTGTGGAAGTGCTGAAGAAGAAAATCGTAGAAACCCCTTGCCAAGGTTGAGTGAAAGGATTCTTGAGGAGAGACTAGGTGAGGTGTGTAAGGGCCTGGTTAGCCAGAGGGAGCCATTTGGCTGTAAACTTAGATTGACCCTGCCCCTCACAGAAAAAGTTACTTGCAAAGCCCAGATACAAGGGCAGGCCAGGCAGGGTGGAGACATCCAATCAGTAGGGCGCACATATATTTTCTATGGTAAATTGAAATTCAATTGGCCACCCATATTGCCGACCTAGCATGACTGTGCATTTTCCCTGTGTATTGCAATCTCATTGGCCACCTGTATATAAGCCAGGCTCAACCACCTCTATAAAAGTTAGTCTGTGAGGCTGGGAAGGGTCGTCGTCGCCTCTTTGTAAGAGACAGCCCCGATCCGTCAGTTTGATTCTCAATGCTTGGTGCAAAATAAAGCTTTGCTTGATCTTCACTTTGCATCAGTCTCGCTCCTTCGATTAGGGACCCTAACAGGGTGGAAGATGAATTTGTTATGGAACATGTTCATATCTTGGAACATATTTTCTGATAGTCCTTGTCAGCTTGAGTGTAGAAGTAGAGAAAGGAGAGTTTTGTATGTATCTAGGAATTGCAGATTTGCTGGGCAGGTAGGATGGATGGCTGGGGAGGGTATTTGCTGGACATAGAATTTTTGTGGACAGGTTTTTTGTTTTTTTATTAACACATAATAATTATTAGCCCCAGGGGTACAGGTCTGTGAATTGCCAGGTTTACACACTTCCCAGCACTCACCATAGCATACACCCTCCCCAATGTCCATAAACCAATGTGGACAGGTTTTTTATTTCAGCACTTAATATGTGTTTCTTTTTCTTCTGGTATGCGGATATCCTTATAAGAAATTTGCTAACATTTTTGCCTTTGTTCCTTTGTGGGTAATGGTTCTTATTTTTCTCTGGCTATGTTTGAAATTTTATTGCTCATTTTCAGCAATTTGCATATTGGCTTTCTCCTCTCCATATTTGGTATGGGTGTGTGTGGATGTGTTTAGACTGCTTGATATTTGTTAAGCTTCTATTGTGTGTGGGAATATTTGGCCACTATTTCTTTAATCATTTTTTTGGCCCTCTCTCTATCTCCTTCTAAGATCCCAATGACATATTTGTTAGACCACATGATATTATTGCATGTTATTATCATTATTAATATTATTGATTTTTATCATTCGACTGCAGCTCACTGAGAGTTTGTTAATTTTATTGTTACATTTTTTCTCTCTGCTTTCTTTTTGGATTTTATTATTTATTTTATTGGTTATATTTTTATGTTTCAAGTTCAATAATCTTTTTCTCTACAATGTTAAATACACTTTTAATCTCTTCCAGTGAAATATTCATTCTATCTATTATGTTTTAAAAGTCTCTATAATTTCATTAATGTTCATTTTCCTTTTATTTTTCTACTTAATATGTTTTCTTTTTTTTATTAATTTATTTATTTTCAGAAAAACAGTATTCATTATTTTTTCACCACACCCAGTGATCCATGCAATCCGTGCCCTCTATAATACCCACCACCTGGTACCCCAACCTCCCACCCCCCATCACTTCAAACCCCTCAGATTGTTTTTCAGAGTCCATAGTCTCTCATGATTCACCTCCCCTTCCAATTTACCCCAACTCCCTTCTCCTAACACCCTTTGTCCTCCATGATATTTGTTATTATGCTGAGTGAAATAAGTCAAGCAGAGACAGTCAGTTATCATATGGTTTCATTTATTTGTGGAGCATAACAAATATGTTTTCATTTTCATTTGTGTTTTTCATCTTATGATGTCTATCAGTAACAGCTGTTTTAACATACTTATCTGCTAGTCTCATCATCTAACATTTCTGGGTCTGTTCCTATAACTTATTTTTCTCCCAATTATGGATCTAACATTGCTGTTTCTTTGTATATCTAGTAATACTTCATTGTATTCCAGGCACTGTGAATTTTATATTGTCGAGCACTGGATCCTGTGGTGTTTGTGTAAGGAGTGTGAGACTCTTTTGCTGCTGATGGTTAAGTTACAGATGAGTTAGTGTGATGGCTTTGAAGCTGTTTTAAAGCTTCTTTTAGGTCTTGTCTAGAATAGCCTTTATTTTAGGGCTAATTTAATCCTACTATAAAACACTTTTGGGATCTCTACTGAATGTCTTGTAAATGGAAAAGTCTCTCCATTTTGGGTGAAGGGAGCTCAAAGAATTCCTTTTTTTTCCCAATTTATTTATTTTCAGAAAAACAGTATTCATTATTTTTTCACCACACCCAGTGCTCCATGCAAGCTGTGCCCTCTATAATACCCACCACCTGGTACCCCAACCTCCCACCCCCCCGCCACTTCAAACCCCTCAGACTGTTTTTCAGAGTCCATGGTCTCTCATGGTTCACCTCCCCTTCCAATTGACCCAAATTCGCTACTCCTCTCTAACGCCCCTTGTCCTCCATGCTATTGGTTATGCTTCACAAATGAGTGAAACCATATGATAATTGACTCTCTCTGCTTGACTTATTTCACTCAGCATAATCTCTTCCAGTCCCGTCCATGTTGCTACAAAAGTTGGATATTCGTCCTTTCTGATGGAGGCATAATACTCCATAGTGTATATGGACCACATCTTCCTTATCCATTCATCCGTTGAAGGGCATCTTGGTTCTTTCCATAGTTTGGCGACCGTGGCCATTGCTGCTATAAACATTGGGGTACAGATGGCCCTTCTTTTCACGACATCTGTATCTTTGGGATAAATACCCAGGAGTGCAATTGCAGGTTCGTAGGGAAGCTCTATTTTTAATTTCTTGAGGAATCTCCACACTGTTCTCCAAAGAGGCTGCACCAACTTGCATTCCCACCAACAGTGTAAGAGGGTTCCCCTTTCTCCACATCCTCTAAAACACATGTTGTTTCCTGTTTTGTTAATTTTGGCCATTCTAACTGGTGTTAGGTGATATCTCAATGTGGTTTTAATTTGAATCTCCCTGAGGGCTAATGGTGATTAGCATTTTTTCATGTGTCTGATAGCCATTTGTATTTCTTGATTGGAGAAGTGTCTGTTCATATCTTCTGCCCATTTTTTGATGTGTTTGTCTGTTTCGTGTGTGTTGAGTTTGAGGAGTTCATTATAGATCCTGGATATCAACCTTTTGTCTGTACTGTCATTTGCAAGTATCTTCTCCCATTCCGTGGGTTGCCTCTTTGTTTTTTTGACTGTTTCCTTTGCTGTGCAGAAGCTTTTGATTTTGATGAAGTCCCAGAAGTTTATTTTCGCTTTTGTTTCCTTTGCCTTTGGAGACGTATCTTGAAAGAAGTTGCTGTGGCTGATATCAAAGAGATTACTGCCTATGTTCTCCTCTAAGATTCTGATGGATTCCTGTCTCACGTTGAGGTCTTTTATCCATTTTGAGTTGATCTTTGTGTACGGTGTAAGAGAATGGTCGAGTTTCATTCTTCTACATATAGCTGTCCAGTTTTCCCAGCACCATTTATTGAAGAGACTGTCTTTTTTCCACTGTATATTTTTCCTGTTTTGTCGAAGATTAATTGACCATAGAGTTGAGGGTCCATATCAGGGCTCTCTACTCTGTTCCACTGGTCTATGGGTCTGTTATTATGCCAGTACCATGCTGTTTGGTGATCACAGCTTTGTAATAAAGCTTGAAATCAGGTAAGGCGATGCCACCAGCTTTATTTTTGTTTTTCAACATTTCCTTAGTGATTCGGGGTCTCTTCTGATTCCATACAAATTTTAGGATTATTTGCTCCAGCTCTTTGAAGAATGCCGGTGGAATTTTGATCGGAATGGCATTAAAAGTATAGATTGCTCTAGGCAGTATAGACATTTTAACAATGTTTATTCTTCCGATCCAAGAGCATGGAATGGTCTTCCATCTTTTTGTGTCTTCTTCAATTTCTTTCATGAGTGTTCTATAGTTCCTCAAGTATAGATCCTTTACCTCTTTAGTTAGGTTTATTCCCAGGTATCTTATGGTTCTTGGTGCTATAGTAAATGGAATCGATTCTCTAATTTCCCTTTCTGTATTTTCATTGTTAGTGTATAAGAAAGCCACTGATTTCTGCACATTGACTTTGTATCCTGCCACGTTGCTGAATAGCTGTATGAGTTCTAGTAGTTTGGGGGTGGAGTCTTTTGGGTTTTCCATATAAAGAATCATGTCATCTGCGAAGAGAGAGAGTTTGACTTCTTCATTACCAATTTGGATACCTTTTATTTCTCTCTGTTGTCTGATTGCTGTTGCTAGGACTTCTAATACTATGTTGAACAAGAGTGGTGAAAGTGGGCATCCTTGTCTCGTTCCTGATCTCAATGGGAAGGCTGCAAGCTTTTTCCCATTGAGGATGATATTTGCTGTTGGTCTTTCATAGATAGATTTGATGAAGTTCAGGAATGTTCCCTCTATCCCTATACTTTGAAGCGTTTTAATCAGGAACGGATGTTGGATTTTGTCAAATGCTTTTTCTGCATCAATTGAGAGGACCATGTGGTTCTTCTCTCTTCTCATATTAATTTGTTGTATCACATTGATTGATTTACGAATGTTGAACCATCCTTGTAGCCCAGGGATGAATCCCACCTGATCATGGTGGATAATCTTTTTAATGTGTTGTTGGATCCTGTTGGCTAGGATCTTGTTGAGAATCTTAGCATCCATATTCATCAGTGATATTGGTCTGAAATTCTCCTTTTTGGTAGGGTCCTTGCCTGGTTTGGGGATCAGGGTAATGCTGGCTTCATAGAAAGAGTCTGGAAGTTTTCCTTCTGCTTCAATTTTTTGAAACAGCTTCAGGAGAATAGGTGTTATTTCTTCTTAGAAGGTTTGGTGGAATTCCCCAGGGAATCCGTCAGGTCCTGGGCTCTTGTTTTTTGGGAGATTTTTGATCACTGCTTCAATCTCGTTATTAGATACCGGTCTATTCAGGTTGTCGATTTCTTCCTGGTTCAATTTTGGTAGTTTATATTTTTCCAGGAATGCATCCATTTCATCTAGGTTGCTAAGCTTATTGGCATATAACTGTTCGTAATAACTTCTGATGATTGTTTCTACTTCCTTGGCGTTAGTTGTGATCTCTCCCTTTTCATTCATAATTTTATGAATTTGGGCTTTCTCTCTTTTCTTTCGGATTAGTGTAGCCAGTGGCTTATCGATCTTAATGATTCTTTCAAAAAACCAGCTTCTAGTTTCATTGATACGTTCTACTGTATCTCTGGTTTCTCCCTCATTGATCTCAGCTCTAATCTTGATGATTTACCTTCTTATGTGTGGAGTTGGTTTGATTTGTTGTTGATCCTCCAGTTCTTTAAGGTGTAGAGACAGCTGGTGTGTTCTGGATTTTTCAATTTTTTTGAGCAAGGCTTGGATGGCTATATATTTTCCCCTTAGGACCGCCTTTGCTGTATTCCATAGGTTTTGGACCGAAGTGTCTTCATTCTCATTGGTTTCCATGAATTGTTTCAGCTCTTCTTTCATCTCCTGGTTGATCCAAGCATTCTTAAGCAAGGTGGTCTTTAGCTTCCAGGTGTTTGAGTTCTCTAGGAACTTTTCCTTGTGATTGAGCTCCAGTTTCAAAGCATTGTGATCTGAGAATATGCAGGGAATAATCTCAGTCTTTTGGTATCGGTTGGGTCCTGATTTGTGACCCAGTATGTGGTCTATTCTGGAGAAGGTTCCGTGTGCACTTGAGAAGAATGAGTATTCTGCTGTTTTAGGGTGGAATGTTCTGTATATATCTATGAGGTCCATCTGGTCCAATGTGTCATTCAATGCTCTTGTTTCTTTATTGATTTTCTCCTTCGATGATCTGTCTAATTCTGAAAGAGGCGTGTTAAGATCTCCTACGATTAGTGTATTCATATCAATATGACTCTTTATCTTGATTAACAGTTTTCTTAAGTAGTTGGCTGCTCCCATATTGGGAGCATAGATATTTACAATTGTTAGATCATCTTGGTGGATAGTCCCTTTAAGGATTATGTAGTGTCCTTCTGTATCTCTGACTACAGTCTTTAGTTTGAAGTCTAATTTATCTGATATGAGAATCGCTACCTCAGCCTTCTTTTGAGTCCCATTGGCATGAAAGATGCTTCTCCACCCCTTCACTTTCAGTCTGCGTGTATCTTTAGGTTCAAAATGGGTCTCTTGTAGACAGCATATGGATGGGTCCTGTCGTTTTATCCAATCTGCAACCCTGTGCCGTTTTATGGGTGCATTTAGGCCATTCACATTGAGAGTGATTATTGATAGATATGTTTTTATTGACATCGAGTTACCTTTGAAGACTTTCTTTCTGTAGAATGTCTCTATATTTCTGTTCAATGCTATTCTTGGGATTTTTCCTCTTTTATAGAACCCCCCTTAATATTTCCTGCAGTGTCGGCTTGGTGGTTGCATAGTCTTTTAAGCCTTGCCGGTCTTGGAAACTCTTTATCTCTCCATCCATTTTGAATGTCAGTCTTGCTGGATAAAGTATTCTTGGCTGCATGTTCTTCTCATTTAGTGCCCTGAATATATCTTGCCAGCCTCTTCTGGCTTGCCAGGTCTCTGTGGACAGGTCTGACGTTATTCTGATGGGCTTCCCTCTGTAAGTAAGGAGCCTCTTTGCCCTGGCAGCTTTCAAGAGATTATACCTACAATTATAATTTCTCAATTTGACTATCAGGTGTCGTGATGTTTTTTTGGAGTGTATAATCTTGGGTGGAGACCGTTCAGCCTCTAGTACATGAACGCTGGTTTCATTCGCAAGATTCGGAAAGTTTTCATGAAGGACTTGTTCCACGACATCTTCTAGACTTCTTTCTTTCTCCTCCCCTTCAGGAATTCCAATAATTCTGACGTTGGAACGCTTCATGGCATCACTTATTTCCCTAATTCTGCTTTCGTGGGATCTAAGCTGTTTGTTCCAGGCTTCCTCCTGATCCTTTCTCTCTATCTGTTTGTCTTCCAGATCACTAATTCTATCTTCTGTCTCAGTTACCCTAGCTTTGAGAGAGTTTAGATTGGATTGGAACTCATTGAGAGCATTGTGGACCTCCTGCCTGGTAGCTTTAAGCTCCGCCCTAACATTGTGAACATCCTGTCTGGTCGCTTTCAGTTCGGCCCTAATCAATTCTGTTTGGTCATCCATGGCTTTCTCCAACCTAGGTATTGCCTGGATAATTGTTAGCCTGAATTCTTTTTCCGACATATTGTCTATCTTGATAGCCGTTAGCTCTATTGCAGAAGGTCCATCCTCTGTATTTTTCTTCTGTTGGGCATTCCTCCTCCTAGTTATTTTGGTGGGAGAAGACTGAACAGATGTAGCTGGATGTATCAACTCTGGTGCAGTCAAGGTGCACCCTGGAACACTTCCTGATCTCCGTCTCAGAGAGAAGCCTCAGTCCGGGTGCAGAAGCTGAATAAATTCCCCCTTGGACGCTGGCAGTGCAGGTTCCAAGTTAAAGACCCTGGGGGCACAGGATCTTTTGCTCGTCCCCAAAGCCAAGGCAGTGGCGGCTGTCTGGGAGCTCCTGACCGCCAGAGAGGTTCCAAGCAGCGATCGCACACGGAGATTTTGCCGCCGGCCCGGGCTGGGAGTGCCCGGCTTGCGCGCACCTCTTTTCAGAGGCGGCTGTGGGTCGGGCGCGCGTCCGGGGCACTGAGAACGGGGCGCTGGTCTGTAAGCCGCAGGCTGGGCTTTTCTGCGCCTCTGTCCGGGTAAGAGTTTCGCTCGTGCGGCTTAGACTTTGAAACAATGGCGCAGGTCAAGAAGCGCCCCCAGGCCTTAGAAACCCAGGAGGGCTGGAGGGACGTGCACGCGCCCATCCCCTCACAGGAGCCGGAACCCCCGCGCTCTGGGGTGCACTGGCGGCTTAGGGACCAGGAGCCGGTTTCTCCGCCGCACTCTCTCTGCCTCCGCGCCGGGGAGGCCGTCTGGGACCGGGGACTTAAGCCCCTGTCCCTAGCCGCCCCGATTCCCACAATTTGCCCCCGCGATCCTTTGCTCTTTTGGAGTGCTTTCAACCAGTCTCCAAGTTAATGCTGGTCCCCAGACGCAGGGCACTCTCGCTCGTATCGGGGTATTACTTTTGCACCGGTCGCCTCTGGTGGCTCCCTCCCCCTTTTGTTTATCTTCCGATATCAGTCCGCTGTTCCCATTCCGCTTTACCTGCTCCCTGGCGTCTTCTGCCCCTGTAGAGATCCAGATGTGTATAATTCTGATCTCAGGCTGATTTCATGGGTGATCGCAGTTCTTTGGTAGGTAATCAGCTCACTTTGGGGTACCAGCTGAAAAGACGCCTCTTCCTAGTACCCCGCCATCTTGTCCCCGAGCTCAAAGAATTCTTGATCCAGTGTGAACACAGAGAATTATTTGCTGTACAGGTCTCCAGTATTTTTTTTTAAACTTAAATTCAATTAGCCAACATAGAGTATGTCATTAGTTTCAGATGTAGAGTTCAGTTATTCACCAGCTGCATATAATACCTAGAGCTCATCACATCACATGCCCTCCTTAATGCCCATCACCCAGTTACCACATTCCCCCTTCTCACCTCCCCCCTAGAGTCTTCAGTTTGTTTCCTATAGTTAAGAGTCTGTCATGGTTTGTCTACCTCTCTGATTTCTTCCCATTCAGATTTCCCTCACTTCCCCTATTGTCCTATGTGCTATTCCTTACATTCTACAAGTGAATGAAACCATATGATAATTGTCTTTCTCTGATGGACTTATTTCACTTAGCATGATACCCTCCAGTTCCATCCATGTCGACGTAAATGGTTAAGATTTCACCCTTTCTGATGGCTAATGAATATTCCATTGTATGTATGAGTGTGTGTGTGTGTGTGTATGTGTATATATACAAACACATATCTCACATCTTCTTTATCCATTCCTCTGTTGATGGACATCTGGGCTCTACCAGGGCTTTCATCCTATGAATGCAGAAGTTGATATTCAGCCCAAGTCTTATTTAGATACCTCTGATGATAAATATAATTCTTTGTCTGGGTGGCTTTCTCCTCTCCATAACTCTGCCTTGCAAATTCTAGCCATCCCAATCTCCCTTGACACTGATCTCTCTCCTCAGCTCAATGAGATTCATGGTCTTTGGGTTTTCTCTCCTTGCGCTACAGTCTGGAAATTTCTTCCAGACAGAAAATCTGTCCAGTGATAGAGTGCATATCATTTGTTGTCTTTCTTCCAGGTATTACAAGCTTTGCTGCCTGTTATCCAATATTTTAAAATAGCTTTTCCTACATCCAGTTTGTAAGCTTACATTGGTAGTCCAGACCCTGTTACTTTACCATAAGTGGAATTTTTTTGGTATATTAAATTGCTTTAATTTTTCTTTAATTTCCTGGTTTGTACCTTCAGTATTATTTTATTATTTTTAGTACAATTTTTAATAATAATGGTGATAGTGGGCTACTTTATCTTGGAGGAAAGCATTTAAGTGCTAATGTGGCTTATTTAATTCTGTTGTCTAAGAATATGCCTTAAGTTGTGTGATGATGACACCGTATTGCTCTATTTACAAATATCTTTGTTTTAGATTTTTTTTTAAACTAGGCTCCATGCTGGGTATGATGCTCAGTGAGGGTTTGAACTCACAACCCTGAGATCAAGACCTGAGCTGAGATCAGGAGCTGGACACTTAACTGAGTCACTCAGGCACACCACAAATATCTTTATTTTAAAATTTTCATTTGGAGGAGTAGCAAGGGTATTGAAAATTTGATAAAACCCTGGGTGATAGGAATAATTTTCAGTTGTTAATACTGATTGACAAATTATTATCCTTATCTATAATTAAATTACATTACTGTTTTTATTATGCTAATAGAATAAATAAAAATATTGAAGTAGTGTTGGTGAGGTTGTGGGGAAATGGTTACATTTTGATATCAGTTTGGCACTATAGGACATGAAATTAAAACTATCCATAATTATAGGTGGATATATTTTAAAAAGATTTTATTTATTTATTTGACCAAAAGAAAGAGAGATCACAAGTAGGAAGAGCAGCAGGCAGAGAGAGAGAGAGAGAGGAAAGCAGGCTCCCCGCTGAGCAGAGAGCCAGTGTGGGGCTCAATCCCAGGACCCTGAGATCACAACCTGAGCTGAAGGCAGATGCTTAACCAACTGAGCCACCTAGGTACCCCTATAGGTGGATAATTTAATTTCTAAGACTATAGGTAATATATAAATGCTTTTTGAAATGATACTTTAATTTGTCTCCGTTTTATTGAACTACTATTGTCAAATAAAAATGTGTATATTTAAGTTTTACAATATGATATTTTGACTAATATATATATTGTACAATGATTATCACAATCAAGCTAGTTAACATATCAGTGACCTCACAAAAGTACCATTGTTTCTGTGTGTGTATGTGTGTGGCGAGAGCACCTAAGATCAACTTAACCAAATTTACATGTAGGTCTCTCTTTCTCTCTCTTTTTTTTTAGTTTCAGAGGTAGAATTTTGTAATTTATCAATTACATATAACACCCCATGTACATTAGTTCAAGTGGCCCTCTTAATGCCCTCACCTTACTCTCACCCACCTCCCCTCCAGCCAACCTTCAGTTGGTTTTGTAGAGTTCAACATCTCTTCTGGTTTTCCTCCTTCTCAATTTTCATCTTATTTTAGTTTTCCTTCCCTTCCTTTATGTTTACCTGTTTGTTTCACATGAGTGAAATCATATGAGATTTGGTGTTCTCTGACTGACTTATTTCGCTTAGCATAATATCCTCTAGTTCCATCCATGTATTTGCGAATGGCAAGATTTCATTCTTTTTTTATTAAAAGAAGATTTTACTTTCAGTAAGGATACAAATCATGAGAGACTCTGGACTTGAGGAAACAAACTGAGTGTTTCAGAAGAGAGGGGTGGAAGGGGCAGGGTAGCTGGATGATGATGATTATTTTTTTTTCATTTTCATTAACTTTATTAGTGCCAGCACTTAATATTTGGGTGCGTATTAACCATCTGAATTTTTTTTTAATTTTTCAAAAAAAATTGTTGATACAAGGTATCTATTTTCCTTCATGTACTTTCTTTTTTTTCCAATTTATTTATTTTCAGAAAAACAGTATTCATTATTTTTTCACCACACCCAGTGCTCCATGCAAGCAGTGCCCTCCATAATACCCACCACCTGGCACCCCAACCTCCCACCCCCCACCACTTCAAACCCCTCAGATTGTTTTTCAGAGTCCATAGTCTCTCATGGTTCACCTCCCCTTCCAATTTCCCCAAACTCCCCTCTCCTCTCTAACTCCACATGTCTTCCATGCTATTGGTTATGCTCCACAAATAAGTGAAACCATATGATAATTGACTGTCTCTGCTTGACTTATTTCACTCAGCATAATCTCTTCCAGTCCCGTCCATGTTGCTACAAAAGTTGGGTATTCATCCTTTCTGATGGAGGCATAATACTCCATAGTGCATATGGACCGCATCTTCGTTATCCATTCGTCCGTTGAAGGGCATCTTGGTTCTTTCCACAGTTTGGCGACCATGGCCGTTGCTGCTATAAACACTGGGGTACAGATGGCCCTTCTTTTCATGCCATTTGTATCTATGGGGTAAATACCCAGGAGTGCAATTGCAGGGTCATAGGGAAGTTCTATTTTTAATTTCTTGAGGAATCTCCTCACTGTTCTCCAACGTGGCTGCAGCAACTTGCATTCCCACCAACAGTGTAAGAGGGTTCCCCTTTCTCCACATCCCCTCCAACACATGTTGTTTCCTGTCTTGTTAATTTTGGCCATTCTAGCTGGTGTAAGGTGATATCTCAATGTGGTTTTAATTTGAATCTCCCTGATGGATAGTGATGATAAACATTTTTTCATGTGTCTGATAGCCATTTGTATGTCTTGATTGGAGAAGTGTCTGTTCATATCTTCTGCCCATTTTTTGATATGATTGTCTGTTTTGTGTGTGTTGAGTTTGAGGAGTTCATTATAGATCCTGGATATCAACCTTTTGTCTGTACTGTCATTTGCAAATATCTTCTCCTATTCCGTGGGTTGCCTCTTTGTTTTAGTTAGTTAGTTTGTTTGTTTTTTACTGTTTCCTTTACTGTGCAGAAGCTTTTGATTTTGATGAAGTCCGAAAAATTTATTTTCGCTTTTGTTTCCTTAGCATTTGGAGACATGTCTTGAAAGAAGTTGCTCTGGCTGATATCAAAGAGACAAACTTTCAAAGAAGAAATAACACCTATTCTCCTGAAGCTGTTTCAAAAAATTGAAGCAGAAGGAAAACTTCCAGGCTCTGTCTATGAAGCCAGCATTACCCTGATCCCCAAACCAGGCAAAGACCCTACCAAAAAAGGAGAATTTCAGACCAATATCACTGATGAACATGGATGCTAAGATTCCCAACAAGATCCTAGCAAACAGGATCCAACAGCACATTAAAAAGATTATCCACCATGACCAGGTGGGATTCATCCCTGGGCTACAAGGATTGTTCAACATTTGCAAATCAATCAATGTAATACAACAAATTAATATGAGAAGAGAGAAGAACCACATGGTCCTCTCAATTGATGCAGAAAAAGCATTTGACAAAATCCAGCATCCGTTCCTCATAAAAACGCTTCAAAGTATAGGGATAGAGGGAACATTCCAGAACTTCATCAAATCTATCTATAAAAAACCTACAGCAAATATCATCCTCAATGGGAAAAAGCTTTCAGCCTTCCAGTTGAGATCAGGAACAAGACAATGGGCATCATTGGCACCCACTTTCACCATTCTTGTTCAACATAGTATTAGAAGTCCTAGCAACAGGGATGGTGGAGAAGTAGCAGGCTGAGACTACTTCAGCTAGCAGGAGATCAGCTAGAGAGCTTATCTAAAGATTGCAAACACCTGCAAATCCATCAGCAGATCGAAGAGAAGAAGAACAGCAATTCTAGAAACAGAAAACCAACCACTTTCTGAAAGGTAGGACTGGCAGAGAAGTGAATCCAAAGCGACGGGAAGATAGACCCCGGGGGGAGGGGCCGGCTCCCGGCAAGTGGTGGAGCAACGGTGCCCTGGAATTGAGCCCTGAAGGGAATCTGCTTCTCCCTCACCCTCTGCCCCCTCCTACTCATTCTCTCTCTCTCTCTCTCTAATAAACAAATAAAATGTTTTATTAATTTCTTATTATGTTCAGTTAGCCATCATTAGTTTTTGATGTAGTGTTCAACAATTCATTAATTGCATATAACACCCAATGCTCATCACATGTACCCTCCTTAATAATCATCATCCAGTTTTTCTCCATTAAGAATGATATTTGCGGTGGGTTTTTCATAGATGGCTTTGATGATATTGAGGTATGTGCCCTCTATCCCTACACTTTGAAGAGTTTTGATCAGGAAGGGATGCTGTACTTTGTCAAATGCTTTTTCAGCATCTATTGAGAGTATCATATGGTTCTTGTTCTTTCTTTTATTGATGTGTTGTATCACATTGACTGATTTGTGCATGTTGAACCAACCTTGCAGCCCTGGGATAAATCCCACTTGGTCGTGGTGAATAATCCTTTTAATGTACTGTTGAATCCTATTGGCTAGTATTTTGGTGAGAATTTTCGCCTCTGTGTTCATCAAGGATATTGGTCTATAGCTCTCTTTTTTGATGGGATCCTTGTCTGGTTTTGGGATCAAGGTGATGCTGGCCTCATAAAATGAGTTTGGGAGTTTTCCTTCCATTTCTATTTTTTGGAACAGTTACAGGAGAATAGGAATTAGTTCTTCATTAAATGTTTGGTAGAATTCCCCCAGGAAGCCGTCTGGCCCTGGGCTTTTGTTTGTTTGGAGATTTTTAATGACTGTTTCAATCTCCTTACTGGTTATGGGTCTGTTCAGGCTTTCTATTTCTTCCTGGTTCAATTTTGGCAGTTTATATGTTTCTAGGAATGCATCCATTTCTTCCAGATTGTCAAATTTGTTGGCGTAGAGTTGCTCATAGTATATTCTTATAATATTTGTATTTCTTTGGTGTTAGTTGTGATCTCTCCTCTTTCATTTATGATTTTATTTATTTGGGTCCTTTCTCTTTTCTTTTGGATAAGTCTGGCCAGGGGTTTATCAATTTTATTAATTCTTTCAAAGAACCAGCTCCTAGTTTCGTTGATTTGTTCTATTCTTTTTTTGGTTTCTATTTCATTGATTTCTGTTCTGATCTTTATGATTTCTCTTCTCCTGCTGGGCTTAGGGTTTCTTTCTTGTTCTTTCTCCAGCTCCTTTAGGTGTAGGGTTAGGTTGTGTACCTGAGACCTTTCTTGTTTCTTGAGAAAGGCTCGTACCACTGTATATTTTCCTCTCAGGACTGCCTTTGTTGTGTCCCACAAATTCTGAACCGTTGTATTTTCATTATCATTTGTTTCCATGATTTTTTTTCAATTCTTCTTTAATTTCCCGGTTGACCTGTTCATTCTTTAGAAGGATGCTGTTTAGTCTCCATGTATTTGTGTTCTTTCCAAACTTCCTCTTGTGGTTGAGTTCTAGCTTCAGAGAATTGTGGTCTGAAAATATGCAGGGAATGATCCCAATCTTTTGATACCGGTTGAGTCCTGATTTAGGACCGAGGATGTGATCTATTCTGGAGAATGTTCCATGTGCACTAGAGAAGAATGTGTATTCTGTTGCTTTAGGATGAAATGTTCTGAATATATCTGTGATGTCCATCTCATCCAGTGTATCATTTAAGGCCTTTATTTCCCTGTTGATCTTTTGCTTGGATAATCTGTCCATTTCAGTGAGGGGAGTGTTAAAGTCCCCTACTATTATTGTATTATTGTTGATGTGTTTCTTTGATTTTGTTATTAATTGGTTTATATAGTTGGCTGCTCCCACGTTGGGGGCATATATATTTAAAATTGTTAGATCTTCTTGTTGGACAGACCCTTTGAGTATGATAGAGTGTCCTTCCTCATCTCTTATTATAGTCTTTGGCTTAAAATCTAATTGATCTGATATAAGGATTGCCACTCCTGCTTTTTTCTGATGTCCATTAGCATGGTAAATTCTTTTCCACCCCCTCACTTTAAGTCTGGAGGTGTCTTCGGGCTTAAAATGAGTTTCTTGGAGGCAACATATAGATGGGTTTTGTTTTTTTATCCATTCTGATACCCTGTGTCTTTTGATTGGGGCATTTAGCCCATTAACATTCAGGGTAACTATTGAGAGATATGATTTTAGTGCCATTGTATTGCCTGAAAGGTGACTGTTACTGTATATTGTCTCTGTTCCTTTCCGATCTACCACTTGTAGGCTCTCTCTTTGCTTAGAGGACCCCTTTCAGTATTTCCTGCAAATTCTTTCAGTTTTTGTTTGTCCTGGAAGCTTTTAATCTCTCCTTCTATTTTCAATGATAGCCTAGCTGGATATAGTATTCTTGGCTGCATGTTTTTCTCGTTCAGTGCTCTGAAAATATCATGCCAGCTCTTTCTGGCCTGCCAGGTCTCTGTGGATAAGTCAGCTGCCAATCTAATACATTTACCATGTATGTTACAGACTTCTTTTCCCAGGCTGCTTTCAGGATTTTCTCTTTGTCACTAAGGCTTGTGAATTTTACTATTAGGTGACGGGGTGTGGACCTATTCTTATTGATTTTGAGGGGCGTTCTCTGATCCTCCTGAATTTTGATGCTCGTTCCCTTTGCCATAAGGGGGAAATTCTCCCCAATAATTCTCTCCAGTATACCTTCTGCTCCCCTCTCTCTTCTTCTTCTGGAATCCCAATTATTCTAATGTTGTTTCGTCTTATGGTGTCACTTATCTCTCGAATTCTCCCCTCATGGTCCAGTAGCTGTTTGTCCCTCTTTTGCTCAGCTTCTTTATTCTCTGTCATTTGGTCTTCTCTATCGCTAATTCTTTCTTCTGCCTCATTTATCCTAGCAGTGAGAGCCTCCATTTTTGATTGAACTTCATTAATAGCTTTTTTGATTTCAACTTGGTTAGATTTTAATTCTTTTATTTCTCCAGAAAGGGCTTTCATATCTCTGGAGAGGGTTTCTCTAATATCTTCCATGCCTTTTTCAAGCCCGACTAGAACCTTGAGAATTGTCATTTTGAACTCTAGATCTGACATATTACCAATGTCTGTATTGATTAGGTCCCTAGCCTTCGGTACTGCCTCTTGTTCTTTTTTTTTTGTTGTGAATTTTTCCGCCTTGTCATTTTGTCCAGCTAAGAGTATATGAGGGAGCAAGTAAAATACTAAACGGGTGGCAACCATCCCAGGAAAATATGCTTTAACCAAATCAGAAGCGATCCCAAATCGTGAGGGGGGATTTCTCCCCCCTCACGATTGGGTAAGGGATCTCCTCTGATTGGGATCTCTTCTGATTGGGATCTCTTCTGATTTGGGGATAAAAAGAGGTTCAAAAAGAAAGAAAAAAAAAGAAAAAATAAGAATTAAAAAAAGAGATTGAATTAAAAATTCAATCAAGAATTTAAAGAAGAATTAAAAAAAGAGATTGAAGAGATTGGCATCTCTTCTGATTTGGGGATAAAAAGAGGTTCAAAAATAAATAAAGAAAAAAAAGAATTAAAAAAAGAAAACGAATAAAGAAAAGTATAAAAAAGAATATATATATATATTAGATAAACTAGTTAAAAAACGTTAAAAAAGAAAAGGGTAAGAGTTAAAAAAATTTTAGCAGAAGAAGAGAAAAAAATGAAAAAGAAAAAAATTAAATTAACTGCAAGACTAAAAAATCACAGGGAGAAAGCCATGAGTTCTGTGCTTTGCTTTCTCCTCCTCTGGAATCTGCTGTTCTCCTTGGTATTGAAACTGCACTCCTTGGTAGGTGAACTTGGTCTTGCCTGGATTTCTGTTGATCTTCTGGGAGAGGGGCCTGTTGTAGTGATTTTCAAGTGTCTTTGCCCCAGCAGAACTGCACCACCCTTACCAGGGCGCGGGTTGAGTGATCCGCTCGGCTTTGCTTTCAGGAGCTTTTGTTCCCTTACCGCTTTCCGTAGAGTTCCAGAGGACGGAATACAAATGGCGGCCTCCTGGTCTCGGGCCCGGAGGAGCCAAGAGCCCGGGGCCCCGCTCCCCAGTGCGCCCTCAGCGAACAGCTCCTAGTAACTCCTGTCTGCCTAGTCTCAGGCTGCGCTCCGAGCTCACCAAGACTGCGGCCGGTTCAAGTCAACACCGAGCTGTGAGCTTACTGTCAGCTCTGTCTCTGTAGCCGGCTCTCCTGTTCCAATATCCGCAAGCTCTGCAACACTCAGAGACCCCCGATCCTTCTGTGACCCTGCGAGACCTGAGGCCACACCGGCCCCATGGGCTTCACCCCGGTTTAGTCTCTGGAGCGATGTCCCTCAGCCGAACAGACTTTTAAAAGTCCTGATTCTGTGCTCCGTTGCTCCACCGCTTGCCGGGAGCCGGCCCCTCCCCCCGGGGTCTATCTTCCTGTCGCTTTGGATTCACTTCTCCGCCAGTCCTACCTTTCAGAAAGTGGTTGTTTTTCTGTTTCTAGAATTGCTGTTCTTCTTCTCTTCGATCTGCCGATGGATTTGCAGGTGTTTGCAATCTTTAGATAAGCTCTCTAGCTGATCTCCTGCTAGCTGAAGTAGTCTCAGCCTGCTACTTCTCCGCCATCTTGACTCCTCTCTAGATTTTTCTTCTTTTTAAAATGCTGTTGTTTTATTACTATGAACTTTTCTCTTAGAATTGCTTTTGCTGTGTTACATAAGTTTCAACATGTTGTGCTTTCTTTTTCTTTTCTTAAATATGGACCTCTTTTAAATTTTTGTGTCATCCTTGCACAAGGGCCATGCTATTCTTCTCTGTCTTGTTCCAATTTTAGTATATGTGCTAATGAAGTGAATATTGTGTTTCCACTTTTATTTGACTCATGATTTTTCTAATTCCCCTTTTAACTTCCTCTTTGTCCTATAGGTTATTCAATAATATATTGGTTAACTTTCATGTATTTGTGAGTATTTCTGTTCTCATTTTGTTCTTTATTCCTTGCTTCATTCTATTGTTGTCAGAAAAGATGCAATGATTTCAGTTTTCTGGATTTGTTAAGACTTCTGTTTTGTGACTTGAATGGATTATCCTTGGAAATAATACAATCACATTCGTGTTGTTAAAAAACTTGAACTAGTTGTTTCATATTTGCCTCCAGGAATGGCTAATAAAGTAAACACTAAAGCACTGCAGTCCCTGAAAAGATCATGAAGCCCTGGGAGTAATTCAAAAGTTCCTGAAACTGAGGTCACTGTGGAAGGCCCTAATAACAATGACCTCAGGGGCACCTGGGTGGCTCATTGGGTTAAATCTCTGCCTTCAGCTCAGGTGATGATCCCAGGGTCCTGGGTTTAAGCCCTGCATGGGCTCTCTGCTCAGCATGGAGCCTGCTTCCCTCTCTCTCTCTCTGCCTGCCTCTCTGTATACTTGTGATCTCTGTCAAATAAATAAATAAAAATCTGGGGGAAAAAAAACCCACAATGACCTCAAACCTCACAGTTCGTACCCCTACTCAGACTAATTGTTCTGATGTTCCCTTTAATCCCCAAGGGTGAGAGTATTCTTCTGTGGCCTGGAATGCCAAAATCATAGACCTAAAACAGAAAGTTGAAAATATTTTCAACGAAAAATGCTGTGAAGTTCTTGGCCTTAAGCAAACTCTGAAAGTGCCATTTGCATTATTTGACTCTTTCCCAGAAGACTTTTATACGGAAAGCTTGCTTAAATGTGTGCCATTCTGACTGCAGTCTCCTTTTGGTATTCCAAGGCTGAAGAAGATATTCAGAAACAAATCTAAAATTTAGTTCATCATTAAAAAGCCTGAAATGTTTGAGACTGCAGTTAAGGAGAGCACCCCTCTGAGAATAAATTCATCACCCAGTGTTCATACTACTGAATCAGATGTTGGAGATCTTAACATCATTCAGGTGACAATTCCAGATGAATACAAAAGAATATCAAAAGTTGAAAAACTAGACAACTTTTTCAGAGAAACAGTTAATGGCTCCTTCAGTCAAAATTTGGTGAAGCTACTGTATGGGCTTCCCTGTGAATGTTCTGTGCAGGAAAATGGCAATTAACCCTGGCTGTGTGGTGGTTAATGGCATTCCTCCCACAGGGTCATTCAAAGCCCCCAGTTACCCGGAAATCAGCTCTATGGGAAGAATCTTAGATTCTGCTGAGTTCATTAAATTCACAGTCATTAGACCATTTTTAAGATTTGTTGACCCCAGAATTGGTTGATTAGAGTGAGTCAAAAGGTCCAGTGATACAAGAATCAGCTGAGCCAAGCCAGTTGGAGGTTCCTGCAACAGAAGAAATAAAGAGACTGATGGAAACTCTCAGATCAAGCAAGAACCAGGACCTGCATGTTAGACCTCTTCCCTCCAGGGTTAAAGTATTGGTGGGTCAGAAGAGTTTTCAGATGTGTTACTGCCACAAGCTGTTACTTTGTGTAACAGAAAAACCTTATTTTTTCTTTAAGCTTATATTCATTTGAGATAGAGCAAGAGTGAGAGAGTGAGAGAGCATGAGCAGGGAGGGGGTAGAGGGAGAGGAAGTAGACTCTGCTGAGCAGGGAGCCTGATGAGAAGGTCAATCCCAAGATCCTGGGATCATGACCTGAGCTGAAGGCAGTCACTTACTTAACTGACTGAGCCACCCAAGTGCCCCACAGAAACACCTTCTATACAAACATTTTTCCTTCTTTTAGATAGAAGTGTCTACTTTTTCAGCAGTTCTGTCAATTGAAATAAAGAGCAAAGTGACTGTAGATTTGGAATGGATGATTTACTTTGGAATGTATTATAAGTATTTTATAGCAATGCTGGAAAAATGATAGGGAAAATGACAGGCATGAAACTCACCAGATTTTTTATGTATCCTTCAACTATGGTATTTATTTTCCAGTCAAGTGAAGAGCTCCCCTACTGGAACATCATCTTCTGCAGTGAAGAAAACACTTGTGATAGTTCAGTCCTTTAGTTTTTCTTTTTGAAGAGTCACTTAAATGATACTTTTGTTTACAGATCTCCTTGGTGACTGAACAATTAGAATCTGTATATTTGACTAAACCCTTTCCTAAGCTATCTATCATGGTTCATATGTTTTTTGTTATAGTTAAAAAATCACCATCTTGATCACCTAATAGGAAGTAAGAGGTTAATATGTCAGCATGTGGCTTATAGATGGTATACAGAGAATCTCCTCTGCATTTATTTTTCATCCAAAAGGCATGGTGTACCAGACGTTTAAGATCAGGTATGAGTGTTTGGGCAAGCTCAATGACACTAAACCCTCACTATCATGTAACCTAAATTGTGGTGTGTATTTCTTTGGAACACTGCCCAGCTTGGATCAGACTCAAGGAGCTTTCATGGTCTTCATTATTTTAGAACTCTACTTGTAACTTTGAGGCTCCAGGGTGGGGAAGGAGGGACTAATAAGCTAATTATGGGCCCTCTGATATTCCACACCATTTGTGGGAGAATCTTACATGTGTTGGGATTTCACAGAAAATGAGAGCTAGAAAATACCAGCTATAAGAGAAGCTAGAGTATATGATGGCATAGAGTTTTTATTAGCTTTATCAGAATATTTATGATGGATAATTATATTACATGGTAGCAGAAATAGACATTTTTATGTGTTGCTTATATTTTACCTCAAGTTAAACTGTAGATGTAGTGTAATTAATAAAATGCATCTTTTTGGAAAAAAGACCACCTCTTCAACAAATGATGTTGGGAAAATTGGACAGTCACATGCAGGAGAATGAAATGGGACCATTTCCTCACACCATACACAAAAATAGACTCAAAATAGATGAAGACCTCCGTGTGAGACAGGAATCTGTCAAAATCCTTGAGGAGAACACAGGCATCAACCTCTTCAACCTCAACTGCAGCAACTTCCTCCTAGACATGTTTCCAAAGGCAAGAGAAACAAATGCAAAAATGAACTATTGTGACCTCATCAGGATAAAAAGCTTTTGCACAGCAAAGGAAACAGTCAGCAAAACAAAAGAGCCTTTTGGAGAAGATATTTGGGAGAATGGGAGAAGATTCTGAGAGATATGGGAGAAGATATTTGCAAATGATGTATCAGATAAAGGGCTAGTATCCAAAATCTATAAAGAACTTATCAAACTCACCACCCAAAGAACAAATAATCCAATCAAGAAATGGGCAGAAGACATGAACAGATATTTCTTCAAAGAAGACATCCAAATGATTATAACAAACACATGAAAAAATGCTCAACATCACACGGTGTTGGGGGAAATACAAACCAAAACCACAGTGCGATACCAACTCCCACCAGTCAGAGCGGTTAAAATTAGCATGTTAGGAAATGACAGATGTTGCAAGAATGTGGAGAAGGGGGAACACTCATGTACTCTTGGTGGGAATGCAAGCTGGTACAATAGCTCTGGAATACAGTGTGGATATTCATCAAAAGTTGACAATAGAGCTACCGTATGACACAGCAGTTGCACTACTGGGTATTTACCTCAAAAATTCAAATGTAGTGACCTGAAAGGCCATGTGTACCCCAATGTTCATAGCCAAATGTCCACAATAGCTTAAGTATGGAAAGAGCCCAGATGTCCATCCTCAGATGAATAGATAAAGAAGGTGTGTGACATATCCCAAACACAATGGAATACCACTCAGCCATCAAAAAAAAATTAAATTAATGTTTTTATTTTCAGAAAAACAGTATTCATTATTTTTTTTTACCACACCCAGTGCTCCATGCAATCTGTGCCCTCTATAATACCGATCACCTGGTACCCCAACCTCCCACACCCCCGCCACTCTAAACCCCTCAGTTGTTTTTCAGAGTTCATAGTCTCTCATGATTCAAATCCCCTTTCAATTTACCCAAATTCCCTTCTCCTCTCTAACGCCCCTTGTCCTCCATGCTATTTGTTATGCTCCACAAATAAGTGAAACCATATGATAATTGACTCTCTCTGCTTGACTTATTTCACTCAGCATAATCTCTTCCAGTCCCGTCCATGTTGCTACAAAAGTTGGGTATTCGTCCTTTCTGATGGAGGCATAATACTCCATAGTGTATATGGACCACATCTTCCTTATCCATTCATCCGTTGAAGGGCATCTTGGTTCTTTCCACAGTTTGGCGACCTTGGCCATTGCTGCTATAAACATTGGGGTACAGATGGCCCTTCTTTTTACGACATCTGTATCTTTGGGGTAAATACCCAGGAGTGCAATTGCAGGGTCATAGGGAAGTTCTATTTTTAATTTCTTGAGGAATCTCCACACTGTTCTCCAAGGAGGCTGCACCAACTTGCATTTCCACCAACAGTGGAAGAGGGTTCCCCGTTCTCCACATCCTCTCCAACACATGTTGTTTCCTGTCTTGTTAATTTTGGCCATTCTAACGGGTGTAAGGTGATATCTCAATGTGGTTTTAATTTGAATCTCCCTGACGGCTAGTGATGATGAACATTTTTTCATGTGTCTGATAGCCATTTGTATGTCTTGATTGGAGAAGTGTCTGTTCATATCTTCTGCCCATTTTTTGATGTGTTTGCCTGTTTCGTGTGTGTTGAGTTTGAGGAGTTCATTATAGATTCTGGAATGAAAAGGGAGAGATCACAACTAACACCAAGGAAGTAGAAACAATCATCAGAAGCTATTATCAACAGTTATATGCCAATAAGCTTAGTAACCTAGATGAAAGGGATGCATTCCTGGAAAAATATAAACTACCAAAATTGAACCAGGAAGAAATCGACAATCTGAATAGACTGATACCTAATAACGAGATTGAATCAGTGATCAAAAACCTCCCAAAAAACAAGAGCCCAGGACCTGACAGATTCCCTGGGGAATTCTACCAAACCTTCAAAGAAGAAATAACACCTATTCTCCTGAAGCTGTTTCAAAAAATTGAAGCAAAAAGAAAACTTCCAGACTCTTTCTTTTTTTTTAAATTTATATTTTTATTTTTTTAAAATTTTTTTTCAATTTATTTATTTTCAGAAAAACATTATTCATTATTTTTTCAACACACCCAGTGCTCCATGCAAGCCGTGCCCTCTATAATACCCACCACCAGGTACCCCAACCTCCCACTCCCCTGCCACTTCAAACCCCTCAGATTGTTCTTCAGAGTCCATAGTCTCTCATGGTTCTTTCTTTCTTTTTTTTTTCCAATTTATTTATTTTCAGAAAAACAGTATTCATTATTTTTTCACCACACCCAGTGCTCCATGCAAGCCGTGCCCTCTATAATACCCACCACCTGGTACCCCAAACTCCTACCCCCCCGCCACTGCAAACCCCTCAGACTGTTTTTCAGAGTCCATAGTCTCTCATGGTTCATCTCCCCTTCCAATTTACCCAAAAGCACATACCCTCCCCAATGTCCATAACCCTACCCCCCTTCTCCCAACCCCCCTCCCCCCAGCAACCCACATTTTGTTTCGTGAGATTAAGAGTCACTTATGGTTTGTCTCCCTCCCTATCCCATCTTGTTTCATGGATTCTTCTCATACCCACGTAAGCCCCCATGTTGCATTACCACTTCCTCATATCAGGGAGATCATATGATATTTGTCTTTCTCCACTTGACTTATTTCGCTAAGCATGATACGCTCTAGTTCCATCCATGTTGTCGCAAATGGCAAGATTTCGTTTCTTTTGATGGCTGCATAGTATTCCATTGTGTATATATACCACATCTTCTTGATCCATTCATCTGTTGATGGACATCTAGGTTCTTTCCATAGTTTGGCTATTGTGGACATTGCTGCTATAAACATTCGGGTGCACGTGCCCCTTTGGATCACTACGTTTGTATCCTTAGGGTAAATTCCCAGTAGTGCAATTGCTGGGTCATAGGGCAGTTCTATTTTCAACATTTTGAGGAACCTCCATGCTGTTTTCCAGAGTGGTTGCACCAGCTTGCATTCCCACCAACAGTGTAGGAGGGTTCCCCTTTCTCTGCATCCTCGCCAGCATCTGTCATTTCCTGACTTGTTGATTTTAGCCATTCTGACTGGTGTGAGGTGATATCTTATTGTGGTTTTGATTTGTATTTCCCTGATGCCGAGTGATATGGAGCACTTTTTCATGTGTCTGTTGGCCATCTGGATGTCTTCTTTGCAGAAACGTCTGTTCATGTCCTCTGCCCATTTCTTGATTGGATTATTTGTTCTTTGGGTGTTGAGTTTGTTAAGTTCTTTATAGATTTTGGACACTAGTCCTTTATCTGATATGTCGTTTGCAAATATCTTCTCCCATTCTGTCAGTTGTGTTTTGGTTTTGTTAACTGTTTCCTTTGCTGTGCAAAAGCTTTTGATTTTGATGAAATCCCAAAAGTTCATTTTTGCCTTTGCTTCCCTTGCCTTTGGAGATGTTCCTAGGAAGATGTTGGTGCGGCTGAGGTCGAAGAGGTTGCTGCCTGTGTTCTCCTCAAGGATTTTGATGGATTCCTTTCTCACATTGAGGTCCTTAATCCATTTTGAATCTATTTTTGTGTGTGGTGTAAGGAAATGGTCCAATTCTCATGGTTCTTTCTATGAAGCCAGCATTACCCTGATCCCCAAACCAGGCAAGGACCCTACCAAAAAGGAGAATTTTAGACCAATATCACTGATGAATATGGATGCTAAGATTCTCAACAAGATCCTAGCCAACAGGATCCAACAACACATTAAAAGGATTATCCACCATGATCAGGTGGGATTCATCCCTGGGCTACAAGGATGGTTCAACATTTGCAAATCAATCAATGTGATACACAAATTAATATGAGAAGAGAGAAGAACCACATGGTCCTCTCAATTGATGCAGAAAAAGCATTTGACAAAATCCAGCATCCGTTCCTGATTAAAACGCTTCAAAGTATAGGGATAGAGGGAACATTCCTGAACCTCATCAAATCTATGTATGAAAGACCCACAGCAAATATCATCCTCAAAGGGAAAAAGCTTGCAGCCTTCCCACTGAGATCAGGAACAAGACAAGGATGCCCACTTTCACCACTCTTGTTCAACACAGTATTAGAAGTCCTAGCAACAGCAATCAGACAACAGAGAGAAATAAAAGGTATCCAAATTGGTAATGAAGAAGTCAAACTCTCTCTCTTCGCAGATGACATGATTCTTTATATGGAAAACCCAAAAGACTCCACCCCCAAACTACTAGAACTCATACAGCTATTCAGCAACGTGGCAGGATACAAAGTCAATGTGCAGAAATCAGTGGCTTTCTTATACACTAACAATGAAAATACAGAAAGGGAAATTAGAGAATTGATTCCATTTACTATAGCACCAAGAACCACAAGATACCTGGGAATAAACCTAAGCAAAGAGGTAAAGGATCTGTACTCGCGGAACTACAGAACAGTCATGAAAGAAATTGAAGAAGACACAAAAAGATGGATTCCATGCTCTTGGATCGGAAGAATAAACATTGTTAAAATGTCTATACTGCCTAGAGCAATCTATACTTTTAATGCCATTCCGATCAAAATTCCACCGGCATTCTTCAAAGAGCTGGAGCAAATAATCCTAAAATTTGTATGGAATGAGAAGAGACCCCGAATCGCTAAGGAAATGTTGAAAAACAAAAATAAAGCTGGCGGCATCACGTTACCTGATTTCAAGCTTTATTACAAAGCTGTGATCACCAAGACAGCATGGTACTGGCATAAAAACAGACAGATAGACCAGTGGAACAGAGTAGAGAGCCCTGATATGGACCCTCAACTCTATGGTCAATTAATCTTTGACAAAACAGGAAAAAATATACAGTGGAAAAAAGACAGTCTCTTCAATAAATGGTGCTGGGAAAACTGGACAGCTATATGTAGAAGAATGAAACTCGACCATTCTCTTACACTGTACACAAAGATCAACTCAAAATGGATAAAAGACCTCAACGTGAGACAGGAATCTATCAGAATCTTAGAGGAGAACATAGGCAGTAATCTCTTCGATATCAGCCACAGCAACTTCTTTCAAGATACGTCTCCAAAGGCAAAGGAAACAAAAGCGAAAATAAACTCCTGGGACTTCATCAAAATCAAAAGCTTCTGCACAGCAAAGGAAACAGTCAACAAAACAAAGAGGCAACCCACGGAATGGGAGAAGATATTTGTAAATGACAGTACAGACAAAAGGTTGATATCCAGGATCTATAATGAACTCCACTGCATATTTTTTCCTGTTTTGTTGAAGATTAATTGACCATGAGTTGAGGGTCCATATCTGGGCTCTCTACTCTGTTCCACTGGTTTGTGTGCCTGTTTTTATGCCAGTACCATGCTGTCTTGGTGATCATAGCTTTGTAATAAAGCTTGAAATCAGGTAACGTGATGCCCCCAGCTTTATTTTTGTTTTTCAACATTTCCTAGTGATTCAGGGTCTCTTCTGATTCCATACAAATTTTTGGATTATTTGCTCCCGCTCAAAAAGATGAAATCTTGCCATTTGCAATGACGTGGATGAAAACTAGAGGTTACTATGCCAAGCAAAATACGTTAGTCGGAGAAAGACAATTTTCATATGATGTCACTTATATGTGGGATTTAAGAAACAGATCAGAGGATCATAGGGGAAGAGAGGAAAAAATAAACAAGATGGAATCAGAGAGGAAGACAATCCATAAGAGACTCTTTTTTTTCCAATTTATTTATTTTCAGAAAAACAGTATTCATTATTTTTTCACCACACCCAGTGCTCCATGCAAGCCGTGCCCTCTATAATACCCACCACCTGGTACCCCAACTTCCCACCCCCCCGCCACTTCAAACCCCTCAGATTGTTTTTCAGAGTCCATAGTCTCTCATGGTTCATCTCCCCTTCCAATTTACCCAAGAGCACATACCCTCCCCAATGTCCATAACCCTACCCCCCTTCTCCCAAGGGGCACGTGCACCCGAATGTTTATAGCAGCAATGTCCACAATAGCCAAACTATGGAAAGATCCTAGATGTCCATCAACAGATGAATGGATCAAGAAGATGTGGTATATATACACAATGGAATACTATGCAGCCATCAAAAGAGACTCTTAATCATAGGAAACAACTGAGTGTTGTTAGAGGGGAGGGGTGTGGGGGATGGGTGTGAGGGATTGGGTAAGTGGGTGATAGACATTAAGGAGGGCATGTGATATAATGAGCATTGGGTAGTATATAAGAGTGATGAATCACTGATCTCTACCTCTGAAACTAATAATACATTATATGTTAATTAGTTGAACTTAGATATTAAAAAAATAAATAAAATGTGTCTTCTCACACTCCCACCCCAAAAGAAAAGAAAAGGAAGAAAAAAGACTTGTGTTTTGGCCTGTCATATAATCTACCTTGGAGAATGTTTTATGTGTACTGTAGAATGCCTATTTGTTGCTGTTTGATAGACTGTTCTATATGTGTCTGTTAGGTCCATTTGGTCTGTAGTGTTTTTCAAATCTGCTGTTTCCTTATTGATCTACTGCCTGTATGATCTATCCATTGTTGAAAATAGGGTATTGAAGTTTCTTACTATTATTGTCGCTGTCCATTTCTCCTTCAGTTCTGTTAGTATTGCTTTCTATACTTAGGTCCTCTGAACTTGGGTACACATACATTTATAATTCTTATATTTTATGTTAAATTGACTTAAAATCATTTAATAATGTCCTCTTCTGTCTTTGGTGAGTTTTTTGACTTAAAGTCCTGTTTGTCTGATATAAACACAGCCACCTATGGTTAAGCTACATATAATGTGGAATATATTATCTCTATCCTTTCACTTCAAGGCCATTGTGTTCTCAAATCTCGAGTGGTATGTCTTGTAGATAGCATATAGTTGTATATATTTATTTTATCCATTCAGACATTGTGTATATTTTAGTTGGTGAGTTTACTCCATTGCATGGATTCCAGAGCATGGTGGCAATGTGGTACTGTGGTCAGATAAGATGAAGGATCTTATCCTACAAAATTCTGGTATTAGTGTTAGTGTGGCTTTATTTATTTCCAAGGTTTTTGAGACTGGGGGACTTTGGGTTATGTATACATGTCTTTCCTTTACCACAGATACATAAATTCATTCTGAGCTGGAGCTTTGTCCTAATCCCTCTTGTATTACCCATAGGATAATGCCTTGCACATGGTGAAGGAAATTCTCAGTTTCCACTTCAGTGTTCAAAATTACCTCACGTCAACCTCTGGAAGGCTTTCCCTGAGAGGAGTCTTCCCAGAGCCCCATGCATGTCCTTGTTTCTCAGGCTGTAGATGAAAGGGTTCATCATGGGGGTCACCACAGCATACATTACTGTGGCTACTGAGTCCTTCATGGAGTAGGTTTGGAGGGGCTGCAGATATACCATACAAAGTGTCCCATAAAAGAGGGCGACCACAGCCAAATGGGAAGCACAGGTGGAGAAGGCTTTGTACTTGCTAGAGGCTGAGGGTATTCGGAGGATGGCTCTGACAATACGGATGTAAGACATGATCATGAACCCAAAAGGGGTAAGGAAGATAAAGATGCCTGTGGTAATCAACACTATGTGAATGGTCTGGGTGTTGGAACAGGCCAGCCTCAGCAAAACATACATCTCACAGAAAATGTAGTGGATCTTCCGGGATGCACAGAATGTCACCCTGGTCATGAGGAGAGTGAGGGTGAGGCCATAGAGGGCAGAAAGTACCCAACAGAAGATGAGGAGTAAAATACAGATCCCAGGGCTCATGGCTGTGACATAGTGGAGGGGGCGGCAGATGGCTACATAGCGGTCGTATGCCATTGTGGCCAGGATGAGGTTGTCCAGTGTCACCAGGGAGACCAAGAAGTAGAGCTGTGTTAGGCACCCTGCATAGGAGATGGCTTTGCTCTGGGACTGAAGATTAACCAACATCTTGGGAATTGTATTTGTGACAAAGAATAGATCGGTGAAGGAGAGGTTGGCCAGGAAGAAGTACATGGGACTGTGCAGGTGGGAGTCAGAGCCAATGGCCAGGATGATGAGCACATTTCCCACCACTGTGACCAGATACATGGACAGGAACATCCAGAACAGGACCTGCTGCTGCTCAGGAATGTCTGAGATCCCCAGGAGCTGGAATTCAGAGACTCCTGTCTGGTTGCCTTCATCCATTTCCCCAACTCTCTGCAACATCAGTACCATCAAATGTCTGCTAAGTGTCCTCTATTGAATAAGGATATTCAGATAAGCAAAATCGATGGTTTTCTTAGCATTAAAAATATATCAGTTTTGTAAACATATCATTAAAATAGGCTCAATTTTATACTTTCTTTTAAAATAAGAAAGAAATAACAGACACTAAAACAGAACATAAAAAAATCTTTATGCACCTTAATCATTCAAGGAACTTCTAGTTTGGCATTCTCAATATTCTAGGAATTATGTCAATGCCATATATGAAATCCTATCCTCTTAAATACTCTTATAGTGCTTAAAGATTACTATGTTGTGCTATGATAGTATATGCATTTGTTTTTCAAAGATATTTAAAACAAGCATACACATTATAAAAATGGGTATTACACAAAGAATACAAAGTAAAAGTATGGAAAGGAGAAGGAAAAATTATTTTCTGAAATGAAAATTTATCTGGGAAATCTAAGATAATCAACTGATATGCCATTAGGAATAAAAAGGGTTTTCATGAAACTGGACAATTATACAGTACACAGACCTTACACTCATGGCACTCTCAGTTATTAAGATCATATTGTCAGAACCCTTGAATTCCAGTCTGAGTGTTGCCACCAGTGAGTTGTCTGGTAAATTACTTGAGACCTTCAATAGTCCATTTCTTCATGCGAAAATGGGCAAGGATAAAATTAAGTAGTAATATTCTTAACACAAGGAGCTTGTCTGCAGTGAGAGGTTAAGAACAATTGTCTATTGTTCTTACATGTAAACACTAATCAGAAAGAACATAATGTGAAACAGTCACATCCACACTATCAACAAACAGATCCATGCATTAAAATGTTAGCAGGAGTCAGGCAGGACCTTCAAAATCTCCAGTGAGGCACCATGTACAAATTTAATGATAGATACACAATGATACCAAACAGAAAGCTAAATTGGTTGTAATAGTGCATATTCCCTTGAAGTAATCTTAAATTAAATGCACTGAAACATAAAATTCTAACATGGTTTTTAAGAAATAAAAGATAATCATCATTAGCCCTCAGGGAGATTCAAATTAAAACCACATTGAGAGGGGAGGAGTCAAGATGGCGGAGAAGTAGCAGGCTGAGACTACCTCAGCTAGCAGGAGATCAGCTAGAGAGCTTATCTAAAGATTGCAAACACCTGCAATACCAGCGGCAGATCGAGGAGAAGAAGAACAGCAATTCTAGAAACAGAAAAACAACCACTTTCTGAAAGGTAGGACTGGCGGAGAAGTGAATCCAAAGCGAGGGGAAGATAGACCCCGGGGGGAGGGGCCGGCTCCCGGCAAGCGGCGGAGCAACGGAGCACAAAATCAGGACTTTTAAAAGTCTGTTCCGCTGAGGGACATCGCTCCGGAGGCTAAACCGGGGCGAAGCCCACACAGGGTCGGCATGACCTCAGGTCCTGCGGGGTCACAGAAGGATCGGGGGTGTCCGAGTGTCGCAGAGCTAGCGGATATTGGTACGGGAAAGCCGGCTGCAGAGACAGAGCCGACAGTGAGCTTGCAGCTCGGAGTTGCCTTGAACCGGCCGCAAGCTCGGTGAGCTCGGAGCGCGGCCGGAGGTTGGGCAGACGCGAGTTACTGGGAGCTGTTCGCTGAGGGCGCACAGGGGAGCGGGGCCCCGGGCTCTCGGCTCCTCCGGGCCGGAGACCAGGAGGCCGCCATTTGTATTCCCGTCCTCCGGAACTCTACGGAAAGCGCTCAGGGAACAAAAGCTCCTGAAAGCAAAGCCGAGCAGATCACTCAGCCCGGCCCCTGCTAAGGGCGGTGTAATTCCGCCTGGGGCAAAGACACTTGAGAATCACTACACCAGGCCCCTCCCCCAGAAGATCAACAAGAAATCCAGCCAAGACCAAGTTCACCTACCAAGGAGTGCAGTTTCAATACCAAGGAGAGAGCAGCAGAATTCCAGAGGAGGAGAAAACAAACCACGGAACTCATGGCTTTCTGCCTGTGATTTTTCAGTCTTGCAGTTAATTTAATTTTTTTCTTTTTCATTTTTTTTCTCTTCTTCTGCTAAAATTTTTTATAACTTTTACCCTTTTCTCTTTTAACGTTTTTTAACTAGATTATCTAATATATATATTTTTCTTTTTTATACTTTTGTTTATTCATTTTCTTTTTTTTAATTCTTTTTTTTTCTTTTTTTTCTTTCTTTCTTTTTGAACCTTTTTTATCCCCAAATCAGAAGAGATCCTAATCTCTTCAATCTTTTTTTTCTTAATTCCTTTTTAAATTCTTGATTGAATTTTTAATTCAATCTCTTTTTTTTAAATTCTTTTTTTCTTTTTTTTCTTTCTTTTTGAACCTCTTTTTATCCCCAAATCAGTAGAGATCCCAATCAGAAGAGATTGGGAGATCCCAATCAAAGGAGATCCCAATCAGAGGAGATCCCTCACCCAATCGTGAGGGGGGAGAAATCCCCCCTCACGATTTGGGATCTCTTCTGATTTGGTTAAAGCATATTTTCCTGGGATTGTTGCCACCCTTTTAGTATTTTACTTGCTCCTTCATATACTCTTAGCTGGACAAAATGACAAGGCGGAAAAATTCACAACAAAAAAAAGAACAAGAGGCAGTACCGAAGGCTAGGGACCTAATCAATACAGACATTGGTAATATGTCAGCTCTAGAGTTCAAAATGACAATTCTCAAGGTTATAGCCAGGCTTGAAAAAGGCATGGAAGATATTAGAGAAACCCTCTCCAGAGATATAAAAGCCCTTTCTGGAGAAATAAAAGAACTAAAATCTAACCAAGTTGAAATAAAAAAGCTATTAATGAAGTTCAATCAAAAATGGAGGCTCTCACTGCTAGGATAAATGAGGCAGAAGAAAGAATTAGCGATCTAGAAGACCAAATGACAGAGAATAAAGAAGCTGAGCAAAAGAGGGACAAACAGCTACTGGACCATGAGGGGAGAATTCGAGAGATAAGTGACACCATAAGACGAAACAACATTAGAATAATTGGGATTCCAGAAGAAGAAGAAAGAGAGAGGGGAGCAGAAGGTATACTGGAGAGAATTATTGGGGAGAATTTCCCCAATATGGCAAAGGGAACGAGTATCAAAATTCAGGAGGTTCAGAGAACGCCCCTCAAGAGACACGGAGGAGTCTAGATGGCGGAGAAGTAGCAGGCTGAGACTACCTCAGCTAGCAGGAGATCAGCTAGAGAGCTTATCTAAAGATTGCAAACACCTGCAAATCCATCGGCAGATCGAGGAGAAGAAGAACAGCAATTCTAGAAACAGAAAAACAACCACTTTCTGAAAGGTAGGACTGGCGGAGAAGTGAATCCAAAGCGAGGGGAAGATAGACCCCGGGGGGAGGGGCCGGCTCCCGGCAAGCGGCGGAGCAACGGAGCACAAAATCAGGACTTTTAAAAGTCTGTTCCACTGAGGGACATCGCTCCGGAGGCTAAACCGGGGTGAAGCCCACACAGGGTCGGCGTGACCTCAGGTCCTGCGGGGTCACAGAAGGATCGGGGGTGTCCGAGTGTCACAGAGCTTGCGGATATTGGTACGGGAAAGCCGGCTGCAGAGACAGAGCCGACAGTGAGCTTGCAGCTCGGAGTTGCCTTGAACCGGCCGCAAGCTCGGTGAGCTCGGAGCGCGGCCGGAGGTTGGGCAGACGCGAGTTACTGGGAGCTGTTCGCTGAGGGCGCACAGGGGAGCGGGGCCCCAGGCTCTCGGCTCCTCCGGGCCGGAGACCAGGAGGCCGCCATTTGTATTCCCGTCCTCCGGAACTCTACGGAAAGCGCTCAGGGAACAAAAGCTCCTGAAGAACAAAAGCTCCTGAAAGCAAAGCCGAGCAGATCACTCAGCCCGGCCCCTGCTAAGGGCGGTGTAATTCCGCCTGGGGCAAAGACACTTGAGAATCACTACACCAGGCCCCTCCCCCAGAAGATCAACAAGAAATCCAGCCAAGACCAAGTTCACCTACCAAGGAGTGCAGTTTCAATACCAAGGAGAGAGCAGCAGAATTCCAGAGGAGGAGAAAACAAACCACGGAACTCATGGCTTTCTGCCGGTGATTTTTTAGACTTGCAGTTAATTTATTTTTTTTTTCTTTTTCATTTTTTTTCTCTTCTTCTGCTAAAATTTTTTATAATTTTACCCTTTTCTTTTTTAACGTTTTTAAACTGATTATCTAATATATATATATTTTGCTTTTTTATACTTTTTTTTATTCATTTTCTTTTTTTTTAATTCTTTTTTTTTCTTTTTTTTTCTTTCTTTCTTTTTGAACCTCTTTTTATCCCCAAATCAGAAGAGATCCTAATCTCTTCAATCTTTTTTTTCTTAACTCTTTTTTAAATTCTTGATTGAATTTTTAATTCAATCTCTTTTTTTAAATTCTTTTTTTCTTTTTTTCTTTCTTTCTTTTTGAACCTCTTTTTATCCCCAAATCAGAAGAGATCCCAAACAGAAGAGATTGGGAGATCCCAATCAAAGGAGATCCCAATCAGAGGAGATCCCTCACCCAATCGTGAGGGGGGAGAAATCCCCCCCAGCATGATTTGGGATCTCTTCTGATTTGGTTAAAGCATATTTTCCTGGGATTGTTGCCACCCTTTTAGTATTTTACTTGCTCCCTCATATACTCTTAGCTGGACAAAATGACAAGGCGGAGAAATTCACAACAAAAAAAAGAACAAGAGGCAGTACCGAAGGCTAGGGACCTAATCAATACAGACATTGGTAATATGTCAGATCTAGAGTTCAAAATGACAATTCTCAAGGTTATAGCCGGGCTTGAAAAAGGCATGGAAGATATTAGAGAAACCCTCTCCAGAGATATAAAAGTCATTTCTGGAGAAATAAAAGAACTAAAATCTAACCAAGTTGAAATCAAAAAGGCTATTAATGAAGTTCAATCAAAAATGGAGGATCTCACTGCTAGGATAAATGAGGCAGAAGAAAGAATTAGCGATCTAGAAGACCAAATGACAGAGAATAAAGAAGCTGAGCAAAAGAGGGACAAACAGCTACTGGACCATGAGGGGAGAATTCAAGAGATAAGTGACACCATAAGACGAAACAACATTAGAATAATTGGGATTCCAGAAGAAGAAGAAAGAGAGAGGGGAGCAGAAGGTATACTGGAGAGAATTATTGGGGAAAATTTCCCCAATATGGCAAAGGGAACGAGCATCAAAATTCAGGAGGTTCAGAGAACGCCCCTCAAAATCAATAAGAATAGGCCCACACCCCGTCACCTAATAGTAAAACTTACAAGCCTTAGTGACAAAGAGAAAATCTTGAAAGCAGCCCGGGAAAAGAAGTCTGTAACATACAATGGTAAAAGTATTAGATTGGCAGCTGACTTATCCACAGAGACCTGGCAGGCCAGAAAGAGCTGGCATGACATTTTCAGAGCACTAAACGAGAAAAACATGCAGCCAAGAATACTATATCCAGCGAGGCTATCATTGAAAATAGAAGGAGAGATTAAAAGCTTCCAGGACAAACAAAAACTGAAAGAATTTGCAAACACCAAACCAGCTCTACAGGAAATACTGAAAGGGGTCCTCTAAGCAAAGAGAGAGCCTACAAGTGGTAGATCAGAAAGGAACAGAGACAATATACAGGAACAGTCACCTTACAGGCAATACAATGACACTAAAATCATATCTCTCAATAGTTACCCTGAATGTTAATGGGCTAAATGCCCCAATCAAAAGACACAGGGTATCAGAATGGATAAAGAAACAAAACCCATCTATATGTTGCCTCCAAGAAACTCATTTTAAGCCCGAAGACACCTCCAGACTTAAAGTGAGGGGGTGGAAAAGAATTTACCATGCTAATGGACATCAGAAAAAAGCAGGAGTGGCAATCCTTATATCAGATCAATTAGATTTTAAGCCAAAGACTATAATAAGAGATGAGGAAGGACACTATATCATACTCAAAGGGTCTGTCCAACAAGAAGATCTAACAATTTTAAATATCTATGCCCCCAACGTGGGCGCAGCCAACTATATAAACCAATTAATAACAAAATCAAAGAAACACATCAACAATAATACAGTAATAGTAGGGGACTTTAACACTCCCCTCACTGAAATGGACAGATCATCCAAGCAAAAGATCAACAGGGAAATAAAGGCCTTAAATGATACACTGGATGAGATGGACATCACAGATATATTCAGAACATTTCATCCCAAAGCAAAAGAATACACATTCTTCTCTAGTGCACATGGAACATTCTCCAGAATAGATCACATCCTCGGTCCTAAATCAGGACTCAACCGGTATCAAAAGATTGGGATCATTCCCTGCATATTTTCAGACCACAATGCTCTGAAGCTCGAACTCAACCACAAGAGGAAGTTTGGAAAGAACACAAATACATGGAGACTGAACAGCATCCTTCTAAAGAATGAATGGGTCAACCGGGAAATTAAAGAAGAATTGAAAAAACTCATGGAAACAAATGATAATGAAAATACAACGGTTCAAAATCTGTGGGACACAACAAAGGCAGTCCTGAGAGAAAATATATAGCGGTACAAGCTTTTCTCAAGAAACAAAGGTCTCAGGTACACAACCTAACCCTACACCTAAAGGAGCTGGAGAAAGAACAAGAAAGAAACCCTAAGCCCAGCAGGAGAAGAGAAATCATAAAGATCAGAGCAGAAATCAATGAAACAGAAACCAAAAAAACAATAGAACAAATCAACCAAACTAGGAGCTGGTTCTTTGAAAGAATTAATAAAATTGATAAACCCTTGGCCAGACTTATCAAAAAGAAAAGAGAAAGGACCCAAATAAATAAAATCATGAATGAAAGAGGAGAGATCACAACTAACACCAAAGAAATACAAACTATTATAAGAACATACTATGAGCACCTCTACGCCAACAAATTTGACAATCTGGAAGAAATGGATGCATTCCTAGAAACATATAAACTACCAAAATTGAACCAGGAAGAAATAGAAAGCCTGAACAGACCCATAACCAGTAAGGAGATTGAAACAGTCATTAAAAATCTCCAAACAAACAAAAGCCCAGGGCCAGATGGCTTCCCGGGGGAATTCTACCAAACATTTAAAGAAAAACTAATTCCTATTCTCCTGAAACTGTTCCAAAAAATAGAAATGGAAGGAAAACTCCCAAACTCATTTTATGAGGCCAGCATCACCTTGATCCCCAAACCAGACAAGGATCCCATCAAAAAAGAGAGCTATAGACCAATATCCTTGATGAACACAGATGCAAAAATTCTCACCAAAATACTAGCCAATAGGATTCAACAGTACATTAAAAGGATTATTCACCACGACCAAGTGGGATTTATCCCAGGGCTGCAAGGTTGGTTCAACATCCGCAAATCAGTCAATGTGATACAACACATCAATAAAAGAAAGAACAAGAACCATATGATACTCTCAATAGATGCTGAAAAAGCATTTGACAAAGTACAGCATCCCTTCCTGATCAAAACCCTTCAAAGTGTAGGGATAGAGGGCACATACCTCAATATCATCAAAGCCATCTATGAAAAACCCACTGCAAATATCATTCTCAATGGAGAAAAACTGAAAGCTTTTCCACTAAGTTCAGGAACACGGCAGGGATGTCCATTATCACCTCTGCTATTCAACATAGTACTAGAAGTCCTAGCCTCAGCAATCAGACAACAAAAGGAAATTAAAGGCATCCAAATCGGCAAAGAAGAAGTCAAATTATCACTCTTCGCGGATGATATGATACTCTATGTGGAAAACCCAAAAGACTCCACCCCAAAACTGCTAGAACTTATACAGGAATTCAGTAAAGTGTCAGGATATAAGATCAATGCACAGAAATCAGTTGCACTTCTCTACACCAACAACAAGACAGAAGAAAGAGAAATTAAGGAGTCAATCCCATTTACAATTGCACCCCAAACCATAAGATACCTAGGAATAAACCTAACCAAAGAGGCACAGAATCTATACTCAGAAAACTATAAAGTACTCATGAAAGAAATTGAGGAAGACACAAAGAAATGGAAAAATGTTCCATGCGAAATCAGTCAAGCAGAGAGAGTCAATTATCATATGGTTTCACTCATTTGTGGAGCATAACCAATAGCATGGAGGACAAGGGGCGTTAGAGAGTAGTAGGGAATTTGGGTAAATTGGAAGGGGAGGTGAACCATGAGAGACTATGGACTCTGAAAAACAGTCTGAGGGGTTTGAAGTGGCGGGGGGGTGGGAGGTTGGGGTACCAGGTGGTGGGTATTATAGAGGGCACAGCTTGCATGGAGCACTGGGTGTGGTGAAAAAATAATGAATACTGTTTTTCTGAAAATAAATAAATTGGGAAAAAACAACAACAACAAAAAAAAAACCAAGTTCTTATCAAATTCACAAAGCACTATAATATAAAATTTTAAAATAAAAAAAAAAATGTTCCATGCTCCTGGATTGGAAGAATAAATATTGTGAAAATGTCTATGTTACCTAGAGCAATCTACACATTTAATGCAATTCCTATCAAAGTACCATCCATCTTCTTCAAAGAAATGGAACAAATAATTTTAAAATTTATATGGAACCAGAAAAGACCTCGAATAGCCAAAGGGATATTGAAAAACAAAGCCAAAGTTGGTGGCATCACAATTCCGGACTTCAAGCTTTATTACAAAGCTGTCATCATCAAGACAGCATGGTACTGGCACAAAAACAGACACATAGACCAATGGAACAGAATAGAGAGCCCAGAAATAGACCCTCAACTCTATGGTCAACTAATCTTCGACAAAGCAGGAAAGAATGTCCAATGGAAAAAAGACAGCCTCTTCAATAAATGGTGTTGGGAAAATTGGACAGCCACGTGCAGAAAAATGAAATTGGACCATTTCCTTACACCACACACAAAAATAGATTCAAAATGGATTAAGGACCTCAATGTGAGAAAGGACTCCATCAAAATCCTTGAGGAGAACACAGGCAGCAACCTCTTCGACCTCAGCCGCAGCAACATCTTCCTAGGAACATCGCCAAAGGCAAGGGAAGCAAGGGCAAAAATGAACTTTTGGGATTTCATCAAAATCAAAAGCTTTTGCACAGCAAAGGAAACAGTTAACAAAACCAAAACACAACTGACAGAATGGGAGAAGATATTTGCAAACGACATATCAGATAAAGGACTAGTGTCCAAAATCTATAAAGAACTTAACAAACTCAACACCCAAAGAACAAATAATCCAATCAAGAAATGGGCAGAGGACATGAACAGACGTTTCTGCAAAGAAGACATCCGGATGGCCAACAGACACATGAAAAAGTGCTCCATATCACTCGGCATCAGGGAAATACAAATCAAAACCACAATGAGATATCACCTCACACCAGTCAGAATGGCTAAAATCAACAAGTCAGGAAATGACAGATGCTGGCGAGGATGCGGAGAAAGGGGAACCCTCCTACACTGTTGGTGGGAATGCAAGCTGGTGCAACCACTCTGGAAAACAGCATGGAGGTTCCTCAAAATGTTGAAAATAGAACTGCCCTATGACCCAGCAATTGCACTACTGGGAATTTACCCTAAAGATACAAACGTAGTGATCCAAAGGGGCACGTGCACCCGAATGTTTATAGCAGCAATGTCCACAATAGCCAAACTATGGAAAGAACCTAGATGTCCATCAACAGATGAATGGACCAAGAAGATGTGGTATATATACACAATGGAATACTATGCAGCCATCAAAAGAAACGAAATCTTGCCATTTGCGACAACATGGATGGAACTAGAGCGTATCATGCTTAGCGAAATAAGTCAAGCGGAGAAAGACAACTATCATATGATCTCCCTGATATGAGGGAGTGGTGATGCCACATGGGGGCTTAAGTGGGTAGGAGAAGAATCCATGAAACAAGATGGGATAGGGAGGGAGACAAACCATAAGTGACTCTTAATCTCACTAAACAAACTGTGGGTTGCTGGGGGGAGGGGGGTTGGGAGAACGGGTGAAGGTTATGGACATTGGCGAGGGTATGTGCTTTTGGTTAATTGGAAGGGGAGATGAACCATGAGAGACTATGGACTCTGAAAAACAGTCTGAGGGGTTTGAAGTGGTGGGGGGGTGGGAGGTTGGGGTACCAGGTGGTGGGTATTATAGAGGGCACAGCTTGCATGGAGCAATGGGTGTGGTGAAAAAATAATGAATATTGTTTTTCTGAAAATAAATAAATTGGAAAAAAAATAATAAAAAAAATAATAACCTTTTCCATAAAAAAAAAATAAAACCATATTGAGATATCACCTTACACCAGTTAGAATGGCCAAAATTAACAAAACAGGAAACAACATGTGTTGGAGAGGATGTGGAGAAAGGGGAACCCTCTTCCACTGTTGGTGGGAATGCAAGTTGGTGCAGCCTCTTTGGAGAACAGTGTGGAGATTCCTCAAGAAATAGAGCTTCCCTATGACCCTGCAATTGCACTCCTGGGTATTTACCCCAAGGATACAGATGTCGTGAAAAGAAGGGCCATCTGTACCCCAATGTTTATAGCAGCAATGTCCACGGTCGCCAAACTATGGAAAGAACCAAGATGCCCTTCAATGGATGAATGGATAAGGAAGATGTGGTCCATATACACTATGGAGTATTATGCCTCCATCAGAAAGGATGAATACCCAACTTTTGTAGCAACATGGACGGGACTGGAAGAGATTATGCTGAGTGAAATAAGTCAAGCAGAGAGAGTCAATTATCATATGGTTTCACTTATTTGTGGAGCATAACAAATATCATGGAGGACAAGGGGTGTTAGAGAGGAGAAGGGAGTTGGGGTAAATTGGAAGGGGAGGTGAATCACGAGAGACTATGGACTCTGAAAAACAATCTGAGGGGTTTGAAGTGGCGGGGGGGGTGGGAGGTTGGGGTACCAGGTGGTGGGTATTATAGAGGGCACGGATTGCATGGAGCACTGGGTGTGGTGAAAAAATAATGAATACTGTTTTTCTGAAAATAAATAAATTGAAAAAATTTTAAAAAACTAAACATTAAAAACAAGCAAAAAGAATAAAAAAAGAGATAATCTAAATGTCATCTACAAATAAGCATGAAAATAAGCTAAGCAAATATGGAAAAACAGTAAGGAGTCACTGCTTTGTCACATAGCCGGGACTCTGAAACAGCATGTGCTAATGGTAGAATGAAAGATCACTAGAGCTCGATAGAAACTTTAGAGCCAAGTGCATGTAGTATTAAGTGGATTATTGTGATACATCTTTAAATTAGCAGAAAAAGTTGCATGTAGTATTAAGTGGATTATTGTGATAAAACTTTAAATTAGCAGAAAAAGTTGCACAGTGCAATGAATGTCACTGGGACAACTGTCTATTATTTGGGAGAAAAGTTAAATCAATGTTTTTATCTTACTAAGCAAATTTCGAAGATAGCAAAGACTAAAATATATATTGCATCTTTTAACCACTTGTAAACATAATGTTTAAGGAGTAAAGATTTTAAAAATAAAAAAATAGAGAAATAGAAATAAATTATACCGAATCCTACCATGTGGAGATAGATAACCACTGCTAACATTTTGATGTCTTTTTAGTTGAGGCATGAAAAAGAAAAGAATTCTGTCTTGTCAAGCACTGGGCAAAGAACATTGCAGGAAGAGAGCTGTATGTGCAAAGTCCCTGAGGTGGGAAAGGTCTTGTTGTGTTTAAAGCACTAAAAGAAATCAGTACAGTTGAAGGCTTAGAGGTTTTTCTTCTTGCATTATCTGCACATTTTTTTTCTTTAATCTTAAAAGTTTCCCAGTCTTTTTTCATTGGTGCTTCTCCAGTTGAAATTAAGGGTCTTTTCCAATCTAAAATTTATTTCTCCTCTCATTTATTCCACTCTTTCACTATTTTAGTTTTCCTACACTTCTTGAAATTAATACTATAGTAGATATACATTAGTATTTCATATTGGGAAGCACTAATCCATTATCCTTCACCCGCCCAAACCTCTAGGAAATCTAACTTACCTCTCTGAAAATGAACAGACATATAAAATAATAGTCATTTAATGAACTAAAAAGTCTAAAAGTAAGGTATAATTCTAAGCAACCAGGTGAATGGTCCTCTTATGCAGAAGACTTTTTCTTTTATGAAAAAAGAGAAACTTAAAAAAATGATTCATTACATCAATGGCAGGGAAATAGTGCCTCTACCTAAAAAGACTACTTCACTCCAGGAAGTCTTGCTTTTGCATGAAAAACAAAATAAATACAATTTAAAATGGAAGAAGCAATTTTCTTCCAGCATGACAGTGTGAGATGCTCCAGTATCCATTCTACACTAAAATTGGTAGAAATATAGAAAAATGATAATTTAAAGCTTCTGGAAATGATTTTAAAGGTGAAGAGCAAATGAAGAAACATCTATTCAAGAAAAATTTTGAAAATTCAGTGAGAAACACTGGAGGCTGTGGCATTTTGAACCATAACTCTACCTCTTTCCCTCCTATCTCAGTGATGTGTAGACTCCACTCCAGACTACCACATCTCAGAACACAGGTCTTTATACCCAGCAGAAGAATGTTCTTCCCATGAGAGCAGATCATTGGTGCTCCTAATCATGCCCTCAGCTACCTGTTGCTGAGGCTAAACCCTAGACAAGTGTAGTTGAAAGGTGGGTCCTTTTTCTGCTTAGCTTCCACTTCTGGAATGGAGGCTCTACCTTGGTGTGGAGTGCTCAGTGTCTAAGTATTGTGGGGTCACTCAGAGAGTGACACCTGCAGCTCCAGAGTCATGGCTTAGAGATTTGCTTGGGTATAGAAGCAGCCCTAAAAAATAGCTCTTAATTTCTTCTCCCAAGAACTGAGTTTATTTGCAATAAAGCACAGATAAATTCAAGCCCAAAGTTGCTCTCAAGAACTGGAGAAAGGCAATTGGGAGGAGATTCGTGGATCTGATACTGATATAGCCTAGGCTGTAGGATCCTTACTGTGTCATAGAAAACAGAGTAAAAAGACAGCTGGGAGGAACCTTCCCAGAGACAGAAGAGATATTAAGCATTGAGTTAAAATACTATTCCTTCCATGGAGTCACAATTGATAGGATACATGGTAGAGCAATTTATGCCCCAGGTAATTGCTGAAAATCAGAGAAAAATCAACTGTCAAGCAGTGTCAAGTGTTTAACAGCTGGGTGTTATGATGGGAAGAGAGGAGGAGCCTTACCAATTCTATGGTCAGCTCACAATGACTATAGGCATACCCATGGCTGTGCTGCCCTGAGGAGCAACACCAGAGGCTTACCACTGTGGGGATAAAACTGACTGCAATAAAATAATTCAGCCAACACTAAACAAATAAATAAATAGCAATAACAAGATCCAGAAGGGAGGCTCAGTACCCAGAGTTGCAGCAATGTATTATTGAAAATGTCCATTTTCCAACAAATTTTTATATCATGAAAATAAACAAGAAAATATAACCCATACAGCTGGATAAAAAGCAGGCAAGAGAAACCATCTGTGAGAGTGATGAAAGGACAGCCTTAACAGAAAAACACTTCAAAGAAGACATTAAAAGTATGTTCATAGTACTTATAAAACTCAACACCCCCAAAACAAATAATCCAATTTAAAAACGGGCAGAAGAGATGAACAGATATTTCTCTAAAGAAGAAGCCAAGATGGCCAACAGACATGAAAAAATGTTCAACATCACTCATCATCAAGGAAATACAAGTCAAAACTACAATGAGGAAAAAAAATGCAATGAGATATCACCTCACACCTGTCAGAATCACGAAAATTAAAAAAAAAGCACAAGAAACAACAGGTGTTGGTAAGGATGTGGAGAAAAAGGAACCCTCTTGCACAGTTGGGAGGAGTACAAACTGGTGCAGCCACTGAGGAAAGCAGTATGGAGGTTCCTCAAGAAGCTAAAAATGGAGCTACCATATGATCCAACAATTGCACTACTGGATATTTACCCAAAGAATATAAGAACACTAATACAAAGAGATACTTGTACCCCCATGTTTATCACAACATTATTTACAGTAGCCAAGGTATGGAAGCAGTCTATACACACACACATTTCATCTATAAAAAAGAATATATATATATACACATACATAACATATGTATATACATATGTATATATGTATACATATATACATATACATAACATATGTATGTGTATATATATGTCATCCATAAAAAGAATGAAATCATGCCATGGATGGAGCTAGAGAGTATAATGCTAAGTGAAATAAGTCAGTCAGAGAAAGACAAATACCATATGATTTCACTCACGTATGGGATTTAAGAAAGAACAGATGAGTAAAGGGAAAGAAAGAGATAGAGAAAGAGAAAATCAGGAGACAGACTGTTAACTATAGAGAAAAAACTGATGGTTACCAGAGGGGAGGTGAAATAGATGAGGGGATTAAGGAGTACACTTGTTGAGATGAGCACTAATGTATACAATTGTTGAATCACTACATCAGACACTTGAAACTAATATAACACTGTTTATTAACTGGAATTAAAATAAAAACTTAAAAAATGAAAAAAAATTGGAAAGAAAATAAAGTTTATAAGCCTCAAAAAATTTTCATAAAAAAAGGAAAACATGTTTAAAGAAGTAAAAGAAAGTATTATGACAATGCCTATCAAATCAAAACTAGCAGTAAGAGGAAGGAATTTAAAAACATACCGCATAGAAATTGTGAGTTTCTAAGTATAATAATTAAAACAAAAAATTCCCTGGAGGGGGTCAAGAGTGACTTTGAAGTGGCAGAAGAATTAGTAATCCTGTAGATAGATTGTTATAGATTATACAAATTGAAAAAAGAGAAAATGAAGAAAAATGAAGAGAGCCTTAGAGAAATGTGGGACATCTTTAAGCACACAAATACATATGTAGTGGAGTACTGGAAAGAAGAAAGAGAGAGAGAGATTGAAAGAGAGAAAGAAAGAGATAGGCACAGAAAAATATTTGAAGAAATAATTACTGAAAATGTCCCAAATTTATTGAAAAATACTTACACATCTAGAGGCTCAGCAAACAGAGAGAATTCCACAAACAGACACATCATCATAAAAGGGCTAAAAAGTGAATACTGGAAGAAATCCTGAAAACAGCAAGAAACCAGTAACTGGGTGAGGTACTTTAACAATGAATCTTGGAACACTGCATCAAAAACTAGTAATGTATTTTATGGTGACTAACATAACACAATAATAATTAAAAAAAGAAACGAATAACTATTTATATGGAAACCCTAAGAACATTAATAGATCACTTAGCAGACACAATGGGGGCCAGAAGGCAGTGGGATAACGTAAAGTATGAAACAAAACCAAAAAACCAAAAAGCCCATCAAACAAGAATTTCATGTCTAGTGAAGCTACTTTTCAAAATGAGGGCAGCATAAAATATATCTCAGGAAAATAAAACTGAGAGAATTTGTTCCTAGCAGTCCTGCCTCACAGAAAATACTGAAGGAGTTTTTTTGAACTGAAAGTATAAATGACCCCACTTGTAATTCATATGCACACAGAAAACAAGGAACAGTGAAAGGCAATTATGTAAATATAAAATACAGTGTAATTGCTTATTTTCTCCTTTCTTGCCTTAACTGATTTACAAACCAAGTATAGAAAATAATATGTGTATGATATATTGTTGAACCTATAGATCTATAATATATGTGTAATATACTGTCAATAGCACCACAAAGGATGTCAGTGGGATCAAACCTGTACTGACTAAGGAAATGACTACAGAGAGTAAAGTAATAATTATAACAATATTTTGTTGGGCTTGTAAATTATTAGATGTTATATCATATAATAGTAGAAAAAGAGAGAAAGGGAATAGATCTACATAAAAACCATGTTTGTATATACACCACTGAAATTAAGCTACAATAGATCTGAAGCTGCTTCTCCCATTTTAAGATGTATATAGGAGATCCTAGAGCAACCACTAACAAAACAAAACAAACAACCCAACCCTCAAAGAATATAGTTTCAAAATCATTAAAGAAACTAAAATGCTATATTAGAAACTATTCACTTAATGGAAAAGAAATCAGTTAAGGGAGGAATAGAGGCATAAAAAGACACAAGACATGTAGGAAACATGATTATTTCTTGGGCTTTGTACATTTTTATAGTTTTCCTGTCCTTCAATGTCTGTTCTTCACAATACTGAGAGTGCCTCAAGAACAGGGACAATAGCATTTTCATTATTGTACCCCAGGACCTTGCACAGCATCAGAAACAGCATAGGATCAACATATGAAGTTGGAACTGAACTGTATATAGAATATTAAACATTGCATGTGTACAGGATGAATGGAGTACAGTGATCAGCCCGAAAGCTTAAATGAATTAGCAATACTACAGATAAAATGCAGTCATCAGAAAAATTAGGCAGTGTGTGTGGGGGAAGTAGGCCTGTTCTGGAATTTCCATCTGGAATATGATGAATTTGAAGTAGCAGCCGGACAAAGAACTGCAAATGTGTGGACAATGAGTAACCGGGGAGATTAGAGTAACTTGGAGCTCCAGTTTGGGGGAAGGGTAGAAGGCCCAGCATTTAGCAGATGAACAGGTTTGTTATCTTCACAAAGTTCACTCCCCGCGTAAAAAGAGTGGGTGGTGGAGTGGAGGGAGGACATTTTGAGTCAGCAGTTTAGGTCCAAGTCCTAGCTTAACACATACAACTGTTTTTCTGAACAAACAACTACCTCTTATTGAAAGGTTAGACAATGTGTTTTATATCTATTAAAATCTTGTATTTAGTTCACACAATATCACAAGTTGACTCTAATATTCCAATTTCTTGATCAGGCAACCAAGACTTAGGTTAATGATTTACCAAGTTGCTTAACCAGGAGCTGATAGAATCAAAATGAGAGTCTCCTTCTTCTTACTGGAAAGTCCATGTCCTAATGATTTTGCCATACTTGAATAAGACAATACCTACCTGAAAGGATGTATTGAGAACTGAAATGTTCTACAACCTAAATGGGAGTGACTGTAAAGGGAGTCCTTTTTTTCTGATTATATCTGATTATCTCCCACCTTCTCCAGCAGGAAACCCTGCTCTCAAGAAAAGAGGCATCAGGGGCCCAAGTCTCTTTTCCATCCCCAGACTGGCTCTGCCCACCTGTGTCTGCAGAGAGTGACCCAGATGCAGACTCACTTGTGGCTGGTACCTTGGTGCTGTGTACACGGGGAGAAATGAGTGACAGAACCTACTATCATGGGCTTCCCATACATGGGTATGATCTGTCCAAGTCAGCAGCTAGGGAGTAAAATGGAGACAAAGAGAAGAGCTACGCTATCTCACAGAAGAGTTAATACTCTGCGAATGAAAGGGGATGGTGGGGAAGTGGATTCCCTATCACAGAAGGCATTCAAACATTATCTCACAGGCTGAGTGGTCATTTCAGAGGTCAAACAAGCATTTAGTGGAAGTCGGTTGTGGTTAAGATCTCTTTTAACTCTAATATTTCAAACTCCAAGATTCCAGTAATCATGTGATACCTCTTTGGCATTTGAATGAAAATGGGAGTAACTCTTAGCACAGACTCTATACGTTGTATATATATAGCTTCCCACACTTGTTTGTCACCATATAATTCAACTATGTTCAACACCATGAATGAGATAATTTATTTTACCCATACTGAAGGGAGGGTTTTGGTTGAAGAGATCTGTCCAAGGTCATAGAGTGATTTGGTGGCAGGGATGAGGCTTTGACCAGGAGTTCCAAATCATGTGTTTACTTTGTTACTCTAGAACTGGGAGAAAGTAGAAAACCTGGAAACTTGAGGCTAGTAGAAGACTGCTTGCCTCTTAGAGGTACAGTTGGCTAATAATGGGGGGAACTGATGGGCTAATTCCAGAGGCCACTCCAGGCCTCAGAATGAAAATGAGTATAATGGTAACTCCCTGAGTGACCACAACCCTGAGCACACTGGCTATCGTCTCTGTTTCTGTCATGGAAACAAAGGTCTTACACCTCCTTAGACCTCATCAGAAACTACTTCCTTCCATAGCCCATTTGTCTGGATTCAGGGCCCTCTGGGACATCTGCCTCACAGGTGGGAAAAAAGGAAGCAAGCAAGAGGGCTGGGGAAAGACAGAGAACACCCAGAGGGCATGATTTCTTTGCTTTTCTAACCCTCAAGGCTGGTGTCTCCCATGCTTCAGTGTGCAGAGAAACACCTGTGATACTTTAAAAAAAAAGCTGATTTTCTGGCCCTTTTCTGGAAATACTGATTCTGTTTTGAGAACCAAGTCCTTTTTAGCAGCCATCTGGTGATTCTCACTGTGCAGAAATGCTGTTCTGAGTCTGCAAGACTCAATGGGTTCTGAGCATTTGTGTGGTCAGATGGGCTTAGATACACAAAGCCCTCTGCAGTGAGGGCAGAGAGTGTAGGGGTGGTATGGAAAAGTGTTCCAAACTTGATGTTGGAAAAATGTCCTTTGGTACCTCCTGTGTTGCTCCCTGGTTGCAGGAAGATGAGGAGGGCATGGAGCCTCCCCAAGCCACTTCATCCCACCCATGAAGCCTTTCTTGCAGATTTGAGAACAGAGTATGTGACAGCACTTTGAAAACTGTAGAGTGCTAAAAAGATGGGAGGGGATTCCAATTACCTTCAAATATTAAGGGATTAGATTATATGAAGGCCATTAAAGTTTGTATGTTTGTGTGAGAGAGGAAAAGTGAAGAAAGAAGATAATAAAGGGTAAAAGGGAGAGAGAATGAAGTCTGTCATGTGCACACCTTACCCACTGTCCTTTGCTGCTCTCAGAGTTGCCTGGTTCTGCTGCCTTGTTTCCTCTTACATAGGATATAAATCCAATCAAGGCATAAAGGACCCTAATGCATTGCTTTCTGAGAACACTTGGCAATTTGTCCTATTGGCTAAAGTGAGAAGGAGGGTATTGGTGCCTGGATCTTCAGTTCTTGTAATGAAGAGACAGTATGGAAGAAGTGGATGCCCTGATGAGAATTTGGCGTCTGAGAACTGATGCTTGGATCTCAGGTTCATGAAGAAAGGGGGTGTACTGGAGCACATCAGGCCTATTTATTACTTTTGTAGAGGCCTTGGGGAAGCAATCCCAAGACAGCTTGTTGAGATGAACCTGGATAATTGCTCCAACATCAGCATCTGTTAGAAAGTTTCTTGGGAAATTAGTCTTTTTTACAGGAGTAAACCAACTCCATATTGGGCAGCATCTTAAAAGGTTTCCTAGGAGTAAGAATAAACCATAATTAAAGAAGATTTCACACACATACTCCTGCCTGGCTTTGAGTGATCAGAGGACTGGAAAATCTGAAGCACTAAATTTGGATTAGGATGATTTGAGATTGCTATGACCCCAAATACTAAATAAAAACAACTGAGAAAAATCACATTTAGAGGAAAATAATGTTAGCCCAATCTTCAAATGATTACTTTCAATAATATATAAACACAATATTAAGCAAACTCAAAAAGAAGCAGACACACAGGAAATACGATACTAAAAGCAAGAACCAACAGATGAAAGGCATCTAAAATACGATAATCTGACACAGACCTAAAACCAAAGGTGTTTATAAGCTAAAACCAAGCCTGAAAATTTTGGTGGGAAATTTGACAAACTGACAAAATGCAAATAACCAGAACTCAAATAAAAAGCACATTGCTAGCACTTTGCACTCCTCATGTCCTCCTCAGTCACCATTCCTATAAGACTAACCACTCTTAATACTGTAATTGAGTTTAACCCATATATGTACTTTATATAAATGAAAGAACATAGTTTGTACACTTTTGTGTCTGTTTCTTTCAGTTAGCATTATATATGTGAAGTTTACCTATACTGCTCTATGTGGTTGTAGATCGTTCATTGCTGTCTAATGTTCTGTTTTATGACTCTACCATTAGGAGAAATCCATTCTCCCTTGATGAGTATTAGTAGTTTCCAATTTTGGCTGTTATGAATAGTGCAGCTACACTTGACTCTTGAGTACCTTATACTTTATGTTAAATGATTTATTGTTTTAACTTTAACATTTAGATGTGTTATTAATCTAGAATTGATTATGATATTTGGTGAGGTAGAGGTCAAGATACATTTTTTTCTGCCATGAGTGTGGATATCCAACTAAATCTTGAACATGGTGTATTTTTCCTTTTTTTTTTTTAAGTTCACTTTATTTTTTGGGTAATTTTTAAAATTATATTTTTCTTTCCCCCAATTTTTATTTAAACTCTAATTCATTAACATACAGTATAATACTAGTTTCAGGTATAGAATTTAGTGATTCATCACTTACATTAAACACCCAGTGCTCATCACAAGTACCTTAATATCCATTACCTATTTAATGCCCCACCTCCCTTCCAGTCCCTCAGTTTGTTCTCTATAGTTAATAATCTGTTTCTTGTTTTGCCTCTATTCCTTGCCCCTCCCAAACCCCCTTGCTCATAAGACCTCAATTGAAATAGGAATCCATCAAAATCCTAGAGGAGAACACAGGCAGCAGCCTTTTGACACTGGCTGTAGCAACTTCTTACTAGACAGGTCTCCTGAGGCAAGGGAAACAAAAGAAAAAATTAACTATTGGGACTTTGTCAACATAAAAGCTTCTGTGCAGCAAAGTAAACAATCAACAAAACTGAAAGACAGATGATATTTGTAGATGACATATCTGATAAAGGGTTAGTATCCAAAACAATAAGGAACTTATAAAACTACACAGCCCAAAAACAAATAATCTAGGGAAAAAATAGGTAAAAGACGTGAGTAGATACTTTTTTTTTTGACAAGGTTCTTCCTTTATTTGCATATATATAATTTTTTTTCTCTTGTCATATACTTTTTTTTCCCAATTTATTTATTTTCAGAAAAACAGTATTCATTATTTTTTCACCACACCCAGTGCTCCATGCAAGCCGTGCCCTCTATAATACCCACCACCTGTTACCCCAACCTCCCACCCCCCCCCGCCACTTCAAACCCCTCAGATTGTTTTTCAGAGTCCATAGTCTCTCATGGTTCACCTCCCCTTCCAATTTACCCAAAAGCACATACCCTCCCCAATGTCCATAACCCTACCCCCCTTCTCCCAACCCCCCTCCCCCAAGCAACCCACAGTTTGTTTCGTGAGATTAAGAGTCACTTATGGTTTGTCTCCCTCCCTATCCCATCTTGTTTCATTTATTCTTCTCCTACCCACTTAAGCCCCCATGTTGCATCACCACTTCCTCATATCAGGGAGATCATATGATATTTGTCTTTCTCCACTTGACTTATTTCGCTAAGCATGATACGCTCTAGTTCCATCCATGTTGTCGCAAATGGCAAGATTTCGTTTCTTTTGATGGCTGCATAGTATTCCATTGTGTATATATACCACATCTTCTTGGTCCATTCATCTGTGGATGGACATCTAGGTTCTTTCCATAGTTTGGCTATTGTGGACATTGCTGCTATAAACATTCGGGTGCACGTGCCCCTTTGGATTACTACGTTTGTATCTTTAGGGTAAATACCCAGTAGTGCAATTGCTGGGTCATAGGGCAGTTCTATTTTCAACATTTTGAGGAACCTCCATGCTGTTTTCCAGAGTGGATGCACCAGCTTGCATTCCCACCAACAGTGTAGGAGGGTTCCCCTTTCTCCGCATCCTCGCCAGCATCTGTCATTTCCTGACTTGTTGATTTTAGCCATTCTGACTGGTGTGAGGTGATATCTCATTGTGGTTTTGATTTGTATTTCCCTGATGCCGAGTGATATGGAGCACTTTTTCATGTGTCTGTTGGCCATCTGGATGTCTTCTTGGCAGAAACGTCTGTTCATGTCCTCTGCCCATTTCTTGATTGGATTATTTGTTCTTTGGGTGTTGAGTTTGTTAAGTTCTTTATAGATTTTGGACACTAGTCCTTTATCTGATATGTCGTTTGCAAATATCTTCTCCCATTCTGTCAGTTGTCTTTTGATTTTGTTAACTGTTTCCTTTGCTGTGCAAAAGCTTTTGATCTTGATGAAATCCCAACAGTTCATTTTTGCCTTTGTTTCCCTTGCCTTTGGCGATGTTCCTAGGAAGATGTTGCTGCGGCTGAGGTCGAAGAGGTTGCTGCCTGTGTTCTCCTCAAGGATTTTGATGGAGTCCTTTCTCACATTGAGGTCCTTAATCCATTTTGAATCTATTTTTGTGTGTGGTGTAAGGAAATGGTCCAATTTCATTTTTCTGCACGTGGCTGTCCAATTTTCCCAACACCATTTATTAAAGAGGCTGTCTTTTTTCCTTTGGACATTCTTTCCTGCTTTGTCAAAGATTAGTTGACCATAGAGTTGAGGGTCTATTTCTGGGCTCTCTATTCTGTTCCATTGATCTGTGTGTCTGTTTTTGTGCCAGTACCATGCTGTCTTGATGATGACAGCTTTGTAATAGAGCGTGAAGTCCGGAATTGTGATGCCACCAACTTTGGCTTTGTTTTTCAATATCCCTTTGGCTATTCGAGGTCTTTTCTGGTTCCATATAAATTTTAAAATTATTTGTTCCATTTCTTTGAAAAAGATAGATGGTACTTTGATAGGAATTGCATTAAATGTGTAGATTGCTTTAGGTAGCATAGACATTTTCACAATATTTATTCTTCCAATCCAGGAACATGGAACATTTTTCCATTTCTTTGTGTCTTCCTCAATTTCTTTCATGAGTACTTAATAGTTGAGTAGATACTTTTTTGAAAAAGACACACAGATGGCTAACAGATACTTGTTTACTTTAAACAAATAATAATGTGGTATAATCTTCAGAGTAGAGATCTTCCACATCTTTTGCTAGATTTATTCTTATGTGTTTCTTGACTTTTACTAAATATTTCTCAGATTTCAATGCTTACAGAAAATAGTCATCCATACCAATAGTTATACTATTACATATTTACTGAACTACTAAAATGAATACAATAGTGAAACATTATTGGTGAGACTGTGGGTAAACAGTTATATTTTGATGACAAATTGGCAGTATAGAACATGAGCTTTAAAACTATTCATATGTATGTGTGGTTGTATTTCTTTTTAAGAATGTAAACTAGGAGAGTAAATTATGTGAAAAATTTAATGCTTGCTGAAATGATATTTTTTAATATTCAAAAATTTAAATTTATCCTCAAACATATAGTAGGGCAGTCTTTGACAAAACCGTGGTGTGTTGGAGCATCTGGGGGGCTCACTTGTTATCCTTGTTATCCTCACTTGTTATCCTTCTGCTGGGGTCATGATCCCAGGGTCCTGGGATCAAGCCCGCATCAGGCTCCCTGCTCCTTGGGGAGACTTCTTCTCCCTCTCCCACTCCCCCTACTTGTGTTCCCTCTCTCACTGTGTCTCTCTCTGTCAAATAAAGAAAAAAAATTCAAACAAACAAACTGTGGTGTGAGGGTGTATTGACACCCCTTAAAGGGTATAATTATGACAGATATGTAAACTGTGTTGTTACAAATGCATTCACATACAAAAATATAAATATGAAAGGGTAACATAATTTAAGTTAAAGGTAGAACTAAAAATTTGGAGAAAATTTATTTAACCAGTGGCAGATACATGTCTGTCCATGAATTAGGAGAGAGTATTGGACAGTACAAACCCGTGTATTTTCAGTTAATTAGGTAAATTTTTACTTTAAATTTAAGTACCTGGAAAGTATGGTTTCTAGGATAGACTGAAATCATCCCTGCACAAGAATCCCAGTAAGCAGGTGATTCTACATTAAACTCAAAATGTTCTCCAAAAATACGATTGAAGCACAGAATGCCATCTAGTTTCACAGAGCAGGTCACGGGTGATTCCTTACAGTTTTGGGGAGGGAATTAGCAGTAACTTCCTGGCTTTAATTTTAACAAGGACTATGGCACTAACAGTTATTTAAAATATACCACATCCTCGGAATTCACCCTTTACATGGTTTTTATTTTATTTTATTTTAAACAGACTACATATTTTATTTAAGCAAATCTGATAAATACTAATATTTCCATGGGTAATTTCATTTTTTAAATGAAAATTTTAAAAAATAATAGATAAAATCATATACATCAGTTGCCTTGGGCTTCAGCTCCATAAAAAACTGCATGTCTAAACTTGTTAGAACCAAAATTTCTTCATCTGTGATACCACTTAGTACCACTAAGTAATAAGAAAACATCAATGGCTTTTTATTGTTGTTGTTGGTTCCAGGAGTAGAATTCAGTGATTTAGCACTTATGTATAACACCCAGTGCTCATCACAACAAGTATACTCTTTTCTTTTTCTTTTTTAAAAAAATTTATTAACATATAATGTATTATTTGCTTCAGGGATACAGGTCTGTGAATGATCAGTCTTACACAATTCATAGCACTCACCATAGCACATACCCTCCCCAGTGTTTATAACCCAGCCACCCCATCCCTCTGCCCACCCCACAGCAACCCTGAGTTTATTTCCTGATATTAAGAGTCTCTTATGGTTTGGCTTTCTCCCTGGTCCCATCTAGTTTCATTTTTTTCACTTCCTTCCCCTTATGATCCCCCACCCTGCCTCTCAAATTCCTCATATCAGAGAGATCATATAATAATTGTCTTTCTCGGATTGACTTATTTTGTTTAGCATAATACCTTCTAGTTCCATCCACATTGCTGTGAATGGCAAGATTTCATTTTTTGATGGCTCCATAATATTCCATGGTGTGCACGAGTGCATGTGTGTGTGTGTGTGTGTATCACATCTTCATTATCCATGAATTATGGATAATGGCTTTTTCCATAGTTTGATATTGCTGCTATAAATATTGGGGTGCATGTACCCCTTCGGATCATTACATTTGTATCTTTAGGGTAAATACCCAGTAGTATGATTGCTGGGTTGTAGGAGAGCTCTATTTTCAACTTTTTTTTTTCCAATTTATTTATTTTCAGAAAAACAGTATTCATTATTTTTTCACCACACCCAGTGCTCCATGCAAGCTGTGCCCTCTATAATACCCACCACCTGTTACCCCAACCTCCCACCCCCCCACCACTTCAAACCCCTCAGACTGTTTTTCAGAGTCCATAGTCTCTCATGGTTCATCTCCCCTTCCAATTAACCAAAAGCACATACCCTCCCCAATGTCCATAACCTTCACCCCTTCTCCCAACCCCCCTCCCCCCAGCAACCCACAGTTTGTTTCGTGAGATTAAGAGTCACTTATGGTTTGTCTCCCTCCCTATCCCATCTTGTTTCACGGATTCTTCTCCTACCCACTTAAGCCCCCATGTTGCATCACCACTCCCTCATATCAGGGAGATCATATGATAGTTGTCTTTCTCCGCTTGACTTATTTCGCTAAGCATGATACGCTCTAGTTCCATCCATGTTGTCGCAAATGGCAAGATTTCGTTTCTTTTGATGGCTGCATAGTATTCCATTGTGTATATATACCACATCTTCTTGGTCCATTCATCTGTTGATGGACATCTAGGTTCTTTCCATAGTTTGGCTATTGTGGACATTGCTGCTATAAACATTCGGGTGCACGTGCCCCTTTGGATCACTACGTTTGTATCTTTAGGGTAAATTCCCAGTAGTGCAATTGCTGGGTCATAGGGCAGTTCTATTTTCAACATTTTGAGGAACCTCCATGCTGTTTTCCAGAGTGGATGCACCAGCTTGCATTCCCACCAACAGTGTAGGAGGGTTCCCCTTTCTCCGCATCCTCGCCAGCATCTGTCATTTCCTGACTTGTTGATTTTAGCCATTCTGACTGGTGTGAGGTGATATCTCATTGTGGTTTTGATTTGTATTTCCCTGATGCCGAGTGATATGGAGCACTTTTTCATGTGTCTGTTGGCCATCTGGATGTCTTCTTTGCAGAAACGTCTGTTCATGTCCTCTGCCCATTTCTTGATTGGATTATTTGTTCTTTGGGTGTTGAGTTTGTTAAGTTCTTTATAGATTTTGGACACTAGTCCTTTATCTGATATGTCGTTTGCAAATATCTTCTCCCATTCTGTCAGTTGTGTTTTGGTTTTGTTAACTGTTTCCTTTGCTGTGCAAAAGCTTTTGATTTTGATGAAATCCCAAAAGTTCATTTTTGCCCTTGCTTCCCTTGCCTTTGGCGATGTTCCTAGGAAGATGTTGCTGCGGCTGAGGTCGAAGAGGGTGCTGCCTGTGTTCTCCTCAAGGATTTTGATGGAGTCCTTTCTCACATTGAGGTCCTTAATCCATTTTGAATCTATTTTTGTGTGTGGTGTAAGGAAATGGTCCAATTTCATTTTTCTGCACGTGGCTGTCCAATTTTCCCAACACCATTTATTGAAGAGGCTGTCTTTTTTCCATTGGACATTCTTTCCTGCTTTGTCGAAGATTAGTTGACCATAGAGTTGAGGGTCTATTTCTGGGCTCTCTATTCTGTTCCATTGGTCTATGTGTCTGTTTTTGTGCCAGTACCATGCTGTCTTGATGATGACAGCTTTGTAATAAAGCTTGAAGTCCGGAATTGTGATGCCACCAACTTTGGCTTTGTTTTTCAATATCCCTTTGGCTATTCGAGGTCTTTTCTGGTTCCATATAAATTTTAAAATTATTTGTTCCATTTCTTTGAAAAAGATGGATGGTGCTTTGATAGGAATTGCATTAAATGTGTAGATTGCTTTAGGTAGCATAGACATTTTCACAATATTTATTCTTCCAATCCAGGAGCATGGAACATTTTTCCATTTCTTTGTGTCTTCCTCAATTTCTTTCATGAGTATTTTATAGTTTTCTGAGTATAGATTCTTAGCCTCTTTGGTTAGGTTTATTCCTAGGTATCTTATGGTTTGGGGTGCAATTGTAAATGGGATTGACTCCTTAATTTCTCTTTCTTCTGTCTTGTTGTTGGTGTAGAGAAGTGCAACTGATTTCTGTGCATTGATCTTATATCCTGACACTTTACTGAATTCCTGATAAGTTCTAGCAGTTTTGGAGTGGAGTCTTTTGGGTTTTCCACATAGAGTATCATATCATCTGCGAAGAGTGATAATTTGACTTCTTCTTTGCCGATTTGGATGCCTTTAATTTCCTTTTGTTGTCTGATTGCTGAGGCTAGGACTTCTAGTACTATGTTGAATAGCAGAGGTGATAATGGACATCCCTGCCGTGTTCCTGACCTTAGTGGAAAAGCTTTCAGTTTTTCTCCATTGAAAATGATATTTGCAGTGGGTTTTTCATAGATGGCTTTGATGATATTGAGGTATGTGCCCTCTATCCCTACACTTTGAAGGGTTTTGATCAGGAAGGGATGCTGTACTTTGTCAAATGCTTTTTCAGCATCTATTGAGAGTATCATATGGTTCTTGTTCTTTCTTTTATTGATGTGTTGTATCACATTGACTGATTTGCGGATGTTGAACCAACCTTGCAGCCCTGGAATAAATCTCACTTGGTCGTGGTGAATAATCCTTTTAATGTACTGTTGAATACTATTGGCTAGTATTTTGGTGAGAATTTTTGCATCTGTTCATCAAGGATATTGGTCTATAGCTCTCTTTTTTGATGGGATCCTTGTCTGGTTTTGGGATCAAGGTGATGCTGGCCTCATAAAATGAGTTTGGGAGTTTTCCTTCCATTTCTATTTTTTGGAACAGTTTCAGGAGAATAGGAATTAGTTCCTCTTTAAATGTTTGGTAGAATTCCCCCGGGAAGCCATCTGGCCCTGGCTTTTGTTTGTTTGGAGATTTTTAATGACTGTTTCAATCTCCTTAACGGTTATGGGTCTGTTCAGGCTTTCTATTTCTTCCTGGTTCAATTTTGGTAGTTTATATGTTTCTAGGAATGCATCCATTTTTTCCAGATTGTCAAATATTTTGGCGTAGAGTTGCTCATAGTATGTTCTTATAATAGTTTGTATTTCTTTGGTGTTAGTTGTGATCTCTCCTCTTTCATTCATGATTTTATTTATTTGGGTCCTTTCTCTTTTCTTTTGGATAAGTCTGGCCAAAGGTTTATCAATTTTATTAATTCTTTCAAAGAACCAGCTCCTAGTTTGGTTGATTTGTTCTATTGTTTTTTTGGTTTCTATTTCATTGATTTCTGCTCTGGTCTTTATGATTTCTCTTCTCCTGCTGGGTTTAGGGTTTCTTTTTTGTTCTTTCTCCAGCTCCTTTAGGTGTAGGGTTAGGTTGTGTACCTGAGACCTTTCTTGTTTCTTGAGAAAAGCTTGTACCGCTATATATTTTCCTCTCAGGACTGCCTTTGTTGTGTCCCACAGATTTTGAACCGTTGTATTTTCATTATCATTTGTTTCCATGATTTTTTTCAATTCTTCTTTAATTTCCCGGTTGACCCATTCATTCTTTAGAAGGATGCTGTTTAGTCTCCATGTATTTGGGTTCTTTCCAAACTTCCTCTTGTGGTTGAGTTCTAGCTTCAGAGCATTGTGGTCTGAAAATATGCAGGGAATGATCCCAATCTTTTGATACCGGTTGAGTCCTGATTTAGGACCGAGGATGTGATCTATTCTGGAGAATGTTCCATGTGCACTAGAGAAGAATGTGTATTCTGTTGCTTTGGGATGAAATGTTCTGAATATATCTGTGATGTCCATCTCATCCAGTGTATCATTTAAGGCCTTTATTTCCCTGTTGATCTTTTGCTTGGATGATCTGTCCATTTCAGTGAGGGGAGTGTTAAAGTCCCCTACTATTATTGTATTATTGTTGATGTGTTTCTTTGATTTTGTTATTAATTGGTTTATATAGTTGGCTGCGCCCACGTTGGGGGCATAGATATTTAAAATTGTTAGATCTTCTTGTTGGACAGACCCTTTGAGTATGATATAGTGTCCTTCCTCATCTCTTATTATAGTCTTTGGCTTAAAATCTAATTGATCTGATATAAGGATTGCCACTCCTGCTTTTTTCTGATATCCATTAGCATGGTAAATTCTTTTCCACCCCCTCACTTTAAGTCTGGAGGTGTCTTCGGGTTTAAAATGAGTTTCTTGGAGGCAACATATAGATGGGTTTTGTTTCTTTATCCATTCTGATACCCTGTGTCTTTTGATTGGGGCATTTAGCCCATTAACATTCAGGGTAACTATTGAGAGATATGATTTTAGTGCCTTTGTATTGCCTGTAAGGTGACTGTTACTGTATATTGTCTCTGTTCCTTTCTGATCTACCACTTGTAGGCTCTCTCTTTGCTTAGAGGACCCCTTTCAGTATTTCCTGTAGAGCTGGTTTGGTGTTTGCAAATTCTTTCAGTTTTTGTTTTTCCTGGAAGCTTTTAATCTCTCCTTCTATTTTCAATGATAGCCTAGCTGGATATAGTATTCTTGGCTGCATGTTTTTCTCGTTTAGTGCTCTGAAAATATCATGCCAGCTCTTTCTGGCCTGCCAGGTCTGTGTGGATAAGTCAGCTGCCAATCTAATACTTTTACCATTGTATGTTACAGACTTCTTTTCCCGGGCTGCTTTCAGGATTTTCTCTTTGACACTAAGGCTTGTAAATTTTACTATTAGGTGACGGGGTGTGGGCCTATTCTTATTGATTTTGAGGGGCGTTCTCTGAACCTCCTGAATTTTGATACTCGTTCCCTTTGCCATATTGGGGAAATTCTCCCCAATAATTCTCTCCAGTATACCTTCTGCTCCCCTCTCTCTTTCTTCTTCTTCTGGAATCCCAATTATTCTAACGTTGTTTCGTCTTATGGTGTCACTTATCTCTCGAATTCTCCCCTCATGGTCCAGTAGCTGTTTGTCCCTCTTTTGCTCAGCTTCTTTATTCTCTGTCATTTGGTCTTCTAGATCGCTAATTCTTTCTTCTGCCTCATTTATCCTAGCAGTGAGAGCCTCCATTTTTGATTGAACGTCATTAATAGCTTTTTTTATTTCAACTTGGTTAGATTTTAGTTCTTTTATTTCTCCAGAAAGGGCTTTTATATCTCTGGAGAGGGTTTCTCTAATATCTTCCATGCCTTTTTCAAGCCCGGCTATAACCTTGAGAATTGTCATTTTGAACTCTAGATCTGACATATTACCAATGTCTGTGTTGATTAGGTCCCTAGCCTTCGGTACTGCCTCTTGTTCTTTTTTTTGTTGTGAATTTTTCCGCCTTGTCATTTTGTCCAGCTAAGAGTATATGAAGGAGCAAGTAAAATACTAAAAGGGTGGCAACAATCCCAGGAAAATATGCTTTAACCAAAGCAGAAGAGATCCCAAATCGTGAGGGGGGATTCTCCCCCCTCACGATTGGGTGAGGGATCTCCTCTGATTGGGATCTCCTTTGATTGGGATCTCCCAATCTTTTCTGATTTGGATCTCCCAATCTTTTCTGATTGGGATCTCTTCTGATTTGGGGATAAAAAGAGGTTAAAAAAGAAAGAAAGAAAAAAAAGAAAGAAAGAATTAAAAAAAAGAGATTGAATTAAAAATTCAATCAAGAATTTAAAAAAGAATTAAGAAAAAAAAGATGGAAGAGATTAGGATCTCTTCTGATTTGGGGATAAAAAAAGGTTCAAAAAGAAAGAAAGAAAAAAAAGAAAAAAAAGAATAAAAAAAAGAAAATGAATAAACAAAAGTATAAAAACGAAAAATATATATATTAGATAATCTAGTTAAAAAACGTTAAAAGAGAAAAGGGTAAAAGTTATAAAAAATTTTAGCAGAAGAAGGGAAAAAAAATGAAAAAGAAAAAAATTAAATTAACTGCAAGACTGAAAAATCACAGGCAGAAAGCCATGAGTTCCGTGGTTTGTTTTCTCCTCCTCTGGAATTCTGCTGCTCTCTCCTTGGTATTGAAACTGCACTCCTTGGTAGGTGAACTTGGTCTTGGCTGGATTTCTTGTTGATCTTCTGGGGGAGGGGCCTGGTGTAGTGATTCTCAAGTGTCTTTGCCCCAGGCGGAATTACACCGCCCTTACCAGGGGCCGGGCTGAGTGATCTGCTCGGCTTTGCTTTCAGGAGCTTTTGTTCTTCAGGAGCTTTTGTTCCCTGAGCGCTTTCCGTAGAGTTCCGGAGGACGGGAATACAAATGGCGGCCTCCTGGTCTCCGGCCCGGAGGAGCCGAGAGCCTGGGGCCCCGCTCCCCTGTGCGCCCTCAGCGAACAGCTCCCAGTAACTCGCGTCTGCCCAACCTCCGGCCGCGCTCCGAGCTCACCGAGCTTGCGGCCGGTTCAAGGCAACTCCGAGCTGCGAGCTCACTGTCAGCTCTGTCTCTGCAGCCGGCTTTCCCGTTCCAATATCCACAAGCTCTGTGACACTCGGACACCCCCGATCCTTCTGTGACCCCGCAGGACCGGTGGTCACGCCGACCTTCTGTGGGCTTCGCCCCGGTTTAGCCTCCGGAGCGATGTCCCTCAGCGGAACAGACTTTAAAAGTCCTGATTTTGTGCTCCGTTGCTCCGCCGCTTGCCGGGAGCCGGCCCCTCCCCCCGGGGTCTATCTTCCCGTCGCTTTGGATTCACTTATCCGCCAGTCCTACCTTTCAGAAAGTGGTTGTTTTTCTGTTTCTAGAATTGCTGTTCTTCTTCTCTTCGATCTGCCGATGGATTTGCAGGTGTTTGCAATCTTTAGATAAGCTCTCTAGCTGATCTCCTGCTAGCTGAGGTAGTCTCAGCCTGCTACTTCTCTGTCATCTTGACTCCTCCCCCTATTTTCAACTTTTTGAGAGGCCCCCATACTGTCTTCCAGAGTGGCTACACCATTTTGCATTCCCACCAACAGTGTAGGAGGGCTCCCCTTTCTCCATATCCTTGCCAACATCTGTCATTTCCTGACTTGTTATTTTAGCCATTTTAGACTAGTGTGAGGTAGTATCTCACTGTGGTTTTGATTTGTATTTCCCTGATGCCGAGTGGTGTGGAGCCATTTTTCATGTGTCTGTTGGTCATTTGGATGTCTTCTTTGCCAAAATGCCTGTTCAGGTTTTCTGCCATTTTCTTGATAGGATTATGTATTCCATGGGTGGTTAGTTTGATAAGTTCTTTATAGACTTTGGATACTAGCCCTTTGTCTGATATGTCACTTACAAATATCTTCTCCCATTCTGTGAGTTCTCTTTTACTCTTGTTGGCTGTTTCCTTTGCTGTGCAAGAATTTTTTATTGTGATGAAGTCCCAATAGTTTATTTTTGCCCTTTCTTCCCTTGCCTTTGGCAATGGTTCTAGGAAGAAGATGCTGTGGCTGAGGTCAGGGAGATTGCTGCCTGTGTTCTCCTCAAGGATTTTGATGGATTCCTGTCCCACATTTAGGTCTTTCATCCATTTTGAGTCTATTTTTGTGTGTGGTGTAAGGAAAAGGCCCAGTTTCATTCTTCTGCATGTGGCTTCCAATTTTCCCAACACCATTTGTTGAAGACACTGTCTTTTTTAATTGGAATTCTGCTTTGTCAAAGATTAGTTGACCATAGAGTTGAGGGTCCATTTCTGGGCTCTCTATTATGTTCCATTGATCTATGTGTTTGTTTTTGTGCTAGTACCATACTGTCTTGATGATTACAGCTTTGCAAAGAGCTTGAAGTCTGGAATTGTGATGTTGCCAACTTTGGTTTTCTTTTTCAGCATTGCTTTGGCTATTAGGGTCTTTTCTGGTTCCATAGAAATTTTAGGATTATTTTTTCCATTTCTTTGCAAAAAGTTGATGATATTTTGATAGGAATTACATTCAATGTGTAGATTATTCTAGGTAGCATAGATGTTTTCAGAATATTTGTTCTTCCAATCCATGAGCATGGAACATTTCTTTGCATCTTCCTCAGTTTCTTTAAAGAGTACTTTATAGTTTTCTGAGTAGAGATTCTTTGCCTCTTTGATTAGGTTTATTCCTAGGTATCTTATGGTTTTGGGTGCAACTGTAAATGGGATCGATTCCTTAATTTCTCTTTCTTCTGTCTTGTTGATGTATAGAAATGCAACTGATTTCTGTGTATTGATTTTATATGCTGACACTTTACTGAATTCCTGTATGAGTTCTAGCAGTTTTCAGGTGGAGACTTCTGGGTTTTCCACATAAAGTATCATATCGGTGCACCTGGGTGGTGGCTCAGTGGGTTAAAACCTCTGCCTTCGGCTCAGGTCATGATCCCGGGGTCGTGGGTTCGAGCCCCATCTCTGCTCTCTGCTCAGTGGGGAGCCTGCTTTCCTTCCTCTCTCTCTGACTACTTGTGATCTCTGTCTGTCAAATAAATAAATAAAAATCTTTAAAGTATCATATCATCTGCAAAGAGTGAGAGTTTGACTTCTTCTCTGCTGATTTGGATGTCTTTAATTTCTTTTTGTTGTCTGACTGCTGAGGCTAGGACCTCTAGTACTATGTTGAATAGCAGTGGTGATAGTTGATAGCTCTGGCGTGTTCCTGACCTTAGGGGAAAATCTCTCAGGTTTTCCCCATTGAGGATGATATTTGCTGCAGGTTTTTCATAGATGACTTTTATGATATTGAGATATGTACCCCCAATTCCCACACTGTGAAGAGTTTTGATCAAGAAACGGTGCAGAAATTTGTCAAATGCCTTTTCAGCAGCTATTGAGAGTATCATATGGTTCTTATTCTTTCTTTTATTAATGTGTTGTATCATATTGATTGATTTGTGGATGTTGAACCAACCTTGCAGCACAGGAATAATTCCCTTTTGTTTGTGGTGAATAATTCTTTTTTCTTTTTTTTATGATTTTTTCCTAATTCTTTTCTCCAATTTATTTATTTTCAGAAAAACAGTATTCATTATTTTTTCACCACACCCAGTGCTCCATGCAAGCCGTGCCCTCTATAATACTCACCACCTGGTACCCCAACCTCCCACCACCCCGCCAATTCAAACCCCTCAGATGGTTTTTCAGAGTCCATAGTCTCTCATGGTTCACCTCCCCTTCCAATTTACCCAAAAGCACATACCCTCCCCAGGTCCATAACCCTACCCCTTCTCCCAACCCCCTCCTCCCAGCAACCAACAGTTTGTTTCGTGAGATTAAGAGTCACTTATGGTTTGTCTCCCTCCCTATCCCATCTTGTATCATGGATTCTTCTCCTACCCACTTAAGCCCCCATGTTCCATCACCACTTCCTCATATCAGGAAGATCATATGATAGTTGTCTTTCTCCGCTTGACTTATTTCGCTAAGCATGATACGCTCTAGTTCCATCCATGTTGTCGCAAATGGCAAGATTTCGTTTCTTTTGATGGCTGCACAGTATTCCATTGTGTATATATACCACATCTTCTTGATCCATTCATCTGTTGATGGACATCTAGGTTCTTTCCATAGTTTGGCTATTGTGGACATTGCTGCTATAAACATTCGGGTGCACGTGCCCCTTTGGATCACTACGTTTGTATCCTTAGGGTAAATTACCAGTAGTGCAATTGCTGGGTCATAGGGCAGTTCTATTTTCAACATTTTGAGGAACCTCCATGCTGTTTTCCAGAGTGGTTGCACCAGCTTGCATTCCCACCAAAAGTGTAGGAGGGTTCCCCTTTCTCCGCATCCTCGCCAGCATCTGTCATTTCCTGACTTGTTGATTTTAGCCATTCTGACTGGTGTGAGGTGATATCTCATTGTGGTTTTGATTTGTATTTCCCTGATGTCGAGTGATATGGAGCACTTTTTCATGTGTCTGTTGGCCATCTGGATGTCTTCTTTGCAGAAACGTCTGTTCATGTTCTCTGCCCATTTCTTGATTGGATTATTTGTTCTTTGGGTGTTGAGTTTGTTAAGTTCTTTATAGATTTTGGACACTAGTCCTTTATCTGATATGTCGTTTGCAAATATCTTCTCCCATTCTGTCAGTTGTCTTTTGATTTTGTAAACTGTTTCCTTTGCTGTGCAAAAGCTTTTGATCTTGATGAAATCCCAAAAGTTCATTTTTGCCTTTGTTTCCCTTGCCTTTGGCAATGTTCCTAGGAAGATGTTGCTGCGGCTGAGGTCGAAGTGGTTGCTGCCTGTGTTCTCCTCAAGGATTTTGATGGATTCCTTTCTCAATTGAGGTCCTTAATCCATTTTGAGTTTATTTTTGTGTGTGGTGTAAGGAAATGGTCCAATTTCATTTTTCTGCACGTGGCTGTCCAATTTTCCCAACACCATTTATTGAAGAGGCTGTCTTTTTTCCATTGGACATTCTTTCCTGCTTTGTCAAAGATTAGTTGACCATAGAGTTGAGGGTCTATTTCTGGGCTCTCTATTCTGTTCCATTGATCTGTGTGTCTGTTTTTGTGCCAGTACCATGCTGTTTGATGATGACAGCTTTGTAATAGAGCGTGAAGTCCGGAATTGTGATGCCACCAACTTTGGCTTTGTTTTTCAATATCCCTTTGGCTATTCGAGGTCTTTTCTGGTTCCATATAAATTTTAAAATTATTTGTTCCATTTCTTTGAAAAATATGGATGGTACTTTGATAGGAATTGCATTAAATGTGTAGATTGCTTTAGGTAGCATAGACATTTTCACAATATTTATTCTTCCAATCCAGGAGCATGGAACATTTTTCCATTTCTTTGTGTCTTCCTCAATTTCTTTCATGAGTATTTTATAGTTTTCTGAGTATAGATTCTGTGCCTCTTTGGTTAGGTTTATTCCTAGGTATCTTATGGTTTGGGGTGCAATTGTAAATGGGATTGACTCCTTAATTTCTCTTTCTTCTGTCTTGTTGTTGGTGTAGAGAAATGCAACTGATTTCTGTGCATTGATCTTATATCCTGACACTTTACTGAATTCCTGTACAAGTTCTAGCAGTTTTGGAGTGGAGTCTTTTGGGTTTTCCACACAGAGTATCATATCATCTGCGAAGAGTGATAATGTGACTTCTTCTTTGCCGATTTGGATGCCTTTAATTTCCTTTTGTTGTCTGATTGCTGAGGCTAGGACTTCTAGTACTATGTTGAATAGCAGTGGTGATAATGGACATCCCTGCCGTGTTCCTGACCTTAGTGGAAAAGCTTTCAGTTTTTCTCCATTGAGAATGATATTTGTGGTGGGTTTTTCATAGATGGCTTTGATGATATTGAGGTATGTGCCCTCTATCCCTACACTTTGAAGAGTTTTGATCAGGAAGGGATGCTGTACTTTGTCAAATGCTTTTTCAGCATCTATTGAGAGTATCATATGGTTCTTGTTCTTTCTTTTATTGATGTGTTGTATCACATTGACTGCTTTGCGGATGTTGAACCAACCTTGCAGCCCTGGGATAAATCCCACTTGGTCGTGGTGAATAATCCTTTTAATGTACTGTTGAATCCTATTGGCTAGTATTTTGGTGAGAATTTTCGCCTCTGTGTTCATCAAGGATTTTGGTCTATGGCTCTCTTTTTTGATGGGATCCTTGTCTGGTTTTGGGATCAAGGTGATGCTGGCCTCATAAAATGAGTTTGGGAGTTTTCCTTCCATTTCTATTTTTTGGAACAGTTTCAGGAGAATAGGAATTAGTTCTTCTTTAAATGTTTGGTAGAATTCCCCCGGGAAGCCGTCTGGCCCTGGGCTTTTGTTTGTTTGGAGATTTTTAATGACTGTTTCAATCTCCTTAACGGTTATGGGTCTGTTCAGGCTTTCTATTTCTTCCTGGTTCAATTGTGGTAGTTTATTTGTTTCTAGGAATGCATCCATTTCTTCCAGATTCTCAAATTTGTTGGCGTAGAGTTGCTCATAGTATGTTCTTATAATAGTTTGTATTTCTTTGGTGTTAGTTGTGATCTCTCCTCTTTCATTCATGATTTTATTTATTTGGGTCCTTTCTCTTTTCTTTTGGATAAGTCTGGCCAGGGCTTTATCAATTTTATTAATTCTTTCAAAGAACCAGCTCCTAGTTTTGTTGATTTGTTCTATTGTTTTTTTGGTTTCTATTTCATTGATTTCTGCTCTGATCTTTATGATTTCTCTTCTCCTGCTCGGCTTAGGGTTTCTTTCTTGTTCTTACTCCAGCTCCTTTAGGTGTAGGGTTAGGTTGTGTACCTGAGACCTTTCTTGTTTCTTGAGAAAAGCTTGTACCACTATATATTTTCCTCTGAGGACTGCCTTTGTTGTGTCCCACAGATTTTGAACCGTTGTATTTTCATTATCATTTGTTTCCATGATTTTTTTCAATTCTTCTTTAATTTCCCGGTTGACCCATTCATTCTTTAGAAGGATGCTGTTCAGTCTCCATGTATTTGTGTTCTTTCCAAACTTCCTCTTGTGGTTGAGTTCTAGCTTCAGAGCATTGTGGTCTGAAAATATGCAGGGAATGATCCCAATCTTTTGATACCGGTTGAGTCCTGATTTAGGACCGAGGATGTGATCTATTCTGGAGAATGTTCCATGTGCACTAGAGAAGAATGTGTATTCTGTTGCTTTGGGATGAAATGTTCTGAATATATCTGTGATGTCCATCTCATCCAGTGTATCATTTAAGGCGTTTATTTCCCTGTTGATCTTTTGCTTGGATGATCTGTCCATTTCAGTGAGGGGAGTGTTAAAGTCCCCTACTATTATTGTATTATTGTTGATGTGTTTCTTTGATTTTGTTATTAATTGGTTTATATAGTTTGCTGCGCCCACATTGGGGGCATAGATATTTAAAATTGTTAGATCTTCTTGTTGGACAGACCCTTTGAGTATGATAGAGTGTCCTTCCTCATCTCTTATTATAGTCTTTGGCTTAAAATCTAATTGATCTGATATAAGGATTGCCACTCCTCCTTTTTTCTGATGTCCATTAGCATGGTAAATTCTTTTCCACCCCCTCACTTTAAGTCTGGAGGTGTCTTCGGGTTTAAAATGAGTTTCTTGGAGGCAACATATAGATGGGTTTTGTTTTTTTATCCATTCTGATACCCTGTGTCTTTTGATGGGGCATTTAGCCCATTAACATTCAGGGTAACTATTGAGAGATATGATTTTAGTGCCATTGTATTGCCTGTAAGGTGACTGTTACTGTATATTGTCTCTGTTCCTTTCTGATCTACCACTTGTAGGCTCTCTCTTTGCTTAGAGGACCCCTTTCAGTATTTCCTGTAGAGCTGGTTTGGTGTTTGCAAATTCTTTCAGTTTTTGTTTGTCCTGGAAGCTTTTAATCTCTCCTTCTATTTTCAATGATAGCCTAGCTGGATATAGTATTCTTGGCTGCATGTTTTTCTCGTTTAGTGCTCTGAAAATATCATGCCAGCTCTTTCTGGCCTGCCATGTCTCTGTGGATAAGTCAGCTGCCAATCTAATACTTTTACCAATATGTTACAGACTTCTTTTCCCGGGCTGCTTTCAGGATTTTCTCTTTGTCACTAAGGCTTGTAAATTTTACTATTAGGTGACGGGGTGTGGGCCTATTCTTATTGATTTTGAGGGGTGTTCTCTGAACCTCCTGAATTTTGATGCTCGTTCCTTTTGCCATATGGGGGAAATTCTCCCCAATAATTCTCTCCAGTATACCTTCTGCTCCCCTCTCTCTTTCTTCTTCATCTGGAATCCCAATTATTCTAATGTTGTTTCGTCTTATGGTGTCACTTATCTCTCGAATTCTCCCCTCATGGTCCAGTAGCTGTTTGTCCCTCTTTTGCTCAGCTTCTTTATTCTCTGTCATTTAGTCTTCTATATCGCTAATTCTTTCTTCTGCCTCATTTATCCTAGCAGTGAGAGCCTCCATTTTTGATTGAACCTCATTAATAGCTTTTTTTATTTCAACTTGGTTAGATTTTAATTCTTTTATTTCTCCAGAAAGGGCTTTTATATCTCTGGAGAGGGTTTCTCTAATATCTTCCATGCTTTTTTCAAGCCCGACTAGAACCTTGAGAATTGTCATTTTGAACTCTAGATCTGACATATTACCAATGTCTGTATTGATTAGGTCCCTAGCCTTCGGTACTGCCTCTTGTTCTTTTTTTTTTTGTTGTGAATTTTTCCCCCTTGTCATTTTGTCCAGCTAAGAGTATATGAAGGAGCAAGTAAAATACTAAAAGGGTGGCAATAATCCCAGGAAAATATGCTTTAACCATATCAGAAGAGATCCCAAATTGTGAGGGGGGATTTCACCACCCTCACGATTGGGTGAGGGATCTCCTCTGATTGGGATCTCTTCTGATTGGGATCTCCCAATCTCTTCTGATTGGGATCTCTTCTGACTTGGGGATAAAAAGTGGTTCAAAAAGAAAGAAAGAAAAAAAGAATTAAGAAAAGAGATTGAATTAAAAATTCAATCAAGGATTTAAAAAATAATTAAAAAAAGAGATTGAAGAGATTGGGATCTCTTCTGATTTGGGGATAAAAAGAGGTTCAAAAATAAAGAAAGAAAAAAAGAAAAAAAGAGAATTAAAAAAGAAAACGAATAAAGAAAAGTATAGAAAAGAAAAATATATATTTATATATATATTAGATAAACTAGTTAAAAAACGTTAAAAAAGAAAAGGGTAAAAGTTTAAAAAAATTTTAGCAGAAGAAGAGAAAAAAAATGAAAAAGAAAAAAATTAAATTAACTGCAAGACTAAAAAATCACAGGGAGAAAGCCATGAGTTCCGTGGTTTGTTTTCTCCTCCTCTGGAATTCTGCTGCTCTCTCCTTGGTATTGAAACTGCACTCCTTGGTAGGTGAACTGGTCTTGGCTGGATTTCTTGTTGATCTTCTGGGGGAGGGGCCTGGTGTAGTGATTCTCAAGTGTCTCCTTGCCCCAAGCGGAATTGCATGGACTTTACCAGGGCCCGGGCTGAGTGATCCGCTTGGCTTTGCTTTCAGGAGCTTTTGTTCCCTGAGCGCTTTCCATAGAATTCCGGAGGACGGGAATACAAATGGCCACCTCCTGGTCTTGGCCGGGGTAGCCGAGAGCCCGGGTCCGCTCCCCAGTGCGCCCTTAGCGAACTGCTCCTAGTAACTGCCGTCGGCCTAACCTCCGGCCGTGCTCCGAGCTCACTGAGCCTGCGACCGGTTCAAGGCAACACCAAGCTGTGAGCCTACTGTCGGCTCTGTCTCTGTATCCGGCTTTCCCGTTCCAATATCCGCAAGCTCTGCAACACTCAGACACCCCCGATCCTTCTGTGACCCTGCGAGACCTGAGGCCACGCTGACCCCGCGTGGGCTTCGCCCCGGTTTAGCCTCTGGAGCGATGTCCCTCAGCGGAACAGACTTTTAAAAGTCCTGATTTTGTGCTCCATTGCTCTGCCGCTTGCCGGCAGCCGGCCCCTCCCCCCCAGGGTCTATCTTCCCGTCGCTTTGGATTCACTTCTCTGCCAGTCCTACCTTTCAGAAAGTGGTTGTTTTTCTGTTTCTAGAATTGCTGTTCTTCTTCTCTTCGATCTGCCGATGGATTTGCAGGTGTTTGCAATCTTTAGATAAGCTCTCTAGCTGATCTCCTGCTAGCTGAAGTAGTCTCAGCCAGCTACTCTCCGCCATCTTGACTCCTCCCCGTGATTAATTCTTTTAATGTACTGTTGGATCCTATTGGCTAGTATTTTGGAGAGAATTTTTGCATCCATGCTCATCAAGGATATTGGTCTGTAATTCTTTTTGGTGTTGTCTTTGCCTGGTTTTGGAATCAAGGTAATTCTGGCCTCATAAAATGAGTTTTGAAGTTTCCCTTCCTTGTCTATTTTTTGGAACCATTTCAGGAGAGTAAAATTTTTCTTTAAATGCTTGGTAGAATTCCCCTGGAAGCCATCTGGCCCTGGGCTCTTGTTTGTTGGGAGATTTTTGATGACTGCTGACTGCTTCAATCTCCTCACTGGTTATGGGTCTTTCAGGTTTTCTCTTTCTTCCTTGTTTCTATTTCTTCCTGTTCAGATTTGATAGTTTATATGTCTCTGGGAATGCATCCATTTCTCTCAGATTGTCTAATTTGCTGGTGTATAGTTGCTCATAATGTGTTCTTATAATTGTTTTTTATTTCTTTGGTGTTGGTTGGGATCTTTCCTCTTTCATTCATGATTTTATTAATTTGGGCCCTTTCTCTTTTTTTGCTAAGTCTGACCAGGGGGTTTTCAATCCTCATAATTCCTTCAAAGAACCACCTCCTAGTTTTGTTGATCTGTTCTGTTGTTATTTTGGTTTCTATTTCATTGATTTCTACTCTGATCTTTATTATTTCTCTTCTCCTGCTGGGCTTATGATTTCTTTGCTATTCTTTCTCCACCTCCTTTAGTTAGTGTTAGGTTGTGTAGTTGACACTTTTCTTGTTTCTTGAGAAAGGCTTGTACTGCTATATACTTTCCTCTCAGGACTGCCTTTTCTGTGTCCCAAAGATTTTGAACAGTTGTGTTTTCATTTTCATTTGTATCCATGTATTCCTTTAATTTCCTGGCCCATTTATTCTTTAGTTAGATGCTCTTTAGCCTCCATGTATTTGAGTTCTTTACAAATTCTCTCTTGTGGTTGAGTTTGAGTTTCAAAGCCCTGTGGCCTGAAAATATGCAGGGAATGATCCCAGTCTTTTGCTACCAGTTGAGACCTGATTTGTGACTCAGGATGTGATCTATTCTGGTGAATGTTCTATGTGCACTAGAGAAGAATGTGTATTTTATTTCTTTGGGATGGAATGTTCTGAATATATCTGTGATGTCCATCTGGTCCAGCATGTCATTTAAAGCCTTTATTTCCTTGTTGATCTTTTGCTTAGATGATCTGTCCATTTCAGTGAGGGGGTTGTTAAAGTCCCCTACTATTGTATTATTGCCAACGTGTTTCTTTGATTTGGCTGTTAATTGGTTTATATAACTCGCTGCTCCCATGTTAGGGGCATAGGTATTTAAGATTGTTTGATCTTCTTGTTGGACAGACCCTTTAAGTATAATATAGTGTCCTTCCTCATCTCTTATTACAGTTTTTGGCTTAAAATGTAATTTATCTGCTATAAGAATTGCTACCCTGGCTTTCTTTTGATGTCTGTTAGCATAGTAAAATTTTTTTCACCCCCTCACTTTAAATCTGGAGATATCTTTGGGTCTAAAATGAGTTTCTTGCCAATAGCATATTGATGGGTCTTATTGTTTTTTTATCCATTCTGATACATTGTGTCTTTTGATTGGGGCATTTAGCCCATTTACATTCAGGGTCACTATTGAAGATATGAACTTAGTGCCATTGTATTGCCTGTAAGGTGACTATTACTGTATATTGTCTTTATTCATTTCTTTTCTCTTATTTTTCATCTCTCTTTTTGGTTAGAGGACCCCTTTCACTATTTCCTGTAGGGCTGGTTTGGTGTTTGCAAATTCTTTTAGTTTTTGTTTGTCCTGGAAGTTTTTATCTCTCCTTCTATTTTCAATGACAGCCTAGCTGGATATAATATTCTTGACTGCATATTTTTCTCATTTTGTGCTCTGAATATATCATGCCAGTCCTTTCTGGCCTGCTAGGCCTCTGTGGATAGGTCTGATGTCAATCTAATATTTCTACCATTGTATGTTACAGACCTCTTGTCCTAAGCTACTTTTAGGATTTTCTCTTTGTTGTTGAAACTTGTAAGCTTTTACTCCTAGATGATAGGGTGACCTATTTTTATTGATTTTTGAAGGGGTTCTCTGTGCCTTCTGGATTTTGATTCTTGTTCTCCTCACCAAGTTAGGGAAATTCTCTATAATAATTTGCTTCAATATATGTTCTGTCCTGCCCCCTCTCTTCTTCTTCTGGTATCCCAATTATTCTAATATTATTTCATCTTATGGTATCACTTATCTCTCGAATTTTCCCCTCTTGGTCCAGTAGTTGTTTATCTCTCTGTTTCTCAGCTTCTTTATTCTCCTTCATTTGGTCTTCTATATCACTAATTCTCTCTTCTGCCTCATTTATCCTAGCAGTAAGAGCCTCCCATTTTGATTGCCACCCCATTAATAGCTTTTTTGATTTCAACTTGGTTAGATTTTAGTACTTTTATTTTTCCAGAAAGGGATCTTATTTCTCCAGAAAGGGATTCTCTACTATTTTCCATGCCTTTTTTGAGCCCAGCTAGCACCTTGATAATTGTCATTCTGAACTAGTTTTGACATCTTACTAATGTCCATATTGATTAGGTCCCTAGCCATTGGTACTGCCTCTTGTTCTTCTTTTTTTTTTTTTGAGGTGAGTTTTCCTGCCTTGTCATTTTATCCAGATAAGAATAGATGAATGAGAGAACAATATACTAAAAGAGTATCAATGACCCCATAAAAACATACTCTAACTAAATCAGAGGACACCCAAAACCAGGGGAAGAAGAAAGGAGGGGGTATGTGTGTATATATATAAATAAATATATATATATATATATATATATATATATATATATATATACACACACACATGCATACACACATTAGACAGGTGAATAGGACACCTTGGTTTTGGGTGTATTTTGGTCTGTTAGAGTAAACTGCCTCCCAAAATTTTAAAGAAAAAAAGAAAGAAAAACTTATATATATACAAAATAAGGATAAACATGATGAAGGGATGGAAAATGACTGTAAGATGAAAATGAAAAAAGATTCTAAAAAAGTAATTGATAAGGTAAGAAATTGGTTGAAAAAAGAAAAAAGGAGGAGAGAATGTGATCAGGCTGGAGGCTAGAACATGTGCTAGGTTTAGGATATATTTTGATTTGTTAGAAGAAACTGTATCCTCCAGTTTTTTTTAAAGGTTTTATTTATTTATTTGACAGACAGAGATCACAAGTAGGTAGAGAGGCAGACAGAGAGAGAGAGGAGGAAACAGGCTCCCTGCAGGGCAGAGAGCCCGATGTGGAGCTTGATCCCAGGACCCTGGGATCATGACCTAAACCTAAGGCAGAGACTTAACCCACTGAGCCACCCAGGCGCCCCAGTATCCCAAAATTTTAAAGAAAAACCCACATGTATACAAAAAATAAGGTTAAATACAATGAATATGACTATAAAAATGAAAATTAAAATGGAGTTTTTAAAAATGGTATCCATAAGATAAAATAGTTTAAAAGGTTAAAATAGGAAAGAGGAAAAAATTTAAAAATAGAATAAGAAAAAAATAAAACTTAAAAAATTTAACTTTGAAAGACTAAATAATCATGAGAAAAGAGCCATGAAGTCTATGTGTTGCTTTCCCCTAGCTCTGGAGTTTTCCATAGTTGTCATTGATAGGAGAACTTGGTCTTGGCTGGATGTTCTTGCTAATCTCCTGGGAGAGGGGTTTGTTGCAGTGATTCTCAAATGTCTTTGCCTGAGGTGAGGTGTCTTTGCACTGCCCTTGCCAGGGGCCAGGCTAAGTAATCTACTCAGTTTTGCTCTCAGGAGCTTTTCCCCCCTGAATGCTATCTGAATCACTTTGGAGGACAGGAATGAAAATGGCAGCCTCCCAATCTCTAGCCAGAGGAGCTGAGAGCTCAGAGTTCTGCTCCCCAGTGCACCCTCAGAGGAAAAACAGTCAATTCCTCCTATCTCCCTGGTCTCTGCCCACACTCCATGCTCACCCAGCCTGTGACTGAGTATTTCTATCCCTGGCACAGAGCCCTATTTGGAGTCTCCAAACCCAGAGGATTCCTGCAGCATATTCCCATGTCACTCTCCCAGGGGAGGAAAGTGAGTCTCCCCAGATCTGCCACTTGTGGGGGTCCCTGCACAAAGAGCAGTGGCCTGATTGTGCCTTGGATCACAGATTAAGGTAACCCCTAGCTGAGAGACATTCCTTGGCTCTGTCTTTGCAGCTGGCTTTCCCAAAGCTATACCTGGGAGCTCTGCCACACTGAGACACTCCTGGTCTTTCTGTGACCATTCGGGTCCTGAGACCACACTGTCCCTGTAAGGGCTCTAACCCACTTAGCCTCTGGAGCGATGTCCCTCAGTGGAGCAGACTTCTCTACTGATTTTGTGCTCCACTGCTCCACTGCTTGCCGGGAGCTGGCCCCTCCCCCCGCATTCTCTCTTCCTGTATATCGCCTCAGATTCACTTCTCTGCATGACTTACCTTCCAGAAACTGGTCACTTTTCTGTTCCTAGAATCGTGGCTATTCTTCTCCTTAATCTCCTGTTAAGTTTGTAGGTGTTCAGAATAATTTGATAGCTATCTAGCTGAATTCCTGGGACCCAACAAACTTTAGGTGTCCTATGCCTCTGCCATTTTGCTCCTCCCTCCAGCAAGTGTACTCTTTAATACCCATCACCCATTTAGCCTGTTCCCCATTATAAAATTCCACCACACACATATACACACCACTTTTTCTTTACCCCTTCATCAGGTGGTGAACATTTGGGCTCTTTTCATAATTGGCTGTTGTTGATAATGCTGCTATAAACATTGGGGTACATGTGTCCCTCAAATCACTATTTTTGTATCCTTTGGATAAATACCTAGTAATGCAATTACAGGGTCATAGGGTAGTTCTATTACGTTTTTGAGGAACCTCTATACTATTTTCCAGAGTGACTGCACCAGTTTGCATTCCTACCAAAAGTGTAAGACGGTTTCCCTTTCTCTGCATCCTTGCCCACATCTGTTGTTTCCTGAGTTGTTCATTTGAGCAATTCTGTCAGGTGTGAGGTGTTATCTTATTGTGGTTTTGATTTGTATTTCCCTGATAATGAGTGATGTTCAGCATTTTCCCATGCGTCTATTAACCATTTGTATGTCTTCTTTGGAGAAATGTTTCTTCATGTCTTCTGCCCATTTAACTGGATGATTTACATTCTGGGTGCTGATTTTGATAAGCTATTAACAGACTCTGCATACTTGCCTTTTATCTGATACATCATTTGCAAATATCTTCTCCCATTCTGTCTGTTGCCTTTTAGTTTTACTGTTTCCTTCATTGTGCAGAGGCTTTTTATCCTGAAGAGGCCCCACTAGTTTATTTTTGCCTTGTCTCTAAAGACACATCTAGTTAGAAGTTGCTGCAGCTAAGGTAAAAAATGTTGCTACTTGTTTCCTTCTCTAGGATTTTGATGGATTCAGTCTCACATTTAGGTCTTTTTGTATGGTGTAGGAAAGTAGTCCGTTTTTATTCCTCTCCATGTCATTGTCCAGTTTTCCCAACACCATTTGTTGAAGAGACTTTTTTTTTTTTTTTTTACTTTGGGTACTCTTTCCTGATATGTTGAATATTAGTTGACCATATAGCTGTGGGTCCATTTCTGGGTTCTCTATTCTGTTCCATTGATCTACGTGACTATTTTTGTGCCAGTACCATATTTTTATTTATTTTTAAAATGATTTTATCTATTTATTTGACATAGGGAGAGAGAGAGAGAGAGAGAGAGAGAGAGAGAGAGAAGAAGCAGGGGGACTGGCAGGCAGAGAGAGAGGGAGAAGCAGGCTCCCCACTGAGCAGTGAGCCCGACATGAGGCTCTATCCCAGGATGTGGGATCATGACATGAGCCAAAAGAAGATGCTTAACTGACTGAGCCAAACAGGCGCCCCTGTGACAGTACCATACTGTCATGATGATTACAGCTTTGTAAAACAGCTAGAAGTCTGGAATTGTGATGCCTCTCACTTTACTTTCATTTTTCAGTATAAGTTTGGCCAATTGGGAGTCTTTTCTGGTTCCATACAAATTATAGGATTATTTGTATCCAGCTCTGTGAAAAATGGTGTTATTTTGATTAGGATTGCATTGAAAGTGCAGATTACTCTGGGAAGCATAGACATTTTTTAAAATTTATTTTTTATTTATTTTCAGCATAACAGTATTATTTTTTCACCACCCCAGTGCTCCATGCAATCCATGCCCTCTCTAATACCCACCACCTGGTACCCCAACCTCCCACCACACCGCCACTTCAAACTCCTCAGATTGTTTTTCAGAGTCCATAGTCTCTCATGGTTCACCTCCCTTTCCAATTTCCCCCAACTGCCTTCTCCTCTCTAACTCCCCATGTCCTCCATGCTATTTGTTATGCTCCATAAATAAGTGAAACCATATGATAATTGACACTCTCTGCTTTACTTATTTCATTCAGCATAATATCTTTCAGTCCCGTCCATGTTGCTACAAAAGTTGGGTATTCGTCCTTTCTGATGGAGGCATAATACTACATAGTGTATATGGACCACATCTTCCTTATCCATTCGTCCGTTGAAGGGCATCTTGGTTCATTCCACAGTTTGGCGACCTTGGCCATTGCTGCTATAAACATTGGGGTACAGATGGCCCTTCTTTTCACAACATCTGTATCTTTGTGGTAAATACCCAGGAGTGCAATTGCAGGGACATAGGGAAGTTCTATTTTTAATTTCTTGAGGAATCTCCTCACTGCTATCCAAAGAGGCTGCACCAACTTGCATTCCTACCAACAGTGGAAGAGGGTTCCCCTTTCTCCACATCCCCTCCAACACATGTTGTTTCCTGTCTTGTTAATTTTGGCCATTCTAACTGGTGTAAGGTGATACCTCAATGTGGTTTTAATTTGAATCTCCCTGATGGCTAGTGATGATGAACATTTTTTCATGTGTCTGATACCATTTGTATGTCTTCATTGGAGAAGTGTCTGTTCATATCTTCTGCCCATTTTTTGATGTGTTTGCCTGTTTCGTGTGTGTTGAGTTTGAGGAGTTCATTATAGATCCTGGATATCAACCTTTTGTCTGTACTGTCATTTGCAAATATCTTCTCCCATTCCGTGGGTTGCCTCTTTGTTTTGTTGACTGTTTCCTTTGCTGTGCAGAAGCTTTTGATTTTGATGAAGTCCCAAAAGTTTATTTTCACTTTTGTTTCCTTTGCCTTTGGGGACATATCTTGAAAGAGTAGAGAGCCCAGATATGGACCCTCAACTCTATGGTCAATTAATATTCGACAAAACAGGAAAAAATATACAGTGGAAAAAAGACAGTCTCTTCAATAAATGGTGCTGGGAAAACTGGACAGGTATAAGTAGAAGAATGAAACTCGACCATTTTCTTACACCGTACACAAAGATCAACTCAAAATGGATAAAAGACCTCAACATGAGACAGGAATCCATCAGAATCCTAGAGGAGAACATAGGTAGCAATCTCTTCAATATCAGCCACAGCAAATTCTTTCAAGAACAGCATCCTTCTAAAGAATGAATGGGTCAACCGGGAAATTAAAGAAGAACTGAAAAAAATCATGGAAACAAATGATAATGAAAATACAACGGTTCAAAATCTGTGGGACACAACAAAGGCAGTACTGAGAGGAAAATATATAGTGGTACAAGCTTTTCTCAAGAAACAAGAAAGATCTCAGGTACACAACCTAACCCTACACCTAAAGGAGCTGGAGAAAGAACAAGAAAGAAACCCTAAGCCCAGCAGGAGAAGAGAAATCATAAAGATAGGAACAGAAATCTATGAAATAGAAACCAAAAAAAACAATAGAACAAATCAACCAAACTAGGAGCTGGTTCTTTGAAAGAATTAATAAAATTGATAAACCCTTGGCCAGATTTATCAAAAAGAAAAGAGAAAGGACCCAAATAAATAAAATCATGAATGAAAGAGGAGAGATCATAACTAACACCAAAGAAATACAAACTATTATAAGAACATACTATGAGCAACTCTACGCCAACAAATTTGACAATCTGGAAGAAATGGATGCATTCCTAGGAACATATAAACTACCAAAATTGAACCAGGAAGAAATAGAAAGCCTGAACAGACCCATAACCAGTAAGGAGATTGAAACAGTCATCAAAAATCTCCAAACAAATAAAAGCCCAGGGCCAGATGGCTTCCCGGGGGAATTCTACCAAACATTTAAAGAAAAACTAATTCCTATTCTCCTGAAACTGTTCCAAAAAATAGAAATGGAAGGAAAACTCCGAAACTCATTTTATGAGGCCAGCATCACCTTGATCCCAAAACCAGACAAGGATCCCATCAAAAAAGAGAGCTATAGACCAATATCCTTGATGAACACAGAGGCGAAAATTCTCACCAAAATACTAGCCAATAGGATTCAACAATACATTAAAAGGATTATTCACCACGACCAAGTGGGATTTATCCCAGGGCTGCAAGGTTGGTTCAACATCCGCAAAGCAGTCAATGTGATACAACACATCAATAAAAGAAAGAACAAGAACCATATGATACTCTCAATAGATGCTGAAAAAGCATTTGACAAAGTACAGCATCCCTTCCTGATCAAAACTCTTCAAAGTGTAGGGATAGAGGGCACATACCTCAATATCATCAAAGCCATCTATGAAAAACCCACTGCAAATATCATTCTCAATGGAGAAAAACTGAAAGCTTTTCCACTAAGGTCAGGAACACGGCAGGGATGTCCATTATCACCACTGCTATTCAACATAGTACTAGAAGTCCTAGCCTCAGCAATCAGACAACAAAAGGAAATTAAAGGCATCCAAATCGGCAAAGAAGAAGTCAAATTATCACTCTTCGCAGATGATATGATACTCTGCGTGGAAAACCCAAAAGACTGCACTCCAAAACTGCTAGAACTTGTACAGGAATTCAGTAAAGTGTCAGGATATAAGATCAATGCACAGAAATCAGTTGCACTTCTCTACACCAACAACAAGACAGAAGAAAGAGAAATTAAGGAGTCAATCCCATTTACAATTGCACCCCAAACCATAAGATACCTAGGAATAAACCTAATCAAAGAGGCTAAGAATCTATACTCAGAAAACTATAAAGTACTCATGAAAGAAATTGAGGAAGACACAAAGAAATGGAAAAATGTTCCATACTCCTGGATTGGAAGAATAAATATTGTGAAAATGTCTATTCTACCTGAAGCAATCTACACATTTAATGCAATTCCTATCAAAGTACCATCCATCTTTTTCAAAGAAATGGAACAAATAATTTTAAAATTTATATGGAACCAGAAAAGACCTCGAATAGCCAAAGGGATATTGAAAAACAAAGCCAAAGTTGGTGGCATCACAATTCCGGACTTCAAGCTTTATTACAAAGCTGTCATCATCAAGACAGCATGGTACTGGCACAAAAACAGACACATAGACCAATGGAACAGAATAGAGAGCCCAGAAATAGACCCTCAACTCTATGGTCAACTAATCTTTGACAAAGCAGTAAAGAATGTCCAATGGAAAATAGACAGCCTCTTCAATAAATGGTGTTGGGAAAATTGGACAGCCACGTGCAGAAAAATGAAATTGGACCATTTCCTTACACCACACACAAAAATAGATTCAAAATGGATTAAGAACCTCAATGTGAGAAAGGAATCCATCAAAATCCTTGAGGAGAACACAGGCAGCAACCTCTTCGACCTCAGCCACAGCAACATCTTCCTCGGAACATCTCCAAAGGCAAGGGAAGCAAAGGCAAAAATGAACTTTTGGGATTTCATCAAAATCAAAAGCTTTTGCACAGCAAAGGAAACAGTTAACAAAACCAAAACACAACTGACAGAATGGGAGAAGATATTTGCAAACGACATATCAGATAAAGGATTAGTGTCCAAAATCTATAAAGAACTTAACAAACTCAACACCCTAAGAACAAATAATCCAATCAAGAAATGGGCAGAGGACATGAACAGACGTTTCTGCAAAGAAGACATCCAGATGGCCAACAGACTCATGGAAAAGTGCTCCATATCACTCGGCATCAGGGAAATACAAATCAAAACCACAATGAGATATCACCTCACACCAGTCAGAATGGCTAAAATCAACAAGTCAGGAAATGAGAGATGCTGGCGAGGTTGCGGAGAAAGGGGAACCCTCCTACACTGTTGGTGGGAATGCAAGCTGGTGCAACCACTCTGGAAAACAGCATGGAGGTTCCTCAAAATGTTGAAAATAGAACTGCCCTATGACCCAGCAATTGCACTACTGGGAATTTACCCTAAAGATACAAACGTAGTGATCCAAAGGGGCATGTGCACCCAAATGGTTATAGCAGCAATGTCCACAATAGCCAAACTATAGAAAGAACCTAGCTGTCCATCCACAGATGAATGGATCAAGAAGATGTGGTATATATACACAATGGAATACTATGCAGCCATCAAAAGAAACGAAATCTTGCCATTTGCGACAACATGGATAGAACTAGAGTGTATCATGCTTAGCGAAATAAGTTAAGCGGAGAAAACAAATATCATATGATCATCCTGATATGAGGAAGTGGTGATGCAACATAGGGGCTTTAGTGGGTAGGAGAAGAATCCATGAAACAAGATGGGATAGGGAGGGAGACAAATCATAAGTGACACTTAATCTCACGAAAGAAAGTGTGTGTTGCTGGGGGGAAGGGGGTTGGGAGAAGGGGGGTAGGGTTATGGACATTGGGGAGGGTATGTGCTTTTGGGTAAATTGGAAGGGGAGGTGAACCATGAGAGACTATGGACTCTGAAAAACAATCTGAGGGGTTTGAAGTGGTGGGGGGTGGGAGGTTGGGGTACCAGGTGGTGGGTATTATAGAGGGCACAGCTTGCATGGAGCACTGGGTGTGGTGAAAAAATAATGAATACTGTTTTTCTGAAAATAAATAAATTGGGGAAAAAAAAGAGGATTCTCCAGCAGATGGCCTTCAGACTTCATCTGCACCATTGGCTTTCCTGGATCTGCAGCATGCTGGCCAACACTGCAAATTTTGGACTTGCTAGACTCTATAATTACATGAGCCAACTCCTTATAATAAATCTTTCTATAATTACAAAAAAAAAACCTAGATATCCATCAACAGATGAAAGGATTAAGAAGAGGTGGTATATATATATATATATATATATATATATATATATATATATACACAATGGAATTCTATGCAGCCATCAAAAGAAATGAAATCTTGCCATTTGTGACGACATGGATGGAACTAGAGGGTATTATGCTTAGCGAAATAAGTCAATCGGAGAAAGACAACTGTCATATGATCTCCTTGATATGATGAAGTTGAGAGGCTAAGTGGAGGGGGGTTGGGGAGTAGGGAAGGAAAAAATGAAACAAGATGGGATCGGGAGGGAAACAAACCATAAGAGACTCTTAATCTCACAAAACAAACTGAAGTTTGCCAGGGAGAGGGGATAGGGAGAGGATGGTTGGGATATGGATTTTGGGGAAGGTATGTGCTATGTATGGTGAGTGCTGTGAAGTGTGTAAACCTGGCGATTCACAGACCTGTACCCCTGGGGCTAGTAATACATTACATATTAATAAAAAATAATTTAAAAAAATTCTTGATTGAATTTTTAATTCAATCTCTTTTTTTTAATTCTTTTTTTTTCTTTCTTTCTTTTTGAACCTCTTTTTATCCCCAAATCAGAAGAGATCCCAATCAGAAGAGATTGGGAGATCCCAATCAGAAGAGATCCCAATCAGAGGAGATCCCTCACCCAATCGTGAGGGGGGAGAAATCCCCCCTCACGATTTGGGATCTCTTCTGATTTGGTTAAAGCATATTTTCCTGGGATTGTTGCCACCCTTTTAGTATTTTACTTGCTCCTTCATATACTCTTAGCTGGACAAAATGACAAGGCGGAAAAATTCACAACAAAAAAAAGAACAAGAGGCAGTACCGAAGGCTAGGGACCTAATCAATACAGACATTGGTAATATGTCAGATCTAGAGTTCAAAATGACAATTCTCAAGGTTATAGCCGGGCTTGAAAAAGGCATGGAAGATATTAGAGAAACCCTCTCCAGAGATATAAAAGCCCTTTCTGGAGAAATAAAAGAACTAAAATCTAACCAAGTTGAAATCAAAAAAGCTATTAATGAAGTTCAATCAAAAATGGAGGCTCTCACTGCTAGGATAAATGACACAGAAGAAAGAATTAGCGATAGAGAAGACCAAATGACAGAGAATAAAGAAGCTGAGCAAAAGAGAGACAAACGCTACTGGATCATGAGGGGAGAATTCGAGAGATGAGTGACACCATAAGACGAAACAACATTAGAATAATTGGGATTCCAGAAGAAGAAGAAAGAGAGAGGGGAGCAGAAGGTATACTGGAGAGAATTATTGGGGAAAATTTCCCCAATATGGCAAAGGGAACGAGCATCAAAATTCAGGAGGTTCAGAGAACGCCCCTCAAAATCAATAAGAATAGGCCCACACCCCGTCACCTAATAGTAAAATTTACAAGCCTTAGTGACAAAGAGAAAATCCTGAAAGCAGCCCGGGAAAAGAAGTCTGTAACATACAATGGTAAAAGTATTAGATTGGCAGCTGACTTATCCACAGAGACCTGGCAGGCCAGAAAGAGCTGGCATGATATTTTCAGAGCACTAAACGAGAAAAACATGCAGCCAAGAATACTATATCCAGCTAGGCTATCATTGAAAATAGAAGGAGAGATTAAAAGCTTCCAGGAAAAACAAAAACTGAAAGAATTTGCAAACACCAAACCAGCTCTACAGGAAATACTGAAAGGGGTCCTCTAAGCAAAGAGAGAGCCTACAAGTGGTAGATCAGAAAGGAACAGAGACAATATACAGTAACAGTCACCTTACAGGCAATACAATGGCACTAAAATCATATCTCTCAATAGTTACCCTGAATGTTAATGGGCTAAATGCCCCAATCAAAAGACACAGGGTATCAGAATGGATAAAAAAACAAAACCCATCTATATGTTGCCTCCAAGAAACTCATTTTAAACCCGAAGACACCTCCAGACTTAAAGTGAGGGGGTGGAAAAGAATTTACCATGCTAATGGACATCAGAAAAAAGGAGGAGTGGCAATCCTTATATCAGATCAATTAGATTTTAAGCCAAAGACTATAATAAGAGATGAGGAAGGACACTATATCATACTCAAAGGGTCTGTCCAACAAGAAGATCTAACAATTTTAAATATATATGCCCCCAACGTGGGAGCAGCCAACTACATAAACCAATTAATAACAAAATCAAAGAAACACATCAACAATAATACAATAATAGTAGGGGACTTTAACACTCCCCTCACTGAAATGGACAGATCATCCAAGCAAAAGATCAACAGGGAAATAAACGCCTTAAATGATACACTGGATGAGATGGACATCACAGATATATTCAGAACATTTCATCCCAAAGCAACAGAATACACACTCTGCTCTAGTGCATATCTCCAGAATAGATCACATCCTCGGTCCTAAATCAGGACTCAACCGATATCAAAAGATTGGGATCATTCCCTGCATATTTTCAGACCACAATGCTCTGAAGCTAGAACTCAACCACAAGAGGAAGTTTGGAAAGAACGCAAAGACATGGAGACTAAACAGCATCCTTCTAAAGAATGAATGGGTCAACCGGGAAATTAAAGAAGAATTGAAAAAAATCATGGAAACAAATGATAATGAAAATACAACGGTTCAAAATCTGTGGGACACAACAAAGGCAGTCCTGAGAGGAAAATATACAGTGGTACGAGCCTTTCTCAAGAAACAAGAAAGATCTCAGGTACACAACCTAACCCTACACCTAAAGGAGCTGGAGAAAGAACAAGAAAGAAACCCTAAGCCCAGCAGGAGAAGAGAAATCATAAAGATCAGAGCAGAAATCAATGAAATAGAAACCAAAAAAACAATAGAACAAATCAACAAAACTAGGAGCTGGTTCTTTGAAAGAATTAATAAAATTGATAAACCCTTGGCCAGATTTATCAAAAAGAAAAGAGAAAGGACCCAAATAAATAAAATCATGAATGAAAGAGGAGAGATCACAACTAACACCAAAGAAATACAAACTATTATAAGAACATACTATGAGCAACTCTACGCCAACAAATTTGACAATCTGGAAGAAATGGATGTATTCCTAGAAACATATAACCTGCCAAAATTGAACCAGGAAGAAATAGAAAGCCTGAACAGACCCATAACCAGTAAGGAGATTGAAACAGTCATTAAAAATCTCCAAACAAACAAAAGCCCAGGGCCAGACGGCTTCCCGGGGGGATTCTACCATACATTTAAAGAAGAACTAATTCCTATTCTCCTGAAACTGTTCCAAAAAATAGAAATGGAAGGAAAACTCTGAAACTCATTTTATGAGGCCAGCATCACCTTGATCCCAAAACCAGACAAGGATCCCATCAAAAAAGAGAGCTATAGACCAATATCCTTGATGAACACAGAGGCGAAAATTCTCACCAAAATACTAGCCAATAGGATTCAACAATACATTAAAAGGATTATTCACCACGACCAAGTGGGATTTATCCCAGGGCTGCAAGGTTGGTTCAACATCCGCAAAGCAGTCAATGTGATACAACACATCAATAAAAGAAAGAACAAGAACCATATGATACTCTCAATAGATGCTGAAAAAGCATTTGACAAAGTACAGCATCCCTTCCTGATCAAAACTCTTCAAAGTGTAGGGATAGAGGGCACATACCTCAATATCATCAAAGCCATCTATGAAAAACCCACTGCAAATATCATTCTCAATGGAGAAAAACTGAAAGCTTTTCCACTAAGGTCAGGAACACGGCAGGGATGTCCATTATCACCACTGCTATTCAACATAGTACTAGAAGTCCTAGCCTCAGCAATCAGACAACAAAAGGAAATTAAAGGCATCCAAATCGGCAAAGAAGAAGTCACATTATCACTCTTCACAGATGATATGATACTCTGCGTGGAAAACCCAAAAGACTCCACTCCAAAACTGCTAGAACTTGTACAGGAATTCAGTAAGTGTCAGGATATAAGATCAATGCACAGAAATCAGTTGCATTTCTCTACACCAACAACAAGACAGAAGAAAGAGAAATTAAGGAGTCAATCCCATTTACAATTGCACCCCAAACCATAAGATACCTAGGAATAAACCTAACCAAAGAGGCACAGAATCTATTCTCAGAAAACTATAAAGTACTCATGAAAGAAATTGAGGAAGACACAAAGAAATGGAAAAATGTTCCATGCTCCTGGATTGGAAGAATAAATATTGTGAAAATGTCTATGCTACCTAAAGCAATCTACACATTTAATGCAATTCCTATCAAAGTACCATCTATCTTTTTCAAAGAAATGGAACAAATAATTTTAAAATTTATATGGAACCAGAAAAGACCTCGAATAGCCAAAGGGATATTGAAAAACAAAGCCAAAGTTGGTGGCATCACAATTACGGGCTTCACGCTCTATTACAAAGCTGTCATCATCAAGACAGCATGGTACTGGCACAAAAACAGACACATAGACCAATGGAACAGAATAGAGAGCCCAGAAATAGACCCTCAACTCTATGGTCAACTAATCTTTTTTTTTTTTTTAAATTTTATTTATTTATTTGTCAGAGAGAGAGGGAGAGAGAGCAAGCACAGGCAGACAGAAAGGCAGGCAGAGGCAGAGGGAGAAGCAGGGTCCCTGCCGAGCAAGGAGCCCGATGTGGGACTCAATCCCAGGACGCTGGGATCATGACCCGAGCCGAAGGCAGCTGCTTAACCAACTGAGCCACCCAGGCGTCCCTTTGACAAAGCAGGAAAGAATGTCCAATGGAAAAAAGACAGCCTCTTCAATAAATGGTGTTAAGAAAATTGGACAGCCACGTGCAGAAAAATGAAATTGGACCATTTCCTTACACCACACACAAAAATAGACTCAAAATGGATGAGGGACCTCAATGTGAGAAAGGAATCCATCAAAATCCTTGAGGAGAACACAGGCAGCAACCTCTTCGACCTCAGCCGCAGCAATATCTTCCTAGGAACATCGCCAAAGGCAAGGGAAGGAAAGGCAAAAATGAACTATTGGGATTTCATCAAGATCAAAAGCTTTTGCACAGCTAAGGAAACAGTTAACAAAATCAAAAGACAACTGACAGAATGGGAGAAGATATTTGCAAACGACCTATCAGATAAAGGACTAGTGTCCAAAATCTTTAAAGAACTTAACAAACTCAACACCCAAAGAACAAATAATCCAATCAAGAAATGGGCAGAGGACATGAACAGACGTTTCTGCAAAGACGACATCCAGATGGCCAACAGACACATGGAAAAGTGCTCCATATCACTCGGCATCAGGGAAATACAAATCAAAACCACAATGAGATATCACCTCACACCAGTCAGAATGGCTAAAATCAACAAGTCAGGAAATGACAGATGCTGGCGAGGATGCAAGAAAGGGGAACCCTCCTACACTGTTGGTGGGAATGCAAGCTGGTGCAACCACTCTGGAAAACAGCATGGAGGTAGGTTCCTCAAAATGTTGAAAACAGAACTGCCCTAAGATCCAGCAATTGCACTACTGGGTATTTACCCTAAAGATACAAACGTAGTGATCCAAAGGGGCACGTGCACCCAAATGTTTATAGCAGCAATGTCCACAATAGCCAAACTATGGAAAGAACCTAAATGTCCATCCACAGATGAATGGGTCAAGAAGATGTGGTATATATACACAATGGAATACTATGCAGCCATCAAAAGAAACGAAATCTTGCCATTTGCGACTACATGGATGGAACTAGAGCATATCATGCTCAGCGAAATAAGTCAAGTGGAGAAAGACAACTATCATATAATCTCCCTGATATGAGGGAGTGGTGATGCAACATGGGGGCTTAAGTGAGTAGGAGATGAATCCATGAAACAAGATGGGATAGGGAGGGAGACAAACCATAAGTGACTCTTAATCTCACGAAACAAACTGTGGGTTGCTGGGGGAAGGGGGTTGGGAGAAGGGGGGTAGGGTTATGGACATTGGGGAGGGTATGTGCTTTTGTGTAAATTGGAAGGGGAGGCGAACCATGAGAGACTATGGACTCTGAAAAACAATCTGAGGGGTTTGAAGTGGCGGGGGGATGGGAGGTTGGGGTACCAGGTGGTGAGTATTTTAGAGGGCACGGCTTGCATGGAGCACTGGGTGTGGTGAAAAAATAATGAATACTGTTTTTCTGAAAATAAATAAATTGGAATAAAAACATAAATGAAGAACAAACATTGCCTACATTATGCACAACATAGCTGCATATAAACATAAGATATTTGAACCTCATGTCACATTTTTACTTGAATCTTATTCCATTGGAAGAATTCTTTTATAAGCCACACGAAGAGCCTCCAGTGAGCTTTGCAAGCTCCAGAAGAAGGAAGGCCACATCTTCTTTGTTTTACATGTTGATAATGGTTTTGTTGCAACCTTGAAATGCTGTAAATAAAGGAAAAGAAGAAACTTAAAACTCCACCTAGAAAAAAAAAATTTGAAGCAGAAGGAAAACTTCCAGACTCTTTCTATGAAGCCAGCATTACCCTGATCCCCAATCCAGGCATAGACCCTACCAAAAAGGAGAATTTCAGACCAATATCACTGATGAATATGGATGCTAAGATTCTCAACAAGATCCTCGCAAACAGGATCCAACAGCACATTAAAACGGTTATCCACCATGACCAGGTGGGATTCATCCCTGGGCTACAAGTATGGTTCAACATTCGCAAATCAATCAATGTAATACAACAAATTAATATAAGAAGATAGAAGAACCACATGGTCCTCTCAATTGATGCAGAAAAAGCATTTGACAAAATCCAGCATCCGTTCCTGATTAAAACGCTTCAAAGTATAGGGATAGAGGGAACATTCCTGAACTTCATCAAATCTATGTATGAAAGACCCACAGCAAATATCATCCTCAATGGGAAAAAGCTTGCAGCCTTCCCATTGAGATCAGGAACAAGACAAGGATTCCCACTCTCACCACTCTTGTTCAACATAGTATTAGAAGTCCTATCAACAGCAATCAGACAACAGAGAGAAATAAAAGGTATCCAAATTGGCAATGAAGAAGTCAAACTCTCTCTCTTCGCAGATGACATGATTCTTTATATGGAAAACCCAAAAGACTCCACCCCCAAACTATTAGAACCCATACAGCAGTTCAGCAACGTGGCAGGATACAATGTCAATGTACAGAAGTCAGTGGTTTTCTTATACAATAATAATGAAAATACAGAAAGGGAAATTGGAGAATCAGTTCCATTTACTATAGCACCAAGAACCATAAGACACCTGGGAATAAACCTAACCAAAGAGGTAAAGGACCTGAACTCGAGGAACTAATGGACACTCATGAAAGAAATTGAAGAAGACACAAAAAGACCATTCCATGCGCTTGGATAGGAAGAATAAACATTGTTAAAATGTCTATGCTGCCTAGAACAATCTATACTTTTAATGCCATTCTGATCAAAATTCCACCAGTATTCTTCAAAGAGCTGGAGCAAATAATCCAAAAATTGGTATAGAATCAGAAGAGACCCCGAATTGCTAAGGAAATGTTGAAAAACCAAAATAAAACTGGGGGCATCATGTTACCTGATTTCAAGCTTTATTACAAAGCTGTGATCACCAAGACAGCATGGTACTGGCATAAAAACAGACATAGACCAGTGGAACAGAGTAGAGATCCCAGATATGGTCCCTCAACTATGGTCAATTAATCTTCGACAAAACGGGAAAAAATATACAGTGGAAAAAAGACAGTCTCTTCAATAAATGGTGCTGGGAAAACTGGACAGCTATATGTAGAGGAATGAAACTCGACCATTCTCTTACACCATACAGAAAGATAAACTCAAAATGGATAAAAGACCTCAACGTGAGACAGGAATCCATCAGAATTCTGGAGAAGAACATAGGCAGTAATCTCTTTGATATCAGCCACGCATAGACATTTTAACAATGTTTTTTCTTCCAATCCATGAGCATAGAATATTTTTCCATCTCTTTGTGTCTTCCTCAATTTCTTTCCTAAGTGTTCTGTAGTTTCTAGAGCACAGATCCTTTACCTCCTAAGTATCTTAAGGTTTTAGGTGCAATTGTAAGTGGAATTGATTCCTCAATTTTTCTTTCTGGTGCATAATTATTGGTGTATTGAAATGTAACAGATTTCTGTATATTGATTTTGCATCCAGTGACTTTGCTGAATTAATGAATCAGTTCTAGGAATATTTTGTTGGAGTCTTTCAGGTTTTCTACATAAATTATCATGTCATCTCTGAAGAATGAAAGCTTGACTTCTTTGCCAATTTGGATACATTTTATTTCTTTTTGTTTTCTGCTGAGGCTAGGGATTTTAGTACTATATTGAATAACAGTAGTGAGGGTGGACATTGCTGTCATGTTCCTTACCTTAGGAGAAAAGCTCTCAGTTTTTGCTCATTGAGGGTGATATGACCATCATAACATTACCCAGCAAGGGAGCTGGCTATCAACAATTGACTTCTACTGGAGAGCATGTTTTCTACAGTAATCACAACCTAAGTCATTAAGCATGCAACCAGATACTTAAAGGGAAATAGGCAAGAATAAAAAATAACACCCCAGAGTAGCTGTTTATTTTCTTATGGAATATAATTAGTTATGGTGTACCATATTGTACATTTACTTGCCAAAACATTTTTCCGACCTAGCTTTCCAAGTCTTTTTTGGAAATCTTCAACAATAATCAGTATGTTATGAAATATTGGCCTGAGTTGATCTTGGGAGCAATGCAGAACAGTGTGAGCTGTGAACCATATATGTTACGAGCTGGTGATATTGTTCCTCAATGCTATAATAAATAAATTTGAACTTTATTCTATAGGCAGTGTAATGTCACTGGATATTTCTAACAGGGTGGTAATCATATTCAGTGAAGATTAATCTGATTGTGGTGTGCAGAATGGATGGAGTGGGAAAAGATTGGGGACCAAGGAACATTTCAGTGGGGGTTTCAATCATTTAGCTAAGAGACTATGAACTGTCGTTTAAATCATTCTTTCCTGGCACCTAACTGTATGAATGCAACCATGCCAGTGGGGCTCAGCACATATTAATGGTGTCAGGCGCTATGCCAAATTGTAAGAATTGGTGTTGCAAAGATGAAATTGACTTGGAAAAACTTTCCCCAAAGATAAAAATTAAAATTTCTTGTGAAAATTAAGATGTTAAAAGGGATGAAGGTCTTGGTAGCCCGGTAAAATGTTATATCAGGTCTACCTAAGGATTCCATCTTAAGCAAACACTTCCTTCCCAGTCCCAGTTTCTATTCTCTCAGCATGGGGACTTCATAGATATGGGGATTCCCAGTGTCAAAAACAATATTGGTAGGGATCCAAGTCACCAGTGTCATAACATGGTGGGGAAATTGATCTTTCCCTGGAGTTTATTTTTGGCCACATACAATAGCACAACCAGATATTCCCTTATTTTGGTCATGAGCTGTTCCATATCATTTTGAAAGTATTCAGGTATATCCTTTATTATATTTTAAATCTGAATGACTGTGATTTTAGAACATTATAACTGGAAGAAATTAAGCTAATGATATTGGTCTGATGATAGGTATGTTTTGATATAGTCCTATAGCTAAAGCATGAATATTTCAAGTTCATATTACAGATCCTGGAAGTGAGGTCTTCACTTTTTATCCTTCTCTCATTTTTTACTTCTTAATTATGGTGAATACAATTAAGTGGAGACCCCCATATTGGATATGAAGTCAGTATCACAAAGGGGAGTGGATTTTTTTAACCCAAATTAGCTTTCTTAAGGAAGACTTGATGTCTCTGTTCCTCAAACTATAGATAAAAGGATTCAGCACTGGGGTTACCACTGTGTACATGACTGATGCAACTGTGCCCTTCTGTGCTGAGCGGGTTGAAGGAGGACTGAAATAAACACAGAAGGAAGTCCCAAAGAATAGAGAAACTACAGAGAGATGAGAGCTACAAGTGGAAAAAGCTTTCTGCTTCCCCTGAGTTGAGGGGATCTTCAGGATTGTCGAGAAAATATGTGTGTAAGAGATAATCAGGCAAAGTACACAAACCAGGCCTGCGAGACCCCCAATGGTGAAAATTACCAGCTCGTTAATGAAGGGGTCTGTGCAGGACAGACTCAGAAGTGGGTTGATGTCACAGAAGAAGTGTGGGATCTTATGGTCTGCACAAAAGGATAGGCTGTTCATCAAGAGTGTGTGTAGGAGAGAGTGGAGGGCATTCATGATCCAGGATGCAGAAACTAGAAGGACACAGAGCCCAGGGCTCATGACCATGATGTAATGGAGCGGGTGACATATGGCCACATAGCGGTCATAGGCCATGACGGCCAAGAGGAATGCCTCCAACATCACAAACAACATGAAAAAATACAGTTGTGATAGACACCCTGCATATGAAATGACATGATTCTGGATCCATATGTTTGCCAGCATCTTGGGAACTGTGGTTGACATGAAGCAGGCATCAGCAAGAGAGAGGTTGGCCAGGAAGAAGTACATGGGCGTGTGGAGGTAAGCATCAGCAATGATGACCAGAATGATGAGGAGGTTGCCTGCCACTGTGACCAGGTACATGGACAGAAACAGCCCAAAGAGGACTTCCTGTTGTTCTGGTTGCTCAGAAAGCCCCATGAGGTAAAATTCTGAGATGCTGGTCAGGTTTTCCCACCCCATTTGCCTGTAAACAGAAAGCTAGGTTAATAAAATGAAATTGGTAAGCCTTGGTTTGTTAACTCTGAAAATTATGCAGTATTCCAATGTTAATCTTCTAGTGTGAGATGGAATCATATGAAATAGCCAATATTTCACTGCTTAGGACCTACAAAAATGGCAGTTTCATATAGTTCAATTGAGTATTTGCAAATGCCTGTGCTTTCTGCCATGGGAAACCAAAGGTTTGTTTGCAATGGGAAAGAGGTTTCTTTCTTTCTTCCTTTTTTTTTTTTTAAAATATTTTATTTATTTATTTGACAGAAAGAGATTACAAGTAGACAGAGAGGCAGGCAGAGAGAGAGGAAGGGAAGCAGGCTCCCTGCTGAGCAGAAAGCCCGATGCCGGGCTCGATCCCAGGACCCTGGGATCATGACCTGAACTGAAAGCGGAAGCTTTAACCCACTGAGCCACCCAGGCACCCCAAGAAGTTTATTTTTTTAATTATATAAGCATTAATTCAATGCATGTACTTTAAAGCTATGTTGGAGTTGTTTGCATAACTTCTGTGGTACTCATGTGGACATTGTGACATTAACCCATCTAAAGACTTCACAGGTCAAATAAATCTTTAGCATATTTTCCCAATATTTTGAAAAGCATGGCTATTGGAAAAAAGGTTTGGAATTGGTGAAAAGCATATCTAATGCTGAAATCATCATCACCACTATCTATATAGCTGGACTGATGAGAAACCTGGATGCCATTATAGACCTTTTTTCCTTCCTCCTCATCTGTATCCAAATACTACCAAAACTTGGTGATTTTATTTTCTCAACATAGTGAAAATTTACCCATTTAAAAAATTTATCCACTGCCCTTGGTCCCAGCTGTCACTACCTTTGTTCAGGATACTCATTTATCACTTAGATTAAGGCAGTCATTCTTCTCGCCTGTAGGCATACCCATCTGTCATCTGGTCTCACCACAGAGAGAGTGGGCTTCCTACAAATCATATCTGATTTTGTCACTCCACCTGAAAAATTCTTCGGGGTTTTTCATTACTCTCAGGATAAGCCCTAAACTTCTTTATATGGCATGAAGACCTTTGATCGTACTGGCACTTATTATAGATGTCTCCATTGACTCATGAATTCCTTCTCCATTCTATACACTACGAACAATTATACTTTCAATTATTTAGAAGATCTAGATACTTTTTCACCTTTGGGCTTTTTTCCATCTTATTTTCTTGTGCTAGAATAGTCTTCCCTTATGTCTCAGCTTAGATGTCATGTCTTTGAGGAAGTCTTCCCTGACTTATCCTCTTTATAACTAACTCAGGTTCATGCCCCTTCTGGTCCTGCACGTCTCCCATTACAGCATGTGTCACTCCGGATTGTGACCACCTATTTACTTGTCTGTGTCCTCCATTCTATTGTATTTTTGAGAGCAGATTAAGAAAATGTCTATCTTGTTCATCTTTGAAATCTAGCATTAGCCCTGAGCCTGATATAACATAGGTGCTCAGCAAGTATCTGTCATGTTAATAAATAAACTTCAAAGAATAGAAAGAATTTAAAGGGAGATTGGATAGAAGTAATATCAGGCAGAGGGAACAGCCTGCACCTTTTGATTAGTAGTTACACATAGCTTTGAGTTCATAATGTCCTGGCCATAGGAATTTGCAGAAAACATTATGGTGACAGAGACACAAAGATGTCAAAAAACCAAATATACGACATAAAATTCTGGGAATGGAGCACTATTTCATCTGAGGAATTAATTCACAGAATGTTTTCTACCTTGCTCCTTTTCCCCTCCAAACTTAAGCATGTCCTATGTACCCACTGGAATTACTGTTCACCAGGCAATAGTGGTATCTTATTCTCTCCCTGACCATATATATTTCTCACCAAACTATCTTTCTCTTGTATATAGATACTGCATGGCATGTTGCACACTGCTCCCCCTCCTTATTAAAAAATGTATCAAAGGAAAAAATAGAAAGCACAGAAACAGCACAGTAAACATAAGTAAACTCTACTGAAGATGGTAGTGCCAAGTGGTAGGAAAGGAAAGGGAGATTGAACAGATGGTATTGGGACAAGCTGGTTGACTCTGTGGGGAAAGTGAATTTAGACTGAATGATCAGGAACATTCCCATCTCCTATTCCTGCATTGGTCCTCACAGTGTTTACTGAATAAATTTCAGGTGGTTAAAATACACACACACACACACACACACACACACACACACACACACACAACTATAAAGCAACCAGAAAAAAAATACCACATAATAGTTATTTGATCTTGGAACAAGGATGGCCTAAGTAAAAAACAATGGAAGCATTGAAAAGAAAAGGAAAAGAGAATTTGTTTAATCAGATTAAATTTAAAAACTATCCTTTTAAAGAAAAAGATCACACACAAAGCAAAAAAATAAGCAAAAATAGTGGGGGACTATTTTTAACGTATATTATAGAAAGAATTAATATTCTTAAAAGAGTAATCAATAATTTTAATGAATTGGTAAAAGAAAACCTACCCCTATAGAAAAATGAATAAGTAACCACTAACTCTTAAGTCACATCCAGCAAGTGTAAAACCTGAACCCAGCCTCAGTGTTTAATTGCAAGACCTATTCCTTCCACCCCACTCCTGGTGTCCTTAAGTCACCACAATTTGTCTGTTAGCAGGTGATACCTGCAAGGTCACCTGCTGTGTGTCATTGGCTGAAATGTGATCATGATAGGTAGTCTTTCCCCCACTCTCTTCTAGGAGTCGCCACAATACTAGATTCTATAATTTCCAAACCCTTAGAGCTCTCTGTGTAGTGGGGGAGTAGTGGGACTAGCTGCGTGTTTGTACACAGCTGCATCGGTTGACTTTCCCTATGCCCTTTCTAACCACAGTTAACTTCTGTGGCTCCTTGACCTCCAGAGCTGATGCTTTTTCCACTGCCTGGAGCTGACCCTCCCCTCTCCCACCATCAGGACAGAGGTGGCTTATTGGCTCAAGGCAGATCAAAAGGGGCTCAGCATCTTCACTCTTGTCAGTCTTGTCTCTTGACTATTTCTGGCTGAGCAGACAGAAACCCTAACTCCCCCATTAGCTTTCCTCTTAGCTCTCGAAGTCACAGACCAGAGACCATGCACTGTCCTTTCTTTTCATATTTGCTTCCAACTTTGAGGCCATCTCTTGTAAAAATACTCAGCACTTCATCCAAACATAAAACTCATTCAGAGCATTGTTTTTTCACATTGGGGAAATTCCCCAGGCTTGCTGTAAAATATAACTCCTGAGACTCAAATTTGTTCTCATATTCTATATGGCTGCATGCTTTTTTAACATACACTTTTTGTGTATTGATTATAATTTTTAGTGAAAACTTGGAAGCCCTCTGAACTCAGGTTCACATTTGAAAACAGAAATGAAATTTAGAGAAGCCCTGTTCCCCACAGGTGAGGAAAAGAACATCCAGGGAGGAAAAAGTAAAAGTTACAATGTTAGAAACAAGGAATAATGTGGTAGTTGGGGACTGAATGATCAGGAATATTTCCAAATCCTGTTCCTACATTGGTTCTATATATAACAATTTATTCCCACCTCCCAAAATAATATTTTGTATGTTTATTAAAAATCTCTGGAAGAATAAACAGGAAACCAATAATCTAATAATCTAACAAGTGATTACTTGTTAGAGGTATGGGAATTGGGTGGATGAGACACAGGAGAGGGAGAGAGATTTTCATACATATCTTTTACGTCATTTTGAAGTTTGAACTACATGAAAGTAGTACTTATTAAAGAATAAATTAGTTGAGGAAACCATTCTCCAAAACCAAACCAAGGGCTCATAAAATGTATAAAGTGAAAGACAATGCGGTATAATATAGCCTCTCTTTACTGAAGATGTTGTAAACAGCAGATAAATTTCTTTAGCTGGAGCCATATCCTTTTAATGCCTTAATGTGGTGTGTGGGCATGATTGTGTATGTTGTGTGTTTGTACATGTGCGTGGTGTGTGTGTGCATTTGTGTGTCCTTCTAAGGCTAGAGGTTGAGTGAAAAGGATCATCATGGAATTATTTGGAGAGAAGTCACTGCTGATTCCTGTGCTCTGTTCTCCTTAAAGCACAATGACTCTCACTGTCTAAAAGAGTTAAAGAACCTGGGTCTCTGCTCTAAAGCAGTGCAGTATCATCATTGTTGTCACATAGCTGTTCATGAGAGATGGGCAACCAGATGACTACAGTGTGGGATGGACACAGGAGAAAGGGGGAGAAAAGAGGCAGAACGGAGTCATGTATCTTCCTTTCTAGCTCTTACCTGGTTGTTCTTGCCAGTCACTAAAGGTGTAACTGGCAGGCTTTCATCTGCTTCACATACCTGTCTCCCACTGTGGATGGTCAGAGGAAGTGGACAGAAGCATCTTTTAGAAGAACCAAAAGGAAATTTGCTTCATGTTGTGGATGTGTTGAATGATTTTTGCCATTACTGCATCTGTTCAAATTTATCCGTTTTGTCTCACTTTATTAGAGAGCTTTTAATTTTGGTCCATTCTGTGAAAAAGGTACAAAATTTCCAGGTTGATTATGACCATGCCAACATATGTCATACTGGGATGCAGCATTCAAGGAATACCACATGGAGCTTGATAACCACCATGAAACACCCCTTTCCTCTTTACTTCAGAATTTTGCTAATGTCTGTGCCTTTTACTTGTTCATAGGACCCATGGGAAATGTGTTCTAGTAATTTCATCAGCATCTTTGGAAGTAGGTTTCTGCTATTCTTAGCTATAGGCAGGACCAATCTCAAGATCCATTAAATTAAAGATAAATTAATTCTGTGAAATACCAAAACCCAAAAGGACTGAGAATCCAATGTTGTGTCTCTGTTGTAGGCTGGTCTGGGGGACACTTTAAGGACCTGCCATCACACCTCTGTGGTCTGGGTAGGATCCTAGCATTTTATTCACCAGCAACACAGGGACTTCTTTCAAGGCTTGCTGCAACCATCAGAGATTATAGCCCCAGTGCTTCTCATTAACTCTAGACAGTGAGCAATTGTCCTCAGAGGACACATGGTTCTTATATTATTCCTTTCTTCAGAAATAAAGAGGTGTAATTTTAGAAAAGGAATACTTTTCCAGCTTTTGATTTTTGCCTAAACCCATGGTCCAATGCCACATATTTTAAATTTTCACATGACTTCCTGGAAAACCAGAGGGGGAATGGAATATGATAGCTGTGATTTATGTTACTTGTGTTAAATAACAAAATTCAACCAAGTAAATTTGAAGATATAATTGGCTTTATTCAATGACCCATGAATCAGGCAGCCCCCCAAGTAGCAAGTAGAGAGGCACTACAAGGAGTTTTACAAAATGGAAGGTTTTCATGGTGAGGGGGTACAGACCAAGAAAGTTACTAGCAAAAAAAAAAAAAAAAAAAAAAAAGGAAGGGGCTGTATGCTTGGGGGAAAAGCAAGGGGTCTTACCATGTAGATGACCTCCTCTTTCTTTGGGAGATGATGAGGGCCCATGTGGCGATCTCATTAGGGCAGATTGAAAAATTTCTGACTGACCAATTAAGACTACATTTCTAGGAGAAGTTGAAACTTAAATTTGATTATATATTAAGCATCAGTTTGGGAACTATGACACCATTTTGGACTCTTTTTTTTTGAACACGATCAAGCTATTTGTGGAATTCTTCAGCATCTACTTCAGTCTGAACTAGATAAATTTGGATTGACAGATTGAAGACAGAAACAGAGAAGGATAATTTCTGTCATTTGTATCAAAATTTGCTAACTTCTATGAGCTCATGTTTCTTATCTCTGAACTATAACTCATGCTCTACTAAGGGCTGAGAGTTCACTCTGCTTGTCAAAGTGTTAGCCATGGCTCTGCTAGTGCATGCATCCTGATATACTTAGATATCCCTTAGAATTTTGTATCTTTTCAGCGGGTCAGTGGTGGAGTTGAGGGAAGAGCATTCCTCATGAGGAAATTGGGCTCAAATTCCATCTTACTAGACCTGCATCTTACTAATTAAAAGACATTGAATAAGTCATTTTATCTTTTGGAGATATGACTTTCTTATCTGTAAAGGAAGACTAATTTCTTCTATGCCACAGGGCTATTTTGAAAATTAAAAGACACAGGGGGGTGTGTCTATTAAGTGTCTGCCTTTGGCTCAGGTCATGATCCTGGGGTACTGGGGTCAAGACTCACATCAGGCTCCCTGTTCAGCAGGGAGTCTTCTCTCTCTCCTTCTGCCCCTCCCCCCACCTGGCTCATGCTCACACACACACTCTCTCTCGCCTTCAAATAAATAAATAAAATCCTAAAAAAAGGAAAATTAAAAGACACAATAATATGTATATTACAGTAAATACATACAACGGCATACAAATGTATATTTGATATTTAATGAAGTTATTTACTTTTTCTAAGCCTGCATGGCATGTTTTAAATTTCTTTTGTAGCACTTATATATCATTCTTTTCCTTCTGTTGGCTATTGTTTCATTGTTTTGAGTTGAGTGCCTACTCAACATTACTGTGACAATACACTGCTATGTGCTTTAGCTGTTACAAAGAGGAGACAGATGTGTAGCTTGACATCAATTCCAAGTGTCTTACTTCCCCCACTAGAATCCTTATTCTGCATCATGGCTCCTTTTCTTGAAATTTTGTTGCTTTACTCTTAGATGATTTTTATCTATTTCCATAACTTTACTTATCACTACACTATGGTCCATGTGCTATTAATTTTACTTCAAAATTTCATATCTTTCATTTTACTATTTTATTGAATACCTCCATGAAAATGTCCCATAAGAACTCTTGAAAACATGGAATTAATTTTTCTTAAGTGACTTTCTTGCTTACAATTTTCATTAAATGCATCATTGAATTTTTAGTGAAACCTTAAGCTCTTACTTACTACTTTCATAATAATTACTGTATTATATAGTTTCTATTTCCATTACTTTTGTATTTACAGTTGACCCTTTAACAACTGGGGGTTAGAGACACCAACCCCTTACACAGTAAAAAAACAAAACAAAACAAACAAACAAAAAAACTGCTAGTAGCTTTTGATTCCCCCAAATCTTAGCTGCTAATAGCCTACTGTTGATTGGAAGCCTTACTGATAACACAAAAAGTCTATTAACACGTATTTTGTATGTTGTACTATATACTGTATTCTTACAATAAGCTAGAGAATATAAAATGTTTATTAAGAGAATCATAAGGAAGAGAAAATACATTTACAGTACTGTTCTTCAAAAATTTTATGCATAAGTGGACCTGTGCAGTTGAAAACCGTGTTTGTTCAAGAGTCAACTGTGGATCCTCTTTCTCTATCTTCATTATTTCTTTAGATTTCTCTGAGCTGTATAATTAAACTCCTGGTCTCACCAATCTTATGCTCCCATACTGTTCTTGGTCTACCCAATTTTAGTTCAACACAAACCCTCATTATTGTCTCATGCAGAGCTTTTATTATCAATCAGTCAATCATCTATGTATCTACATAATACCACAAATACCCCTAGACCCACCATGCAACTTGAAAATTAGGTCTTTAGTAGCTCGTATCTAACTACATGGTATACCCAGGTGCATTCTCCTGACTCTCCACTCTTGAATTTCCTCTCATACTGAATCCTGTGCTATCTTTGCCTTTCTTTTGTTTATAGCACACTGTTATTGCATATATATCTATTCACAGAAAGTTTTTTTTGTTGGTTTAGCTATTTATAGCCTTAAAAAGGGGTATCAATAACAATTTTTGGGGATTTACATTTTAAAATATTACTATTATGTTGCTTAGATTTGGTAAAATTGTAGCATGTCTCTGCAGGACATTCAGAAAAAGGAATTCCTCTACTGGCTGCAGAGAGAACCCAATTACCAAGGACATGTTGTTGCCTTCACACAATGAGGGACAAGGAGGACCATGTCTAGAACTATGCCTGAGGTGAAATTTTTTTAAAAGATTTTATTTATTTATTTGATGAGGCTGGGGGAGAGTGCACAAGCAAGGGGAGTAGCAGAAGGAGAGGGAGAAGCAGGCTCTCCCCTGAGCAAGGAGCACAATGTGGGGCTTGATCCTAGAACCCTGGGATCATGACCTGAGGTGAAGACAGTGGCTTAGCTGACTGAGCCACCAAGGTGCCCCACTGAGGTGACTTTTGTATTTCCATGTCCAATAGTAGAGATTAACAGGAACTACAGCAACCAAACAACAATAACAACAACAACTACTACAATAAAGGCAGTATTATTGTGAACTGAGATCCCTCAGGAGTGAAGTTTTGGGTCATCTCAGCAGGTGAAGACCAAGTGGCATCTATTTTGACAGCTCTACTCAGAGACATGAGCATCAGGCATGTGATCATCCTTCTTCTGAGCTTCCAGTTTCTGGTGACACGACCTTTCCCTTTTGTACCTATGGGGAGTAAATGACTTCTTCATGCAGTTAATAGTCTCTGGACCTTCACATTCATCTCTTTCTCCTATGATCCTTTTCAGGACAAACCTATGTATCTACTTCCCTTTATTTATTTATTTAAGATTTTATTTATTTGACAGAGATCACAAGTTGGCAGAAAGGTGGGGGTTTGGGAGGGGGAAGCAGGCTACCCGCTGAGCAGAGAGCCAGATGTGGCCTCGAACCAAGATCCTGGGATCATGACCAGAGCCAAAGGCAGAGGCTTTAACCCACTGAGCCACGCAGGAGCCCCTCCAAGTTTCATTTAAGATCAATTTAGGCGTTAGAGAGGAGAAGGGAATTTGGGTAAATTGAAAGGGGAGGTGAACCATGAGAGACTATGGACTCTGAAAAACAATCTGAGGGGTTTGAAGTGACGGGGGGGTGGGAGGTTGGGGTACCAGGTGGTGGGTATTATAGAGGGCACGGCTTGCATGGAGCACTGGGTGTGGTGAAAAAATAATGAATACTGTTTTTCTGAAAATAAATAAATTGAAAAAATAATAATAAATAAATAAATAAAAATCTTTAAAAAAAAAAGAGATCAACTTAGTTAACATATAGTGTAGTATTGGTTTCAGGAATAGAACTTAGTGATTCATCACTTACATAAAACACCCAGTGCTCATCACAAGTGCCCTCCTTAATGCACATCACCCATTTAGCCTATCCTCCCACGCACCCCAACTGCAGAAACCCCTGGTTTGTTTGCTGTAGTTAAGAGTCTCTTATGGTTTTTCTCTTCTATTTTTTTTCCAATTTATTTATTTTCAGAAAAACAGTATTCATTATTTTTTCACCACACCCAGTGCTCCATGCAAGCCGTGCCCTCTATAATACCCACCACCTGGTACCCCAACCTCCCACCCCCCCCGCCACTTCAAAACCCTCAGATTGTTTTTCAGAGTCCATAGTCTCTCATGGTTCATCTCCCCTTCCAATTTACCCAAAAGCACATACCCTCCCCAATGTCCATAACCCTACCCCCCTTCTCCCAACCCCCTCCCCCAAGCAACCCACAGTTTGTTTCGTGAGATTAAGAGTCACTTATGGTTTGTCTCCCTCCCTATCCCATCTTGTTTCATGGATTCTTCTCCTACCCACTTAAGCCCCCATGTTGCATCACCACTTCCTCATATCAGGGAGATCATATGATAGTTGTCTTTCTCCGCTTGACTTATTTCGCTAAGCATGATACGCTCTAGTTCCATCCATGTTGTCGCAAATGGCAAGATTTCGTTTCTTTTGATGGCTGCATAGTATTCCATTGTGTATATATACCACATCTTCTTGATCCATTCATCTGTTGATGGACATCTAGGTTCTTTCCATAGTTTGGCTATTGTGGACATTGCTGCTATAAACATTCGGGTGCACGTGCCCCTTTGGATCACTACGTTTGTATCTTTAGGGTAAATACCCAGTAGTGCAATTGCTGGGTCATAGGGCAGTTCTATTTTCAACATTTTGAGGAACCTCCATGCTGTTTTCCAGAGTGGTTGCACCAGCTTGCATTCCCACCAACAGTGTAGGAGGGTTCCCCTTTCTCCGCATCCTCGCCAGCATCTGTCATTTCCTGACTTGTTGATTTTAGCCATTCTGACTGGTGTGAGGTGATATCTCATTGTGGTTTTGATTTGTATTTCCCTGATGCCGAGTGATATGGAGCACTTTTTCATGTGTCTGTTGGCCATCTGGATGTCTTCTTGGCAGAAACGTCTGTTCATGTCCTCTGCCCATTTCTTGATTGGATTATTTGTTCTTTGGGTGTTGAGTTTGTTAAGTTCTTTATAGATTTTGGACACTAGTCCTTTATCTGATATGTCGTTTGCAAATATCTTCTCCCATTCTGTCAGTTGTCTTTTGGTTTTGTAACTGTTTCCTTTGCTGTGCAAAAGCTTTTGATCTTGATGAAATCCCAAAAGTTCATTTTTGCCCTTGCTTCCCTTGCCTTTGGCGATGTTCCTAGGGGATGTTGCTGCGGCTGAGGTCGAAGAGGTTGCTGCCTGTGTTCTCCTCAAGGATTTTGATGGATTCCTTTCTCACATTGAGGTCCTTAATCCATTTTGAATCTATTTTTGTGTGTGGTGTAAGGAAATGGTCCAATTTCATTTTTCTGCACGTGGCTGTCCAATTTTCCCAAGACCATTTATTGAAGAGGCTGTCTTTTTTCCATTGGACATTCTTTCCTGCTTTGTCGAAGATTAGTTGACCATAGAGTTGAGGGTCTATTTCTGGGCTCTCTATTCTGTTCCATTGGTCTATGTGTCAGTTTTTGTGCCAGTACCATGCTGTCTTGATGATGACAGCTTTGTAATAGAGCTTGAAGTCCGGAATTGTGATGCCACCAACTTTGGCTTTGTTTTTCAATATCCCTTTGGCTATTCGAGGTCTTTTCTGGTTCCATATAAATTTTAAAATTATTTGTTCCATTTCTTTGAAAAAGATGGATGGTACTTTGATAGGAATTGCATTAAATGTGTAGATTGCTTCAGGTAGCATAGACATTTTCACAATATTTATTCTTCCAATCCAGGAGCATGGAACATTTTTCCATTTCTTTGTGTCTTCCTCAATTTCTTTCATGAGTACTTTATAGTTTTCTGAGTATAGATTCTTAGCCTCTTTGGTTAGGTTTATTCCTAGGTATCTTATGGTTTGGGGTGCAATTGTAAATGGGATTGACTCCTTAATTTCTCTTTCTTCTGTCTTGTTGTTGGTGTAGAGAAATGCAACTGATTTCTGTGCATTGATCTTATATCCTGACACTTTACTGAATTCCTGTACAAGTTCTAGCAGTTTTGGAGTGGAGTCTTTTGGGTTTTCCACACAGAGTATCATATCATCTGCGAAGAGTGATAATGTGACTTCTTCTTTGCCGATTTGGATGCCTTTAATTTCCTTTTGTTGTCTGATTGCTGAGGCTAGGACTTCTAGTACTATGTTGAATAGCAGTGGTGATAATGGACATCCCTGCCGTGTTCCTGACCTTAGTGGAAAAGCTTTCAGTTTTTCTCCATTGAGAATGATATTTGCAGTGGGTTTTTCATAGATGGCTTTGATGATATTGAGGTATGTGCCCTCTATCCCTACACTTTGAAGGTTTTTGATCAGGAAGTGATGCTGTACTTTGTCAAATGCTTTTTCAGCATCTATTGAGAGTATCATATGGTTCTTGTTCTTTCTTTTATTGATGTGTTGTATCACATTGACTGATTTGCGGATGTTGAACCAACCTTGCAGCCCTGGGATAAATCCCACTTGGTCGTGGTGAATAATCCTTTTAATGTACTGTTGAATCCTATTGGTTAGTATTTTGGTGAGAATTTTCGCATCTGTGTTCATCAAGGATATTGGTCTATAGCTCTCTTTTTGGAGGGGATCCTTGTCTGGTTTTGGGATCAAGGTGATGCTGGCCTCATAAAATGATTTTGGGAGTTTTCCTTCCATTTCTATTTTTTGGAACAGTTTCAGGAGAATAGGAATTAGTTCTTCTTTAAATGTTTGGTAGAATTCCCCCGGGAAGCCGTCTGGCCCTGGGCTTTTGTTTGTTTGGAGATTTTTAATGACTGTTTCAATCTCCTTACTGGTTATGGGTCTGTTCAGGCTTTCTATTTCTTCCTGGTTCAATTTTGGTAGTTTATATGTTTCTAGGAATGCATCCATTTCTTCCAGATTGTCAAATTTGTTGGTGTAGAGTTGCTCATAGTATGTTCTTATAATAGTTTGTATTTCTTTGGTGTTAGTTGTGATCTCTCCTCTTTCATTCATGATTTTATTTATTTGGGTCCTTTCTCTTTTCTTTTTGATAAGTCTGGCCAAGGGTTTATCAATTTTATTAATTCTTTCAAAGAACCAGCTCCTAGTTTGGTTGATTTGTTCTATTGTTATTTTGGTTTCTATTTCATTGATTTCTGCTCTGATCTTTATGATTTTTCTTCTCCTGCTGGGCTTAGGGTTTCTTTCTTGTTCTTTCTCCAGCTCCTTTAGGTGCAGGGTTAGGTTGTGTACCTGAGACCTTTCTTGTTTCTTGAGAAAGGCTTGTACCGCTATATATTTTCCTCTCAGGACTGCCTTTGTTGTGTCCCACAGATTTTGAACCGTTGTATTTTCATTATCATTTGTTTCCATGATTTTTTTCAATTCTTCTTTAATTTCCCGGTTGACCCATTCATTCTTTAGAAGGATGCTGTTCAGTCTCCATGTATTTGTGTTCTTTCCAAACTTCCTCTTGTGGTTGAGTTCTAGCTTCAGAGCATTGTGGTCTGAAAATATGCAGGGAATGATCCCAATCTTTTGATACCAGTTGAGTCCTGATTTAGGACCGAGGATGTGATCTATTCTGGAGAATGTTCCATGTGCACTAGAGAAGAATGTGTATTCTGTTGCTTTGGGATGAAATGTTCTGAATATATCTGTGATGTCCATCTCATCCAGTGTATCATTTAAGGCCTTTATTTCCCTGTTGATCTTTTGCTTGGATGATCTGTCCATTTCAGTGAGGGGAGTGTTAAAGTCCCCTACTATTATTGTATTATTGTTGATGTGTTTCTTTGATTTTGTTATTAATTGGTTTATATAGTTTGCTGCGCCCACATTGGGGGCATAGATATTTAAAATTGTTAGATCTTCTTTTTGGACAGACCCTTTGAGTATGATATAGTGTCCTTCCTCATCTCTTATTATAGTCTTTGGCTTAAAATCTAATTGATCTGATATAAGGATTGCCACTCCTCCTTTTTTCTGATGTCCATTAGCATGGTAAATTCTTTTCCACCCCCTCACTTTAAGTCTGGAGGTGTCTTCGGGTTTAAAATGAGTTTCTTGGAGGCAACATATAGATGGGTTTTGTTTTTTTATCCATTCTGATACCCTGTGTCTTTTGATGGGGCATTTAGCCCATTAACATTCAGGGTAACTATTGAGAGATATGATTTTACTGCCATTGTATTGCCTGTAAGGTGATTGTTACTGTATATTGTCTCTGTTCCTTTCTGATCTACCACTTGTAGGCTCTCTCTTTGCTTAGAGGACCCCTTTCAGTATTTCCTGTGGAACTGGTTTGGTGTTTGCAAATTCTTTCAGTTTTTGTTTGTCCTGGAAGCTTTTAATCTCTCCTTCTATTTTCAATGATAGCCTAGCTGGATATAGTATTCTTTGCTGCATGTTATTCTCGTTTAGTGCTCTGAAAATGTCATGCCAGCTCTTTCTGGCCTGACAGGTCTCTGTGGATAAGTCAGCTGCCAATCTAATACTTTTACCATTGTATGTTACAGACTTCTTTTCCTGGGCTGCTTTCAGGATTTTCTCTTTGTCACTAAGGCTTGTAAATTTTACTATTAGGTGACGGGGTGTGGGCCTATTCTTATTGATTTTGAGGGGCGTTCTCTGAACCTCCTGAATTTTGATGCTCGTTCCCTTTGCCATATTGGGGAAATTCTCCCCAATAATTCTCTCCAGTATACCTTCTGCTCCCCTCTCTCTTTCTTCTTCTTCTGGAATCCCAATTATTCTAATGTTGTTTTGTCTTATGGTGTCACTCATCTCTCGAATTCTCCCCTCATGGTCCAGTAGCTGTTTGTCCCTCTTTTGCTCAGCTTCTTTATTCTCTGTCATTTGGTCTTCTAGATCGCTAATTCTTTCTTCTGCCTCATTTATCCTAGCAGTGAGAGCCTCCATTTTTGATTGAACGTCATTAATAGCTTTTTTTATTTCAACTTGGTTAGATTTTAGTTCTTTTATTCCTCCAGAAAGGGCTTTTATATCTCTGGAGAGGGTTTCTCTAATATCTTCCATGCCTTTTTCAAGCCCGGCTATAGCCTTGAGAATTGTCATTTTGAACTCTAGATCTGACATATTACCAATGTCTGTATTGATTAGGTCCCTAGCCTTCGGTACTGCCTCTTGTTCTTTTTTTTGTTGTGAATTTTTCCGCCTTGTCATTTTGTCCAGCTAAGAGTATATGAAGGAGCAAGTAAAATACTAAAAGGGTGGCAACAATCCCAGGAAAATATGCTTTAACCAAATCAGAAGAGATCCCAAATCATGAGGGGGGATTTCTCGCCCCTCACGATTGGGTGAGGGATCTCCTCTTATTGGGATCTCCTTTGATTGTGATCTCCCAATCTCTTCTGATTGGGATCTCCCAATCTCTTCTGATTGGGATCTCTTCTGATTTGGGGATAAAAAGAGGTTCAAAAAGAAAGAAAGAAAAAAAGAAAAAAAGAATTAAAAAAAAGAGTGAATTAAAAATTCAATCAAGAATTTAAAAAAGAATTAAGAAAAAACAGATGGAAGAGATTAGGATCTCTTCTGATTTGGGGATAAAAAGAGGCTCAAAAAGAAAGAAAGAAAAAAAAGAAAAAAAGAATTAAAAAAAAGAAAATGAATAAACAAAAGTATAAAAAAGAAAAAAAAATATATATTAGATAATCTAGTTTATAAACGTTAAAAAAGAAAAGGGTAAAAGTTATAAAAAATTTTAGCAGAAGAAGAGAAAAAAAATGAAAAAGAAAAAAATTAAATTAACTGCAAGACTAAAAAATCACAGGCAGAAAGCCATGAGTTCCGTGGTTTGTTTTCTCCTACTCTGGAATTCTGCTGCTCTCTCCTTGGTATTGAAACTGCACTCCTTGGTAGGTGAACTTGGTCTTGCCTGGATTTCTTGTTGATCTTCTGGGGGAGGGGCCTGGTGTAGTGATTCTCAAGTGTCTTTGCCCCAGGCGGAATTACACCGCCCTTACCAGGGGCTGGGCTGAGTGATCTGCTCGGCTTTGCTTTCAGGAGCTTTTGTTCCCTGAGCGCTTTCCGTAGGACGGGAATACAAATGGCGGCCTCCTGGTCTCCGGCCCGGAGGAGCCGAGAGCCCAGGGCCCCACTCCCCTGTGCGCCCTCAGCGAACAGCTCCTAGTAACTCGCGTCTGCCTAACCTCCGGCCGTTCTCCGAGCTCACCGAGCTTGCGACCGGTTCAAGGCAACTCCGAGCTGTGAGCTTACTGTCGTCTCTTTCTCTGCAGTTGGCTTTCCCGTTCCAATATCCACAAGCTCTGTGACACTCAGACACCCCCGATCCTTCTGTGACCCCGCGGGATCTGAGGTCACGCCGACCTCGTGTGGGCTTCGCCCCGGTTTAGCCTCCTGAGCGATGTCCCTCAGTGGAACAGACTTTTAAAAGTCCTGATTTTGTGCTCCGTTGCTCCGCCGCTTGCCGGGAGCCGTCCCCTCCCCCCGGGGTCTATCTTCCCGTCGCTTTGGATTCACTTCTCCGCCAGTCCTACCTTTCAGAAAGTGGTTGTTTTTCTGTTTCTAGAATTGCTGTTCTTCTCTTCGATCTGCCGATGGATTTGCAGGTGTTTGCAATCTTTAGATAAGCTCTCTAGCTGATCTCCTGCTAGCTGAGTTAGTCTCAGCCTGCTACTTCTCTGCCATCTTGACTCCTCCTCAAGATTACATTCTGTTTGATGGCTGAATGTATATATATATATATATATATATATATATATATATATATATATATGTTGTGTGTGTTGTATATATATATACAACACACACAACATCTTCTTTATCCATTTATCAGTTAATGGACACTTGCACTCCTTTCATAGTTGAGCTAATGGTAATAATGCTGCTGTAAACATTGGGGTACATGTACCCCTTCAAATCAGTAATTTTATATCCTTTGGAAAAATGCTTAGTAGAGCAATTGCTGCATTGTAGGGTAGTTTTATTTTAAACTTTTTTAAAAACTTTTTTAAAATCTCCATACAGTTATTCTGATGGCACCAGTTTGCTTTCCCACCAAAAGTGCAAGAGGATTCCTTTTTCTCTGTATCCTTGCCAGCATCTGTTGTTTCTTGTGTTTCTACTTCCCTGTATTAAATCTTCTTGGTATCAAAATACCAGATGTGATTTATGTTTTCTAAATGGGCCTGAACTGACCCAAACTGACATACCAGGTATATACTGCAGCCTTTTCCAGACTTGGTCAATCCCTGGGAATTGGCATGTAAAATAATTTAAATTGTAGTGTTTAAATTATTCCAGGACAGAGTCAAAGGGAAATGGGTGAGACAATGACTTGACATACAGGTACAGTGATTTTTTTTGCCTTGTAATATACACGTAGTTTCTTATGATTACTGCAGGATACAGTAGAGGAGGTTAACTTTCCTTCCCCAAATTAAACAGAAGAATAATGTGAGACTGATATAGAGTAGCTATGTGGTATGGAGTTCTCCTACGAACCTACATTGTCAGGTCTTCTTTTATACACTCTTCCTTGGCACTTAATATTTCACTATGGGAAATATTTGAAACATCTCATACTATTTGGCCTTCTTAAGCGTACCCACAACAACAAAATTAATCTTGTTGCATTTGTCATACTATTGTCATTTAATAAACATATTATTGTGGGATTCAAATATTCATTTCATACAAATTTATTAAATAATTACTATATGTCAGCACTGTCTCAGTACTGAATACACTACAGTGAACAAAACAGACCCCAAATCGTCATACTCTCATGGGGGGAGACAGGCAATACATTCATAGAACATTTTTATTGGCCAACATTGAAAATTCCATACATGAAATACCTCCATTTCCTCCATTTTGGCCAATCATTTACACAGATTCATATGCATATGTAATCAAATTCTTTTTGGTTGAAAAGGAGATAATTGGGATAGTTCTCATCCTCGGTGATCTAGACACCAGAAAGCATTAAATGGTGAATGATGTCACCTTCCAGCATCCAAATTCTTCTAACATGAACAACTAGTTGACAATATGAATTGTCTACAGAAAAAAATAATTTTGTATTTTCACTGGCAGTTAAAAATAGTAGATAACAAAACAACTTTTATACTTTTCTAAGATACACTCAACTCCTTTCTTCCTGATGTTACCCTGTTTGGAAATATGATACTTAGGGACAATCACTTATATATTATTAACATTTTGAGAAAGTTTTATAATTTCCTCATGAATTGAATCAAATCATAGGTTTTGGGGTTCCTTGGTGGATAGTGATGCACTGGATTAACAATTTCTGTTTAGGAACTATCACTTAAATGTCAGGGCTGATTATTCAGAATCAAAGTCTCATCTTCCCTGGGCTGGAGAAATGAGGTCACATAATTTTCAATACTGCTCTTTTTTCCTGCATTTATTTGGCACCCCAATTTTTTGTCACTAATTTTATTTCATTATGTAATTAAGTAAGTCAGAATATTTTTTACTTTAGAATGCAGTAACTCATTAATGAGTGTCATTTTGTTAAGATTATAAGCAGAATCTTATACTCTTTAGAAACAGTCTAGTTTAAGCAATGATACAGTAAGAACAAAAATCTCTGCCTAGGTAATTTCCTTTAAAGATTTTACTGGATGGGTATAGAAAGTCTAGTCTGATTATGTCTATCATATGAAATTAGAGTTCAGAGTGATATTTTCATTTGTTCATCCCATTTTCCAAGAATCATGGATACACTTTATATGACCAAGACCATGAGAGGTCTTGGTTTTTACCCTCAGAGGTTTATAAACATAGTAGGGGTAATTAACATAATAGTAATAATCAGAAATTTGAATAGTGATTTATAGCCTTTAAATCATGGGCTATTGTGATCCTCACATCCTGTGGCCATGCTGGGCAGATATTATTAATCCCAATATGTTGATGTGGAAGCAGAACATCAGACCTTTTCAACTTCACTCTGATTTGAGTAGCTTATCTGGGACATGAACCCAATGTTTCTGTGCTGCTGAAAGGATAATAATCTGTACAAGGTGATAAATTAAATGAGATCTATTATAAACTGTTTCTAGATTTCAGAGAAGAGGACTTTGTAGCTGAAAAGATCGAAGGCAGCTTCGTGGAGGAGATGAATATTAGGGCTAGATTTCAAAGTGCACCCAATTAGTGACTATATTCTCCAATAACACATTGGTTATGAGGAGATTCTCTTGCTGAATAGTATCCCCAAGGCAGCCTTCATGTCTCGGTTTCTCAGACTATAAATGAAAGGATTTAACATCGGGGTCACTGCCATGTACATCACAGTTATGATTGCATCCTTGAGGCTGTAACTAGTTAGAGGGCGGAAATACATGCCCATGACTGTCCCATAATACAGAGAAACAACTGTGAGGTGGGAACCGCAGGTAGAGAAGGCCTTGAGCACACCCTTGGTGGATGGAACCCGTAAAACTGTGGAAAAGACATGAATATAGGAGATGATGATGCACAGTAATGGCATGGAGAAGACTCCAACCCCTAGGTACATTATCCGCACATTAAAGTGGATGTCAGAACAGGATAGCTTAAGCAGAGGGGTAATGTCACAGTAGAAGTTGGCTACTTCCTTGTTGCCACAGAAAGACAGACCAGCTGTGAGCAGAGTGTGAGGGAGGGCATTGGCATTTCCAACCACCCAAGACCCAACAACTAGGAAGACACATGTTTGAGGGCTCATAATTGTTGTGTAATGAAGTGGGCGGCTGATGGCCACAGCACGATCATATGCCATTGCAGCCAGGATATAGCTATCTGTGTTACCCAAGGCAATCATAAAATACAACTGTGTTAGGCATCCTCCAAAGGAGATGGCTTTGCTGCCTAAGACATGGTTGGCTAGCATTTTAGGGATGGTTACAGAGGAGAAGAGGATGTCAACAAAGGAGAGATTGGCAAGGAAAAAATACATGGGGTTGTGAAGGCGAATGTCAGAGCAAATGGCCAAGATGATGAGCAGGTTTCCAATCAATGTGATGGGGTAAATGAACAGGAAGAAGATGAAGAAGAAGTCTTCCTGGTCCTGCTGACCAGTAACTCCCAGGAGGATGAATTCCAAGGTAGAGGATTGGTTGTCTTCTCTCATGGCTCCTTTGTTAAGAAAGAGGAGAGGAATCCAGAAGTATTAGCGAAGTTACTGTGATGATCTTCCTTATCCATCGGTTTTGGTTCAAGTGACCAGCAATCTCTATGAAGCGTTTACTGAATCCAGGGATAGCCAACATTTTGGGCAATTATCCTTGCTCATCAGTGGGACTGATCAACAATTAGCACTTGAAAAAATGTCTAAGAAGTGAGCAATCTGTGAATCAAAGATGCCCATCCCAGAACCATCCCTCAAACACCTAGGATTTAGTCAATTAAGCAATATTTTTTTATATTGTATGTGCTAGATACTTTGCTAGGCTTATGGAAAAAATATGTGTAAAATACAATTTTTAGTCCACTGATTCAACATGTTAGACATAGTCTTTGCTCTCAGGGACTTTACAATATAATGGAAAAACCAAAAGTCATGATGCCAATTTTATTACACTTGACAAGGAAAGGGTAGCATTTTGGAATATCTGACAAAATACGCCCGTGCAGAGGATATGTTATTGCAAGGACAAACCATGAACTTGGGAGTTGTCCAAATGACCAAACTAATAGTGACCCCAGGCCCAGGAAATAGCAGGTGTCTACAGTGACATTGGATTGTAAGACACTAGGATCACTGGATTTATGTCCTAGTAATAACAAGCCTAGGGAATTTCCTCCCCAAATGTCCCTTTTTCTAAGAATTTCACCACCTCTTTTGATAGGGTGTACCACTTTGGAGAACTCTCTAATATTGATAATCACACAGATTTTTTCTTCTCTTTCTTTATTATTTCTTTTGTTGAGTCACCCAACTCCCTGGTGATTTCAATTAGTGCTTTATAAACTCTCAGGTCTATATCTGTGGGCTTGAGCTCCCTTTCCCATATTTCTACATGCATTTCTACATGCATCCCATATTTCTACTTGCCAACATGTCTGTCCATACACTATACTCTACACTTAAACCTAAGTGTTTGCAAGCTTATTTGAAAATGAAAACCATAGTTTGTTTATTTTAATAACCCCAGAGAGACTGTTGTGGACAGTCAGTAATATGCACAGGCAGTACATATAGAGTACGTATCGAGAAATATGTACAGACAGTAAATATCGAGTATGAACTCAGTATTTCTTGGGTTAAATTAAGGTTTCTATTTTGGGCTCCCCACATGTGGGAGGTTTAGAAGCACATTCATCCAGTGTATCCCTCACTTTTACATCTGATCTTGATTGTTCATTTAAAATAATGCTTACATAACTCAACCTTTCTACTTATGGTTTTGGAACTCCATCATTTCCTGCTTGAAATATTGTAATGCTCCCATAACTGCTTATGAACAGATTCTCTCCTCTTTGACTCACTTGCATTCTGCAGCATACTAGTGATGACAGAGAATGCTAGCTGTCATCCAAATCCCTGTTGTTCTCTTCTTCCTGGACACACAATTAAATTACATTTCCCAGCCTCCCTTGCACTGATGTGTGTTCATGTGCCTGAGTTTTGGCTGGTCCATCCTAACCCATGTGTTCCAGTTCTGGGCTTCCTCCAACTAGATGGAAATGGCCAGGAGGCTGAATGTGTTGGTGGAGTCCCATGGGAGAATGAGCCTGTGTCCCTAGTTCTCCATATCCAGCGGAGCCATGAATCACCAGGATACCCACAGGGACTATTACATAGGACAGAAATAGACTTTATTCTGTTTAAGTTGTTATACATTTTGTGATCTATTTGTTAGTGTAGTTCAGGATATGCCAAGTAATTCATTAATTTTTCCAAGGAGCACTTTACTCAATAATTAATTCAATCTATATTTAATTCAACCACAAACTCTCTGTGTCTCCTGTGGTGCCTGTGTGAATTATATGCCGGACACAGAGATGCAGTTCTCATTATATTTTCTCCAAATATGATGTACTTAAAAAAAACTCTGTGCCAAAAGGAATTTGGTTTTCTCTTTTGAAATACCTTTCCCTATCATTACACATAATATATAAGGGTTTGGAGGGTTCGATAATGTTAAAGGGCTAAGAGACTATGAAGAGTTCATGTGGTCTGTAATATTTCAGAGGTGGGGCTTTTGGCAATATGGAGGATTAGCTAAGGTTAACAAGTTCCTTCAATTAAAACACATAGAGGACTGCTCGGGTGGCTGAGTAGGTTAAGCCTGTTTTTGGCTCAGGTCATGATCTCAGGGTTCTGAGATTAAGCCCCACATGAGGCTCCCTGCTCAGTGTGAAGCCTGTTTCTCCCTCTTCCACTCCTCTACTGGTATTCCCGCTGTTGCTGTGACTTCTATCAAATAAATAAAGAAAGAAAATCTTTAAAAAAATCCTCTTTAACAAAAACAAAACAAAACTCAGAACAAGTGTTGTAAGCCATAGCTGATGCTGATCTTGAGAACTTGGGTTCTGGAGCCAAGATTTGAGTCCTAATGTTACTATGTCTATTTGTGACTTTAGGCAATTCAGTTCACCATTCTTGGTCTGAAAAAATGACAAAAATAATTCTACTTACCTTTTCGAGGTTTTGTGGAGGGTCAAAAGAAATAATTCAGGTAGTACAGTTGCTGGCTATCTATCCTTGATTTGTCACTGTATAAAGACTCAGCTTCTCCAACATTCACAGCTCCTACTGAGGTGTCAGCTCAAATGCTGTCAAAAAGAGTTTTGGTCCTGTGACCTTCCCCCCTCTTGTATGAATGGGAAGCTCACAGCCAGCTGCTGTAGCACTTGTTAACAGTCCCCTTGGGGGTCAGGCATGCTGCAGAAAGGGCCATGAGTAGGTCTGGAGAGGAGGTCTCTGATCCTCTGGACCTGAGGTGAAGGAGCTAGGACTGGGATGGTTTGGAAAGAAGAGCCCTGAGTTTCCTAATCATGGAGCCAAAAGGGTGACTGTTCTAGGTGGGGCAGGAAGATGAGGCCTCTAGCTTCCTCCTCGGGATGAAGGTAGTCATAGAATAGAGAAAATTAGGAGCTATTTGCCGGATTAAAAGATCTCTTTAAACATGTCTCCCTCAGGTCTTCATCCTGGCCATAGTCAGAGTAATTGTTGAGACTCATTACACACTCTTACAGCTGTGCCCTGAGGAGACAATGGTTCTCAAGAGTAATCTTTCCCAGAGTTCTTTTCTAGAAGAAAGCATGGGCAAGAGTGTTTCCCAGAGAGTGTGTCTCCAGGGTCAAAGCCCTGAGATGACCTCTTCTAGGTACTTTGTTGGAATCTGGGCCCTTGTCCTTTGTTTCAGCACAGATTGGAATGTCTCCTTGGGTGCTGCAAAGACTGTGGTACAACTGAGGGAAAAAATAGTCAACAAAATGAAACAACAATGTATTTTATATTGCAAACCATATAATTGGTAAGGAGTTAATATCCAAAATGCTTGTAGACCATATATTTGGGTTCTTTAAATGTTTGTTAAAATTCACCAGTGAAGCTCTCAGGTCCAGGGATTTTCTTTGTTGGGCATTTTTTGATTACCAATGTACTCTCCTTACTGGTGCAGGTCTATTTAGATTGTTTCTTCATGATTTAGTCTTAGTAGGTGGTGTGTTTCTAGGAATTGTGCATATTAATTGTTGATAATGCTCTTCTATTATTTCTTTTATTTCTGTAGAATTGGTTGTAATGTCTCCACTTTCATTTGTGATTGTAGTAATTTGAGGCTTCTTTTTTTCTTAGTGCATCCAACCAATTTTTTGTCAAGTTAGATGACCTTTTTGAAGAACCAACTTTAGGTCTTTTTGATTTTTTTCTATTGTTTTTCTATTTTCTGTTTCATTTTTCTCTTTTCTAACTTTTATAATTCCCTCTTTTGCTACCTTTGGTTTTTTTTTTTAATATTTTTTTCCCAATTTATTTATTTTCAGAAAAACAGTATTCATTGATTTTCACCACACCCAGTGCTCCATGCAAGCTGTGCCCTCTATAATACCCACCACCTGGTACCCCAACCTCCCACCCCCCCCGCCACTTCAAACCCCTCAGATTGTTTTTCAGAGTCCATAGTCTCTCATGGTTCATCTCCCCTTCCAATTTACCCAAAAGCACATACCCTCCCCAATGTCCATAACCCTACCCCCCTTCTCCCAACCCCCCTCCCCCCAGCAACCCACAGTTTGTTTCGTGAGATTAAGAGTCACTTATGGTTTGTCTCCCTCCCTATCCCATCTTGTTTCAGGATTCTTCTCCTACCCACTTAAGCCCCCATGTTGCATCACCACTTCCTCATATCAGGGAGATCATATGATAGTTGTCTTTCTCCGCTTGGCTTATTTCGCTAAGTATGATACGCTCTAGTTCCATCCATGTTGTCGCAAATGGCAAGATTTCATTTCTTTTGATGGCCGCAAAGTATTCCATTGTGTATATATACCACATCTTCTTGATCCATTCATCTGTGGATGGACATCTAGGTTCTTTCCATAGTTTGGCTATTGTGGACATTGCTGCTATAAACATTCGGGTGCACGTGCCCCTTTGGATCACTACGTTTGTATCTTTAGGGTAAATACCCAGTAGTGCAATTGCTGGATCTTAGGGCAGTTCTGTTTTCAACATTTTGAGGAACCTACCTCCATGCTGTTTTCCAGAGTGGTTGCACCAGCTTGCATTCCCACCAACAGTGTAGGAGGGTTCCCCTTTCTCCGCATCCTCGCCAGCATCTGTCATTTCCTGACTTGTTGATTTTAGCCATTCTGACTGGTGTGAGGTGATATCTCATTGTGGCTTTGATTTGTATTTCCCTGATGCCGAGTGATATGGAGCACTTTTCCATGTGTCTGTTGGCCATCTGGATGTCTTCTTTGCAGAAACGTTTGTTCATGTCCTCTGCCCATTTCTTGATTGGATTATTTGTTCTTTGGGTGTTGAGTTTGTTAAGCTCTTTATAGATTTTGGACACTAGTCCTTTATCTGATATGTAGTTTGCAAATATCTTCTCCCATTCTGTCAGTTGTCTTTTGGTTTTGTTAACTGTTTCCTTTGCTGTGCAAAAGCTTTTGATTTTGATGAAATCCCAAAAGTTCATTTTTGCCCTTGCTTCCCTTGCCTTTGGCGATGTTCCTAGGAAGATGTTGCTGCGGCTGAGATCGAAGAGGTTGCTGCCTGTGTTCTCCTCAAGGATTTTGATGGATTCCTTTCTCACATTGAGGTTCTTAATCCATCTTGAATCTATTTTTGTGTGTGGTGTAAGGAAATGGTCCAATTTCATTTTTCTGCACGTGGCTGTCCAATTTTCCCAAGACCATTTATTGAAGAGGCTGTCTTTTTTCCATTGGACATTCTTTACTGCTTTGTCGAAGATTAGTTGACCATAGAGTTGAGGTTCTATTTCTGGGCTCTCTATTCTGTTCCATTGGTCTATGTGTCTGTTTTTGTGCCAGTACCATGCTGTCTTGATGATGAATTCTGGAATAGTGATGCCACCAACTTTGGCTTTGTTTTTCAATATCCCTTTGGGTATTCGAGGTCTTTTCTGGTTCCATATAAATTTTAAAATTATTTGTTCCATTTCTTTGAAAAAGATGGATGGTACTTTGATAGGAATTGCATTAAATGTGTAGATTGCTTTAGGTAGCATAGACATTTTCACAATATTTATTCTTCCAATCCAGGAGCATGGAACATTTTTCCATTTCTTTGTGTCTTCCTCAATTTCTTTCATGAGTACTTTATAGTTTTCTGAGTATAGATTCTTAGCCTCTTTGGTTAGGTTTATTCCTAGGTATCTTATGGTTTGGGGTGCAATTGTAAATGGGATTGACTCCTTAATTTCTCTTTCTTCTGTCTTGTTGTTGGTGTAGAGAAATGCAACTGATTTCTGTGCATTGATCTTATATCCTGACACTTTACTGAATTCCTGTACAAGTTCTAGCAGTTTTGGAGTGGAGTCTTTTGGATTTTCCACGCAGAGTATCATATCATCTGCGAAGAGTGATAATTTGACTTCTTCTTTGCCGATTTGGATGCCTTTAATTTCCTTTTGTTGTCTGATTGCTGAAGCTAGGACTTCTAGTACTATGTTGAATAGCAGTGGTGATAATGGACATCCCTGCCGTGTTCCTGACCTTAGTGGAAAAGCTTTCAGTTTTTCTCCATTGAGAATGATATTTGCAGTGGGTTTTTCATAGATGGCTTTGATGATATTGAGGTATGTGCCCTCTATCCCTACACTTTGAAGGGTTTTGATCAGGAAGGGATGCTGTACTTTGTCAAATGCTTTTTCAGCATCTATTGAGAGTATCATATGGTTCTTGTTCTTTCTTTTATTGATGTGTTGTATCACATTGACTGATTTGCGGATGTTGAACCAGCCTTGCAGCCCTGGGATAAATCCCACTTGGTCGTGGTGAATAATCCTTTTAATGTACTGTTGAATCCTATTGGCTAGTATTTTGGTGAGAATTTTCGCCTCTGTGTTCATCAAGGATATTGGTCTATAGCTCTCTTTTTTGATGGGATCCTTGTCTGGTTTTGGGATCAAGGTGATGCTGGCCTCATAAAATGAGTTTGGGAGTTTTCCTTCCATTTCTATTTTTTGGAACAGTTTCAGGAGAATAGGAATTAGTTCTTCTTTAAATGTTTGGTAGAATTCCCCCGGGAAGCCGTCTGGCCCTGGGCTTTTGTTTGTTTGGAGATTTTTAATGACTGTTTCAATCTCCTTACTGGTTATGGGTCTGTTCAGGCTTTCTATTTCTTCCTGGTTCAATTTTGGTAGTTTATATGTTTCTAGGAATGCATCCATTTCTTCCAGATTGTCAAATTGATTGGTGTAGAGTTGCTCATAGTATGTTCTTATAATAGTTTGTATTTCTTTGGTGTTAGTTATGATCTCTCCTCTTTCATTCATGATTTTATTTATTTGGGTCCTTTCTGTTTTCTTTTTGATAAGTCTGGCCAAGGGTTTATCAATTTTATTAATTCTTTCAAAGAACCAGCTCCTAGTTTGGTTGATTTGTTCTATTGTTATTTTGGTTTCTATTTCATTGATTTCTGCTCTGATCTTTATGATTTCTCTTCTCCTGCTGGGCTTAGGGTTTCCTTCTTGTTCTTTCTCCAGCTCCTTTAGGTGTAGGGTTAGGTTGTGTACCTGAGACCTTTCTTGTTTCTTGAGAAAGGCTTGTACCGCTATATATTTTCCTCTCAGGACTGCCTTTGTTGTGTCCCACAGATTTTGAACCGTTGTATTTTCATTATCATTTGTTTCCATGATTTTTTTCAATTCTTCTTTAATTTCCCGGTTGACCCATTCATTCTTTAGAAGGATGCTGTTTAGTCTCCATGTATTTGTGTTCTTTCCAAACTTCCTCTTGTGGTTGAGTTCTAGCTTCAGAGCATTGTGGTCTGAAAATATGCAGGGAATGATCCCAATCTTTTGATACCGGTTGAGTTCTGATTTAGGACCGAGGATGTGATCTATTCTGGAGAATGTTCCATGTGCACTAGAGAAGAATGTGTATTCTGTTGCTTTGGGATGAAATGTTCTGAATATATCTGTGATGTCCATCTCATCCAGTGTATCATTTAAGGCCTTTATTTCCCTGTTGATCTTTTGCTTGGATGATCTGTCCATTTCAGTGAGGGGAGTGTTAAAGTCCCCTACTATTATTGTATTATTGTTGATGTGTTTCTTTGATTTTGTTATTAATTGGTTTATATAGTTTGCTGCGCCCACATTGGGGGCATAGATATTTAAAATTGTTAGATCTTCTTTTTGGACAGACCCTTTGAGTATGATATAGTGTCCTTCCTCATCTCTTATTATAGTCTTTGGCTTAAAATCTAATTGATCTGATATAAGGATTGCCACTCCTCCTTTTTTCTGATGTCCATTAGCATGGTAAATTCTTTTCCACCCCCTCACTTTAAGTCTGGAGGTGTCTTCGGGTTTAAAATGAGTTTCTTGGAGGCAACATATAGATGGGTTTTGTTTCTTTATCCATTCTGATACCCTGTGTCTTTAGATGGGGCATTTAGCCCATTGACATTCAGGGTAACTATTGAGAGATATGATTTTAGTGCCATTGTATTGCCTGTAAGGTGATTGTTACTGTATATTGTCTCTGTCCCTTTCTGATCTACCACTTGTAGGCTCTCTCTTTGCTTAGAGGACCCCTTTCAGTATTTCCTGTAGAACTGGTTTGGTGTTTGCAAATTCTTTCAGTTTTTGTTTGTCCTGGAAGCTTTTAATCTCTCCTTCTATTTTCAATGATAGCCTAGCTGGATATAGTATTCTTGGCTGCATGTTTTTCTTGTTTAGTGCTCTGAAAACGTCATGCCAGCTCTTTCTGGCCTGCCAGGTCTCTGTGGATAAGTCAGCTGCCAATCTAATACTTTTACCATTGTATGTTACAGACTTCTTTTTCCGGGCTGCTTTCAGGATTTTCTCTTTGTCACTAAGGCTTGTAAATTTTACTAATAGGAGACGGGGTGTGGGCCTATTCTTATTGATTTTGAGGGGCGTTCTCTGAACCTCCTGAATTTTGATGCTCGTTCCCTTTGCCATATTGGGGAAATTCTCCCCAATAATTCTCTCCAGTATACCTTCTGCTTCCCTCTCTCTTTCTTCTTCTTCTGGAATCCCAATTATTCTAATGTTGTTTCGTCTTATGGTGTCACTCATCTCTCGAATTCTCCCCTCATGGTCCAGTAGCTGTTTGTCCCTCTTTTGCTCAGCTTCTTTATTCTCTGTCATTTGGTCTTCTAGATCGCTAATTCTTTCTTCTGCCTCATTTATCCTAGCAGTGAGAGCCTCCATTTTTGATTGAACTTCATTAATAGCTTTTTTTATTTCAACTTGTTTAGATTTTAGTTCTTTTATTTCTCCAGAAAGGGCTTTTATATCTCTGGAGAGGGTTTCTCTAATATCTTCCATGCCTTTTTCTAGCCCGGCTATAATCTTGAGAATTGTCATTTTGAACTCTAGATCTGACATATTACCAATGTCTGTATTGATTAGGTCCCTAGCCTTCGGTACTGCCTCTTGTTCTTTTTTTTGTTGTGAATTTTTCTTCCTTGTCATTTTGTCCAGCTAAGAGTATATGAAGGAGCAAGTAAAATACTAAAAGGGTGGCAACAATCCCAGGAAAATATGCTTTAACCAAATCAGAAGAGATCCCAAATCGTGAGGGGGGATTTCTCCCCCCTCACGATTGGGTGAGGGATCTCCTCTGATTGGGATCTCCTCTGATTGGGATCTCCTTTGATTGGGATCTCCCAATCTCTTCTGATTGGGATCTCTACTGATTTGGGGATAAAAAGAGGTTCAAAAAGAAAGAAAGAAAAGAAAAGAAAAAAAAGAATTAAAAAAAAAGAGATTGAATTAAAAATTCAATCAAGAATTTAAAAAAGAATTAAGAAAAAAAAAGATTGAAGAGATTAGGATCTCTTCTGATTTGGGGATAAAAAGTGGTTCAAGGGGGGACAAGATGGCGGGGTACTAGGAAGAGGCGTCTTTTCAGCTGGTACCCCAAAGTGAGCTGATTACCTACCAAAGAACTCTGATCACCTATGAAATCAGCCTGAGATCAGAATCATACACGTCTGGATCTCTACAGGGGCAGAAGACGCCAGTGAGCAGGTAAAGCGGAATGGGAACAGCGGACTGATATCGGAAGATAAACAAAAGGGGGAGGGAGCCACCAGAGGCGACCGGTGCAAAAGTAATACCCCGATACAAGCGAGAGTGCGCTGCATCTGGGGACCAGCATTAACTTGGAGACTGGTTGAAAGCATTCCAAAAGAGCAAAGGATCGCGGGGGGAAATTGTGGGAATCGGGGCGGCTAGGGACAGGGGCTTAAGTCCCCGGTCCCAGACGGCCTCCCCGGCGCGGAGGCAGAGAGAGTGCGGCGGAGAAACCGGCTCCTGGTCCCTAAGCCGCCAGCGCGCCCCAGAGCGCGGGGGTTCCGGCTCCTGTGAGGGGAAGGGAGCCACGCCGGTCTGCGGAACGCGCACTCGCCCTACCCCAAAGCTTGAGATGCGCGCGCACGTCGCTCCAGCTCTCCTGGGTTTCTAAGGCCCGGGGGCGCTTCTTGATCCGGGCCATTGTTTCAAAGTCTAAGCCGCGCGCGTGAAACTCTTCCCCGGACAGAGGCGCGCAAAAGCCCAGCCTGCGGCTTCCGGACCAGCGCCCAGTTCTCAGTGCCCCAGACGCGCGCCCGACCCACAGCCACCTCTGAAAAGAGGTGCGCGCAAGCCGGGCACTCCCAGCCCCGGCCGGCGGCAAAATCTCAGTGTGCGATTGCTGCTTGGCACCTCTCTGGCGGTCGGGAGCTCCCAGACAGCCGCCACTGCCTTGGCTTTGGGGACGAGCAAAAGATCCTGCGTCCCCAGGGTCTGCAACTTGGAATCTGCACTGCCAGCGTCCAAGGGGGAATTTATTCAGCTTCTGCACCCAAACTGAGGCATCTCTCTGAGACGGAGATCAGGAAGTGTTCCAGGGTGCACCTTGACTGCACCAGAGTTGATACATCCAGCTACATCTGTTCAGTCTTCTCCCACCAAAATGACTAGGAGGAGGAATGCCCAACAGAAGAAAAATACAGAGGATGGACCTTTTGCAATAGAGCTAACGGCTATCAACATAGACAATATGTCGGAAAGAGAATTCAGGCTAACAATTATCCAGGCAATAGCTAGGTTGGAGAAAGCCATGGATGACCAAACAGAATTGATTAGGGCCAAACTGAAAACGACCAGACAGGATGTTCCCAATGTTAGGGCGGAGTTTAAAGCTACCAGGGAGGAGGTCCACAATGCTCTCAATGAGTTCCAATCCAATCTAAACTCTCTCAAAGCTAGGGTAACTGAGACAGAAGATAGAATTAGTGATCTGGAAGACAAACAGATAGAGAGAAAGGATCAGGAGGAAGCCTGGAACAAACAGCTTAGATCCCACGAAAGCAGAATTAGGGAAATAAGTGATGCCATGAAGCGTTCCAACGTCAGAATTATTGGAATTCCTGAAGGGGAGGAGAAAGAAAGAAGTCTAGAAGATGTCGTGGAACAAGTCCTTCATGAAAACTTTCCGAATCTAGCGAATGAAACCAGCGTTCATGTACTAGAGGCTGAACGGTCTCCACCCAAGATTATACACTCCAAAAAAACATCACGACACCTGATAGTCAAATTGAGAAATTATAATTGTAGGTATAATCTCTTGAAAGCTGCCAGGGCAAAGAGGCTCCTTACTTACAGAGGGAAGCCCATCAGAATAACGTCAGACCTGTCCACAGAGACCTGGCAAGCCAGAAGAGGCTGGCAAGATATATTCAGGGCACTAAATGAGAAGAACATGCAGCCAAGAATACTCTATCCAGCAAGACTGACATTCAAAATGGATGGAGAGATAAAGAGTTTCCAAGACCAGCAAGGCTTAAAAGACTATGCAACCACCAAGCCGATACTGCAGGGAATATTAAGGGGGGTGCTATAAAAGAGGAAAAATCCCAAGAATAGCATTGAACAGAAATATAGAGACAGTCTACAGAAAGAAAGGCTTCAAAGGTAACTCGATGTCAATAAAAACATATCTATCAATAATCACTCTCAATGTGAATGGCCTAAATGCACCCATAAAACGGCACAGGGTTGCAGATTGGATAAAACGACAGGACCCATCCATATGCTGTCTACAAGAGACCCATTTTGAACCTAAAGATACACGCAGACTGAAAGTGAAGGGGTGGAGAAGCATCTTTCATGCCAATGGGACTCAAAAGAAGGCTGAGGTAGCGATTCTCATATCAGATAAATTAGACTTCAAACTAAAGACTGTAGTCAGAGATACAGAAGGACCCTACATAATCCTTAAAGGGACTATCCACCAAGATGATCTAACAATTGTAAATATCTATGCTCCCAATATGGGAGCAGCCAATTACTTAAGAAAACTGTTAATCAAGATAAAGAGTCATATTGATATGAATACACTAATCGTAGGTGATCTTAACACGCCTCTTTCAGAATTAGACAGATCATCGAAGCAGAAACTCAACAAAGAAACAAGAGCATTGAATGACACATTGGACTAGATGGACCTCATAGATATATACAGAACATTCCACCCTAAAACAGCAGAATACTCATTCTTCTCAAGTGCACACGGAACCTTCTCCAGAATAGACCACATACTGGGTCACAAATCAGGACTCAGCCGATACCAAAAGACTGAGATTATTCCCTGCATATTCTCAGATCACAATGCTTTGAAACTGGAGCTCAATCACAAGGAAAAGTTCCGAAGGAACTCAAACACCTGGAAGCTAAAGACCACCTTGCTTAAGAATGCTTAGATCAACCAGGAGATCAAAGAAGAACTGAAACAATTCATGGAAACCAATGAGAATGAAGACACTTCGGTCCAAAACCTATGGGATACAGCAAAGGCGGTCCTAAGGGAAAAATATATAGCCATCCAAGCCTTGCTCAAAAAAATTGAAAAATCCAGAACACACCAGCTGTCTCTACACCTTAAAGAACTGGAGGATCAACAACAAATCAAACCAACTCCACACATAAGAAGGGAAATCATCAAGATTAGAGCTGAGATCAATGAGAGAGAAACCAGAGATACAGTAGAACGTATCAATGAAACTAGAAGCTGGTTTTTTGAAAGAATCAATAAGATCGATAAGCCACTGGCTACACTAATCCAAAAGAAAAGAGAGAAAGCCCAAATTCATAAAATTATGAATGAAAAGGGAGAGATCACAACTAACACCAAGGAAGTAGAAACAATCATCAGAAGTTATTACGAACAGTTATATGCCAATAAGCTTAGCAACCTAGATGAAATGGATGCATTCCTGGAAAAATATAAACTACCAAAATTGAACCAGGAAGAAATCGACAACCTGAATAGACCGATATCTAATAACGAGATTGAAGCAGTGATCAAAAATCTCCCAAAAAACAAGAGCCCAGGACCTGACAGATTCCCTGGGGAATTCTACCAAACCTTCCAAGAAGAAATAACACCTATTCTCCTGAAGCTGTTTCAAAAAATTGAAGCAGATGGAAAACTTCCAGACTCTTTCTATGAAGCCAGCATTACCCTGATCCCCAAACCAGGCAAGGACCAACCAAAAAGGAGAATTTCAGACCAATATCACTGATGAATATGGATGCTAAGATTCTCAACAAGATCCTAGCCAACAGGATCCAACAACACATTAAAAAGATTATCCACCATGATCAGGTGGGATTCATCCCTGGGCTACAAGGATGGTTCAACATTCGTAAATCAATCAATGTGATACAACAAATTAATATGAGAAGAGAGAAGAACCACATGGTCCTCTCAATTGATGCAGAAAAAGCATTTGAAAAAATCCAACATCCGTTCCTGATTAAAACGCTTCAAAGTATAGGGATAGAGGGAACATTCCTGAACCTCATCAAATCTATCTATGAAAGACCCACAGCAAATATCATCCTCAATGGGAAAAAGCTTGCAGCCTTCCCGTTGAGATCAGGAACAAGACAAGGATGCCCACTTTCACCACTCTTATTCAACATAGTATTAGAAGTCCTAGCAACAGCAATCAGACAACAGAGAGAAATAAAAGGTATCCAAATTGGTAATGAAGAAGTCAAACTCTCTCTCTTCGCAGATGACATGATTCTTTATATGGAAAACCCAAAAGACTCCACCCCCAAACTACTAGAACTCATACAGCAATTCAGCAACGTGGCAGGATACAAAGTCAATGTGCAGAAATCAGTAGCTTTCTTATACACTAACAATGAAAATACAGAAATGGAAATTAGAGAATCGATTCCATTTACTATAGCACCAAGAACCATAAGATACCTGGGAATAAACCTAACTAAAGAGGTAAAATATCTATACTTGAGGAACTATAGAACACTCATGAAAGAAATTGAAGAAGACACAAAAAGATGGAAGACCATTCCATGCTCTTGGATCGGAAGAATAAACATTGTTAAAATGTCTATACTGCCTAGAGCAATCTATACTTTTAATGCCATTCCGATCAAAATTCCACTGGCATTCTTCAAAGAGCTGGAGCAAATAATCCTAAAATTTGTATGGAATCAGAAGAGACCCCGAATCGCTAAGGAAATGTTGAAAAACAAAAATAAAGCTGGCGGCATCACCTTACCTGATTTCAAGCTTTATTACAAAGCTGTGATCACCAAGACAGCATGGTACTGGCATAAAAACAGACACATAGACCAGTGGAACAGAGTAGAGAGCCCTGATATGGACCCTCAACTCTATGGTCAATTAATCTTCGACAAAACAGGAAAAAATATACAGTGGAAAAAAGACAGTCTCTTCAATAAATGGTGCTGGGAAAACTGGACAGCCATATGTAGAAGAATGAAACTCGACCATTCTCTTACACCGTACACAAAGATCAACTCAAAATGGATAAAAGACCTCAACGTGAGACAGGAATCTATCAGAATCTTAGCGGAAAACATAGGCAGTAATCTCTTTGATATCAGCCACAGCAACTTCTTTCAAGATACGTCTCCAAAGGCAAAGGAAACAAAAGCGAAAATAAACTTTTGGGACTTCATCAAAATCAAAAGCTTCTGCACAGCAAAGGAAACAGTCAAAAAAACAAAGAGGCAACCCACGGAATGGGAGAAGATATTTGCAAATGACAGTACAGACAAAAGGTTGATATCCAGGATCTATAATGAACTCCTCAAACTCAACCCACACGAAACAGACAAACACATCAAAAAATGGGCAGAAGATATGAACAGACACTTCTCCAATCAAGAAATACAAATGGCTATCAGGCACATGAAAAAATGCTCATCATCATTAGCCCTCAGGGAGATTCAAATTAAAACCACATTGAGATATCACCTTACACCAGTTAGAATGGCCAAAATTAACAAAACAGGAAACAACATGTGTTGGAGAGGATGTGGAGAAAGGGGAACCCTCTTCCACTGTTGGTGGGAATGCAAGTTGGTGCAGCCTCTTTGGAGAACAGTGTGGAGATTCCTCAAGAAATTAAAAATAGAGCTTCCCTACGACCCTGCAATTGCACTCCTGGGTATTTACCCCAAAGATACAGATGTTGTGAAAAGAAGGGCCATCTGTACCCCAATGTTTATAGCAGCAATGGCCACAGTCGCCAAACTATGGAAAGAACCAAGATGCCCTTCAACGGATGAATGGATAAGGAAGATGTGGTCCATATACACTATGGAGTATTATGCCTCCATCAGAAAGGACGAATATCCAACTTTTGTAGCAACATGGACGGGACTGGAAGAGATTATGCTGAGTGAAATCAGTCAAGCAGAGAGAGTCAATTATTATATGGTTTCACTCATTTGTGGAGCATAACCAATAGCATGGAGGACAAGGGGCGTTAGAGAGGAGTAGGGAATTTGGGTAAATTGGAAGGGGAGGTGAACCATGAGAGACTATGGACTCTGAAAAACAGTCTGAGGGGTTTGAAGTGGCGGAGGGGTGGCAGGTTGGGGTACCAGGTGGTGGGTATTATAGAGGGCACAGCTTGCATGGAGCACTGGGTGTGGTGAAAAAATAATGAATACTGTTTTTCTGAAAATAAATAAATTGGGAAAAAAAATAAAAAGAAAAAAAAATGTAAAAAAAAAAAGTAGATGTGGTAATGCTCATCCCATGCTCTGAATAGGGCCGGTCTCGGCACAAGCGCTTATTTAATAAATGCTAAGTCTCATCATCGCAAAAAAAAAAAAAAAAAAAAAAAAGTGGTTCAAAAAGAAAGAAAGAAAAAAAAAGAATTAAAAAAAAAGAAAATGTATAAAGAACAGTATAAAAATGAAATATATATATATATTAGATAATCTAGTTAAAAAACGTTAAAAAAGAAAAGGGTAAAGGTTATAAAAAATTTTAGCAGAAGCAGAGACAAAAAATGTAAAAGAAAAAAAAATAAATTAACTGTAAGACTAAAAAATCACAGGCAGAAAGCCATGAGTTCCGTGGTTTGTTTTCTCCTCCTCTGGAATTCTGCTGCTCTCTCCTTGGTATTGGAACTGCACTCCTTGGTAGGTGAACTTGTTCTTGCCTGGATTTCTTGTTGATCTTCTGGGGGAGGGGCCTGGTGTAGTGATTCTCAAGTGTCTTTGCCCCAGGCGGAATTACACCGCCCTTACCAGGGGCCGGGCTGAGTGATCTGCTCAGCTTTGCTTTCAGGAGCTTTTGTTCCCTGAGCGCTTTCCGTAGAGTTCCGGAGGACGGGAATACAAATGGCGGCCTCCTGGTCTCCGGCCCGGAGGAGCCGAGAGCCCAGGGCCCCGCTCCCCTGTGCGCCCTCAGCGAACAGCTCCTAGTAACTCGCGTCTGCCTAACCTCCGGCCGCGCTCCGAGCTCACCGAGCTTGCGACCGGTTTAAGGCAACTCCAAGCTGTGAGCTTACTGTCGGCTCTCTCTGCAGCCTGCATTCCCGTCCAATATCCGCAAGCTCTGCGACACTCAGACACCCCCGATCCTTCTGTGACCCTGCGAGACCTGAGGTCACGCCGACCTTCTGTGGGCTTCGCCCCGGTTTAGCCTCCGGAGTTATGTCCCTCAGCGGAACAGACTTTTAAAAGTCCTGATTTTGTGCTCCGTTGCTCCGCCGCTTGCCGGGAGCCGGCCCCTCCCCCCGGGGTCTATTTTCCCGTCGCTTTGGATTCACTTCTCCGCCAGTCCTACCTTTCAGAAAGTGGTTGTTTTACTGTTTCTAGAATTGCCGTTCTTCTTCTCTTCGATCTGCCGATGGATTTGCAGGTGTTTGCAATCTTTAGATAAGCTCTCTAGCTGATCTCCTGCTAGCTGAGGTAGTCTCAGCCTGCTACTTCTCCACCATCTTGACTCCTCCCTCCAGCTAGCTTTGGGTTTTGATGTGAGCCCATTCCTATTTTTTTTTAAAGATTTTATTTATTTATTTATTTGACAGAGAGAGATCACAAGTAGGCAGAGAGGCAAGCAGAGAGAGAGAGAGGAGGATGCAGGCTCCCTGCTGCGCAAAGATCCCGATGTGGGACTCAATCCCAGGACCCTGAAATCATGACCTGAGCTGAAGGCAGCGGCTTAAACCAATGAGCCACCCAGGTACCCCCATTCCTATTTTTTAATGTAATCATTTGTGGTATTCATTTCCCCTTTAGCACTGCTTTTGCTGCATCCCATAAGTTTTGATATGTTGTGTTTTTTCTTTCATTTGTCTCTAAGTATTTTCTAATTTTCCTTGTGATTTGTTCTTTGATCCATGGTTGTTTAAAAGTCTGTTTTAAAATTTCTACAATTTTGTGAAGTTTCCAGTTTTTGTTATGTGATTGTTTTCTAATTTTATCTCATTGTGATCCAGAAAGATAGTTTGTATATCTATTTAAAAATATATTGAGACTTATTTGTAGCCCAAAGTATAGTCTATCCTGGAGAATGGTCCATGGGATCTTGAGAAGAATGTGTATGTTTTTGTTGTTGAGTGGAGTGTTCAGTATATGTCTGTTAGATCTAGTTGATTATTGCATTAACTTATCTCTTTTCTTACTCATCTTTAGTCTGACTGCTCTATTCATTATTGTGAATGAGTATGGAATCTCCAAGTACTATTGTAGTATTGTTTAATACTCCTTTCTTTTCTGTCACTTATGGTTAGCATATATTTTGATGGTCTGTCAGTGCTACATAAATATTTATAATCACTTTATCTTATATTAAATCTTTTATTGGTATATAATGTCCATCTTTGTCACTTGTAACATTTTTTATTTCAAGTCAATTTTCTCTGATGTTAGTATGGCTTCTCCTACTCTCTTTTGTTACTATTTGCTTGGAATAATTTTTTCCATCTTCTTACTTTCAACTTGTTTATATCTTTAGACATCAAGCAAGTCTCTTTTAGTCAGAATATAGTTGGATCATGTGTGCTTGTCCATTCTTCCAGTCTCTTTTGATTGGATAATTTTATCCACTTACATTTAAAGTAATTATTGATAAGGAGGGACTTGCTGTTGACTTTGTGATATTTATTTGATTATTCCCAATAGCATTTTTGTCCATCATTTCTTGCATTCCTACCTTCTTCTGTGTTTATTTGGCTTTTTTGTAATAAAAAGGTTCAAATTCCTCCTTAATTTTCTTTCTGTATATTCTATAGCTACTTTATTTTAAATTTTTATATTTATTTATTTATTTATTTTAAAATTTTTTATTTTTTTTTAAAATAATTTTTTAAATTTATTTTCAGCATAACAGTATTCATTGTTTTTGTACCACACCCAGTGCTCCATGCAATCCGTGCCCTCTATAATACCCACCACCTGGTACCCCGACTTCCCACCCCCTGCCCCTTCAAAACCATCAGATTGTTTTTCAGAGTCCATAGTCTCTCATGGTTCACCTCCCTTTCCAATTTCCCCCAACTGCCTTCTCCTCTCTAACTCCCCATGTCCTCCATGCTATTTGTTATGCTCCATAAATAAGTGAAACCATATGATAATTGACTCTCTCTGCTTGACTTATTTCACTCAGCATAATCTCTTCCAGTCCCATCCATGTTGCTACAAAAGTTGGATATTCGTCCTTTCTGATGGAGGCATAATACTCCATAGTGTATATGGACCACATCTTCCTTATCCGTTCGACCATTGAAGGGCATCTTGGTTCTTTCCACAGTTTGGCGACTGTGGCCTTTGCTGCTAGACATTGGGGTACAGATGGCGCTTCTTTTCACTACATCTGTATAAGATACCTGGGAATAAACTTAACCAAAGAGGTAAAGGATCTGTACTTAAGGAACTACAGAACACTCATGAAAGAATTTGTAGAAGACACAAAAAGATGGAAAGCCATTCCATGCTTTTGGATCGGAAGAATAAACATTGCTAAAATGTCTATACTGCCTAGAGCAATCTATACTTTTAATATTATTACTATCAAAATTCCACTGGTATTCTTCAAAGAGCTGGAGCAAGTAATCCAAAAATTTGTATGGAATCAGAAGAGACCCCGAATCACTAAGGAAATGTGGAAAAACAAAAATAAAACGGGGGGCATCACGATACCTGATTTCAAGCTTTACTACAAAGCTGTGATCACCAAGACAGCATGGTATTGGCATAAAAACAAACACATAGACCAGTGGAACAGAGTAGAGAGCCCAGATATGGTCCCTCAACTCTATGGCCAATTAATCTTCGAGAAAACAGGAAAAAAAATATACAGTGGAAAAAAGACAGTCTCTTCAATAAATGGTGCTGGGAAAACTGGGCAGCATATGTAGAAGAATGGAACTGGACCATTCTCTTACACTGTAAACAAAGATAAACTCAAAATGGATAAAAGACCTCAATGTGAGACAGAAATCCATCAGAATCCTAAAGGAGAACATAGGCAGTAATCTCTTTGATATCAGCCACAGCAACTTTTTTCAAGATATGTCTCCAAAGGCAAAGGAAACAAAAGCAAAAATGAACTTTGGGGACTTCATCAAAATCAAAAGCTTCTTCTACATATAGCTGTCCAGTTTTCCCAGCACCATTTATTGAATTGACTGTCTTTTTTCCACTGTATATTTTTTCATGTTTTCTCGAAGATTAATTGACCATAGAGTTGAGGGACCATATCTTGGCTCTCTACTCTGTTCCACTGGTCTATGTTCTGTTTTTATGCCAGTACCATGCTGTCTTGGTGATCACAGCTTTGTAATAAAGCTTGAAATCAGGTAACGTGATGCCGCCAGCTTTATTTTTGTTTTTCAACATTTCCTTAGCATTTCGGGGCCTCTTCTGATTCCATACAAATTTTAGGATTATTTGCTCCAGCTCTTTGAAGAATGCCAGTGGAATTTTGATCGGAATGGCATTAAAAGTATAGATTGCTCTAGGCAGTATAGACATTTTAACAATGTTTATTCTTCCGATCCAAGAGCATAGAATGGTCTTCCATCTATTTGTGTCTTCTTCAATTTCTTTCATGAGTGTTCTGTAGTTCCTCAAGTACAGATCCTTTACCTCTTTGGTTAGGTTTATTCCCAGGTATCTTATGGTTCTTGGTGCTATAGTAAATGGAATCGATTCTCTAATTTCCATTTCTGTATTTTCATTGTTAGTGTATAAGAAAGCCACTGATTTCTGCACATTGACTTTGTATCCTGCCACGTTGCTGAATTGCTGTATGAGTTCTAGTAGTTTGGGGGTGGAGTCTTTTGGGTTTTCCATATAAAGAATCATGTCATCTGCGAAGAGAGAGAGTTTGACTTCTTCATTACCAATTTGGATACCTTTTATTTCTCTCTGTTGTCTGATTGCTGTTGCTAGGACTTCTAATACTATGTTGAACAAGAGTTGTCTTGTTCCTGATCTCAATGGGAAGGCTGCAAGCTTTTTCCCATTGAGGATGATATTTGCTGTGGGTCTTTCATAGATAGATTTGATGAGGTTCAGGAATGTTCCCTCTATCCCTATACTTTGAAGCGTTTTAATCAGGAACGGATGCTGGATTTTGTCAAATGCTTTTCTGCATTAAATGAGAGGACCATGTGGTTCTTCTCTCTTTTCATATTAATTTGTTGTATCACATTGATTGATTTGTGAATGTTGAACCATCCTTGTAGCCCAGGGATGAATCCCACCTGATAATGGTGGATAATCTTTTTAATGTGCTGTTGGATCCTGTTGACTAGGATCTTGTTGAGAATCTTAACATCCATATTCATCATTGATATTGGTCTAAAATTCTCCTTTTTGGTAGGGTCTTTGCCTCGTTTGGGGATCAGGGTAATGCTGGCTTCATAGAAAGAGTCTGGAAGTTTTCCTTCTGCTTCAATTTTTTGAAACAGCTTCAGAAGTTATTATCAACAGTTATATGCCAATAAGCTTAGCAACCTAGATGAAATGGATGCATTCCTGGAAAAATATAAACTACCAAAATTGAGCCAGGAAGAAATCGACAACCTGAATAGACCAATATCTAATAACGAGATTGAATCAATTGTCAAAAACCTCCCAAAAAACAAGAGCCCAGGACCTGACAGATTCCCTGGGGAATTCTACCAAACCTTCAAAGAAGAAATAACACCTATTCTCCTGAAGCTGTTTCAAAAAATTGAAGCAGAAGGAAAACTTGACCATTCTCTTACACCGTACACAAAGATAAACTCAAAATGGATAAAAGACCTCAACGTGAGACAGGAATCCATCAGAATCCTAGAGGAGAACATAGGGAGTAATCTCTTTGATATCAGCCACAGCAACTTCTTTCAAGATATGTCTCCAAAGGCAAAGGAAACAAAAGCGAAAATAAACTTTTGGGACTTCATCAAAATCAAAAGCTTCTGCACAGCAAAGGAAACAGTCAAAAAATCAAAGAGGCAACCCACGGAATGGGAGAAGATATTTGCAAATGACAGTACAGACAAAAGGTTGATATCAGGATCTATAATAAACTCCTCAAACTCAACACACACGAAATAGGCAAACACATCAAAAAATGGGCAGAAGATATGAACAGACACTTCTCCAATCAAGAAATACAAATGGCTATCAGGCACATGAAAAAATGCTCATCATCACTACCCCTCAGGGAGATTCAAATTAAAACCACATTGAGATATCACCTTACACCAGTTAGAATGGCCAAAATTAACAAAACAGGAAACAACATGTGTTTGAGAGGATGTGGAGAAAGGAGAACCCTCTTACACTGTTGGTGGGAATGCAAGTTGGTGCAGCCTCTTTGGAGAACAGTGTGGAGATTCCTCAAGAAATTAAAATAGAGCTTCCCTATGACCCTGCAATTGCACTCCTGGGTATTTACCCCAAAGACACAGATGTCGTGAAAAGAAGGGCCATCTGTACCCCAATGTTTATAGCAGCAATGGCCACGGTCGCCAAACTATGGAAAGAACCAAGATGCCCTTCAACGGATGAATGGATAAGGAAGATGTGGTCCATATACACGATGGAGTATTATGCCTCCATCAGAAAGGATGAATGCCCAACTTTTGTAGCAACATGGACGGGACTGGAAGAGATTATGCTGAGTGAAATAAGTCAAGCAGAGAGAGTCAATTATCATATGGTTTCACTTATTTGTGGAGCATAACAAATAGCATGGAGGACAAGGGGCGTTAGAGAGGAGAAGGGAATTTGGGTAAATTGGAAGGGGAGGTGAACCATGAGAGACTATGGACTCTGAAAAACAATCTGAGGGGTTTGGAGTGGCGGGGGAGTGGGAGGTTGGGGTACCAGGTGGTGGGTATTATAGAGGGCACGGCTTGCATGGAGCACTGGGTGTGGTGAGAAAATAATCAATAATGTTTTTCTGAAATTAATTAAATTGAAAAAAAAATTAAATAAATGAATGAATAAATAAACAAATGTCTAAAACTCCAAAAGCTTCTGCACAGCAAAGGAAACAGTCAAAAAAACAAAGAGGAAACCCACTGAATGGGAGAAAATATTTGCAAATGACAGTACAGACAAAACGTTGATATTTTTATTCATTTTATTTTTTTAAATATAGCTACTTTATTTTTTAAAATATTTATTTATTTACTTTTTGAGAGACAGAATGAGAGATAGAGGGTGGGGGGAGAGTCATAGGTATAGAATCGTCAAGCAGACTCCCTGCTGAACATTTAACCTGACACAGGAGTTAGTCTTATGACCTATGACATTTTGAACTGAGTTGAAACCAAGAGGCAAATGATTAACTGACTGAGCTATCCAGGCACACCTTTATAGCTATTTTCTTTATGATTATCATGGGGATTATGTTTAGCATCCTAATGCTTTAACATTCTGATTTGAATTTATGGCAGCTTAACTTCATAACAAAGTACTCTGCTCTTTTACAACTGGATCTCCATTCTTTTTCAGTTTTTGATGACACGAAATTACATCTTTGTACATGTGTGCCCAAGAACATAAACTGAAAAAATTTTTTAATCCATTAGTCTCCTAAATTATGTAGATTACAGAATTTGGATTTATAAACCAAAATTACAATAATGTCAGCTTTTAAATGATTGTTTTTTCTTTAAATACATTAGTCCTTTAAATCATATACAAAGCAAAAAGTGTAGTTAGAAACCATTCTTATAATAACACCTGTGTTTCTAATTGCCCTTGCACGTACTTTTATTGAGATCTTTATTTCTCTATCCAGGTTTGAGGTGTTGTCTAGTATCCTTTTATTTCAATTTGTAGGACTCCCTAGGTATTATTGGCAGGGTAGGTCTGTGGTCACAAACTTTCTCAGCTTCAGTTTATGTGGGTATAACTTGCTTTCTCTGTTTGAAGACTGGTTTTGCTGGATATTGGATACTTGGTTGACAATTACTTTCTTTTTCTTTTTTTTCCCTTTCCATGTTTAAATTTATTTATTTATTTATTTACATTAAAAATTTTGTTTTAGTTTATTTCTTTTCAGTTTTTCAGAATTCATTGTTTACCACACCCAGTGCTCCATGCAATATGTGCCCTCCATAATACCCACCACCAGGCTCACCCAACCTGTCACCCCACTCCCCTCCAAAACCCTCAGTTTGTTTCTCAGAGTCCACAGTCTCTCATAGTTCATCTCCCACTCCAATTTCCCCCAACTCACTTCCCTCCATCTCCCTCATGTCCTCTGTGTAACATGGAGGACAATTACTTTCTTTGAGTATTTTGAATGTACAGGCCTACTGTCTCCTGGCCTCCAAAATTTTTGATGAGAAATCTTCTGATAAGGTTATTACAGATCTCTTGTATGTGATGATTTGCTTCTGTCTTGCTGCTTGTGAGATTCACTTTTTGTCTTTTGAAAGTTTGATTACAAGGTGTCTTCCTATGGATCTCTGAGCTCATCTTACTCAAGGTTCATTGAGCTTCTTGGATGTTTATATTCATGGATTTAATCCAATTTGGGAAGTCTTCTGCCATTATTTCTTCAATATCCTCTCTGCCCTATACCTTTCTTTTCTTTTTCTGGGCCTTCCATAATGTGAATATTTGTTCATTTGTTAGTATTCCATAGGTTCATTAGCCTCTGCTTGATGTGTTTCAATCCTTTTTCTTTCTGCTCCTCAGCTTCAATAATTTCCATTGTCATGTATTTAACTTCACTGAGTCTTTCTTCTGCCTGCTTAGTATCCTTCTAGTGAGTTTTTAGTTTCAGTTATTGTACTTTTTCAGCTCCAGGATGTTTTTTATTTTCTTTTCAGGTTTTCTATCTCTTTATTCATATTTCCATTATTTAGATGCCATTTTCTTGACTTTATCCACACTTTCCTTAAATTCTTTGATCATTTTTGAGATCATTGTTTTGAAGTTTTTAAAAAAATATACCTGCCATGTCTTTTACAGAGATGGCTTCTGTTCAATTATTTTTTTCTTTCAAATGAGCTATGTTTTTCCATTTTTTGTACACTTTTTTATTTCTTTTTTTGTTCTATGATGGACATTTGAATCTAATCATGCAGTAACTCTATAAATTGGATTGTTCCCCTTCTCCAAGATTTGCTGCCTTTTGCAATTGTTTTTGTTTGTTGTTTTCATTTTTTTGTTGTTGTTAAGGCTATCTATTTACCAAGAATCATCCTGAGATATAAACAATATTTTCTTATTTTTTTCTAAACTTACCTTCAAAATGCACAGTCATTTTCTAATTTCTTCTGTATATACAGTAATTTTTTAGTGTCCTAGTCTTTAATGTCTGCCTCCTGAAAAGGTAAAACCAAGAACTGAATGGGAGGAAAAAAAGGGCACTAGCTCTTTAAAATTCCCTGGAAGTCACATCAGTCAGAGGGGAAGGGTCTATCAGCAATAGGGGGACTTGCTAACAATGGCTACCTGTTTCTTTGTCTGCACCTCTGTATTCAGAAGCTACAATCAGCTGGGAGCACAGATCCTCAATATCTTGAGGACAGGGTTTTTTTTTTCCTATGCTGTCTTTCACGAGCTATGTGCAAACTGCTCCAGGAATGCATGCACAGCTGTTTGTCATGCACATATTGTTGAAGGTAAGGGATAGGACTCTGCTAAGACCTGAGATCTGAGATTGACCATAGTTTATTATCCAAATCTTCTCCTGGAATTTGCAGCCTTCAACAGACTGCAGAGTTCTAAAATAGTTATATCAGAAAGATTCTGACAAGGTAAATTTTGTTTACCTGGGGAGTCAAATTCCTGGTGCATCCTACTCCACTACCTTCCCTCACACAAGCCCCTCCCCCCGTTTTAAGGTTTATAAAATTTATTTGTTTGAGAGAGAGATAGAGAGACAGAGGGAGCATGAGCAGTGGGAGGGGCAGGGGGGAAGGGAATAGAACCAGCAGACTCCCCACTGAGTGAGGAGCCCTATGCAGGGGATCTCAGGAGGATCTCAGGACCCCAAGATTGTGACCTGAGCCGAAATCAGATGCTTAACCGAATGATCCACCCAGGTGACACCCTCTCACACAAGTTTTAAAAACATCTTTCATTGAATATTATGTTGTTTTTTTTAAATTACAGTATTATTGAATATATTCCTCAAGTTTTAGTTTTTGTCCCCATGACTTATTTTATAACTGGAAGCTTGTACCTCTTAATCCCCTTTATCTACTGTATATATCCCCCCAGACCTTCCCCTCAGGCAACCATCAGTTTGCTCCTTATGATTCTATTTATTTATTTTGTTTTTTAGATTCCACATATAAATGAAATAATGTTATTTGTCTTTTTCTAGCTGACTTATTTCACTTAGCATGATACCCTCTAGATCCATCCATGTTGTTGTGAATGACCATATTTCATTTTTTTAAGTTAAATTTATTTATTTCCAGCATAACAGTATTCATTATTTTTCCCCACACCCAGTCCTCCATGCAATCAATGCCCTCTGTAATACCCACCACCTGGTACCCCAACCTCCCACCCACCCCCCCGCCACTTCAAACACCTCAGACTGTTTTTCAAAGTCCATAGTCAACGTGGCAGGATACAAAGTCAATATGCAGAAATCAATGACTTTCTTATACACTAACAATGAAAATACAGAAAGGGAAATTAGAGAATCGATTCCATTTACTATAGCACAAAGAACCATAAGATATCTGGGAATAAACCTAACCAAAGAGGTAAAGGATCTGTACTTGAGGAACTACAGAACACTCATGAAAGAAATTGAAGAAGACACAAAAAGACCATTCTATGCTCTTGGATCGGAAGAATAAACATTGTTGAAATGTCTATACTGCCTAGAGCAATCTATACTTTTAATGCCATTCTGATCAAAATTCCACCAGTATTCTTCAAAGAGCTGGAGCAAATAATCCAAAAATTTGTATGGAATCAGAAGAGACCCTGAATCGCTAAGGAAATGTTGAAAAATCGCTAAGGGGCATCACGTTACCTGATTTCAAGCTTTATTACAAAGCTGTGGTCACCAAGACAGCATGGTACTGGCATAAAAACAGACACATAGACCAGTGGAACAGAGTAGAGAGCCCAGATACGGTCCCTCAACTCTATGGTCAATTAATCTTTGACAAAACAGGAAAGAATATACAGTGGAAAAAAGACAGTCTCTTCAATAAGTGGTGCAGGGAAAACTGGACAGCTATATGTAGAAGATTGAAACTCGACCATTCTCTAACACCGTACACAAAGATAAACTCAAAATGGATGAAAGACCTCAATGTGAGACAGGAATCCATCAGAATTCTAGAGGAGGAGGAGTCAAGATGGCAGAGAAGTAGCAGGCTGAGACTACTTCAGCTAACAGGAAATCAGCTAGAGAGCTTATCTAAAGATTGCAAACACCTGCAAATTCATCGGCAGATCGAAGAGAAGAAGAACAGCAATTCTAGAAACAGTAAAACAACCACTTTCTGAAAGGTAGGACTGGCGGAGAAGTGAATCCAAAGCGACGGGAAGATAGACCCCGGGGGGAGGGGCCAGCTCCCGGCAAGCGGCGGAGCAACGGAGCACAAAATCAGGACTTTTAAAAGTCTGTTCCGCTGAGGGACATCGCTCCAGAGGCTAAACCGGGGTGAAGACCATGCGGGTTCAGCATGGCCCCAGGTCCCGCAAGGTCACAGAAGGATTGGGGGTGTCTCAGTGTCGCAGAGCTTGCGGGTATTGGAGCGAGAAAGCCGACTGCAGAGACAGAGCCGTCAGTAGGCTCGCAGTTCGGGGTTGCCTTGAACCAGTATCAGGCTCGGTGAGCTCAGAGCGCGGTCGGAGGTCAGGCAGACGGGAGTTACTGGGTGCTGTTCTCTGAGGGCGCACTGAGGAGTGGGGCCCCGGGCTCTCGGCTCCTCCGGGCCCGAGACCAGGAGGCCGCCATTTGTATTCGCGTCCTCCGGAACTCTACGGAAAGCGCTCAGGGAACAAAAGCTCCTGAAAGATAACCTCAGCGGATTACTCAGCCTGGCCCCTGGTAAGGGCGGTGCAATTCCGCCTGGGGAAAAGACACTTGAGAATCACTACACCAGGCCCCTCCCCAAGAAGATCAACAAGAAATCCAGCCAAGACCAAGTTCACCTACCAAGGAGTGCGGTTTCAATACCAAGGAGAGAGCAGCAGAATTCCAGAGGAGGAGAGAGCAAAGCACGGAACTCATGGCTTTCTCCCTGTGATTTTTTAGTCTTGCAGTTAAAGTAATTTTTTTCTTTTTCATTTTTTTCCTCTACTTTTGCTAAATTTTTAAAATTTTTTTAAATTAAAAAATTTTTTTTAACTTTTACCCTTCTCATTTGTAACGTTTTTTAAACTAGTTTATCTAATATATATATTTTTTCTTTTTCATACTTTTCTTTCTTCGTTTTCTTTTTATAATTCATTTTTTTCCTTTCTTTTTTTTGAACCTCTTTTTATCCCCTTTCTCTCCCCTTACAATTTGGGATCTCTTCTGATTTGGTTAAAACATATTTTCCTGGGGTTGTTGCCACCCTTTTAGTATTTTGATTGCTCCTTCATATACTCTTATCTGGACAAAATGACAAGGCGGAAAAATTCACCACAAAAAAAAAAAAAAAAGAAAAGAGGCAGTACCAAAGACTAGGGACCTAATCAATACAGACATTGGTGATATGTCAGATCTAGAATTCAGAATGACAATTCTCAAGGTACTAGCCGGGCTTGAAAAAGGCATGGAAGATATTAGAGAAACCCTCTCGGAAGATATAAAAGCCCTTTCTGGAGAAATAAAAGAACTAAAATCTAACCAAGTTGAAATCAAAAAAGCTATTAATGAGGTTCAATCAAAAATGGAGGCTCTCACTGCTAGGATAAATGAGGCAGAAGAAAGAATTAGCGATAGAGAAGACCAAATGACAGAGAATAAAGAAGCTGAGCGAAAGAGGGACAAACATCTACTGGACCATGAGGGGAGAATTCGAGAGATGAGTGACACCATAAGACGAAACAACATTAGAATAATTGGGATTCCAGAAGAAGAAGAGAGAGGGGAGCAGAAGGTATACTGGAGAGAATTATTGGGGAGAATTTCCCCAACATGGCAAAGGGAACGAGCATCAAAATTCAGGAGGTTCAGAGAACGCCCCTCAAAATCAGTAAGAATAGGCCCACAACCTGTCACCTAATAGTAAAATTTACAAGCCTTAGTGACAAAGAGAAAATCCTGAAAGCAGCCTGGGAAAAGAAGTCTGTAACATACGATGGTAAAAGTATTATATTGGCAGCTGACTTATCCACAGAGACCTGGCAGGCCAGAAAGAGCTGGCATGATATTTTCAGAGCACTGAACGAGAAAAACATACAGCCAAGAATACTATATCCAGCTAGGCTATCTTTGAAAATAGGAGAGATTAAAAGCTTCCAGGACAAACAAAAACTGAAAGAATTTGCAGGAAATACTGAAAGGGGTCCTCTAAGCAAAGAGAGAGCCTACAAGTGGTAGATCAGAAAGGAACAGAAACAATATGCAGTAACAGTCACCTTACAGGCAATACAATGGCACTAAAGTCATATCTCTCAATAGTTACCCTGAATGTTAATGGGCTAAATGCCCCAATCAAAGGACACAGGGTATCAGAATGGATAAAAAAACAAAACCCATCTATATGTTGCCTCCAAGAAACTCATTTTAAGCCCGAAGACACCTCCAGATTTAAAGTGAGGGGGTGGAAAAGAATTTACCATGCTAATGGACATCAGAAAAAAGCAGGAGTGGCAATCCTTATATCAGATCAATTAGATTTTAAGCCAAAGTCTATAATAAGAGATGAGGAAGGACACTATATCATACTCAAAGGGTCTGTCCAACAAGAAGATCTAACAATTTTAAATATCTATGCCCCCAACGTGGGCGCAGCCAACTATATAAACCAATTAATAACAAAATCAAAGAAACACATCAACAATAATACAATAATAGTAGGGGACTTTAACACTCCCCTCACTGAAATGGACAGAATATCCAAGCAAAAGATCAGCAAGGAAATAAGGGCCTTAAACGACACACTGGACGAGATGGACATCACAGATATATTCAGAACATTTCATCCCAAAGCAACAGAATACACATTCTTCTCTAGTGCACATGGAACATTCTCCAGAATAGATCACATCCTCGGTCCTAAATCAGGACTCAACCGGTATCAAAAGATTGGGATCATTCCCTGCATATTTTCAGACCACAATGCTCTGAAGCTAGAACTCAACCACAAGAGGAAGTTTGGAAAGAACGCAAAGACATGGAGACTAAACAGCATCCTTCTAAAGAATGAATGGGTCAACCGGGAAATTAAAGAAGAATTGAAAAAAATCATGGAAACAAATGATAATGAAAACACAACACACACACACACACACACACACACACAAAGAAAACACAATGGATCAAAATCTGTGGGACACACCGAAGGCAGTCCAGAGAGGAAAATATATAGCGGTACAAGCCTTTCTCAAGAAACAAGAAAGGTCTCAGGTACACAACCTAACCCTACACCTAAAGGAGCTGGAGAAAGAACAAGAAAGAAACCCTACGCCCAGCAGGAGAAGAGAAATCATAAAGATCAGAGCAGAAATCAATGAAATAGAAACAAACAAACAAAAAAAATAGAACAAATCAACGAAACTAGGAGCTGGTTCTTTGAAAGAATTAACAAGATTGCTAAACCCCTGGCCAGACTTATCAAAAAGAAAAGAGAAAGGACCCAAATAAATAAAATCATGAATGAAAGAGGAGAGATCACAACTAACACCAAAGAAATACAAACTATTATAAGAACATAGTATGAGCAACTCTACGCCAACAAATTTGACAATCTGGAAGAAATGGATGCATTCCTAGAAACATATAAACTACCAAAATTGAACCAGGAAGAAATAGAAAGCCTGAACAGACCCATAACCAGTAAGGAGATTGAAACAGTCATTAAAAATCTCCAAACAAACAAAAGCCCAGGGCCAGATGGCTTCCCGGGGGAGTTCTACCAAACATTTAAAGAAGAACTAATTCCTATTCTCCTGAAACTGTTCCAAAAAATAGAAATGGAAGGAAAACTCCCAAACTCATTTTATGAGGCCAGCATCACCTTGATCCCAAAACCAGATAAGAGAGCTATAGACCAATATCCTTGATGAACACAGATGCAAAAATTCTCACCAAAATGCTAGCCAATAGGATTCAACAATACATTAAAAGGATTATTCACCATGACCAAGTGGGATTTATCCCAGGGCTGCAAGGTTGGTTCAACATCCGCAAATCAGTCAATGTGATACAACACATCAATAAAAGAAAGAACAAGAACCATATGATACTCTCAGTAGATGCTGAAAAAGCATTTCACAAAGTACAGCATCTCTTCCTGATCAAAACTCTTCAAAGTGTAGGGATAGAGGGCACATACCTCAATATCATCAAAGCCATCTATGAAAAACCCACTGCAAATATCATTCTCAATGGAGAAAAACTGAAAGCTTTTCCACTAAGGTCAGGAACACGGCAGGGATGTCCATTATCACCCCTGCTATTCAACATAGTACTAAAATTCCTAGCCTCAGCAATCAGACAACAAAAGGAAATTAAAGGCATCCAAATCGGCAAAGAAGAAGTCACATTATCACTCTTCGCAGATGATATGATACTCTGTGTGGAAAACCCAAAAGACTCCACTCCAAAACTGCTAGAACTTGTACAGGAATTCAGTAAAGTGTCAGGATATAAGATCAATGCACAGAAATCAGTTGCATTTCCCTACACCAACAACAAGATAAAAGAAAGAGAAATTAAGGAGTCAATCCCATTTACAATTGCACCCCAAACCATAAGATACCTAGGAATAAACCTAACCAAAGAGGCTAAGAATCTATACTCAGAAAACTATAAAATACTCATGAGAGAAATTGAGGAAGACACAAAGAAATAGAAAAATGTTCCATGCTCCTGGATTGGAAGAATAAATATTGTGAAAATGTCTATGCTACCTAAAGCAATCTACACATTTAATGCAATTCCTATCAAAGTACCATCCATCTTTTTCAAAGAAATGGAACAAATAATTTTAAAATTTATATGGAACCAGAAAAGACCTCGAATAGCCAAAGGGATATTGAAAAACAAAGCCAAAGTTGGTGGCATCACAATTCCGGACTTCAAGCTTTATTACAAAGCTGTCATCATCAAGACAGCATGGTACTGGCACAAAAACAGACACATAGACCAATGGAACAGAATAGAGAGCCCAGAAATAGACCCTCAACTCTATGGTCAACTAATCTTCGACCAAGCAGGAAAGAATGTCCAATGGAAAAAAGACATCCTCTTTAATAAATGGTGTTCGGAAAATTGGACAGCCACATGCCGAAATTGAAATTGGACCATTTCCTTGCACCAAACACAAAAATAGACTCAAAATGGATCAAGGACCTCAATGTGAGAAAGGAATCCATCAAAATCCTTGAGGAGAACACAGGCAGCAACCTCTTCGACCTCAGCCGCAGCAACATCTTCCTAGGAACATCGCCAAAGGCAAGGGAAGCAAGGGCAAAAATGAACTATTGGGATTCATCAAGATCAAAAGCTTTTGCACAGCAAAGGAAACAGTGAACAAAACCAAAAGACAACTGACAGAATGGGAGAAGATATTTGCAAACGACATATCAGATAAAGGACTAGTGTCCAAAATCTATAAAGAACTTAGCAAACTCAACACCCAAAGAACAAATAATCCAATCAAGAAATGGTCAGAGGACATGAACAGGCATTTCTGCAAAGAAGACATCCAGATGGCCAACAGACACATGAAAAAGTGCTCCATATCACTTGGCATCAGGGAAATACAAATCAAAACCACAATGAGATATCACCTCACACCAGTCAGAATGGTTAAAATCAACAAGTCAGGAAATGACAGATGCTGGCGAGGATGCGGAGAAAGGGGAACCCTCCTCCACTGTTGGTGGGAGTGCAAGCTGGTGCAACCACTCTGGAAAACAGCACGGAGGTTCCTCAAAATGTTGAAAATAGAACTGCCCTATGACCCAGCAATTGCACTACTGGGTATTTACCCTAAAGATACAAACGTAGTGATCCAAAGGGGCACGTGCACCCGAATGTTTATAGCAGCAATGTCCACAATAGCCAAACTATGGAAAGAACCTAGCTGTCCATCAACAGATGAATGGATCAAGAAGATGTGGTATATATACACAATGGAATACTATGCAGCCATCAAAAGAAACGAAATCTTGCCATTTGCGACAACATGGATGGAACTAGAGCGTATCATGCTTAGCGAAATAAGTCAAGCGGAGAAAGACAACTATCATATGATCTCCCTGATGTGAGGGAGTGGTGATGCAACATGGGGGCTTAAGTGAGTAGGACCAGCTAAGGACTTGGTATGTCTTTACATTTTCATATATTGATTGATTTTCTTGAATAAAAACTTAATGTTTTTTTACTAGTTTTATACTTGACTTGTTGCATATATTCTTGAGTATTTTACAGTTTTTCTATTGCTGTTGCTGCTTGGTTTTTATACTTCTACTTCTAGCTTGTTCTTGATAGAATGAAGAAAATCCATTTTTACTTACATGTCTTGTATCCTTCCTTCTTTTTATAAATAGTCTTTGTTTCCCCAGATATTTATAACTTTCCTGGTACTTAGTTCACAGTATATTGGTTGAAAGAATGAACATCTTACTATGAATACTGGTAATGGGATCTGTTCTTCCTCATGGCAAAGCTTCTCTATGGGGGTTTAGAAAGAAGGTTTACACTCACCCAGGAAGTGAGAAGGAGGAATCAGATTGATGTGGTTGGTGGATGACATGATGTAAGATTCTGGAGTTCAAGAAAAGAGGACTTTTTTTTTCTTTCAAGTTTTTATTTAAATTCAATTTAATTAATATATAATGTAGTATTGTTTTCAGGAGTAAGATTTAGTGATTCATTAGTTACATATAACATGCAGTGCTTATCACAAAAGTGCCCTCCTTAATGCCCATCACCCAGTTATCCCATTCTCCCACCCACCTCTCTTCCAGCAACCCTTAATTTGTTCTTTATGGTTAAGAATCTTTAATGGTTTGCCTCCCTCTCTGTTTTTATCTTATTTTGTTTTTCTTTTCCTTCCCCTGTGTTCATCTGTTTTGTTTCTTAATTCCACATATAAGTGAAATCATATGAGATGTGTCTTTCTCTTACTGACTTATTTTACTTAATGTAATACACTTTAGATCCAGCCATGTCATTTCAAATAGCAAGATTTTATTCTTTTTGATGGCTGAATAATATTCCATTATATATAATACCACATCTTCTTTACCTATTGATCAGTTGATTGACATTTGGGATCTTTCCATAATTTGGCTATTGTTGATAGTGCTACTATAAACATTGGGGTGCAGGTGCCCCTTAAAATCACTATGTTTGTATCCTTTGGGTAAATACTAATAGTGCAATTCCTGGGTAGTTCTATTTTTAACTTTTTGAGGAACCTCCATACTGTTTTCCAGAGTGCTACACCATTTGTCATTCCCACCAATAGTGTAAGAGGGTTCCCCTTCCTCTATGTTCTTGCTAATATCTGTTGTTTCATGAATTGATCATTTTAGCCATTCTAACAGGTGTAAGGTGATATCTCTTTGTGCTTTTGATTTATATTTCCCTTATGATGAGTGATGCTGAGCATTTTTTTTCACGTGTCTATTATAGCCATTTGTATGTCTTCTTTGGATAAATGTCTGTTCATATCTTCTGTCCATTTCTTAACTGGATTATTTATTTTTGTGGTATTCAGTTTGAGAAATTCTTTATAGATTTTGGATACTAGTCCTTTATCTGATATGTCATTTGTGAATATCTTCTCTCATTCTGTCTGTTGCCTTTTGGTTTTGTTGATTATTTCCTTCTTTGTGCAGAAACATTTTATCTTGACATCCCAATAGTTCATTTTTGCTTCTGTTTTCCTTGCCTCTGGAGAGGTGCCCAGTAAGAAGTCATTCCAGCTGAAGTCAAAGAGGTTGCTTTCTGTTTTCTCCTCTAGGATTTTTATGATTTCCTGTCTTACATTTAGGTTTTTCATCCATTTTGAATTTGTTTTTGTGTATAGTGTAAGAAGGTGGTCCATTTTTATTCTTCTCCATGTTGCTGTCCAGTTTTTCCAAAACCACTTGTTGAAGAGACTTTTTTTTTCCCATTGGGTATTCTTTCCTGCTTTGTTGAAGATTAGTTGACTATAGAGCTGTGGATCCATTTCTGTGTTCTTCATTCTGTTCTACTGATCTATGTGTCAATTTTTTTGTCCTAGTACCATGTTGTCTTGATGATTACTGCTTTGTAATACAGCTTGAAGTCTGGGATTGTGATGCCTCTCACTTTGGTTTACTTTTTCAAAAATCTTTTGGCTACTTGAGGTCTTTTCTAGTTCCAGACAAATTTTAGGATTGTTTGTTCTAGCTCCATATAAAATCCTGGTGTTATTTTGACAGTGATTACACAGAAAGTATAGATTGCTTTGGGTGATATAGACATTTTAACAATGTATGTTTTTCCAAGAGGGCTTTAATCTTGGTTCTACCACTTAAAACCTTGCCTAGCATGAACTAGGTAAGCTATTTTTCTTGATTTTTCTGAATACCAATTTCCTCATTCTTAAATGGAGATACTCATGTAATTTAGTAGGACAATGTAAAGAATATATAAAATAACACAAGTGAAGAACTTTAGAAAGTGTCCTGGAGAGTAAGTTCTTAAATATATTGATTAACATTTAAATCATTTGATAAACATTTATCTTTGAAATTAAAAAAATCCTGTATATGAAAATGTGTGAGTCTTTTATCTTTCAGTAGAATCTACAGAACTCTGAGAACCATTTAGATTTTCAAATGCAAGATTCTTCCCATTTTAACAAAATTTGCATTAGGTTTTAATATTTTGCTATGTTATGTAAGGGTTTCTAAAATTCATGGATTGGATTTTGGGTCTCTAATTCTTATAAGTACTATTTCTTTTCCCATTATTTTTACCTCTTTATTTTCCCTCTGAATGTTTTGAGAACTTTGTTAGTACTCTACAAAACATATATTTTTTGGACTCTCCACGTTAATATCTGCACGCTGTGTAGATTTTTTTCAAAAAAATTTTTATATCTTGGGGCACCTGGCTGGCTCAGTCGGTTAAAGCCTCTGCCTTCAGCTCAGGTAATGATCCCGGGGTCCTGGGATCGAGCCCTGCGTTGGGTTCTCTGCTCCACAGGGAACCTGCTTCCTCCCCCCACTCTCTCTCTGCCTGCCTCTCTGCCTACTTGTGATCTCTCTCTCTCTCTGTCAAATAAATAAAATTTAAAAAAATTTTATATCTTTAATTCAGTTAGTTAACATATAGTGTATCGTTAGTTTCAGAGGTAGAGTTTAGTGATTCATCAGTTTCATATAACACTCAGAACTCATTACATCAAGAGCACTCTTTTTTTATATAAATTTTTTAAAAAATTATTTATTTTCAGCATAACAGTATCATTATTTTTTCACCATACCCAGTGCTCCATGCAATCCGTGCCCTCTATAATACCCACCACCTGTGACCCCGACCTCCCACCCAAGAGCACTCCTTAATGCCCATCATACATTTTCCCTGTCCCTCACCCACCTCCCCTCCAGCAACCCTCATTTTGTTTCCTATAGTTAAGAGTCTCTTTATGGTTTGTCTCCCTCACTGATTTCATCTTATTTTTTCAAATTTTTTTGTTGTGTAAAATACACAAAACATAAAATTTACCATCATAACCATTTTAAGTGAACATCGCAGCGGTTTTAAATACATTCATTACACTGTGCAACCATCACCACCACCCATTTGTAATTCTGACTGGTAAAACTGAATCTCCATATTACTTTTGTATTCACACTTTTGTGCTGAAATATTTTCAAGTACATCATGACAGTACATCCCAAAAGAACCAATTTACATGGAAACTGATTGTTATGAATCAAGTTTCTTTTTTGTCTCTAACATTTCATTTTTCACAACAGTGAATGACCTAAAAGATTGTCCCAATGATATTCACTGAGAGCAGCATCAGCATCACGTGAAGCTTGTTAGAAATGCAGACTCTTCAGGTCCCCACCCCAGACCCACTGAATGCAAATCTGCATTGACTTGTGTGTCCATGGTGACTCATGTGCACATAAAAGCTTAGAAGACACTGTTGTAGAGTGTCCCATCTTTACAATTTACAAGCTGATTTTTCTTTTTTGGAGCTAGTATGCTCCTACATTCCTGTGACTGGAAGTTATTGCTAGCAGTCTGATTACATTTAATTGAAATATTTTTGGCTAAACAGCATCACGTTATAACGTGTGCCATGATTGATTGCTGGTAAGATTCACCACTGGATTTGTGAAATGATAATGAATCCATCAATTGTAAAATTCACATATGCCTTCTTGTGACCAGGAAGGAATCTTTGCAGTGTTAACTTGGCATCATACAATGATTTGTATGGTTTTCTCTTAACCATGCATTAAATGGCTTTAACACTGTTTGATATTTTTTTTTACCCCTGCCTGAGTTGATGCTTTAGGTTTTTAGAGTGTTTCTTGTATAGATCCTGACCACTCATTTTTGTTCATTGTACCTATTTTGTCTTTAGTTATTGTTGGTTGTTATTTCAAATCATTTCTTTAATCACATCTTCTGTTAGTTTTGTTTGTGTATATGAATATTCTTTATAAGTGTCTCTTTTTACTTTTTTTTCCAATTTATTTATTTTCAGAAAAACAGTATTCATTATTTTTTCACCACACCCAGTGCTCCATGCAAGCCGTGCCCTCTATAATACCCACCACCTGGTACCCCAACCTCCCACCCCCCCCGCCACTTCAAACCCCTCAGATTGTTTTTCAGAGTCCATAGTCTCTCATGGTTCATCTCCCCTTCCAATTTACCCAAAAGCACATACACTCCCCAATGTCCATAACCCTACTCCCCTTCTCCCAACACCCCTCCCCCCAGCAACCCACAGTTTGTTTCGTGAGATTAAGAGTCACTTATGGTTTGTCTCCCTCCCTATCCCATCTTGTTTCACGGATTCTTCTCCTACCCACTTAAGCCCCCATGTTGCATCACCACTCCCTCATATCAGGGAGATCATATGATAGTTGTCTTTCTCCGCTTGACTTATTTCGCTAAGCATGATACGCTCTAGTTCCATCCATGTTGTCGCAAATGGCAAGATTTCGTTTCTTTTGATGGCTGCATAGTATTCCATTGTGTATATATACCACATCTTCTTGATCCATTCATCTGTGGATGGACATCTAGGTTCTTTCCATAGTTTGGCTATTGTGGACATTGCTGCTATAAACATTCGGGTGCACGTGCCCCTTTGGATCACTACGTTTGTATCTTTAGGGTAAATTCCCAGTAGTGCAATTGCTGGGTCATAGGGCAGTTCTATTTTCAACATTTTGAGGAACCTCCATGCTGTTTTCCAGAGTGGTTGCACCAGCTTGCATTCCCACCAACAGTGTAGGAGGGTTCCCCTTTCTCCGCATCCTCGCCAGCATCTGTCATTTCCTGACTTGTTGATTTTAGCCATTCTGACTGGTGTGAGGTGATATCTCATTGTGGTTTTGATTTGTATTTCCCTGATGCCAAGTGATATGGAGCACTTTTCCATGTGTCTGTTGGCCATCTGGATGTCTTCTTTGCAGAAACGTCTGTTCATGTCCTCTGCCCATTTCTTGATTGGATTATTTGTTCTTTGGGTGTTGAGTTTGTTAAGTTCTTTATAGATTTTGGACACTAGTCCTTTATCTGATATGTCGTTTGCAAATATCTTCTCCCATTCTGTCAGTTGTCTTTTGGTTTTGTTCACTGTTTCCTTTGCTCTGCAAAAGCTTTTGATCTTGATGAAATCCCAAAAGTTCATTTTTGCCCTTGCTTCCCTTGCCTTTGGCAATGTTCCTAGGAAGATGTTGCTGCGGCTGAGGTCGAAGAGGTAGCTGCCTGTATTCTCCTCAAGGATTTTATGGATTCCTTTCTCACATTGAGGTCCTTAATCCATTTTGAATCTATTTTTGTGTGTGGTGTAAGGAAATGGTCCAATTTCATTATTCGGCACATGGCTGTCCAATTTTCCCAACACCATTTATTGAAGAGGCTGTCTTTTTTCCATTGGACATTCTTTCCTGCTTTGTCGAAGATTAGTTGACCATAGAGTTGAGGGTCTATTTCTGGGCTCTCTATTCTGTTCCATTGGTCTATGTGTCTGTTTTTATGCCAGTACCATGCTGTCTTGATGATGACAGCTTTGTAATAAAGCTTGAAGTCCGGAATTGTGATGCCACCAACTTTGGCTTTGTTTTTCAATATCCCTTTGGCTATTCGAGGTCTTTTCTGGTTCCATATAAATTTTAAAATTATTTGTTCCATTTCTTTGAAAAATATGGATGGTACTTTGATAGGAATTGCATTAAATGTGTAGATTGCTTCAGGTAGCATAGACATTTTCACAATATTTATTCTTCCAATCCAGGAGCATGGAACATTTTTCCATTTCTTTGTGTCTTCCTCAATTTCTTTCATGAGTACTTTATAGTTTTCTGAGTATAGATTCTTAGCCTCTTTGGTTAGGTTTATTCCTAGGTATCTTATGGTTTGGGGTGCAATTGTAAATGGGATTGACTCCTTAATTTCTCTTTCTTCTGTCTTGTTGTTGGTGTAGAGAAATGCAACTGATTTCTGTGCATTGATCTTATATCCTGACACTTTACTGAATTCCTGTACAAGTTCTAGCAGTTTTGGAGTGGAGTCTTTTGGGTTTTCCACATAGAGTATCATATCATCTGCGAAGAGTGATAATGTGACTTCTTCTTTGCCGATTTGGATGCCTTTAATTTCCTTTTGTTGTCTGATTGCTGAGGCTAGGACTTCTAGTACTATGTTGAATAGCAGTGGTGATAATGGACATCCCTGCCGTGTTCCTGACCTTAGTGGAAAAGCTTTCAGTTTTTCTCCATTGAGAATGATATTTGCAGTGGGTTTTTCATAGATGGCTTTGATGATATTGAGGTATGTGCCCTCTATCCCTACACTTTGAAGGGTTTTGATCAGGAAGGGATGCTGTACTTTGTCAAATGCTTTTTCAGCATCTATTGAGAGTATCATATGGTTCTTGTTCTTTCTTTTATTGATGTGTTGTATCACATTGACTGATTTGCGGATGTTGAACCAACCTTGCAGCCCTGGAGTAAATCCCACTTGGTCGTGGTGAATAATCCTTTTAATGTACTGTTGAATCCTATTGGCTAGTATTTTGGTGAGAATTTTCGCCTCTGTGTTCATCAAGGATATTGGTCTATAGCTCTCTTTTTTGATGGGATCCTTGTCTGGTTTTGGGATCAAGGTGATGCTGGCCTCATAAAATGAGTTTGGGAGTTTTCCTTCCATTTCTATTTTTTGGAACAGTTTCAGGAGAATAGGAATTAGTTCTTCTTTAAATGTTTGGTAGAATTCCTCCGGGAAGCCATCTGGCCCTGGGCTTTTGTTTGTTTGGAGATTTTTAATGACTGTTTCAATCTCCTTACTGGTTATGGGTCTGTTCAGGCTTTCTATTTCTTCCTGGTTCAATTTTGGTAGTTTATATGTTTCTAGGAATGCATCCATTTCTTCCAGATTGTCAAATTTGTTGGTGTAGAGTTGCTCATAGTATGTTCTTATAATAGTTTGTATTTCTTTGGTGTTAGTTGTGATCTCTCCTCTTTCGTTCATGATTTTATTTATTTGGGTCCTTTCTCTTTTCTTTTTGATAAGTCTGGCCAAGGGTTTATCAATTTTATTAATTCTTTCAAAGAACCAGCTCCTAGTTTGGTTGATTTGTTCTATTGTTTTTTTGGTTTCTATTTCATTGATTTCTGCTCTGATCTTTATGATTTTTCTTCTCCTGCTGGGCTTAGGGTTTCTTTCTTGTTCTTTCTCCAGCTCCTTTAGGTGTAGGGTTAGGTTGTGTACCTGAGACCTTTCTTGTTTCTTGAGAAAAGCTTGTACCGCTATATATTTTCCTCTCAGGACTGCCTTTGTTGTGTCCCACAGATTTTGAACCGTTGTATTTTCATTATCATTTGTTTCCATGATTTTTTTCAATTCTTCTTTAATTTCCCGGTTGACCCATTCATTCTTTAGAAGGATGCTGTTTAGTCTCCATGTATTTGTGTTCTTTCCAAACTTCCTCTTGTGGTTGAGTTCTAGCTTCAGAGCATTGTGGTCTGAAAATATGCAGGGAATGATCCCAATCTTTTGATACCGGTTGAGTCCTGATTTAGGACCGAGGATGTGATCTATTCTGGAGAATGTTCCATGTGCACTAGAGAAGAATGTGTATTCTGTTGCTTTGGGATGAAATGTTCTGAATATATCTGTGATGTCCATCTCATCCAGTGTATCATTTAAGGCCTTTATTTCCCTGTTGATCTTTTGCTTGGATGATCTGTCCATTTCAGTGAGGGGAGTGTTAAAGTCCCCTACTATTATTGTATTATTGTTGATGTGTTTCTTTGATTTTGTTATTAATTGGTTTATATAGTTGGCTGCGCCCACGTTGGGGGCATAGATATTTAAAATTGTTAGATCTTCTTGTTGGACAGACCCTTTGAGTATGATATAGTGTCCTTCCTCATCTCTTATTATAGTCTTTGGCTTAAAATCTAATTGATCTGATATAAGGATTGCCACTCCTCCTTTTTTCTGATGTCCATTAGCATGGTAAATTCTTTTCCACCCCCTCACTTTAAGTCTGGAGGTGTCTTCGGGTTTAAAATGAGTTTCTTGGAGGCAACATATAGATGGGTTTTGTTTTTTTATCCATTCTGATACCCTGTGTCTTTTGATGGGGCATTTAGCCCATTAACATTCAGGGTAACTATTGAGAGATATGATTTTACTGCCATTGTATTGCCTGTAAGGTGATTGTTACTGTATATTGTCTCTGTTCCTTTCTGATCTACCACTTGTAGGCTCTCTCTTTGCTTAGAGGACCCCTTTCAGTATTTCCTGTAGAACTGGTTTGGTGTTTGCAAATTCTTTCAGTTTTTGTTTGTCCTGGAAGCTTTTAATCTCTCCTTCTATTTTCAATGATAGCCTAGCTGGATATAGTATTCTTGGCTGCATGTTTTTCTCGTTTAGTGCTCTGAAAATGTCATGCCAGCTCTTTCTGGCCTGCCAGGTCTCTGTGGATAAGTCAGCTGCCAATCTAATACTTTTACCATTGTATGTTACAGACTTCTTTTCCCGGGCTGCTTTCAGGATTTTCTCTTTGTCACTAAGGCTTGTAAATTTTACTATTAGGTGACGGGGTGTGGGCCTATTCTTATTAATTTTGAGGGGCGTTCTCTGAACCTCCTGAATTTTGATGCTCGTTCCCTTTGCCATATTGGGGAAATTCTCCCCAATAATTCTCTCCAGTATACCTTCTGCTCCCCTCTCTCTTTCTTCTTCTTCTGGAATCCCAATTATTCTAATGTTGTTTTGTCTTATGGTGTCACTCATCTCTCGAATTCTCCCCTCATGGTCCAGTAGATGTTTGTCCCTCTTTTGCTCAGCTTCTTTATTCTCTCTCATTTGGTCTTCTCTATTGCTAATTCTTTCTTCTGCCTCATTTATCCAGCAGTGAGAGCCTCCATTTTTTTTTTTTTTTAAATATTTCATTTTATTTTCAGTGTTCCAAAATTCATTGTTTATGCACTACACCCAGTGCTCCATACAATACGTGCCCTCCATAATACCCGACACCAGGCTCACCCAACCTCCCATGTCCCCCCTCCAAAACCCTCAGTTTATTTCTCAGAGTCCACAGTCTCTCATGGTTTGTCTCCCCCTCCAATTTCCCCCAACTCGCTTCTCCTTTCCATCTCCCAGTGTCCTCCATGTTATTCCTTATGCTCCACAAGTAAATGAAACCATATGATAATTGACTCTCTCTGCTTGACTTATTTCATTCAGCATAATCTCTTCCAGTACCATCCATGTTGATACAAAAGTTGGGTATTCATCATTTCTGATGGAGGCATAATACTCAATTGTATATATGGACCACATCTTTATCATTTGTCTGTTGAAGGGCATCTTGGTTCTTTCCACAGTTTGGTGACTGTGGCCATTGCTGCTATTTTGAGGAACTTCCATAATGTTTTCTACAATGGCTGTACAAGTTTACATCCCTACCAATAGTACATGAGGGTTCCCTTTACCCTACATCTTTGCCAGCACTTGCTATTTCTTGTCTTCTTGATAGTAGCTATTCTGACAGATATGAGGTAATATTTCATTGTGTGTGTATGTTTTTAAATATATATTTTTAAAGATTTTATTTATTTATTTGACAGACGGAGATCACAAGTAGGCAGAGAAGCAGGCAGAGAGAGAGGAGAAAGCAGGCTCCCTGCTGAGCAGAGAGCTGATGCAGGCCTAGATCCCAGGACTCTGGGATCATGACCTGAGTGGAAGGCAGATGCTTTAACCCACTGAGCCACCCAAGCGCCCCTTAAAGATCTTATTTTTTTTTTTTAATTTTTTTTTTAATTTTTTTTTCCCCAATTTATTTATTTTCAGAAAAACAGTATTCATTATTTTTTCACCACACCCAGTGCTCCATGCAAGCTGTGCCCTCTATAATACCCACCACCTGGTACCCCAACCTCCCACCCCCCCGCCACTTCAAACCCCTCAGATTGTTTTTCAGAGTCCATAGTCTCTCATGGTTCACCTCCCCTTCCAATTTACCCAAATTCCCTGCTACTCTCTAACGCCCCTTGTCCTCCATGCTATTGGTTATGCTCCACAAATGAGTGAAACCATATGATAATTGACTCTCTCTGCTTGACTGATTTCACTCAGCATAATCTCTTCCAGTCCCGTCCATGTTGCTACAAAAGTTGGATATTCGTCCTTTCTGATGGAGGCATAATACTCCATAGTGTATATGGACCACATCTTCCTTATCCACTCATCCGTTGAAGGGCATCTTGGTTCTTTCCATAGTTTGGCGACTGTGGCCATTGCTGCTATAAACATTGGGGTACAGATGGCCCTTCTTTTCACGACATCTGTATCTTTGGGGTAAATACCCAGGAGTGCAATTGCAGGGTCATAGGGAAGCTCTATTTTTAATTTCTTGAGGAATCTCCACACTGTTCTCCAAAGAGGCTGCACCAACTTGCATTCCCACCAACAGTGTAAGAGGGTTCCCCTTTCTCCACATCCTCTCCAACACATGTTGTTTCCCGTTTTGTTAATTTTGGCCATTCTAACTGGTGTAAGGTGATATCTCAATGTGGTTTTAATTTGAATCTCCCTGAGGGCTAATGATGATGAGCATTTTTTCATGTGTCTGATAGCCATTTGTATTTCTTGATTGGAGAAGTGTCTGTTCATATCTTCTGCCCATTTTTTGATGTGTTTGTCTGTTTCGTGTGGGTTGAGTTTGAGGAGTTCATTATAGATCCTGGATATCAACCTTTTGTCTGTACTGTCATTTGCAAATATCTTCTCCCATTCCGTGGGTTGCCTCTTTGTTTTTTTGACTGTTTCCTTTGCTGTGCAGAAGCTTTTGATTTTGATGATGTCCCAGAAGTTTATTTTCGCTTTTGTTTCCTTTGCCTTTGGAGACGTATCTTGAAAGAAGTTGCTGTGGCTGATATCGAAGAGATTACTGCCTATGTTCTCCTCTAAGATTCTGATAGATTCCTGTCTCACGTTGAGGTCTTTTATCCATTTTGAGTTGATCTTTGTGTACGGTGTAAGAGAATGGTCGAGTTTCATTCTTCTACATATAGCTGTCCAGTTTTCCCAGCACCATTTATTGAAGAGACTGTCTTTTTTCCACTGTATATTTTTTCCTGTTTTGTCAAAGATTACTTGACCATAGAGTTGAGGGTCCATATCAGGGCTCTCTACTCTGTTCCACTGGTCTATGTGTCTGTTTTTATGCCAGTACCATGCTGTCTTGGTGATCACAGCTTTGTAATAAAGCTTGAAATCAGGTAAGGTGATGCCGCCAGCTTTATTTTTGTTTTTCAACATTTCCTTAGCGATTCGGGGTCTCTTCTGATTCCATACAAATTTTAGGATTATTTGCTCCAGCTCTTTGAAGAATGCCGGTGGAATTTTGATCGGAATGGCATTAAAAGTATAGATTGCTCTAGGCAGTATAGACATTTTAACAATGTTTATTCTTCCGATCCAAGAGCATGGAATGGTCTTCCATCTTTTTGTGTCTTCTTCAATTTCTTTCATGAGTGTTCTATAGTTCCTCAAGTATAGATCCTTTACCTCTTTAGTTAGGTTTATTCCCAGGTATCTTATGGTTCTTGGTGCTATAGTAAATGGAATCGATTCTCTAATTTCCCTTTCTGTATTTTCATTGTTAGTGTATAAGAAAGCCACTGATTTCTGCACATTGACTTTGTATCCTGCCACGTTGCTGAATTGCTGTATGAGTTCTAGTAGTTTGGGGGTGGAGTCTTTTGGGTTTTCCATATAAAGAATCATGTCATCTGCGAAGAGAGAGAGTTTGACTTCTTCATTACCAATTTGGATACCTTTTATTTCTCTCTGTTGTCTGATTGCTGTTGCTAGGACTTCTAATACTATGTTGAACAAGAGTGGTGAAAGTGGGCATCCTTGTCTTGTTCCTGATCTCAATGGGAAGGCTGCAAGCTTTTTCCCATTGAGGATGATATTTGCTGTGGGTCTTTCATAGATAGATTTGATGAGGTTCAGGAATGTTCCCTCTATCCCTATACTTTGAAGCGTTTTAATCAGGAACGGATGTTGGATTTTGTCAAATGCTTTTTCTGCATCAATTGAGAGGACCATGTGGTTCTTCTCTCTTCTCATATTAATTTGTTGTATCACATTGATTGATTTACGAATGTTGAACCATCCTTGTAGCCCAGGGATGAATCCCACCTGATCATGGTGGATAATCTTTTTAATGTGTTGTTGGATCCTGTTGGCTAGGATCTTGTTGAGAATCTTAGCATCCATATTCATCAGTGATATTGGTCTGAAACTCTCCTTTTTGGTAGGGTCCTTGCCTGGTTTGGGGATCAGGGTAATGATGGCTTCATAGAAAGAGTCTGGAAGTTTTCCTTCTGCTTCAATTTTTTGAAACAGCTTCAGGAGAATAGGTGTTATTTCTTCTTGGAAGGTTTGGTAGAATTCCCCAGGGAATCCGTCAGGTCCTGGGCTCTTGTTTTTTGGGAGATTTTTGATCACTGCTTCAATCTCGTTATTAGATATCGGTCTATTCAGGTTGTTGATTTCTTCCTGGTTCAATTTTGGTAGTTTATATTTTTCCAGGAATGCATCCATTTCATCTAGGTTGCTAAGCTTATTGGCATATAACTGTTCGTAATAACTTCTGATGATTGTTTCTACTTCCTTGGTGTTAGTTGTGATCTCTCCCTTTTCATTCATAATTTTATGAATTTGGGATTTCTCTCTTTTCTTTCGGATTAGTGTAGCCAGTGGCTTATCGATCTTATTGATTCTTTCAAAAAACCAGCTTCTAGTTTCATTGATACGTTCTACTGTATCTCTGGTTTCTCCCTCATTGATCTCAGCTCTACTCTTGATGATTTCCCTTCTTATGTGTGGAGTTGGTTTGATTTGTTGTTGATCCTCCAGTTCTTTAAGGTGTAGAGACAGCTGGTGTGTTCTGGATTTTTCAATTTTTTTGAGCAAGGCTTGGATGGCTATATATTTTCCCCTTAGGACTGCCTTTGCTGTATCCCATAGGTTTTGGACCGAAGTGTCTTCATTCTCATTGGTTTCCATGAATTGTTTCAGTTCTTCTTTGATCTCCTGGTTGATCCAAGCATTCTTAAGCAAGGTGGTCTTTAGCTTCCAGGTGTTTGAGTTCCTTCGGAACTTTTCCTTGTGATTGAGCTCCAGTTTCAAAGCATTGTGATCTGAGAATATGCAGGGAATCATCTCAGTCTTTTGGTATTGGCTGAGTCCTGATTTGTGACCCAGTATGTGGTCTATTCTGGAGAAGGTTCCGTGTGCACTTGAGAAGAATGAGTATTCTGCTGTTTTAGGGTGGAATGTTCTGTATATATCTATGAGGTCCATCTGGTCCAATGTGTCATTCAATGCTCTTGTTTCTTTGTTGAGTTTCTGCTTCGATGATCTGTCTAATTCTGAAAGAGGCGTGTTAAGATCACCTACGATTAGTGTATTCATATCAATATGACTCTTTATCTTGATTAACAGTTTTCTTAAGTAATTGGCTGCTCCCATATTGGGAGCATAGATATTTACAATTGTTAGATCATCTTGGTGGATAGTCCCTTTAAGGATTATGTAGTGTCCTTCTGTATCTCTGACTACAGTCTTTAGTTTGAAGTCTAATTTATCTGATATGAGAATCGCTACCCCAGCCTTCTTTTGAGTCCCATTGGCATGAAAGATGCTTCTCCACCCCTTCACTTTCAGTCTGCGTGTATCTTTAGGTTCAAAATGGGTCTCTTGTAGACAGCATATGGATGGGTCCTGTCGTTTTATCCAATCTGCAACCCTGTGCCGTTTTATGGGTGCATTTAGGCCATTCACGTTGAGAGTGATTATTGATAGATACGTTTTTATTGACATCGAGTTACGTTTGAAGTCTTTCTTTCTGTAGAATGTCTCTATATTTCTGTTCAATGCTATTCTTGGGATTTTTCCTCTTTTATAGAACCCCCCTTAATATTTCCTGCAGTATCGGCTTGGTGGTTGCATAGTCTTTTAAGCCTTGCCGGTCTTGGAAACTCTTTATCTCTCCATCCATTTTGAATGTCAGTCTTGCTGGATAAAGTATTCTTGGCTGCATGTTCTTCTCATTTAGTGCCCTGAATATATCTTGCCAGCCTCTTCTGGCTTGCCAGGTTTCTGTGGACAGGTCTGACGTTATTCTGATGGGCTTCCCTCTGTAAGTAAGGAGCCTCTTTGCCCTGGCAGCTTTCAAGAGATTATACCTACAATTATAATTTCTCAATTTGACTATCAGGTGTCGTGATGTTTTTTTGGAGTGTATAATCTTGGGTGGAGACCGTTCAGCCTCTAGTACATGAACGCTGGTTTCATTCGCGAGATTCGGAAAGTTTTCATGAAGGACTTGTTCCACGACATCTTCTAGACTTCTTTCTTTCTCCTCCCCTTCAGGAATTCCAATAATTCTGATGTTGGAACGCTTCATGGCATCATTTATTTCCCTAATTCTGCTTTCGTGGGATCTAAGCTGTTTGTTCCAGGCTTCCTCCTGATCCTTTCTCTCTATCTGTTTGTCTTCCAGATCACTAATTCTATCTTCTGTCTCAGTTACCCTAGCTTTGAGAGAGTTTAGATTAGATTGGAACTCATTGAGAGCATTGTGGACCTCCTCCCTGGTGGCTTTAAGCTCCGCCCTAACATTGTGAACATCCTGTCTGGTCGCTTTCAGTTCGGCCCTAATCAATTCTGTTTGGTCATCCATGGCTTTCTCCAACCTAGCTATTGCCTGGATAATTGTTAGCCTGAATTCTCTTTCCGACATATTGTCTATGTTGATAGCCGTTAGCTCTATTGCAGAAGGTCCATCCTCTGTATTTTTCTTCTGTTGGGCATTCCTCCTCCTAGTCATTTTGGTGGGAAAAGACTGAACAGATGTAGCTGGATGTATCAACTCTGGTGCAGTCAAGGTGCACCCTGGAACACTTCCTGATCTCCGTCTCAGAGAGAAGCCTCAGTCTGGGTGCAGAAGAGAGCCTCCATTTTTGATTGAACGTCATTAATAGCTTTTTTGATTTCAACTTGGTTAGATTTTAGTTCTTTTATTTCTCCAGAAAGGGCTTTTATATCTCTGGAGAGCGTTTCTCTAATATCTTCCATGCCTTTTTCAAGCCCGGCTATAACCTTGAGAATTGTCATTTTGAACTCTAGAGCTGACATATTACCAATGTCTGTATTGATTAGGTCCCTAGCCTTCGGTACTGCCTCTTGTTCTTTTTTTTGTTGTGAATTTTTCCGCCTTGTCATTTTGTCCAGCTAAGAGTATATGAAGGAGTAATTAAAATACTAAAAGGGTGGCAACAATCCCAGGAAAATATGCTTTAACCAAATCAGAAGAGATCCCAAATCGTGAGGGGGGATTTTTCCCCCCTCACGATTGGGTGAGGGATCTCCTCTGATTGGGATCTCCTTTGATTGGGACCTCCCAATCTCTTCTGATTGGGATCTCTTCTGATTTGGGGATAAAAAGAGGTTCAAAAAGAAAGAAAGAAAAAAAAAGAAAAAAAGAATTAAAAAAAAGAGATTGAATTAAAAATTCAATCAAGAATTTAAAAAAGAATTAAGAAAAAAAGATTGAAGAGATTAGGATTTCTTCTGATTTGGGGATAAAAAGCGGTTCAAAAAAGAAAGAAAGAAAAAAGAGAAAAAAAAAGAATTAAAAAAAAAGAAAATGAATAAACAAAAGTATAAAAAAGAAAAAAATATATATATTAGATAATCTAGTTAAAAAACGTTAAAAAAGAAAAGGGTATAAGTTATAAAAAATTTTAGCAGAAGAAGAGAAAGAAAATGAAAAAGAAAAAAATTAAATTAACTGCAAGACTAAAAAATCACAGGCAGAAAGCCATGAGTTCCGTGGTTTGTTTTCTCCTCCTCTGGAATTCTGCTGCTCTCTCCTTGGTATTGAAACTGCACTCCTTCGTAGGTGAACTTGGTCTTGCCTGGATTTCTTGTTGATCTTCTGGGGGAGGGGCCTGGTGTAGTGATTCTTAAGTGTCTTTGCCCCAGGAGGAATTACACCGCCCTTACCAGGGGCCGGGCTGAGTGATCTGCTTGGCTTTGCTTTCAGGAGCTTTTGTTCCCTGAGCGCTTTCCATAGAGTTCCGGAGGACGGGAATACAAATGGCGGCCTCCTGGTCTCCGGCCCAGAGGAGCCGAGAGCCCGGGGCCCTGCTCCCTAGTGCGCCCTCAGCGAACAGCTCCCAGTAACTCGCGTCTGCCCAACCTCCGGCCGCGCTCCGAGCTCACCAACCCTGCGACTGGTTCAAGGCAACTCCGAGCTGCGAGCTTACTGTCGGCTCTGTCTCTGCAGCCGGCTTTCCCGTTCCAATATCCGCGAGCTCTGCGACACTCAGACACCCCCGATCCTTCTGTGACCCCGCGGGACCTGAGGTCACGCCGACCCCGTGTGGGCTTCACCCCGGTTTAGCCTCCTGAGCGATGTCCCTCAGCGGAACAGACTTTTAAAAGTCCTGATTTTGTGCTCCGTTGCTCCGCCGCTTGCCGGGAGCCGGCCCCTCGCCCCGGGGTCTATCTTCCCGTCGCTTTGGATTCACTTCTCCGCCAGTCCTACCTTTCAGAAAGTGGTTGTTTTTCTGTTTCTAGAATTGCTGTTCTTCTTCTCTTCGATCTGCCGATGGATTTGCAGGTGTTTGCAATCTTTAGATAAGCTCTCTAGCTGATCTCCTGCTAGCTGAGGTAGTCTCAGCCTGCTACTTCTCCGCCATCTTGACTCCTCCTCTTTTTTCTATATTATTTATTCTTCTGCATTGTTTTATTGCTTCGCAGTTGAGTTTTTTGGGTTCACCAGAAATATTTTCATCTGTAGAGATAATTGTATCTTTTCCTTTCTAATTTTTATTTTTTTTAATATTTATTTATTAGAAAGCACAAGCAGGCAGAAAGGCAGGCAGAGAGAGAGAGGAGGAAGCAGGCTCCCCACGGAGCAGAGAGCCGGATGTGGAGCTTGATCCCAGGACCCTGAGATCATGACCTGAGCCGAAGGCAGAGGCTTTAACCCACTGAGCCACCCAGGTGCCCCAATTTTTATGGTTCTAATTGAATATCCTATCTAATTGCATTAGGTATATCTCCAATACAATTTTAAATAGGAACTTTAACAATGAATATCCTCATCTTACTCATCACTTTGGTATAAATGCCTCCTTTCTCCCCATTATGATGTCAGTTGTTTTTGTTGTTTTGGTTTTTGGTTGTTTTGGAGAGAGAAAGAGGGAGACAGTGAGAGAGGGAGAGAGAAAGATAGACTCCATGCCCAGTGCAGACCCCGATGCAGGGCTCAATCTCACAACCTTGAGATCATGATCTGAGTCAAAATCAAGAGTCAGACCCTTAACAGACTGAACCACCCAGGCACCCCTAAAAGTAGCTTTTTTATAAAGACACATAATATTATATCATGTAACTGAAACATCAATTAATTTCCTAATTAATGTTTATTTTTAATGAGAAATGGGTTTTGAATATTATTAAATGTTTGAAGCATTCCCATGAATGATAACATTATTTTTCTTTATATGTAACTTTCTGGTTAACTTTTCCTAATAAGTATTATTCCTTGCATTCCTAGAATAACCCCCATGTGGTGAAGATATTATTCTTTTAATGTTTTTTGGCCACTTCTCATTTTTTTTTTTTTTTAGAATTTTTGCATCAGTATTTCCAAGTCAAGTTCATCTGTGGTTTTGGTTCTGTGCAATATTTGTCAGGTTTTAAAATCAATGATCCTTGCTTTAAAAATGGTTTGAAAGATTTTTTTCCCTTCTATATTTGACTGAGTAACTGTCTTCAGAGGACACTCATGTTGCTATCTCTTTGCCTAGGATAGGAATGGCATGATTTTAGAGTAAAAATGCTTCTTTTGCATTGCCTCTTACCCAAGCCCATGGCACAGTGCCACACCATATAACAATATCTATATGACCTCCTGGGAAACCAGAGGCATAAACGGAATGTGATAGCTGTGACTTATGTTACCATCACCTCTCCTTGTGAATTCTCTGGCATTTTTTGTAGTGGTCTTGGATACATTGGGATAGACTGAATGATAGTAATGAGAATGGGAACTGAGACTAGAATGATCACTTCTCTTTCCTGTTTTAAAGTCCTGAAGGTTGGGGTGCCTGGGTGGCTCAGTAGGTTAAGCCTCTGCCTTCGGCCTATGTCATCATCTCAGGGTCCTGGCATTGAGTCCTGCATCAGGCTCTGTGCTCAGTAGGGAACCTTCTCTCCCCCCACTCCCCGCCTACCTCTCTGCGTACTTATGATCTCTGTCTGTCAAATAAACAAATAAAATCTTTTTTTCCAATTTATTTATTTTCAGAAAAACAGTATTCATTATTTTTTCACCACACCCAGTGCTCCATGCAAGCCATGCTCTCTATAATACCCACCACCTGGTACCCCAACCTCCCACCCCCCCACCACTTCAAACCCCTCAGATTGTTTTTCAGAGTCCATAGTCTCTCATGGTTCACCTCCCCTTCCAATTTACCCAAAAGCACATACCCTCCCCAATGTCCATAACCCTACCCCCCTTCACCCAACCCCCCTCCCCCCAGCAACCCACAGTTTGTTTCATGAGATTAAGAGTCACTTATGATATAAACAAATAAAATCTTAAAAAGAAAAAAAGTCCAGAAGGTTAAATGAGGTAGAGCTTCATGTACATATGAGGTATGTTAAATGAGGTAGAGCTTCGCACATAGCCAGACATATAAAATTGGTCAACAAATTATAGATAAGAATTCGTCATCTTTATAATTAAAGAAAAGTAATAGTAAATGTTTTTTTAATGCCAAAGAATAATAAAGTTTGATAACTTCTATGTGAGTCCATGTTTCTCACCTCTGCCCTATAGCTCAGATATTGCCATGGCTGGAGTGTACCCTCTACTTGTCAAAATCCTAGTTATGTCTCCTGCACACAGCCTTACCTCCTTAGATATCTCTCATTATTTTATATCTTCTCTGTAGGCCACCTATTGAGTCAGGAGAACACTGGGCATCTGGAAAGTAGGGCTCAAATCTTCATCTGCCTCTTTCTAATTGAAGGACAACCCATAACACATTACTTTTCAGATTTGATTTTCTCCTCTGTAAAAGAAGGCTCTTATTGTCTATGCTGCAGGACTGTTTTGAGACTTAAAAGAGACTATCATATATGTGATATATAGTACATATGCACATACTTTTTTGATATTTAATGAACTGCTTGCTTTTTCTGAAACTACATGGCATGTGGAACTACCTTTTTAGCACTCATCTCTTTGTCCTTGTGACGGGTACTGTTTCATTTTTTCCAGAAGATAATTCAAGGAACAGAACTAAAATCTTAATGACTGCCGAAGCAATTAAGTATTGTACTAGGTATTGTTTTAAGTTTTTCAAAAATAACTGGAGGCATTAGCAATCTTTGTAAATATTATGGCTGATTGTGCAGAATCACTTTTTTTTCCATTCTCTAGTTCTGTAGATGGCAAAATATTATAAATCTATAGAAAATGAAATGTTTGACTTGAATGGTTTCTGAATGAGTAAATCAAACTAAAAATGATTTAATTCTTTGCTGCTTCAATACATGGATTAATTACATATATATTTTGTTGTTGTTGTTGCTGTTACTAAAATCAGCTCACCCTTATAACTAACAAAATATTTCTTGGTGTGACAAACTATAGAAATGATCCCTGAAAGTATAGTCTTGGTGTGATGAGTACTAGGACATTACTGACTCATTTCTGACAAAGTAAAATTTGAAAATAGAAGACTATGTTTATAATTTTTTAAATTAAATGTACTACTTAATTGAATGATTGACCTTAGTATAATCAGTACTGATATTCACCTAGTATTCATTTTTTCCAAAACAAATATTTGTGTGCCCACTCAATAGGATAATAACATTACATTGAATGTACACTGGGCTATGGGCTTGCATAGAGCCTGATAAATAGCCCAACTTGCAGGAACATCGGTGAGATTGTACAAGTTTCTTCCTTCTTCCATTTCCTTATTTTCCAGCATGGAGCCCTTTGTAAAAATTTAGACATTCTACAAGAATCTCTTAGGTGACTTCATCTATTTCCAAACTTTCCTTGTATCAACTGCACTCTTGCAGTTGTACATCAACTGCACAATTCATGCCCTGTTAATTTTTGCTGCAATGTTTCATATCTTCATTGTACAATTTGTTGTACAATGTACAATGTACATTGTTAATGTATAGAGCACAATTCATGCTCTGTCAAAGTATAAGTACTTCCACAAGAGTGTCCCACAGGACCCTCTAAAATCTTCCTCAAGTAGGAATAATAACAAAAAAATTATTCTCTTCTTCAACTTCATAAAAGTTTTGTATTTTTTCTATTTCTTCATTACTTTTGCATCTAGATTCTTCATATGTATCTTCACTGTCTCCCCATCTGTCTCTTCCTAGACTGCTTTGAGATGCCCAGTTAATCTCCCTTACTATTCTATCTTTCTAATCCTTGATTAAGAAGAAACTCCCATCATTGCTTCATACAGATTTCTTCCCCTCCTCCTTCTCCTTCTCATTCTTGTTCTTCTTCACATATCTACATCTATCCTGCATCATCTATCTACTTATTAATTTAGTAAGAAAAATTTGTAAACACACATTGATCTGCCACCCAACATGAAAATTGGACTTTAGTAATAATGTCCTACCCCCTTCCCTTCCCTTGAGTCCTTCCTATTGAATAAGCTCTCATTCTGAATCCTATACTCATTGTTCTCATACTTTTGTTTTACATGCATTTTATTACATCTGTGTCTATTGCCACAAAGTGTACTTTTGGTTCTTTAGTTATTTACAACCATATGAAAAGGTTATCAATAATAATATTTTGGGATTTATGTATTTTCAGTTTCTATTATTATAAAAAGGTTAACCAAATTGTAGCAATACTCTATGGGCCCTCCATAAAATAAAGGATTTCTCCACTTCCTGAAGTGATTGATCCCAATGAGAAGGACATTGTTTTGATACTACATAATGGGGTGCCAGGAGGACCATGCATATGGTCTTGTCTGGGATGTATTAATATTTCCATGAATAGAAATAGAATAGAAACTACCTCAACAACCCCCTCCTCTCCTAAGAAAGGAAGTATTATTGAGGGCTCAGATCTCCCAGGAATGAAAGTTGGTGTCACTTCAGCAGGTGGGGACCAAGTGGCAGCAGTTTGGCAGCTCCTTTCAAAGACCTGAGCATCAGATATATGATCATCCCTCTTCTGAACTCCAAGGTTCTGGTAGCAATACCATTTCCATTTAGATTCTTCAGTTCTAGTGGAAGTAACTTCTTCCCTTAGTATAATAACTTTGGGGTTACACCAGCATCCATTTTTTTCTTTCCTCTAGTCACTTTCAGAATACATCCATGCATCTAAATCTTTGTTTTAAATAATTTTTATTGGAAAAATAATGTATATGGTTTTTATTCATTTTTAAAAAGATTCTACAAATGAGTGAAATCTTATAGTTTTTGTCTTTCTTAATCTACCTTATTTCACTTAGCATAATACCGTTTAGGTCCAGCCATGATTTTGCAAATGGCATGATCTCCTTCTTTTTTATGACTGTCTAATATTGTGTGTGTGTGTGTATGTGTGTGTGTGTGTGTGTGTGTGTATTACATGCTCCATATCCATTTGTATATCAGTAGGATGGGCAGAATGTATGAAGGTGAGTAGGAAATAGAAGCTTCCAGTTATGAGGGCACCTGGGTTGCTCAGTGGGTTGAGACTCTACATTCGGTTCAGGTCATGATCTGAGAGTCCTGGGATCAAGCCCTGCATCTGGCTCTCTGCTCAGTGGGGAGCCTGCTTACCCCCTTCCCCACCCCCCTGCCTGCCTCTTTTCCTACTTGTGATCTCTGTCAAATAAATAAATGAAATCTTAAGAAGAAGAAAAAGAAGAAGAAGAAGAAGCAGCAGCTTCCAGTTATAAGTGAATAAGTCACAGGAATAAAATGTACAGCATGAAGAATATAGTCAATGATATTGTACTAGCATTGTATGGTAACAGATGGTAGCACTCTTGTGGTGATCATAGCATTCTGTATAAACCTGTCAAGTAGTGACTTGTGTTGCACACTTGAGACTATGTAACTTTGTGTATCAACTCTACTCAAAAAATTAAAAATAATAAAAGTAAGCTGGCGAGGATGCGGAGAAAGGGGAAGCCTCCTACACTGTTGGTGGGAATGCAAGCTGGTGCAACCACTCTGGAAAACAGCATGGAGGTTCCTCAAAATGTTGAAAAAGAACTGCCCTATGACCCAGAAATTGCACTACTGGGTATTTACCCTAAAGATACAAATGTAGTGATACAAAGGGGCACGTGCACCCGAATGTTTATAGCAGCAATGTCCACAATAGCCAAACTATGGAAAGAACCTAGATGTCCATCAACAGATGAATGGATCAAGAAGATGTGGTATATATACACAATGGAAATACAATGCAGCCATCAAAAGAAATGAAATCTTGCCATTTGCGACAACATGGATGGAGCTAGAGCATATCATGCTCAGCGAAATAAGTCAAGCGGAGAAAGACAACTATCATATGATCTCCCTGATATGAGGAAGTGGTGATGCAACATGGGGGCTTAAGGGGGTAGGAGAAGAATAAATGAAACAAGATGGGATTGGGAGGGAGACAAACCATAAGTGACTCTTAATCTCACAAAACAAACTGAGGGTTGTTGGGGGGAGGGGGCTTGGGAGAAGGGGAGTGGGGTTATGGACATTGTGGGGTGTGTGTGCTTTGGTGAGTGCTGTGGGGTGTGTGGACCTGGCGATTCATGGACCTGTACCCCTGGGGATAAAAATATGTTTATAAAAAATAAAAAATTAAAAAAATAAAAACACACACAAAAAAGTAATGGGTATGATTTTTCTTTCTTAAGTGGATTGAAAGTAACTTTTTGAGGGGAACCTGGGTGACAGTAGGTTAAGTGTCTGACTCTTGGCTTCAGTTCAGATCATGATCTCAGGGTTGTGAGATCATGCACTCAGTACAGAGTCTGCCTGAGATTCTCTCTCTCCCTTTCTTCTGCCCCTCCCCCAACTTCTCTCTCTCTCTCTCTCTCTCTCTCTCACACACACACACACAAACACACACACACACTCTCTCTTTTTCTCTCTTCTCTCTTTCAAATAAATCAGTCTCTTTTTTAAAAAAGTAACTTTCTGAGATACCAGGTATGTTATGGATGGGAATTCATGTCAAAGCTGATTATGTCTGATTATTATCAGATTACATTTTTCTTCAATTGCATTTCTTCATTCCACTTCCACACACAGTTATTGGTTGCACTTTAAAGACCAGCTTCGGGGGGAATAGAGTGATGTGTTAACACAGGTCTTGCTCTCAAAGTTTGCAAGCAAAGTAGGAATGATGAAATGTAGTAGTGCAAGAAAATTGACACTTGAATAGGGACTTATAGTTTTCAAAGCATGAAGTATTGTGACCCTCACACCCTAAGACAGACAAGGAAAACATTCTTGCTTTTATTATTTAGGTATGGAATCAAAGTGCTAGTTAGTAGCATAGCTGGAACATGATCCCAATAATTCTTTGCTGTAAAAAGAATAATAACATGTACATATCAACAATCTCAATAGGAAGTCTCATGAAACTGTTACAAGATTTCCAAGAAGTGGAATTTAGTGGCTGGAAAGCACAAATGTAGATCCTTGGAAGGGGAGGACATTGGGACTGGATCGTCAAGTGCATCCTAATTGGTGACTCTAATTGACTTTCTGATATGACCTCACATTGGTTATAAGGAGAGTTTTTTGCTGAAGAGTTTCACCAGGGCTGCCTTCATGTCTTGGTTTCTCAGACTATAAATGAAAGGATTTAACATTGGGGTTACTGCAATATACATCACAGTTATCACTGCATCCTTTAGGCTGTAACTAGACAGAGGGCAGAAATACATTCCCACGACTGCCCCATAATACAGAGAGACAACTGTGAGGTGAGAACCACAGGTAGAGAAGGCTTTGAGCACACCCTTGGTGGATGGAACCCGTAAGACTGTGGAAAAGACATGAATATAGGAGATGATGTTGTATAGTAATGGCACAGAGAAAACACCAACCCCTAGGTACATCATCTTCACATTAAAATGGATGTCAGAGCAAGATAGCTTGAGTAAAGAGGCAATGTCACAGTAGAAGTTGGCCACTTCCTTGTTGCCACAGAAAGACAGACCAGCTGTGAGCAGAGTGTGAGGGAGGGCATTGGTATTTCCAACCACCCAAGACCCAACAACTAGGAGGACACAGGTCTGTGGGCTCATAATTGTTGTGTAATGAAGTGGGCGGCTGATGGCCACAGCACGATCACATGACATTGCAGCCAGGATATAGCTATCTGTGTTACCCAAGGCTAACATGAAACACATCTGTGTTAGGCATCCCCTAAAGGAGATGGCTTTTCTGCCTAAGACATGGATTGCTAGCATTTTAGGGATGGTTTCAGAGGAGAAGACGATGTCAACAAAGGAGAGATTGGCAAGGAAAAAATACATGGGGTTGTGAAGGCGAGTATCAGAGTGAATGGCCAAGATGATGAGCAGATTCCCAATCAGTGTGATGGGATAAATGAACAGGAAGAGGATGAAGAAGAATTCTTCCCATTGCTGTTAACCCTGACTCCAAGGGAAATGAAACCAAGAGTAAAAGACTGGTTGTCTCCTCTCATGGATCCTTCAGCAGAAAGAGTAGAGGAATCCAGAATTATTAATAAAGTTACTGTGTATAATGATCTCCCTAACCACCACATTTGGTTTCCGTGGTTGTGGTGTCTCTATCTGGACTTACTGAGTTCCTAGGTAGCCAATATGTTGCAGGGGCAAGTCCCTATGATCAGTGGGCCTAATTAACAATTAGCCCTGGACACTCATGTCTACCAAGTGAGTAAGCTTGAGTTAGAGGTTCTCATCCACCCAAGCCCACATCATCACCCATACAACTAAGGTTTAATAATTTAGCAGATAAATTCATATTCTGTGGGCTAGGAATTGTGTTAGGCTTTGTGGAAATCACGAATATGTGAAAACACATTTTATGCATCCATTTAGTTATGTATGACATAGTGTCTGCTTTGAAAGACCATACAATAAAATCAGGAAGCCAAAACTACACATAATTTTATTTATATATATTTATATAAACATATAAAATTTTAATTATTAATATTGTAATATAATTATTAAAATATAATATTATATATTATAATATTATAATTATAAAATATAATATTATATATTATTATATATATTTATATATATAATTATAAAATATAATATTATATATTATATTTTAATAATTATATTACACATAAAAGAGAAAGGACAGTAATTTGATGTCTTTGAAAAAACTATCCAGTGCAAAAGATGGCCAGTAAAGAGCATCTGGGACAGTTAGAAATTTTTCCACTTATGAGAGTGAGAATGAGCCCAGACCCAGGAGGTAACAAGTGTCTGCTCTGGCATGAGAAGACTATAAATCACAAGACTACTGGGGTTAGGTTATAGTAAAAGGAGAAAAGTGAATTTACCTTGCTCGTGTTCATTTTTAAAGTAAACATTTGCCTTTGGTAGGTTTCATCTCTATTCCAAACCCTTTGCTCAGTGAAATAAGTCAAGCAGAGAAAATTAATTGTCATATGGTTTCACTTACTTGTGGAACATAAGGAATAGCATGGAGGACATTAGCAGAAGGAAGGAAAAGTGAAGGGGAGGAAATCAGAGGGGGAGACGAACCATGAGAGACTGTGGACTCAAAGAAATAAACAGGGTTTTAGAGGGGAAGGGGGTGGAAGGATAGGTTGGCCCAGTGATGGGTATTAAGAAGGGCATGTTTTGCATGGAGCACTGGGTGTTACACGTAAACAATGAATCTTGGAACACTACATCAAAAACTAAAGACGTACTATATGGTGACTAACATAACAAAATTTTTTAAAAATATATATAACCAAAGCGTTTTTTTCTCTTCAACCTTCTCTTACCCTTTTTAGTTATTTCCTTTGGTAACTCATCCACCTCTGTCATGGCTTCGACTACTGCTTAAGGGACTCTCAGTTCTGTATTTGTAGGCTTGATTTCACATAATTCCATGTTCACTCATCCTGTTAATCTGTCTGAGCCAAGCCTATATTCTGTGCATTCAATCTAAGTAGATTGCGAGTGCTTTTAGCAGAAGAACCTATCTTGTCTATTTTTTATCTCTTCTAGTGAGATTATTGTGGAATATTGTTCATTTTATGTACCAATAAGTTTGGAGTTTCCTGAATTATGTGAAAATGTATTTCATGGGTTTCCCACATACAGAATTCTACTTGGCATCATGACTTTTATAAGGTTATCATTCACCCCTTCACATCCAATCCTGTTGATTCTTCAATTTAAAATAATTTATACAGTACTTTTCTACTTATTGTCTCAGTGCTTTAGCTTGACCACCATCATTTTCTGCATGAAATCTTATAATGCTCTCTTAACTGCTTGACTACTGATTTTTCTTTTCTTTTGATCCATCTTAAGGCATACAATGGTGGTAGAGCCTACTAAGCTGCTCACCCAAATATAAGTTTTCTTCTTCCTGGACACTCAGCTTGACTACATTTCCCAAATTCCCTTACATTGAGGTGTGAACATATGACTGAATTCTAGGAAATCCACTCATGTGTTCCACTTCTGGTCTTCCGCAAACACTCTCTTTACCCTATTGTCAGCTAGATGCAGATGAACAGGAAGCTAAATGGGATGGTGGAGTCACAGAGTGGAATGAATCTGTGTCCCATTTTCTCAACATGTTGGAGAGCTGCCATCCACCAAGAAGACACACTGGCACTGGGTATATAGGAGAGAAACAAACTTTTATTCTTTTAAAACCATTACCACATTGTATTTTGCAGTATTTACTACCTCAGTCCAGGATATTCTAAGTAATTCACCAATTTTTCTAAAGAGATTTTACTCAATAAAAAACAACCTATAATTAATTCATTTATCATTTCTCAGTGTCTCCTATAGTGTACATGTGCATTGTATGCTAGAGACAGGGAATGCAGTTAAAATTATCATTCCCTCCAGTATGATGTGCTTTTTCCAACTCTGCACCTAAATAGGTTTGGTTTTGTCTCTTGAAATGGTTTTCCATATGTTTGCATGAAAACATAGTATCTGGAAGTTGAGAGGATTCTGTAAAACTGGAGGGCTCAGAGACTATGGTTAGCTTATATGGAAAGGAATTGTCATCTTTTGAGTTGGAGCTCTTGGCATAATGGTAGGTTTAGCTGATGTCAGCAGGTCTCATTCCAATTAAAACACCTAGAAATTAGAGATAAATCATAAGTCTTTAAAATTTCATATATAAACCCAAGAGAAAGAAATGGCAGCATGTAGGCACAAGACATAAAAGGAAGAGCAGGAGTAGTAAGCCTGAGATGATGCAGTGGTGGCTCCATGGGGATTCAGCCAGCCGTGGGGCCCAAAATCTGCGGTCTGGAGAATTATTGTCCCTTGTACAAGAGATGTGGCCACAGAGCCATATGAAGAAAATTTAATTTGTGTCTTTTGTATGAAATGCCAGAAGCATTGTCTTGTGAAAAGAGCAGTAGAACACATTTTGGTATGAAGAAATAGAAGGAAGGAACAAAATGGATAGACTTCACAGAAAATATGATTATCTACAAGATAAATCCACAAGACTCTCTAGATGAATTAAGAAGTTTCAGGGTTTGTTTAATAAAACAATATTTAAAACTGAATACAGGGGATGCCTGAATGGTCAGTCATTAAGCATCTGCTTTCCACTCAGATCATGATCCTGAGGCCCAGGGATGGAGCCCCACATCAGACTCTTTGCTCAGTGGGAAGCCTGATATTCCCTCTCCCACTCTCCCTCCTTTTGTTCCCTCTCTTGCTGTATCTCCCTCTGTCAAATAAATAAATAAAATTTAAAAAAACTCAATACACATCTTACTCTTCAGTAAAAACATATTGCAAAGTATAATTTTAAAAATTATATGCCATTCCCAATAACAACAGAAGCTTAAGGAACCCAGAAATAATTCTATCAAACAAGGTCCATGATTGGATTCAAAATTTACAATACTTTACTGAACAACAAAATACTTGAAAAACGTGGAATAAACAGTGTGAATGGAGGCTCACTGTTGTCATATTGTCAAGAATGCTGGGACAGCTGTCTCTCCATACATAAAAGTATCATGAAAAATGCCTTAGAAAACAATATGTTTATGATATCAGGGTAGGAACTGATTTCTTAATCCAGGCACAAAATGTACAATATATCAGAGAAAACATATAAGAAGGAGAAAAGACAAGCCATGGACTGGAAGAGGTATATGCTGAACACACATCAATAAGGGATTAGTGCTCAGAACACAGAATACTCCTACACACCACAAAAAAAAAAGGAGCAAAAACCCAGTAGGAAGTAATGGCAGAGAAAGCTTGAATCAGCAAGTCACAGAAGGAGAAACTGGAATGGACAATAACCAAAATAAAAGATGTTCAATCAAATTAAAACAAAATTGAAATTTTCATTCTTCTTCATCTTGAAGCAAGTATAAATTCTGGCAATCCCAAGTATTAGGGAGGAAATGGAAAAATCTGTATTATCATTTGGAGAATGGTTATCCCATATGTAGGAAATTCTTACATCTCTGATTAATTTAGTAATTTCAGTTCTTGACTAGACTCTAGAAAAACTCTTAACACTTGTGTTCAAGAAGACATTCAGAGAATGTGTATTGTTATAGAAAAGCTTGCAAATGGATGTTATTTGTGCCATTTTCTATTAATAAATTCTGTACAACAGTTCTGAATGTATTTATGTAGAATGTTTTTAAAAAACTAACATAACAATAAAAAAAAACCATAGTGTGATGTAAAAGGCAAGTTATTGGAAGACATGTGACATATTAACACAGTATATGTAAGTGGTTTTTTTTTAGTATATGTAAGTTTTATTGCATAAAATAATATACATGTATGTAGTAAAAGCATACATCCTGAACTGGAGTAAACTATCCATTCTAGAATAACAGCCTCTCTAGGGAAGAGTGGAACAATAAGATTTTGGATGGGAGCAAAGAGAGTTTTGAGTCTGTATTATTTGTTTCTTTGAGAAATTTGGAGCAGATATGACATAATGTTTATATTTGTTATATTATATTATAATATAATAATATATTATTATATTATAATATTAATATATTATATATTATATTAATTAATATAATTACTATATTATATTAATATAATTAATCATAATATGATATATTATATCAATTAATATAATTAATATTATATTAATTAATATAATTAATTAATTATAATAACATAATAATATAATATATTATATTATAATATTAATATATTATATATTAATTATATTATAATATATTATTATATTATAAATATAATGTTATATTTGTATAATTTTGTTACATCCATGTGATAAGTTTTTGTTATGTTATTCTCTTTGTCTTTTGATTTTTAACAACATTGCAATAAAAAATTTAAACTTAACATAAGGATTTCACAGGCTTGGTGATTACTGGGTCCAGAGTATGGCCATTGACTTCGGTACCCAAGTCCAATTTCACTGAAGGTGGGAGACTGAGAAAGTGTTGTATGTGAAGAAATTGAGAAAAAGTGAAAGTTTATTTATGGTGGGAAGAGGGACCTTTGGGGCAGTATATCATGCTGAGAGAGAAGATGCAATGGAAAAGAAGATTCAGGTTAGAGAAAGCAAAGTACTAAGTGGAAGCAAGTAGGTTTTTGTTTTTAACACATTTGACGCATGTTATTTAATCATCCAGTACTACTCCTTCCATCTCATTTCTTTTGTGTACACCTGTTCTTTGACCCAATGGAGATCTCAAGCCCCTTGACCTCTATATTGCATCTCAGGTAGCTAGCTTTGCTCTGGCACTTTCATCCCTTCCCAACCCACACCCCATGGTCATGCAAAAACAAAAAACAAAAACAAAACCTTCATCCTAAGGCAATCTGTTCATGTGCTCACTTCCTTCTTCCTGGATGGTTGAGGCATCTTGAACAAATCATACAACATGGGGCTAGAATTTATAGTGCTCAATTCCATTTGGATCCTCAACAAGATTTCCTCTCATTTTCATAACAGTTCATCCAAACCTTTGACACTATCCCCAATTCACCATGCACCCAACATCAGCACTCTCCCAGATCTATATGTTATGTCTTACTTCAGTGAGAAACTTGAACCCATATGGGTACATCCCCTCACATTAACTCTTTGTGATAATAGGTGTGTGCATCTTTTGTTTAATGTAAATATATTATATTATATTATATATTTGTTATATATTATATTATATTATATATTATAAATATTAAAATTTTTATATATTATATATCTGTTTATTTATATGTCCAAATATATTATATATTATATATATATATTATATATTTGGACATATAAATATATTATATTCAGATATATAAATAAAGTGACTGGTCAGTAGGGCAACATTTGGAGTGACAATCTGGTACCACCAGATTGTCTGAGACCACCACAAGGAGATAAAATTAGAAAGTGAAAGAATGTAAGAAAAACAGCACCAGAAAAGGGTGAAATTAGTATAACCACTTTAGGAACTAAAGAAGCAGGGAACCAAGGAGAGGGGTATTGAGCAATCAGGGACTGAGGATGTAGAAGCACAGAGCAAAATGTTGGAGATGATCATGAGGAGAGATGATTTTTGCATAAGCCCAGAAGGAAGGGGTAACAGACAGTATCTTTTCCTTTCCAGAAGAGAAGCAGGACATGCAGCAACATGAATCCCAGAGGCAGTGACAGCCTTGAGTTTCCTGGAAAGACACCAGGTTTCTAGGCAATGCTGACCACTAATGACTCTTCCTGGAAGGGTTTGTGCTCTGAGAATTCCAGTCTATGATGAGGACCATCTTTCAGGATACACAAGACAGAATACCTTCCCTCTCTGGCATCAGTGGTAGCAGACAAAGCCAACAAAAGTCCTCTAAGTGCTTTGAGTATCCCTGATAGTTCAGGCCATCAGTACTTTGACTGTGAAGTAACACAATTTTCTGAAGGGGCCTCTTTGCCAACACCCTTGAGTGTGGGAATACAAGGTGGCTATGTAGCTCTTCTAGGAGATGATGGACTCCTGCAAGTCCACACACATGCAAATACACACCCAGACACATACACATGTTCAGGAGTCAGAAAAGGCTCAGACCTGACAAAACCAAATCAGAACTCCCCACTCCCATTTTCATAGACAAGAGCCCACAGATATTTATTGTCAGAAGGGGAGCATTCTCTCCAACTCTCTTCTCTCTCTGTCACCTTTTGGCCTACTTTATTTAGAGAACTTGGTTTCTGGGTTCAAGATCAGTTTAAACTTTGCACTACCTCTCTGTGTGACTTTAGGCAATTTAATTCAGCAATTTTTCTTATAATAAGGTGACAAAAACAATTCTTACCTCTGGGAGCTTTGTAAGGGGTAAAGGAGATAATTCAGGTAGTTTAGTTGCTGGCTCTCTATCCTTAGATGTTGCTGTCATAAAGAGTGCTCTTTAACACCTACAGCTCTGGCTGGAGAATCAGCTCAGATGCTGCTTTAAAAAGGTCCTGTCTGTGTGGCTTTCACTCCTCTTCCACAAATGGGGAGTTTATAACCAGCTGCGTTAGTAACTGCTAGAATTCCCTTTTGGAGGTTGGCATGCTGGAGCAAGTTCCAGTAGTAGTCCTGCAGAGTGGGTCTCTGGTGCTCTGTTCCTGTGGCAGATGAAAAAGGACTGGGATGGTTTGAAAAGAGGAATCCTGAATTTCCTAAGCATGGAGCATAAGAGGCAGAAGGAGCTGTCCTAGATGGGACCTAAAGATAAGGAGTCCTATTTCCTCCTCAAAGAAGTAGAGCACATTGTAGCATAGAGAAAATTGTAACTTATTCATGAGGTTATAAGTCCAGAAATATGACTCTCCCTTGTATTTATTCAGGCCAAAGTCAGAGAAATTGTTCAAATTTGTCAGCATACTCTTATAGCTGTGCCCTGAGGACACTCACTGTTTCTCAAGAGTAATAGATCCCAGAGTTCTCTAGAAGGAAAGATGGATAAGAAGGTTTCTAGGAGAGTATGTCTTCAGGGTCCAAGTCCTGCGCTGCCCTATTCTAGCCTCTTTGTTGGAATGTAGGCCCCTCTCCTCTGCTGTTCAGCACAAGCTTGAGAACCACTCCTTGGGATACAAGAACTGTACTATGGTTGAGCTCCTGGTCATTCTTCCAGGCTTTGCTGAATCCTTTCTGGTGTAAGTGTGATGAGGAAAATAACTGTATTTTATTTTACCTCTAGCATTTGACTTATGGAGGGTTAAGGTAGAAATCATACTTTCTTTATTTAGCATGGTATTGGGAGGTCTCTTAGATTTTTATATTCATAGAGATGGAATGGACTTAGATGTTAAATAGTGTCCTTTCTGTGTGTGTCACCTTTATATCAGCTCCAATTAATGGTCATTATCCTACAACATGGCCCTTTCTGTGCTGAGAAGTCACTTTCTTTTTGTAAAAAGCCATAGTGAGGACTGCAAGCTCTGGCTGGGTGTCCATCCAGGCTCTGTCTCTTACTGGCTATAACTAACCTTGGGTAGTTTAATGTACTTACTTGTTTCTAAAATAGAAATTTAAATAATGATATCAGTTTCATAAACTTGTTACGAGAATCAAATGAATTAACATCTGAAAAGTTCTTAAAACAGAGCCTTGCACATAGTACTTAGTAAATGTTAACTATTATTTTATTAGCTCCTCTTCTACTCTTGTAATTGTAGGAGAACTCAACAAAATCATCTTTTAGACTATGCACATAGTAGATGTTAAACACTTGTTTGATTCTATTTTCTTCTAGATATGATTCCAGTTATACATCCCATTTGCTTTACTTCCCCAGTGTCCAGGACTTGGGGTACCAGACATGGATAAGATGACTTCTCATGAAAATATTTTCTTCTTAGTAATCACATTTGTTTTTGGCATCTTTTCAGAATTGCTTACTGCATCCAAGTTTTATTTACTGAGTGTCCATTAGGGGTAAGGAATTGTGCAATGATATATGTGAGACTTATGAGGAAAATTATGCTTTAACACTCAAACATCCGCAAATATTTTTGATAAAGATTGACTACAACTTTCATCACTTATCAAGGAAATGTCTGATCTTTTCCTTTCCCCCTAAAGGAAAAACTTCTGGGTGGTGAAGGGATAAATCCCTTTTGTTTAAAGACTTATTTTAAAAAAAAACTCTGTGTAATATATTTACATAGTAGAGAACTGGAGCAGCATCATAAGTACTTAGAAGGAGAAATCATATTTGAAAGCAATTTAAGAAAGGGAAGGAAATTTTTTTTTTCGCAAATAGTATTATTACCATTTATTGATTACTTGCCATGTGTCACAGGCATTGTTTAATTCTTATAAAATTCCTTTGGGGTAAGTACAGTGTTATTATTTCCATTTTTCAAATGTAAATGGGGCTGAGAACAGTGTCAGGACTGAGAGGGTGGGATGAACTGGTCAGCCACCCTGGGTTGGGAGTCCAGCCTTGTCTGTGGCCCTCTCCATGGTACTTCTCCAGTTCTTTTTTTTTTCCCCAATTTATTTATTTTCAGAAAAACAGTATTCATTATTTTTTCACCACACCCAGTGCTCCATGCAAGCTGTGCCCTCTATAATACCCACCACCTGGTACCCCAACCTCCCACCCCCCTGCCACTTCAAACCCCTCAGACTGTTTTTCAGAGTCCATAGTCTCTCATGGTTCACCTCCCCTTCCAATTTACCCAAATTCCCTATTCCTCTCTAATGCCCCTTGTCCTCCATGCTATTGGTTATGCTCCACAAATGAGTGAAACCATATGATAATTGACTCTCTCTGCTTGACTGATTTCACTCAGCATAATCTCTTCCAGTCCCGTCCATGTTGCTACAAAAGTTGGATATTCGTCCTTTCTGATGGAGGCATAATACTCCATAGTGTATATGGACCACATCTTCCTTATCCATTCATCCGTTGAAGGGCATCTTGGTTCTTTCCATAGTTTGACGACTGTGGCCACTGCTGCTATAAACATTTGGGTACAGATGGCCCTTCTTTTCACGACATCTGTATCTTTGGGGTAAATACCCAGGAGTGCAATTGCAGGGTCGTAGGGAAGCTCTATTTTTAATTTCTTGAGGAATCTCCACACTGTTCTCCAAAGAGGCTGCACCAACTTGCATTCCCACCAACAGTGGAAGAGGGTTCCCCTTTCTCCACATCCTCTCCAACACATGCTGTTTCCTGTTTTGTTAATTTTGGCCATTCTAACTGGTGTAAGGTGATATCTCAATGTGGTTTTAATTTGAATCTCCCTGAGGGCTAATGATGATGAGCATTTTTTCATGTGTCTGATAGCCATTTGTATTTCTTGATTGGAGAAGTGTCTGTTCATATCTTCTGCCCATTTTTTGATGTGTTTTTCTGTTTCGTGTGGGTTGAGTTTGAGGAGTTCATTATAGATCCTGGATATCAACCTTTTGTCTGTACTGTCATTTGCAAATATCTTCTCCCATTCCGTGGGTTGCCTCTTTGTTTTTTTGACTGTTTCCTTTGCTGTGCAGAAGCTTTTGATTTTGGAAGGAAAATTTTTAAAAAGATTTGCTTATTTATTTTAGAGAGAGAGAGAGAGCAAGAGAGAGGGCAAACACAAGTTGGTGGAAGGGCAGAGGAAGAGAATCGTCCACAGATTCCCCACTGAGCATGGAGAGCAATGTGGGTCTCAATCTCATGACCCATAAGATCATGACCTGAGCTGAAACTAAAAGTTGGATGCTTAACAGCCTAGCTGACTGAGCCACCCAGGCACCCTGGAAAAAAACTTTTAGGAACCATTTTCCCCCTATCTTTTTAATACATCAAGAAAAGAGGAGACATATAAAACAACAGCAAATTTAAATGAAAATGAAATTGACCTTGAAATTGCAGACAGAAATGAATAAAGACAAAAAATTTTTATTGACATTTTAGGTGGATTGATATAATAAAATTAAATTTATAAGCAAAGTAAGAGGAAAAAAATTTCTCTCATAAAAGGTAATGCCCCAAAAGCTATTAGATTTCTCAGCAGAGACCTTGGAGATGAGAAGAATATGCGATGATACAGTCAATACGATGACTTTGTAATACTTAAGTATCAAAACAACTCTAAAGGTAATGGATTCTCCAATCCAAAGGCATAGAGTGATTGGAAGATTAAAAACAAAACAAAACAGGGGCTCCTGGGTGGCTCAGTGGGTTAAGCCTCTGCCTTTGGCTCAGGTCATGATCTCAGGATCCTGGGATTAAGCCCCACATTGGACTCTCTGCTCAGCAGGGAGTCGGCTTGCCCCCGCCCCGCCTGCCTCTCTAACAATTCGTGATTCTTTCTCTCTGTCAAGTGAATAAATAAAATCTTTAAAAAATTAAAAAACAAAACAAAAACTTTATACTGCCTTCAGAGACTCACTTCTGTTTTAAGGACTCACATGGGTTCAAAGTGAAGGGATGGAAAAGATATTCTATGCAGATGTAAACCAAATAAATGCATGGGTAGCTATACTTAAACAGAAATATAAACTTAAAACCAAAAATGCTAACAAGAGACAAAGGTCAAAAAAAAAAAAAGAGACAAAGGTCACTGTATAATGATGAGGAAGATCTTTACAAAGATACAGCAAATGTAAATATATATATGCACCAGCTTGAAAGCTCCTAAACTTGTCAAGCAAATATTAACAGATCTGAAGGGAGAAACAGACCACTTACTAATGATAAGACATTTCAATACCCCACTTTCAACAACAGAGAGCTCATCCAGAGAGAAAATCAACAAAGAAACTTTGAACTTGAAAAGACATACAGATGGCCAATAGACACATGAAAAGATGCTCAACATCACTAATCATCAGGGTAATGCAAATCAAAACCACAGTGGCTATCACCTCACACCTGTCAGAATGGCTAAAATCAAAAACACAAGAAACAAGTGTTGGGGAGGATTCAAAGACAAAGGTACTCTTGTGCACTTTTGGTGGAAATGCAACACAGAGCAACAACTTTGGAAGAGTATGGAGGTTCCTCAAAAAAATAAAAAGAGAAATGGCATATGACCCAGTAATTCCACTACTGAACATTTACTGAAAGAATATAAAAACACAAATTAAAAAAGATATATGTATCTCTATGTTTATTGCATCATTATTTGCAGTAGCCAGATTAGGGAAACAAGCCAGGTGTCCATTGTAGATGAATGGATAAGGAAGAATATATATATATATATATATATATATATATATATGACATATACATAATAATGGAATATTACACAGTCACAAAAAAGGAAGAAATTGGGCCATTTGAGAAAACATGGATGAACCTAGAAGTTATGCTAAGTGAATTAAGTGAGACAGAAAGAAAATACCATATGATTTCGTTCATATGTGGAGCTTAAGAAACAAAGCAAACAAACAAAGAAAAAAGGACAAACCAAAAATCAGACTCTTAACTATAGAGAACAAAGTGATGGTTAGCAGAGGGGAGGTGAGTGGGGGGATGGGATAAATAGACGTTGGGGATTAAGAGTACACATATCATTATGAGCATTGAGTAATGTAAAGTATTGCTGAATCACTACAATTTATACCTGAAACCAGTATAACACTGTTTGTTAACTATACTGAAATTTAAAAAAGAAACTTTAGACTTGAATCACAGTTTAGACCAAGTGTACCTAACAGATATATACAGAACATTTCAACAGCAACAGAATACACATTCTTTCTTCTCAAGTGGTTGTGGAAAATTATCCAGGATTGATCGTATGATTAGGCACAAAACGTCTTGGAAATTAAAGTAAAAAAATCCAGCATCCGTTCCTGATTAAAACACTTCAAAATATAGGGATAGGGGAACATTCCTGAACTTCATCAAATCTATCTATGAAAGACCCACAGCAAATATCATCCTCAATCGGAAAAAGCTTGCATCCTTCCCTTTGAGATCAGGAACACAACAAGGATGCCCACTCTCACCACTCTTGTTCAACATAGTATTAGAAGTCCTAGCAACAGCAATCAGACAACAGAGAGAAATAAAAGGTATCCAAATTTGTAATGAAGAAGTCAAACTCTCTCTCTTTGCAGATGACATGATTCTTTATATGGAAAACCCAAAAACTTCACCCCCAAACTACTAGAACTCATACAACAATTCAGCAACGTGGCAGGATACAAAGTCAATGTACAGAAATCAGTGGCTTTCTTATACACTAATAATGAAAATACAGAAAGGGAAATTAGAGAATCGATTCCATTTACTATAGCACCAAGAACCATAAGATACCTGGGAATAAACATAACCAAATAGATAAAGGACCTGTACTCAAGGAACTACAGAACACCCATGAAAGAAATCGAAGAAGACACAAAAAGATGGACACAAAAAGACCATTCCATGCTCTTGGATCGGAAGAATAAACATTGTTAAAATGTCTATACTGCCTAGAGCAATCTATACTTTTAATGCCATTCTGATCAAAATTCCACCAGTATTCTTCAAAGAGCTGGAGCAAATAATCCAAAAATTGGTATGGAATCAGAAGAGACCTAGAATCGCTAAGGAAATGTTGAAAAACAAAAATAAAACTGGCGGCATCACGTTACCTGATTTCAAGCTTTATTACAAAGCTGTGGTCACCAAGACAGCATGGTACTGGCATAAAAACAGACACATAGACCATTGGAACAGAGTAGAGAGCCCAGATATGGTCCCTCAACTCTATGGTCAATTAATCTTCAACAAAACAGGAAAAAATATACAGTGGAAAAAAGACAGTCTCTTCAATAAATGGTGCTGGGAAAACTGGGCAGCTATATGTAGAAGAATGAAACTCGACCATTCTCTTACACTGTACACAAAGATAAACTCAAAATGGATAAAAGACCTCAACGTGAGACAGGAATCCATCATAATCCTATAGGAGAACATAGGCAGTAATCTCTTCGATATCAGCCACAGCAACTTCTTTCAAGATATGTCTCCAAAGGCAAAGGAAACAAAAGCGAAAATAAACTTTTGGGACTTCATCAAAATCAAAAGCTTCTGCACAGCAAAGGAAACAGTCAACAAAATAAAGAGGCAACCCACGGAATGGGAGAAGATATTTGCAAATGACAGTACAGACAAAAGGTTGATATCCAGGATCTATAATGAACTCCTCAAACTCAACACACATGAAACAGGCAAACATATCAAAAAATGGGCAGAAGATATGAACAGACACTTCTCCAATAAATACATACAAATGGCTATCAGACACATGAAAAAATGTTCATCATCACTACCCCTCAGGGAGATTCAAATTAAAACCACATTGAGATATCACCTAACACCAGTTAGAATGACCAAAATTAGCAAGACAGAAAACAACATGTGTTGGAGGGGATGTGGAGAAAGGGGAACCCTCTTCCACTGTTGGTGGGAATGCAAGTTGGTGCAGCCTCTTTGGAGAACAGTGTAGAGATTCCTCAAGAAATTAAAACTAGAACTTCCCTATGACCCTGCCATTGCACTCCTGGGTATTTACCCCAAAGATACAGATGTCGTGAAAAGAAGGGCCATCTGTACCCAAATGTTTATAGCAGCAATGGCCACAGTCGCCAAACTGTGGAAAGAACCAAGATGCCCTTCAAGATGCCAATCAGACGAATGGATAAGGAAGATGTGGTCCATATATACTATGGAGTATTATGCCTCCCTTAGAAAGGATGAATACCCAACTTTTGTAGCAACATGGACGGGACTGGAAGAGATTATGCTGAGTGAAATAAGTCAAGCAGTGAGAGACAATTATCTATGGTTTCACTTATTTGTGGAGCATAACAAAAAGAATGGAGGACGTGGGTATTAGAGAGGAGAAGGGGGTTGGGGTAAATTGGAAGGGGAGGTGAATCATGAGAGACTAAGACTCTGAAAAACAATCTGATGGGTTTGAAGTGGCGGGGGAGTGGGAGGTTGGGGTACCAGGTGGTGGGTATTATAGAGGGCACAGATTGCATGGAGCACTGGGTGTGGTGAAAAAATAATGAATACTGTTATGCTGAAAATAAATATATTAATAAAAAACATTTTTAAAAAAAGAAATCTGTTACTCCGTGCACTGAAATTTTCATTCAAAAAAAATTTTTTTTCTCCTGCCAAAAATAAAATGTATCACTAAGATACATCTAGGGATATTAACATTAATATTGTCCAGAGTATGGTTGGAATTTCACTTTGGGTTCCCTACAATATTACATTTTGGTGCAACTTTTAACTGTTGCTTGAGTTCTATTTGTTGGGTTTTCCTCCCTCTGGAACAACTATTGTTCTTAAATCAGAATTCCACATTCTTTTCAACACCCATATTTCTCTTTTTTATTGTTTTAAACTCATTTTTTCATTTTAAGTGTTTAATTCTAGCTAATTTACATTATTATTTTAAACTCCTTATTTTAATCTTCATCTGGAAAGACTTCTGAAGTCTGTTCTCCACATTACTAATATTTGTCTGATGTCAATTCCACATAAAGTCAATTGAAATCTTTTTTTGTTGTTGTTCTTAATCATTACTGTTTGTTGTTTCTATATCAGTTACATTTTCATCTAAATTTGTTTCTGACTTATACTATGTGTTTTCATGTGTTAACATGAAACAAATTAATTCATAAAAATTTTGTTTCCATTCTTACACTGTTTGCAGGTATAAGTGTGTGTGTGTGTGTGTGTGTGTGTGTTATGGTATGTAAGATGTTGCTCTCTATCCTACTCTGCAAATACATTTCATAAACCATTCCTTTAAAACAAAATGTTTAAATGAGAAGAGATTTTCTCAAGCCTGGATTTGCCAACAGACACCTCAATTTACCTTCTCTTGCCATCCAGAGGTTTTTCTCTTTGTGGGGAGGAGACAGTCAAATATTCTTTTGTACGTTAATGAAAGTCACTGTCCACAGTTAATATTTGCAAATATTTTGTATTAAATATCATTTTCTTCATAGTTCTCTCCAATACCATTGCATAATCCCTTGCCTCTAGTGGATTCCCAGTTTAAAAAAAAAAGTAGAAGTAGCAAGAGAATCTGGAAAGCAAGTCAACATCAAAATGGTGATTACAAGGAAGAAATATTACCATGACATGTCATAGTATCTGAGTCTTGGACACTGGAGCATGATCCTAACATAAGACAGTAACAACAGATCACTGAGTAACATGACTTGAAACATGTCTAGAGCAGAGTGTGGTGAAACAGTGTTGTACTAACATCTGTAGTAGATATGCACAGTCTGATGGAAGATTTTAGAGAGGCATCCAACAACTACAGGAGTAGATCAGGACTTCATTAAATAACAGTTAACACTGATTGGGCCTTTACCTAAGTTCTGTCTGCTAGACTCTTCTAAAGACACTTAAGATATTAATTCATTTGATCCTCACAGAAACTTTATGAGCATATTAGTAGTATTGTATGGTAGTATTAACAGTATTGGTGCTCTTATTTTAAAGGTGAGAAAGTATTTTTAATAACTGTCCAGGGTCAATTATAGCCAGTAAGAGAGAGATGTCTGGCCAGAGCTTAGTCTTCACCACAACCTTCTAAGAAAGGAAATGACCTCTCTGCCACAGAAGGTGCTAAGTTATAGAACAATTACCATTAAGCAGAACTTTTATAAAGGTAACAAACACATGAAGCTGACCAGATAAACAACTAAGTCCCATCCATCTATACAAATGCCTCAGCATGCTAGATAAAGAAAGTATAGTATCTACACTAACTCTCCTCAAGCTAAATCCTAAAGGAAAGATGAAATAGAATTCTTTCTCCCTGCAGACTTAACACCACAAAGTTTTTGGAGTAGTCTGGAAGAATGACCAGCTGTAGCACAGCCTTTGTATCCCAAGGGGTGGTTTCAAGTTTGTGTTGAACAGTAGGGAGGCCCACATTTCAACAAAGTCAACCCATGGCTTGGGTCATAGAGACACATTCTGCCTGATACCACCTTAACTATCTTTTCTCTAGAAGAGAACTATGAGAAAGATTACCCTTGAGAGTCACTGTGTCCCCTCAGGAGACAAGTATAAGAGTATGTCAACAGGCCTCAATGATTATTTGGATTTAGGCCTGAATGAACACCTTGGGGAGTCAGTTTTTAAAACATTATAACCTGGTGAATATTCATAATTTTCTTGAAGATATAACATATCCTTTTTCCTTGAAGAAGAAATTGAAGTCCTCATCTTCAGGCTCCATCCAGAACAGCTCCTGCTTCATTTTTTCCCACACATGGGAAGCTGGGGGCTTCCCTTTACAAGACGTCCCAGCCCTTCTCTGCCCCAGGAACAGAAGATTTACAATCCAGCATACCTGGCCCAAAAATTAAGGCTAACAAACACTAGGTGCTGACTAGAAGAAGAGAAGTGAAGGCCACTAGTTCAAGACCCTTTCTGACAGCATCTGAGCTGTCTCCACAGTGAAGAACCCAAGTCCTGTAAATGTTGAAGAGTCTATGACAGTGACATCAAAGGATACAGAGCCAACAGCTGCACTACCTGTGTGTGTTAGCTCCTTTGACACTCACAAAACCCTCAGAGGTAAGGAGAATTATTTTGTCATTTTATCAGATGAAAAAATGGTGAATTGAATTGTCCAGAGTCACACAGATAGGTAGGACTCACACTTTGGCTCTGGAATTAGACTCTCTAGATTTGGTAGACAAAAGGGAGAAAGTTGGGGAGGGCAGGCAAGAATTCCTCCTCTCTGACAAGGGTTACCTATGGACTTTTGTCTATGAAAATAGGATCAGGAAGAAGAGTTTCTGTTGGTTTTGTCAAGTCTGAGCCTTTTCTGACTCCTGAAAGTGTGTGTGTCTGGGTGTGTGTTTGCATGTGTGTGGACTTGCAGGAGTCCATCATCTCCTAGAATAGCTACAGAGCCACCTTGTACTCACATACTCAAGGGTGTTGGCAGATGGGCCCCTTCAGAAAATTGTGTTACTTCACAGTCAAAGCACTGATGGCCTGAACTATCAGGGATACTCAAAGCACTTAGAGGACTTTTGTTGGCTTTGTCTGCTACCACTGATGCCAGAGAGGGGAGGCATTCTGTCTTGTGTATCCTGAAAGATGGTCCTCAGCACCATCAAGACTGGAATTCTCAGAGCACAAACCCTTCCAGGAAGAGTCATTAGTGGTCAGCATTGCCTAGAAACCTGGTGTCTTTCCAGGAAGCTCAAGGCTGTCACTGCCTCTGGGATTCACATTGCTGCATGTCCTGCTACTCTTCTGGGGAGGAGAAGATACTGTCTGTCACCTCTTCCTCCTGGGCTTATGCAAGAATCATCTCTCCTCATGATCACCCCCAACATTTTGCTCTGTGCTTCTACATCCTCAGTCCCTGACTACTCAATACCCCTCTCTTTGGTTCCCTGTTTCTTTTGTTCCTGCAGTGATTAGACCAATCTCATCTTTTTCTGGTGCTGTTTTTCTTACATTCTTTCACTTTCTAATTTTATCCCCTTGTGATTGTCTCTATGTACCAGATTGTCGCTCTAAAATGTTGCCCTATTGATCAGTCACTTTATATATATGTGATATACATATATTTACATTAAACAAAATGTCCATATGCCTGTATCACAAAGAGTTAGTGTGGCCTACATCCGCTATACTAAGCCTACCTCCCAATGAATATAGAACCAAGTGTTTGCACTAGTTCAAAATCCTCCACATATGAACCCATGCATCTTTTCCAGATTGATTCTCCTGCTTTAATCTGCTTCTAATAAACGTATATAACTCATTTGCCCTGAAGTACTCCTCAAATGTATACTTTGTCTTTGAAATTTTCTCCATGATAAGGAAATGGGACTTTTATCTGTTAGATGATGCTAAATAGTGAATTAGTTGAAGACATGTGTACAATCACACTTTTATATTATAAATAGAATTTGGAGTCCAGTAAGCAGATGTCTCTATAAAGAAGCCTGCCTGAAAAAGGAATAACATAGATAAGAAGTGTCATGGTAGCTAGAAAGAATGAGGAACATTCATGGAATGACTAAACAGACTGTAATATGTTTAATGGTTAATGGTTAATGGGAAACAGCTGGTGTTGAGGAACCCCTGCAGAGAGCAAATACTGCAGCTGAAAGAATGGTGGAGTAACATAGCTGAGGAAGCAGAAGAGAATAATAATGAGAGTATATGGGATGCATGGACATTTTTCTTCTGAATCTTTGAGGAAAATGAAAAGGATGGGAGTAGGCATATGGAAACAATGTCCAGGCAATATTACCTCTCTCACCCCAGAGATAACTGCTGTTCAACAATGGGTAATGTATTCCCACTTAAGATGTATGTACTTTACCTGCATATACGCGTATTATTTTGTGTGTTAAAATTTACACGTATGGTGTGATTCACCAAATATCTTATGGCAACTTGTTTTTTTTTTTCCCCCATCACATTGTGGTTTTAAAAATTGTTCCATGCAAGACACTTGGGTGGCTCAGCTGGCTAGGCGTCCAACTCTCGATTTCAGCTCAGGTCATGACCTCAGGGTTGTGGGATCAAGCCCAATGTCAGACTCTACACACAATGTGGAGTCTGCTTGTCCCCCTCTCTCAGTTCCTCCACCCTGTGCACTTGCTCTCTCTATTCTCTAAAATAAATTAATTTTTAAAAAAGGAAATGTCATTTCAATTTAAAAAAATTGCTCCATGGACATACATTTAGTTCAGCTGTTGAACAATATTAATAAGCAAATGTGGTAGGGGCACTTGGGTGGCCCAGTTGGTTAAGTGTCTGCCTTCAGCTCAGGTCATGATCTCAGGGTCCTGGAATCGAGTCCCAAGCCCTGCTCAACATGGAGTCTACTTCTCCTTCTGTCCCTCCCCCAACTCATGCTCTCCCTCTCTCTCAAATAAATAAAATCTTTAAAGAAAAAAAAAAAGCAAATGTTGTAAATAACTTATCCATTACTAGATTTTCTGTATGACAATATACAAATATGTTCTTGAACACATAATATTCTAGGATATAATCAAGAATTGGAAGTGTTAGTTAACTAGAGGTGTAAGAGTTATCAGCTTTCCTAGATACAGGATAACTGTTGTCCACATGATAAAATGAATTTTTCTTTCCTAACAGTTGGATTGTCAGACTTTAGGGTTGCTCCACGACAAAGGATGGTAATTGAATTTTATTTTAATTATGTTGAACATCTTTTATTTTGGTTATTGTGCATTCCACTTTCTCCTTCTATTACTTGCTGATTCAAGCCTTCTCTCCCATTACTTCCTACTGGGTTTTTGCTCTTTTTCCTCTTAGTATAGGAATTTTCTTTATTCTGAACATGGATCCCTTATTGATGTGTGTGTATCATATACCTCTTCCAGTCCATGACTTCTCTTCCTTTGTTCTCTATAGTGTCTGCTTCATACAAATGTTTTAAGTTTAAGGTTGTCAAATTTTACATGTTCTATCATATGTTGAACATTTTGTGCTGGACTAAGAAATCAGTTCCTACCCTGATATCATAAATATATTCCTTCTAAAGTTGGTAACATTTTGCTTTCCATAATCAATCCTCTAGGACTGATTTTCCATGTTATTTGTTATGTATAGCATCCAGTTGTCCAGCATGCCTTACCAACAGTCAGCCCAACCACTCCCTGCCTGATTCTGAACCAACCATATTATCTACCAATTACTAAGAAATAATTAATCTGTGTCTAGGCTTTCTGGTCTGTTACAGGAATTCTGTAGATTTGTCAGTCCCTATGCCAGAGCTAATCCACTATATGAAGTACCAGGAGTGGGATGCCTGGGAGACTCAATCAGTTAAGTGTTTGACTCTTGGTTTCAGCTCAGGTCTTGTTCTCATGGGTCATGAAATTGAGCCAGACTCTACACTCTGTGAGCCAGACTCTACACTCTGTGGGGATTCTGCTTGAAAACTCGCTCCCTCTGCCCTACTGCTCACTCTCTCTCTCAAAAATAAACAAATCTTTGAAGTAACAAAGGAAGTAATTTTCATACCTATAGGGCAGTCCTCTCTCCTTATGCTTTTCCTCTAATTGTCTCAGGTCTTTTTCACTCTTTGTTCTCCTGTATGAATGGTTGGGTCATTTTACCAACGCCCATTGTTAAAAGAAATCTGTGGTGTTTTGACAGGAATTGCAACAAATCATAAATTAATGGAACACAATTGATGTATTTAAAACATTGGGTCTCCATATACATTGCTTATGTCTACATATTCTTCTTTTCCTTCATTAAAGTTTTGCAATTTTTGAATCCCAACGTAGACCTTGTTTATTAGAATTATTTCTAGATACCTTAAATCTTCTGTTCATGTTGGGAATAGGAATCTTTCTAAAATAATATTTTGCAATGCATTTTTAAAGTGTACCAACAATATTGACTTTTCAACACTGGCTTACATCAAATAAATTTTCAGAAATTTTGTAGTTTGTATAGGGAGTCTCTCATGGATTTCTTTAGACAATCATTTTCTGTGAACTCTTTCAATTTTGTTCTTTCTCTTCCAATTCATATATGGCAAAAATTTCTTCTAGTGTCCTCTTCACAAATAGGACCACATTTCAAGTTTATGCTGAAGGCTCAATATAAATTCCCTGCTGTGTATGGATAAGTGGCCACATCTCCCAGGGGTACCACAACATCAGCTCTGATCCACAACTCCTGCTGAGTTCTTTTTCTTTCTTTACCTCTGTAATACCATTTCTTTCTTTTAGATTTGGCTATATATATTTCTTTTCCTTTAGTAACTAGTATAGATAGTCTATGTGTTTTAATAGGGATTTGATGTATCAATATCAGCTGTCTGTCATATTGGCAACACGGTCTCTGTAATGCTCTACTTCTCTACCATTTCAGATAACCATAGTTTCTGAGACACCCCATTTATTGAACCACCACTACTCTGAAATAACATGATTCTGTGTACATAGGGTAAAGGGCATTTAAGAGGAAAAAATTCAATTTGTTTACGTAAAGAGATGAAAAAGAACAACATTTTTAGGGGAAGGTAATTTTACCTGCTTCCCCTTACCTACCATATAATTTCAGTGTGTACTATAGGAGACACTGAGAATTAGTAATTAAGTTAATTACAGATAGATTAAATTATTGAGGTCAAGATCTCTTTAGAAAACTTAATGAATTACTGGGGAGCCTGGGCAGCTCCATCAGTTAAGCATCTGTCTTTGGCTCAGGTCATGATGTCAGGGCCCTGGGATTGAGCCCAGAGTCTGAGTCCCTGCTCAGTGGGGAGTCTGTTTCTCCCCCTTCTGCTGCTTCTCTCTGCCCTTGCTCACTCACTTCTCACTCTCTCTCTCTGTCTCAAATAAATAAATAAATATTTAAAAAAAAACAGAAAACATTGTGAATTAGTCTGTCTGGGCTACAGTAGCAAATACATGTAAAATATGTAACAGTTTAAGCAGAATAAAGTTCTATCTGTCACATAGTGGATGTGCATGATGGTGAGTAAATGAATGAAGAGTACTGGAAACACAGGCTCATTGCACCATGTGATTCCACCATCCCCTTTAGCCTCCGGGCCATTTGCATCCAGCTGGCCCAAGGGGACAGAGACTTTGGAGGAAGAGCAGAATTCAATATATAGATTGGCTAGAACTCAGTCACAAGCTACACTTCAGTGTAAGGGAGGCTGGAGTATGTAGTCTAGCTCGGTCTCCAGGAAGAAGAGAACAAAGTGGATTTGGGTAATATTCTAGTAGTCTCTGACACACTTAGTATGCCTCAGAATTCAGGTGAATGAAAAGAGGGAATCTTCTTTAGTCGAGATACTAGGGAGCACTACAATATTTCAGGTAGGAATTGATGGTGGTCAAAACTAAAGCACTGAAACAATAAGTAGGAAACTTATATATGAATTATTTAAAATGAAGAATCAACAAGATCAGATATTGATGTGAGGGATAACCTAAGTGACAATACCTGGTAGCATCCTCTGTGTGAGAAGCCATGGAACAAACCTGGTTATAGTCAAACTATTGAATATGAATGTATTGGTATATAAAATAATATTCCAAGTAATCTCCATAAGGGAGATTAAAAATAAAAAAGGGTTCTCGGGGGCCCCTGGGTGGCTCAGTGGGTTAAGCCTCTGGCTTTGGCTCAGGTCATGGTCCCAGGGTCCTGGGATCGAGCCCTGCATCGGGCTTCCTGCTCAGTGGGGAGCCTGCTTCCCTTCCTCTCTCTCTGCCTGCCTCTCTGCCTACTTGTGATCTCTTGTCTGTCAAATAAATAAATAAAATCTTTTAAAAAAAAGATAGGGTTCTCTTTCTCAAGTATTCCATTGTCTACTCAAGAAAGATGTGCAGAGGATGAGGTTCAGTCAGACATGTTGGTGGGATGGCTGGTCATGGAAATTAGAAGAAAAGATCTGGTCTATACATAGAGACCTAGAGTCTACTAAGCAGGGGATGAAGCCACAATGGAATTGGATGAGTCATTAGAGGAAATAATTTTTAAAAATGGGAAGAGAAGATCAAAGAGAAAAATATTCTGATACCACAAATTTCCAGGCTTGGAATAAAGATGAAACCTATTGAAGGAAGTGATAAATGTCTACTTTCAAAATTGGAGAGTAAACACCCAATTCTTCCTTTGCTACGACCTAAGCCCAGTAGTATTAAAATTTACAATCTTCCATGCCAGTTCAGACAGACACCAGTTACCTCCTAGCTCTGGGTTCATTCTCAGTCTAGTTGGTGGAAGAATTTCTGATTGTTCACAGTGTTTTTGTACTAACCACTCCTTCCACTGGAGAGATTTTTTCAAAGACTCCAAAACATTGTTCTTTTATTTCCATATGTAATAAAACTAGTATGTGATTCTGCAATCTCCATTAAGTTGTAAGGTGCTACAGACCAGAGACTATATCATATATGACTAAATGGATGAATAAACTGTTTTTCACATGTTTATAATTTTTCTGCAAAGCTTAACAAAATTTCTAGCACATGGAAATTAGGTACACTGACAAACAGGGAATCCCCCCAACAATTTATTGGATTTAGCACACCTAAGTATAGACACAAAAATCACAGGGGTCAAAAGAGGTGATTTAGGAAGACCATTACACACAGTAACTTTACTAATAATTCTGGATTCCTCTCCTCTTTCTGCTGAAGGATCCATGAGAGGATGAGAGGAGACAACGAGTCCTTTACCCTTGGTTTCATTCTCCTGGGAGTCAGTGGTCAGCAGCAACAGGAAGACTTCTTCTTCATCCTCTTCCTGTTCATTTACCCCATCACACTGATTGGGAATCTGCTCATCATCTTGGCCATTCAGTCTGACATTCGCCTTCACAACCCCATGTATTTTTTCCTTGCCAATCTCTCCTTTGTTGACATCCTCTTCTCCTCTGTAACCATCCCTAAAATGCTAGCCAACCATGTCTTAGGCAGCAAGGCCATCTCCTTTAGGGGATGCCTAACACAGATGTGTTTCATGATTGGCATGGCTAACACAGATAGCTACATCCTGGCTGTGATGGCATATGATCGTGCTGTGGCCATCAGCCGCCCACTTCATTACACAACAATTATGAGCCCACGGACATGTGTCTTCCTAGTTGTTGGGTCTTGGGTGGTTGGAAATACCAATGCCCTCTCCCACACTCTGCTCACAGCTCGTCTGTCCTTCTGTGGCAGCAAGGAAGTAACCAACTTTTATTGTGACATTACCTCTTTACTCAAGCTATCGTGTTCTGACACCTACTTTAATGTGAAGATGATGTACCTAGGGGTTGGTGTTTTCTCCGTGCCATTACTATGCATCATCATCTCCTATGTCCAGGTCTTTTCCACAGTCTTACGGGTTCCATCCACCAAGGGTGTGCTCAAAGCCTTCTCTACCTGTGGTTCTCACCTCACAGTTGTCTCTCTGTATTATGGGACAGTCATGGGCATGTATTTCCGCCCTCTGTCTAGTTACAGCTTAAAGGATGCAGTGATAACTGTGATGTATATCGCAGTGACCCCAATGTTAAATCCTTTCATTTATAGTCTGAGAAACCGAGACATGAAAGCTGCCCTGGGGAAACTCTTCAGCAAGACTCTCTTCCTAAACAGTGTGAGATCATTGAAGAGTTAATTGGAGTCACCAATTAGGATGAACTTAGAATCCAGCCCCAATATCCTCCCCCTCCAAGAAGCCACCTTTTTCTCCCAGGCCGATGCCACTCAAGTCTGCAGACTTCCCTTTGATTTTTTCAGGTTCCAGAGTAGAAGTGGTGTCAGCAATATGTAGCTTCACCCTTTCAGACATCAGGTATAATTGAGTAAGAGTCAATATTATCTTTGAATATCACTTTTTGTTAGGATTCTTTCTTTTTTTAAAAAAGATTTTATTTATTTATTTATTTGACAGAGAGAAATCACAAGTAGGCAGAGAGGCAGGCAGAGAGAGTGAGAGAGGAGGAAGCAGGCTCCCTGCTGAGCAGAGAGCCCGATGCGGGGCTCGATCCCAGGACCCCGAGATCATGACCTGAGCCGCAGGCAGCGGCTTAACCCTCTGAGCCACCCAGGCACCCCAAGGATTCTCTCTTTCTAGGTTTTTATGTAATATTGAATTCCCTCATTATGTAATTCATTTATTCATTCTCTTAACCTCATCTATTCCACCTTCTCTCCTTCTTTGCCCTAACACTTTCATCTTTGGAAGGGGCATTAAGTTTAGTCTCATTCACTTGTAGGCAGCAATGCCTGTCTAACTAGTCCCTCCCTATCCGTCCACTTTATTCAGATAAGGCAATGTTACATAAGTACAGATCTAGAACATCCTTCCTCATCCCCTGTTCCCCAGATCCACCAGAAAAAACAGTTGGGACACACCATTAGCCCTTCTCGTGTTCATGTTGTGTGTGAGCACACCCTTGGGAAGCCAGCCCTTCATACATCATCTCCACCCATTTCAGACCACCAATGTTTTAATTGCCAGTTCCAATTTTCTATCAAGCTACTACTCTAAAGAGGATATCTGTCTGCTTACTGCTGGACATTATGGGCTATAAAATGTGCGACTTGCTATGAAGAAATGATGGACAGCCACACAAAATGGTGCAATAGCTTCTCTTCTGGTTCTTTTACACACTTTGAGTTTCTGCATCTACCACCAGGTGAGGAAAGCCTAGTCCAGAGTAAGTGTCTACTCCTATTAGTCCCAAGTGTTGGCTCCTAGGGCTACCGACATCAGTCTCACTTGTCAGCTGAAGTCAGGGCCTTCCCCACAGAATAGATGCTGTGGAGCCATCTGTAGTCTCTATCTCTTTTGCTAACAGACAGAACAGTTCTTATTGGCATTTTGTGCCTTACAAAGTGTAAGAAAAATATGCCTAGATTCAGGCCACCTCTACATTATTGCAGGACTCTAGGTCTACTCATTTCATAGACCCAGGTGGCCACCTCAAGTGAGTGCTTCAGGATATCTACTTGCCCATTCCAATATCCTTCCGAACTTGGAAGTGAGTTCTGATGGGTTTTCAACTCATCCTACTTTAATGCATTCCTCAAATTCCCACTGTGATTACTACAGTGCTGATCCTGATATGAAGATCTTTTTAACAGGACAGCTTGCCAATGTCCTTCTGCTGGGCCACATATAATTAGGCAATTGGTAACTTCCCATGAGTCATTAAAAGCCTAAATTTTTAGGCTTTTACCACTGTGCAGTCAGTGTCATATTCTGAATCTACAGCTATTGCAAATTTTTAACCTTTAGCTATATGTGGCTGTAGAACCCTTGAAATGTGCTGAGTAAATTGAAATGTGTTGTGAATGTAAATTACACTCAATTTTGATGATGATAAAATATCAATACTATTTTAAAATATTGATTGCATGTTGAAATGACAATAATTTGGACATATTGGATTAAATAAATATATTATCAAAACTATTTTCACGTGTTTCTTTTTCCTTTTTTCTCCAGGTTTATTGCTCATCTATTCATAAAACCAACCCTTCTTTCACTGGTCTTCTATTATTTTCTTGGTCTCTATTTCATTTATTTCTGCTCTGATCTTCTTTGCTTCCTTCCTTCTGCTAGCTATAGGCTTAGTGTATTCTTCTTTTTTGTTCCATGAGGTATAAAATTAAGCTGTTTAATTGACATTTTTATTTTCTTTTAACATATTATTGCTATAAACTTATCTCTACAAATGCTTTTGCAGAATCCCATGGGTTTTGATATATTGTATTTTTATTTCCACTCATTTTCATTTATTTTCCCTGATATTAATTTTTATCTTTAAAAAATTTTTTTTATTATTTTATTAACATATAATGTATTATTAGCCCCAGGAGTACAGGTCTGTGAATCGCCAGGTTTACACACTTCACAGCACTCATCTTAGCACATACCTTCCCCAATGTCCATAACCCAACCACCCTCTCCCTAGCACCCTCCCCCTGACAACCCTCAGTTTGTTTTGTGAAATTAAGTCTCTTATGCTTTGTCTCCCTCCTGATCCTATCTTGTTTCATTTATTCCTTTCCTATCCCCCAAACCTGCCATGTTGCCTCTCAACTTCCTCATGTCAGGGAGATCATATAATAATTGTCTTTCTCTGATTGATGTATTTCACTGAGCATAATACTCTCTAGTTATATCTATGTCATTGCAAATGGCAAGATTTCATTTCTTTTGATTTCTTTTGATATATATATACCATCTCTTCTTTATCCATTCATCTGTTGATGGACATCTAGGTTCTTTCCATAGTTTGGCTATTGTGGACTATGCTGCTATAATCATTCGGGTGCACATGCCCCTTCAGATCACTACATTTGTATCTTTAGGGTAAATACCCAGTAGTGTAATTGCTGGGTCATAGTGTAGCTCTATTTTCAACTTTTTGAGGAACCTCCATATTCTTTTCCAGAATGGTTGCACCAGCTTGCATTCCCACTAACAGTGTAGGAGGGCTCCCCTTTCTCCACATCCTTGACAGGATCTGTCATTTCCTGACTTGTTAATTTTAGCTATCCTGACTGGTGTGAGGTGGTATCTCATTGTGATTTTGATTTGTATTTCCCTGATCCAAGTGATGTGGAACACTTTCATGTATCTGTTGGCCATCTGAATGTCTTCTTCGCAGAAATGTCTGTTCGTGTCTGTTCGTGTCTTCTATCCATTTCTTGATCAGATTATTTGTTCTTCGGGTGTTGAGTTTGATAAGTTCTTTATAGATTTTGGATACTAGCCCTTTATCTGCTATGTTGTTTGCAAATATCTTCTCCCATTTTGTCAGTTGTTTTTTGATTTTGTTAACTGTTTCCTTTGCTGTGCAAAAGCTTTTGATCTTGATGAAGTCCCAATAGTTCTTTTTTCCCTTGCTCCCCTTGCTTTTGGCAATGTTTCTAGGAAAAATTTGCTGCAGCTATGGTCAAAATGGTTGCTGCCTGTGTTCTTCTCGAGGATTTTGATGAATTCCTTTCTCACATTGAGGTCCTTCATCCCTTTTGAGTCTATTTTAATGTGTAGTGTAAGGAAATGTGTAGTGTAAGGAAATTTTCCTGCATTTGGCTGTCCAATTTTCCCAACACCATTTGTTGAAGAGACTGTGTTTTTTCCATTGGATATTCTTTCCTGTTTTGTCGAAAATTACTTGACCATAGAGTTGAGGGTCCATTTCTGGGCTCTCTATTCTGTTCCATTGATCTATGTATCTGTTTTTGTGCCAGTACCATTCTGTCTTGAGGATGACAGCTTTGTAACAGAGCTTGAAGTTGTTGGTTGCAATGCCACCAACTTTAGGTTTCTTCCTCAAAATTCATCTGGCTATTCGAGGCCTTTTCTGGTTCCATATAAATTTTAGGATTATTTGTTCCATTGCTTTGAAGAAATGCATGGGATTTTGATAGGGATTGCATTAAATGTGTAGATTGCTTTACGTAGCATAGACATTTTCACAATATTTGTTCTTCCAATCCAGGAGCATGGAACATTTTTCCATTTCTTTGTGTCTTCCTCAATTTCTTTCATGAGTACTTTATAGTTTTCTGAGTACAGATTCTTTGCCTCTTTGGTTAGGTTTATTCCTAGGCATCTTATGGTTTTGGGTGCAATTGTAAATGGGATTGACTCTTTAATTTCTATTTCTTCTGTCTTGTTGTTGGTGAATAGAAATGCAACTGATTTCTGTGCACTGATTTCATATCCTGACACTTTACTGAATTCCTGTACAAGTTCTAGCAGATTTGGAGTGGAGTCTTTTGGGTTTTCTACAGGAAGTATCATATCATCTGCAAAGAGTGATAGTTTGACTTCTTCTTTGCTGATTCAGATGCCTTTAATTTCTTTTTGTTGTCTGATTGCTGAGGCTAGGCCTTCTTCTACTATGTTGAATAGCAGTGGTGATAATGGCCATCCCTGCCATTTTCCTGACCTTAGGGGCAAAGCTCTCAGTTTTTCTCCATTGAGCATGATATTTTCTGTGGATTTTTCATGGATGGCTTTGATGATATTGAGGTATGTACCCTCTATCCCTACACTTTGAAGAGTTTTGATCAAGAAAGGATGCTGTACTTTGTCAAATGCTTTTTCAGCATCTATTGAGAGTATCATATGGTTCTTGTTCTTTCTTTTAATAATATATTGTATCACATTGATTGATTTTCAGATGATAAACCAAACTTGCAGCCCTGGAATAAATCCCACTTGGTTGTGGAGAATAATCCTTTTAATGTTTTAATGATCCTATTGGTTAGTATTTTGGTGAGAATTTTCCCATCTGTGTTCATCAAGGATATTGGTCTGTAATTCTCTTTTTTTATGGGATCTTTGGTTTGGGGATCAAGGTAATTCTGGCCTCATAGAACAAATTCAGAAGTTTTCCTTCCATTTCAATTTTTTGGAACAGTCTCAGAAGAATAGGAATTAATTATTCTTTAAACATTTGGTAGAATTCCCCTGGGAAGCCATCTGGCCCTGGGCTCTTGTTTCTTGGGAGATATTTGGTGACTGCTTCAATCTCCTTACTGGTTATGGGTCTGTTCAGGTTTTCTGTTTCTTACCAGTTCACTTTTGGTAGTTTATATGTCTCTAGGAATGCATCCATTTCTTCCAGATTGTCAAATTTGCTGGTGTATAGTTGTTCATAATATGTTCTTATAATTGTTTGTATTTTTTTTTTTTGGTGTTGGTTGTGATCTCTCCTTTTTCATTCATGATTTTATTAATTTGGCTCCTTTCTCTTTTCTTTTTGATAAGTTTGGCCAGGGGGTTATCAATCTTGTTAATTCTTTCAAAGAAACAGCTCCTAGTTTTGTTGATTTGTTCTATTGTGGTTTTTTGGTGTTGTTGTTGTTGTTGGCGTTTGTTTGTTTGTTTCTACCTCATTGATTTCTGCTCTGATCTTTATTATTTCTCTTCTCCTGCTGGGTTTAGGCCTTCTTTGTTTTTCTTTCTCCGGCTCCTTTAGGTGTAGGGTTAGGTTGTGTTTTTGAGACCTTTCTTGTTTCTTGAGAAAGTCTTGTATCACTATATATTTTCCTCTCAGGACTGCCTTTGCTGTGTCCCACAGATTTTGAAACATTGTGTTTTCATTATCATTTGTTTCCATGGATTTTTTCAATTCTTTATTTCCTGGTTGACCCATTCATTCTTTAGAAGGATGCTCTTTAGCCTCCATGTATTTGGGTTCTTTCAAAACTTCCTCTTGTGATTGAGTTCTAGCTTCAGAGCATTCTGGTCTGAAAATATACAGGGAATGATCCCAATCTTTTGGTACTGATTGAGACCTGATTTGTGACCCTGAATGTGATTTATTCTGGACAATGTTCCATATTCACTAGTGAAGACCGTGTATTCTGTTTCTTTGTGATAGAATGTTCTGAATATATCTGTGATGTCCATCTGGTCCAGTGTGTTATTTAGGCCTTTATTTCCTTGTTGATCTTTTGCTTGGATGATCTGTCCATTTCAGTGAGGGGAGTGTTAAAGTCCCCTATTATTATTGTATTAGGGTTAATGTGTTTCTTTGATTTTGTTATTAATTAGTTTATATAGTTGGCTGCTCCCAGGTTAGGGGAATAGATATTTAAAATTGTTAGATCTTCTTGTTGGACAGAACTTTTGAGTATGATATATTGTCCTTCCTCATCTCTTATAAGTCTTTGGCTTAAAATCTACTTTATCTGATATAAGGATTGCCACTACAGCTTTCTTCTGATGTCCATTGGCATGGAAAATTGTTTTCCGCCCCCTCACTTTACATCTGGAGACATCTTTAGGTCTAAAATGAGTTTCTTATAGATGGCATATTGATAGGGTTTTTTTTTAATACATTCTGAAGCCCTGTGTCTTTTGATTGGAGCATTTAGCCCATTTACATTCAAGGTAACTATTGAGAGATATGAATTTAGTGCCATTGTATTGCCTGTAAGGTGACTGTTACTGTATATTGTCTCTGTTCCTTTCTAATCTCCTACTTTTAGGATCTCTCTTTGCTTAGAGGACCCCTTTCAATATTTCCTGTAGAGCTGGTTTGGTGTTTACAAATACTTTTAGTTTTTGTTTGCCCTGGAACTTTTTATCTCTCCTTCTATTTTCAATGATAGCCTAGATGGATATAGTATTCTTGGCATCATATTTTTCTCATTTAGTACTCTGACTATATCATGCCAGTTCTTTCTGGCTTTCCAGTTCTCTGTGGATAAGTCTGCTGTCAATCTAATATTTTTAACATTGCATGTGTAAGTTTTACTATTAGATGGTGGGGTGTGGACCTATTCTTACTGATTTTGAGGGGGGGTTCTCTGGGCCTCCTGAATTTTGATGCTTGTTCCCTTTGCCCTATTAGGGAAATTCTCTACAATAATTTGCTCCAATATACCTTCTGCTCCCCTCTCTCTTTCTTCTTCTTCTGGAATCCCAATTATTCTAATGTCGTTTCGTCTTCTGGTATCACTTATCTTTTGAATTCTCCCCTCGTGGTCCAGTAGTTGTTTGTCTCTCTTTTGCTCAGCTTCTTTATTCTCCATCATTTGGTCTTCTACATCACTAATTCTTTCTTCTGCCTCATTCATCTTAGCAGGAAGAGCCTCCATTTTTTTTCCAATTTATTTATTTTCAGAAAAACAGTATTCATTATTTTTTCACCACACCCAGTACTCCATGCAAGCCGTGCCCTCTATAATACCCACCACCTGGTACCCCAACCTCCCACTCCCCCGCCACTTCAAACCCCTCAGATTGTTTTTCAGAGTCCATAGTCTCTCATGGTTCACCTTCCCTTCCAATTTGCCCAAAAGCACATACCCTCCCCAATGTCCATAACCCTACCCCCCTTCTCCCAACCCCCCTCCCCCCAGCAACCCACAGTTTGTTTCGTGAGATTAAGAGTCACTTATGGTTTGTCTCCCTCCCTATCCCATCTTGTTTCATGGATTCTTCTCCTACCCACTTAAGCCCCCATGTTGCATCACCACTTCCTCATATCAGGGAGATCATATGAGAGTTGTCTTTCTCTGCTTGACTTATTTCGCTAAGCATGATATGCTCTAGTCCCATCCATGTTGTCGCAAATGGCAAGATTTCATTTCTTTTGATGGCTGCATAGTATTCCACTGTGTATATATACCACATCTTCTTGATCCATTCATCTGTTGATGGACAGCTAGGTTCTTTCCATAGTTTGGCTATTGTGGACATTGCTGCTATAAACATTCGGGTGCACGTGCCCCTTTGGATCACTACGTTTGTATCTTTAGGGTAAATACCCAGTAGTGCAATTGCTGGGTCATAGGGCAGTTCTATTTTCAACATTTTGAGGAACCTCCATGCTGTTTTCCAGAGTGGTTGCACCAGCTTGCATTCCCACCAACAGTGTAGGAGGGTTCCCCTTTCTCCGCATCCTCGCCAGCATCTGTCATTTCCTGACTTGTTGATTTTAACCATTCTGACTGGTGTGAGGTGATATCTCATTGTGGTTTTGATTTGTATTTCCCTGATGCCGAGTGATATGGAGCACTTTTTCATGTGTCTGTTGGCCATCTGGATGTCTTCTTTGCAGAAACGTCTGTTCATGTCCTCTGCCCATTTCTTGATTGGATTATTTGTTCTTTGGGTGTTGAGTTTGTTAAGTTCTTTATAGATTTTGGACACTAGTCCTTTATCTGCTATGTTGTTTGCAAATATCTTCTCCCATTCTGTCAGTTGTCTTTTGGTTTTGTTAACTGTTTCCTTTGCTGTGCAAAAGCTTTTGATCTTGATGAAATCCCAATAGTTCATTTTTGCCTTTGCTTCCCTTGCCTTTGGCGATGTTCCTAGGAAGATGTTGCTGCGGCTGAGGTCGATGGAGCCTCCATTTTTATTGCACCTCATTAATAGCTTTTTTAATTTCAGCTTGTTTAGATTTTAGTTCTTTTATTTCTCCATAAAGGGATTTTTTTTCTCCAGACAGTTTTTCTCTAATATCTTCCATGCCTTTTTCAAACCCAGCTAGCACCTTGAGAATCATCATTCTGAACTCTAGATCTGACATATTACCAAGAACTCTAGTCTTTGGTACTGCCTCTTGCTCTTTTTTATTTTTGTGGTGAGTTTTTCTGCCTTGTCATTTTATCCAGATAAGAATATATGAAGGAGAGAATAAAATACGAAAAGGGTGGCAAATGCCCCAGAAAAATGTGTGTTAACCAAATCAGAAGAGACCCCAAATCATGGGGGGAAGAAAGGGAGTAAAAAAAGTTCAGTAAGTAAATAATAAATAGATAAATAAATAAATAAGAAAAAATATATATTAGACTGGTGAATAGAACAGAGCCACCGACTTAATTTTGGGAGTATTTTGGTCTCTTAGAAGAAATTACCTCCCAAAATTTTAAATAGATAAAAACTTTTATATATATTTTATATAAAAAATATATAAATTATTTTATATATTTATATATTAATTTTATATACTTATATATAAAACATATATAAATATATATATAAATAAGGGTAAGCAAAATGAAGGGATGGAATATGACTGTAAAGGTGAAATTTTTTTTTTAATCTAAAAAAGGAGTTGATAAGATAAGTTGGTTGGGAAAAGAAAGAAAAAGAAAGTGGAGAGAATTTGTTCAGGCTGGAGACTAGAACAAAGTCTTGTGCTAGATTTAGGGTATATTTTGATCTATTAGAAGGAGTTGTATCCCAGAATTTTTTAGAAGAAAAAAACGCAAGGAGGGGGGACAAGATGGCAGGGAAGTAAAAGGAGGTGCCTTTTCAGCCTGTACTCCAAAGTGAGCTGATTACCTACCAAAGAACTCCGATCACCCATGAAATCAGCCTGAGATCAGAATTATACATGTCTGGATCTCTACAGGGGCAGAAGACGCCAGTGGGCAGGTAAAGCGGAGTGGGAACAGCGATATCAGAATATAAACAAAAGGGGGAGGGAGCCACCAGAGCAACCGGTTGGAAAGTAATTCCCCAATACAAGCGAGAGTGCCCTGCGTTTGGCGACCAGCATTAACTGGGAGACTGGTTGAAAGCACTCCAAAAGAGCAAAGGATCATGGGGGGAAATTGTGGGAATTGGGGCAGCTAGGAACAGGGGCTTAAGTCCCCGATCCCAGGACAGCCTCCCCTGGCGCTGAGGCAGAGAGAGTGCGGCAGAGAAACCAGCTCTTGGTCCCTAAGCGACCGAGAACGCATGGGGTCCATTTCCTGTGAGGGGATGGGAGCCACGCTGGGTGGCAGAATGCTCGAGCCCTGCTATAGAGCCTGAGATACTCGCTTGAGAGAGGTACAAAGGCCCAGCCGGCGCCCTTTGATATGCGCCATTGTTTCAGACCAAACTCCCCCCAGAGAGGAGCGTGGAAGGCCCAGCCTGGTGCTTTCGGACCTGCGCCCTGTTCTCAGAGCCTGAGACCCGCGTGCAACCCACAGTCTCCCCTGAAATTGGTGTGCGCAAGCCAGGCGCTCTTAGACCCAGAAAGACCAGGCACTCTCAGCCCGGGCCAGCGGGAAAATCTCAGTGTGCAATCGCTGCTTGGAACCTCTCTGGCGGTCTCTGGAGCTGCCCAGACAGCCGCCACTGCCTTGGCTTTGGGTACAAGCAAAAGATCCTGCGTCCCCAGGGACCGCGACTTGGAACCTGCTCTGCCAGCGGCCAAGGGGGAACTTATTTAAGCTCTGCAACCAGACTGAGGCTTCTCTCTGAGAGGGAGATAAGGGTGCGGTTTGTTTTCCTCTAAAACTACAAAAACTATCAAAAGCCGTCAAAGTGAGAGAAAAAAAAAAAAGTGAACAAACATAAAAACCGCCAGAGAACAAAAGCCTGAAAAAAACCAGTTTCCTCAGAGCGCACCCCCTTGAGGGGGGGTGGGAGGACTTAACTCAGGGTACATCATTGACTGAAAACCCATGTGGCAGGCCCCTCCCCCAAAAAACAAACCAAGAAAGAAAAAAAAGAGAAAAAAAAAAAGGACTACAAGAGAACAACCATTACTTCTTAGGAAAACTTTTATTTTTCACTTGTTCCCACTATTCTGGTTCTTTTTTTTTTAATACATAGGTAATTTTTTTAACCTATTTACCATCACAGCGAGCTGTACAGTACATCAAATTCCATAATAACCTTCTAACATGAACTTTTTGATACATACACCTATGTTTTTCTTTTGCATTTCTATTTTTTGAATTCCTTTTTTTTAAATTTTAGTTTAGTTTAGTCTAGTTTTATCCTTTTTATTTTTATCTTCTAATATTCATAGGGGAGGTGAACCATGAGAGACTATGGACTCTGAAAAACAATCTGAGGGGTTTGAAGTAGAGTTAAACTTCAAAGTAATCCCCTTTCCCCAATCAATGCTACCCCTATAGGTAAACCAATTTTTAATCCCCCTTTATCTTAGGAAAGTTGAGTCCTTTAACAAAGATATCAAGATACATCCAGGAAGAATCAAAACAACCTTCCTCGCACACACTGAGAATTTATAACCACTCTCCCATCTTTTTCTTCCACCAGTGTTTCTGTGTTTTTGTGTTTGTCCTGATAGCATATAAATCTTACACTTGGGGTTCTTTTTGACGAGGTTCTTCCTTTATTTGCATATATATTTTTTCTCTTGTTAAATACTTGTATCAGTCTTTTTGTTTGTCTGTTTTTGTTTGTCTACTTCATAAATCTTACCTTGGGGCCCATTTGGGCTGAACCTTCTCTTTCATCTTCCCTTTCTTTCCTGTCTCTCTCTCCCTCTCTCTTTTTTTTTCTTTTCTTTTTTTTTTCTTCTTTTTCTTTTCTTTTGTCTCTCGTTTGGGTGGGGAATCCTGATTGCTCCGAAGTGTTCCAGGGTGCACCTTGACTACACCACGGTTGATACATCCAGCTACATCTGTTCAGTCATCTCCCACCAAAATGACTAGGAGAAGGAATGCCCAACAGAAGAAAAATACAGAGGACGGACCTTCTGCAACAGAGCTAATGGCTATCAACATAGACAATATGTCGGAAAGAGAATTCAGGCTAAAAATTATCCAGGCAGTAGCTAGGTTGGAGAAAGCCATGGATGACCAAATGGAATTGATTAGGGCCGAGCTGAAAGAGATGAGAGATGACGTTCACAATGTTAGGGCGGAGCTTAAAGCTATCAGGGAGGAGGTTCACAATGATCTCAATGAGTTCCAATCTAATCTAAACTCTCTCAAAGCTAGGGTAACTGAGACAGAAGATAGAATTAGTGATCTGGAGGACAAGCAGATAGAGAGAAAGGACCAGGAGGAAACCTGGAACAAATAGCTTAGAAACCACAAAAACAGAATCAGGGAAATAAATAATGCCATGAAGCGTTCCAACGTCAGAATTTTTGGAATCCCGGAAGGGGAGGAGAAAGAAAGAAGTCTAGAAGATATAGTGGAACAAGTCTTTCATGAAAATTTTCCCAATCTCACGAATGGAACCAGCATTCATGTACTAGAGGCTGAAAGGTATCCACCCAAGATTATACATTCCAAAAAAAAAATCACGACACCTGATAGTCAAATTGAGGAATTATAATTGTAGGTATAATCTCTTGAAAGCCACTAAGGCAAAGAGGCTCCTTACTTACAGAGGTAAGCCCATCAGAGTAACGTCAGACCTGTCCACAGAGACCTGGCAAGACAGAAAAGGCTGGCAAGATATATTCAGGGTACTAAATGAGAAGAACATGCAGCTGAGAAAACTTTATCCAGCAAGACTGACATTCAAAATGGATGGAGAGATAAAGAGTGTCCAAGACCGGCAAGGCTTAAAAGACTGCAACGACTGAGCCGACACTGCAGGAAATATTAAGGGGTGTTCTGTAAAAGAGGAAAAATCCTAAGAATAGCATTGCACAGAAATATAGAGACAATCTACAGAAAGAAAGACTTCAAAGGTAACTCGATGTCAATAAAAACTTATCTATCAATAATCACTCTTAATGTGAATGGCCTAAATGCGCCCATAAAATGGCACAGGGTTGCAGATTGGATAAAGCGACAGGATCCATCCATATGTTGTCTACAAGAGACCCATTTTGAACCTAAAGATACACCCAGACTGAAAGTGAAGGGATGGAGAAGCATCTTTCATACCACTGGGCCTCAAAAAGGCTTGGGTAGCGATTCTCATATCAGATAAATAGATTTTAAACTAAAGACTGTAGTCAGAGATACAGAAGGACACTACATAATCCTTAAAGGAACTATCCACCAAGATGATCTAACAATTGTAAATATCTATGCTCCCAATATGGGAGCAGCCAATTACTTAAGAAAACTGTTAATCAAGATAAAGAGTCATATTGATATGAATACACTAATTGTAGGAGATCTTAACACGCCTCTCTCAGAAATAGACAGATCATCGAAGCAGAAACTCAACAAAGAAACAAGAGCATTGAATGACACATTGGACCAGATGGACCTCATAGATATATACAGAACATTCCACCCTAAAACAGCAGAATACTCATTCTTCTCAAGTGCACATGGAACCTTCTCCAGAATAGACCACATACTGGGTCACAAATCAGGACTCAGCCGATACCAAAAGACTGAGATTATTCCCTGCATATTCTCAGATCACAATGCTTTGAAACTGGAGCTCAATCACAAGGAAAAGTTCCGAAGGAACTCAAACACCTGGAAGCTAAAGACCACCTTGCTTAAGAATGCTTGGATCAACCAGGAGATCAAAGAAGAACTGAAACAATTCATGGAAACCAATGAGAATGAAGACACTTCGGTCCAAAACCTATGGGATACAGCAAAGGCGGTCCTCAGGGGGAAATACATAGCCATCCAAGCCTCCCTCAAAAAAATTGAAAAATCCAGAACACAGCAGCTGCCTCTACACCTTAAAGAACTGGAGAATCAACAACAAATCAAACCAACTCCACACATAAGAAGGGAAATCATCAAGATTAGAGCTGAGATCAATGAGGTAGAAACCAGAGATACAGTAGAGCGTATCAATGAAACTAGAAGCTGCTGTTTTTGAAAGAATCAATAAGATCGATAAACCACTAGCCACACTAATCCAAAAGAAAAGAGAGAAAGCCCAAATTCATAAAATTATGAATGAAAAGGGAGAGACAGCATGGTACTGGCATAAAAACAGACACATAGACCATTGGAACAGAGTAGAGAGCCCAGATATGGTCCCTCAACTCTATGGTCAATTAATCTTCAACAAAACAGGAAAAAATATACAGTGGAAAAAAGACAGTCTCTTCAATAAATGGTGCTGGGAAAACTGGGCAGCTATATGTAGAAGAATGAAACTCGACCATTCTCTTACACTGTACACAAAGATAAACTCAAAATGGATAAAAGACCTCAACGTGAGACAGGAATCCATCATAATCCTATAGGAGAACATAGGCAGTAATCTCTTCGATATCAGCCACAGCAACTTCTTTCAAGATATGTCTCCAAAGGCAAAGGAAACAAAAGCGAAAATAAACTTTTGGGACTTCATCAAAATCAAAAGCTTCTGCACAGCAAAGGAAACAGTCAACAAAATAAAGAGGCAACCCACGGAATGGGAGAAGATATTTGCAAATGACATTACAGACAAAAGGTTGATATCCAGGATCTATAATGAACTCCTCAAACTCAACACACATGAAACAGGCAAACATATCAAAAAATGGGCAGAAGAGGGGGGGACAAGATGGCGGGGTACTAGGAAGAGGCGTCTTTTCAGCTGGTACCCCAAAGTGAGCTGATTACCTACCAAAGAACTCTGATCACCCATGAAATCAGCCTGAGATCAGAATTATACACGTCTGGATCTCTACAGGGGCAGAAGACGCCAGTGAGCAGGTAAAGCGGAATGGGAACGGCGGACTGATATCGGAAGATAAACAAAAGGGGGAGGGAGCCACCAGAGGCGACCAGTGCAAAAGTAATACCCCGATACGAGCGAGAGTGCCCTGCGTCTGGGGACCAGCATTAACTTGGAGACTGGTTGAAAGCACTCCAAAAGAGCAAAGGATCGCGGGGGCAAATTGTGGGAATCAGGGCGGCTAGGGACAGGGGCTTAAGTCCCCGGTCGCAGACGGCCTCCCCGGCGCGGGGGCAGAGAGAGTGCGGCGGAGAAACCGGCTCCTGGTCCCTAAGCCGCCAGCGCGCCCCAGAGCGCGGGGGTTCCGGCTCCTGTGAGGGGATGGGAGCTGCGCCGGTCTGCAGAACACGCGCTAGCCCTACCACAAAGTTTGAGATGCGCGCGCACGTCGCTCCAGCTCTCCTGGGTTTCTAAGGCCCGGGGGCGCTTCTTGACCTGCACCATTGTTTCAAAGTCTAAGCCGAGTGCGCGCGAAACTCTTCCCCGGACAGAGGCGCGCAAAAGCCCAGCCTGCGGCTTACAGACCAGTGCCCCGTTCTCAGTGCCCCAGATGCGCGCCGGACCCACAGCCGCCTCCGAAAAGAGGTGCGCGCAAGCCGGGCACTCCCAGCCCGGGCCGGCGGCAAAATCTCAGTGTGCGATCGCTGCTTGGAACCTCTCTGGCGGTCAGGAGCTCCCAGACAGCCGCCACTGCCTTGGCTTTGGGGACGAGCAAAAGATCCTGCGCCCCCAGGGTCTGCAACTTGGAATCTGCACTGCCAGCGTCCAAGGGGGAATTTATTCAGCTTCTGCACCCAGACTGAGGCTTCTCTCTGAGACGGAGATCAGGAAGTGTTCCAGGGTGCACCTTGACTGCACCAGAGTTGATACATCCAGCTGTTCAGTCTTCTCCCACCAAAATGACTAGGAGGAGGAATGCCCAACAGAAGAAAAATACAGAGGATGGACCTTCTGCAATAGAGCTAACGGCTATCAACATAGACAATATGTCGGAAAGAGAATTCAGGCTAACAATTATCCAGGCAATAGCTAGGTTGGAGAAAGCCATGGATGACCAAACAGAATTGATTAGGGCCGAACTGAAAGCGACCAGACAGGATGTTCACAATGTTAGGGCGGAGCTTAAAGCTACCAGGGAGGAGGTCCACAATGCTCTCAATGAGTTCCAATCCAATCTAAACTCTCTCAAAGCTAGGGTAACTGAGACAGAAGATAGAATTAGTGATCTGGAAGACAAACAGATAGAGAGAAAGGATCAGGAGGAAGCCTGGAACAAACAGCTTAGATCCCACGAAAGCAGAATTAGGGAAATAAATGATGCCATGAAGCGTTCCAACGTCAGAATTATTGGAATTCCTGAAGGGGAGGAGAAAGAAAGAAGTCTAGAAGATGTCGTGGAACAAGTCCTTCATGAAAACTTTCCGAATCTCGCGAATGAAACCAGCGTTCATGTACTAGAGGCTGAACGGTCTCCACCCAAGATTATACACTCCAAAAAAACATCACGACACCTGATAGTCAAATTGAGAAATTATAATTGTAGGTATAATCTCTTGAAAGCTGCCAGGGCAAAGAGGCTCCTTACTTACAGAGGGAAGCCCATCAGAATAACGTCAGACCTGTCCACAGAGACCTGGCAAGCCAGAAGAGGCTGGCAAGATATATTCAGGGCACTAAATGAGAAGAACATGCAGCCAAGAATACTTTATCCAGCAAGACTGACATTCAAAATGGATGGAGAGATAAAGAGTTTCCAAGACCGGCAAGGCTTAAAAGACTATGCAACCACCAAGCCGATACTGCAGGAAATATTAAGGGGGGTTCTATAAAAGAGGAAAAATCCCAAGAATAGCATTGAACAGAAATATAGAGACAGTCTACAGAAAGAAAGACTTCAAAGGTAACTCGATGTCAATAAAAACGTATCTATCAATAATCACTCTCAATGTGAATGGCCTAAATGCACCCATAAAACGGCACAGGGTTGCAGATTGGATAAAACGACAGGACCCATCCATATGCTGTCTACAAGAGACCCATTTTGAACCTAAAGATACACGCAGACTGAAAGTGAAGGGGTGGAGAAGCATCTTTCATGCCAATGGGACTCAAAAGAAGGCTGGGGTAGCGATTCTCATATCAGATAAATTAGACTTCAAACTAAAGACTGTAGTCAGAGATACAGAAGGACACTACATAATCCTTAAAGGGACTATCGACCAAGATGATCTAACAATTGTAAATATCTATGCTCCCAATATGGGAGCAGCCAATTACTTAAGAAAACTGTTAATCAAGATAAAGAGTCATATTGATATGAATACACTAATCGTAGGTGATCTTAACACGCCTCTTTCAGAATTAGACAGATCATCGAAGCAGAAACTCAACAAAGAAACAAGAGCATTGAATGACACATTGGACCAGATGGACCTCATAGATATATACAGAACATTCCACCCTAAAACAGCAGAATACTCATTCTTCTCAAGTGCACATGGAACCTTCTCCAGAATAGACCACATACTGGGTCACAAATCAGGACTCAGCCGATACCAAAAGACTGAGATTATTCCCTGCATATTCTCAGATCACAATGCTTTGAAACTGGAGCTCAATCACAAGGAAAAGTTCCGAAGGAACTCAAACACCTGGAAGCTAAAGACCACCTTGCTTAAGAATGCTTGGATCAACCAGGAGATCAAAGAAGAACTGAAACAATTCATGGAAACCAATGAGAATGAAGACACTTCGGTCCAAAACCTATGGGATACAGCAAAGGCGGTCCTCAGGGGGAAATACATAGCCATCCAAGCCTTGCTCAAAAAAATTGAAAAATCCAGAACACACCATCTGTCTCTACACCTTAAAGAACTGGAGGATCAACAACAAATCAAACCAACTCCACACATAAGAAGGGAAATCATCAAGATTAGAGCTGAGATCAATGAGGGAGAAACCAGAGATACAGTAGAACGTATCAATGAAACTAGAAGCTGGTTTTTTGAAAGAATCAATAAGATCGATAAGCCACTGGCTACACTAATCCAAAAGAAAAGAGAGAAATCCCAAATTCATAAAATTATGAATGAAAAGGGAGAGATCACAACTAACACCAAGGAAGTAGAAACAATCATCAGAAGTTATTACGAACAGTTATATGCCAATAAGCTTAGCAATCTAGATGAAATGGATGCATTCCTGGAAAAATATAAACTACCAAAATTGAGCCAGGAAGAAATCGACAACCTGAATAGACCGATATCTAATAACGAGATTGAAGCAGTGATCAAAAATCTCCCAAAAAACAAGAGCCCAGTACCTGACGGATTCCCTGGGGAATTCTACCAAACCTTCCAAGAAGAAATAACACCTATTCTCCTGAAGCTGTTTCAAAAAATTGAAGCAGAAGGAAAACTTCCAGACTCTTTCTATGAAGCCAGCATTACCCTGATCCCCAAACCAGGCAAGGACCATACCAAAAAGGAGAATTTCAGACCAATATCACTGATGAATATGGATGCTAAGATTCTCAACAAGATCCTAGCCAACAGGATCCAACAACACATTAAAAAGATTATCCACCATGATCAGGTGGGATTCATCCCTGGGCTACAAGGATGGTTCAACATTCGTAAATCAATCAATGTGATACAACAAATTAATATGAGAAGAGAGAAGAACCACATGGTCCTCTCAATTGATGCAGAAAAAGCATTTGACAAAATCCAACATCCGTTCCTGATTAAAACGCTTCAAAGTATAGGGATAGAGGGAACATTCCTGAACCTCATCAAATCTATCTATGAAAGACCCACAGCAAATATCATCCTCAATGGGAAAAAGCTTGCAGCCTTCCCATTGAGATCAGGAACAAGACAAGGATGCCCACTTTCACCACTCTTGTTCAACATAGTATTAGAAGTCCTAGCAACAGCAATCAGACAACAGAGAGAAATAAAAGGTATCCAAATTGGTAATGAAGAAGTCAAACTCTCTCTCTTCGCAGATGACATGATTCTTTATATGGAAAACCCAAAAGACTCCACCCCCAAACTACTAGAACTCATACAGCAATTCAGCAGCGTGGCAGGATACAAAGTCAATGTGCAGAAATCAGTGGCTTTCTTATACACTAACAATGAAAATACAGAAAGGGAAATTAGAGAATCGATTCCATTTACTATAGCACCAAGAACCATAAGATACCTGGGAATAAACCTAACTAAAGAGGTAAAGGATCTATACTTGAGGAACTATAGAACACTCATGATAGAAATTGAAGAAGACACAAAAAGATGGAAGACCATTCCATGCTCTTGGATAGGAAGAATAAACATTGTTAAAATGTCTATACTGCCTAGAGCAATCTATACTTTTAATGCCATTCCGATCAAAATTCCACCGGCATTCTTCAAAGAGCTGGAGCAAATAATCCTAAAATTTGTATGGAATCAGAAGAGACCCCGAATCGCTAAGGAAATGTTGAAAAACAAAAATAAAGCTGGCGGCATCACCTTACCTGATTTCAAGCTTTATTACAAAGCTGTGATCACCAAGACAGCATGGTACTGGCATAAAAACAGACACATAGACCAGTGGAACAGAGTAGAGAGCCCTGATATGGACCCTCAACTCTATGGTCAATTAATCTTCGACAAAACAGGAAAAAATATACAGTGGAAAAAAGACAGTCTCTTCAATAAATGGTGCTGGGAAAACTGGACAGCCATATGTAGAAGAATGAAACTCGACCATTCTCTTACACCGTACACAAAGATCAACTCAAAATGGATAAAAGACCTCAACGTGAGACAGGAATCTATCAGAATCTTAGAGGAAAACATAGGCAGTAATCTCTTTGATATCAGCCACAGCAACTTCTTTCAAGATACGTCTCCAAAGGCAAAGGAAACAAAAGCGAAAATAAACTTCTGGGACTTCATCAAAATCAAAAGCTTCTGCACAGCAAAGGAAACATTCAAAAAAACAAAGAGGCAACCCACGGAATGGGAGAAGATATTTGCAAATGACAGTACAGACAAAAGGTTGATATCCAGGATCTATAATGAACTCCTCAAACTCAACCCACACGAAACAGACAAACACATCAAAAAATGGGCAGAAGATATGAACAGACACTTCTCCAATCAAGAAATACAAATGGCTATCAGACACATGAAAAAATGCTCATCATCATTAGCCCTCAGGGAGATTCAAATTAAAACCACATTGAGATATCACCTTACACCAGTTAGAATGGCCAAAATTAACAAAACAGGAAACAACATGTGTTGGAGAGGATGTGGAGAAAGGGGAACCCTCTTCCACTGTTGGTGGGAATGCAAGTTGGTGCAGCCTCTTTGGAGAACAGCGTGGAGATTCCTCAAGAAATTAAAAATAGAGCTTCCCTACGACCCTGCAATTGCACTCCTGGGTATTTACCCCAAAGATACAGATGTCGTGAAAAGAAGGGCCATCTGTACCCCAATGTTTATAGCAGCAATGGCCACAGTCGCCAAACTATGGAAAGAACCAAGATGCCCTTCAACGGATGAATGGATAAGGAAGATGTGGTCCATATACACTATGGAGTATTATGCCTCCATCAGAAAGGACGAATATCCAACTTTTGTAGCAACATGGACGGGACTGGAAGAGATTATGCTGAGTGAAATCAGTCAAGCAGAGAGAGTCAATTATCATATGGTTTCACTCATTTGTGGAGCATAACCAATAACATGGAGGACAAGGGGCGTTAGAGAGTAGTAGGGAATTTGGGTAAATTGGAAGGGGGGGTGAACCATGAGAGACTATGGACTCTGAAAAACAGTCTGAGGGGTTTGAAGTGGCGGGGGGGTGGGAGGTTGGGGTACCAGGTGGTGGGTATTATAGAGGGCACAGCTTGCATGGAGCACTGGGTGTGGTGAAAAAATAATGAATAATGTTTTTCTGAAAATAAATAAATTGGGGAAAAAAATGGGCAGAAGATATGAACAGACACTTCTCCAATGAAGACATACAAATGGCTATCAGACACATGAAAAAATGTTCATCATCACTACCCCTCAGGGAGATTCAAATTAAAACCACATTGAGATATCACCTAACACCAGTTAGAATGACCAAAATTAGCAAGACAGGAAACAACATGTGTTGGAGGGGATGTGGAGAAAGGGGAACCCTCTTCCACTGTTGGTGGGAATGCAAGTTGGTGCAGCCTCTTTGGAGAACAGTGTGGAGATTCCTCAAGAAATTAAAACTAGAACTTCCCTATGACCCTGCCATTGCACTCCTGGGTATTTACCCCAAAGATACAGATGTCGTGAAAAGAAGGGCCATCTGTACCCAAATGTTTATAGCAGCAATGGCCACGGTCGCCAAACTGTGGAAAGAACCAAGATGCCCTTCAAGATGCCAATCAGACGAATGGATAAGGAAGATGTGGTCCATATATACTATGGAGTATTATGCCTCCATCAGAAAGGATGAATACCCAACTTCTGTAGCAACATGGATGGGACTCGAAGAGATTATGCTGAGTGAAATAAGTCAAGCAGAGAGAGTCAATTATCATAAGGTTTCACTTATTTGTGGAGCATAACAAAAAGCATGGAGGACATGGGGAGTTAGAGAGGAGAAGGGAGTTGGAGTAAATTGGAAGGGGAGGTGAACCATGAGAGACTATGGACTCTGAAAAACAATCTGAGGGGTTTGAAGTGGCGGGGGATTGGGAGGTTGGGGTACCAGGTGGTGGGTATTATAGAGGGCACGGATTGCGTGGAGCACTGGGTGTGGTGCAAAAATAATGAATACTGTTATGCTGAAAATAAAAAATAAATTTAAAAAAATTAAGTAAAAAAATTGTATCAAACATTTTTCTCACCTAAATAACATGAAACTGGAAGTTGATTATGGGAGAAAAACTTGAAAATGTACAAATATGTAAGATGTAAATTGCACATTCTGAATAGCCAATGTGTTGAATAAGAAGTCAAAATAGAAATTATTAAATACTGAAAGTGAGGCACACCTATGGCTGGAGCCTGGCAATTTCTGGACTGTGCCCTCAGTGCAGAGAGTGATGTTGTCAAAGAGGTGGCAGTGAAGGCCTTCTGAGTACAGTGTGGCCAAAAGATATGGACAGTTGAGACCTGAAGAAGGAACAGCAAAGCAGAGGGAAGAGGAGCAGGAGTCAGGATGGCAGAGGAGTAGCATACTGAGATGACATCAGGTAGCAAGAGATCAGCTAGATAGTTTATCAAACTATTCTAAATACCTACAAATCCAACAGGAGATTGAAGAGAAGAATAACAGCAATTGTAGAAACAGAAAATCGACAACTTTCTGAAAGGTAGGACCTGTGGAGAAGTGAATCCAAAGTGATGGGAAGTTAGACCGTGGCGAGAGGTGCCAGCTCCCAAGGAAATCAGAACTCTTAAAAGTATGCTCCACTGAGGGACATTGCTCCAGAGGTTAAGCGGGAGTGGAGCCCTCATGAGGACAGCGTGGTCTCAGGTTCTGTGGGATCACCGAAGGATGGGGGGTGTCTGAGTATCATAGAGCTCACAGATATTAGAGCAGGGAAGCTGGCTACAGAGATGGAACTGAGGAGTGAGATCTCAACTCAGGGTTTCCTTAAACTGTGATCCATGGCACAGTCAGACCACTGCTCTTTGAACAGGGACCCCACAAGTGGCAGATCCAGGGAGATCCCCCAGAAGAACATTAGTGATCTGCAGGGTTTAGGGACTCTAGGCAGCGCTGTGTACCAGAGACCGAGATGCTCCCATCATAGGCCAGGTGAGCTCTGCGTGCTGCCAGAGGACAGGGAGAAGGGAGTGATTGAACACTTTTCTCTGAGGGTACAATGATGAGTGGGGCCCTGAGCTCTTGGCTCCTCCAGGCTGGAGAATGGAGGCTACCATTTTCATTCCCATTCTCCAGAACTCCACAGAAGGCATTCAGGGAACAAAAACTCCTGAGAGCGACACCAAGAAGATTACTTATCCCGGCCCCTGGCAAGGGCGGTACAATTCCACCTCGGGCAAAGACACCTGAGAATCACTGCAACAGTCCCCTCCCCAAGAAGATCAGGAAGAAATCCAGCAAAGACCAAGCTCACTTATCAAGGAGAACAGCAGAATTCCAGAGGAGGAGAAAGCAAAGCATGGAATTCATGGCTTTCTCCCCATGATTCTTTAGTCTTGCAAAGTTAATTAATTTTTTTAATTTTATTTTTTCTTATTCTAATTTTTTTAACTTTTACTCTTTCCTTCTTTTAACATTTTTAAACTAGTTTGTCTTAACAATATCTTTCATAAAAAATGTTCGAACCTTCATTATTATACTCATATTTTATACTTCATTGTATCCAACTTCATTTTTTCTATACAGATAGGGTTTATTCTTCTTTTTAAAAAATTTTTGTACTTACGTTGATTTTTTAAAAATTAATTAATTTATTTTCAGCATAACAGTATTCATTATTTTTGCACCACACCCAGTGCTCCACGCAATCCGTGCCCTCTATAATACCCACCACCTGGTACCCCAACCTCCCAATCCCCCGCCACTTCAAACCCCTCAGATTGTTTTTCAGAGTCCATAGTCTCTCATGGTTCACCTCCCCTTCCAATTTACTCCAACTCCCTTCTCCTCTCTAACTCCCCATGTCCTCCATGCTTTTTGTTATGCTCCACAAATAAGTGAAACCTTATGATAATTGACTCTCTCTGCTTGACTTATTTCACTCAGCATAATCTCTTCGAGTCCCATCCATGTTGCTACAGAAGTTGGGTATTCATCCTTTCTGATGGAGGCATAATACTCCATAGTATATATGGACCACATCTTCCTTATCCATTCGTCTGATTGGCATCTTGAAGGGCATCTTGGTTCTTTCCACAGTTTGGCGACCGTGGCCATTGCTGCTATAAACATTTGGGTACAGATGGCCCTTCTTTTCACGACATCTGTATCTTTGGGGTAAATACCCAGGAGTGCAATGGCAGGGTCATAGGGAAGTTCTAGTTTTAATTTCTTGAGGAATCTCCACACTGTTCTCCAAAGAGGCTGCACCAACTTGCATTCCCACCAACAGTGGAAGAGGGTTCCCCTTTCTCCACATCCCCTCCAACACATGTTGTTTCCTGTCTTGCTAATTTTGGTCATTCTAACTGGTGTTAGGTGATATCTCAATGTGGTTTTAATTTGAATCTCCCTGAGGGGTAGTGATGATGAACATTTTTTCATGTGTCTGATAGCCATTTGTATGTCTTCATTGGAGAAGTGTCTGTTCATATCTTCTGCCCATTTTTTTCCCCAATTTATTTATTTTCAGAAAAACATTATTCATTATTTTTTCACCACACCCAGTGCTCCATGCAAGCTGTGCCCTCTATAATACCCACCACCTGGTACCCCAACCTCCCACCCCCCCGCCACTTCAAACCCCTCAGACTGTTTTTCAGAGTCCATAGTCTCTCATGGTTCACCCCCCTTCCAATTTACCCAAATTCCCTACTACTCTCTAACGCCCCTTGTCCTCCATGTTATTGGTTATGCTCCACAAATGAGTGAAACCATATGATAATTGACTCTCTCTGCTTGACTGATTTCACTCAGCATAATCTCTTCCAGTCCCGTCCATGTTGCTACAAAAGTTGGATATTCGTCCTTTCTGATGGAGGCATAATACTCCATAGTGTATATGGACCACATCTTCCTTATCCATTCATCCGTTGAAGGGCATCTTGGTTCTTTCCATAGTTTGGCGACTGTGGCCATTGCTGCTATAAACATTGGGGTACAGATGGCCCTTCTTTTCACGACATCTGTATCTTTGGGGTAAATACCCAGGAGTGCAATTGCAGGGTCGTAGGGAAGCTCTATTTTTAATTTCTTGAGGAATCTCCACGCTGTTCTCCAAAGAGGCTGCACCAACTTGCATTCCCACCAACAGTGGAAGAGGGTTCCCCTTTCTCCACATCCTCTCCAACACATGTTGTTTCCTGTTTTGTTAATTTTGGCCATTCTAACTGGTGTAAGGTGATATCTCAATGTGGTTTTAATTTGAATCTCCCTGAGGGCTAATGATGATGAGCATTTTTTCATGTGTCTGATAGCCATTTGTATTTCTTGATTGGAGAAGTGTCTGTTCATATCTTCTGCCCATTTTTTGATGTGTTTGTCTGTTTCGTGTGGGTTGAGTTTGAGGAGTTCATTATAGATCCTGGATATCAACCTTTTGTCTGTACTGTCATTTGCAAATATCTTCTCCCATTCCGTGGGTTGCCTCTTTGTTTTTTTGAATGTTTCCTTTGCTGTGCAGAAGCTTTTGATTTTGATGAAGTCCCAGAAGTTTATTTTCGCTTTTGTTTCCTTTGCCTTTGGAGACGTATCTTGAAAGAAGTTGCTGTGGCTGATATCAAAGAGATTACTGCCTATGTTTTCCTCTAAGATTCTGATAGATTCCTGTCTCACGTTGAGGTCTTTTATCCATTTTGAGTTGATCTTTGTGTACGGTGTAAGAGAATGGTCGAGTTTCATTCTTCTACATATGGCTGTCCAGTTTTCCCAGCACCATTTATTGAAGAGACTGTCTTTTTTCCACTGTATATTTTTTCCTGTTTTGTCGAAGATTAATTGACCATAGAGTTGAGGGTCCATATCAGGGCTCTCTACTCTGTTCCACTGGTCTATGTGTCTGTTTTTATGCCAGTACCATGCTGTCTTGGTGATCACAGCTTTGTAATAAAGCTTGAAATCAGGTAAGGTGATGCCGCCAGCTTTATTTTTGTTTTTCAACATTTCCTTAGCGATTCGGGGTCTCTTCTGATTCCATACAAATTTTAGGATTATTTGCTCCAGCTCTTTGAAGAATGCCGGTGGAATTTTGATCGGAATGGCATTAAAAGTATAGATTGCTCTAGGCAGTATAGACATTTTAACAATGTTTATTCTTCCTATCCAAGAGCATGGAATGGTCTTCCATCTTTTTGTGTCTTCTTCAATTTCTATCATGAGTGTTCTATAGTTCCTCAAGTATAGATCCTTTACCTCTTTAGTTAGGTTTATTCCCAGGTATCTTATGGTTCTTGGTGCTATAGTAAATGGAATCGATTCTCTAATTTCCCTTTCTGTATTTTCATTGTTAGTGTATAAGAAAGCCACTGATTTCTGCACATTGACTTTGTATCCTGCCACGCTGCTGAATTGCTGTATGAGTTCTAGTAGTTTGGGGGTGGAGTCTTTTGGGTTTTCCATATAAAGAATCATGTCATCTGCGAAGAGAGAGAGTTTGACTTCTTCATTACCAATTTGGATACCTTTTATTTCTCTCTGTTGTCTGATTGCTGTTGCTAGGACTTCTAATACTATGTTGAACAAGAGTGGTGAAAGTGGGCATCCTTGTCTTGTTCCTGATCTCAATGGGAAGGCTGCAAGCTTTTTCCCATTGAGGATGATATTTGCTGTGGGTCTTTCATAGATAGATTTGATGAGGTTCAGGAATGTTCCCTCTATCCCTATACTTTGAAGCGTTTTAATCAGGAACGGATGTTGGATTTTGTCAAATGCTTTTTCTGCATCAATTGAGAGGACCATGTGGTTCTTCTCTCTTCTCATATTAATTTGTTGTATCACATTGATTGATTTACGAATGTTGAACCATCCTTGTAGCCCAGGGATGAATCCCACCTGATCATGGTGGATAATCTTTTTAATGTGTTGTTGGATCCTGTTGGCTAGGATCTTGTTGAGAATCTTAGCATCCATATTCATCAGTGATATTGGTCTGAAATTCTCCTTTTTGGTATGGTCCTTGCCTGGTTTGGGGATCAGGGTAATGCTGGCTTCATAGAAAGAGTCTGGAAGTTTTCCTTCTGCTTCAATTTTTTGAAACAGCTTCAGGAGAATAGGTGTTATTTCTTCTTGGAAGGTTTGGTAGAATTCCCCAGGGAATCCGTCAGGTACTGGGCTCTTGTTTTTTGGGAGATTTTTGATCACTGCTTCAATCTCGTTATTAGATATCGGTCTATTCAGGTTGTCGATTTCTTCCTGGCTCAATTTTGGTAGTTTATATTTTTCCAGGAATGCATCCATTTCATCTAGATTGCTAAGCTTATTGGCATATAACTGTTCGTAATAACTTCTGATGATTGTTTCTACTTCCTTGGTGTTAGTTGTGATCTCTCCCTTTTCATTCATAATTTTATGAATTTGGGATTTCTCTCTTTTCTTTTGGATTAGTGTAGCCAGTGGCTTATCGATCTTATTGATTCTTTCAAAAAACCAGCTTCTAGTTTCATTGATACGTTCTACTGTATCTCTGGTTTCTCCCTCATTGATCTCAGCTCTAATCTTGATGATTTCCCTTCTTATGTGTGGAGTTGGTTTGATTTGTTGTTGATCCTCCAGTTCTTTAAGGTGTAGAGACAGATGGTGTGTTCTGGATTTTTCAATTTTTTTGAGCAAGGCTTGGATGGCTATGTATTTCCCCCTGAGGACCGCCTTTGCTGTATCCCATAGGTTTTGGACCGAAGTGTCTTCATTCTCATTGGTTTCCATGAATTGTTTCAGTTCTTCTTTGATCTCCTGGTTGATCCAAGCATTCTTAAGCAAGGTGGTCTTTAGCTTCCAGGTGTTTGAGTTCCTTCGGAACTTTTCCTTGTGATTGAGCTCCAGTTTCAAAGCATTGTGATCTGAGAATATGCAGGGAATAATCTCAGTCTTTTGGTATCGGCTGAGTCCTGATTTGTGACCCAGTATGTGGTCTATTCTGGAGAAGGTTCCATGTGCACTTGAGAAGAATGAGTATTCTGCTGTTTTAGGGTGGAATGTTCTGTATATATCTATGAGGTCCATCTGGTCCAATGTGTCATTCAATGCTCTTGTTTCTTTGTTGAGTTTCTGCTTCGATGATCTGTCTAATTCTGAAAGAGGCGTGTTAAGATCACCTACGATTAGTGTATTCATATCAATATGACTCTTTATCTTGATTAACAGTTTTCTTAAGTAATTGGCTGCTCCCATATTGGGAGCATAGATATTTACAATTGTTAGATCATCTTGGTCGATAGTCCCTTTAAGGATTATGTAGTGTCCTTCTGTATCTCTGACTACAGTCTTTAGTTTGAAGTCTAATTTATCTGATATGAGAATCGCTACCCCAGCCTTCTTTTGAGTCCCATTGGCATGAAAGATGCTTCTCCACCCCTTCACTTTCAGTCTGCGTGTATCTTTAGGTTCAAAATGGGTCTCTTGTAGACAGCATATGGATGGGTCCTGTCGTTTTATCCAATCTGCAACCCTGTGCCGTTTTATGGGTGCATTTAGGCCATTCACATTGAGAGTGATTATTGATAGATACGTTTTTATTGACATCGAGTTACCTTTGAAGTCTTTCTTTCTGTAGACTGTCTCTATATTTCTGTTCAATGCTATTCTTGGGATTTTTCCTCTTTTATAGAACCCCCCTTAATATTTCCTGCAGTATCGGCTTGGTGGTTGCATAGTCTTTTAAGCCTTGCCGGTCTTGGAAACTCTTTATCTCTCCATCCATTTTGAATGTCAGTCTTGCTGGATAAAGTATTCTTGGCTGCATGTTCTTCTCATTTAGTGCCCTGAATATATCTTGCCAGCCTCTTCTGGCTTGCCAGGTCTCTGTGGACAGGTCTGACGTTATTCTGATGGGCTTCCCTCTGTAAGTAAGGAGCCTCTTTGCCCTGGCAGCTTTCAAGAGATTATACCTACAATTATAATTTCTCAATTTGACTATCAGGTGTCGTGATGTTTTTTTGGAGTGTATAATCTTGGGTGGAGACCGTTCAGCCTCTAGTACATGAACGCTGGTTTCATTCGCGAGATTCGGAAAGTTTTCATGAAGGACTTGTTCCACGACATCTTCTAGACTTCTTTCTTTCTCCTCCCCTTCAGGAATTCCAATAATTCTGACGTTGGAACGCTTCATGGCATCATTTATTTCCCTAATTCTGCTTTCGTGGGATCTAAGCTGTTTGTTCCAGGCTTCCTCCTGATCCTTTCTCTCTATCTGTTTGTCTTCCAGATCACTAATTCTATCTTCTGTCTCAGTTACCCTAGCTTTGAGAGAGTTTAGATTGGATTGGAACTCATTGAGAGCATTGTGGACCTCCTCCCTGGTAGCTTTAAGCTCCGCCCTAACATTGTGAACATCCTGTCTGGTCGCTTTCAGTTCGGCCCTAATCAATTCTGTTTGGTCATCCATGGCTTTCTCCAACCTAGCTATTGCCTGGATAATTGTTAGCCTGAATTCTCTTTCCGACATATTGTCTATGTTGATAGCCGTTAGCTCTATTGCAGAAGGTCCATCCTCTGTATTTTTCTTCTGTTGGGCATTCCTCCTCCTAGTCATTTTGGTGGGAGAAGACTGAACAGCTGGATGTATCAACTCTGGTGCAGTCAAGGTGCACCCTGGAACACTTCCTGATCTCCGTCTCAGAGAGAAGCCTCAGTCTGGGTGCAGAAGCTGAATAAATTCCCCCTTGGACGCTGGCAGTGCAGATTCCAAGTTGCAGACCCTGGGGGCGCAGGATCTTTTGCTCGTCCCCAAAGCCAAGGCAGTGGCGGCTGTCTGGGAGCTCCTGACCGCCAGAGAGGTTCCAAGCAGCGATCGCACACTGAGATTTTGCCGCCGGCCCGGGCTGGGAGTGCCCGGCTTGCGCGCACCTCTTTTCGGAGGCGGCTGTGGGTCCGGCGCGCATCTGGGGCACTGAGAACGGGGCACTGGTCTGTAAGCCGCAGGCTGGGCTTTTGCGCGCCTCTGTCCGGGGAAGAGTTTCGCGCGCACTCGGCTTAGACTTTGAAACAATGGTGCAGGTCAAGAAGCGCCCCCGGGCCTTAGAAACCCAGGAGAGCTGGAGCGACGTGCGCGCGCATCTCAAACTTTGTGGTAGGGCTAGCGCGTGTTCTGCAGACCGGCGCAGCTCCCATCCCCTCACAGGAGCCGGAACCCCCGCGCTCTGGGGCGCGCTGGCGGCTTAGGGACCAGGAGCCGGTTTCTCCGCCGCACTCTCTCTGCCCCCGCGCCGGGGAGGCCGTCTGCGACCGGGGACTTAAGCCCCTGTCCCTAGCCGCCCTGATTCCCACAATTTGCCCCCGCGATCCTTTGCTCTTTTGGAGTGCTTTCAACCAGTCTCCAAGTTAATGCTGGTCCCCAGACGCAGGGCACTCTCGCTCGTATCGGGGTATTACTTTTGCACTGGTCGCCTCTGGTGGCTCCCTCCCCCTTTTGTTTATCTTCCGATATCAGTCCGCCGTTCCCATTCCGCTTTACCTGCTCACTGGCGTCTTCTGCCCCTGTAGAGATCCAGACGTGTATAATTCTGATCTCAGGCTGATTTCATGGGTGATCAGAGTTCTTTGGTAGGTAATCAGCTCACTTTGGGGTACCAGCTGAAAAGACGCCTCTTCCTAGTACCCCGCCATCTTGTCCCCCCCTCTTCTGCCCATTTTTTGATATGTTTGCCTGTTTCATGTGTGTTGAGTTTGAGGAGTTCATTATAGATCCTGGATATCAACCTTTTGTCTGTAATGTCATTTGCAAATATCTTCTCCCATTCCGTGGGTTGCCTCTTTATTTTGTTGACTGTTTCCTTTGCTGTGCAGAAGCTTTTGATTTTGATGAAGTCCCAAAAGTTTATTTTCGCTTTTGTTTCCTTTGCCTTTGGAGACATATCTTGAAAGAAGTTGCTGTGGCTGATATCGAAGAGATTACTGCCTATGTTCTCCTATAGGATTATGATGGATTCCTGTCTCACGTTGAGGTCTTTTATCCATTTTGAGTTTATCTTTGTGTACAGTGTAAGAGAATGGTCGAGTTTCATTCTTCTACATATAGCTGCCCAGTTTTCCCAGCACCATTTATTGAAGAGACTGTCTTTTTTCCACTGTATATTTTTTCCTGTTTTGTTGAAGATTAATTGACCATAGAGTTGAGGGACCATATCTGGGCTCTCTACTCTGTTCCAATGGTCTATGTGTCTGTTTTTATGCCAGTACCATGCTGTCTCTCCCTTTTCATTCATAATTTTATGAATTTGGGCTTTCTCTCTTTTCTTTTGGATTAGTGTGGCTAGTGGTTTATCGATCTTATTGATTCTTTCAAAAACAGCAGCTTCTAGTTTCATTGATACACTCTACTGTATCTCTGGTTTCTACCTCATTGATCTCAGCTCTAATCTTGATGATTTCCCTTCTTATGTGTGGAGTTGGTTTGATTTGTTGTTGATTCTCCAGTTCTTTAAGGTGTAGAGGCAGCTGCTGTGTTCTGGATTTTTCAATTTTTTTGAGGGAGGCTTGGATGGCTATGTATTTCCCCCTGAGGACCGCCTTTGCTGTATCCCATAGGTTTTGGACCGAAGTGTCTTCATTCTCATTGGTTTCCATGAATTGTTTCAGTTCTTCTTTGATCTCCTGGTTGATCCAAGCATTCTTAAGCAAGGTGGTCTTTAGCTTCCAGGTGTTTGAGTTCCTTCGGAACTTTTCCTTGTGATTGAGCTCCAGTTTCAAAGCATTGTGATCTGAGAATATGCAGGGAATAATCTCAGTCTTTTGGTATCGGCTGAGTCCTGATTTGTGACCCAGTATGTGGTCTATTCTGGAGAAGGTTCCATGTGCACTTGAGAAGAATGAGTATTCTGCTGTTTTAGGGTGGAATGTTCTGTATATATCTATGAGGTCCATCTGGTCCAATGTGTCATTCAATGCTCTTGTTTCTTTGTTGAGTTTCTGCTTCGATGATCTGTCTATTTCTGAGAGAGGCGTGTTAAGATCTCCTACAATTAGTGTATTCATATCAATATGACTCTTTATCTTGATTAACAGTTTTCTTAAGTAATTGGCTGCTCCCATATTGGGAGCATAGATATTTACAATTGTTAGATCATCTTGGTGGATAGTTCCTTTAAGGATTATGTAGTGTCCTTCTGTATCTCTGACTACAGTCTTTAGTTTAAAATCTATTTATCTGATATGAGAATCGCTACCCAAGCCTTTTTGAGGCCCAGTGGTATGAAAGATGCTTCTCCATCCCTTCACTTTCAGTCTGGGTGTATCTTTAGGTTCAAAATGGGTCTCTTGTAGACAACATATGGATGGATCCTGTCGCTTTATCCAATCTGCAACCCTGTGCCATTTTATGGGCGCATTTAGGCCATTCACATTAAGAGTGATTATTGATAGATAAGTTTTTATTGACATCGAGTTACCTTTGAAGTCTTTCTTTCTGTAGATTGTCTCTATATTTCTGTGCAATGCTATTCTTAGGATTTTTCCTCTTTTACAGAACACCCCTTAATATTTCCTGCAGTGTCGGCTCAGTCGTTGCAGTCTTTTAAGCCTTGCCGGTCTTGGACACTCTTTATCTCTCCATCCATTTTGAATGTCAGTCTTGCTGGATAAAGTTTTCTCAGCTGCATGTTCTTCTCATTTAGTACCCTGAATATATCTTGCCAGCCTTTTCTGTCTTGCCAGGTCTCTGTGGACAGGTCTGACGTTACTCTGATGGGCTTACCTCTGTAAGTAAGGAGCCTCTTTGCCTTAGTGGCTTTCAAGAGATTATACCTACAATTATAATTCCTCAATTTGACTATCAGGTGTCGTGATTTTTTTTTTGGAATGTATAATCTTGGGTGGATACCTTTCAGCCTCTAGTACATGAATGCTGGTTCCATTCGTGAGATTGGGAAAATTTTCATGAAAGACTTGTTCCACTATATCTTCTAGACTTCTTTCTTTCTCCTCCCCTTCCGGGATTCCAAAAATTCTGACGTTGGAACGCTTCATGGCATTATTTATTTCCCTGATTCTGTTTTTGTGGTTTCTAAGCTATTTGTTCCAGGTTTCCTCCTGGTCCTTTCTCTCTATCTGCTTGTCCTCCAGATCACTAATTCTATCTTCTGTCTCAGTTACCCTAGCTTTGAGAGAGTTTAGATTAGATTGGAACTCATTGAGATCATTGTGAACCTCCTCCCTGATAGCTTTAAGCTCCGCCCTAACATTGTGAACGTCATCTCTCATCTCTTTCAGCTCGGCCCTAATCAATTCCATTTGGTCATCCATGGCTTTCTCCAACCTAGCTACTGCCTGGATAATTTTTAGCCTGAATTCTCTTTCCGACATATTGTCTATGTTGATAGCCATTAGCTCTGTTGCAGAAGGTCCGTCCTCTGTATTTTTCTTCTGTTGGGCATTCCTTCTCCTAGTCATTTTGGTGGGAGATGACTGAACAGATGTAGCTGGATGTATCAACCGTGGTGTAGTCAAGGTGCACCCTGGAACACTTCGGAGCAATCAGGATTCCCCACCCAAACGAGAGACAAAAGAAAAGAAAAAGAAGAAAAAAAAAAGAAAAGAAAAAAAAAGAGAGAGGGAGAGAGAGACAGGAAAGAAAGGGAAGATGAAAGAGAAGGTTCAGCCCAAATGGGCCCCAAGGTAAGATTTATGAAGTAGACAAACAAAAACAGACAAACAAAAAGACTGATACAAGTATTTAACAAGAGAAAAAATATATATGCAAATAAAGGAAGAACCTCGTCAAAAAGAACCCCAAGTGTAAGATTTATATGCTATCAGGACAAACACAAAAACACAGAAACACTGGTGGAAGAAAAAGATGGGAGAGTGGTTATAAATTCTCAGTGTGTGCGAGGAAGGTTGTTTTGATTCTTCCTGGATGTATCTTGATATCTTTGTTAAAGGACTCAACTTTCCTAAGATAAAGGGGGATTAAAAATTGGTTTACCTATAGGGGTAGCATTGATTGGGGAAAGGGGATTACTTTGAAGTTTAACTCTACTTCAAACCCCTCAGATTGTTTTTCAGAGTCCATAGTCTCTCATGGTTCACCTCCCCTATGAATATTAGAAGATAAAAATAAAAAGGATAAAACTAGACTAAACTAAACTAAAATTTAAAAAAAAGGAATTCAAAAAATAGAAATGCAAAAGAAAAACATAGGTGTATGTATCAAAAAGTTCATGTTAGAAGGTTATTATGGAATTTGATGTACTGTACAGCTCGCTGTGATGGTAAATAGGTTAAAAAAATTACCTATGTATTAAAAAAAAAAGAACCAGAATAGTGGGAACAAGTGAAAAATAAAAGTTTTCCTAAGAAGTAATGGTTGTTCTCTTGTAGTCCTTTTTTTTTTTCTCTTTTTTTTCTTTCTTGGTTTGTTTTTTGGGGGAGGGGCCTGCCACATGGGTTTTCAGTCAATGATGTACCCTGAGTTAAGTCCTCCCACCCCCCCTCAAGGGGGTGCGCTCTGAGGAAACTGGTTTTTTTCAGGCTTTTGTTCTCTGGCGGTTTTTATGTTTGTTCACTTTTTTTTTTTTCTCTCACTTTGACGGCTTTTGATAGTTTTTGTAGTTTTAGAGGAAAACAAACCGCACCCTTATCTCCCTCTCAGAGAGAAGCCTCAGTCTGGTTGCAGAGCTTAAATAAGTTCCCCCTTGGCCGCTGGCAGAGCAGGTTCCAAGTCGCGGTCCCTGGGGACGCAGGATCTTTTGCTTGTACCCAAAGCCAAGGCAGTGGCGGCTGTCTGGGCAGCTCCAGAGACCGCCAGAGAGGTTCCAAGCAGCGATTGCACACTGAGATTTTCCCGCTGGCCCGGGCTGAGAGTGCCTGGTCTTTCTGGGTCTAAGAGCGCCTGGCTTGCGCACACCAATTTCAGGGGAGACTGTGGGTTGCACGCGGGTCTCAGGCTCTGAGAACAGGGCGCAGGTCCGAAAGCACCAGGCTGGGCCTTCCACGCTCCTCTCTGGGGGGAGTTTGGTCTGAAACAATGGCGCATATCAAAGGGCGCCGGCTGGGCCTTTGTACCTCTCTCAAGCGAGTATCTCAGGCTCTATAGCAGGGCTCGAGCATTCTGCCACCCAGCGTGGCTCCCATCCCCTCACAGGAAATGGACCCCATGCGTTCTCGGTCGCTTAGGGACCAAGAGCTGGTTTCTCTGCCGCACTCTCTCTGCCTCAGCGCCAGGGGAGGCTGTCCTGGGATCGGGGACTTAAGCCCCTGTTCCTAGCTGCCCCAATTCCCACAATTTCCCCCCATGATCCTTTGCTCTTTTGGAGTGCTTTCAACCAGTCTCCCAGTTAATGCTGGTCGCCAAACGCAGGGCACTCTCGCTTGTATTGGGGAATTACTTTCCAACCGGTTGCTCTGGTGGCTCCCTCCCCCTTTTGTTTATATTCTGATATCGCTGTTCCCACTCCGCTTTACCTGCCCACTGGCGTCTTCTGCCCCTGTAGAGATCCAGACATGTATAATTCTGATCTCAGGCTGATTTCATGGGTGATCGGAGTTCTTTGGTAGGTAATCAGCTCACTTTGGAGTACAGGCTGAAAAGGCACCTCCTTTTACTTCCCTGCCATCTTGTCCCCCCTCCTTGCGTTTTTTTCTTCTAAAAAATTCTGGGATACAACTCCTTCTAATAGATCAAAATATACCCTAAATCTAGCACAAGACTTTGTTCTAGTCTCCAGCCTGAACAAATTCTCTCCACTTTCTTTTTCTTTCTTTTCCCAACCAACTTATCTTATCAACTCCTTTTTTAGATTAAAAAAAAAATTTCACCTTTACAGTCATATTCCATCCCTTCATTTTGCTTACCCTTATTTATATATATATTTATATATGTTTTATATATAAGTATATAAAATTAATATATAAATATATAAAATAATTTATATATTTTTTATATAAAATATATATAAAAGTTTTTATCTATTTAAAATTTTGGGAGGTAATTTCTTCTAAGAGACCAAAATACTCCCAAAATTAAGTCGGTGGCTCTGTTCTATTCACCAGTCTAATATATATTTTTTCTTATTTATTTATTTATCTATTTATTATTTACTTACTGAACTTTTTTTACTCCCTTTCTTCCCCCCATGATTTGGGGTCTCTTCTGATTTGGTTAACACACATTTTTCTGGGGCATTTGCCACCCTTTTCGTATTTTATTCTCTCCTTCATATATTCTTATCTGGATAAAATGACAAGGCAGAAAAACTCACCACAAAAATAAAAAAGAGCAAGAGGCAGTACCAAAGACTAGAGTTCTTGGTAATATGTCAGATCTAGAGTTCAGAATGATGATTCTCAAGGTGCTAGCTGGGTTTGAAAAAGGCATGGAAGATATTAGAGAAAAACTGTCTGGAGAAAAAAAATCCCTTTATGGAGAAATAAAAGAACTAAAATCTAAACAAGCTGAAATTAAAAAAGCTATTAATGAGGTGCAATAAAAATGGAGGCTCCATCGACCTCAGCCGCAGCAACATCTTCCTAGGAACATCGCCAAAGGCAAGGGAAGCAAAGGCAAAAATGAACTATTGGGATTTCATCAAGATCAAAAGCTTTTGCACAGCAAAGGAAACAGTTAACAAAACCAAAAGACAACTGACAGAATGGGAGAAGATATTTGCAAACAACATAGCAGATAAAGGACTAGTGTCCAAAATCTATAAAGAACTTAACAAACTCAACACCCAAAGAACAAATAATCCAATCAAGAAATGGGCAGAGGACATGAACAGACGTTTCTGCAAAGAAGACATCCAGATGGCCAACAGACACATGAAAAAGTGCTCCATATCACTCGGCATCAGGGAAATACAAATCAAAACCACAATGAGATATCACCTCACACCAGTCAGAATGGTTAAAATCAACAAGTCAGGAAATGACAGATGCTGGCGAGGATGCGGAGAAAGGGGAACCCTCCTACACTGTTGGTGGGAATGCAAGCTGGTGCAACCACTCTGGAAAACAGCATGGAGGTTCCTCAAAATGTTGAAAATAGAACTGCCCTATGACCCAGCAATTGCACTACTGGGTATTTACCCTAAAGATACAAACGTAGTGATCCAAAGGGGCACGTGCACCCGAATGTTTATAGCAGCAATGTCCACAATAGCCAAACTATGGAAAGAACCTAGCTGTCCATCAACAGATGAATGGATCAAGAAGATGTGGTATATATACACAGTGGAATACTATGCAGCCATCAAAAGAAATGAAATCTTGCCATTTGCGACAACATGGATGGGACTAGAGCATATCATGCTTAGCGAAATAAGTCAAGCAGAGAAAGACAACTCTCATATGATCTCCCTGATATGAGGAAGTGGTGATGCAACATGGGGGCTTAAGTGGGTAGGAGAAGAATCCATGAAACAAGATGGGATAGGGAGGGAGACAAACCATAAGTGACTCTTAATCTCACGAAACAAACTGTGGGTTGCTGGGGGGAGGGGGGTTGGGAGAAGGGGGGTAGGGTTATGGACATTGGGGAGGGTATGTGCTTTTGGGTAAATTGGAAGGGAAGGTGAACCATGAGAGACTATGGACTCTGAAAAACAATCTGAGGGGTTTGAAGTGGCGGGGGAGTGGGAGGTTGGGGTACCAGGTGGTGGGTATTATAGAGGGCACGGCTTGCATGGAGTACTGGGTGTGGTGAAAAAATAATGAATACTGTTTTTCTGAAAATAAATAAATTGGAAAAAAAATGGAGGCTCTTCCTGCTAAGATGAATGAGGCAGAAGAAAGAATTAGTGATGTAGAAGACCAAATGATGGAGAATAAAGAAGCTGAGCAAAAGAGAGACAAACAACTACTGGACCACGAGGGGAGAATTCAAAAGATAAGTGATACCAGAAGACGAAACGACATTAGAATAATTGGGATTCCAGAAGAAGAAGAAAGAGAGAGGGGAGCAGAAGGTATATTGGAGCAAATTATTGTAGAGAATTTCCCTAATAGGGCAAAGGGAACAAGCATCAAAATTCAGGAGGCCCAGAGAACCCCCCCTCAAAATCAGTAAGAATAGGTCCACACCCCACCATCTAATAGTAAAACTTACACATGCAATGTTAAAAATATTAGATTGACAGCAGACTTATCCACAGAGAACTGGAAAGCCAGAAAGAACTGGCATGATATAGTCAGAGTACTAAATGAGAAAAATATGATGCCAAGAATACTATATCCATCTAGGCTATCATTGAAAATAGAAGGAGAGATAAAAAGTTCCAGGGCAAACAAAAACTAAAAGTATTTGTAAACACCAAACCAGCTCTACAGGAAATATTGAAAGGGGTCCTCTAAGCAAAGAGAGATCCTAAAAGTAGGAGATTAGAAAGGAACAGAGACAATATACAGTAACAGTCACCTTACAGGCAATACAATGGCACTAAATTCATATCTCTCAATAGTTACCTTGAATGTAAATGGGCTAAATGCTCCAATCAAAAGACACAGGGCTTCAGAATGTATTAAAAAAAACCCTATCAATATGCCATCTATAAGAAACTCATTTTAGACCTAAAGATGTCTCCAGATGTAAAGTGAGGGGGCGGAAAACAATTTTCCATGCCAATGGACATCAGAAGAAAGCTGTAGTGGCAATCCTTATATCAGATAAAGTAGATTTTAAGCCAAAGACTTATAAGAGATGAGGAAGGACAATATATCATACTCAAAAGTTCTGTCCAACAAGAAGATCTAACAATTTTAAATATCTATTCCCCTAACCTGGGAGCAGCCAACTATATAAACTAATTAATAACAAAATCAAAGAAACACATTAACCCTAATACAATAATAATAGGGGACTTTAACACTCCCCTCACTGAAATGGACAGATCATCCAAGCAAAAGATCAACAAGGAAATAAAGGCCTAAATAACACACTGGACCAGATGGACATCACAGATATATTCAGAACATTCTATCACAAAGAAACAGAATACACGGTCTTCACTAGTGAATATGGAACATTGTCCAGAATAAATCACATTCAGGGTCACAAATCAGGTCTCAATCAGTACCAAAAGATTGGGATCATTCCCTGTATATTTTCAGACCAGAATGCTCTGAAGCTAGAACTCAATCACAAGAGGAAGTTTTGAAAGAACCCAAATACATGGAGGCTAAAGAGCATCCTTCTAAAGAATGAATGGGTCAACCAGGAAATAAAGAATTGAAAAAATCCATGGAAACAAATGATAATGAAAACACAATGTTTCAAAATCTGTGGGACACAGCAAAGGCAGTCCTGAGAGGAAAATATATAGTGATACAAGACTTTCTCAAGAAACAAGAAAGGTCTCAAAAACACAACCTAACCCTACACCTAAAGGAGCCGGAGAAAGAAAAACAAAGAAGGCCTAAACCCAGCAGGAGAAGAGAAATAATAAAGATCAGAGCAGAAATCAATGAGGTAGAAACAAACAAACAAACGCCAACAACAACAACAACACCAAAAAACCACAATAGAACAAATCAACAAAACTAGGAGCTGTTTCTTTGAAAGAATTAACAAGATTGATAACCCCCTGGCCAAACTTATCAAAAAGAAAAGAGAAAGGAGCCAAATTAATAAAATCATGAATGAAAAAGGAGAGATCACAACCAACACCAAAAAAAAAAAAAATACAAACAATTATAAGAACATATTATGAACAACTATACACCAGCAAATTTGACAATCTGGAAGAAATGGATGCATTCCTAGAGACATATAAACTACCAAAAGTGAACTGGTAAGAAACAGAAAACCTGAACAGACCCATAACCAGTAAGGAGATTGAAGCAGTCACCAAATATCTCCCAAGAAACAAGAGCCCAGGGCCAGATGGCTTCCCAGGGGAATTCTACCAAATGTTAAAGAATAATTAATTCCTATTCTTCTGAGACTGTTCCAAAAAATTGAAATGGAAGGAAAACTTCTGAATTTGTTCTATGAGGCCAGAATTACCTTGATCCCCAAACCAAAGATCCCATAAAAAAAGAGAATTACAGACCAATATCCTTGATGAACACAGATGGGAAAATTCTCACCAAAATACTAACCAATAGGATCATTAAAACATTAAAAGGATTATTCTCCACAACCAAGTGGGATTTATTCCAGGGCTGCAAGTTTGGTTTATCATCTGAAAATCAATCAATGTGATACAATATATTATTAAAAGAAAGAACAAGAACCATATGATACTCTCAATAGATGCTGAAAAAGCATTTGACAAAGTACAGCATCCTTTCTTGATCAAAACTCTTCAAAGTGTAGGGATAGAGGGTACATACCTCAATATCATCAAAGCCATCCATGAAAAATCCACAGAAAATATCATGCTCAATGGAGAAAAACTGAGAGCTTTGCCCCTAAGGTCAGGAAAATGGCAGGGATGGCCATTATCACCACTGCTATTCAACATAGTAGAAGAAGGCCTAGCCTCAGCAATCAGACAACAAAAAGAAATTAAAGGCATCTGAATCAGCAAAGAAGAAGTCAAACTATCACTCTTTGCAGATGATATGATACTTCCTGTAGAAAACCCAAAAGACTCCACTCCAAATCTGCTAGAACTTGTACAGGAATTCAGTAAAGTGTCAGGATATGAAATCAGTGCACAGAAATCAGTTGCATTTCTATTCACCAACAACAAGACAGAAGAAATAGAAATTAAAGAGTCAATCCCATTTACAATTGCACCCAAAACCATAAGATGCCTAGGAATAAACCTAACCAAAGAGGCAAAGAATCTGTACTCAGAAAACTATAAAGTACTCATGAAAGAAATTGAGGAAGACACAAAGAAATGGAAAAATGTTCCATGCTCCTGGATTGGAAGAACAAATATTGTGAAAATGTCTATGCTACGTAAAGCAATCTACACATTTAATGCAATCCCTATCAAAATCCCATGCATTTCTTCAAAGCAATGGAACAAATAATCCTAAAATTTATATGGAACCAGAAAAGGCCTCGAATAGCCAGATGAATTTTGAGGAAGAAACCTAAAGTTGGTGGCATTGCAACCAACAACTTCAAGCTCTGTTACAAAGCTGTCATCCTCAAGACAGAATGGTACTGGCACAAAAACAGATACATAGATCAATGGAACAGAATAGAGAGCCCAGAAATGGACCCTCAACTCTATGGTCAAGTAATTTTCGACAAAACAGGAAAGAATATCCAATGGAAAAAACACAGTCTCTTCAACAAATGGTGTTGGGAAAATTGGACAGCCAAATGCAGGAAAATTTCCTTACACTACACATTTCCTTACACTACACATTAAAATAGACTCAAAAGGGATGAAGGACCTCAATGTGAGAAAGGAATTCATCAAAATCCTCGAGAAGAACACAGGCAGCAACCATTTTGACCATAGCTGCAGCAAATTTTTCCTAGAAACATTGCCAAAAGCAAGGGGAGCAAGGGAAAAAAGAACTATTGGGACTTCATCAAGATCAAAAGCTTTTGCACAGCAAAGGAAACAGTTAACAAAATCAAAAAACAACTGACAAAATGGGAGAAGATATTTGCAAACAACATAGCAGATAAAGGGCTAGTATCCAAAATCTATAAAGAACTTATCAAACTCAACACCCGAAGAACAAATAATCTGATCAAGAAATGGATAGAAGACACGAACAGACACGAACAGACATTTCTGCGAAGAAGACATTCAGATGGCCAACAGATACATGAAAGTGTTCCACATCACTTGGATCAGGGAAATACAAATCAAAATCACAATGAGATACCACCTCACACCAGTCAGGATAGCTAAAATTAACAAGTCAGGAAATGACAGATCCTGTCAAGGATGTGGAGAAAGGGGAGCCCTCCTACACTGTTAGTGGGAATGCAAGCTGGTGCAACCATTCTGGAAAAGAATATGGAAGTTCCTCAAAAAGTTGAAAATAGAGCTACACTATGACCCAGCAATTACACTACTGGGTATTTACCCTAAAGATACAAATGTAGTGATCTGAAGGGGCATGTGCACCCGAATGATTATAGCAGCATAGTCCACAATAGCCAAACTATGGAAAGAACCTAGATGTCCATCAACAGATGAATGGATAAAGAAGAGATGGTATATATATATCAAAAGAAATCAAAAGAAATGAAATCTTGCCATTTGCAATGACATAGATATAACTAGAGAGTATTATGCTCAGTGAAATACATCAATCAGAGAAAGACAATTATTATATGATCTCCCTGACATGAGGAAGTTGAGAGGCAACATGGCAGGTTTGGGGGATAGGAAAGGAATAAATGAAACAAGATAGGATCAGGAGGGAGACAAAGCATAAGAGACTTAATTTCACAAAACAAACTGAGGGTTGTCAGGGGGAGGGTGCTAGGGAGAGGGTGGTTGGGTTATGGACATTGGGGAAGGTATGTGCTAAGATGAGTGCTGTGAAGTGTGTAAACCTGGCGATTCACAGACCTGTACTCCTGGGGCTAATAATACATTATATGTTAATAAAATAATAAAAAAAATTTTTTAAAGATAAAAATTAATATCAGGGAAAATAAATGAAAATGAGTGGAAATAAAAATACAATATATCAAAACCCATGGGATTCTGCAAAAGCATTTGTAGAGATAAGTTTATAGCAATAATATGTTAAAAGAAAATAAAAATGTCAATTAAACAGCTTAATTTTATACCTCATGGAACAAAAAAGAAGAATACACTAAGCCTATAGCTAGCAGAAGGAAGGAAGCAAAGAAGATCAGAGCAGAAATAAATGAAATAGAGACCAAGAAAATAATAGAAGACCAGTGAAAGAAGGGTTGGTTTTATGAATAGATGAGCAATAAACCTGGAGAAAAAAGGAAAAAGAAACACGTGAAAATAGTTTTGATAATATATTTATTTAATCCAATATGTCCAAATTATTGTCATTTCAACATGCAATCAATATTTTAAAATAGTATTGATATTTTATCATCATCAAAATTGAGTGTAATTTACATTCACAACACATTTCAATTTACTCAGCACATTTCAAGGGTTCTACAGCCACATATAGCTAAAGGTTAAAAATTTGCAATAGCTGTAGATTCAGAATATGACACTGACTGCACAGTGGTAAAAGCCTAAAAATTTAGGCTTTTAATGACTCATGGGAAGTTACCAATTGCCTAATTATATGTGGCCCAGCAGAAGGACATTGGCAAGCTGTCCTGTTAAAAAGATCTTCATATCAGGATCAGCACTGTAGTAATCACAGTGGGAATTTGAGGAATGCATTAAAGTAGGATGAGTTGAAAACCCATCAGAACTCACTTCCAAGTTCGGAAGGATATTGGAATGGGCAAGTAGATATCCTGAAGCACTCACTTGAGGTGGCCACCTGGGTCTATGAAATGAGTAGACCTAGAGTCCTGCAATAATGTAGAGGTGGCCTGAATCTAGGCATATTTTTCTTACACTTTGTAAGGCACAAAATGCCAATAAGAACTGTTCTGTCTGTTAGCAAAAGAGATAGAGACTACAGATGGCTCCACAGCATCTATTCTGTGGGGAAGGCCCTGACTTCAGCTGACAAGTGAGACTGATGTCGGTAGCCCTAGGAGCCAACACTTGGGACTAATAGGAGTAGACACTTACTCTGGACTAGGCTTTCCTCACCTGGTGGTAGATGCAGAAACTCAAAGTGTGTAAAAGAACCAGAAGAGAAGCTATTGCACCATTTTGTGTGGCTGTCCATCATTTCTTCATAGCAAGTCACACATTTTATAGCCCATAATGTCCAGCAGTAAGCAGACAGATATCCTCTTTAGAGTAGTAGCTTGATAGAAAATTGGAACTGGCAATTAAAACATTGGTGGTCTGAAATGGGTGGAGATGATGTATGAAGGGCTGGCTTCCCAAGGGTGTGCTCACACACAACATGAACACGAGAAGGGCTAATGGTGTGTCCCAACTGTTTTTTCTGGTGGATCTGGGGAACAGGGGATGAGGAAGGATGTTCTAGATCTGTACTTATGTAACATTGCCTTATCTGAATAAAGTGGACGGATAGGGAGGGACTAGTTAGACAGGCATTGCTGCCTACAAGTGAATGAGACTAAACTTAATGCCCCTTCCAAAGATGAAAGTGTTAGGGCAAAGAAGGAGAGAAGGTGGAATAGATGAGGTTAAGAGAATGAATAAATGAATTACATAATGAGGGAATTCAATATTACATAAAAACCTAGAAAGAGAGAATCCTTGGGGTGCCTGGGTGGCTCAGAGGGTTAAGCCGCTGCCTGCGGCTCAGGTCATGATCTCGGGGTCCTGGGATCGAGCCCCGCATCGGGCTCTCTGCTCAGCAGGGAGCCTGCTTCCTCCTCTCTCACTCTCTCTGCCTGCCTCTCTGCCTACTTGTGATTTCTCTCTGTCAAATAAATAAATAAATAAAATCTTTTTTAAAAAAAGAAAGAATCCTAACAAAAAGTGATATTCAAAGATAATATTGACTCTTACTCAATTATACCTGATGTCTGAAAGGGTGAAGCTACATATTGCTGACACCACTTCTACTCTGGAACCTGAAAAAATCAAAGGGAAGTCTGCAGACTTGAGTGGCATCGGCCTGGGAGAAAAAGGTGGCTTCTTGGAGGGGGAGGATATTGGGGCTGGATTCTAAGTTCATCCTAATTGGTGACTCCAATTAACTCTTCAATGATCTCACACTGTTTAGGAAGAGAGTCTTGCTGAAGAGTTTCCCCAGGGCAGCTTTCATGTCTCGGTTTCTCAGACTATAAATGAAAGGATTTAACATTGGGGTCACTGCGATATACATCACAGTTATCACTGCATCCTTTAAGCTGTAACTAGACAGAGGGCGGAAATACATGCCCATGACTGTCCCATAATACAGAGAGACAACTGTGAGGTGAGAACCACAGGTAGAGAAGGCTTTGAGCACACCCTTGGTGGATGGAACCCGTAAGACTGTGGAAAAGACCTGGACATAGGAGATGATGATGCATAGTAATGGCACGGAGAAAACACCAACCCCTAGGTACATCATCTTCACATTAAAGTAGGTGTCAGAACACGATAGCTTGAGTAAAGAGGTAATGTCACAATAAAAGTTGGTTACTTCCTTGCTGCCACAGAAGGACAGACGAGCTGTGAGCAGAGTGTGGGAGAGGGCATTGGTATTTCCAACCACCCAAGACCCAACAACTAGGAAGACACATGTCCGTGGGCTCATAATTGTTGTGTAATGAAGTGGGCGGCTGATGGCCACAGCACGATCATATGCCATCACAGCCAGGATGTAGCTATCTGTGTTAGCCATGCCAATCATGAAACACATCTGTGTTAGGCATCCCCTAAAGGAGATGGCCTTGCTGCCTAAGACATGGTTGGCTAGCATTTTAGGGATGGTTACAGAGGAGAAGAGGATGTCAACAAAGGAGAGATTGGCAAGGAAAAAATACATGGGGTTGTGAAGGCGAATGTCAGACTGAATGGCCAAGATGATGAGCAGATTCCCAATCAGTGTGATGGGGTAAATGAACAGGAAGAGGATGAAGAAGAAGTCTTCCTGTTGCTGCTGACCACTGACTCCCAGGAGAATGAAACCAAGGGTAAAGGACTCGTTGTCTCCTCTCATCCTCTCATGGATCCTTCAGCAGAAAGAGGAGAGGAATCCAGAATTATTAGTAAAGTTACTGTGTGTAATGGTCTTCCTAAATCACCTCTTTTGACCCCTGTGATTTTTGTGTCTATACTTAGGTGTGCTAAATCCAATAAATTGTTGGGGGGATTCCCTGTTTGTCAGTGTACCTAATTTCCATGTGCTAGAAATTTTGTTAAGCTTTGCAGAAAAATTATAAACATGTGAAAAACAGTTTATTCATCCATTTAGTCATATATGATATAGTCTCTGGTCTGTAGCACCTTACAACTTAATGGAGATTGCAGAATCACATACTAGTTTTATTACATATGGAAATAAAAGAACAATGTTTTGGAGTCTTTGAAAAAATCTCTCCAGTGGAAGGAGTGGTTAGTACAAAAACACTGTGAACAATCAGAAATTCTTCCACCAACTAGACTGAGAATGAACCCAGAGCTAGGAGGTAACTGGTGTCTGTCTGAACTGGCATGGAAGATTGTAAATTTTAATACTACTGGGCTTAGGTCGTAGCAAAGGAAGAATTGGGTGTTTACTCTCCAATTTTGAAAGTAGACATTTATCACTTCCTTCAATAGGTTTCATCTTTATTCCAAGCCTGGAAATTTGTGGTATCAGAATATTTTTCTCTTTGATCTTCTCTTCCCATTTTTAAAAATTATTTCCTCTAATGACTCATCCAATTCCATTGTGGCTTCATCCCCTGCTTAGTAGACTCTAGGTCTCTATGTATAGACCAGATCTTTTCTTCTAATTTCCATGACCAGCCATCCCACCAACATGTCTGACTGAACCTCATCCTCTGCACATCTTTCTTGAGTAGACAATGGAATACTTGAGAAAGAGAACCCTATCTTTTTTTTAAAAGATTTTATTTATTTATTTGACAGACAAGAGATCACAAGTAGGCAGAGAGGCAGGCAGAGAGAGAGGAAGGGAAGCAGGCTCCCCACTGAGCAGGAAGCCCGATGCAGGGCTCGATCCCAGGACCCTGGGACCATGACCTGAGCCAAAGCCAGAGGCTTAACCCACTGAGCCACCCAGGGGCCCCCGAGAACCCTTTTTTATTTTTAATCTCCCTTATGGAGATTACTTGGAATATTATTTTATATACCAATACATTCATATTCAATAGTTTGACTATAACCAGGTTTGTTCCATGGCTTCTCACACAGAGGATGCTACCAGGTATTGTCACTTAGGTTATCCCTCACATCAATATCTGATCTTGTTGATTCTTCATTTTAAATAATTCATATATAAGTTTCCTACTTATTGTTTCAGTGCTTTAGTTTTGACCACCATCAATTCCTACCTGAAATATTGTAGTGCTCCCTAGTATCTCGACTAAAGAAGATTCCCTCTTTTCATTCACCTGAATTCTGAGGCATACTAAGTGTGTCAGAGACTACTAGAATATTACCCAAATCCACTTTGTTCTCTTCTTCCTGGAGACCGAGCTAGACTACATACTCCAGCCTCCCTTACACTGAAGTGTAGCTTGTGACTGAGTTCTAGCCAATCTATATATTGAATTCTGCTCTTCCTCCAAAGTCTCTGTCCCCTTGGGCCAGCTGGATGCAAATGGCCCGGAGGCTAAAGGGGATGGTGGAATCACATGGTGCAATGAGCCTGTGTTTCCAGTACTCTTCATTCATTTACTCACCATCATGCACATCCACTATGTGACAGATAGAACTTTATTCTGCTTAAACTGTTACATATTTTACATGTATTTGCTACTGTAGCCCAGACAGACTAATTCACAATGTTTTCTGTTTTTTTTTAAATATTTATTTATTTATTTGAGACAGAGAGAGAGAGTGAGAAGTGAGTGAGCAAGGGCAGAGAGAAGCAGCAGAAGGGGGAGAAACAGACTCCCCACTGAGCAGGGACTCAGACTCTGGGCTCAATCCCAGGGCCCTGACATCATGACCTGAGCCAAAGACAGATGCTTAACTGATGGAGCTGCCCAGGCTCCCCAGTAATTCATTAAGTTTTCTAAAGAGATCTTGACCTCAATAATTTAATCTATCTGTAATTAAGTTAATTACTAATTCTCAGTGTCTCCTATAGTACACACTGAAATTATATGGTAGGTAAGGGGAAGCAGGTAAAATTACCTTCCCCTAAAAATGTTGTTCTTTTTCATCTCTTTACGTAAACAAATTGAATTTTTTCCTCTTAAATGCCCTTTACCCTATGTACACAGAATCATGTTATTTCAGAGTAGTGGTGGTTCAATAAATGGGGTGTCTCAGAAACTATGGTTATCTGAAATGGTAGAGAAGTAGAGCATTACAGAGACCGTGTTGCCAATATGACAGACAGCTGATATTGATACATCAAATCCCTATTAAAACACATAGACTATCTATACTAGTTACTAAAGGAAAAGAAATATATATAGCCAAATCTAAAAGAAAGAAATGGTATTACAGAGGTAAAGAAAGAAAAAGAACTCAGCAGGAGTTGTGGATCAGAGCTGATGTTGTGGTACCCCTGGGAGATGTGGCCACTTATCCATACACAGCAGGGAATTTATATTGAGCCTTCAGCATAAACTTGAAATGTGGTCCTATTTGTGAAGAGGACACTAGAAGAAATTTTTGCCATATATGAATTGGAAGAGAAAGAACAAAATTGAAAGAGTTCACAGAAAATGATTGTCTAAAGAAATCCATGAGAGACTCCCTATACAAACTACAAAATTTCTGAAAATTTATTTGATGTAAGCCAGTGTTGAAAAGTCAATATTGTTGGTACACTTTAAAAATGCATTGCAAAATATTATTTTAGAAAGATTCCTATTCCCAACATGAACAGAAGATTTAAGGTATCTAGAAATAATTCTAATAAACAAGGTCTACGTTGGGATTCAAAAATTGCAAAACTTTAATGAAGGAAAAGAAGAATATGTAGACATAAGCAATGTATATGGAGACCCAATGTTTTAAATACATCAATTGTGTTCCATTAATTTATGATTTGTTGCAATTCCTGTCAAAACACCACAGATTTCTTTTAACAATGGGCGTTGGTAAAATGACCCAACCATTCATACAGGAGAACAAAGAGTGAAAAAGACCTGAGACAATTAGAGGAAAAGCATAAGGAGAGAGGACTGCCCTATAGGTATGAAAATTACTTCCTTTGTTACTTCAAAGATTTGTTTATTTTTGAGAGAGAGAGTGAGCAGTAGGGCAGAGGGAGCGAGTTTTCAAGCAGAATCCCCACAGAGTGTAGAGTCTGGCTCACAGAGTGTAGAGTCTGGCTCAATTTCATGACCCATGAGAACAAGACCTGAGCTGAAACCAAGAGTCAAACACTTAACTGATTGAGTCTCCCAGGCATCCCACTCCTGGTACTTCATATAGTGGATTAGCTCTGGCATAGGGACTGACAAATCTACAGAATTCCTGTAACAGACCAGAAAGCCTAGACACAGATTAATTATTTCTTAGTAATTGGTAGATAATATGGTTGGTTCAGAATCAGGCAGGGAGTGGTTGGGCTGACTGTTGGTAAGGCATGCTGGACAACTGGATGCTATACATAACAAATAACATGGAAAATCAGTCCTAGAGGATTGATTATGGAAAGCAAAATGTTACCAACTTTAGAAGGAATATATTTATGATATCAGGGTAGGAACTGATTTCTTAGTCCAGCACAAAATGTTCAACATATGATAGAACATGTAAAATTTGACAACCTTAAACTTAAAACATTTGTATGAAGCAGACACTATAGAGAACAAAGGAAGAGAAGTCATGGACTGGAAGAGGTATATGATACACACACATCAATAAGGGATCCATGTTCAGAATAAAGAAAATTCCTATACTAAGAGGAAAAAGAGCAAAAACCCAGTAGGAAGTAATGGGAGAGAAGGCTTGAATCAGCAAGTAATAGAAGGAGAAAGTGGAATGCACAATAACCAAAATAAAAGATGTTCAACATAATTAAAATAAAATTCAATTACCATCCTTTGTCGTGGAGCAACCCTAAAGTCTGACAATCCAACTGTTAGGAAAGAAAAATTCATTTTATCATGTGGACAACAGTTATCCTGTATCTAGGAAAGCTGATAACTCTTACACCTCTAGTTAACTAACACTTCCAATTCTTGATTATATCCTAGAATATTATGTGTTCAAGAACATATTTGTATATTGTCATACAGAAAATCTAGTAATGGATAAGTTATTTACAACATTTGCTTTTTTTTTTCTTTAAAGATTTTATTTATTTGAGAGAGAGGGAGAGCATGAGTTGGGGGAGGGACAGAAGGAGAAGTAGACTCCATGTTGAGCAGGGCTTGGGACTCGATTCCAGGACCCTGAGATCATGACCTGAGCTGAAGGCAGACACTTAACCAACTGGGCCACCCAAGTGCCCCTACCACATTTGCTTATTAATATTGTTCAACAGCTGAACTAAATGTATGTCCATGGAGCAATTTTTTTAAATTGAAATGACATTTCCTTTTTTAAAAATTAATTTATTTTAGAGAATAGAGAGAGCAAGTGCACAGGGTGGAGGAACTGAGAGAGGGGGACAAGCAGACTCCACATTGTGTGTAGAGTCTGACATTGGGCTTGATCCCACAACCCTGAGGTCATGACCTGAGCTGAAATCGAGAGTTGGACGCCTAGCCAGCTGAGCCACCCAAGTGTCTTGCATGGAACAATTTTTAAAACCACAATGTGATGGGGGAAAAAAAAAAACAAGTTGCCATAAGATATTTGGTGAATCACACCATACGTGTAAATTTTAACACACAAAATAATACGCGTATATGCAGGTAAAGTACATACATCTTAAGTGGGAATACATTACCCATTGTTGAACAGCAGTTATCTCTGGGGTGAGAGAGGTAATATTGCCTGGACATTGTTTCCATATGCCTACTCCCATCCTTTTCATTTTCCTCAAAGATTCAGAAGAAAAATGTCCATGCATCCCATATACTCTCATTATTATTCTCTTCTGCTTCCTCAGCTATGTTACTCCACCATTCTTTCAGCTGCAGTATTTGCTCTCTGCAGGGGTTCCTCAACACCAGCTGTTTCCCATTAACCATTAACCATTAAACATATTACAGTCTGTTTAGTCATTCCATGAATGTTCCTCATTCTTTCTAGCTACCATGACACTTCTTATCTATGTTATTCCTTTTTCAGGCAGGCTTCTTTATAGAGACATCTGCTTACTGGACTCCAAATTCTATTTATAATATAAAAGTGTGATTGTACACATGTCTTCAACTAATTCACTATTTAGCATCATCTAACAGATAAAAGTCCCATTTCCTTATCATGGAGAAAATTTCAAAGACAAAGTATACATTTGAGGAGTACTTCAGGGCAAATGAGTTATATACGTTTATTAGAAGCAGATTAAAGCAGGAGAATCAATCTGGAAAAGATGCATGGGTTCATATGTGGAGGATTTTGAACTAGTGCAAACACTTGGTTCTATATTCATTGGGAGGTAGGCTTAGTATAGCGGATGTAGGCCACACTAACTCTTTGTGATACAGGCATATGGACATTTTGTTTAATGTAAATATATGTATATCACATATATATAAAGTGACTGATCAATAGGGCAACATTTTAGAGCGACAATCTGGTACATAGAGACAATCACAAGGGGATAAAATTAGAAAGTGAAAGAATGTAAGAAAAACAGCACCAGAAAAAGATGAGATTGGTCTAATCACTGCAGGAACAAAAGAAACAGGGAACCAAAGAGAGGGGTATTGAGTAGTCAGGGACTGAGGATGTAGAAGCACAGAGCAAAATGTTGGGGGTGATCATGAGGAGAGATGATTCTTGCATAAGCCCAGGAGGAAGAGGTGACAGACAGTATCTTCTCCTCCCCAGAAGAGTAGCAGGACATGCAGCAATGTGAATCCCAGAGGCAGTGACAGCCTTGAGCTTCCTGGAAAGACACCAGGTTTCTAGGCAATGCTGACCACTAATGACTCTTCCTGGAAGGGTTTGTGCTCTGAGAATTCCAGTCTTGATGGTGCTGAGGACCATCTTTCAGGATACACAAGACAGAATGCCTCCCCTCTCTGGCATCAGTGGTAGCAGACAAAGCCAACAAAAGTCCTCTAAGTGCTTTGAGTATCCCTGATAGTTCAGGCCATCAGTGCTTTGACTGTGAAGTAACACAATTTTCTGAAGGGGCCCATCTGCCAACACCCTTGAGTATGTGAGTACAAGGTGGCTCTGTAGCTATTCTAGGAGATGATGGACTCCTGCAAGTCCACACACATGCAAACACACACCCAGACACACACACTTTCAGGAGTCAGAAAAGGCTCAGACTTGACAAAACCAACAGAAACTCTTCTTCCTGATCCTATTTTCATAGACAAAAGTCCATAGGTAACCCTTGTCAGAGAGGAGGAATTCTTGCCTGCCCTCCCCAACTTTCTCCCTTTTGTCTACCAAATCTAGAGAGTCTAATTCCAGAGCCAAAGTGTGAGTCCTACCTATCTGTGTGACTCTGGACAATTCAATTCACCATTTTTTCATCTGATAAAATGACAAAATAATTCTCCTTACCTCTGAGGGTTTTGTGAGTGTCAAAGGAGCTAACACACACAGGTAGTGCAGCTGTTGGCTCTGTATCCTTTGATGTCACTGTCATAGACTCTTCAACATTTACAGGACTTGGGTTCTTCACTGTGGAGACAGCTCAGATGCTGTCAGAAAGGGTCTTGAACTAGTGGCCTTCACTTCTCTTCTTCTAGTCAGCACCTAGTGTTTGTTAGCCTTAATTTTTGGGCCAGGTATGCTGGATTGTAAATCTTCTGTTCCTGGGGCAGAGAAGGGCTGGGACGTCTTGTAAAGGGAAGCCCCCAGCTTCCCATGTGTGGGAAAAAATGAAGCAGGAGCTGTTCTGGATGGAGCCTGAAGATGAGGACTTCAATTTCTTCTTCAAGGAAAAAGGATATGTTATATCTTCAAGAAAATTATGAATATTCACCAGGTTATAATGTTTTAAAAACTGACTCCCCAAGGTGTTCATTCAGGCCTAAATCCAAATAATCATTGAGGCCTGTTGACATACTCTTATACTTGTCTCCTGAGGGGACACAGTGACTCTCAAGGGTAATCTTTCTCATAGTTCTCTTCTAGAGAAAAGATAGTTAAGGTGGTATCAGGCAGAATGTGTCTCTATGACCCAAGCCATGGGTTGACTTTGTTGAAATGTGGGCCTCCCTACTGTTCAACACAAACTTGAAACCACCCCTTGGGATACAAAGGCTGTGCTACAGCTGGTCATTCTTCCAGACTACTCCAAAAACTTTGTGGTGTTAAGTCTGCAGGGAGAAAGAATTCTATTTCATCTTTCCTTTAGGATTTAGCTTGAGGAGAGTTAGTGTAGATACTATACTTTCTTTATCTAGCATGCTGAGGCATTTGTATAGATGGATGGGACTTAGTTGTTTATCTGGTCAGCTTCATGTGTTTGTTACCTTTATAAAAGTTCTGCTTAATGGTAATTGTTCTATAACTTAGCACCTTCTGTGGCAGAGAGGTCATTTCCTTTCTTAGAAGGTTGTGGTGAAGACTAAGCTCTGGCCAGACATCTCTCTCTTACTGGCTATAATTGACCCTGGACAGTTATTAAAAATACTTTCTCACCTTTAAAATAAGAGCACCAATACTGTTAATACTACCATACAATACTACTAATATGCTCATAAAGTTTCTGTGAGGATCAAATGAATTAATATCTTAAGTGTCTTTAGAAGAGTCTAGCAGACAGAACTTAGGTAAAGGCCCAATCAGTGTTAACTGTTATTTAATGAAGTCCTGATCTACTCCTGTAGTTGTTGGATGCCTCTCTAAAATCTTCCATCAGACTGTGCATATCTACTACAGATGTTAGTACAACACTGTTTCACCACACTCTGCTCTAGACATGTTTCAAGTCATGTTACTCAGTGATCTGTTGTTACTGTCTTATGTTAGGATCATGCTCCAGTGTCCAAGACTCAGATACTATGACATGTCATGGTAATATTTCTTCCTTGTAATCACCATTTTGATGTTGACTTGCTTTCCAGATTCTCTTGCTACTTCTACTTTTTTTTTTAAACTGGGAATCCACTAGAGGCAAGGGATTATGCAATGGTATTGGAGAGAACTATGAAGAAAATGATATTTAATACAAAATATTTGCAAATATTAACTGTGGACAGTGACTTTCATTAACGTACAAAAGAATATTTGACTGTCTCCTCCCCACAAAGAGAAAAACCTCTGGATGGCAAGAGAAGGTAAATTGAGGTGTCTGTTGGCAAATCCAGGCTTGAGAAAATCTCTTCTCATTTAAACATTTTGTTTTAAAGGAATGGTTTATGAAATGTATTTGCAGAGTAGGATAGAGAGCAACATCTTACATACCATAACACACACACACACACACACACACACACTTATACCTGCAAACAGTGTAAGAATGGAAACAAAATTTTTATGAATTAATTTGTTTCATGTTAACACATGAAAACACATAGTATAAGTCAGAAACAAATTTAGATGAAAATGTAACTGATATAGAAACAACAAACAGTAATGATTAAGAACAACAACAAAAAAAGATTTCAATTGACTTTATGTGGAATTGACATCAGACAAATATTAGTAATGTGGAGAACAGACTTCAGAAGTCTTTCCAGATGAAGATTAAAATAAGGAGTTTAAAATAATAATGTAAATTAGCTAGAATTAAAGTAAACACTTAAAATGAAAAAATGAGTTTAAAACAATAAAAAAGAGAAATATGGGTGTTGAAAAGAATGTGGAATTCTGATTTAAGAACAATAGTTGTTCCAGAGGGAGGAAAACCCAACAAATAGAACTCAAGCAACAGTTAAAAGTTGCACCAAAATGTAATATTGTAGGGAACCCAAAGTGAAATTCCAACCATACTCTGGACAATATTAATGTTAATATCCCTAGATGTATCCTAGTGATACATTTTATTTTTGGCAGGAGAAAAAAAATTTTTTTGAATGAAAATTTCAGTGCAGGGAGTAACAGATTTCTTTTTTTAAAAATGTTTTTTATTAATATATTTATTTTCAGCATAACAGTATTCATTATTTTTTCACCACACCCAGTGCTCCATGCAATCTGTGCCCTCTATAATACCCACCACCTGGTACCCCAACCTCCCACTCCCCCGCCACTTCAAACCCATCAGATTGTTTTTCAGAGTCTTAGTCTCTCATGATTCACCTCCCCTTCCAATTTACTCCAACCCCCTTCTCCTCTCTAATACCCACGTCCTCCATTCTTTTTGTTATGCTCCACAAATAAGTGAAACCATAGATAATTGTCTCTCACTGCTTGACTTATTTCACTCAGCATAATCTCTTCCAGTCCCGTCCATGTTGCTACAAAAGTTGGGTATTCATCCTTTCTAAGGGAGACATAATACTCCATCGTGTATATGGACCACATCTTCCTTATCCATTTGTCCGTTGAAGGGCATCTTGGTTCTTTCCATAGTTTGGCGAACGTGGCCATTGCTGCTATAAACATTGGGGTACAGATGGTCCTTCTTATTTCGACATCTGTATCTTTGGGGTAAATACCCAGGAGTGCAATTGCAGGGTCGTAGGGAAGCTCTATTTTTAATTTCTTGAGGAATCTCCACACTGTTCTCCAAAGAGGCTGCACCAACTTGCATTCCCACCAACAGTGGAAAAGTGTATCCCTTTCTCCACATCCTCTCCAACACACGTTGTTTCCTGCCTTGCTAATTTGGCCATTCTAACTGGTGTAGGGTGATATCTCAATGTGGTTTTAATTTGAATCTCCCTGGGGGCTAGTGATGATGAACATTTTTTCATGTGTCTGATAGCCATTTGTATGTCTTCATTGGAGAAGTGTCTGTTCATGACTTCTGCCCATTTTTTGATATGATTGCCTCTATTGTGTGTGTTGAGTTTGAGGAGTTCATTATAGATCCTGGATATCAACCTTTTGTCTGTACTGTCATTTGCAAATATCTTCTCCAATTCCTTGGGTTGCCTCTTTGTTTTGTTGACTGTTTCCTTTGCTGTGAAAAAGCTTTTGATTTTGATGAAGTCCCAAAAGTTTATTTTCGCTTTTGTTTCCTTTGCCTTTGGAGACGTATCTTGAAAGAAGTTGCTGTGGCTGATAACGAAGAGATTACTGCCTATTTTCTCCTCTAGGATTCTGATGGATTCATGTCTCACATTGAGGTCTTTTATTCATTTTGAGTTTATATTTGTGTACGGTGTAAGAGAATGGTCGAGTTTCATTCTTCTACATATAGCTGTCCAGTTTTCCCAGCACCATTTATTGAAGAGACTATCTTTTTCCCACTGTATATTTTTTCCTGTTTTGTCAAAGATTAATTGACCATAGAGTAGAGGGTCCATATCTGGGCTCTCTACTCTGTTCCACTGGTCTATGTGTCTGTTTTTATGCCAGTACCATGCTGTCTTGGTGATCACAGCTTTGTAATAAAGCTTGAAATCAGGTAACATGACGACCGCAGTTTTATTTTTGTTTTTCAACATTTCCTTAGCGATTCGGGGTCTCTTCTCATTCCATACAAATTTTAGGATTATTTGCTCCAGCTCTTTGAAGAATGCCGGTGGAATTTTGATCGGAATGGCATTAAAAGTATAGATTGCTCTAGGCAGTATAGACATTTTAACAATGTTTATTCTTCCGATCCAAGAGCATGGAATGGTCTTCCATCTTTTTGTGTCTTCTTCAATTTCTATCATGAGTGTACTGTAGTTCCTCAAGTAAAGATCCTTTACCTCTTTAGTTAGGTTTATTCCCAGGTATCTTATGATTCTTGGTGCTATAGTAAATGGAATCGATTCTCTAATATCCCTTTCAGTATTTTCATTGTTAGTGTATAAGAAAGCCACTGATTTCTGCACATTGACTTTGTATCCTGCCACGTTGCTGAATTGCTGTATGAGTTCTAGTAGTTTGGGGGTGGAGTCTTTTGGGTTTTCCATATAAAGAATCATGTCATCTGCGAAGAGAGAGAGTTTGACTTCTTCATTACCAGTTTGGATACCTTTTATTTCTCTCTGTTGTCTGATTGCTGTTGCTAGGACTTCTAATACTATGTTGAACAAGAGTGGTGAAAGTGGGCATCCTTGTCTTGTTCCTGATCTCAATGGGAAGGCTGCAGGCTTTTTCCCATTGAGGATGATATTTGCTGTGGGTCTTTCATAGATAGATTTGATGAGGTTCAGGAATGTTCCCTCTATCCCTATACTTTGAAGCGTTTTAATCAGGAACGGATGTTGGATTTTGTCAAATGCTTTTTCTGCATCAATTGAGAGGACAATGTGGTTCTTCTCTCTTCTCATATTAATTTGTTGTATCACATTGATTGATTTACGAATGTTGAACCATCCTTGTAGCCCAGGGATGAATCCCACCTGATCATGGTGGATAAACTTTTTAAATTATTATTATTTTTTATTTGACAGATGGAGATCACAAGCAGACAGAGAGGCAGGCAGAGAGAGAGAGAGAGAGGGAAGCAGGCTCCTGGCTGAGCAGAGAGCCCGATGTGGGGCTCGATCCCAGGACCCTGGGATCATGACCTGAGCTGAAGGTAGAGGCTTTAACCCACCGAGCCACCCAGGTGCCCTTGGATAATCTTTTTAATGTGCTGTTGGATCCTGTTGGCTAGGATCTTGTTGAGAATCTTAGCATCCATATTCATCAGTGATATTGGTCTGAAATTCTCCTTTTTGGTATGGTCCTTGCCTGGTTTGGGGATCAGGGTAATGCTGGCTTCATAGAAAGAGTCTGGAAGTTTTCCTTCTGCTTCAATTTTTTGAAACAGCTTCAGGAGAATAGGTGTTATTTCTTCTTTGAAGGTTTGGTAGAATTCCCCCGGGGAATCCGTCAGGTACTGGGCTCTTGTTTTTTGGGAGGTTTTTGATCACTGATTCAATCTCGTTACTAGATATCGGTCTATTCAGGTTGTCGATTTCTTCCTGGTTCAATTTTGGTAGTTTATATTTTTCCAGGAATGCATCCATTTCATTTAGGTTGCTAAGCTTATTGGCATATAACTGTTCGTAATAACTTCTGATGATTGTTTCTACTTCCTTGGCGTTAGTTGTGATCTCTCCCTTTTCATTCATAATTTTATGAATTTGGGCTTTCTCTCTTTTCTTTCGGATTAGTGTAGCCAGTGGCTTATCGATCTTATTGATTCTTTCAAAAAACCAGCTTCTAGTTTCATTGATACGTTCTACTGTATCTCTGGTTTCTCCCTCATTGATCTCAGCTCTAATCTTGATGATTTCCCTTCTTATGTGTGGAGTTGGTTTGATTTGTTGTTGATCCTCCAGTTCTTTAAGGTGTAGAGACAGATGGTGTGTTCTGGATTTTTCAATTTTTTTGAGCAAGGCTTGGATGGCTATATATTTTCCCCTTAGGACCGCCTTTGCTCTATCCCATAGGTTTTGGACCGAAGTGTCTTCATTCTCATTGGTTTCCATGAATTGTTTCAGTTCTTCTTTGATCTCCTGGTTGATCCAAGCATTCTTAAGCAAGGTGGTCTTTAGCTTCCAGGTGTTTGATTTCCTTCGGAACTTTTCCTTGTGATTGAGCTCCAGTTTCAAAGCATTGTGATCTGAGAATATGCAGGGAATATTCTCAGTCTTTTGGTATCAGTTGAGTCCTGATTTGTGACCCAGTATGTGGTCTATTCTGGAGAAGGTTCCATGTGCACTTGAGAAGAATGAGTATTCTGCTGTTTTAGGGTGGAATGTTCTGTATATATCTATGAGGTCCATCTGGTCCAATGTGTCATTCAATGCTCTTGTTTCTTTGTTGAGTTTCTGCTTCGATGATCTGTCTATTTCTGAGAGAGGCGTGTTAAGATCTCCTACAATTAGTGTATTCATATCAATATGACTCTTTATCTTGATTAACAGTTTTCTTAAGTAATTGGCTGCTCCCATATTGGGAGCATAGATATTTACAATTGTTAGATCATCTTGGTGGATAGTCCCCTTAAGGATTATGTAGTGTCCTTCTGTATCTCTGACTACAGTCTTTAGTTTAAAATCTAATTTATCTGATATGAGAATCACTACCCCAGCCTTCTTTTGAGGCCCATTGGCATGGAAGATGCTTCTCCATCCCTTCACTTTCAATCTGGGTGTATCTTTAGGTTCAAAATGGGTCTTTTGTAGAAAACATATGGATGGGTCCTGTCATCTTATCCAATCTGCAACCCTGTGCTCTTTTATGGGCGCATTTAGGCTATTCACATTGAGAGTGATTATTGATAGATACGTTTTACCTTTGAAGTCTTCTTTCTGTAGATTGTCTCTATATTTCTGTGCAATGCTATTCTTAGGATTTTTCCTCTATTTAGAACACCCCTTAATATTTCCTGCAGTGTCGGCTTGGTGGTTGCATAATCTTTTAAGCCTTGCCGGTCTTGGAAACTCTTTATCTCTCCATCCTTTTTGAATGTCAGTTTTGCTGGATAAAGTTTTCTCAGCTGCATGTTCTTCTCATTTAGTGCCCTGAATATATCTTGCCAGCCTTTTCTGGCTTGCCAGGTCTCTTTGAACAGGTCTGACGTTATTCTGATGGGCTTTCCTCTGTAAGTAAGGAGACTCTTTGCCCTAGCGGCTTTCAAGAGATTACAATTATAATTCCTCAATTTGACTATCAGGTGTCATGATGTTTTTTTGGAATGTATAATCTTGGTTGGAGACCTTTTGGCCTCTAGTACATGAATGCTGGTTCCATTCGTGAGATTGGGAAATTTTTCATGAAGGACTTGTTCCACGATATCTTCTAGACTTCTTTCTTTCTCCTCCCCTTCCAGGATTCCAAAAATTCTGACGTTGGAATGCTTCATGGCATCATTTATTTCCCTGATTCTGTTTTCGTGGTTTCTAAGCTTTTTGTTCCTGCTTCCTCCTGATCCTTTCCCTCTATTTGTTTGTCCTCCAGATCACTAATTTTATCTTCTGTCTCAGTTACCCTAGCTTTGAGAGAGTTTAGATTGGATTGGAACTCATTGGGAGCATTGTAAACCTCTTCCCTGGTAGCTTTAAGCTCCACCCTAACATTGTGAACATCATCTCTCGTCGCTTTCAGCTCAGCCCTAATCAATTCCGTTTGGTCATCCATGGCTTTCTCCAACCTAGCTACTTCCTGGATAATTGTTAGCCTGAATTCTCTTTCTGACATATTGTCTATGTTGATAGCCATTAGCTCTGTTGTAGAAGGTCCGTCCTCTGTATTTTTCTTCTGTTGGCCATTCCTTCTCCTAGTCATTTTTGTGGGAGATGACTGAACAGATGTAGTTGGATGTATCAACCATGGTGTAGTCAAGGTGCACCCTGGAACACTTCTGAGCAATCAGGATTCTCCATCAAACAAGAGACAAAAGAAGAAGAAAAAAAAGAAAAGAAAAAAAAGAGAGAGGGAGAGAGAGACAGGAAAGAAAGGGAAGATGAAAGAGAAGGTTCAGCCCAAATGGGCCCCAAGGTAAGATTTATGAAGTAGACAAACAAAAACAGACAAACAAAAAGACTGACACAAGTATTTAACAAGAGAAAAAAAAATATATGCAAATAAAGGAAGGACCTCGTCAAAAAGAACCCCAAGTGTAAGATTTATATGCTATCAGGACAAACACAAAAACACAGAAACACTGGTGGATGAAAAAGATGGGAGAGTGGTTATAAATTCTCAGTGTGTGCGAGGAAGGTTGTTTTGATTCTTCCTGGATGTATCTTGATATCTTTGATAAAGGACTCAACTTTCCTAAGATAAAGGGGGATTAAAAATTGGTTTACCTGGGGGAGGAGTCAAGATGGTGGAGAAGTAGCAGGCTGAGACTACTTCAGCTAGCAGGAGATCAGCTAGAGAGCTTATCTAAAGATTGCAAACACCTGCAAATCCATCGGCAGATCAAAGAGAAGAACAGCAATTCTAGAAACAGAAAAACAACCACTTTCTTAAAGGTAGGACTTGTGGAGAAGTGGATACAAAGCGACTGGAGGATAGAACCCGGAGGAAGGGGCCGGCTCCTGGCAAGCGGCGGAGTAAAGGAGCACAAAATCAGGACTTTTAAAAGTCTGTTTCACTGAGGGACATCGCCCCAGAGTCTAAACCGGGGCGAAGCCACGCGGGGTCGGCATGGCCTCAGGTCTCACAGGGTCACAGAAGGATCGGGGCTGTCTGAGTGTTGCAGAGCTTGCCAATATTGGAACGGGAAAGCCGGCTGCAGAGATAGAGCCGACAGTAAGCTCGCAGCTCGGTGTTGCCTTGAAGCGGTCGCAGGCTCGGTAGCTTGGAGCGCGGCCAGAGGTTAGGCAGATGGGAGTTACTGTTCATCTGAGTTCGCTGAGGGCGCACTGGGGAGCGGCGCACCAGGCCAATGGTAATAAGGGCGGTGCAATTTCTCCTGGGGCAAAGACACTTGAGAATCACTACAACAGGCCCCTCCCCCAGAAGATCAACAAGAAATCCAGGCAAGACCAAGTTCACCTACCAAGGAGTGCAGTTTCAATACCAAGGAGAGCAGCAGAATTCCAGAGGAGGAGAAAGCAAAGCACAGAACTCATGGCTTTCTCCCTGTGATTTTTTTGTCTTGCAGTTAATTTAATTTTTTTCTTTTTCATTTTTTTTCTCTTCTTCTGCTAAATTTTTTTTAACTTTTACCCTTTTCTTTTTTAACGTTTTTTAACTAGTTTATCATATATATATATATTTTTCTTTTTTATACTTTTCTTTATTCGTTTTCTTTTTTTAATTCTTTCTTTTTCTTTATTTTTGAACCTCTTTTTATCCCCAAATCAGACCAAACTCTTCAATCTTTTTTTTAATTCTTTTTTAAATTCTTGATTGAATTTTTAATTCAGTCTCTTTTTTTTAATTCTTTTTTTTCTTTCTTTCTTTTCGAACCTCTTTTTATCCCCAAATCAGAAGAGATCCCAATCAGAAGAGATTGGGAGATCCCAATCAGAGGAGATCCCAATCAGAGGAGATCCCTCACCCAATCGTGAGGGGGGAGAAATCCCCCCTCATAATTTGGGATCTCTTCTGATTCGGTTAAAGCATATTTTCCTGGGATTGTTGCCACCCTTTTAGTATTTTACTTGCTCCTTCATATACTCTTAGCTGGACAAAATGACAAGGCGGAAAAATTCACAACAAAAAAAAGAACGGAGGAGTCAAGATGGCGGAGAAGTAGCAGGCTGAGACTACTTCAGCTAGCAGGAGATCAGCTAGAGACCTTATCTAAAGATTGCAAACACCTGCAAATCCATTGGCAGATTGAAGAGAAGAAGAACAGCAATTCTAGAAACAGAAAAACAACCACTTTCTGAAAGGTAGGACTGGCGGAGAAGTGAATCCAAAGTGACGGGAAGATAGACCCCGGGGGGAGGGGCCGGCTCCCGGCAAGCGGCAGAGTAAAGGAGCACAAAATCAGGACTTTTAAAAGTCTGTTCAGCTGAGGGACATCGCTCCGGAGGCTAAACCGGGGCGAAGCCCACGCGGGGTCGGCGTGACCTCAGGTCCTGCAGGGTCACAGAAGGATCGGGGGTGTCTGAGTGTCGCAGAGCTTGCGGATATTGGAACGGGAAAGCCAGCTGCAGAGAAAGAGCCGACAGTAAGCTCGCAGCTCGGAGTTGCCTTGAACCGGTCACAAGCTCGGTGAGCTCGGAGCGCGGCCGGAGATTAGGCAGACGCGAGTTACTAGGAGCTGTTCGCTGAGGGCGCACTGGGGAGCGGGGCCCTGGGCTCTCGGCTCTTCTGGGCCGGAGACCAGGAGGCCGCCATTTGTATTCCCGTCCTCCGGAACTCTATGGAAAGCGCTCAGGGAACAAAAGCTCCTGAAAGCAAAGCCGAGCAGATCACTCAGCCCGGCCCCTGGTAAGGGCGGTGTAATTCCGCCTGGGGCAAAGACACTTGAGAATCACTACACCGGGCCCCTCCCCCAGAAGATCAACAAGAAATCCAGGCAAGACCAAGTTCACCTACCAAGGAGTGCAGTTTCAATACCAAGGAGAGAGCAGCAGAATTCCAGAGGAGGAGAAAACAAACCACGGAACTCATGGCTTTCTCCCTGTGATTTTTTAGTCTTGCAGTTAATTTAATTTTTTTCTTTTTCATTTTTTTTCTCTTCTTCTGCTAAAATTTTTTTTAACTTTTACCCTTTTCTTTTTTTAACGTTTTTTAAAACGTTTAAACGTTTTTTAAACGTTTTTTAATATATATTTTTTACTTTTTTATAGTTTTATTTGTTTTCTTTTTTAAATTCTTTTTTTCTTTTTTTTTCTTTCTTTCTTTTTGAACCTCTTTTTATCCCCAAATCAGAAGAGATCCCAATCAGAAGAGATTGGGAGATCCCAATCAGAAGAGATTGGGAGATCCCAATCAAAGGAGATCCCAAACAGAGGAGATCCCTCACCCAATTGTGAGGGGGGAGAAATCCCCCCTCACGATTTAGTATCTCTTCTGATTTGGTTAAAGCATATTTTCTTGGGATTGCTGCCACCCTTTTAGTATTTTACTTGCTCCTTCATATACTCTTAGCTGGACAAAATGACAGGGCAGAAAAATTCACAACAAAAAAAAAGAACAAGAGGCAGTACCAAAGGCTAGGGACCTAATCAATACAGACATTGGTAATATGTCAGATCTAGAGTTCAAAAAGACAATTCTCAAGGTTCTAGCCGGGCTTGAAAAAGTCATGGAAGATATTAGAGAAACCCTCTCCAGAGATATAAAAGCCCTTTCTGGAGAAATAAAAGAACTAAAATCTAACCAAGTTGAAATCAAAAAAGCTATTAATGAAGTTCAATCAAAAATGGAGGCTCTCACTGCTAGGATAAATGAGGCAGAAGAAAGAATTAGCGATCTAGAAGACCAAATGACAGAGAATAAAGAAGCTGAGCAAAAGAGGGACAAACAGCTACTGGACCATGAGGGCGGAATTCGAGAGATAAGTGACACCATAAGACGAAACAACATTAGAATAATTGGGATTCCAGAAGAAGAAGAAAGAGAGAGGGGAGCAGAAGGTATACAGGACAGAATTATTGGGGAGAATTTCCCCAATATGGCAAAGAGAACCAGCATTAAAATTCAAGAGGTTCAGAGAACGCCCCTCAAAATCAATAAGAATAGGCCCACACCCCGTCTCCTAATAGTAAAATTTACAAGCTTTAGTGACAAAGAGAAAATCCTGAAAGCAGCCCGGGAAAAGAAGTCTGTAACATACAATGGTAAAATTATTAGATAGCAGCTGACTTATCCACAGAGACCTGGCAGGCCAGAAAGAGCTGGCATGATATTTTCAGAGCACTAAACGAGAAAAACATGCAGCCAAGAATAATATATCCAGCTAGGCTATCATTGAAAATAGAAGGAGAGATTAAAAACTTCCAGGACAAACAAAAACTAAAAGAATTTGCAAACACCAAACCAGCTCTACAGGAAATACTGAAAGGGGCCTCTAAGCAAAGAGAGAGTCTACAAGTGCTAGATTAGAAAGGAACAGAGACAATATACAGTAACAGTCACCTTACGGGCAATACAATGGCACTAAAATCATATCTCTCAATAGTAACCCTGAATGTTAATGGACTAAATGCCCCAATCAAAAGACACAGGGTATCAGAATGGATAAAAAAACAAAACCCATCTATATGTTGCCTCCAAGAAACTCATTTTAAACCCGAAGACACCTCCAGACTTAAAGTGAGGGGATGGAAAAGAATTTACCATGCTAATGGACATCAGAAAAAAGCAGGAGTGGCAATCCTTATATCAGGTCAATTAGATTTTAAGCCAAAGACTATAATAAGAGATGAGGAAGGACACTCTATCATACTCAAAGGGTCTGTCCAACAAGAAGATCTAAAAATTTAAATATCTATGCCCCCAACGTGGGAGCAGCCAACTACATAAACCAATTAATAACAAAATCAAAGAAACACATCAACAATAATACAATAATAGTAGGGGACTTTAACACTCCCCTCACTGAAATGGACAGATCATCCAAGCAAAAGATCAACAGGGAAATAAAGGCCTTAAATGATACACTGGATGAGATGGACATCACAGATATATTCAGAACATTTCATCCCAAAGCAACAGAATACACATTCTTCTCTAGTGCACATGGAACATTCTCCAGAATAGATCACATCCTCGGTCCTAAATCAGGACTCAACCGGTATCAAAAGATTGGGATCATTCCCTGCATATTCTCAGACCACAATGCTCTGAAGCTAGAACTCAACTACAAGAGGAAGTTTGGAAAGAACCCCAAAACATGGAGACTAAACAGCATCCTTCTAAAGAATGAATGGGTCAACCGGGAAATTAAAGAAGAATTGAAAAAAATCATGGAAACAAATGATAATGAAAATACAACAGTTCAAAATCTGTGGGACACAACAAAGGCAGTCCTGAGAGGAAAATATATAGCGGTACAAGCTTTTCTCAAGAAACAAGAAAGGTCTCAGGTACACAACCTAACCCTACACCTAAAGGAGCTGAAGAAAGAAAAAGAAAGAAACCCTAAGCCCAGCAGGAGAAGAGAAATCATAAAGATCAGAGCAGAAATCAATGAAATAGAAACCAAAAAACAAATAGAACAAATCAACGGAACTAGGAGCTGGTTCTTTGAAAGAATTAATAAAATTGATAAACCCCTGGCCAGACTTATCCAAAAGAAAAGAGAAAGGACCCAAATAAATAAAATCATGAATGAAAGAGGAGAGATCACAACTAACACCAAAGAAATACAAACTGTTATAAGCACATACTATGAGCAACTCTACGCCAACAAATTTGACAATCTGGAAGAAATGGATGCATTCCTAGAAACATATAAACTACCAAAATTGAACCAGGAAGAAATAGAAAGCCCGAACAGATCCATAACCAGTAAGGAGATTGAAACAGTCATTAAAAATCTCCAAACAAACAAAAGCCCAGGGCCAGATGGCTTCCCGGGGGAATTCTACCAAACATTTAAAGAAGAACTAATTCCTATTCTCCTGAAACTGTTCCAAAAAATAGAAATGGAAGGAAAACTCCCAAACTCATTTTATGAGGCCAGCATCACCTTGATCCCAAAACCAGACAAGGATCCCATCAAAAAAGAGAGCTATAGACCAATATCCTTGATGAACACAGACGCAAACATTCTCACCAAAATAATAGCCAATAGGATTCAACAGTACATTAAAAGGATTATTCACCACGACCAAGTGGGATTTATCCCAGGGCTGCAAGGTTGGTTCAACATCCGCAAATCAGTCAATGTGATACAACACATCAATAAAAGAAAGAACAAGAACCATATGATACTCTCAATAGATGCTGAAAAAGCATTTGACAAAGTACAGCATCCCTTCCTGATCAAAACCCTTCAAAGTGTAGGGATAGAGGGCACATACCTCAATATCATCAATGCCATCTATGAAAAACCCACTGCAAATATCATTCTCAATGGAGAAAAACTGAAAGCTTTTCCACTAAGGTCAGGAACACGGCAGGGATGTCCATTATCACCACTGCTATTCAACATAGTACTGGAAGTCCTAGCCTCAGCAATCAGACAACAAAAGGAAATTAAAGGCATCCCAATCGGCAAAGAAGAAGTCAAATTATCACTCTTCACAGATGATATGATACTCTATGTGGAAAACCCAAAAGACTCCACTCCAAAACTGCTTGAACTTATACAGGAATTCAGTAAAGTGTCAGGATATAAGATCAATGCACAGAAATCAGTTGCATTTCTCTACACCAACAACAAGACAGAAGAAAGAGAAATTAAGGAGTCAATCTCATTTACAATTGCACCCCAAACCATAAGATACCTAGGAATAAACCTAACCAAAGAGGCTAAGAATCTATACTCAGAAAACTATAAAGTACTCATGAAAGAAATTGAGGAAGACACAAAGAAATGGAAAAATGCTCCATGCTCCTGGATTGGAAGAATAAATATTGTGAAAATGTCTATGCTACCTAAAGCAATCTACACATTTAATGCTATTTCTATCAAGGTACCATCCATCTTTTTCAAAGAAATGGAACAAATAATTTTAAAATTTATATGGAACCAGAAAAGACCTCGAATAGCCAAAGGGATATTGAAAAACAAAGCCAAAGTTGGTGGCATCACAATTCCGGACTTCAAGCTGTATTACAAAGCTGTTTTCATCAAGACAGCATGGTACTGGCACAAAACAGACACATAGACCAATGGAACAGAATAGAGAGCCCAGAAATAGACCCTCAACTCTATGGTCACCTAATCCTCGACAAAGCAGGAAAGAATGTCCAATGGAAAAAAGACAGCCTCTTTAATAAATGGTGTTGGGAAAATTGGACCATTTTCTTATACCACACACAAAAATAAACTCAAAATGGATGAAGGACCTCAATGTGAGAAAGGAATCCATCAAAATCCTTGAGGAGAACACAGGCAGCAACCTCTTCGACCTCAGCCGCAGCAACATCTTCCTAGGAACATCGCCAAAGGCAAGGGAAGCAAAGGCAAAAATGAACTTTTGGGATTTTATTCAAGATCAAAAGCTTTTGCACAGCAAAGGAACAGTTAACAAAACCAAAAGACAACTGACAGAATGGGAGAAGATATTTGCAAACAACATAGCAGATAAAGGACTAGTGTCCAAAATCTATAAAGAACTTAATAAACTCAACACCCAAAGAACAAATAATCCAATCAAGAAATGGGCAGAGGACATGAACAGACGTTTCTGCCAAGAAGACATCCAGATGGCCAACAGACACATGAAAAAGTGCTCCATATCACTCGGCATCAGGGAAATACAAATCAAAACCACAATGAGATATCACCTCACACCAGTCAGAATGGCTAAAATCAACAAGTCAGGAAATGACAGATGCTGGCGAGGATGCGGAGAAAGGGGAACCCTCCTACACTGTTGGTGGGAATGCAAGCTGGTGCAACCACTCTGGAAAACAGCATGGAGGTTCCTCAAAATGTTGAAAATAGAACTGCCCTATGACCCAGCAATTTCACTACTGGGTATTTACCCTAAAGATACAAACGTAGTGATCCAAAGGGGCACGTGCACCCGAATGTTTATAGCAGCAATGTCCACAATAGCCAAACTATGGAAAGAACCTAGCTGTCCATCAACAGATGAATGGATCAAGAAGATGTGGTATATATACACAGTGGAATACTATGCAGCCATCAAAAGAAATGAAATCTTGCCATTTGCGACAACATGGATGGGACTAGAGCATATCATGCTTAGCGAAATAAGTCAAGCAGAGAAAGACAACTCTCATATGATCTCCCTGATATGAGGAAGTGGTGATGCAACATGGGGGCTTAAGTGGGTAGGAGAAGAATTTATGAAACAAGATGGGATAGGGAGGGAGACAAACCATAAGTGACTCTTAATCTCACGAAACAAACTGTGGGTTGCTGGGGGGAGGGGGGTTGGGAGAAGGGGGGTAGGGTTATGGACATTGGGGAGGGTATGTGCTTTTGGGTAATTTGGAAGGGGAGATGAACCATGAGAGACTATGGACTCTGAAAAACAATCTGAGGGGTTTGAAGTGGCGGGGGGGTGGGAGGTTGGGGTACCAGGTGGTGAGTATCATAGAGGGCACGGCTTGCATGGAGCACTGGGTGTGGTGAAAAAAATAATGAATACTGTTTTTCTGAAAATAAATAAATTGGAAAAAAAATTGGTTTACCTCTAGGGGTAGTATTGATTGGGGAAAGGGGATTACTCTGAAGTTTAACTCTATATGAATATTAGAAGATAAAAATAAAAAAGAATAAACTAGACTAAACTAAACTAAAATTTTAAAAAAGGAATTAAAAAAATAGAAATGCAAAAGAAAAACATAGTTGTATGTATCAAAAAGTTCATGTTAGAATGTTATTATGGAATTTGATGTACTGTACAGCTCGCTGTGATGGTAAATAGGTTAAAAAAATTACCTATGTATAAAAAAAAAGAACCAGAATAGTGGGAACGAGTGAAAAATAAATGTTTTCCTAAGAAGTAATGGTTGTTCTCTTGTAGTCCTTTTTTTTTCTTTCTTGGTTTGTTTTCTGGGGGAGGGGCCTGCCACGTGGGTTTTCAGTCAATGATGTTCCCTGAGTTAAGTCCACCCGTCCCCCTCAAGGGGCTGGGCTCTGAGGAAACTGTTTTTTTTTTTTTTTTCAGGCTTTTGTTCTCTGGCGATTTTTATGTTTGTTTACTTTTTTTTTCCCTCTCACTTTGACCGCTTTTGATGGTTTTTGTACTTTGAGAGGAAAACAAACTGCACCCTGATCTCCTTCTCAGAGAGAAGCCTCAGTCTGGCTGAAGAGCTTAAATAAGTTCCCCCTTGGCCACTGGCAGAGCAGGTTCCAAGTCAAGGTCCCTGGGGACGCAAAATCTTTTGCTTGTACCTAAAGCCAAGGCAGTGGCGGCTGTCTGGGCAGCTCCAGACCGCCAGAGAGGTTCCAAGGAGCAATCGCACACTGAGATTTTCCTGCTGGCCCGGGCTGGGAATGCCTGGTCTTTTTGGGTCTAAGAGCGCCCGGCTTGCGCACACCAATTTCAGGGGAGACTGTGTGGTCGCAGGTCTGAAAGCACCAGGCTGGGCTTTCCACGCTCCTCTCTGGGGGGAGAGTTTGGTCTGAAACAATGGCACATATCAAAGGGCGCCGGCTGGGCCTTTGTACCTCTCTCAGGGGAGTATCTCAGGCTCTATAGCAGGGCTCGAGCATTCTGCCGCCCAGCGCCCAGCGTGGCTCCCATCCCCTCACAGGAAATGGACCCCATGTGTTTTCGGGCACGCTGGTGGCTTAGGGACCAAGAGCTGGTTTCTCTGCCGCTTTACCTGCCCACTGGTGTCTTCTGCCCCTGTAGAGATCCAGACGTGTATAATTCTGATCTCAGGCTGATTTCATGGGTGATCGGAGTTCTTTGGTAGGTAATCAGCTCACTTTGGGGTACAGGCTGAAAAGTCGCCTCCTCCTACTTCCCCGCCATCTTGTCCCTCCGAGTAACAGATTTCTTAAAAAGAAATAGAAATTCAAACTTGCTTCAGACTTCTGCCTACAACATACTGATGGCATAAAATACTGAAGTATTATCAGAGTTTTAGGATAAATATTTTATAACTCAAAATTCTATACCCAGTTAGGTTATTCCTGTTGTAAATATGTTTATGAGACTAAATGAATATATTGAAAATACTTTTTAAAAAATAACATTTTGTCAGCGCAAATTTAATTATTGTGAGTAATGAGCATTTTAAATCTGCATAATTTAGCAAGACCATGAATTTGAATACTGGGAATGAATGCAGGAAGCAAAGCACATTCTGATTCTTGTGTTAAGTCATTGTTTTGTTCTTGACTTTATAAACAGAAAAGTGAAGGTATAAGTATCTACTCCTTAAAGAGATATCTCCTAGCAGAATAAAAAAAAAAGTAGAAGTCACTGTATCAACTCAAATCAGCTGTGATCTATATGATATTATAGAAAAAGATTCAGATTTTCATATTTTCAGTTTAAAAGAAGACATCTCCCAGAGTTAGATACCCATTCTAATTTTATTTTTTAATTACTTTATTTTTTATTATATTCAGTTAGCCAACATATAGAACATCATTAATTTTGGTGTAGTGTTCAACAATTCATTTGTTGTATATAAAACCCAGTGGTCATCCCAACATGTGTCCTTCTCAATATCCGCTACCCAGTTATCTCATTTCCCAACACTCTCCCTTCTGTAACTCCTAGTGTGTTTCCTGGAGTAGAGTCTCTCATAGTTTGTCTCCCTCTCTGATTTCATCCCATTCAGTTTTCCCTCACTTACCCTGTGGTCCTCTGCCCTAATCCTTATGTTCCACATATGAGTGAAACCATATGGTAATTGTCTTTCTCTGCTTCACTTATTTCACTTAGCATCATGCCCTCCAGTTCCATCCATGTTGATGCAAATGATGGGTATCCATCCTTTCTGATGGCTGAGTAATATTTGTATATAGGGACCACATCTTCTTTATCCATTCTTCTGTTGGAGGACATCTTGTCCCTTCCACATTTTGACTACTGTGGACATTTCTGCTATGAACATTGAGATTCAGGTGTTCCTTCTTTTCACTACATCTGTGTCTTTGGGATAAATACACAAATACCTAGTAGTGCAATTGCTGGGTCCTAGGGTAGCCCTATTTTTAATGTCTTGAGGAACGTCCATACTGTTTTCCAGAGTGTTATACCAGCTTGCATTTCTACCACCAGTGTAAGAGGGCTCCCCTTTTTCCACATCCTCTCCAACATTTGTTGTTTCCTGTCTTGTTAATTTTTGCCATTCTAACTGGTGTAAGGTGGTTATTTCATTGTGGGTTTGATTTGTATTTCCCTGACGGCTGGTGACACTGAGACCTTTTCCATGTGTGTGTTATAGCCATTTGTATGTCTTTTTTGGGGAAGTGTCTGTTCATATCTTTTGCCCATTTCTTGACTGGGTTATTTGTTTTTTTGGGTGTTGAATTTGAGAAGTTCATTATAGATTCTGGATACTAGTCCTTTATCTATAATGTCATTTGCAAATATCCTCTCCCATTCCATGGGTGCCTCTTAATTTTGTTGACTGTTTCCTTTGCTGTGCAGAGGCTTATCTTGATGAAGTCCCAAGAGTTTATTTTTGCTTTTCTCTCCCTTGCCTTTAGAGACGTGTCTTGAAAGAAGTTACTGTGGCCAATGTCAAAGAGGTTACTGCCTATGTTCTCCTCTAGGATTTTGATAAATTTCTGTCTCACATTGAGGTCTGTCAACCATTTTGAGTTTGTGTACAGTGTAAGAGAATGGTCCAGTTTCATTCTTCTGCATGTGACTTCCAATTTTCCCAGCACCATTTGTTGAAGAGACTGTCTTTTATCCCATTGGATGTTCTTTTCTGCTTTGTCTCAGATTAGTTGACCAGGGAGTTGAGGGTCCATTTCTGGAGTTTCTATTCTGTTCTATCGATCTATGTGTCTGTTTTTGTGCCAGTACCATATTGTCTTGATGATTACAGTTTTGTAATAGAGCTTGAAGTCTGGAATTGTGATGCTGCCAACTTTTCATTTGAAATGGGTTTATTTGTTTTTGCTCTCATTCTGTTTGGGTTGGTTTTATCCTATTTTTATTTCATATCTATACCTATAACTATACTATATTTGTATCTACTTCTATTTATATATAGTTCTATGGGGTGTTTTATAATCTGGTAAAATTATTCACACCCCACTCCGACTGTATTTGAAATAATTAACATAACTACACTGAAAGGGGACAGAAAAAGTAGCCTAAGTAATTCTTGGACACAGTATTTTGACTAAATATCCTCATACTAAATTAAATTAAATACTAAATTAAAAAAGAGACTGTAAACACATAACTCTAATTATTTACTTAGTTCCCTTAGTGTCACGGGTTAGCAGTTCTAAGGCAATTTCATGCATGTTCTAAGATTGAGCTTTTCTATATAGTGTTTCCTGGGGGAAGGGCAAGGAAAGTACTGGCTACAGGGATGCTGGTGGAGTGGGGGCTGTGCTGGCTCTAGGCTCTGATCACATGCATACTCAGAGGACCAGCGCTGGGCCCTCTCTGGGGGAGGGCAACTTCTGGTGGACCTTCTCTGGGGGAGGGCAACTGCTGGTGATCCAGGAGGTGATGGTCATCAGGGATCTGTGGTGGAGCAGCAAGAAGGTCCAGAGCTGAGTTTTCTGGAACCCACTGCTCCTGATACCACTTAGTTCTCAGAGTCTTCTACTGTGTTCCAATATTTTTTCCTCTTTCATTCTTCCTCCAAGCTTATAGTGACCTTCTCATAAAAATTGAGGAAAAAAATCTGATAATGACCATGACTTCATACATTTTCTTCTGTCTCAAGGGATGATTTCCTCCATATAATATATCCTAATTTTAGCAGAGGCCTTTTGTGAATTGATTAAAGTGTCATTTTTTTTTATAGATGTGGTGGCTCTCTAGTTCAGCCCAAGAGACAGGCAGTTAATAACTTTTCTTGGAGGAAATCCCAACACTGCTGGACCACATCCTTCCCTTTACCAGAAACTGCTCCTGAGGGAATATAAAGGGTGTGGGACAATTACTGAGTTTCAAACTCCCTCAAGACTCCTGAAGCACTCATACTGAGGCTATCTAAGAAAGAAACAAATAGCACAAGTCCCCTTATGACCCAGAGCTGAGAACCCTAGAATTATACCAGTGGTCCTGATATTATGACCAAACACACTCTTGTGTGCAGCCCTACTACAGCTGGAGAGTAGGAAAGGCTGGCTGCAGCACACACACAGTGTAGGCAACCTGGACATGAGTCTGTTTTTATGTTCTCTGCTCCACACAGTGACAGCCTCTGAGTTTTCATGTTAATTTCCAATGATGTAGAGGACGGAAGAAGAGGCAGTGAGTCATTGCTGATGGAGGCTGAGATGGACACAGGCAGGAAGGTAAGCTTCACAGCTGGAATGGAACAAACCCCAATATATGTTTGAACAATGGCAAACAGACCAAGTATGTCCTAGGGCAGTGAGAAGTATGAGGATAAATAAGGCAGGCTTACCATCTCTAAAGGGTCAGAGTCAGGTAGGGAAGAATAGACCTAAATGTTTGATAATGAAAGTATAAGAAAATCTTGACACTTGCATTATTTGAGAGGAAGGATGACATTAAGTCTTTTCCACCAGAAGACAAGAGATTCCCAAGAAAGTTTATGAAAGTCACCAAACGAGGTGACAGAAAATAGGTGATGGACAGCAGGAGGGTTTAGGGCCAGCACCCTTGGGCAGGGAAGAGGGACTGGCAGGAGAAGTGTTTCCTTTCATGCACAAGAAAACCCCAGGATGAATCTTTTAGGATGGCTATGGATTTCAAACTCTAGTCCCCATGGGGAGACTCAGAAAGTTGCATATCACCAAAGAGAGAGTCTGTGTTCTGAATGAGAATTCCTTTCTATGGGACTGATCCTTGGCAGTAAGTGGTCCCAGGTTGGGGTAGGGATAAAGAATTTCTACTCCTTTCTTCCTCTATATCAAGACAAGCCTATAGCTGGTCATTGCTCCCAGTTGCAGACAATATAAGGTTCTGGACTTTTTAAATATAGGTCAGTGGATAGAACCCCTCCCTCCACCTACACACAAATTCAGGGAAACTACCTTTTTGTTTCTCCTCACAATGTGGGCCTCAGTCTTCTGGAGGTAAAATGGAGGCACAGAATTACACATCTTCCAGTGAGTGCATTCACCCAGGCATTGTGTGTTTATGAACATCTCTTTAGTGCCAGGCATTATCTTAGGTGCTAGGGAATCAGAGAAAGAGAGTACACAGTGGCCCTGACTTCTTGATGCTTTCATTTTGGTGGGGAGGTTAGATTTAATGAGGTTAAGTTATGTTGTTTTTATATACAAATATGACTGATTTGTGTATGTTGGATTCTACAACATGTTACTATTCTCAATAGTCTTGTGGTTTCTCTGTTGATTTTCTTGAGTTCTCCAGAAATCTCTTTTTGTAACAATACTTATCAGGTTTTAAAATCAGCATTATACCTTCTTTAGAAAAAGATTTTGGAAGTTTGCCTTCTCTTTCTATATCCTGACTAGAAAAAGAGATTGTCTACCATTTATAGTTTTGACAGGATCTCTTATTAAACTAGATGATCTTGGCACTTTTTTAGGGAGCAGATCTTTGACAGATATGCTAAATTGTGCTTTTGTTGTCGGGTGTTTTCCACCATCCCTGCAGGAGGATTACAGTTGACCCTTGAACAATGGGCTAGAGGAGAAGATCCCTCCCACACAAATGAGAAAAATCCATATATAACTTTTGACTCTCCCAAAAGTGTTGACCAGAAGCCTGACTCATAACATAAATACTCATTAACACATATTTTGGATGTTATATGTATTATATGTTGTATTCTTACAATAAATAAGCTAGAGAAAAGAAAATGTTATTAAGAAAATCATAAGGGAGGGCACCTGGGTGGCTCAGTTGGTTAAGTGTCTGACTCTTGATTTAGACTCAGGTCATGGTCTCAGGGTGGTGATATGGAGTCCTGCATGGGGCTCTGCATGCAACGGAGAGTCTGCTTAAGATTCTTTCCCTCTTCTCCCCCTGCTCTTTCTCTCTCTCTTTCAAAATAAATAAATAAATCTTAAACAAAAAAAGAAAAGAAAATCATAAGGAAAACACATTTACAGTACTGTGCTATAAAAAAAAATCTGTGTGTTATTGGATTTGTGCAATTCAAACCCGGGTTGCTCAAAGGTCAACTGTATATCCCCCTCCCCCACTATTTGCCATGTCACTTGCAACTACCTCCCTGTGGAAGGTTGTAGTTATGTGTCCCTCTGATGTCTGGTTGGCCATGATACTTTTTTTTTTATTTTCAGCATAACAGTATTCATTATTCTTGCACCACACCCAGTGCTCCATGCAATCCGTGCCCTCTATAATACCCACCACCTGGTACCCCAAATGATACTTGTTTTAACAGTGAAGTTGAGTGGACATGATGTGTACCCATTCCAAGTAAAAGCTATAAATTTACAATTGCACATTTTTACAAGCTCTTGCTCTTTTCTCTTTCCCCTTAAGAATGGCATGTCATAAATAAAGGCTGTTTCTTCTGACTGGATCCCAGAATAAAGAAGATGCATGAGTCCATGCTAAGCAGAACTACATACACCTTGCTGTTGACATGTAATGTGAGAAAATAAGCCTTTGTTTTTTGTAAGCCATTGTGATTTGAGGATAGTTTCTACCACAGTACTACCAAGAGAAAAATGATTAACACAACATTTATTTTTCTTTGTGGATGTGCTTATCCTTTATTCATCTCTACCAGTGTTATTCTTGGTACCTTGTATTGTCCAAAGATTATTCATTTCACCTAGAACTACACATTTCTTTGCATCTACTCTAGCTAAGTAGTCTTATGATTTTAGATAACTTCTTTTTCAATTTATGTCCCTCTCTGTCATTTCTTATTCTGTTTATTTGTGTCTCTCTCTCTGATCTCTCCCTTTATTTTTGCTTGATTAGATTAGCAAATGATTTATCCATTACATTGATTTTTTTTCAGTATATATAATTCATATACCATACAATACATCAAAAGTGTACAGTTCAATGGCTTTTATTATTTTTTATATTCACTGAATTTTGTTACAATCTTCACAATAAGTTTGCAACATTTTAATTTAATTTATTTATATGACAGAGAGAGACACAGTGAGATAATATTATAATATTATAATATATAATATTATATATTAATATTCAGTTTATTTTTGTTACTCATTTTGTGTCAGATGCTTATTATTTACTATTTATTATTTTATATATTAATATATAATATTATATGTCAATATAATAATATTATATATTTATTATTATTTACTATTATTCATGTAAGTATTTAAGGCAATAAATTTTCCTTTAATTACTATGTTAGCAATATTCTGTAGACTCTGGTACATAACATTACTATTATTATTTTCTGAATATTCTGAAATTTAGATTTTTATTTCTCCTTTGGACCTGAGAGTTACTTAATAGAGGTACTTGAAACATTTCTTTCCAGTCTGAAAGGCTATTTTTGTTTTTTGGCTTTGTTATTAATGTCTACTTCTACTATATTTTGGTCAGAGATCATTAGTTGAATTATTACTGCTTTTTGGGAATTTTAAAAATTGTCTCTGTGGCCTTATGTATTTTTTTGTAATGTGCTCTACAGGAACTTGAAAGTAAGTATTTATTACTATTCCTGGAACATAGTAATATATATTATATACACATATATTTATATACATATATTCACACACATATCTTATTATTTTTGTTTCATATTACCTATTCTTAATTTTTAAAGTGTTTTTAAGGATTTTTTTTTTAAGTAAACTAACTCTACCTCCAACATGTGGCTTGAACTCATGACCCTGAGATACTCACATGCTCTACTGACTGAGCCAGCCAGGCAACCCTATTCTTGTTCATTTTTAATCACTTGATCTGCCTTGGATGACAGAAGTTTATTTAAGCTGACTGTCTTTCTTACCAGACTAATATCCCTGACCCTCTGTTCTCCTTATACCTGGAGGGACTTTTCTGATTGCTCAATTTTGGCCCTCAGCTTCTCTGTGCTCATAAGAAATCTGATCAGTTTCAGGAAAAACTTTGTTCCGTTCTTCCACATTATATGTTTTATGAAGGCAGACTATTCCCCTCTGGAGAGGCCCATGTTGTCCCACTGAGCCTGTGAAAGGGAAAACAGATTTAATTTTGGAGGATTATTACAAAGCTTATTTAGTGAATACACCTAATATAAATTCTCCAACCTAGTCTTTTTCAGTAACAAAGGTGATTCTTTTTCCTCCATCTGACTGACTGACTCTGTGACTAACCCTCAGTTGGCTGCACACATGGGAAAGGAGCAGAATTTTCTTGTACTATTGAGCCTACTCAAGCTCTGACACTTCTTCCGGCTCAAATAGCTTTTGTGGTCCTTATAACATACAGAGTAAAGTTTCAGTTTCTTTACTTTCCATGCCAAACACTCCCAAAGTTAAATTTTAGTTCTCTTTCTGGCATTAACTCAGCCTACAATCCCTCCTCCATCTCACTCTCAAAACCCCTGTTCTCCATCTCTGAGCTTGTCTAGGGCTTCCTACTGCCTAGCTTTTATTCAAAAGTTTGCCTCCATATGCTGCACACAACCATCTGGCAAGATCCTGAACTATATTCCTTTGCTGCCACAGTCTACTTTGTCTCAGAAATGTGTGTGTGTGTGTGTGTGTGTGTGCGTGTGTGTACATCCAACAATTTTGGAGATTTTGGAGATTAGAGATGATGATTCCTTCCTTGTTGTTACAGATAACTGAAGAAGAGTTATCTGAACATATCTTTATTCAATAACTGATTGTTCAATTTACTTCTTGAGGAATGGATAATATGAAATGATCTTTGAAATACTGACTTTTGGGCATGATGGGGTGGAACAGGTAGTCTGGGGTCTGAGAGAGTTTTGTTGTCAGTAGAATGGGTAGAGAACCCTGAATCAAAATACTATGGGATTTTAACATAGGTAGGTGTGTCTGTCCCATTAGATTGAAAACTCTCAGGAGGTGAGGATTATCAGTGTCCTATCTATGTGGTACTCTACCAGGTCCAGAGCTCATGCTTAATCTCTGTTGAATGAGTGAATAAATGAAGGAGTGAATGAATGAATGAAAACTTCTTGACACCCCTGAGAATACAGCTGAAGAAATAGCAATTACAACTGAAGAAATCTGGGATGGAAAAGAGTGTAGAGAAATAAACCAAGAAAGAAATATTTAATTCTCTTAAATTGTATCTCTCACACTTCCTAGCCCATTAGTAAGTTTTAATAAAAATATACAGTGCACATAGTATGTGATCAGTACAAATACATTAAGGTTATTCTTTTTTCTCTAGAGTTCAGAGAATGGTACATTCATCAACCATCCAGAGTAAAGTATGTTTGGAGAGTTTTAATGGGTCTCACTGGTGGTGTCTTTCTCAGACTTCCGGGATCATGGCAGGAGGCAACCAGACCAGCATCTTTGAGTTCCTCCTCTGGGGACTCTCAGAGCGGCCAGAGCAGCAGCGTTTCCTCTTCCTGCTGTTCCTGTGGATGTATGTGGTCACTGTGGTTGGGAACCTGCTCATTGTTCTGGCCATTGGTACTGATGCACGTCTCCACACACCTATGTACTTCTTCCTTGCCAGCCTGTCCTGTGCAGACATCCTCTTCACTTCCACCACTGTGCCCAAGGCCTTGGTGAACATCCAGACTCAGAGTAGGTCCATCTCCTACACAGGATGCCTGGTTCAGCTCTACTTCTTTTTGACTTTTGGGGACATGGACATCTTTCTCCTGGCCACAATGGCCTATGACCGCTATGTGGCCATCTGCCACCCTCTCCACTACAAGATGGTCATGAGCTGCCGGCGTTGCACCTTCTTGGTTACTGCCTGCTGGATCCTGACAAGTCTTGTTGCCATGACCCACACTTTCCTCATCTTCCGACTTTCTTTTTGCTCTAAGAAGATCATTCCTGATTTCTTCTGTGATCTGGGACCCCTGATGAAGGTGTCTTGCTCTGACACTCAGGTCAATGAGCTTGTACTCCTCTTCTTGGGAGGAGCAGTCATTTTAATCCCCTTTGTGCTCATCCTGGTTTCTTATATCTACATTGTTTCAGCCATCCTCAGAGTCCCCTCTGCCCAGGGAAGGCGCAAGGCCTTCTCTACCTGTGGGTCACACCTTGCGGTTGTTGCTCTGTTCTTTGGGACAGTGATCAGGGCTTATCTGTGCCCCTCATCATCCTCCTCCAACTCCATAGAAGAGGACACAGCAGCTGCTGTCATGTACACAGTGGTAACCCCCCTGCTGAACCCCTTCATTTACAGCCTGCGGAACAAGGACATGAAGTGTGCCCTGGTGAGATTTCTCAGGGGTAAAGTCTTCTTTTCATGGGGTCAGTGACTTCTGTAGTGATACTGCAGGTGTCCTCCATCCCCTCTATGGAAGAGCTTCACAGAAATTTCTACCTCAGGTTTTTTACTTCTGACTCCCACATATGCTTTATCACCACTTCCTTCCCTGAATCTCCTCATGACTTTGAAATTGTTGAGGAACATCAAGATTTTACATCATGTTTCAAGGTTAATATGTTAAGAGTTGCTTATTTACTTATTTATTTTACCTATGACTTCCCACAAGTAAAAGTGCCTTTTGCAATGTTTTTAATTCTAGAAGTCTGTGTAGGCTTTTATGCTAGTTCACCAAAATTCAATTAGTGAGGTCATGGAAAGTACATTAATGATTAAAATATTAGCAAGTAAAGTCAATATTGGATAGCAAAGAGCTTACAACTTTGAGTATATATGGGTATATATTATATGCACTTTATTTTTCTTACAAAATAAGAAATTATATATACATGTATGTGTGTATATATATGTTTATATATATAAACACTTATTACTTCAAGGTTGTGAGTCAAAAATCTTTGTAACTGTTAAATCTCTCAACATTGTCAGTGAGCAGAATTTTGAAGTTTATAATGAGAAGACAAAATAAGTAAATTTAAATTAAATATTATGGCAACTCTTATGTAGCTGTTTTCTGAAATTCTTTCTTATCTGCTTAAGCTTTGGCTGATTGTGAATGCTGTTTTTCACATCGGCAGTAAAGGAATCTTGTGCATTCTCAAGGTTCTTTATGTAGAAACTTGTGGCCTTTAGACTCAATGAAGAACAAATCAAAGATAACCAAAGCTTATGATTTTTATTTTTGCTATGAAAAAGTCATAATTCCATACCAAGACAGAGTGAATACAAAATCATTGCCTAAAGTTGAAGCTATGGAACAAATTCACTGCAGAGATTTGTGAGGAAAGGGCTCTAGATTGGTGCCCAGGAGTCCCAGATCTTAAACTCAGTGCTTTGTCTGAGTCTAGTCTTCTCTTTTGTGAGATAAAATTACTGATATTTTTCCTGCCTACCTAACTGGAACTTTGTGGGGAAAATGCCTATAGTTTGGCTATTATAATATATTAACTCCAAATGATTATAGATTTTAAAAGCTGGACATTTATTTTTTTCTTATATACATGTAAGATCTTGGCTACAAAATCATCAAGGATTCAGGCTAATTCTCTCTTGGTTTTCTGTGACCCTCCAAGAATGATTCCATAGCCATTAAACTTCTGCCTTGGTCTTCATTTCAACCAATAGGAAGGGAGAAAGGGTCAACTGGAGGATCCAGTGATTCCCACTAAGGAAAAAACCTGGAGAAGTGGCACTCACCTCTTCCATTTATATCCTATTGGCCAGAGCTTGGTTTCTTGGCCTCACCCAGCTACAACTGGGCCTGGGAAATGTTTTCTTTATACTTGGTGGCCATAATCTAATATTATATTAGCATGGACAAAGTACAAACCTTATATTAGGGGAAAACCAGCCATCTCTGCTATAGTCAGATGCCATCATGGCAATTAAAAGCCCTACAAGCATGAAGAGCTCATGAAAACAGGAGAGTGTGTGGGCACTCAGTCACTCTCTAAATCTTCGAGGCTATTGGAATACAAGCTAAGGAGATATCTTCTTCCTAGTGACCACAGATATTGTCAGTTAAGTGGCAACAGCAGGAGTGGCTAATAATAATTATGTGGAATCTGAGACATTCTTCTTTAGGATCACCCTGTCCCCTTCTCCTCCTCTAGGTGAGACCCTAGAGGGACAAGCTAGGGCCTGACCTCTGGATCTTCTGAAAACCTATTACCAAACAGGGGAATGATTATCCTGGTGAACATAAGTTCACATGTGAAACTAACCTGACATCTGCAAGTACAAATAGAATAAATATAAATGAACAAAACATACCACATGAATCTAAATTATTGGAAAAAACCTGATGAATATACTCAAGGCTATTAGGGAGGATATTAAGAATATGAAACATAAAAAGAACAAATTGGAAGTGTGAGTTAAGAAACATAAGAGCTGAAGTTAATAATCCAATAGATGAGATAAATAGCAGAATAGATACACATAAAGAATGGATTAGTGAATCAGAATCAAAATATCAGGTTGTGTAACTATCTCTTTTTTTTTTTCAATTTATTTATTTTCAGAAAAACAGTATTCATTATTTTTTCAACACACCCAGTGCTCCATGCAAGCTGTGCCCTCAATAATACCCACCACCTGGTACCCCAACCTCCCACCCCCCCGCCACTTCAAACCCCTCAGATTGTTTTTCAGAGTCTATAGTCTCTCATGGTTCATCTCCCCTTCCAAATTACCCAAAAGCACATACCCTCCCCAATGTCCATAACCCTACCCCCCTTCTCCCAACCCCCCTCCCCCCAGCAACCCACAGTTTGTTTCGTGAGATTAAGAGTCACTTATGGTTTGTCTCCCTCCCTATCCCATCTTGTTTCATGGATTCTTCTCCTACCCACTTAAGCCCCCATGTTGCATCACCACTCCCTCATATCAGGGAGATCATATGATAGTTGTCTTTCTCCGCTTGACTTATTTCGCTAAGCATGATACGCTCTAGTTCCATCCATGTTGTCGCAAATGGCAAGATTTCATTTCTTTTGATGGCTGCATAGTATTCCATTGTGTATATATACCACATCTTCTTGGTCCATTCATCTGTTGATGGACAGCTAGGTTCTTTCCATAGTTTGGCTATTGTGGACATTGCTGCTATAAACATTCGGGTGCACGTGCCCCTTTGGATCACTACGTTTGTATCTTTAGGGTAAATACCCAGTAGTGAAATTGCTGGGTCATAGGGCAGTTCTATTTTCAACATTTTGAGGAACCTCCATGCTGTTTTCCAGAGTGGTTGCACCAGCTTGCATTCCCACCAACAGTGTAGGAGGGTTCCCCTTTCTCCGCATCCTCGTCAGCATCTGTCATTTCCTGACTTGTTGATTTTAGCCATTCTGACTGGTGTGAGGTGATATCTCATTGTGGTTTTGATTTGTATTTCCCTGATGCCGAGTGATATGGAGCACTTTTTCATGTGCCTGTTGGCCATCTGGATGTCTTCTTGGCAGAAACGTCTGTTCATGTCCTCTGCCCATTTCTTGACCATAGAGTTGAGGGTCTATTTCTGGGCTCTCTATTCTGTTCCATTCGTCTAAGTGTCTGTTTTTGTGCCAGTACCATGCTGTCTTGATGATGACAGCTTTGTAATAAAGCTTGAAATCCGGATTTGTGATGCCACCAACTTTGGCTTTCTTTTTCAATATCCCTTTGGCTATTCGAGGTCTTTTCTGGTTCCATATAAATTTTAAAATTATTTGTTCCATTTCTTTGAAAAAGATGGATGGTACTTTGATAGGAATTGCATTAAATGTGTAGATTGCTTTAGGTAGCATAGACATTTACACAATATTTATTCTTCCAATCCAGGAGCACGGAACATTTTTCCATTTCTTTGTGTCTTCCTCAATTTCTTTCATGAGTACTTTATAGTTTTCTGAGTATAGATTCTTAGCCTCTTTGGTTAGGTTTATTCCTAGGTATCTTATGGTTTGGGGTGCAATTGTAAATGGGATTGACTCCTTAATTTCTCTTTCTTCTGTCTTGTTGTTGGTGTAGAGAAATGCAACTGATTTCTGTGCATTGATCTTATATCCTGACACTTTACTGAATTCCTGTATAAGTTCTAGCAGTTTTGGAGTGAAGTCTTTTGGGTTTTCCACATAGAGTATCATATCATCTGCGAAGAGTGATAATTTGACTTCTTCTTTGCCGATTGGGATGCCTTTAATTTCCTTTTGTTGTCTGATTGCTGAGGCTAGGACTTCCAGTACTATGTTGAATAGCAGTGGTGATAATGGACATCCCTGCCGTGTTCCTGACCTTAGTGGAAAAGCTTTCAGTTTTTCTCCATTGAGAATGATATTTGCAGTGGGTTTTTCATAGATGGCTTTGATGATATTGAGGTATGTGCCCTCTATCCCTACACTTTGAAGGGTTTTGATCAGGAAGGGATGCTGTACTTTGTCAAATGCTTTTTCAGCATCTATTGAGAGTATCATATGGTTCTTGTTCTTTCTTTTATTGATGTGTTGTATCACATTGACTGATTTGCGGATGTTGAACCAACCTTGCAGCCCTGGAGTAAATCCCACTTGGTCGTGGTGAATAATCCTTTTAATGTACTGTTGAATCCTATTGGCTAGTATTTTGGTGAGAATTTTCGCCTCTGTGTTCATCAAGGATATTGGTCTATAGCTCTCTTTTTTGATGGGATCCTTGTCTGGTTTTGGGATCAAGGTGATGCTGGCCTCATAAAATGAGTTTGGGAGTTTTCCTTCCATTTCTATTTTTTGGAACAGTTTCAGGAGAATAGGAATTAGTTCTTCTTTAAATGTTTGGTAGAATTCCCCCGGGAAGCCATCTGGCCCTGGGCTTTTGTTTGTTTGGAGATTTTTAATGACTGTTTCAATCTCCTTACTGGTTATGGGTCTGTTCAGGCTTTCTATTTCTTCCTGGTTCAATTTTGGTAGTTTATATGTTTCTAGGAATGCATCCATTTCTTCCAGATTGTCAAATTTGTTGGCGTAGAGTTGCTCATAGTATGTTCTTATAATAGTTTGTATTTCTTTGGTGTTAGTTGTGATCTCTCCTCTTTCATTCATGATTTTATTTATTTGGGTCCTTTCTCTTTTCTTTTGGATAAGTCTGGCCAAGGGTTTATCAATTTTATTAATTCTTTCAAAGAACCAGCCCCTGTTTGGTTGATTTGTTCTATTGGTTTTTTTGTTTCTATTTCATTGATTTCTGCTCTGATCTTTATGATTTCTCTTCTCCTGCTGGGCTTAGGGTTTCTTTCTTGTTCTTTCTCCAGCTCCTTTAGGTGTAGGGTTAGGTTGTGTACCTGAGACCTTTCTTGTTTCTTGAGAAAAGCTTGTACCGCTATATATTTTCCTCTCAGGACTGCCTTTGTTGTGTCACACAGATTTTGAACCGTTGTATTTTCATTATCATTTGTTTCCATGATTTTTTTCAATTCTTCTTTAATTTCCCGGTTGACCCATTCATTCTTTAGAAGGATGCTGTTTAGTCTCCATGTATTTGTGTTCTTTCCAGACTTCCTCTTGTGGTTGAGTTCTAGCTTCAGAGCATTGTGGTCTGAGAATATGCAGGGAATGATCCCAATCTTTTGATACCGGTTGAGTCCTGATTTAGGACCGAGGATGTGATCTATTCTGGAGAATGTTCCATGTGCACTAGAGAAGAATGTATATTCTGTTGCTTTGGGATGAAATGTTCTGAATATATCTGTGATGTCCATCTCATCCAGTGTACCTTTATTTCCCTGTTGATCTTTTGCTTGGATGATCTGTCCATTTCAGTGAGGGGAGTGTTAAAGTCCCCTACTATTATTGTATTATTGTTGATGTGTTTCTTTGATTTGTTATTAATTGGTTTATATAGTTGGCTGCTCCCACCTTGGGGGCATAGATATTTAAAATTGTTAGATCTTCTTGTTGGACAGACCCTTTGAGTATGATATAGTGTCCTTCCTCATCTCTTATTATAGTCTTTGGCTTAAAATCTAATTGATCTGATATAAGGATTGCCACTCCTGCTTTTTTCTGATGTCCATTAGCATGGTAAATTCTTTTCCACCCCCTCACTTTAAGTCTGGAGGTGTCTTCGGGTTTAAAATGAGTTTCTTGGAGGCAACATATAGATGGGTTTTGTTTTTTTATCCATTCTGATACCCTGTGTCTTTTGATTGGGGCATTTAGCCCATTAACGTTCAGGGTAACTATTGAGAGATATGATTTTAGTGCCATTGTATTGCCTGTAAGGTGACTGTTACTGTATATTGTCTCTGTTCCTTTCTGATCTACCACTTGTAGGCTCTCTCTTTGCTTAGAGGACCCCTTTCAGTATTTCCTGTAGAGCTGGTTTGGTGTTTGCAAATTCTTTCAGTTTTTGTTTGTCCTGGAAGCTTTTAATCTCTCCTTCTATTTTCAATGATAGCCTCGCTGGATATAGTATTCTTGGCTGCATGTTATTCTCGTTTAGTGCTCTGAAAATATCATGCCAGCTCTTTCTGGCCTGCCAGGTCTCTGTGGATAAGTCAGCTGCCAATATAATACTTTTACCATTGTATGTTACAGACTTCTTTTCCCGGGCTGCTTTCAGGATTTTCCCTTTTGTCACTAAGGCTTGTATATTTTACTATTAGGTGACGGGGTGTGGGCCTATTCTTATTGATTTTGAGGGGTGTTCTCTGAACCTCCTGAATTTTGATGCTCGTTCCCTTTGCCATATTCGGGAAATTCTCCCCAATAATTCTCTCCACTATACCTTCTGCTCCCTTCTCTCTTTCTTCTTCTTCTGGAATCCCAATTATTCTAATATTGTTTCGTCTTATGGTGTCACTTATCTCTCGAATTCTCCCCTCATGGTCCAGTAGCTGTTTGTCCCTCCATTGCTCAGCTTCTCTATTCTCTGTCATTTGGTCTTCTAGATCGCTAATTCTTTCTTCTGCCTCATTTACCCTAGCAGTGAGAGCCTCCATTTTTGATTGAACTTCATTAATAGCTTTTTTGATTTCAACTTGGTTAGATTTTAGTTCTTTTATTTCTCCAGAAAGGGCTTTTATATCTCTGGAGAGGGTTTCTCTAATATCTTCCATGCCTTTTTCAAGCCCGGCTATAGCCTTGAGAATTGTCATTTTGAACTCTAGATCTGACATATTACCAATGTCTGTATTGATTAGGTCCCTAGCTGTCGGTACTGCCTCTTGTTCTTTTTTTTGTTGTGAATTTTTCCGCCTTGTCATTTTGTCCAGCTAAGATTATATGAAGGAGCAAGTAAAATACTAAAAGGGTGGCAACAATCCCAGGAAAATATGCTTTAACCAAATCAGAAGATATCCCAAATCGTGAGGGGGATTTCTCCCCCCTCACGATTGGGTGAGGAATCTCCTCTGATTGGGATCTCCTTTGATTGGGATCTCCCAATCTCTTCTGATTGGGATCTCTTCTGATTTGGGGATAAAAAGAGGTTCAAAAAGAAAGAAAGAAGAAAAAGGAAAAAAGAATTAAAAAAAGAGTTTGAATTAAAAATTCAATCAAGAATTTAAAAAAGAATTAAGAAAAAAAAAGATTGAAGAGATTAGGATCTCTTCTGATTTGGGGATAAAAAGCGGTTCAAAAATAAAGAAAGAAAAAAAAAGAATTAAAAAAAAGATAATGAATAAAGAAAAGGATAAAAAAGAAAAATATATATATTAGATAATCTAGTTAAAAAACGTTAAAAAAGAAAAGGGTAAAAGTTATAAAAAATTTTAGCAGAAGAAGAGAAAAAAAATGAAAAAGAAAAAAATTAAATTAACTGCAAGACTAAAAAATCACAGGGAGAAAGCCATGAGTTCCGTGGTTTGTTTTCTCCTCCTCTGGAATTCTGCTGCTCTCTCCTTGGTATTGAAACTGCACTCCTTGGTAGGTGAACTTGGTCTTGCCTGGATTTCTTGTTGATCTTCTGGGGGAGGGGCCCGGTGTAGTGATTCTCAAGTGTCTTTGCTCCAGGCGGAATTACACCGCCCTTACCAGGGGCCGGGCTGAGTGATCTGCTCGGCTTTGCTTTCAGGAGCTTTTGTTCCCTGAGCGCTTTCCATAGAGTTCCGGAGGACGGGAATACAAATGGCGTCCTCCTGGTCTCCGGCCTGGAGGAGCCGAGAGCCCAGGGCCCCGCTCCCCAGTGCGCCCTCAGCGAACAGCTCCTAGTAACTCGCGTCTGCCTAATCTCCGGCCGCGCTCCGAGCTCACCGAGCTTGTGACCGGTTCAAGGCAACTCCGAGCTGCGAGCTTACTGTCGGCTCTTTCTCTGCAGCTGGCTTTCCCGTTCCAATATCCGCAAGCTCTGCGACACTCAGACACCCCCGATCCTTCTGTGACCCCGCGGGACCTGAGGTCACGCCTACCGCGCGTGGGCTTCGCCCCGGTTTAGCCTCCAGAGCGATGTCCCTCAGCGGAACAGACTTTTAAAAGTCCTGATTTTGTGCTCCGTTGCTCCGCCGCTTGCAGGGAGCCGGCCCCTCTCCCCGGGGTCTATTTTCCCGTCGCTTTGGATTCACTTCTCCGCCAGTCCTACCTTTCAGAAAGTGGTTGTTTTTCTGTTTCTAGAATTGCTGTTCTTCTTTTCTCGATCTGCCGATGGATTTTCAGGTATTTGCAATCTTTAGATAAGCTCTCTAGCTGATCTCCTGCTAGCTGAGGTAGTCTCAGCCTGCTACTTCTCCGCCATCTTGACTCCTCCTCCAGTGTGTAACTCTCTTAAAGGCAGAAAGCAGTGAAGAATAGAAATATGGAAGAATAAGGGGGGGTGGGGAGTTAGAGATAGAGAATATAAATAAAAGTGCCAACATCTAGAAAATAGGAGTCCTATTAAAAAAAAAAAGCAAAAGTGGATGGAAGGAAATATTCAAGGACTTAATTTCATTCTTCTAATGAAAGAGCCTATGAAGTTCCAAGCAAAGGTAATTAAAAGTATCTCTAAATTCGTCATAGTGGAATTAAAGAACACAACAAAGAGAACATCTTTTTTTTTAAGATTTTGTTTATTTATTTGACACAGAGAGAGATCTCAAGTAGGCAGAGGCAGGCAGAGAGAGAGGGAAGCAGGTTCCCTGCTGAGCAGAGAGCCCAATGCAGGGCTCAATCCCAGGACCCTGAGATCATGGCCTGTGCCTAAGGCAGATGCTTAACCTAGAGTCATCCAGGCACCTCCAAGGAGAACATCTTAAGTTTCTAAAGAGAGAGAGAGGATATAAAGAAACAATAAGATTAAATTCAGGTGTGTTAATCACATAGTGGCTATAGGAAGATGAATAAAATTTGAAAAGTATTAAAGAAAATAACTTTAAATATAAAAATTAATATCCATCCAAATATTTGCTTACATGTTTAAAAAAACACTGAAATAAAATTCTAAAATGCTAAACAGTGTCAACTCTCTGTAGTAGATGTTAGTGGGGGAATATAAGGACAGGAGAGCATGATAAATAACTTGTCTCTCCATTCATCCATTGAAGGGCATCTTGTTTTTTTCCACAGTTTGGCGACCTTGGACATTGCTGCTATAAACATTGGGGTAGAGATGGCCCTTCTTTTCACGACATCTGTATCTTGGGGTAAATACCTAGGAGTGCAATTGCAGGGTCATAGGGAAGTTCTATTTTTAATTTCTTGAGGAATCTCCACACTGTTCTCCAAAGAGGCTGCACCAACTTGCATTCCCACCAACAGTGGAAGAGGGTTCTCCTTTCTCCACATCCCCTCCAACACATGTTGTTTCCTGTCTTGCTAATTTTGGCCATTCTAACTGGTGTATGGTGATATCTCAATGTAGTTTTAATTTGAATCTCCTTGATGGCTAGTGATGATGAACATTTTTTCATGTGGCTGAGGAAGATGTGGTCCATATACACTATGGAGTATTATGCCTCCATCAGAAAGGATGAATACCCAACTTTTGTAGCAATATGGATGGGACTGAAAGAGATTATGCTGAGTGAAATAAGTCAAGCAGAGAGAGTCAATTATCATATGGTTTCACTTATTTGTGGAGCATAACAAAAAGCATGGAGGACATGGGGAGATAGAGAGGAGAAGGGAGTTGGGATAAATTGGAAAGGGAGGTGAACCATGAGAGACTATGGACTCTGAAAAACAATCTGAGGGTTTTGAAGGGGCAGGGGGTGGGAGGTCGGGGTACCAGGTGGTGGGTATTATAGAGGGCATGGATTGCATGGAGCACTGGGTATGGTGCAAAAATAATAAATACTGTTATGCTGAAAATAAAAAATACATTAAAAAAATATGACCCATATTGACATCTTAACATATAGATAATCAGATGTATTATACAAATTTGCCTCAATTTCTGAAATAGGTTTGTTATTGAAAACATTATTATTTATTTAGTAAATACTTTTATGGCAAAAAATGTATTTAACTAATTAAGAAAAATATGTAATTATTTTTTAAGTAAAAGGCCACAAAGTAGGAAAAAAATAACTTGTCTCTCTTGGGAAAAATAAAGAAGTATTTAAGAGAACCATGGATATGAATTAAGATCATGTGTTTTAAGTTAAGGGAAAGCATCTTAGCTTTCAAAATAGATGTGTAACTTTCTTTTTTTTTTCAATTTATTTATTTTCAGAAAAACAGTATTCATTATTTGATGTGTAACTTTCAAATCAATCTCAGGGGAAAAAAATTCCTCTTAAATGGGAAACAGTGGGAAAGAAAAAATCAGAAGAAAATACAGCAAATGGAAATGAGTTTCTTATTCATATTATATCAGCACCTAACAGGAATTCCTATCCTTTTAATAAAAAATAAAGTATTAGTATGTATGATGCTATGAAGAAAGTCTCAGTAAGTTCTTTTTTATTTTCCTTGAAAGTTTTTTTTAATTTTCTTTTTTTAATTTTTTTATTATTTATAAACATATATTTTTATCCCCAGGGGTACAGGTCTGTGAATCGCCAGGTTTACACACTTCACAGCACTCACCAAAGCACATTTTTTTTAAATTAAGATTTTATTGGGGTACCTGGGTGGCTCAGTGGGTTAAGCCTCTGCCTTCGGCTCAGGTCATGATCTCAGGGCCCTGGGATCAAGCCCCACATCAGGCTCTCTGCTCAGCAGGGAGCCTGCTTCTGCCTCTCTCTCTGCCTGACTCTCTGCCTACTTGTGATCTCTCTTTCTCTGTGTCAAATAAATAATCAAAATCTTTTTTAAAAAATTAAGATTTTGTTTATTTATTTAACAGAGAGACACAGTGAGAAAGGGAACACAAGCAGCGGGAGTGGGAGAGGGAGAAGCAGGCTTCCTGCCAAGTAGGGAGCCTGATGCAGGGCTTGATCCCAGGACTTTGGGATCACAACTTGAGCTGAAAGCAGATGCTTAATTGGCTGAGCCCCCAAGCACTCCAATTCTCAGTAAATTCTAAAAAAGAAATATGTGTGTGTTTTCCACATATGAACTATGATGCATGTAAATATTTTCTCTAACTATAATGCTCTAAGGTTAGAAATTAATAATTAAACAAAAGCTTTAAAATTACCAAATATCTAGAAATTTAAGAAGGTGTTACTAAATATGAGGTGAAGTATAATAGATAAACTTTGGGTTCAAAAGAAAATCGTGAGAGAAATTATGGAATAATTGAAAACAATAAAGAAACAATAAAGAGAAACAAACTATAAATCAAAAGCAGTAATAAAAAAGATAGCTTTAGTTTTAAATAAACTCACCAGGAAAGAACTGCAGTTGGAACAAAGGATCTGAGTATTCAAATTAATAAAGTGGGAGACAGAGCAACAAGAGTAATCTTAAAGGAACAAAGAAAGGGAAGAAAGATAATGGCAGAAAACAGTAAAATAAAGAATTGCAAAGCGGCAGAGATCCTCAGCAAAGTATTATCAAATAGAACTTAGCAAATTGAAAGTTTGTATAAAAAGAATAATATGGGGGCTCCAGTTGTTGTTAAAATGAACCGAGCCTCACTTATTCCCAAGTAGGGTAGGTATACAACTCAATATCCTTCAAGGTGTTGGCCAGTATTAGCTGGAAAGTTTTAAGCAAAAGAGTAGTGAAACAAGATACAGTCCCCCTTACTGTAGATTGTCTTAAAGTTATAAATAAAGTTTGTCATCTCTACTCTCCGATACTCTTTCTAGATTCCTCTCACCTTCGCTACCAGTTTGGCAGGCCTGCATTGATGCTTGGTGGAATATATAAGGCCTTCATGCCAGAAGGGTTTGTGCTCTTCCTTACTCTCCTCTTTTTGTGGTGGGTGACTGAAATTGCTCATTAGCATTCATTACTGTTCATAGAAGCACTAAGAAATACCCAAGTGAAACTCTAGGTTTAAGACATATTATCTTCTGCCCCTACATGGAATAGCAAGCATAAGTCTTCATGCTAATCCTTGTCAATCATCCTAGTTAGAAAAGTGACACCCGTCTTTCCCTGTGGGCTTGCTGCACAAAATGTCAGAAGGCAATTACAGATTTTATTTAGTGGATCCTTGAAGGGAGTAAGGTTTTTATACTTTGTTCAAACTGGTGAAAAGGACAAAGGCCTAGTATCTAGAATGTATAAAGATTCCTCAAAAACTCAACAGTTAAAAAATTACAATTAGGAAATGAGCAAAATATATAAAGAGGTTTTTACTGAAGAGGATATACAGATGGCAAATAAGCACCTGAAAAGATGTTCAACACAAGACACCATTAGGGAAAGGCCCATTGAACCACATTTGTCAGAATAGCTAAAATAAAGTGACAACACCAAATTCTGGTGAGGATGTTGAGAAACTGGATGACTCATACTTTGCTGGTGAGAATGTTACAGTCAGTCTGAAAAGTAGTTTGGCAGTTTCTTATAAAACTAAACACACAAGCACTCTACAACCCAGCAGTTGCACTCCTGGGCATTTATCCTAGAGAGATGAGAACTTATGTTTACTCAAAAACCTGGACACAAATGTTCATAGAAACATTATTTTAGGACCAATAAAAGATTAATATCTAGACAGTAAGAAGCTTCTTCCAAAGAAAGGTAGAAAGGAAGTCTAGAACAAAGATGGGTGAAGTCTATGAGATGGAAATTTCATAAGAAGCCCAAATTGTTGACTAGATACAAAGAAATGTTAAACCTTACTGGTAAATCAGAGAAGTGATGAGATGATCTTTACATCGATCAGATTGCCAAACTATACCTGATGATGCCAAGTTCTGGTGAGAATAGAGAAAGGGAGAAGCATCATGTACTGTGATGAGAATATAAACTTGAAGAGACAATCAGAAGAACAGTCTATCAGGACATGATAAATATTAAAATTAACTCTATATAGAAAAATAAAAATTAAATATATAGAGATATATTTTATATTTGGATAGAAATACACTTTTTAAAAATTAAAATAAACTATATATAGCAAAATTAAAATTAAATATATCTATATATTTAGATATATGTATATGTATGTGTAAAATTCTGCTAAGTACCAATAGATTGCTCTCTTGATTCTCTGGTTGTATTTATACACATATATGTGTATAACACATATCCATCTGTCCATCTGCCCATCCATCCATCCATTCATCTATACATCCATCTATCATCTATCACCTATCATCTATCTGTGTAGATCTTAGATAGATCATCTCTCCTATTACCTAGCAATATCATTCCTGGGCATATTAGAGAATGTCTTTTCTTTTTTTTTAATAATTTTATTTATTTATTTGAGGGTAGGAGTAGGGGGGGAGGGCCAGAGGGAGAAGCAGACTCCCTGTTGAGTAGGGAGTCTGACCCGGGGCTTGATCCCAGGATCCTGGAATCATGACCTGAGGTAAAGGCAGACACTTAACTGACCGAGCCACCCAGCCCCTAGAGAATATATCTTTTTAAAAAAATTTTAATTTTACTTTTTCACTGTTCCAAGATTCATTGTTTATGCACCACACCCAGTGCTCCATGCAATTTGTGTCCTCCATAATACCCACCACCAGGCTCACCCAACCCCCCACACCACTCCCCTCCAAAACCCTCAGTTTGTTTCTCGGAGAATATATTTTAAGTTCTATAGAGAAACATACACAAGGCTATTCATTACAGTGTTGTTTGTAGCAGTATGGAGTTAAGTCTTCATCACTTGGGCAACTGGATAAATAAAACCTGGCCGATACCTACAGTGCACTACTATGTAAAAGAAGTATCACTCTAGCTATACATAGAACCACACGAATAGATGTTCTCTGTCATTTTTACAAGTGTGATTACAAATATAAGGACTGGCACATAGAATAAAAATAATTTTGTATCTACTACTCAGTTTTATTAAATCTTAAAATGTTATCCTTGCTCTGAAAAACAATCTGAGGGGTTTGAAGTGGCAGGAGGGTGGGAGGTTGGGGGAACCAGGTGGTAGGTATTAGAGAGGGCACGGATTGCATGGAGCACTGGTTGTGGAGCAAAAATAATGAATACCGTTATGCTGAAAATAAATAAAAATAAATTTAAAAAATGTTATCCTTGTATATGTGTGTGTATTTATTTTTTTATGCTTTTTTTTCCAATTTATTTATTTTCAGAAAAACAGTATTCATTATTTTTTCACCACACCCAGTGCTCCATGCAAGCTGTGCCCTCTATAATACCCACCACCTGGTTATGTGTGTGTATTTAAATAAAACATTACAGTTACAGCTGAGAGAACTCTTGAATTCCTAATTCCATTCCAATTTCTCCTTCCCCAGAGGTAACCACTATCATTAATTTTGGGTTTGTCATTCTTATGCATGTTTTTATAATTTTACTTGAAAGTTGTGTAACCACAAAAGGATTTAGCATGGTTTTTTTTTTTAAGATTTTATTTATTTGACAGAAAGAGATCACAAGTAGGCAGAGAGGCAGGCAGAGAGAGAGGTGGAAGCAGGCTCCCCACTGAGCAGAGACCCTGATGTGAGGCTACATCCCAGGACCCTGGGATCATGACCTGAGCCCAAGGCAGAAGCCCAACCCACTGAGCCACCCAGGTGCCCCTAGCATGTTTTTGATATTTCAAAATTTTATTTCAATAGTATCATCCAGTGTGTATTCTTAAACTTAATTTTTTCACTCAGATTATGTTCTTGAGATTTGACCATGTTGATACGCATACTCAACGTCATTATTTTTACCACTATAATAGGTATATGCTACTATTTGTCTATTCTCCTGTTGAAGAACATTTAGGTAATTTCTAGTTCTTCACCATTGTAAACAAAGCTGAAATAAACTTTCTCTTTGGGTACATAAATGAAAGTTCTCTAGAATATACTGATAAGAATGAATTGCTGGAAGGCAGGCCAGGTGCACTTTAAATCTTACTGGCATATGCTGTTGGTGCTTTTCACTGGTTAGGTCTTTACTACCCCCAGCTGATGTGAATGTTGGCTGCTAATGGCTTATGAATGCTCTTTCTCTAGCTGGAGAAGTTAGGCACTCTCTCTTTACTGCCCTGGGAAGTGGAGGGGCAGCCAGTGGCCAAGGGCTAACACTTGGTAGACAAAGCTGGCTCCTTACCTTTGGATAGAATTGATTCGATGGATGCAATTCATGTTCTTGAGCTCCTTTCAAGACCAGGTTGAAGTTAATATGCTGAGTCCCTACTTACCTCCATCTTCTTCTGAGGGTATGGTTTCAATAAAATGCTCTCACACTTTCATGAGCCACTCTGCCTCCAGGGAACCTGACCCAAGATAACAATAATGTATTGCTAAAGACTCTCCAAAATGGTTGATTTGACTTATACAGCTAAAGCTCAAAGGCTGAGAAAGAGAACGCCATTCAAAGAGTTGAGGGAAGAGTGTCCAGGCAGAAGGAAAACAAAGGCAGATGGAATAGCTCTGTGAATTCAAAGAACTGAGAGAAAATCAACATGGCTGAAGTTCTGGGAACAATAGGAAGAGAATGATAGTGGTTGGGGTTGCAGATATATGTAGGAGTGAGATTAGGTAGGGACTTATATTTTTATATCTATATCTATATATATACATGTGTGTAATATATATTATATTACTTACTTTTTTCTTTTTTCTTAAAGATTTTATTTATTTGAGAGACAGAGAGAGAGAGAATGGGGGAGGGAGGGCAGAGGGAAAGAAAGTCTCAAGCAGAATCCCTGCTGAACATGGAGCCCAGTGTGGGGCTTGATGCAAAGCTCGATGTAGGGCTCAATCCCAGGACTCTGGGATCATGGCCTGAGCAGAAGTCAGACTCTTAACCAACTGAGCCACCCAGGCACCCCACATTTTTTTTCTATTTGTGATAGGAAGTTCTTGAAATGAGTTAAGCAAGAAAGTGATAGGAGCCAAGTTAAGCTTTAAGCAAATTACTCTGGTGTACAAGAAAATGGATTGGAAAGAGGTAGGAGTAGCAGGGAGTTGGTGTCTGCTGAACAAGGAAAATGAATCATAAAAAATAGTGCAAAAATAAGAGACATGATGGGATCTATAGTACAATACTATTTATGTATATAAAATACACTGACATGCAAAGACATGTATTCTTCCGGTTTACATGGGTATACTGAAGTGGTTGTCTATGTGGGGGAAGAGGGAGTGAGTGGAGATTGGAGCCTATAAAAGTCAATAAATCCAGAGACACACCTGGAAAGGAATAGTGGTGATAATGGGCTATGAACTGAGGGTCTATAATTTGCTCAACTCTGGGCTCAAAGGAAACAAAAATCAAGACTACAGCAACCATACACTTCCCCACCACTCTTCAGTTTCCTTCTGAAGAGCCCTGTTTGGGATGTGAAAGAGCAAACAAAGATGGTGCCTCTCTTTGCTTCAGAGAGTTGTAGTAACTTGCTGTTCTGAGGGTCTCCAGGACCAGCTTTTCAGAGAGACATTCAAATAATTCAAACTTTTACTTACTATGTGGACTTCACTGGGTTGCAGAGACCTTCCCTCATGACTGACTTCAGCATTGGAGTCAGAACCTGAAGGCCAGAGGAAGGAGAAATTCCCTGGAGTCTCATTAGTGAGGAAACAGATGGAATCCTGAGGATTCTGGAGGGATGCTCCTGATGCAACCTTGCAGGTTCCTCGTTCCCCTGGGGGTGTCCATGGAGTGGGTCCTGTCTCTGGGCTCCAAGAGAATCCAGGCTGTGTTGTCTTGTTATTTCCTCTTTGAACAAGTTTATATCCTGGTCTCAGGAGACTGAATACCTAACTTCCACTAGTGTGCTATAGTTCTGTGCCTCAGTGCCCAGGGTGGGGAGAAATGCCTACTAAGTATCAGCAAATATCTGTGGATTAAAAGCAATTGCCTGAATGCTCGACTGAGGGCAAGGGCCTTGATGTTTTCCTTTAAGTGCTCATGGAAGCGTACGGCATCGGCTGCGGATGTATTTGTCCATTCGTGTTCAAAGAATTTGTTACAGTGGTTACTTTGTTTCTCTGTGTAGCTTTGGGAGACTTAAAGTCCTGGAACCAGAAAGCGTGTTTCAGGAGTGTATGTCCGTTTTACCCAATGTCAAGCTACTCTGAGGGGTTTCAGAGACACCTTCTCAGACGCTGTTCAAGAAAATTCCAAACCTAAATTTGTGGAACAAGCTTCTGTGGGCCCTAGTAGTTTCTTAGTAATTAACATCTGAACTGAGTTGCATGTAGGGAGACAAATATTGCTGGATGGAGCCTTAACCAAGTAATCTCCCAATAGGCAAAGTCAAGTAACATCCTCTAGCCCCATGTCTCGGACTGGGCCCTGGGGATTTTGAGATGAATGAATGATTTTTTTTTTATTTCTTTTCAGCGTAACAGTATTCATTGTTTTTGCACCACACCCAGAGCTCCATGAAATCCGTGCCCTCCTTAATACCCACCACCTGGCTCCCCCAACCTCCCAGCCCCCAACCCCTTCAAAAACCTCAGGTTGTTTTTCAGACTCCATAGTCTCTCATGGTACACCTCCCCTTCCAATTTCCATCAACTCCCTTCTCCTCTCCATTGCCCCATGTCCTCCATGTTATTTGTTATGCTCCACAAATAAGTGAAACCATATGATAATTGGCTTTCTCTGCTTGACTTATTTCACTCAGCATAACCTTTTCCAGTCCCATCCATGTTCCTACAAAAGTTGGGTATTCATCCTTTCTGATGGAGGCATAATACTCCATAGTGTATATGGACCACATCTTCCTTATCCATTCGTCCATTGAAGGGCATCTTGGTTCTTTCCACAGTTTGGCAACCGTGGCCATTGCTGCTATAAACATTTGGGTACAGATGGCCCTTCTTTTCACGACATCTGTGTCTTTGGGATAAATACCCAGTAGTGCAATTGCAGGGGCTTAGCGAATCTCTATTTTTAATTTCTTGAGGAATCTCCACACTGTTCTCCAAAGTGGTTGCACCAAATTGCATTCCCACCAACAGTGTAAAAGTGTATCCATTTTCTCTACATCCTCTCCAACACACGTTGTTTCCTGCCTTGCTAATTTTGGACATTCTAACTGGTGTAAGGTGGTATCTCAATGTGGTTTTAATTTGAATCTCCCTGAGGGCTAATGATGATGAACATTTTTTCATGTAACTGATAGCCATTTGTATGTCTTCATTGGAGAAGTGTCTGTTCATATATTCAGCCCATTTTTTGATATGATTCTCTGTTTTGTGTGTGTTGAGTTTGAGAAGTTCTTTATAGATCCTGGATATCAAACTTTTGTCTGTACCGTCATTTGCAAATATCTTCTCCCATTCCGTGGATTACTTCTTTGTTTTGTTGACTGTTTCCTTTGTTGTGTAGAAGCTTTTGGTCTTGATTAAGTCCCAGAAGTTCATTTTGACTTTTGTTTCCTTTGCCTTTGGAGACATATCTTGAAAGAAGTTGCTGTGGCTGATATTGAAGAGGTTACTGCCTATGTTCTGTAGGATTCTGATGGATTCCTCTCACGTTGAGGTCCTTTATTCATTTTGAGTTTATCTTTGTGTACAGTGTAAGAGAATAGTCGAGTTTCATTCTTCTACATATAGCTGTCCTTTTTTCCCAGCACCATTTATTGAAGAGACTTTTTCCCACTGCATATTTTTTCCTGTTTTGTCGAAGATTAATTGACCATAGAGTTGAGGGACCATATCTGGGCTCTCTACTCTGTTCCACTGGTCTATGTGTCTGTTTTTATGCCAGTACCATGCTGTCTTGGTGATCACAGCTTTGTAGTAAAGCTTGAAATCAGGTAACATCATGACGCCAGTTTTATTTTTGTTTTTCAACATTTCCTTAGCAATTCGGGGTCTCTTCTGATTCCATACAAATTTTAGGATTGTTTGCTCCAGCTCTTTGGAAAATACCGGTGGAATTTTGATCAGGATGGCATTAAAAGTATAGATCGGTCTAGGCAGCATAGATATTTTAACAATGTTTATTCTTCCGATCCAAGAGCATGGAAGAGTCTTCCATCTTTTTGTGTCTTCTTCAATTTCGTTCATGAGTGTTCTGTAATTCCTCAAGTACAGATCCTTTACCTCTTTGGTTAGGTTTATTCCCAGGTATCTTATGGTTCTTGGTGCTATAGTAAATGGAATTGATTCTCTAATTTCCCTTTCTGTATTATCGTTGTTAGTGTATAAGAAATCCACTGATTTCTGCACATGACTTTGTATCCTGCCACGTTACTGAATTGCTGTATGAATTCTAGTAGTTTGGGGGTGGAGTCTTTTGGGTTTTCCATATAAAGAATCATGTCATCTGTGAAGAGAGAGAGTTTGGCTTCTTCATTGCCAATTTGGATACCTTTTATTTCTCTTTGTTGTCTGATTGCTATTGCTAGGACTTCTAATACTATGCTGAACAAGAGTGGTGAGAGTGGGTATCTTTGTCATGTTCCTGATCTCAACAGAAAGGCTGTGAGCTTTTTCCCATTGAGGATGATATTGGCTGTGGGTCTTTCATAGATAGATTTGATGAAGTTCAGGAATGTTCCCTCTATCCCTCTACTTTGAAGCATTTTAATCAGGAACGGATGCTGGATTTTGTCAAATGCTTTTTTCAATTGAGAGGACCATGTGGTTCTTCTCTCTTCTCTTATTGATTTGTTGTATCACATTGATTGATTTGCGAATGTTGAACCATCCTTGTAGCCCAGGGATGAATCCCACCTGGTCATGGTGGATAATTGTTTTAATGTGCTGTTGGATCCTGTTTGCTAGAATCTTGTTGAGAATCTTAGCATCCATATTCATCAGTGATATTGGTCTGAAATTCTCCTTTTTGGTGGGGACTTTGCCTGGTTTGGGGATCAGGGTAATGCTGGCTTCATAATAAGAGTCTGGAAGTTTTCCTTCTGCTTCAATTTTTTGAAACAGCTTCAAGAGAATATGTGTTATTTCTTCTTTGAAAGTTTGGTAGAATTCCCCAGGGAGTCCGTCAGGTCCTGGGCTCTTGTTTTTTGGGAGGTTTTTGATCACTGCTTCAATCTCGTTACTAGATATCGGTCTATTCAGGTTGTTAGTTTCTTCCTGGTTCAATTTTGGGAGTTTATAGTTTTCCAGGAATGCATCCCTTTCATCTAGGTTGCTTAGCTTATTGGCATATAACTGTTGATAATAACTTCTGATGATTGTTTCTACTTCCTTGGTGTTAGTTGTGATCTCTCCCTTTTCATTCATAATTTTATGAATTTGGGATTTCTCTCTTTTCTTTTGGATTAGTGTGGCCAATGGTTTATTGATCTTATTCATTCTTTCAAAAAACCAGCTTCTAGTTTCATTGATACATTCTACTGTATTTCTGTTTCTACCTCATTGATCTCAGCTCTAATTTTGATGATTTCCCTTCTTATGTGTGGAGTTGGTTTGATTTGTTGTTGGTTCTCCAGCTCTTTAAGGCATAGAGACAGCTGGTGTATTCTGGATTTTTCAATTTTTTTGAGGGAGGCTTGGATGGCTATGTATTTCCCCCTGAGGACCACCTTTGCTATATCCCATAGGTTTTGGACTGAAGTGTCTTCATTCTCATTGGTTTCCATAAATTGTTTCAGTTCTTCTTTGATCTCCTGGTTGATCCAAGCATTCTTAAGCAAGGTGGTCTTTAGCTTCCAGGTGTTTGAGTTCCTTCGGAACTTTTCCTTGTGATTGAGCTCCAGTTTCAAAGCATTGTGATCTGAGAATATGCAGGGAATCATCTCAGTCTTTTGATATCGGTTCAGTCCTGATTTGTGACCCAGTATGTGGTCTATTCTGGAGAAGGTTCCGTGTGCACTTGAGAAAATGAGTATTCTGTTGTTTTAGGGTGGAATTTTCTGTATATATCTATGAGGTCCATCTGGTCCAAGGTTTCATTCAATGCTCTTGTTTCTTTATTGATTTTCTGTCAATGATCTGTCTATTACTGAGAATGGCATGTTAAGATCTCCTACGATTAGTGTATTCATATCAATATGACTCTTTATCTTGATTAACAGTTTTCTTAAGTAATTGGCTGCTCCCATATTGGGGGCATAGATATTTACAATTGTTAGATCATCTTGGTGGATAGTCCCTTTAAGAATTATGTAGTGTAAAAAAAAATTATGTAGTGTTCTTTTGTATCTCTGATTACAGTCTTTAGTTTAAAATCTAATTTATCTGATATGAGAATCGCTACCCTGGCCTTCTTTTGAGGCTCATTGGCATGAAAGATGCTTCTCCATCCCTTCACTTTCAGTCTGGGTATATCCTTAGGTTCGAATTGGGTCCTGTCATTTTATCCAATCTGCAACCTTGTGTCATTTTATGGGTGCATTTAGGTCATTCACATTGAAAGTAATTATTGATAGATACGTTTTTATTGACATCGTGTTACCTTTGAAGTCTTTCTTTCTGTAGATTGTCTCTATATGTCTGTTCGATGATATTTTTAGGATTTTTTCTCTTTTATGTAACCCCCCTTAATATTTCCTGCAGTGTTGGTTTTCTGGTCACATAGTCTCTTAAGCCTTGCTGGTCTTGGAAACTTTTTATCTCTCCATCCATTTTGAATGTCAGTCTTGCTGGATAAAGTATTCTTGGCTGCATGTTCTTCTCATTTAATGCCCTGAATATATCTTGCCAGCCCTTTCTGGCTTGCCAGGTTTCTGTGGTCAGGTCTGATGTTATTCCGATGGGCTTTCCTCTGTACGTAAGGAGCTTCTTTGTCCTAGCTGCCTTCAAGAGGGCCTGACTACAATTATAATTCTTCATTCTTTCTATTAGGTGTCTCAAGGACTTTTGAGAATCTATAGTGTTGGGGGGAGACCATCCTGCCTCTAGTACATGAACACTGGTTCCATTCATGAGATTGGGGAAATTTTCATGGAGATCTTGTTCCACTATATCTTCTAGACTTCTTTCTTTCTCCTAGAAAATTTAGACTAGATTGAAACTCATTGAGAACATTGTGAACATCATCCCTGGTGGCTTTCAGTTCGGCCCTAACATTGTGAACATCATCCCTGGTGGCTTTTAGTTCTGCCCTAATCAATTCCTTTTGTCATCCATGGCTTTCTCCAACCTAGGTATTGCCTGGATAATTGTTAGCCTGAATTCCCTTTCCAACATATTATCTATGTTGATAGCCATTAGCTCTGTTACAGAAGGCCCATCCTCTGTATTTTTCTTCTGTTGGGCATTCCTCCTCCTAGTCATTTTGGTGAGAGATGGCTGAATGGATGTAGCTGGATATATCGACCATGGTGCAGTCAAGGGGCACCCTGGAACACTTCTGAGCAATCAGGAGTCCCCACCCAAACAAAAGAAAAAAGAAAAAAAAGAGAAAAGAGAGAGAGAGAGACAGGAAAAAAAGAAAAATAAAAGAGAAGGCTCAACCCAAATGGCCCCAAGGTAAGATTTATGATGTATACAAACAAAAACAGACAAACATAAAGACTGTCCACAGGCATCCTCTGCCCCCATAGAGATCCAGACGTGTATAATTCTGATCTCAGGCAGATTTAATGGGTGATTGGAGTTCTTTGGTAGGTAATCAGCTCACCTTAGCGTACAGGTTAAAACGGTGCCTCCTCCAACTTCCCCGCCATCTTGTCTCTCTGGAATGAATGATTCTTACCCAGAGAAGGCCAAGATCTTGGTCCAGTGGGAAACCAACATAAGTAAACATCACCTCTAATCCCATCACCCAGAGATGACTGCTTGTACCATATTGGTATATTTACTTCTAATATTTTTTGTGTGCATGTAGAAAGAGTTTTCCTTTTGCCATCTTATTGCATAAGAAATTTCCCATGCCCATAAACATGCTGCATAATATTTCACCTGTTATAGGTGGCATCATAGGCTTAAACATTTCCTAACTGATGGGCATTTAAGCTGTTTTTATTTTAAAAAGTATAAATAATATTGTGATGGATTTTTTTTATAAAGCTGATTTCATTTTGGATGATTTATTAGGACATGTATCCATAGCAGTAGAATTATAAGGTCAAATTATATGTCCCTATGGCTCGAGGTATCTTCTATATTTATGCCATATCAAATCCATGCCACCATCTAAGAGGTCTTATACCTAAACATCTTCTTGCCATCTCCCCTGCCTACCTCTCAGAAGTTCAAACTCTTCCCTATGTTAATTCATTATGCTCCTTCCTCAGGTCCTCCAAGTCGGAAATAAGAGATCATCCTTGATTTTACCCTTTCTTATTCTTTTTTATTTTCAGTGGTCTATTTATTTTTTGAGAGAGACAGAGAGAGAGAGAGAGAGCAAGCAAGCAAATTGGGGGTGGGGTGGTTGGGGAAGGTCAGGCAGAAGCAGAGGGAGAAGTTCTCTGCTGAGCTGGGAGCCTGATGTGGGGCTTGATCCCAGGAGCTTGGGATCATGACCTGAGCAGAAAGAAAGAGTGGGATACTCAACCAACTGAGCCACCCAGGTGCCCATAGTTTACCCTTTTTTATATCTATAGGGCCCAGCCCACTACTGAGCTTCATGATTTCATCTCCAAGGTAGCTAGATCATCTCTTTTCCTCTCTCTTCCACTACCATCCCAGTGTAGTCCAGCTCCCCCTACTCACCTGGGCCACTGCTGTTCCTGTCTGTCTCTAACCTTTTATCCTCATGGCAGCCAGAGTTACCCATTCAACCTAAATCCAGCCAGCCCACTCCACCAGCTGAAAATGCTTTGCTGACTTCTTGTTGCAGTTAGACTAAAAGCAAGAATGGCTTTTGTCTAATGAAGCCTTGGCTTCATTTGCTCCTGTGTACCTCCCCACCCCCCAACCTGTGCCACTCATGGATTTGCTGACAGAGCACTGGCTTTCTCTCAGTCCTTGAACACACATTTTTGTGCCTTTGCAGATGCTGTTCCCCCTCTCTGGAAAGCTCTTTCCCTGACTCCCTGAGGAGCTGGGACCCTCTCAGCCTCTGGTCTTGGCTTGAATGTCTCTCAGGGAGATGTTCCCTGACTAGCCAATCTGAGAAGGTGCCCATTCCTCCCCCAGTTAGTCCCTATTTCAGATGACTGCTTCCTTGGGACACTCATCATTGTAATTGCTTTCTTTCCTGTGTGTCTGCTTTTAGAAGATCTCTCCTGTATTGGTCTGTAAGCTCCATGAGGGGAGGCACCTGTGTCCTTCCTATTCACAGTGATTTCCCCAGTACCTAACCCAATGCCTGCCATCAATAAATAATACAGGAATAAAGCAAGAAGGAAGGAAGGTAGAACCCCAGGCATGAGTGTAACTGAGGTTGTTTTTGATGAGATGTGGGGAGGGTATCCATGCTGCTTCCAGAGGGGATCCAGCTTGTAAAGACGGAGTGCAGGGACTTCAGCAGCAGGAGAAAGGCCAATTATACAAACTGACTCCCTGGGGTGGCTGGGTGGAGGCACCAAGACACCTGTGACCACCTCATAGTTTGACCAGTGGAGGCTTTCTTATTCTTAGATTTGAAAAGTGGGGAAACTGAGGCCTAGAACAATTCAATAAATAACCCATGGCCCACTGAGTAGTGGAACCAGATACAATCTGGATCATTCATCCTCTCCTCCAGCAGTGGGTCTGTGTCTCTGTCCCAGATAAGGACTGCAAATGGAGACATTTGTTTTACAACTACCTACTATGAGACTGGAAGCACTTTTCTTGAAATTGGTTTTAAGGTAGTGAGCTCACCATCAAAGTGGAGATACAAAGACAAGACAAAGTGTTCTCTGGACAGGGATGTTAAAATTCCAGTTCCTCTATTTAGAGGGTGTGGAGGAGGTAGATAGGCTTGTATGAATCTGGAATCCTTTCATCTCTGAGTCAGTGGTGCTAGGAATTTGGTCAGAGAGAGGACAGGCTGAAGGGATCTGTGGCTTAGGACATCCAAATTCATCTTATCCACCTAAAATAGGGAGGGAGGGAGACGACGGGGGAAATGATAAAGTGAGAGAAGAGGGAAGGAGAATCTGGCTTATTCCTTGTAAACAAGACTCATTTCCCAAGATCCTTGTTCAATGGACTGATTACCCATGTTTGTCAGAAGCAGCTGCCTTGGGATTGCTTCCCTGAGGCCTCCCCAAAATTAACAAATAGGCCTGAAAACAGTTCTGACTCAGCCACTTCCTTTCTGAACCCGGGGCTCAGGCAGCAGCTCTTGGACCCCCAGCCTCATGGGGGTGCCCACAGACTTACAGTTTGTCTCCTCGGCTAAGGGATCAAAGATCCAGGTACCAGCTTGCCTGCTTTTCACCTTTACACTGTTCCAGTCCCGAGTCCCACAGTCTTACTTAAGATCCTTTATGTCCTGACTCTGAATTTTCGTTGAATGGAGGAGAGAAGTGGAGGCAACAGAACAGAGTGAGCTCTAAGACCAGCACAGAGCAGTGAGTAGGGTTTGGACGTCATAGCCTCTCTCTTTCTTCCTTCCTTTTCTGATCTCTTCTCTCCTCCATTTTCTCAGTCACACAAATATACTCACGTTCTTTGAAAATTCTTCATATAATCTAACCCTCTAGTATTTTTTAAAAAAAGATTTTATTTATTTGGCAGAGAGAGACACAGCAAAAGAGGGAACACAAGCAGTGGGAGTGGGAGAGGGAGAAGCAAACTCCCCGCTGAGCAGGGAGCCCGATGTGGGGCTTGATCCCAGGACCTGGGATCATGACCTTAGCTGAAGGCAGATGCTTAACTGAGCCACCCGGTGCCTCTAACCCTTTAGTATTTAAAGGTAAATAACAATCCCTCCAATCTTTCTGGCACTCTCCAATTTTCAAAGTGATTTCATGTGCTCTGTTGCACATGATTCTCAAACCAGCAGGAAAGGGTCCCCTGGTGGGATGAGCCTCCTCACAGTCCTGCAAACAGGGAGCAACACAGGAGGTACCAAAGGACACTTTTCCAACATCAAGTTTGGAACATGTTTCCATACCACCCTTATACTCTCTGCCTTCACTGCAGAAGGGTTTGTGTCTCTTAAGGGCATCTGACCACACAAGTGTTCAGAACCCATTGAGTCTTACAGACTCAGAATAGCATTACTGCACAGTGAGAATCACCAGGTGACTTCTAAAAAAGACTTCGTCCTCAGTGCAGAGCCACTGAATCATCTTAAAAAGACCTGAACATCTTTTTTTTTCCAATTTATTTATTTTCAGAAAAACAGTATTCATTATTTTTTCACCACACCCAGTGCTCCATGCAAGCCATGCTCTCTATAATACCCACCACCTGGTACCCCAACCTCCCACCACCCCCCCCACCACTTCAAACCCCTCAGATTGTTTTTCAGAGTCCATAGTCTCTCATGGTTCACCTCCCCTTCCAATTTACCCAAAAGCACATACCCTCCCCAATGTCCATAACCCTACCCCCCTTCTCCCAACCCCCCTCCCCCCAGCAACCCACAGTTTGTTTTGTGAAATTAAGAGTCTCTTATGGTTTGTCTCCCTCCCTATCCCATCTTGTTTCATGGATTCTTCTCCTACCCACTTAAGCCCCCATGTTGCATCACCACTGAACATCTTTTTTTTAAATCTGCGTCACAGGTGATTCTGATGCACACTAAGATGTGGGGAACACTGGCCTTGAGGGCAAGAAAGCAGATGGGCCAATGTTCCTGAACGTCGTCTGGCTTTCCTCAGCCTTGTTACCTGCCTCTGACCCTTGTTCCAGTGGGGAGGAGTCCCAGAGGGCCCTGAGTCCAGGCACCAGGCACCCAGATGGCTGGGGAGGGGGCTGAGACACAGCGAGCCCTTGCCATACCTTCCCAGTTCCTCCTCCTCATAGTCACAACACAGGCCCCGGCATCACTAGCTCAAGTCAGGGTAAACCGCACATTTTCTAGTTTATGGTGTAAGAGTAAACTAGAATTTTAATTAAGCAGTTATTATAAACATCTTTCCACATATAAATGAGAAAACTTTTAACATCACTTATGGTCTTTCTAATCTCTGATTTAATGGGTTATTCAATTTTTTAGAACAGCTTAATTTTTTATTTAATTTAATTTTTAAAAAGATTTTATTTACTTATTTGACAGAGAGACATCACAAGTAGGCAGAGAGGCAGGCAGAGAAAGAGGAGGAAGCAGGCTCCCCGCTGAGCAGAGAGCCCGATGCGGGGCTCAATCCAAGGACCCTGGGATCATGACCTGAGCTGAAGGCAGAAGCTTAACCCACTGAGCCACCCAGGCACCCTAGAACCACTTTATTGAGATTTAAGTCAATACCATTAAAATTGACCCATTTAAAGTATACAACTCAGTGGTTTGAATATACTCACAGAATTGACAACTGTCACAATAATCAAATTTTAGGACATTTTTGTGACTCCCAACAGAAGTCTTGGCCCATTAACAGTCACTTCCATTTTGCCCTTCCCACAGCTCCTGGCAACCACCAGTTGATTTAATGTCTCTATGGATTTGCCTATTCTGTAATTTTTAAGCTAAGTTTCTTTTAACTATTATTAACAAGGCTCTGATAAACATATATACATTTTTTACATTTTGCCTAATAACATCTTTCTTAAGATAAATTTCTAGAACTAAAAATTGCTTGATCAAAAGCGTGTCCTTTTTTTTGTTTGTTTCCAAAGTCACAAAATGACATTATTGAGTGTACATTTTTCTCCTTTTTGGTCTGTGTGGAAAATACCCAGTAATGTGGAGAAAATATTTTTCAAGAGTAATTGTGTATGTGTTTGTGTATATGAAAATGTGCTTTAGAGCATACTTCTATGACTTTCAGGAAATATAAAATTGAATTTACAAAAAAATGGGAAAACTGAGTATAAACAGTCTGGTATTTGCGTCAGTGCCCAGCATGATCACAGTGATTTCTCACATAAAAGCAGGAAGTTCTCGGATCTCAAGTATCTTCAATAACTGCCAGTTTAATTTATGACCCTTGTCTTTCCTTCTTTAAGAGATAATTTTCTCTTGTGATTTAGCTCCAAAAAGTCCATTTTGCTATTTCCTTGAGGTATTGAGTTAATTTAAAAATTTCTTTCTCTTGATTTACCTGTAATGAAAGCTGTGAAAATTAAAACATGTTTCACAAATGAGATTGGCAAAGAATGAATGAGCCTAGGACACTGGCAATATGTATGAAAACGAAAAGTGTGTGTCTTTTTTACTATAACTAAAAATATGTCCAAACTAAATGTACAAAAGTATTCACTGGTGTATTTTTGTAATGGGGAAAATAAGGAAAAAAATCTAAATATCCATCTGTAGAATATTTATAAAAATGTGTATCATATAATCATAAAATGCAATAGTATGCAACCATTAAAAAGGATGTTGTTGAGTGAATAAAAATGATTTAGTGAAAAAACAAAACCAAAAGAATTCACCAAATGTTAACAGAATGTGGGGTAGTTTTCACTTTTGTTTACATTTTTCTTGTATTGCTTGAATTTTTCATAATGAATTTTTTGTTGATATTTAATAAATTGCAATATAGTAAAAAGGTAATTTTGTTTGGAAAAAATCCATGTAATATCTTTAAAAATCTATATTTAAGTGTAGGGAAGACATTTCAACAAATTTCAAATAGAAGTTAACACTAAGTGAATACAAGTTTAAGACAGAAGTTAACACAGATGTGATGATAAAAAGGAAAAACATTGGCTCATACAATAAGAAGATAGGGACCAATCTTTCTCATAAATAAGAAAAGTATGGTTTAATGTCAGTGAATAGGCACTAAAAAAGCTTCAGATCAAAAATGTCACACCCATATCCGATTATTAAAATACTGTCATAAAATACAAAAAAAGATAATTGCTAAATATATATATGTTTAGACACACACACACACACACACACACACACATCCTTTTTTACTTAAAATCCTTTAAGGCTTCCTAATTGCACTTATAGAATAAAGTTTTAAAACTTTAACAAGATTGACTGCTCAGGACCCTGCTGACCTGCATGACCTCACATCTCACCCATACCCTTCTCATTCAACCACACTGGTCTTTATTCATTACATAAACATGGCAAACCCTTCCTCAGGGCCTTTGCACACACATCTCTACCTGCAGAGGACTTTGCTTAGGGCTTCATAAGACTGACTGCTTTTTGTCCTTCATGTCTCAACTAAAAAGACATTGAAATGTAGAAAATGGTGAATTAAATCCAGTCTAGTTATATTCTCTCATTTTTAATTTTCAAAGTTTTCATTCCATGTACGGTAGATTTTCCAAAGGAAAGAAAGACACAATAAACTGTTTTAATCTTAAATACTTTAAAAATGTTGTTGATCTAATGTTTTCCCCTAAATAGACAGTTATCCCAATACCATTTATTGAATAATGCAACATTTTATATGCAACCTCTCATTTTAAAGTACTACCCTAATAATCCACTCAGTCCTGCCTGATTTGGCTCTGCTTCTAAAACTCTACCCTTCACTCAAGCACCATTACCACACTGGTTCAGAATCCTTTATAGTTGGTAGACAAAGAGTCCCATTCTTACACTTTTTTGAGAATTTTCCTGGTTTATTTTCATATTAAATTTAGAATAGTCTTTGTTTCCTAAAAATCTTGTTATGATTTTGACTTCAACTAGGCTAACTGAACTTCAGATTAATTTAGGAGAATATGCACCTTTGCAATATTCCATCTTTCTATTTAGAAATGAGTAAGTCTTTCCACTTATTATTAAATGGAAAAAAGGATAATTGGAAGGTCCTGGCCGATTCTTAATATCTTAATGCTTAGAATATTGTATTGATGATGTGAATAGAATTGTTTCACATTGTATTTTCACCCCATGATTGTTTACATATATTTATTTATAGTAGTAATAGGCAATATGTATTGAGTGCACACTAAATGTCAACTCTTTGTGTTAAGCACTTTATTGCTTAAATTTATCTTTGCCACCACTCACTTCTCACAGAAGAGAGCAAATTTTGAGGAGCTCAGGTCACTGGCCTGAAGTTTCACAGCAACCAGCGGAGTTCAAACACGGATACCAGCATCTAATAGCCCAGTCTGAATCATGGCGCTGTATGGCTTACTGGGAGCATTCTTGGTTTGGGGTCGTCTCCCTTGTGTGACTGACCACTTTACAAAGGCTGCTTTGTATTTCTAATGGCATTTCAGTTGATTGTCATAGGTTCCCCAGATAGAACATCCTATCAGCAAATAATTTTACCTTCTCCTTTCCAATTGTTTTATTCTCTCCCTTTGTCCAACTGTATAATAGCCATTTCTTATAATACATACACTGGTTTTAGACATCCTTTAGGAATCTATTTGATATCATCACATAGAGATCTTTAAACATTTCTCAGGTATTATAAGATGATAGAATTTTAAATAAGACATAGACATTATTCCTGTAATATTGAGTATGCCAGATTAGAAATTGCTGGAATGACAGAGTTGCATAAAGATTTTCCATGTTATATGTTTGTGCCTATTATTAGTTTGTTCTTAACTTAAAATATTATATTTTTAATTTTTGGAGGAGCCTCCATACTGTTTTCTACAGTGGCTACACCAGTTTAAATTCTCAGAAGGGTTCCCTTTTCTCCACATTCTTGTAAACACTTCTTGTTTCTTGTCTTTTTTAAAAAAAGATTTATTAATATATTTTAGAGAGAGAGAGAGTACAAGCAGGAGGGGCAGAGGAAGGGGGAGAAAGGATCTGAAGCCAACTCCACATTGAGAAACAAACAAAAACCAAACAGACCCTTAAATGCAGAGAACAACCTGGTGGTTGCCAGGGGGTATGTGGGTGGAACCTAGATTAAGAAATATCAACTTCTGTTTACATAATAAGCAACATATATGAAAAGTACAGCATAGGGAATATAGCCAATAATATTGTAATAATATCATATAGTGACAGATGGTGACTACATATACTGTGGTAAGCATTGCAGAATGTGCAGAATTGCCCAATCACTACTGTACACCTGAAACTAATACAACATTGTATATCAATTATACTTTGATAATAACATTTTTAAATTATAAAATTTAGTCAGGTATTTTAGTGCTAGGAAAACAATTAATTTTGCTTACATGAATGTCTATGTTCAATTGAGACACTTAATAAACAAACATTTATTGGTGCCTATGTTGCAGACAGTTGAGGAAATGGATGGAGTCAACAATAGTGGAGTCTCTGAGTTTCTGCTCCTGGGGATCTCAGACAGTCCTGAGCAGCAGTGGGTCCTGTTCTGGATGTTCCTGTCCATGTACCTGGTCACAGTGGTGGGAAATGTGCTCATCATCCTGGCCATCAGCTTTGATCCCCGCCTGCACACACCCATGTACTTCTTCCTGGCCAACCTCTCCTTCACTGACCTCTTCTTCGTCACCAATACAATCCCCAAGATGCTGGTGAGCCTCCAGTCTCAGAACAAAGCCATCTCCTATGCAGGGTGTCTGACACAGCTCTACTTCCTAGTCTCCTTGGTGGCCCTGGACAACCTCATCCTGGCCACAATGGCATATGACCGTTATGTGGCCATCTGCCGCCCCCTCCACTACACCATGGTCATGAGTCTTGGGCTCTGTATTATGCTCCTCACTTTGTGTTGGGCACTTTCTGTTTTCTATGGCCTCACCCACACCCTCCTCATGACCAGGGTAACATTCTGCGGTTCCCAGAAGATCCACTACATCTTCTGTGAGATGTATGTGCTGCTGAGGCTGGCATGTTCCAATACTGAAGTCAATCACATAGTGCTGATTGCCACAGGCTGCTTTATTTTCCTCACCCCTTTAGGGTTCATGATCATGTCCTATGTCCGAATTGTCAGAGCCATCCTCCAAATACCCTCAGCCACTGGGAAGTACAAAGCCTTCTCCACCTGTGCTTCCCATTTGGCTGTGGTCTCCCTCTTCTATGGGACACTTGGCATGGTATATCTGCAGCCCCTCCAAACCTACTCCATGAAGGACTCAGTAGCCACAGTGATGTATGCTGTGGTGACCCCCATGATGAACCCTTTCATCTACAGCCTGAGGAACAAGGACATGCATGGGGCTCTGAGAAGACTCCTCCTAGGAAAAGTTTTCCAGAGGTTGACTTGAGATATTTTGGGTATCGAAGTGGAGACTGGGAATTTCCTGTACCATGTGCAAGGCATTATCCTATGGGAGACAGAAGACTGATTAGGACATGTCTCCAGCTCAGAATAAGCTTACATATCTGTGATGAAGAAAAGACACTTCCATGTAAACCAGTGTCCCCCAGACCTTGCTAGCCTTGGCAATGCCAACACTCATACTAGAATTTTACAGGATCATTCTTTCAGCTTTCCTGATCACAGGACCACCATCCCAGCTTTTCAAAATATGCCAAGTAATGGCTTGTGGAAGAGGTGTGGTGTTCTCTATACACATCAATTCATGGTCCTGAGTTCTGGCCCTCTCTAAGGGGCCTGCTGCCTACAAGCCACCTGGAGAAGACAACTTGCCCTATTCCCATGGCAGGGGCACTGGATGAGGTTGCCCATTTCCAGCTCTGCTGGGCACGGCCCCCACTGTTTTCAAGCTAACCCACATTCCCTCTGAACACAGTCCCTGCTATTCAGGAAAGACTTGTAGACAAACTTTTCTCCTTTGCTCTGGGCTGGTTTTCATCTCTTGGGCCTCAGGAGCCCAAGCATACTAACTATGCGTTTCTCCTGCTTTCCTTTTCCCTGTGGGAAGAACTTAACCCTAGTCATCCCATCCTGTCCTTCATCCTGTGGCTCCTCACTCACTTGCCCTGTCTCTTCTGTTTGCTACCACTCCATCCTTCACTCAAAACACAACTCCCCAGCCTATCAACACATGCTCGTGAATAGGAGTGGTGATGGAGGTAGTAGAAGGCAGGAGGTCACTGTGAGACTCAGTCTCTACTTAGGTTCAACCAGCCATGTACAATGCGATGAAGAGAAACTGAATAGCAACTGATGAGAAGGTTAGTCACTGGGCGGTGGCATTTCCAAACAGAGAGCAGTCCTTTGCAGATCAATCCATGGAGCCAGACAAGAGTTTGACAGATGAAGAATTGAATTGATCTGAGGTTCAATTTAAGTAATTGATAAGGACTGAGTGCCTTTTAAGGGCCTCAGACTGGGTTACAGATCTGAATCAGAAGCTCACAATAGACAATGAAGAAGAGTATTTTAATGCAATGTCTGAAAGCAGTGGTTATGCTCTGGGCAGGAGGATTGGAGGGCACAAAGGAAGAAAGCCTAGCTTGGCTTGTTAGTGAGGGAGGATTCAGAGAAGGCTTCCTTAGGGTGGTGACAGCTGAGCTGAACCTTACATAACACCCTGCCACATGAAGAGTTACCCAGGAAAAGGGGCAGGGCAAAGTAAGGTCACTGCAAGAAAGGAGGGACACGGTGTGGAGTAGAGTCTTCCTATCTGCAGTAGCCAGCCAGCGTTCTCGTCCCAGGCCTACCTATCCCTTGTGTGGTCATGGTCATCCCTGATTAGGCCTTGTGTTCTCATCTGAACGTTGAGTACAATAGCATCATGAATTGCTATTAGGTGATTATGTGAGCTAGTCATTGGCCCATAGTCAGTGTGGTTTTTACTGAGCAGGGACAGGTGGACAAAGAACAGGAAACAGTCTGATAGGTGAGGGGGATGTCCTGCTTGAGTGTACCTGCTGAGACAAGCAGCAGCCAGTGATGAAGCTGATGGTGGAGGTGGGAGGGATCTCAAAAGGCCTCCAATACCTTGTAGAGGAGCTCCAAATAGAGTCTGTGGACAATGAGGTACCTCGGGATGTTTATGAGTTTTAACTTTTATTGTTTTTAGTAAATCAACAATGTGCATTTCTTAAAGAAAATTAAAATAAAAATAACCCCCAAATACTCACCTATATGTCTGCTACCCAAAGACAACTCTGGTATAAATTCTAAAACTCCGGTATAAATTCTAAACTTTGATCTCTGCTCTCCCTCTCTATTTCAGAATGAATTCAAATTGTTTTTAAACTTGCCTTTTCGATTAATAATGCCCTTCTATGTTAGCAAATATTCAGCCACATTACAACTTAATGCCTACACAGTATTTCATGTGCCATTTAATGAATACAGCAGAACTTATTTAACACACTTGTTCCATATTTTAGTTGCTTTCAGTTTTCCTACTCTTTGCAACATGGCAATAGTGTCTCCATATGTACATCTTTGATATTGTTTCCTTATGGGAAATTGGTGAAATGGAATTATGGAGCCAAATATTTCCATTGTTCAGAGCCTTTGATACATTTCCTGAATCATGCTCCACAAAGCTCATGATGACCTATACTTTAATAAAAGGGGTCACAAGTTTATGTATTGTTTGTGTTTATTAGCCTTGAGGGATGTGGGAAGGAGAGGAAGCTCTAGAACTTTTAAGTACAACAGGCAAAAGCAAAAGCAATTTTATACTTCGTTGGCAACATAGTTCTACAAAGATGAAGCAGGGTTTCTGGTGAGCTCAGCTGCTGACCTGTCACTCTCCCCGAAACTGTGCCCCTGAGAAAAAAAAGCCTCCCTCTCTTCGGTCCACAAGCAGGCACTAGAAGGCAGGCCCTGGAGTTTATCACTCCCTTTGGAGTAGGGTGGTATCCCTCAGGAGCCACGTTCTGCTCCACAACAATCACTTCTTCCTCAACCATCCAGAAGGATGACATCTAGAACATGGGAGTATCTTCCTTGGACACATTTGGATACAGGAGGCGGAAGGAGGGGGAATGGCAGCTGGTGCCTCTGTTCTCTTTTTTGTCTTCTTCATCCCAATAAATATCTTTTATTTAAAATCCTGAGTGTTAAGGGGACTTAATTTGGCCTTTTGAGCTGTGGCAGATTGTAGGAAACTGTTGTTACTATGGGACATTTAGGCATTTTCCCCATACCTAGTTAATAGTTCTGGGACGTAAGCTCTGATTATACAGTAGTCCACCCTTAAGTGTGGTTTGGTTTACTGTAGTTTTGGTTATCTGTGGTCAACCACAGTCAGGCAGCAGACGGATCTCCTGACACATCCTCAGAACGTCAAAAGTGTCCTAAGGCAACATCACAGAGCCTATGTCATCCATCTCCTTCTATCTTCTCCCTCAGGCAGCCATTTTGTCATCCTTACACCATCACAAGAGAAGCTAAGATATTTTAAGAGAGAGAAAGAACACATTCACATTACAGTTCATTGTTATCATTGTTTTATTTTATTATTGTTGTTAATCTCTTACTGTACCTACTATCTAGTTATGTATGTGGAAAAAACATAGTATTCATACAGGATTCAGTACTACCCTATGGTTTCAGGCACATATTTGATGAGAGTTGGCCTATTTCCTATTATGTGTTACTTCTAGAATGTAACTTTTTGGAAATCCCAGTTGAAAACCTGGAGTTTTCAACTCCTTCCCTCTGACAGGATTCTACCTCCACTTTTTGTCTCCATAAGCCTGCTAATGCTTGCCTCACAACTCAGCCTCTCAGCTGCACCTTCTGCTCCCAGCCTCTCAGCCCCTGTCTTGGAATCAAGACAGGCTTGTGGGGAAAGCAGAGCAGCTGTCAGCAGTGTCATTCTGGGGTTCCTTGTTTTCCTGCATTTTGCCCCCCTAGTTCATCTGGTAGCTCTTTGAGGCCTCCCAGACTTCTGAGGGCAAGGATGTTTCTTTGCTTGACCAGGAGTGTTGACACAAAATGAACAAACTTTTTTAAAATTTCTAAAAAAAGGAAGAGAATTTTAAATTTTATTCGAGGCCAAGCAAGGACAGCTGCCTGGGATACACAATCTTTACAAAGAAGGGAGTGCTCTGGAGAAGGAATGTTTAATACAGGATCTTATATGTTTTTGTTACACCAAGAGTTACAAATCATCGTGAAGAAGAGCATTTCAGAAAATTACAGGCTTTATCATATGCTTTTAGTATGAGCAAGATTGCAGATTTCAGAGGTGTGGGAATAGAACGCCAGGGGGGATTTTTTTTAATTTATTTTTTATTTATTTTCAGCATAACAGTATTCATTATTTTTGCACCACACCCAGTGCTCCATGCAATCCGTGCCCTCTATAATACCCACCACGTGGTACCCCAACCTCCCACCCCCCGCCACTTCAAAACCCTTGGCCAGGAGTGATTTTTACTCTTAAGTCTGAAATATTTCTTTTTAGATTATTTGCTAATGAAGGAGATGAACAATGAGTGCTCAGGGCAGAAAGAGCTTTTGCCCTTTGAAGTGTGGTGAAGTCATTATGACCTTGGTAAAAGTGTATCTTCTCTGAAAGCCCAGGAGCAGGGCCCACAAACATTAACAGTTGAAAGTTTCCTTTATGAGGAGCAGGTTTAGAGTGGCTCTTCTCAGCCAGTCCCAAAGGGAATTGAGTTCTAATAACTAAGGTAATTCTATGCAGTGAGTTAACTTCTGTCCTGTGCATCTAGAATGTGCTGTGGAGCCTTGGGAGAATTGAGAACATCATCATTCAGATAATTTTGTATAGGGCCTAATTCTGTCATGGAAACCCAGTTGTGAAAGGCTAGCATTGTCCCTGGATCTCAGGGTTCTTGTCTCACAGAGTCAAAGAATGAATCTCACGTACACAAGTGGGTGAAGTGAAGTGAAAGTTTATTAAGTGAAAGTGAAAGCAGAAAGCCAAGAAGAAGCTCTCTAGAGTGAGAGGGGTCCCAAAAGAGCTGCCACTGAGGCTTCTAGTGGCAGTCTTTTATTGAGAACTGACTGGGAAGCTTGTGGCCTTGAGATTCTTGTGCCATCTTGGTTTGAGCAAGAACCATTGATAACACCTTTAATGACTTAATTCTTTGAGGTTTGGCCATTTTCTATGATCACACTGTAGCCACCAAAGAAAAATATTCCCTGACATTAGAGGCCTGGTGATGTTTCTTTATCTCTTGCTCACTCTGGCTTATCAGATTCTGCCTGCCAGGAATAGTTTCAGAGCCCAGCCAGGGGTCTCCTACCTCTCCCTGCCTACACCCTAACCCTTTCCTTACTCACTGTGAAGAATTGTATTAAACTAGATTAGGCCCCCTGCCCACAGAGAACCATCATTCCCAGGAAAAATCTGGATGCCAAATAGAAACTAATAGCTGTTAGAAAAGGGGAAATAGAAGTCAGAAAGACTGTAAGTGTTCACTACATGCAATTATCAGGTAAAATACATTGTAGTTTTTTCTGGCTTCCTCTCTGACATACTTTCATACTCAAAATAAGAAAGAAGATGAACAATCAAAACAACAGCAACCTTTCTAGAGCTATCAAATAATTGAGGTCACATAAATGAGAATTTAACATTTGCTGTAGAAAACCATGAAGATTTTAGAGGATGTTTGTTAGCACAGTGTAACCTAGCCTATCTAATCTGATGGAGATGGAATAAAATCTTTTCCACTCAATGTGAGACATAAAATCATAAAATTATAAGGAAAGATTGTCAATCTGAAAATAAAGAGCCACAGCGAGAGGCAAATGAGCATTGATTTAGGATCAAAGAATTGCACTTCTGAGAGCATGGAGTCTGGTAGACACCCAAGAAGTGCCCTGCTTACAGGATGAAACCAAGGGGCTTTTTATGAGGAAAAGGAAGGAAGGGGCAATTACATAAGCCGAAGAAGTAATGTTTTCTATGGGGAGGGAAAAGGGTGTCTTTTAAACATAGAGAGGTGGGGATTTATTGGCACTGACACACTTGAAGGTCATGCTTCTTCATGTATCATATGTGTAATTAGCATGTTAAGTATCCACCCCAGGCATGATTTTCAGTATTTTAATGAGAGAGAAAGTTGGGGAAAGGTCAGCTCTGGTGTTGGTCTTGGCACAGACTGGTTTGGTCCCATCCATGCCAGTCTTTGTTGTTGAGTTCCTCCTTTGGTAGACATCCTGCTTCTGCATTCTTAAAAGATATGCTATTCAAGAGGCATAGAGTTTCAGCTATCAAGGAATGCTGGATTTTGCAGTTAGGGCTGAGAGGACCAGAGTCCAGTCCCTGCTCTGTCTCACCAAGGTCTGGGGATCTTTGATGGGTAATAGATAAGATTAGTTGGGGGCAGAGTCAAAGGCTCATAGGGTAGATGGAGTTGTGGAAATAGTGGTGATAATGTTCTCAAAAGGTTTTCTGGGTTCAGCCCTAGGAAAAATTTCACCCAGCCTATTGTAATAGAGGGTCATTTAATGTGAAGAGCTGTGGAGTTGACCTTGTCCCAGTTCTTTATGGTGTAGGTAGGAACAAGCCCAGTCACAGAAAGGAAATTTCTTTTTTTTTCCAATTTATTTATTTTCAGAAAAACAGTATTCATTATTTTTTCACCACACCCAGTGCTCCATGCAAGCCGTGCCCTCTATAATACCCACCACCTAGTACCCCAATCTCCCACCCCCCCACCACTTCAAACCCCTCAGATTGTTTTTCAGAGTCCATAGTCTCTCATGGTTCCCCTCCCCTTCCAATTTACCCAAAAGCACATACCCTCCCCAATGTCCATAACCCTGATTTTTACTCTTAAGAACTTTGCCCTTTGGGAGAAGCTAATTTTCTTTAACACTGAGGTGTCTGGAGACTGAAAGATATCAGGAAAAAGACATACATAATTTCTGTACCTCAGACTGTATTGCCAGGCACTGTCCCCAAAGGCAGGGGGTTTGACAACTTGAGTGGGCCAGTGGGGTTGTGGGGAATGAACTCTGAGTACATACATCCACCCTCCTTTTCCCTTATCAGCTTAATTCTCTCTTCTCCCAGGTATGGTTTCTAGCCAGAGGAAACAGAAGAGAGCACCTAGACCACTTTTCATTATTATACCTTCAGCAAAACTTACACTTTATTTTTTTTTCCTAGTTAGAAGGAAGCGGGTTTGGGGGGAGCCTGCCAATAACATCAAAGGTGCTGTTATCACATGGCTACATGCAGATGGGAACTGATTCCATAGTATGAATTTTATTCTCATCTCATCATCATTCATTTTTCATTTTCTCCATACTCCTCTTCAAGCTCAACATTCCTGAGGCATCTTGTTTGATAATTCTCAATTATCAAATTGATAACCTCAATTATCAATTTGATAATTCCCAATTATCCCACCCTCTCTTATCTCCTTTTCCTAATTTCTCCTTCTGTCCTTTTCCTAATTTCTATCCTTCCTTCTTACCCCTTCTGCTCACCATCATCTCCCGTCCCTCCCTATATCCTCATATTATATCTTCATTCCTCCACTCCCACTCCTGTCCTACCGCCCACTCTTCTGTGTTTTCTTTCCATTCTCATCTCAACCTGGCCTCAGTTCTGTGGCTTCAAGAAGAGACAACAGGAAAGCCAATGTCCAGGTGTAGCCATAGGACAGATTTAGGAATGATACAGTGGAGGGGTAGTGGAATTGCCAGGTGAGGGTAAGTAGCCTTCCAAGAGAGGCTGAGGAAAAGATGCAAATCAGAAATGGAGGAGCTGAAGGCTGAATAAACATCAGGATGAGAAAATACTCTGGATTGGAGTTGTACTGATGTATTTATAAAGTTAGAAAGAGGCATTACTACCAGAAACCTCATGTATGGGGATTTTTGGAGCTAAGAGATTTGGGAGGAAAAAATAAGACTTTGAAGGAAAAAGTTATATTTTACATTCCTCACTGAAAAAAATCAAAAGACCTGGTTGGAGTATAAATGCTTATTCTTCCAAAATCTTTATCACATATGTGAACAGGAGGATTCATCCAATAACAAAGGGGTGAAGATGGAACATTCCTTTTTGACATAAAGATATATCATATATGCATTAATGCAGTTTTAATTTAGTGATCTGTTTCTCTCTACAGACCTTGCGTGTCCACTAAACATCTTATTGGGTTCTTGTGTGGCAGCGAAGAGAAGGAATTTATTTTTTTTTTTTTTGGAGGTGAAAGGTAAAGTGTAGAATAGAATAAACTTGGCACTGGACCAATGGTTTTAAACTGTTCTCTGCACTCTGATCTAGGTGGAATCTTATGTCCCCACCAGAAAAAAAAACAAAAACAAAACTTCACCATGATGTTCCTGGTTACTTAGGTTAATGGGTTACATATTAGCCAAATAGCCCTTCCCTGTAGGACATTGGTGTCCAGAGCTACCCAGCCCCTAAGGCTTCAACCTTACCTAGAAAATGAGCACAGCTATACACAAGGCAGCAACTTACCCAAGGCACTTGCTTATATCCTCCTATCTTTGTTTTTCTTTATAGCCCTTATTGATAATGTGATATTCCACATATGATGCTTATTTATGTATTTTGTCTCTCTTAATTAGAATGTGACTTGCATAAGTCCAGAGACTTCTATTTTGTTCACTAGTCCCCTAGGAGAGTGTCTGGATCATAGAAGCAATTTAATAAATATTTGCTGTATGAATCAGTTATGTAGGACTTCTTTGCTGAACAAATACATCACACAGATCTTCAGGCAGTGAGAGATATGGGTTTGGGACCATTTTCCGAGGTTATTGCCTTCATGAGAATTTTCCCTTAAACCAGAAAAAGCAAGAAGGAAGGGATGCTATCAACCTTTAGGTCAGTGACTGCCTCCCCACAAGTACTCGCCACAGGGCACCCTGGACATCAGGGTTTCTAAGGCTGTAGATAAGTGGATTCAGCATGGGATTGATAACAGTGTTAAAGACCCCAACCCCTTTATCCTTGTCTGAAGACTCCTCAGAACCAAGACGCATGTAGTTGAAGATACCAGTACCATAGAAGAGGCAAACCACAGTGAGGTGGGAGCCACATGTGGAAAAGGCCTTCTTCCTGCCTTCCACTGAGCGGATTTGTAGGACTGCAGCTGCCACGTGTGCGTAAGACACAGTGATGAGGACCAAGGGGGTTACAGCCATGAAGGCTGCTGCTACAAAGAGCAGCAGCTCGTTGAGTTGGGTGCTGGAGCAGGAGAGCCGGAAGAGCTGTGGGAGGTCACAGTAGAAGTGATTGACTGCATTGGGACCACAGAAGTTGAGGGTATTTAGGGCAATAGTGTGATTTAGTGCATTAGTGAAACCTAAAGCCCAGGACACAGCCACCAATATTCTCTGGACTGTCTGGCTCATTCTGGTGTTGTAAGTAAGGGGCTGACAGATGGCCAGGAATCGGTCATAGGCCATGACGGTCAACAGAAAGCAGTCCATCCCAGCCAGAAGGTGAAAGAAGAAAAGCTGTGTGAGGCAGGTTCCATAGGGAATTGTACGCTTGTGGGACAGGAGACGAGCCAACATCGAGGGAACAGTGACAGTGATGCATCCAACATCCAGCACTGATAGGTTCCCCAGGAAGAAGTACATGGGGGTGTGGAGTTTAGGCTCCACCAAGATGGCAGCCAGAATGCTGAGGTTGCCTCCGACTGTGACCAGGTAGGCAAAGAGGAAGACTACAAAGACCACAGACTGCAGCTGTTCTGTTTCTACTAGGCCCAGTAGAATGAACTCAGTAACAGACGTCCTGTTGACTCCAAATTCTGGATCCATGAGTTTCTGTAAGGCAATGTCCCAGGAGGGGAGATAATCAGTCTATTCCAATGTATTTATTTATTAAAACATAAATGTTTTAACCCACCTATGTTCAGAGCCAGTTCTCAGCTGTCTAAGGGATATTATTTCCACTCCCCAGGTCATCTCTTACTCACTGACCTCCTCCTTCACCTCAATACCTTTACTATGCTCTCAGCTGAGATACCCAAAACCATCACCACTTTGTCCCTTCCATCCTGTCCTATTTAGAAGGCTCAGAATACTTGGGAAAATGAATTAAGATAAAAGCAGACTTCCTGGGGCACCTGGGTGGCTCAGCCTGTTAAGTGGTTGCTTTTGGCTCAGGTCTTGATCCCAGGGTCCTGGGATGGAATCCTGCATCAGGCTCCCTGCTCAGTGGGGAGCCTGCTTCTTCCTCTCCCACTTCCCCTGCTTACGCTCCCTCTCTCACTGTGTCTCTCTCTATCAAATAAATAAATAAATAAAATCTTTAAAAAAAAAAACTTCCTCTTTATATGTAATGAGGTTAAGATGGATTTCTCCATTTCAGTTTCAGGGATCAACCCAAACAATAAGCAGATTTCAAGATAGAAAAATTAATATTTCCAGAGAAACTGGAAAGCATTTGAAAACCCAGGTTTCAAAGCTTTTAGAGATATTGAAGATCAAACAAATATATAGCAAGACTCAGACCCATGATTGCAGATACCAGGTAGTTCAGCCAAGCACATTTATCCAAGGTGAGGGACATACTCTGAAGTATAAGTTCAAAATCCTATGTCAATAAGTTGCTGATGTTCTTGGAGCCAACTACTTGGACTTCGATTAGACTTCCATTAGACTTCGAATAATTTAATTTAAATTTAATTTAAAGTTATTTATTCTTTTTTAAAAAGATTTTATTTATTTATTTATTTGTCAGAGAGAACAAGAGAGATTGTGCATAATTAGGGGGAGAGGCAGGCAGATGGAGAAGGCTTCCCGCTGAGCAAGGAGCCCGATGTGGGACTCAGTCTCCGAACCCTGGGATCATGACCTGAGCTGAAGGCAGATGCTTAACAACTGAGCCACCTAGGCACCCCTAAAGTTGTTTATTCTTTTTATGGTATCTGTTGCTTGCCTCTGAAAACAACACTGAAAAGCCCACCTGTGGGTGGGCTGCAGCTGGGTGCAGCTGGGTTTGTGCATTTCACAGCCACCACTGTTTCACTTGTCCTTGACTCGGGCATAATGTTTTGACCAACAGCTCTAAGGAGAGATCTTCAAATGAAGCAGGCACATATATACAGAGCCAGACTGAGCCAAGTCTTGGCTATAATAAGATATAGATATTAATAAGATCCTGATGAAATAAGATATAATAAAATCCTGATGAAAAAAAAAATCACTGTTTCTTTATGGCCCATGGAATAAGCAGAGCTAGAGCTTCCTAAGGGTGTTGCTATTCCCTTGCAGAGAATACACTGGAATCAGAGGGAAGCAGTTAAAATCTGGTGACTCTAACAGAAGTTGATGGGCTCACATGGATGAAAACTTGGATGTGGTGATCTCTAAAATGCCCTTAAAATTCTAGGATCATATGACTGGTGAGATGGAGGACCATTCTCAGGCATACTTATCATCGATGAAATTCGTTAAGTGCTTTGCAAATGGACAAATCAATGGGTGGATAGCGCTCTCTTTATATATACTATATTAAATAACAATTAATTACTCTCCATTTCCCTTCTTGGGCCTTTTTAAATATAAGTATTAGATTGTGGCCCTGTGATTTTCTGCCTCCTTGCTCATACTGTTTTCTCTACCCGCAATGGCTTCCTTCCAATCCCACCCCCCATGTATTTCAGGACTTGACTTAAGCTGGTTTCCTGAAAGTTCCCTGTATCAAAAGCATCTTTCTCTCTGTCTCTGAAGCTCTTACTAAACATTATTTCATGTAACTTATTACTGTTTATCTTCTTGCTAAGTCTTTTTCCTATAGAGCAAATCTCCCCTACTGCTCTGTAGGAGATGTGAGGACCCAAAACATGTTTCATTCAGTTTATAATAACAATACTTATCATAATGCTTGGCACATAGTAGGTACTCAATATTTATTACATAAATAAACTAATGGTTGCAGTGTTCATAGAATTGCAGAGAAAAAGAGCATCAGCATGACCTAGAATTGTCATGGAAGACTTCCCGGACAAATTGGAACTCGGGCTAGACTTTTGTAAATTACCATAATTTACTTGGCTGGGGGTAGGAAGGTGTGTAGAGGCAAATGCAGGGTGCAGGGTTGCTGCAGAGACTACTGCTTTCCTTGGTTTTATGGGACAAGCAGGTAATGTAGCTTAACACACACTAACATGTTTCTTTTCAGGGAAACTACAGAAAAGAATAAGGCCTTTAGAAAGGGCATACCCTACAGAGAAATAATTGGTATCCAGGGACAGAAGAGCAACAAGGGACAGAAGAGCAACAAGGCAGCTGCCACCAACTTGCAAATGGTGAGAGATGCAACTTCCTTGAAATCAGTGGGATTCTGGAAGACCTCTGATCATCCAGAGACATCCAGTGTGCCTAAGGGTCACCCCGTTGCCCATCATGAGGAGACTTCCTGCATCATGATTCTCAAATGTTTGTTATGAGTTCCAGGTTCTCTCTACTGAGCAATTACAGCTCCCCATCCTGGAACTCCAAATAATTCCTCCATGTTTCCCGTGATGAAAAGGCTCAACAAGACCTGGGATTGAAGTGAAGGTTCTAGGCTGCTTGATACAGTGGGTTCTGGGCAGTGAACCAGACTCAGTGAATAGCTTCCTACTCTCTCCTAGAAGTAAGAAAGAATAGACTTCCAAGAAATGGAACCTTGGGCAAAAGGGCACAGCAAAGGAACCAGGACCTTTGGGTTGTGTCTTCTGATCTTCCCTTAGAACATTTTCTTTCCCCAGGGGCTTCAGTTGCAGCACATGAGAAGTCAGGTTTGAGCTAATGGCAACAATGGAGGCTCCACCTCTGTTTTGTAAGGGCAGGTTAGGACCCCTGAACATACTCACCTGGGCATGGGCATAGAAACCAGTGAGGCTCTTCAGGAAGGAAGATGAGGAGCTATGCAGACCTCTTTACCCACCAGAAAGAAAGCTAATGAAGAAAACAAGCTGACAATCTCTGAGGAAGGGCTATCTTCTTTACAGTGTGATCCCTCCCAGAACAGGGGAGACAGATGGGGAGAGAGACAAGTTGTTTTGTAAACAACGCTTCCTGAATATAGCAACCATGATTTACACCTTATGGTATTTAGAATTTCTTTAAAAAAGAAGGGGAAAAAAAGGCTTTCTCTCTAGCCCTAGCTTTATAGGAGGTAGTTAGGGAAGGTGATAAAGATTCCACTAAATGGTGGTGTCACTGAGGTTGACAGAACTCGTTCAAATCCTCAAAGCCACCCAGGAAGCTAGTGTAACTGGGACTAGATATAGGTTTGCTAAGGGAGGAGTTCATTTCTCAGATGTCAACCCCAGGCAGAGCCTTTGAGCAGAGACAAGCTAATTTCCAGACTTGCCTTCGACCTGGGGATGAGGAGGAGGCCCCAGAAGAAAGACAAGAGGGAGAAGCTTTCTTCAAACCCAGTTTCCTAATGAGTCCTCAGGAATGTGGTGCTTTCTCCCTCAGGATCTTGTTAGTTGGGAGCCCCTGGGACTGTATCTTGGCTATGTTTAATGACTCTGGATGTGGGGGTAGAAGAGCTAGGAGAACTCCTGTGGAGCTGCCTGCCAATATGACTGTCTAGGCCAGGGTCTGAGGGATTGAGAGCCGTGGTGAAGGCCACACAGAAAATGTGGGAAGGTTGAGGGGTGTGTTCCTCTGACTCCTATACTCATCACTATCTACCTCAACACCCTTCTCCAAAGAGGGGGTGCTCTGTCTTCTGTCTTCTACAGGAGGAAATGTACTGTAAACAGATGTGTTTTCTTGTTACTAGTGGTTGACTTTGGACAAGCTGCTGTACCCCTTTAAGCCTCAGTTTCCTCATCTGTGAAAAGAGTGTATCCTCTATCATAGAGCATTTTTTCAGATTAAATAAAGTAAGAGTCACTAAAATGCTAGTACAAGTTTGGCAACACGTCACCATACCCGCTGATAACATTTACAGGTGTTTGTTAAGTACATGGTAATATGCTAAGCACTTTATGAGCCTGGAGTCTCTACGAATCCTCATATTTGTAGGAAGCATGTTGTGGTAGACATTTCAGATGTCTGAGTCACATCTCCCTCAGCTTATCTTCTGATTTCAGCTGTGGTCGGGTCAGACAGTTCCCTGCGGGCTTCTGCTTGTGGCTGGCTGGCAGATGGTAGCCTCTTCCTGGGGATCCTCTGATGCCATGAATAATGGTCGTGGGGGTGGGGTGCTCACTAGATGTGAGCATATGTACTTAGAGTGCAAGGAGTACCTTGACGATATGAAAGGGAAGCCAATGAATAAACACCCCAACACTCCTTCTTCAGACAATTTCAGGAAGCATTCCATATGCTCATGCTCAGTCAAATCTCTGCGGGATGTCCATAGCAGAGACTTTTGTGCGGAAACCCTCGGTCATGTCCGCTTCTTCCTTCTTTGTCTCCTCATAACCTCGTCTTCCTCTCAGGGACCCCTGCTCCCTGAAATGACTTCCCAGTTAGGCCACATAAGCATCTTGTCTCAAACTCTGCTTTCGGGGGAGCCCGACTAAGACAGCTGCTACTAGGAAGCATGGCCTCCAGATGGGATTCTGAAACTGGACCATTTACTATTTAGGGAAGTGGGGTTGGTGAAAACCATAATTTCATTACTGAGACCCAGCTGTGGTATGCTGGGTTGAGGTACAGGTTAAAGGTGAACCCCTGGGTCATGTGCTGGCACAAGCATATTAATATGGCACTAGCATATTAATTATAAGAATTATATTATATAATTAATTATAAGAATTGTGGAAGTTTTAAGAATTAAGGGTAGGGGCACCTGGGTGGCTCAGTCATTAAGCATCTGCCTTCAGCTCCAATCATGATCCCAGGGTCCTGGGATCCAGCCCACATTGGGCTTCCTGCTCAGCCAGGAGCTTGCTTCTCCCTCTCCCACTCCCCCTGCTTCTGTTTCCTCTTTAGCTGTGTCTCTCTCTGTCAAATAAATTTAAAAATCCTAAAAAAAAAAAAAAAGAATTAAGGGTAGTTTCTGTTAACTTTCCTAGATGCCTGAAGAAACAATAATAGGCCCAGGTCAGGCAAGAATCAATTTAGGATTTATTGTCAAAGCCAGAAAACTTCCCTGACAATGTCCCACGAGGCAGGCAGCATTGAAAATCAGCTCTTGTACCTAATTTAAGAGTCTCAGAACTACAAAGGGGCCAAATATGCAGCTTAAAGGGAGGGGTGCCTCCTATGCTAAATCCAGGACCCTGCTATGGAAGGAGTGAGACCCTGAGTCTTGGGATGGGGATATTTGAGAGGTTGAGCAGGAGAATTGTGAAACCCCAGTCTCTCTTGTAGCCACTTGGCAAAAGCATCCCTTTCTCTTTGCTGGTGGAAATCAACCTCCTTTGGTGTGTTGGCCATACAAAGATCTGCTAGGAAGCAGATGCCTTACAAGAAGACTCTTGTCCTCCTCAAGAACATTTCCCATGTCTCCTCTGTGCCTACAGAATAACTGAGATTAGGTCTCAGTGTATTCTGAAAAAGGCAATCTCACCCATGATGCAAGAGAAATAAATAATTTGCTCACCGAAAAGAATCCCATCCCTGGCTGTGAGAGATTGAATAATGCCCCCCCCACCAACATAGCCACATCCTAATTCCTAAAATCAACTTTATATGGAAAAATTAGGACCTTGTAAATGTGATTGCTGGAGGTCTTCATCTGGGGAGATGATCCTGTATCACTCAATGGGCCCTCTCCGTCACCCCGAGAATACTTACGAGAGAGAAGTTGAGGGATATTTGATTACAGAAGAGAAGGCAATGTGAAAATGGAAGCAGAGAGGGAGTGAGGGGATCACACGGCAAGGAAGGCCAGCCACACTGGAGGCTGAGGGGGACAAGGAATGCATTCTCCCCTGGAGCCTCTGGAACAAACTTTCCTTGCTGGCACTTTAAATTAGTCTAGTATGGCTCCTTTTGAACCTCTGGCCTCCAGAGCCATGACAGAATAAATTTCTGTTGTTTTAAGTCACTAAATGTGTGGCATTTAGTCACAGCAGCAATAGGAAGCTAACACATGTGCCAAATTACCCTGGCAGGAAATGGAAGTTCCTCTTGTTTATAGAGGAGCAATGTGGGAGTGGGTCATGGGGACCAAAGGAGTGGATGGAATGTAAGGCTGAATAGGGAGAGTCAATTGAGAAGGAAGCAGTTTTCATGATTCATGATTTAACATCTTGGCAAGGATGTTTGGAGCTGGTCCTAATAAACTGGAGACATGTCCCTTTGAAACTGGATGTTGGTTATAGGGCTTCTTCAAGATCTATAGGTTGGCAGGCCTACCTTTGGGAGTGTATCTTCCTCCAGGTCCTTGGGGGCACAAGTGTTCCCTGCCCATCACTTCGAGGTTATGGGGTCACTTTAATCTACATTTGGATAGAGGTCAGTGGGGCAACCTCTGGGGGCATAGAAGAATGTGTCTTCTGGTGGGGTCCCAAACAAGCAGGAGTATTCCTGGTCCATGACTACGAGGTTCAGGAGACAAGTTATGGGCCTTTTTAGTGTCTTCAGTTGGATTGAGGTCAAAAGCCTGAGAAGTATGGATGAGCATGGAGTGTTTGTCCCTGGCGGGGCAGGACTGGCAGCTAAGAGGACTGGAGCTGGGTCATGGGCTCCTTCATTATCCACAGCCAGGGTCAATGTTGGCAGGGCTATTAACTGGGGGCACAAGTGGGCATGACTTCTCCTGGGTCTCTTGGCAGATATTGCTGGTGACAGGACCAAGGCTAAATGGGGCTGAAGCTGAGTCCACACAGGGACCAAGTTGCTTCTAGGTCTGTTACCAGACTACTGTTGGCACACTGCCACCTGGGGACAGGTCCTACTTCTCAAAACAGCCCTCTTCATTCTTGGGTTCCACCAGGGTCTCACAGTCTCCTACCTAGAACCCCAAACTCCCACAACAGCATTTCTTGTAAAAAATATTGTCACTGTAGGGAGAATGTGAGTGCGGGACCTCTTCTTCTGCATTTCGCTTGCTGCTATTTTGTGTGTGTGTGTGTGTGTGTGTGTGTATTTATGTGTATGCGTGTGTGTGTATATACACGTATATATATGTATATATATGTATATGTATATGTATATATATATATATATCCTATGTACTGTACAAACAAGCTTACATTTTATAAGATTGGGGCAACTTTTATCAGCTGGGGGAAAAGTTAGAATATACGCAAAAAATAAATTCTTTGTATTTTAAATATGTGACTTAAATATAAATGTAAATATACTAGAAAAACATCACTGACAAATATTTATACAACATTTAGATATAAAAGTCATTTTTTTCTAAGCATGACAAAGCAAAGAAGATTAACTTTATAAAAATGACAGACTTCATTTGGGCAGGAGAAGTCTAAGCAACATAGAATACAAGTGGGAAATTGGGAATGTATTTGCAACATACACGGCAAGGAGATACTACCCTAAAACTGAAGTGTTTCCACCAATTGTTAATATAAACTACTTCCAAGGTACAAAAACATGAACTGGCAATTTTGAAAGCATAAATACAAATAAACAATAAATACATAAAAATCAACTGAGGGCACCTGGGTGGCTCAGTTGGTTAAGTGTCTGCCTCTGGCTGGGGTCATGACCCTGGGTCCTGGGACTGAGTCCCACATTGGGCTCCCTGCTTAGTGGGAAGCCTGCTTCTCCCTATGCCTGCCACTCCCCCTGCTTGTGCTCTATCTCTCTAAAGTAAATACATCAAATCTTTAAAAAAAAAATCAATTGAATTATACTCATAAACAAAGAAATTCAAATATAATTTGAATTTAAATTTAAATATATAGTTGAGTAATAATATATATTTAAATATATAATTAAATATAATGCAATATTTGATCTAATTATCAAAGATTAAAAATTCTATCTATAAGGGGCGCCTGGGTGGCTCAGTGGGTTAAGCCGCTGCCTTCGGGTCAGGTCATGATCTCAGGGTCCTGGGATCGAGTCCCGCATCGGGCTCTCTGCTAAGCAGGGAGCCTGCTTCCCTCTCTCTCTCTGCCTGCCTCTCCATCTACTTGTAATTTCTCTCTGTCAAATAAATAAATAAAATCTTTAAAAAAAAAAATTCTATCTATAACAACCAGTTATAGCAAGTGAGGTAAGTAGCAGTCTCTACAAACTGCCAATCAAGATATAAAATGATTCTTGACAAATAGGCAGAATATTTACCAAGTTTTAACTTTTTAACTTTGCACTTCCATGTAAATAGATACACACATATACATACACAACTTTTATGAATTTAACCAGTGAAATAATTTTAGTAAATGGAAACATATACAAATTTATATTTATTTACAATAAACTATTATTATTGCATATATAAATTTATATATCTTTACCCTAGTATTATTAGCAATTGTGAAAAGATAGGAAAGAAATAAAATCAATAGGGATTTATTAAACAGATTATAGTTAACACATAAAGTGGAATATTATGCAGCTTTTAAATGGATAAAATTGATTTGTAGGTTGATATGTAAAAAATCATAACATATAATGCAGAGAGGGGAACAGCACATTGCAAAGCAATACAGCGTTTCCACTTTCACGGGTGTGTGTTCATTTGTGTGGAAAGCTAAATACCAACTACTACCACTAGTTCTTGTCTTAAAAAATTGGGAGAGGAGTCAAGATGGCGGAGAAGTACCAGGCTGAGACTACCTCAGCTCACAGGAGATCAGCTAGAGAGCTTATCTAAAGATTGCAAACACCTGCAAATCCATCGGCAGATCGAAGAGTAGAAGAACAGCAATTCTAGAAACAGAAAAACAACCATATTCTGAAAGGTAGGACTGGCTGAGAAGTGAATCCAAAGCGATGGGAAGATAGACCCCGGGGGGAAGGGCTGGATCCCAGCAAGCGGCAGAGCAACGGAGCACAAAATCAGAACTTTTAAAAGTCTGTTCCGCTGAGGGACATCGCTCCAGAGGCTAAACCGGGGCAAAGCCCACGCGGGGTCAGGGTGACCTCAGGTCCCGTGGGGTCACAGAAGGATCAGGGGTGTCTGAGTGTTGCAGAGCTTGCGGATATTGGAACGGGAAAGCCAGCTGCAGAGACAGAGGCGACAGTAAGCTCGCAGCTCGGAGTTGCCTTGAACCGGTCCCAAGCTCGGTAAGCTCGGAGCGTGGCCAGAGGTTAGGCAGACGCGAGTTACTAGAAGCTGTTCGCTGAGGGCGCACTGGGGAGCGGGGCCCCGGGCACTCGGCTCCTCCAGGCCGGAGACCAGGAGGCCTCCATTTGTATTCCCATCATCCGGAACTCTACGGAAAGCGCTCAGGGAACAAAAGCTCCTGAAATAGGGGGAGGAGTCAAGATGGCAGAGAAGTAGCAGGCTGAGACTACCTCAGCTAGCAGGAGATCAGCTAGAGAGCTTATCTAAAGATTGCAAACACCTGAAAATCCATCGGCAGATCGAAGAGTAGAAGAACAGCAATTCTAGAAACAGAAAAACAACCACTTTCTGAAAGATAGAACTGGCGGAGAAGTGAATCCAAAGCGATGGGAAGATAGACCCCGGGGGGAGGGGCCGGATCCCAGCAAGCGGCGGAGCAACGGAGCACAAAATCGGGACTTTTAAAAGTCTGTTCGGCTGAGGGACATCACTCCGGAGGCTAAACCGGGGCGAAGCCCACGCGGGGTCGGCGTGACCTCAGGTCCCGCGGGGTCACAGAAGGATCGGGGGTGTCTGAGTGTCGCAGAGCTTGCGGATATTGGAACGGGAAAGCCGGCTGCAGAGACAGAGCCGACAGTAAGCTCGCAGCTCGGTGTTGCCTTGAACCAGTCGCAGGCTCGGTGAGCTCGGAGCACGACCGGAGGTTAGGCAGACGCGAGTTACTGGGAGCTGTTCGCTGAGGGCGCAAAGAGGAGCGGGGCCCGGGCTCTCGGCTCCTCCGGGCCCGAGACCAGGAGGCCTCCATTTTTATTCCCGTCCACCGGAACTCTACGTAAAGCGCTCAGGGAACAAAAGCTCCTGAAAGCAAAGCTGAGCAGATCACTCAGCCCGGCCCTGGTAAGGGCGGTGTAATTCCGCCTGGAGCAAAGACACTTGAGAATCACTACACCGGGCCCCTCCCCCAGAAGATCAACAAGAAATCCAGGCAAGACCAAGTTCACCTACCAAGGAGTACAGTTTCAATACCAAGGAGAGAGCAGCAGAATTCCAGAGGAGGAGAAAACAAACCACGGAACTCATGGCTTTCTGCCTGTGTTTTTTTAGTCTTGCAGTTAATTTAATTTTTTTCTTTTTTATTATTTTTTCTCTTCTTCTACTAAAATTTTTTATAACTTTTACCCTTTTCTTTTTTAACGTTTTTTAACTAGATTATCTAATATATATATATTTTTCTTTTTTATACTTTTCTTTATTCATTTTCTTTTTTTTTAATTCTTTTTTTTTCTTTTTTTTCTTTCTTTCTTTTTGAACCTCTTTTTATCCCCAAATCAGAAGAGATCCCAATCAGAAGAGATTGGGAGATCCCAATCAGAAGAGATTGGGAGATCCCAATCAAAGGAGATCCCAATCAGAGGAGATCCCTCACCCAATCGTGAGGGGGGTGAAATCTCCCCTCACGATTTGGGATCTCTTCTGATTTGGTTAAAGCATATTTTCCTGGGATTGTTGCCACCCTTTTAGTATTTTACTTGCTCCTTCATATATTCTTAGCTGGACAAAATGACAAGGCGGAAAAATTCACAACAAAAAAAAGAACAAGAGGCAGTACCGAAGGCTAGGGACCTAATCAATACAGACATTGGTAATATGTCAGATCTAGAGTTCAAAATGACAATTCTCAAGGTTCTAGCTGGGCTAGAAAAAGGCATGGAAGATATTAGAGAAACCCTCTCCAGAGATATAAAAGCCCATTCTGGAGAAATAAAAGAACTAAAATCTAACCAAGTGGAAATAAAAAAAGCTATTAAGGAAGTTCAATCAAAAATGGAGGCTCTCACTGCTAGGATAAATGAGGCAGAAGAAAGAATTAGCAATCTAGAAGACCAAATGACAGAGAATAAAGAAGCTGAGCAAAAGAGGGACAAAGAGCTACTGGACCATGACGGGAGAATTCGAGAGATAAGTGACACCATAAGATGAAACAACATTAGAATAATTGGGATTCCAGAAGAAGAAGAAAGAGAGAGGGGAGCAGAAGGTATACTGGAGAGAATTTTTGGGGAGAATTTCCCCAATATGGCAAGGGAACGAGCATCAAAATTCAGGAGGTTCAGAGAACACCCCTCAAAATCAATAAGAATAGGCCCACACCCCGTCACCTAATAGTAAAATTTACAAGCCTTAGTGACAAAGAGAAAATCCTGAAAGCAGCCTGGGAAAAGAAGTCTGTAACATACAAGGTAAAAGTATTACATTGGCAGCTGACTTATCCACAGAGACCTGGCAGGCCAGAAAGAGCTGGCATGATATTTTCAGAGCACTAAACGAGAAAAACATGCAGCCAAGAATACTATATCCAGCTAAGCTATCATTGAAAATAGAAGGAGAGATTAAAAGCTTCCAGGAAAAACAAAAACTGAAAGAATTTGCAAACACCAAACCAGCTCTACAGGAAATACTGAAAGGGGTCCTCTAAGCAAAGAGAGAGCCTGCAAGTGGTACATCAGAAAGGAACAGAGACAATATACAGTAACAGTCACCTTACAGGCAATACAATGGCACTAAAATCATATCTCTCAATAGTTACCCTGAATGTTAATGGGCTAAATGCCCCAATCAAAGGACACAGGGTATCAGAATGGATAAAAAAACAAAACCCATCTATATGTTGCCTCCAAGAAACTCATTTTAAACCCGAAGACACCTCCAGACTTAAAGTGGGGGGGTGGAAAAGAATTTACCATGCTAACGGACATCAGAAAAAAGCAGGAGTGGCAATCCTTATACCAGATCAATTAGAGTTTAAGCCAAAGACTATAATAAGAGATGAGGAAGGACACTCTATCATACTCAAAGGGTCTGTCCAACAAGAAGATCTAACAATTTTAAATATCTATGCCCCCAATGTGGGCGCAGCCAACTATATAAACCAATTAATAACAAAATCAAAGAAACACATCAACAATAATACAATAATAGTAGGGGACTTTAACACTCCCCTCACTGAAATGGACATTTCATTCAAGCAAACGATCAACACGGAAATAAAGGCCTTAAGTGATACACTGGATGAGACGGACATCACAGATATATTCAGAACATTTCATCCCAAAGCAACAGAATACACATTCTTCTCTAGTGCACATGGAACATTCTCCAGAATAGATCACATCCTCGGTCCTAAATCAGGACTCAACCGGTATCAAAAGATTGGGATCATTCCCTGCATATTTTCAGACCACAATGCTCTGAAGCTAGAACTCAACCAGAAGAGGAAGTTTGGAAAGAACCCAAATACATGGAGACTAAACAGCATCCTTCTAAAGAATGAATGGGTCAACCGGGAAATTAAAGAAGAATTGAAAAAAATCATGGAAACAAATGATAATGAAAATACAATGGTTCAAAATCTGTGGGACACAACAAAGGCAGTCCTGAGAGGAAAATATATAGCGGTACAAGCTTTTCTAAAGAAACAAGAAAGGTCTCAGGTACACAACCTAACCCTACACCTAAAGGAGCTGGAGAAAGAACAAGAAAGAAACCCTAAGCCCAGCAGGAGAAGAGAAATCATAAAGATCAGAGCAGAAATCAATGAAATAGAAACCAAAAAAACAATAGAACAAATCAACGAAACTAGGAGCTGCTTCTTTGAAAGAATTAATAAAATTGATAAACCCCTGGCCAGACTTATCAAAAAAAAAAGAGAGAAAGGACCCAAATAAATAAAATCATGAATGAAAGAGGAGAGATCACAACTAACACCAAAGAAATACAAACTATTATAAGAACATACTATGAGCAACTATACACCAACAAATTGACAATCTGAAGAACTGGATGCATTCCTAGAAACATATAAACTACCAAAATTGAACCAGGAAGAAATAGAAAGCGTGAACAGAACCATAACCAGTAAGGAGAATGAAACAGTCATTAAAAATCTCCAAACAAACAAAAGCCCAGGGCCAGACGGCTTCCCGGGGATTTCTACCAAACATTTAAAGAAGAACTAATTCCTATTCTCCTGAAACTGTTCCAAAAAATAGAAATGGAAGTAAAAAATATATTGGAAAAATAAGTGTTAAATAAGAAAAAAAAAGTTTATCATACATGTAACACATCATGTTGTAAAAGTTCAGACAATACAGAATGTCATTGTCACACTTCCATACCATTCCCCCAGTAATCCAATTTTTTTCCAATTTATTTATTTTCAGAAAAACAGTGTTCATTATTTTTTCACCACACCCAGGGATCCATGCAAGCTGTGCCCTCTATAATACCCACCACCTGGTACCCCAACCTCCCACCCCCCCGCCACTTCAAACCCCTCAGATTGTTTTTCAGAGTCCATAGTCTCTCATGGTTCATCTCCCCTTCCAATTTACCCAAAAGTACATACCCTCCCCAATGTCCATAACCCTACCCCCCTTCTCCCAACCCCCTTCCCCCAGCAACCCACACTTTCTTTCGTGAGATTAAGTGTCACTTATGCTTTGTCTCCCTCCCTATCCCATCTTGTTTCATGGATTCTTCTCCTACCCACTTAAGCCCCCATGTTGCATCACCACTCCCTCATATCAGGGAGATCATATGATAGTTGTCTTTCTCCGCTTGACTTATTTCGCTAAGCATGATACGCTCTAGTTCTATCCATGTTGTCGCAAATGGCAAGATTTCGTTTCTTTTGATGGCTGCATAGTATTCCATTGTGTATATATACCACATCTTCTTGATCCATTCATCTGTTGATGGACATCTAGGATCTTTCCATAGCTTGGCTATTGTGGACATTGCTGCTCTAAACATTCGGGTGCACGTGCCTCTTTGGATCACTACGTTTGTATCTTGAGGGTAAATTCCCAGTAGTGCAATTGCTGGGTCATAGGGCAGTTCTATTTTCAACATTTTGAGGAACCTCCATGCTGTTTTCCAGAGTGGTTGCACCAGCTTGCATTCCCACCAACAGTGTAGGAGGGTTCCCCTTTCCCCGCATCCTCGCCAGCATCTGTCATTTCCTGACTTGTTGATTTTAGCCATTCTGACTGGTGTGAGGTGATATCTCATTGTGGTTTTGATTTTTATTTCCCTGATGCCAAGTGATATGGAGCACTTTTTCATGTGTCTGTTGGTCATCTGGATGTCTTCTTTGCAGAAACGTCTGTTCATGTCCTCTGCCCATTTCTTGATTGGATTATTTGTTCTTTGGGTGTTGAGTTTGCTAAGTTCTTTATAGATTTTGGACACTAGTCCTTTATCTGATATGTCGTTTGCAAATATCTTCTCCCATTCTGTCAGTTGTCTTTTGATTTTGTTAACTGTTTCCTTTGCTGTGCAAAAGCTTTTGATCTTGATGAAATCCCAATAGTTCATTTTTGCCTTTGCTTCCCTTGCCTTTGGCGATGTTCCTAGGAAGATGTTGCTGCGGCTGAGGTCAAAGAGGTTGCTGCCTGTGTTCTTCTCAAGGATTTTGATGGGTTCCTTTCTCACATTGAGGTCCTTAATCCATTTTGAATCTATTTTTGTGTGTGGTGTAAGGAAATGGTCCAATTTCATTTTTCTTCACGTGGCTGTCCAATTTTCCCAACACCATTTATTGAAGAGGCTGTCTTTTTTCCATTGGACATTCTTTCCTGCTTTGTCGAAGATTAGTTGACCATAGAGTTGAGGGTCTATTTCTGGGCTCTCTTCTGTTCCATTGGTCTATGTGTCTTTTTTTGTGCCAGTACCATGCTGTCTTGGTGATGACAGCTTTGTAATAAAGCTTGAAATCCGGATTTGTGATGCCACCAACTTTGGCTTTGTTTTTCAATATCCCTTTGGCTATTCGAGGTCTTTTCTGCTTCCATATAAATTTTAAAATTATTTGTACCATTTCTTTGAAGAAGTTGGATGGTACTTTGATAGGAATTGCATTAAATGTGTTGGTTGCTTTAGGTAGCATAGACATTTACACAATATTTATTCTTCCAGTCCAGGAGCATGGAACATTTTTCCATTCCTTTGTGTCTTCCTCAATTTCTATCATGAGTACTTTATAGTTTTCTGAGTATAGATTCTGTGCCCCTTTGGTTGGTTTATTCCTAGGTATCTTATGGTTTGGGGTGCAATTGTAAATGGGATTGACTCCTTAATTTCTCTTTCTTCTGTCTTGTTGGTGTAGAGAAATGCAACTGATTTCTGTGCATTGATCTTATATCCTGACACTTTACTGAATTCCTGTATAAGTTCTAGCAGTTTTAGAGTGCAGCCTTTTGGGTTTTCCACATAGAGTATCATATCATCTGCGAAGAGTGATAATTTGACTTCTTCTTTGCCGATTGGGATGCCTTTAATTTCCTTTTGTTGTCTGATTGCTGAGGCTAGGACTTCTAGTACTATGTTGAATAGCAGTGGTGATAATGGAGATCCCTGCTGTGTTCCTGACCTTAGTGGAAAAGCTTTCAGTTTTTCTCCATTGAGAATGATATTTGCAGTGGGTTTTTCATAGATGGCATTGATGATATTGAGGTATGTGCCCTCTATCCCTACACTTTGAAGGGTTTTGATCAGGAAGGGATGCTGTACTTTGTCAAATGCTTTTTCAGCATCTATTGAGAGTATCATATGGTTCTTGTTCTTTCTTTTATTGATGTGTTGTATCACATTGACTGATTTGCCGATGTTGAACCAACCTTGCAGCCCTGGGATAAATCCCACTTGGTCGTGGTGAATAATCCTTTTAATGTACTGTTGAATCCTATTGGCTAGTATTTTGGTGAGAATGTTTGCGTCTGTGTTCATCAAGGATATTGGTCTATAGCTCTCTTTTTTGATGGGATCCTTGTCTGGTTTGGGGATCAAGGTGATGCTGGCCTCATAAAATGAGTTTGGGAGTTTCCTTTCCATTTCTATTTTTTGGAACAGTTTCAGGAGAATAGGAATTAGTTCTTCTTTAAATGTTTGGTAGAATTCCCCCGGGAAGCCGTCTGGCCCTGGGCTTTTGTTTGTTTGGAGATTTTTAATGACTGTTTCAATCTCCTTACTGGTTATGGATCTGTTCCGGCTTTCTATTTCTTCCTGGTTCAATTTTGGTAGTTTATATGTTTCTAGGAATGCATCCATTTCTTCCAGATTGTCAAATTTGTTGGCGTAGAGTTGCTCATAGTATGTTCTTATAACAGTTTGTATTTCTTTGGTGTTAGTTGTGATCTCTCCTCTTTCATTCATGATTTTATTTATTTGGGTCCTTTCTCTTTTCTTTTTGATAAGTCTGGCCAAGGGTTTATCAATTTTATTAATTCTTTCAAAGAACCAGCTCCTAGTTTGGTTGATTTGTTCTATTGTTTTTTTGGTTTCTATTTCATTGATTTCTGCTCTGATCTTTATGATTTCTCTTCTCTGCTGGGCTTAGGGTTTCTTTCTTGTTCTTTCTCCAGCTCCTTTAGGTGTAGGGTTAGGTTGTGTACCTGAGACCTTTCTTGTTTCTTTAGAAAAGCTTGTACCGCTATATATTTTCCTCTCAGGACTGCCTTTGTTGTGTCCCACAGATTTTGAACCATTGTATTTTCATTATCATTTGTTTCCATGATTTTTCTCAATTCTTCTTTAATTTCCCGGTTGACCCATTCATTCTTTAGAAGGATGCTGTTTAGTCTCCATGTATTTGGGTTCTTTCCAAACTTCCTCTTGTGGTTGAGTTCTAGCTTCAGAGCATTGTGGTCTGAAAATATGCGGGGAACGATCCCAATCTTTTGATACTGGTTGAGTCCTGATTTAGGACCGAGGATGTGATCTATTCTGGAGAATGTTCCATGTGCACTAGAGAGGAATGTGTATTCTGTTGCTTTGGGATGAAATGTTCTGAATATATCTGTGATGTCCGTCTCATCCAGTGTATCATTTAAGGCCTTTATTTCCGTGTTGATCGTTTGCTTGAATGAAATGTCCATTTCAGTGAGGGGAGTGTTAAAGTCCCCTACTATTATTGTATTATTGTTGATGTGTTTCTTTGATTTTGTTATTAATTGGTTTATATAGTTGGCTGCGCCCACATTGGGGGCATAGATATTTAAAATTTTTAGATCTTCTTGTTGGACAGACCCTTTGAGTATGATATAGTGTCCTTCCTCATCTCTTATTATAGTCTTTGGCTTAAACTCTAATTGATCTGATATAAGGATTGCCACTCCTGCTTTTTTCTGATGTCCGTTAGCATGGTAAATTCTTTTCCACCCCCTCACTTTAAGTCTGGAGGTGTCTTCGGGTTTAAAATGAGTTTCTTGGAGGCAACATATAGATGGGTTTTGTTTTTTTATCCATTCTGATACCCTGTGTCTTTTGATTGGGGCATTTAGCCCATTAACATTCAGGGTAACTATTGAGAGATATGATTTTAGTGCCATTGTATTGCCTGTAAGGTGACTGTTACTGTATATTGTCTCTGTTCCTTTCTGATCTACCACTTGTAGGCTCTCTCTTTGCTTAGAGGACCCCTTTCAGTATTTCCTGTAGAGCTGGTTTGGTGTTTGCAAATTCTTTCAGTTTTTGTTTTTCCTGGAAGCTTTTAATCTCTCCTTCTATTTTCAATGATAGCCTAGCTGGATATCGTATTCTTGGCTGCATGTTTTTCTCGTTTAGTGCTCTGAAAATATCATGCCAGCTCTTTCTGGACTGCCAGGTCTCTGTGGATAAGTCAGCTGCCAATGTAATACTTTTACCTTGTATGTTACAGACTTCTTTTCCCAGGCTGCTTTCAGGATTTTCTCTTTGTCACTAAGGCTTGTGAATTTTACTATTAGGTGACGGGGTGTGGACCTATTCTTATTGATTTTGAGGGGCATTCTCTGATCCTCCTGAATTTTGATGCTCGTTCCCTTTGCCATAAGGGGGAAATTCTCCCCAATAATTCCAGTATACCTTCTGCTCCCCTCTCTCTTCTTCTTCTGGAATCCCAATTATTCTAATGTTGTTTCGTCTTATGGTGTCACTTATCTCTCGAATTCTCCCCTCATGGTCCAGTAGCTGTTTGTCCCTCTTTTGCTCAGCTTCTTTATTCTCTGTCATTTGGTCTTCTCTATCGCTAATTCTTTCTTCTGCCTCATTTATCCTAGCAGTGAGAGCCTCCATTTTTTATTGAACTTCATTAATAACTTTTTTGATTTCAATTTGGTTAGATTTTAGTTCTTTTATTTCTCCAGAAAGGGCTTTTATATCTCTGGAGAGGGTTTCTCTAATATCTTCCATGCTTTTTTCAAGCCCGGCTAGAACTTTGAGAATTGTCATTTTGAACTCTATATCTGACATATTTCCAATGTCTGCATTGATTAGGTCCCTAGCCTTCGGTACTGCCTCTTGTTCTTTTTTTTGTTGTGAATTTTTCCGCCTTGTCATTTTGTCCAGCTAAGAGTTTATGAAGGTGCAAGTAAAATACTAAAAGGGTGGCAACAATCCCAGGAAAATATGCTTTAACCGAATCAGAAGAGATCCCAAATCGTGAGGGGGGATTTCTCCCCCCTCACGATTGGGTGAGGGATCTCCTCTGATTGGGATCTCTTCTGAATGGGATATCCCAATCTTTTCTGATTGGGGTCTCTTCTGATTTGCGGATAAAAAGAGTTTCAAAAAGAAAGAAAGAAAAAAAAGTATTAAAAAAAGAGATTGAATTAAAAATTCAATCAAGAATTATAAAAAGAGATTGAAGAGATTGGGATCTCTTCTGATTTGGGGATATAAAGAGGTTCAAAAATAAAGAAAGAAAAAAAAGAATTAAAAAAAACGAATAAATAAGTACAAAAAGGAAAAAATATATATATATATTATATAAACTAGTTAAAAAACGTTAAAAAAGAAAAGGGTAAAAGTTTAAAAAAATTTTAGCAGAAGAAGAGAAAAAAAATGATAAAGAAAAAAAATTAAATTAAGTGCAAGACTAAAAAATCACAGGGAGAAAGCCATGAGTTCCGTGGTTTGTTTTCTCCTCCTTTGGAATTCTGCTGCTCTCCTTGGTATTGAAACTGCACTCCTTGGTAGGTGAACTTGGTCTTGCCTGGATTTTTTGTTGATCTTCTGGGGGAGGGGCCCGGTGTAGTGATTCTCAAGTGTCTTTGCCCCAGGCGGAATTACACCGCCCTTACCAGGGGCCGGGCTGAGTGATCTGCTCGGCTTTGCTTTCAGGAGCTTTTGTTCCCTGAGCGCTTTCTGTAGAGTTCCGGAGGACGGGAATACAAATGGCGGCCTCCTGGTCTCCGGCCTGGAGGAGCCGAAAGCCCGGGGCCCCGCTCCCCAGTGCTCCCTCAGCGAATAGCTCCTAGTAACTCCCGTCTGCCCAACCTCCGGCCGCGCTCCGAGCTCACCGAGCCCACAACTGGCTCAAGGCAACACCGAGCTGCGAGCTTACTGTCAGCTCTGTCTCTGTAGCCGGCTTTCCCGTTCCAATATCCGCAAGCTCTGCAACACTCTGACACTCCCGATCTTTCTGTGACTCTGCGAGACCCGAGGCCACGCTGACCCCGCGTGGGCTTCGCCCCGGTTTAGCCTCTGGAGCGATGTCCCTCAGTGGCACAGACTTTTAAAAGTCCCGATTTTGTGCTCCGTTGCTCTGCCGCTTGCCGGGAGCCGGCCCCTCCCCCCGGGGTCTATCTTCCTGTCGCTTTGGATTTACTTCTCCGCCAGTCCTACTTTTCAGAAAGTGGTTGTTTTTCTGTTTCTAGAATTGCTGTTCTTCTTCTCTTCGATCTGCCGATTGATTTGCAGGTGTTTGCAATCTTTAGATAAGCTATCTAGCTGATCTCCTGCTATCTGAAGTAGTCTCAGCCTGCTACTCTGCCATCTTGACTCCTCCCTAACATGTATGATAAACTTTTAAAGTAGCAAAAGATTGGAATAAAAAAACTAGGCAAATTCCAAAGGGAAGGTGAACTCTCAAATTTTTTAAAAAACCCTATGATCCTGGAGAGTAGACAATGGGCCAGAAATCAGTGTCTTGGGTCATTATTTATGATGTTGAAACAGTTGATCTATTTTATTAGTGATTATTTATTATTCAGTGATTACACTTGAAATCAACCCTTGAGGCTTGAGATGAGTGTTCATATTGAAGGAAGGCCAGAGGCCCAGGGATTTTTGGAAGCAAATAGGCTCCTTTTTGCAGCGTGCTAAATGCCGTGGGTAGAGAAAGTGGTGGTGAAAGATGTGGTAACTCTTCAGGTAAACAGGGTGAGACAGACTATTCATTCTGGCTAGCAAAAGCAGAGGCATTACAAGTGGAAGAATGTTTATGGTTACCTTGTGCCTCTGTCAAGTAGTCCCAGACAAGGTAAGGAACTTAGCCAAGGTCAAGAAAGTTGCCCAGGAGTGGAGGTGATGAAGTCAAGACCATGTTATAGATCTTCCTCAACAGTTTTCTTGACCCTTCCAGGAAGCTCATTGTGTCCCTGAAGTTTATTTGGTGGCTAAGAAAGAATCAGGAAAGAGCTATCCTTTCCCCATGTCTTTTGATAGTCTTGGCAGGCATGACTCAAAAAGCAGAGAGTAAGTTGATAAGTTGGATGGTTAGAAACAAATTCTGGGGGCGCCTGGGTGGCTCAGTGGGTTAGGCTGCTGCCTTCGGCTCAGGTCATGATCCCGGGGTCCTGGGATCGAGTCCCACATCGGGCTCTCCACTGGGTGGAGAGCCTGCTTTCCTCTCTCTCTCTCTGCCTACTTCTCTGCTTACTTGTGATCTCTCTCTGTCAAATAAATAAATAAAATCTTTAAAAAAAAAAAAGAAACAAATTCTGAAGACATTTTAGAGGTGCAAGTAGATAAAATACCCAGCACTCCCTTTCACTCTTTTGCCATCTGGTAGGCCTCCTTAATATTCTAGGAGCACTTTCTGTTCAGAAAAATAGAAAGTGAGTCCCTGAATAATTTTTAGCACTTTCAGTTAACCTTAAAATTTTTTAAAGATTTATTTATTTATTTATTTGACAGAGAGAGAGAGAGAGAGAGAGCTCACAAGTAGGCAGAGAGGCAGGCAGAGAGAGAGGGGGAAGCAAGCTCCCTGCTGAACTGAGAGCCCAATTTGAGGCTTGATCCCAGGACCCTGGAATCATGACCTGAGCCGAAGGCAGAGGCTTAACCCACTGAGCCACCCAGGCACCCCCAATTTTTTTTTTTATCCTCCGTGGAGAGGATAGGCTACAATGATGATGTCAGGGTTGTATAAATGGGTTATTTCTGGACATACAGAACAAGAAGCTGCCCTGTACAGAAGCCCACATCTTTCATCCCTGACTCACTGATTTTTTTTTTAAAAGATTCCATTCATTTGACAGAGAGAGATCACAAGCAGGCAGACAGGCAGGCAGAGAGAGAGAGAGAGGGAAGCAGGCTCCCCACTGAGCAGAGAGCCCAATGAGGGACTCGATCCCAGGACCCCGAGACCATGACCTGAGCTGAAGGCAGTGGCTTAACCCACTGAGCCACCCAGGCACCTCCTGATTCACTTATTTTATTGTCCCTTTCCTTCCTCTTACCTTTTAACTGTCTCAAGACATCTTATTTATCCTATTTCTCTCTCTTTCTCATATCCACTCTCTCTGTACCCCACTGGGTCCTCTCCAGTGCCTCAATCATTTCTTCTCAGCCCATTTGCTTACGATTCTCTCCTATTTCTCCCCAGTTCCCATCTTTCTTCTTCATTTCCCCACAAACTCTCCACCACCATTCTTGTTCTGCTTTCCTCCCTCATGTCCTTTCTCTTCATCTTTATCTTACCTGATCCTTTCAATCCTTTCAATGCATGAAAACTCATAGAGAAGCCATGCCACGGGACAGCTCAAGGGATGTTTTAGAGAAACAAATCAGGAAACATCAGTGGCGCAGCAGAGATGCCCAGAATGGGCAATTCTTCTCAAAGAGATTCTAGAAGGAAAATACAGCCAAATACAAACTGAACAAAAGCCTGGGGAGCACCATGCAACATGAGAGAATATTCTAGACTGTTCTCCTACTGAGAAAGGAAATTTTAAGGGAGATATCACCATATCTGTATTTACAGATATGGATTATCTCAGCTGGAAGGTTTGGGGACTGAAAGTGAGGAGTTAGAGAGGAAGTTCATATTGAGTAGTTTGGCAGTTTTTCATGTATAAATAATATTTACAGGGACGCCTGGGTGGCTCAGTTGGTTAAGCAGCTGCCTTCGGCTCAGGTCATGATCCCAGCATCCTGGGATCGAGTCTCACATTGGGCTCCTTGCTTGGCAGGGAGCCTGCTTCTCCCTCTGCCTATGCCTGCCATTCTGTCTGCCTGTGCTCGCTCTCTACCCCCCTCTCTCTCTGATAAATAAATAAAATCTTTTAAAAATATATAAATAAATAAATAAATAAATAAAATTTACATTACAAAAGATGATCTTTTCAAAAGATTTGAAGTACATCAGGAAAGTTCGATGGGGAACATTCATTTTATAAGATTTATTGTATGTGTTAACTGAGTTTTAAAAATTTGCACACAGGGATGATGTTCTTTGGAGTTACCAGACAACACATAACAACCAATATGACTTCTCCTCTGTTCCCTCTATATCCCATATTACCTTTGTATGATTGGAAAAGATAGAGGTGGGTGTTGTTGTTGTTTTTGTTGTTGTTTTGCTTTGTAGGAACCTGATGGGAAAAATAAAATGATTCTGATCTCTAGGCCCATTTTCTTTAAAGATTTTATTTATTTGACAGAGAGAGATCACAAGCAGGCAGAAAGGCAAGCAGAGAGAGAGAGAGGAGGAAGCAGGATCCCGGCTGAGCAGAGAGCCCGATGAGGGACTCGATCCCAGAACCCTGAGATCATGACCTGAGCTGAAGGCAGAGGCTGAACCCACTGAGCCACACAAGCACCCCAAGGCCCATGTTTTATAACCAGACCACCCCTACCTGAAATTGAGGGAATCATATGACCTACTAGTGGGAGGGATGGGGAAGATTTTTATTGGATATTTTTGGGAGCCCAGACTATAACCTTCCTGTGGGATATGAACCTGTAATAGTCAAAGCTCTGAGGTTCCACTTCTACACAGAAAAGGTAGCATGTGGCAACTGAAGTTGTAATTTGTCAGAGGGGCTGCCCTTAGCAGAGCTTAATACACCTACTGTCTATAACTGGGGCATGGCCTCAGTTAACTATTATCCCTAACAAAAAAACCTCATGTTTTGCTGGAAGGCAGAAGCAATTAAGGACCATTTGTCTTAGTTACTGGCTTTAGAGTATTTCTCTTTCAGCTCAGAAAAAGAAAATAAGGGAATGACGTTCCAGAACTCAAGACCTTGTCAAGCTAGTGATGGCATCCCCTTGAGCACTCGCCAGAGGGCACCCTGTACATCAGGATTCCTGAGGCTGTAGATGATTGGATTCAGCATAGGGTTGATAACAGTGTTGAAGACCCCAACTCCTTTATCCTTGTCCGAAAGCTTGGCTGAACCCAGTCGCATGTAATTAAATATACCTGAACCATAGAATATGGCAACCACAGTGAGATGAGAGCCACATGTGGAGAAGGCTTTCTTCCTGCCCTCAGTAGAGCGGATTCGTAGGACTGCAGCTGCCACATGGGCATAGGAGGTGATGATGAGAGCCAAGGGGGTACCTGCCATTATGAAACCCACAGCAAAGAGCAGCAGCTCATTGAGTTGGGTGCTAGAGCAGGAGAGCTGAAAGAGCTGTGGGAGGTCACAATAGAAGTGATTGATCACATTGGGACCACAGAAGTTGAGTGTGGCTATGGCTACTGTGTGGGTCAGTGCATTGGTGAAGGCTAAAGCCCAGGACACAGCTACCAATATCCTCTGGACTGTCTGGCTCATTCTGGTGCTGTAGGTTAGGGGCTGGCAGATGGCCAGGAATCGGTCATAGGCCATGGCTGTCAGCAGGAAGCAGTCTACCCCAACCAAGAGATGGAAGAAGAAAAGTTGTATGAGGCAGGCTCCATAGGGAATTGTATGCTTGTTGGACAGGAGATGAGCCAACATTGAGGGAACAGTGACAGTGATGCACCCAACATCCAGCACTGATAGGTTGCCTAGGAAGAAGTACATGGGGGTGTGGAGTTTAGGCTCTATGAAGATGGCAGCCAGGATGCTGAGGTTGCCTCCGACTGTGACCAGGTAGGCAAAGAAGAAGACTACAAAGACAACTGGTCGTAGCCCTGGTGTCTCCACCAAGCCCAGCAGGATGAATTCAGTAATGGCTGTTCTATTGGCCCTAAATTTTGACTGCATTAGTTCCTGTAAGGAAACATCCAAGGAGAAGAAGAATCATTCCTTTCAATATATTGATTCAAAACAAACAAACAAATGAAAAACAAACAAACAAACAAAAAACCAGACTCTGTAGGGCAGCAAAATTTGCCATCCCAAATGGCATGTAGATTATTTTAGGCTGATTACTTTTAAAAAACAGAAGTGTCAGGAAGAACCTTTGCCTTCCACCCATATAACTTAAAGAATTTAGATAGAGGACTTGCTTCAAGAAGGGAGCTATCACCATTGATACAGTATCACTATGTATGGTAGACAGGGAGCATTATAGTGGCTTTCAGTCCACCATAGGATTAATTTTGACGAATAAAGTAAGGCTGTAAAAGCTCTCAATATAATTATTCAGGAAGTAAAGCTAATTGGTATATATGCCTTTCCCAAATGCCCATGAAACATTCATCCCCCAAACAAAGAGCATGTTTGGACACCAGGGTGGCTCAGTGAGTTAAGCATCTGACTCTTGATTTCAGCTCAGGTCATGATATCAAGGTCGTGAGATTGAATCCCTTGTTGGTCTCTGCATTCAGCAAGGAATCTGATGGAGACTCTCTCTTCCTTTCCCTTTGCCCCTTCCCCTTCTTGTGCTCTCTATCTCTCAAATAAATAAATGCAATTTTTAAAAAGAGCATGTATAAACCTGAAATTCAGAAAATTCCAAAAGAATAAAGAATACAGGTAATAATACTTAACTGCAATCCAATTTAAGGAAAAAACATTTTTAAAAAAAACCAATGTTGTAAATAATCTGTAAGAAACAGTTGGATCAGAGGGAATCAAAATTAAAACTAAAAAACGTCAGAGGTGAAAAGGGGATAGTGAAACCAGCACACACTAGAACATGTGGATTATCTCCAAATCAGTGTTCATAAGCAAAATTATAGCCCTAAGAAAATACAATAAAAATAAAAAATAAAGAAAGTGATTAAATAATCAGACCAAGACATTAGAAAAAGAACTATAGGGGCGCCTGGGTGGCTCAGTGGGTTAAGACACTGCCTTTGGCTCAGGTCATGATCCCAGGGTCCTGGGATCGAGCCCCGCATCGGGCTCTCTGCTCAGCAGGGAGCCTGCTCCTCCTCTCTCTTTGCCTGCCACTCTGCCTGTTTGTGATCTCTCTGTCAAATAAATAAATAAAAATCTTAAAAAAAAAAAAGAACTATAAGAAATGGGGAGAGGCTGGTTATGAAGTACAAAATTTCAACCATAAAAGCAGTAAGAATGTGAGGATCTAAAGTATAATGCAGTGACTATAGTTTACTGTACACTGTACTATATAACTGAAATTTTCTAAGAGAGTAGAACTTCCATGTTTCACACACAAAAGAAAAGGTAAATATGTGAGGTGATGGATGTGTTCACTTGATTGTGGGAGTCCTTTCACAATATGAACATATATGAAACCATCGTGTTGTATACTTCAAATATAATCTTATTTGTCAGTTATACCTCAATAAGGTTGAAAAAATATAAAATAAAAATTTTTTAAAGATTATTTATTTATTTATTTGTCAGAGAGAGAGCGAGCGAGCGAGCACACACACAGGCAGGAAGAGTGGCAGGTAGAGGCAGAGGGAGAAGAAGGCTCCCTGCCAAGCAAGGAGGCCAATGAGGGGCTCAATCCCAGGATCATAACCTGAGCCGAAGGTAGACACTTAGCTGACTGAGGCATGCAGACATTCCAAAATGTCATGAACTTTTAAAAGAAGAGAAATGAAATGTCCATTACTAATGTAATACAAGTATTTAGCATATGATGTAAGTGGCATGAATGGGAAAATATACTATTAGATAAGTGCTATAAGGGCAATAGTATAGCTATCTGGGAAAAATTTAAGTTATACAAATACCTTATATATTTTGCAAAAATAAATTCTAAACAGATCAAAAATTTAAATGTAAAAATAAAACTGGGAAGTTTTAGGGGGAAATGGAAGAACTTTAATAGTGCAAGGATGATTCAAAATAGAGAAAAAAAATTTAAAATAACCAAAATTAATGATTCTGTTAAAATTCAAAAATTCTGGCAAATTAGCTATGCTGGACCTGCATTTCCCCAAATCTCATTCTCTGCAGGTTAGGTTTGGCTATAAGAGAAATTTGTAGGATAGTTGTAAGACAGAAATGAAAGTTAAAAAAAGGCAGTTTGACATTGTATTTCAAAAGGACAAATGTGTTTTCTTTTTACTTGGAAATCCACTTCTGAGAATTTATCCAACAGATATACGGTCGCATATAAAAGGTGAAATATGCATGAGGTCATTTGTTGAAGCATGGTTTGTAAGAGCAAATGATTGCTAATAACCTGTGTTCACCACAAAAGGGCTGAGTAAATTAATTTGGTATAGCCTTACAAAGGAATACTATGCAGCTGTAGGGAACAGTTCTGTCTGTGCTGACTCAAAAGATATCAAAGCCATATTATTAAATATAAATCACAACTGGTAGAAGGAATATAGTATTCTTTGGTTTGCTTTAAAAAGAAGGGAAAGAGCACACATACAGTTGCACACACATATGATAAAATCTTCTAGATATGGAGTGATTAGGTCATGAGAATAAAAGACACAGTATAAGGAATATAGTCAGGGATACCATAGTAGCAATGCAATGGGACAGATGGTAGCTTTACATTTTTTTAAAATATTTTATTTTTTTTAACTTTTTTCTTCAAGAAATTTTTTTAAAGATTTTATTCATTTATTTGAGAGAGAATGAGTGAGAGAGAGCATGAGAGAGGAGAAGGTCAGAGGGAGAAGCAGACTCCCCAAGACGCTGGGAGCCCAATGCGGGACTTGATTCTGGAAGTCCGGGATCATGACCTGATCCGAAGGCAGTCGCTCAATCAACTGAGCCACCCAGGCGCCCAAGGTTTTATATATTTATTTGAGAGAGAGAGACAGCACAAGCAGAGGGAGTGGCGGGCAGAGGGAGAAGCAGGCTCCCCACTGAGCAAGGGCTGCAATGTGGAACTCCATCCAAGAATCCTGCGATCATTTCCTAAGCCAAAGGCAGACACTTAACCAACCGAGCCACTCAGGCCTCCCTGTAGCTACATTTCTGCTAAACATAGCATAATGTATAAACTTGTTAAATCCCTAAGTTGTACATCTGAAACTAATTTAACATTGTGTATCAACTATACTCAAATTAAAAATAATAAGAAAATGTAAGTCTATTTAAGTAATCAGATAGTCATCTGGGCAAGAACAAGCAAGAAGAAGAAGGATGAATACAAACAATTAAGAATTAGGAATGGATATTGGGGTGCTTGGGTAGTGCAGTTGTTTAAGCATCCAACTGTTGGTTTTTGCTCAGATCATAATCTTGGGGTTATGAGATCGATCCCTGCTTTGGACTTTGTGCTCAGTGCAGCCTGCTTAAGTTTCTCTTTCCCTTTTCCTCTGCTTCTCCCCCTTGCAAGCTCTCACTTTCTCAAATAAATAAATAAATCTTAAAAAAAGAATTAGAAAGAATGATAGCCAGAGGTACACAAAGAAAAAATTATATTTTAAGAGAATACTCCCTATATTGTTTAAATGGAAATTTTCAATAAAATAGATATAATTGTAGGAAAATATAAATTAAAATACATTCTAGAACAGTCTCAATATCCAAGTAAACCAGAAACAGGGAACAAAGTCAAGAAAATTGTCAAAGAAATAATTACCCTAGTAGCAATCTCTAGCCTCATAAAACTATTGAGAGAAGTTTAATTTAACTTCAATAAATAGATTATTCTCATGCTATGTAAACTTCCTGCAGCACCAGAAAGAAATTTAAGCTTCCTGGTGTCTTTGTAAAACAACTGTAGTTGACAATGTTACATAAGTTTCAGATGTACAACATAGTGATTGGACAAGTATATATATTATGCTCTGCTCACCGGAAGTGTCGCTCCCATCTGTCAACACACAATGCTATACAATACCATTGACTATATTTTCTGTATCTTTCATTCCTGTGACTTACTCATTCTATAATTGGAAGCCTGTACACCCCACTCCCCTTTACCATCTTTTTTGTTTAGATTTATTTATTTATTTATTTATTTGACAGAGAGAGAGAGAGATCACAAGTAGATGGAGAGGCAAGGAGAGAGAAAGAGGGAAGCAGGCTCCCTGCTGAGCAGAGAACCTGATTCAGGACTTGATCCCAGGACCCTGAGATCATGACCTGAGCCGAAGGCAGCAGCTTAACCCACTGAGCCACTCAGGCACCCCCCCCTTTACCATTTTGTCCATTCTCCCAACCCCTGTTCTCTCTGGCAACCACCAATTTGTTCTCTGTATTTATGGGCTCTTTGTTTTGTCTTGATTTTTAGATTCTACATGTACGTAAAATCATATGGTATTTGTCTAACTTGCTTTATTTAACATCATATTCTCTAGGTCCTATAGACTTTTTATGAAGTTAGCATACATTTGATACTAAAAATATCACATTTTTGGAAGAAATATATGAAATATCACTAGAGAGTAACTTTGGTTGTGACTATAGATGCAAAATGCGAAATATAACTGTAGGGAATTTAAAATATCAGAATATTTTTAAAAATCTATCATGATTGAGAGACCTCATAAAAAATTGAAGAATATTTAATATAAGTAAATGTATGTACATAATATATCACATCAAGTGCCTAAAAGGTACTTTTTACAGGTTACAATCCATTCTTGATTTAAAAGAAAAAAACATCTATGTGTAGCCATCTAGGAATAGAGGGATATTGCAAGATCATTTCCAAACAAACAGGAGTAAGAGAGGGATCCCCACTCTTAATGTTTTTTATCATTGTCCTATGAAATTAACATCAAGAAATAGAAAAATCAAGTTCATATATTGAAAAGAAAGACAAAGCAAGTTTTTTGATTGTCCATTAAAAAATGAAGAATTATTAGAAAAAAGTAGCAAAATAAAAATCATATATACAAAAATCTATGTGTTCCTTATATACCATCAATATATATTGATGGGAAACATAATGCAAAAAAACTAATTAAAAACCGAAATTCTTATGATATGTTAAGTGACTCAAGCAGGATGCAAAACTGTACAATGTGGTATTATTTCAATATCAACACGAATATACACACTCATACTCTCACACTCTCACACACAGAAACAAGACTGGAAAGAAATACCAAACTTTATTAGTGGTTCGAATAATAAAATGGTTTTTATCATCTTTCTTCTACTCATCTCTACCTTATGGTTTGTCTACAATGAATACAGATTATTTTTATAATATTTGATGACATATCATCTCCTGGGAATGCTCATGAAATTCTTACAAGGTCCCCATCACCATGAACTAACTGCACAGAAGACAAACAAAAATCCCTTTCCCTGTGATATGTACAGTTCAGGTTGTCCCAATATCTTTGATACTGACAAGATTTCCTCAGGGCAGTCCCTGACAACAATTGCAGCTAACAGGAGTTAGGGGAACTTCCCTGGGTGAGGCACTATGCACAGTTCTAAGTGCTTTCTATTGTATTTCTATTTCTATAGTCCTTTATTCCTCCCAACCCTCACTATGAGATGGATATCTTTTATAATCCAAATTTTATAGAAAGAATATGAGTCACATAAAGTTGTAGAGGCAGGATTTTAACTCAGATCACAAGCAGGCAGAGAGGCAGGCAGAGAAAGAGGCGGAAGCAGGCTCCCTGCCGAGCAAAGAGCCCAATGTGGGGCTTGATCCCAGGACCCTGAGACCATGACCTGAGCCAAAGGCAGAGGCTTAACCCACTGAGCCACCCTCAATCTCTGGTGATAGTCCCAGCTCTTCCACTCACCTGATATGTCATCCTGAGCATGTCTCTTATTTTTGCTTTTGAGACTTTGGTTGCTGCACCTATAAAACAGGAGGTTTGACTTGCTCAGTAACAAGTAAATTCCCTTCCATTTTACACAAAAACAGAGGAATGACCATGAGAACACTCACCTGTAACCACACGTAAGCCAGTGAGGTTGCATGGGAAGGGATGTTGGGGGGGGCAGTGAGAATCTGCACAAGCTTGGTCAGCTATTCCAGGGGGTCAAAAGGAGGTATAAATATATATGGAAATTAGATTTTAAAAAAAGAGGTGGAGATCATCTCTGTCATGGGACTTCACCACAGGGCAATCCTCTTGTGTCCTTAAAATTGCCCAAGAGCAGGGAGGAGGAGGTGGGAGAGCTAACTAAATAATACAAGTCCTAATAAATAGAGCAGTAGTAAAATAGTGGTGCCTCATACCTCCGAGGTGATTTAGAATTTCTCCAAATCTTTATCTCCATCCCCCATATTGATCTGTAAGGATAAATGGGGCAGTTATCCTAATTACTCCATTTAACAGAAGGGGACATAACGGGATCTTTGCTTTCCCAAGGTCATTCCATTGAGTCAGCACTGAATCTGAGTCCCCAGCCTAGGTCTTGATCTCCCAGATGTCTGGTCCAAACAGGATTTGGGGGCAGAAACAAGCTGACTCCTAAACTGGGGATGAGGAGGAAACCTGCCTTGGATCTGGGGATGAGGAAGAAACCCAAGAGAAGAGGCAAAAACTGGAGATGCCCTTTCCAACTTGAAATTTTTTTTTAAGATTTTATTTATTTATTTGACAGAGATCACGAGCAGGCAGAGAGGCAAGCGGGGGTGGGGGGAGGGGGGAGCAGGATCCCCGCTGACCAGAGAGCCTGATGCAGGGCTCGACCCCAGACCCTGAGATCACAACCTGAACCAAAGGCAGAGGCCTAACCTACTGAACCACCCAGGTACCCCCCAACTTGAAATTCTTAATGAATCCCCAGGAATAAAATACTTTCCCCACTAGGGCCTTGTTAGTGAGGGCCACAGGCACTGTGTCTTGGGAGTCCCAAAATGATCCTGAGAGAGTTGGTTGAAGCACTGTGCTGTGCTGGGAGGGGCAAGGGGAACCTCTGGGAAGTTGTCCCCACCATGATTATCTGGGCCAGGCCCTTAGAAAATAAGAATTTAGTGATAGAGATGATGAGAGAGTAAATCAGAGAGGTTGTATAGTGTAACACTTGGACTTTTATGTCTTCCTATTAATAATTCACCTAAGCCCGTGTGATAGCATACTCTCCAGGGAAGCCTCCTGGAACTTCTAGATGGATACACCTGTTCTTCCAGCTATTAGTAACTATGAAACCCTTTGAACCCCAGTTTCCTTATTTGTGGAATGAGAGAAATATCCTCTTGAAATGTTATTGGGTGGATTAAATGAAATAACACATGTAGAGTTCCTAGTAGAAGACAACCAATGTTATTAACATGACAATAATTGATAACATGTACATGACTCCACACTGTAAGAATTATATGTACCAAACCCCAATCAACCCTTACAACAATTCTGTGAAGTAGGTATCTTTACTACTCCCATTTTAGAGATAAATGTCTGAGGTTCAGAATGACTCAGTAATTTGCCTACTTAAGGGTTTTGAGGAGTTGGGGTTCAAACTTTGTTTGGTTCCAGGGTATATGATATCAACAATTATGCTATGTGATTGACTCTTACACCTGTCCAATTAACCCCTGTCCCCCAAACAATGTCCCCCAAAAAATGTTCATGCCATTGTTTGTGACCAATATTGCTTCTAATATGCTATGGACTATGCTCCAGGATGAGCCTAAGGCATACTACTCTCTGTAATAGCAGCCTCTCACCACTCCAATAGTTTAGTCCATAGCACTGAGATTGACTTCCAGCTGCTGCCTCCAGCATAACCATCTTGCTCTCCAAATATCTGCTTATTTTCACTGCAAAGAATTATGACCTTGACTCAGTGCACTTGTGCCTCGGGTCCTGAGTCAGAGTTCTCACCCAGCATCACCAGGATCAAACTGTTGCTGCACGTTGCCACATAGGCCCAAGCCACCATTGCCCCTTGTTATTCCTGGGCTAGCCACTGCAACATTTCCCTTCCCTCTCTGAGCCTGAGTCACTGTGAGCCCCAGAAACCCAAACCCTAGTTCTATGGGAGAGCTGCATATGTTCATATGTCAGGCCTCAGCACTATCACCACAACAAGTGCACTTGATCCCAGGACCCTGACCCTGTGGCCACCATGACTGCCAGCCCACCAGACCTGGTGCCAAGACAGATCCACTCAGTTACAGCTTACCCCCGTGGGCAAATTGGAGAGCAGGAAAATGCCAGTAGGCATTACCACCAAGGACCCCAATAACATTTGGGCCACTAAAGACTCCTGTGGTCTTTGCCAATGTTGAACTAAAAAGCATTTGCATAACAAATGAAGCCATTAATAAATTTAAAAGGCAACCTATGACATTGGAGAAAATATTTGCAAGCCTTATAATTGATAAGGGGTTAATATAAAAAATATATAAAGAACTCATTCAACACAATAAGTAAAACAAATAACCCAATTTTAAAAATGGGCAAAGGATCTGAGACATCCAAATGGGCAAGAGGAAACTTGAAAATGTGCTCAATATGACCAATCATCAGCACATTTAAAACTATCATGAGCCATTACCTCATAGCTGCCAGGATGGCCATTATCAAAAAGGAAAAATATAGTAAGTGTTCATGAGATGTGGAGAAAAAACAAACCTTGTGCTCCCTTTGTGGCTGTGTAAATTGGTAGAGTCACTAATGGAAAACAGTATGGGATTTCCTCTAAATATTAAAAATAGAACTACTGTATGATCCAGCAATCCAACTTCTGGCTATAGACATGAAGTAAATGAAATTACTATCTGAAAAGAATATCTGTACTTCCAAGTTCACTGCAGTGTTATTCACAGTCGCCAAGATATGGAAATGACTTAATATCCTTTGACAGAGGAGTACATAAAGAAAATATGATATATAGATAGATATTGATATACATGCACACACACACATAGTGCTAAAAAATACACAAATGGAACTTCTGACACTTCTTACAATGAAGATGGAGTTTGATAGCATTATGCTAAGTGAAATAAGCCAGAAAGAGAAAGACAAATTTAGTATGGTATCACGTTTACAGGAAATCTTTTTTTTTTTTGAAGATTTTATTTATTTATTTGACAGAGAGAGATCACAAATAGACAGAGAGGCAGGCGGGGGGGGCGGGTAGGAAGCAGGCTCTCCGCTGAGCAGAGATGTGGGGCTTGATCCCAGGACCCTGAGATCATGACCTGAGCTGAAGGCAGAGGCTTTAACCCACTGAGCCACCCAGGCACCCCTACATGAAATCTTAAAAGCAGAAAAAGTAAGCTTCATAGATACAGAGAATAGAATGGTGGTTGGCAGGGACTGGCAAGTAGGCAGGGCAACATGGGGAGAGTAGAACATAGGGCACAAGCTTTCAGTTATAAGATGAATAAGTTCTGGGGATCTAATGTACAACACGGTGATTACAGTTGATAATTCATGTATACTTGAAATTTGAGTAGATATTGAGCATTCTCACCACACATACACATACACATACATGAGTTAACTATGTGAAGTAGAGGGTGTGTTAATTATCTTGTTCTTGGTAATCATTTCATGTGTGTGTATACATATCATTATGTTCTACACTTTAATATATACAATTATAGTTATCAATTATTCCACAATAAACTTGGGGAAAATTAATTCCCAGTGAAGAAGTACTAATGAATTGTATTGGTTAGCTCAAGCCTCCATAACAAAATAACATAGACTGGGGTTAAAAAAAAAGATGGTTTGGGGCGTCTGGGTGGCTCAGTGGGTTAAAGCCTCTGCCTTCAGCTCAGGTCATGATCCCAGGGTCCTGGGATCGAGCCCCACATCGGAGCGCTCTGCTCAGCAGGGAGCCTGCTTCCCCCTCCCCCTCTCTCTCTGCCTGCCTCTCTGCCTACTTGTGATCTCTATCTGTCAAATAAATAAAAATCTTTATTAAAAAAAAGATGGATTAAATTAAACAACGGAAATTTATTTTTTCACAGTTCTGGAGGCCAGAAGTCCAAGGTCAGGTGCCAGCATGGTCAGGTTCTGGTGGGGGTTCTCTTCCTGTCTTGCAGGTGGCTGCCTTCCCACTGTGTCCTCACGTGGCATGTTTCTTCCTCTCTTACAGGGTTAGGGCCACAACCTAATTTAGCCTTAATTACTTCCTAAAATACCTCATTAATATTTCCTAATTAATCTCATTTAGCTCTAATTATTTCCTGAACACCCTATTCCATATATAGTCACACTGGGGGTTAGAGCTTCAACATAGGAATTTTGGTGGGACACAGTTTAGTTCACATCATGGAAAATAAACATTTGAAAATATATTCAACCTTATGTGATGTCAAATATACGTGTATTGAAATAATAGTTTTTTTCAACCATTACAATTTCAAAATTAGGAGAATTTATTTTAATAGTTACTGTTTACAAAGCTGTGGGGAGCAAGAAGTTTTACTTACCATTGTAACAATAAAAGAGTGAATTTTTGTGAGGGATCAGGGGAAATATATATAAAATATTTTTTTTTCTCCGAATTTATTTATTTTCAGAAAAACAGTATTCATTATTTTTTCACCACACCCAGTGCTCCATGCAAGCTGTGCCCTCTATAATACCCACCACCTGGTACCCCAACCTCCCACCCCCCCCGCCACTTCAAACCCCTCAGACTGTTTTTCAGAGCCCATAGTCTCTCATGGTTCACCTCCCCTTCCAATTTACCCAAATTCCCTACTACTCTCTAACCCCCCTTGTCCTCCATGCTATTGGTTATGCTCCACAAATGAGTGAAACCATATGATAATTGACTCTCTCTGCTTGACTGATTTCACTCAGCATAATCTCTTCCAGTCCCGTCCATGTTGCTACAAAAGTTGGATATTCGTCCTTTCTGATGGAGGCATAATACTCCATAGTGTATATGGACCACATCTTCCTTATCCATTCATCCGTTGAAGGGCATCTTGGTTCTTTCCATAGTTTGGCGACTGTGGCCATTGCTGCTATAAACATTGGGGTACAGATGCTCCTTCTTTTCACGACATCTGTATCTTTGGGGTAAATACCCAGGAGTGCAATTGCAGGGTCGTAGGGAAGCTCTATTTTTAATTTCTTGAGGAATCTCCACACTGTTCTCCAAAGAGGCTGCACCAACTTGCATTCCCACCAACAGTGTAAGAGGGTTCCCCTTTCTCCACATCCTCTCCAACACATGTTGTTTCCTGTTTTGTTAATTTTGGCCATTCTAACTGGTGTAAGGTGATATCTCAATGTGGTTTTAATTTGAATCTCCCTGAGGGCTAATGATGATGAGCATTTTTTCATGTGTCTGATAGCCATTTGTATGTCTTTATTGGAGAAGTGTCTGTTCATATCTTCTGCCCATTTTTTGATGTGTTTGTCTGTTTCGTGTGGGTTGAGTTTGAGGAGTTCATTATAGATCCTGGATATCAACCTTTTGTCTGTACTGTCATTTGCAAATATCTTCTCCCATTCCGTGGGTTGCCTCTTTGTTTTTTTGACTGTTTCCTTTTCTGTGCAGAAGCTTTTGATTTTGATGAAGTCCCAGAAGTTTATTTTCGCTTTTGTTTCCTTTGCCTTTGGAGACGTATCTTGAAAGAAGTTGCTGTGGCTGATATCGAAGAGATTACTGCCTATGTTCTCCTCTAAGATTCTGATAGATTCCTGTCTCACGTTGAGGTCTTTTATCCATTTTGAGTTGATCTTTGTGTACGGTGTAAGAGAATGGTCGAGTTTCATTCTTCTACATATAGCTGTCCAGTTTTCCCAGCACCATTTATTGAAGAGACTGTCTTTTTTCCACTGTATATTTTTTCCTGTTTTGTCGAAGATTAATTGACCATAGAGTTGAGGGTCCATATCTGGGCTCTCTACTCTGTTCCACTGGTCTATGTGTCTGTTTTTATGCCAGTACCATGCTGTCTTGGTGATCACAGCTTTGTAATAAAGCTTGAAATCAGGTAAGGTGATGCCACCAGCTTTATTTTTGTTTTTCAACATTTCCTTAGCGATTCGGGGTCTCTTCTGATTCCATACAAATTTTAGGATTATTTGCTCCAGCTCTTTGAAGAATGCCGGTGGAATTTTGATTGGAATGGCATTAAAAGTATAGATTGCTCTAGGCAGTATAGACATTTTAACAATGTTTATTCTTCCGATCCAAGAGCATGGAATGGTCTTCCATCTTTTTGTGTCTTCTTCAATTTCTTTCATGAGTGTTCTATAGTTCCTCAAGTATAGATCCTTTACCTCTTTAGTTAGGTTTATTCCCAGGTATCTTATGGTTCTTGGTGCTATAGTAAATGGAATCGATTCTCTAATTTCCCTTTCTGTATTTTCATTGTTAGTGTATAAGAAAGCCACTGATTTCTGCACATTGACTTTGTATCCTGCCACGCTGCTGAATTGCTATATGAGTTCTAGTAGTTTGGGGGTGGAGTCTTTTGGGTTTTCCATATAAAGAATCATGTCATCTGCGAAGAGAGAGAGTTTGACTTCTTCATTACCAATTTGGATACCTTTTATTTCTCTCTGTTGTCTGATTGCTGTTGCTAGGACTTCTAATACTATGTTGAATAAGAGTGGTGAAAGTGGGCATCCTTGTCTTGTTCCTGATCTCAACGGGAAGGCTGCAAGCTTTTTCCCATTGAGGATGATATTTGCTGTGGGTCTTTCATAGATAGATTTGATGAGGTTCAGGAATGTTCCCTCTATCCCTATACTTTGAAGCGTTTTAATCAGGAACGGATGTTGGATTTTGTCAAATGCTTTTTCTGCATCAATTGAGAGGACCATGTGGTTCTTCTCTCTTCTCATATTAATTTGTTGTATCACATTGATTGATTTACGAATGTTGAACCATCCTTGTAGCCCAGGGATGAATCCCACCTGATCATGGTGGATAATCTTTTTAATGTGTTGTTGGATCCTGTTGGCTAGGATCTTGTTGAGAATCTTAGCATCCATATTCATCAGTGATATTGGTCTGAAATTCTCCTTTTTGGTATGGTCCTTGCCTGGTTTGGGGATCAGGGTAATGCTGGCTTCATAGAAAGAGTCTGGAAGTTTTCCTTCTGCTTCAATTTTTTGAAACAGCTTCAGGAGAATAGGTGTTATTTCTTCTTGGAAGGTTTGGTAGAATTCCCCAGGGAACCCGTCAGGTCCTGGGCTCTTGTTTTTTGGGAGATTTTTGATCACTGCTTCAATCTCGTTATTAGATATCGGTCTATTCAGGTTGTCGATTTCTTCCTGGTTCAATTTTGGTAGTTTATATTTTTCCAGGAATGCATCCATTTCATCTAGGTTGCTAAGCTTATTGGCATATAACTGTTCGTAATAACTTCTGATGATTGTTTCTACTTCCTTGGTGTTAGTTGTGATCTCTCCCTTTTCATTCATAATTTTATGAATTTGGGATTTCTCTCTTTTCTTTTGGATTAGTGTAGCCAGTGGCTTATCGATCTTATTGATTCTTTCAAAAAACCAGCTTCTAGTTTCATTGATACGTTCTACTGTATCTCTGGTTTCTCCCTCATTGATCTCAGCTCTAATCTTGATGATTTCCCTTCTTATGTGTGGAGTTGGTTTGATTTGTTGTTGATCCTCCAGTTCTTTAAGGTGTAGAGACAGCTGGTGTGTTCTGGATTTTTCAATTTTTTTGAGCAAGGCTTGGATGGCTATATATTTTCCCCTTAGGACCGCCTTTGCTGTATCCCATAGGTTTTGGACCGAAGTGTCTTCATTCTCATTGGTTTCCATGAATTGTTTCAGTTCTTCTTTGATCTCCTGGTTGATCCAAGCATTCTTAAGCAAGGTGGTCTTTAGCTTCCAGGTGTTTGAGTTCCTTCGGAACTTTTCCTTGTGATTGAGCTCCAGTTTCAAAGCATTGTGATCTGATAATATGCAGGGAATAATCTCAGTCCTTTGGTATCAGCTGAGTCCTGATTTGTGACCCAGTATGTGGTCTATTCTGGAGAAGGTTCCGTGTGCACTTGAGAAGAATGAGTATTCTGCTGTTTTAGGGTGGAATGTTCTGTATATATCTATGAGGTCCATCTGGTCCAATGTGTCATTCAATGCTCTTGTTTCTTTATTGATTTTCTGCTTCGATGATCTGTCTAATTCTGAAAGAGGCGTGTTAAGATCACCTACGATTAGTGTATTCATATCAATATGACTCTTTATCTTGATTAACAGTTTTCTTAAGTAATTGGCTGCTCCCATATTGGGAGCATAGATATTTACAATTGTTAGATCATCTTGGTGGATAGTCCCTTTAAGGATTATGTAGTGTCCTTCTGTATCTCTGAGTACAGTCTTTAGTTTGAAGTCTAATTTATCTGATATGGGAATCGCTACCCCAGCCTTCTTTTGAGTCCCATTGGCATGAAAGATGCTTCTCCACCCCTTCACTTTCAGTCTGCGTGTATCTTTAGGTTCAAAATGGGTCTCTTGTAGACAGCATATGGATGGGTCCTGTCGTTTTATCCAATCTGCAACCCTGTGCCGTTTTATGGGTGCATTTAGGCCATTCACATTGAGAGTGATTATTGATAGATACGTTTTTATTGACATCGAGTTACCTTTGAAGTCTTTCTTTCTGTAGACTGTCTCTATATTTCTGTTCAATGCTATTCTTGGGATTTTTCCTCTTTTATAGAACCCCCCTTAATATTTCCTGCAGTATCGGCTTGGTGGTTGCATAGTCTTTTAAGCCTTGCCGGTCTTGGAAACTCTTTATCTCTCCATCCATTTTGAATGTCAGTCTTGCTGGATAAAGTATTCTTGGCTGCATGTTCTTCTCATTTAGTGCCCTGAATATATCTTGCCAGCCTCTTCTGGCTTGCCAGGTCTCTGTGGACATGTCTGACGTTATTCTGATGGGCTTCCCTCTGTAAGTAAGGAGCCTCTTTGCCCTGGCAGCTTTCAAGAGATTATACCTACAATTATAATTTCTCAATTTGACTATCAGGTGTCGTGATGTTTTTTTGGAGTGTATAATCTTGGGTGGAGACCGTTCAGCCTCTAGTACATGAACGCTGGTTTCATTCGCAAGATTCGGAAAGTTTTCATGAAGGACTTGTTCCACGACATCTTCTAGACTTCTTTCTTTCTCCTCCCCTTCAGGAATTCCAATAATTCTGACGTTGGAACGCTTCATGGCATCACTTATTTCCCTAATTCTGCTTTCGTGGGATCTAAGCTGTTTGTTCCAGGCTTCCTCCTGATCCTTTCTCTCTATCTGTTTGTCTTCCAGATCACTAATTCTATCTTCTGTCTCAGTTACCCTAGCTTTGAGAGAGTTTAGATTGGATTGGAACTCATTGAGAGCATTGTGGACCTCCTCCCTGGTAGCTTTAAGCTCTGCCCTAACATTGTGAACATCCTGTCTGGTCGCTTTCAGTTCGGCCCTAATCAATTCTGTTTGGTCATCCATGGCTTTCTCCAACCTAGCTATTGCCTGGATAATTGTTAGCCTGAATTCTCTTTCTGACATATTGTCTATGTTGATAGCCGTTAGCTCTGTTGCAGAAGGTCCATCCTCTGTATTTTTCTTCTGTTGGGCATTCCTCCTCCTAGTCATTTTGGTGGGAGAAGACTGAACAGATGTAGCTGGATGTATCAACTCTGGTGCAGTCAAGGTGCACCCTGGAACACTTCCTGATCTCCGTCTCAGAGAGAAGCCTCAGTCTGGGTGCAGAAGCTGAATAAATTCCCCCTTGGACGCTGGCAGTGCAGGTTCCAAGTTAAAGACCCTGGGGGCGCAGGATCTTTTGCTTGTCCCCAAAGCCAAGGCAGTGGCGGCTGTCTGGGAGCTCCTGACCGCCAGAGAGGTTCCAAGCAGCGATCGCACACTGAGATTTTGCCGCTGGCGGGAGCTGGGAGTGCCCGGCTTGCGCGCACCTCTTTTCAGAGGCGGCTGTGGGTCGGGCGCGCGTCTGGGGCACTGAGAACGGGGCGCTGGTCCGTAAGCCGCAGGCTGGGCTTTTGCGCGCCTCTGTCCGGGGAAGAGTTTCGCGCGCGCCCGGCTTAGACTTTGAAACAATGGCCCGGGTCAAGAAGCGCCCCAGGGCCTTAGAAACCCAGGAGAGCTGGAGCGACGTGCGCGCGCATCTCAAGCTTTGTGGTAGGGCTAGCGCGCGTTCTGCAGACCAGCGCAGCTCCCATCCCCTCACAGGAGCAGGAACCCCCACGCTCTGGGGCGCGCTGGCGGCTTAGGGACCAGGAGCCGGTTTCCCCGCCGCACTCTCTCTGCCTCCGCGCCGGGGAGGCCGTCTGGGACCGGGGACTTAAGCCCCTGTCCCTAGCCGCCCCGATTCCCACAATTTGACCCTGCGATCCTTTGCTCTTTTGGAGTGCTTTCAACCAGTCTCCAAGTTAATGCTGGTCCCCAGACGCAGGGCACTCTCGCTCGTATCGGGGTATTACTTTCGCACCGGTCGCCTCTGGTGGCTCCCTCCCCCTTTTGTTTATCTTCCGATATCAGTCCGCTGTTCCCATTCCGCTTTACCTGCTCACTGGCGTCTTCTGCCCCTGTAGAGATCCAGACGTGTATAATTCTGATCTCAGGCTGATTTCATGGGTGATCAGAGTTCTTTGGTAGGTAATCAGCTCACTTTGGGGTACCAGCTGAAAAGACGCCTCTTCCTAGTACCCCGCCATCTTGTCCCCCCGAAATATATATAAAATATAATAACATATTAATAATATATATTATATATACTACATATATAATATAAAAATCTGTTTTATTTTTTCAACTCAGGAATCTTACTAATTAGAACTTATAGAAATGCTTGCAAGATAATAAAAATCACATCTTTGAAGAATATTATTTCTATTATTGATCATAATAATAGTATATCAAGAAACAATATAAACTATCAGAAGAAATATGGTTTAGTAAATTATGGTTAACTCATAAATTAACACTAGGCAGTTATTAAAATAGATAAGGTAAGTTTTTTTTAATATTTGATAGAGAATAAAGTCTACCAAGTAATGTATAAACAAAAAAGACATAGCATAACATGTCCCTATAAATATGACATACACATATATATTTTTATATTGATACAAAAATATGTAAATGTATTTATATATGTATAAACAGCTAGATGGGAGGCACCAAATTCTTTTTTTTTTAATTTTTTTTCCAATTTATTTATTTTCAGAAAAACAGTATTCATTATTTTTTCACCACACCCAGTGCTCCATGCAAGCCGTGCCCTCTATAATACCCACCACCTGGTACCACAACCTCCCACCCCCCCGCCACTTCAAACCCCTCAAATTCTTTTTTTTTTTTAATTTGACACAGAGAGAGAGATCACAAGTAGGCAGAGCAGCAGGCAGAGAGAGAGAGGGAAGCAGGCTCCCTGCCAAGCAGACAGCCTGATGTGGTGCTCGATCCTAGGACCCTGAGATCATGACCCAAGCTGAAGGCAGAGACCCAACTCACTGAGCCATCCAGGTGCCTCCAAATTCTTTTTTTTTTTTTTTTTTTTTTTTTACCAAATTCTTAATAGCGGTTTCTTCTGGAAATTGAATTATGAAGGGTTTGGGTAGAGAGGGTGAAGATTTGACTTTCATTTTCTACTGGCAAAATTTTGTTTTTTTTCATTTTTATAAACATAATTTCTAATGGGAAATTAAAATCAATGAATGGTGTTTCTATTTTAGGGAAAAAAAAGTCCCAAAGGAAGTATAAACTCTCACTGTTTAATACCTAGAATCTTGCAATGTAGACAGAGTACTCAATGTCTCAAATTATACTGTACTAGGTCTAGAATCTTGTGTGGGACCCTGGTGTCAAAGCAAGTTGGGGAAGCTGTTTCAGGGAAACCCGGACAGGTGGATGTACTAACACTTGGTACCAAGCTGTGACTTTCCATATCCCAGTTTGGAGAGAATCTTTACTGGAGTCTTTTTGGGGTCTTCAGCAGAAAATAAATAAAGGTTACCTGTAGGACCATGAGTCTCCCAGCTTGCAGAACTTCCTGGGTCCCACCTCCATCTGGTGTGGAAAGGGTATCTAGGACCAAAAGGCAACTAGCCAAGGATTCTGGTCAACAGAACCTGCACACATATTATTACGTAGAGCCTCCCTGGGGAACAAGAAGTCTTGCTTCCTAACAGAAGTCATTTTGCTCAAGGAGCTAGGAGAGAAGGAAAAAATTGCTGCGGTTCTACCCTCCTAAATCACTCCTCATACAAGGGCTCTTTTCCCTGTGAGCACCTGCCGCAGAGCCCCCTGCACATCAGGGTTCCGGAGGCTGTAAATGAGTGGGTTCAGCATGGGGCTAATGACAGTGTTGAGGATGCCGATCCCTTTGTCCTTGTCTGAAGCCTCCACTGAGCCCAGCCTCATGTAGCTGAAGACACCTGTCCCATAGAATATGCCCACCACAGTGAGGTGGGAGCCACATGTAGAGAAAGCTTTCTTTCTGCCCTCAGCAGAGCGGATTCGTAGGACTGCAGCTGCCACATGGATGTAGGAGGTGACAATGAGAATCACAGGTGCACCTGCCATGAGGATGCCCAGACTGAAGAGCAGCAGCTCGTTTAGCTGAGTGCTGGAGCAGGAGAGCTGAAAGAGCTGTGGGAGGTCACAATAGAAGTGATTGATCACATTGGGACCACAGAAGTTGAGTGTGGCTATGGCTACTGTGTGGGTCAGTGCATTGGTGAAAGCTAAAGCCCAGGACACAGCTACCAATATCCTCTGGACTGTCTGGCTCATTCTGGTGCTGTAGGTTAGGGGCTGGCAGATAGCCAGGAATCGGTCATAGGCCATGGCTGTCAGTAAGAAGCAGTCCACACCAGCCAACTGATGAAAGAAGAAAAGCTGTGTGAGGCAGGCTCCATAGGGAATTGTATGCTTGTTGGACAGGAGACGAGCCAACATTGAGGGAACAGTGACGGTGATGCACCCAACATCCAGCACTGATAGGTTTCCCAGGAAGAAGTACATGGGAGTGTGGAGTTTAGGCTCTATGAAGATGGCAGCCAAGATGCTGAGGTTGCCTCCAACTGTGACCAGGTAGGCAAAAAAGAAGACTACAAAGACAACTGGTTGTAGCACTTGTGTCTCCACTAAGCCAAGCAGGATAAACTCAGTAACAGCTGTTCCATTGGTCCTGGATTCTAGGTCCATAGGTCTCTGAAAGAGATCACTGTTCTCAACTTAGTTATTCAAGAAAAATATATCAACTCCCTCTCAAATGCCTAGCCCCAGGTAAATTCCTAAGTGTCTCTAGTGAGTATTTTCCCACTCCTTAGACCATACCTAACTCATTATCCCTCTTTCTTCACCTCAATGTCCTCACCCAAGTTCCCGGTGAGTTACACTACTACTACCTTGGTACTCCCCCTTCTTGTGAAAGATATATAAATCCTGTCTTCCAGTGTTCCCTAGAATCAAGGAATAAGGTCCTCCCACCAACAACCTGTATGAAGAGATTTGGAGAAATATGATGCTAAAAGTAAAAGTGAATAGTTAGTAAATAGAAACAACAGAAGAATGTATCATAAGTCCTTGTAAGTATATTGCAAAGGAATAAATATATGGCAAATAAGTAAGAAAAATACCAAGATAAACACAATTAAGAAGTGAAAGGCAGCAGGTCAAAAATAAATCAAATAACTTTGGTATACTATATGCTTCTAAGTCTGAACAATCGATTCAAGAACAGTCTCCAAACCAAATAAACCAACTACAACTGAAAAAATAAAAGGGGGCAGGAGATAGTCAGTAATGTACTTCCTGGTGTAGGCTCTAGGCTCAAATAATTCTTGTACAAATTATTTTAAACTGTCAGTGTAAATATAGCTTTCATGTAATATAAAATTTCCTTAACTTAGGAAAAAAATTGTGATTTTTGCCTTCCAATTGATTAAAAAAAATTTTAAACTTATTTTAATTTTTTATTTTATATTATTAAATAATATTATTAATATTATATTTAATTTTAATTTTTTATTATTTTTGAAAGCAAGAGAGAGCACACTCTCCTTCACAGAGGAAGAGGGAGAGAGAGGGGCAGTGGGAGAGGAAAAGAAAGAAATCTAAACGTAGCATGGAGCCTGATGCAGGGCTCAATCCCTGGGATGGTGGCCTGAGCCAAAATCAAGAGTCAGATGCTTAACCAACTGAGCCATCCAGGTGCCCCTCCAATTCACTTTGCAAAAAAAAGGGTATTATTCTACACTACCCCCATTTGATAATATGTGTGCAAAAAATCTAAGTACAAAAAAATGAACTCCATTATCTTTTTTTAAAAATAACATATACTGTATTATTTGTTTCAAGGGTAAAGGTTTGTGATTCATCAGTCTTAGACAATTCACACTGCTCACCATAGCACATACCCTCCCCAATGTCCATCACCCACCCACCCAACCCTCCCACCCCCCTCCACTCCAGCAACCCTCAGTTTGTTTCCAGGGATGTCCTCTATCATCACTGATGTTCAGCATAGTACTAGAAGTCCTAGCCTCAGCAATCAGACAACAAAAAGAGATAAAAGGCATCCGAATAGACAAAGTCAAACTCTCACTCTTTGCAGATGATATGATACTTTATGTGGAAAATCCAAAAGACTTCACCCCAAAACTGCTGGAACTTATACAGGAATTCAGTAAAAGTGTCAGTATATAAAATCAATGCACAGATCAGTTGCATTTCTTTACACCAACAAGACAGAAGAAAGAGAAATGCAGTCAATCCCATTTATGATCACACACAAAACCATAAGATACCTAGGAATAAACCTAAGCAAAGAGAAAAAGAATCTGTACTCAGAAAACTATAGAATACACATGAAAGAAAATAAGGAAGAAACAAAGAAATGGAAGAATATTCCATATTCATGGATTGGAAAAAAAAATATTGTGAAAATCTCTATGCTACCTAGAACAATCTGGACAATGAATGTAATCCCTATTAAAATACCACCAAGAGGAGTCAAGATGGCGGAGAAGTAGTAGGCTGAGACTACTTCAGCTAGCAGGAGATCAGCTAGAGAGCTTATCTAAAGATTGCAAACACCTGCAAATCCATCGGCATATCAAAGAGAAGAAGAACAGCAATTCTAGAAACAGAAAAACAACCACTATCTGAAAGGTAGGACTGGCAGAGAAGTGAATCCAAAGGGATGGGAAGATAGACCCCAGGGGGAGGGGCCGGCTCCTGGCAAGCGGCGGAGCAACGGAGCACAAAATCAGGACTTTAAAAAGTCTGTTCAGCTGAAGGACATCGCTCCAGAGGCTAAACCGGGGCGAAGCCCATGCGGGGTCGGCGTGACCTCAGGTCCCGCAGCGTCACAGAAGGATCGGGGGTGTCTGAGTGTTGCAGAGCTTGCGGATATTGGAACGGGAAAGCCAGCTACAGAGACAGAGCCGACAGTAAGCTCGCAGCTCGGAGTTGCCTTGAACCGGTCACAAGCTCGGTGAACTCGGAGCGCGGCCGGAGGTTAGGCAGACGCGAGTTACTAGGAGCTGTTCGCTGAGGGCTCACTGGGGAGCGGGGCCTTGGGCTCTCAGCTCCTCCGGGCCGGAGACCAGGAGGCCACCATTTGTATTCCTGTCCTCCGGAACTCTACGGAAAGCGCTCAGGGAACAAAAGCTCCTGAAAGCAAAGCCGAGCGGATCACTCAGCCCGGCCCCTGCTAAGGGCGGTGCAATTCCGCCTGGGACAAAGACACTTGAGAATCACTCAACAGGCCCCTCCCCCAGAATACCAACAAGAAATCCAGGCAAGACCAAGTTCACCTAACAAGGACTGCAGTTTCAATACCAAGGAGAGCAGCAGAATTCCAGAGGAGGAGAAAACAAACCACGGAACTCATGGATTTCTCCCTGTGATTTTTTAGTCTTGCACTTAATTTAATTTTTTTCTTTTTCAGTTTTTTTCTCTTCTTCTGCTAACTTTTTTTTAACTTTTACGCTTTTCTTTTTTAACGTTTTTAAACTAGTTTATCTAATATATATATATATTTTTTCTTTTTTATAATTTTCTTTATTCATTTTTTTAATTCTTTTTGTTTCTTTTTTTTCTTTCTTTATTTTTGAACCTCTTTTTATCCCCAAATCAGAAGAGATCCCAATCTCTTCAATCTTTTTCAAAATTCTTTCTAAAATTCTTGATTGAATTTTTAATTCAATCTCTTTTGTTAACTCTTTTTTTTCTTTCTTTCCTTTTGAACCTCTTTTTATCCCCAAATCAGAAGAGATCCCAATCAGAAGAGATTGCGAGATCCCAATCAGAAGAGATCCCAATCAGAGGAGATCCCTCACCCAATTGTGAGGGGGGAAAATCCCCTCTCACGATTTGGAATCTCTTCTGATTTGGTTAAAGCATATTTTCCTGAGATTGTTGCCACCCTTTTAGTATTTTACTTGCTCCTTCACATACTCTTAGCTGGACAAAATGACAAGGCGGAAAAATTCACAACAAAAAAAAAGAACAAGAGGCAGTACCGAAGGCTAGGGACCTAATCAATACAGACATTGGTAATATGTCAGATCTAGAGTTCAAAATGACAATTCTCAAGGTTCTAGCCAGGCATGAAAAAGGCATGGAAGATATTAGAGAAACCCTCTCCAGAGATATAAAAGCCCTTTCTGGAGAAATAAAAGAACTAAAATCTAACCAAGTTGAAATCAAAAAAGCTATTAATGAGGTTCAATCAAAAATGGAGGCTCTCACTGCTAGGATAAATGAGGCAGAAGAAAGAATTAGCGATCTAGAAGACCAAATGACAGAGAATAAAGAAGCTGAGCAAAAGAGGGACAAACAGCTACTGGACCATGAGGGCAGAATTCGAGAGATAAGTAACACCATAAGACGAAACAACATTAGAATAATTGGGATTCCAGAAGAAGAAGAAAAAGAGAGGGGAGCAGAAGGTATACTGCAGAGAATTATTGGGGAGAATTTCCCCAATATGGCAAAGGGAACGAGCATCAAAATTCAGGAGGTTCAGAGAATGCCGCTCAAAATCAATAAGAATAGGCCCACACCCCGTCACCTAATAGTAAAATTTACAAGCCTTAGTGACAAAGAGAAAATCCTGAAAGCAGCCCGGGAAAAGAAGTCTGTAACATACAATGGTGAAAGTATTAGATTGGCAGCTGACTTATCCACAGAGACCTGGCAGGCCAGAAAGAGCTGGCATGATATTTTCAGAGCACTAAACGAGAATAACATGCAGCCAAGAATACTATATCCAGCTAGGCTATCATTGAAAATAGAAGGAGAGATTAAAAGCTTCCAGGACAAACAAAAACTGAAAGAATTTGCAAACACCAAACCAGCTCTACAGGAAATACTGAAAGGGGTCCTCTAAGCAAAGAGAGAGCCACAAGTGGTAGATCAGAAAGGAACAGAGACAATATACAGTAACAGTCACCTTACAGGCAATACAATGGCACTAAAATCATATCTCTCAATAGTTACCCTGAATGTTAATGGGCTAAATGCCCCATCAAAAGACACAGGGTATCAGAATGGATAAAAAAACAAAACCCATCTATATGTTGCCTCCAAGAAACTCATTTTAAGCCCGAAGACACCTCCAGATTTAAAGTGAGGGGGTGGAAAAGAATTTACCATGCTAATGGACAACAGAAAAAAGCAGGAGTGGCAATCCTTATATCAGATCAATTAGATTTTAAGCCAAAGACTATATAATAAGAGATGAGGAAGGACACTATATCATACTCAAAGGGTCTGTCCAACAAGAAGATCTAACAATTTTAAATATCTATGCCCCCAACGTGGGAGCAGCCAACTATATAAACCAATTAATAACAAAATCAAAGAAACACATCAACAATAAAACAATAATAATAGGGGGCTTTAACACTCCCCTCACTGAAATGGACAGATCATCCAAGCAAAAGATCAACACGGAAATAAAGGCCTTAAGTGATACACTGGATGAAACGGACATCACAGATATATTCAGAACATTTCATCCCAAAGCAACAGAATACACATTCTTCTCTAGTGCACATGGAACATTCTCCAGAATAGATCACATCCTCGGTCCTAAATCAGGACTCAACCGGTATCAAAAGATTGGGATCATTCCCTGCATATTTTCAGACCACAATGCTCTGAAGCTAGAACTCAACCACAAGAGGAAGTTTGGAAAGAACACAAATACATGGAGACTAAACAGCATCCTTCTAAAGAATGAATGGGTCAACCGGGAAATTAAAGAAGAATTGAAAAAAATCATGGAAACAAATGATAATGAAAATACAACAGTTCAAAATCTGTGGGACACAACAAAGGCAGTCCTGAGAGGAAAATATATAGCGGTACAAGCTTTTCTAAAGAAACAAGAAAGGTCTCAGGTACACAACCTAACCCTACACCTAAAGGAGCTGGAGAAAGAACAAGAAAGAAACCCTAAGCCCAGCAGGAGAAGAGAAATCATAAAGATCAGAGCAGAAATCAATGAAATAGAAACCAAAAAAACAATAGAACAAATCAACGAAATTAGGAGCTGGTTCTTTGAAAGAATTAATAAAATTGATAAACCCTTGGCCAGACTTATCAAAAAGAAAAGAGAAAGGACCCAAATAAATAAAATCATGAATGAAAGAGAAGAGATCGCAACTAACACCAAAGAAATACAAACTATTATAAGAACATACTATGAGCAACTCTACACCAACAAATTTGACAATCTGGAAGAAATGGAGGCATTCTTAGAAACATATAAACTACCACAATTGAACCAGGAAGAAATAGAAAGCCTGAACAGACCATAACCAGTAAGGAGATTGAAACAGTCATTAAAAATCTCCAAACAAACAAAAGCCCAGGGCCAGACGGCTTCCCGGGGGAATTCTACCAAACATTTAAAGAAGAACTAATTCCTATTCCTGAAACTGAAACTGTTCCAAAAAATAGAAATGGAAGGAAAACTTCCAAACTCATTTTATGAGGCCAGCATCACCTGGATCCCAAAACCAGACAAGGATCCCATCAAAAAAGAGAGCTATAGACCAATATCCTTGATGAACACAGACACAAAAATTCTCACCAAAATACTAGCCAATAGGATTCAACAGTACATTAAGAGGATTATTCACCACGACCAAGTGGGATTTATCCCAGGGCTGCAAGGTTGGTTCAACATCCGCAAATCAGTCAATGTGATACAACACATCAATAAAAGAAAGAACAAGAACCATATGATACTCTCAATAGATGCTGAAAAAGCATTTGACAAAGTACAGCATCCCTTCCTGATCAAAACCCTTCAAAGTGTAGGGATAGAGGGCACATACCTCAATATCATCAAAGCCATCTATGAAAACCCCACCGCAAATATCATTCTCATGGAGAAAAACTGAAAGCTTTTCCACTAAGGTCAGGAACACGGCAGGGATTTCCATTATCACCACTGCTATTCAACATAGTACTAGAGGTCCTAGCCTTAGCAATCAGACAACAAAAGGAAATTAAAGGCATCCCAATCGGCATAGAAGAAGTCAAATTATCACTCTTCACAGATGATATGATACTCTATGTAGAAAACCCAAAAGACTCCACTCCAAAACTGCTAGAACTTGTACAGGAATTCAGTAAAGTGTCAGGATATAAGATCAATGCACAGAAATCAGTTGCATTTCTCTACACCAACAACAAGACAGAAGAAAGAGAAATTAAGGAGTCAATCCCATTTACAATTGCACCCCAAACCATAAGATACCTAGGAATAAACCAACCAAAGAGGCACGGAATCTATACTCAGAAAACTATAAAGTACTCATGATAGAAATTGAGGAAGACACAAAGAAATGGAAAAATGTTCCATGCTCCTGGACTGGAAGAATAAATATTGTGAAAATGTCTATGCTACCTAAAGCAATCTACACAATTAATGCAATTCCTATCAAAGTACCATCCACCTTCTTCAAAGAAATGGAACAAATAATTTTAAAATTTATATGGAACCAGAAAAGACCTCGAATAGCCAAAGGGACATTGAAAAACAAGGCCAAAGTTGGTGGCATCACAATTTCAGACTTCAAGCTCTATTACAAAGCTGTCATCATCAAGATAGCATGGTACTGGCACAAAAACAGACACATAGATCAATGGAACAGAATAGAGAGCCCAGAAATAGACCCTCAACTCTTGACAAAGCAGTAAAGAATGTCCAATGGAAAAAAGACAGCCTCTTCAATAAATGGTGTTGGGAAAATTGGACAGCCACGTGAAGAAAAATGAAATTGGACCATTTCCTTACACCACACACAAAAATAGATTCAAAATGGATTAAGGACCTCAATGTGAGAAAGGAATCCATCAAAATCCTTGAGGAGAACACAGGCAGCAACCTCTTCGACCTCAGCCGCAGCAACATCTTCCTAGGAACATCGCCAAAGGCAAGGGAAGCAAGGGCAAAAATGAACTATTGGGATTTCATCAAGATCAAAAGCTTTTGCACAGCAAAGGAAACAGTTAACAAAATCAAAAGACAACTGACAGAATGGGAGAAGATATTTACAAACGACATATCAGATAAAGGACTAGTGTCCAAAATCTATAAAGTACTTAACAAACTCAACACCCAAAGAGCAAATAATCCAATCAAGAAATGGGCAGAGGACATGAACAGACGTTTCTGCAAAGAAGACATCCAGATGGCCAACAGACACATGAAAAAGTGCTCCATATCACTCGGCATCAGGGAAATACAAATCAAAACCACAATGAGATATCACCTCACACCAGTCAGAATGGCTAAAATCAACAAGTCAGGAAATGACAGATGCTGGCGAGGATGCGGAGAAAGGGGAACCCTCCTACACTGTTGGTGGGAATGCAAGCTGGTGCAACCACTCTGGAAAACAGCATGGAGGTTCCTCAAAATGTTGAAAATAGAACTGCCCTATGACCCAGCAATTGCACTACTGGGTATTTACCCTAAAGATACGAAGGTAGTGATCCAAAGGGGCACGTGCACCCGAATGTTTATAGCAGCAATGTCCACAATATCCAAACTATGGAAAGAACCTAGGTGTCCATCAACAGATGAATGGATCAAGAAGATGTGGTATATATACACAATGGAATACTATGCAGCCATCAAAAGAAACGAAATCTTGCCATTTGCGACAACATGGATGGAACTAGAGCATATCATGCTTAGCGAAATAAGTCAAGCGGAGAAAGACAAGTATCATATGATCTCCCTGATATGAGGGAGAGGTGATGCAACATGGGGGCTTAAGTGGGTTGGAGAAGAATCCATGAAACAAGATGGGATAGGAAGGGAGACAAACCATAAATGACTCTTAATCTCACGAAACAAACTGTGGGTTGCTGGATTGAGGGGCGTTAGACGAAGGAGTGTAAGGTTATGGACATTGGGGAGGGTATGTGATTTTGGGTAACTTGGAAGGGGAGGTGAACCATGAGAGACTATGGACTCTGGAAAACAATCTGAGGGGTTTGAAGTGGCGGGGGGGTGGGAGGTTGGGGTACCAGGTGGTGGGTATTATAGAGGGCACAACTTGCATGGAGCACTGGGTGTGGTGAAAAAATAATGAATACTGTTTTTCTGAAAATAAATAAATTGGAATAAAAATAAAATAAAATACCACCAACTCTTTCCAAAGAAATGTAACAGATAATCCTAAAATTTATATGGAACCAGAAAAGACCCCAAATAGTGAGAGGAATGTTAAAAAAGAAAACCAAAGGTGGTGGCATCACAATTCCATACTTCAAGCTCTATTAAAAGCTATCATCATCAAGACAGTATGGTATAGGCACAAAAACAGACACATAGATCAATGGAACAGAATAGAGACTCCAGAAATGGATCCTCAACTCTATGGTTAACTAATCTTACACAAAGCAAGAAAGAGTGTCCAATGGAAAAAAGACAGCCTCTTCAATAAATGGTGTTGGGAAAATTGGACCGCCATATGCAGAAGAATGAAACTGGACCATTTCCTTACACCACACACAAAAATAGACTCAAAATGGATGAAAAACCTAAATGTGAAACAGGAATCCCTCAAAATCCTTGAGGAGAACACAGCAACCTCTTCGACCTCAGCCACACCATCTTCTTCCTGGAAATATCACCAAAGGCAAGGGAAGCAGGGCAAAAAGGAACTATTGGGACTTTACCAAGATCAAAAGCTTTTGCACAGCAAAGAAATCAGTCAACAAAACTAAAAGGCAACAGGCAGAATGGGAGAAGATATTTGCAAGTGACATAGCAGTACCCAAATCTAGTATCCAAAATCTATAAAGAACTTATGAAACTCAACACCCAAAGGACAAATAATCCAATCAAGAAATGAACAGAGGTTTCTTCAAAGAAGACATGCAAATGGCCAATGGACACATGAAAAAGTGCTCAACATCACTCACCATCAGGGAAATACACACCAAAACCACAATAAGATACCTCCTCACACCAGTGAGAATGGCTAAAATTAACAAGTCAGGAAACAAAAGGTGTTGATGAGGATCTTACACTGTTGGGAATGCAAGTTGGTACAGCCACTCTGGAAAACAGTATGGATGTTCCTCAAAAAGTTGAAAATAGAGCTACCCTATGACCCAACTATTACACAACTGGGTATTTATTTACCCCAAAAATACAAATGTCATGATCCGAAGGAGCACATGCACCCCAATGTTTATAGCAGCAATGTCCATGATAGCCAAACTATGGAAAGAGCCCAGATGTCCATCAATAGATGAATGGATAAAGATGTGGTATATACACACGATGTAATATTATGCAGCCATCAAAAAGAATGAAATCTTGCCATTTGCAATGGCATGGATAGAACTAGAGGGTATTATGTTAAGTGAAAAAGTCAATAAGGGAAAGACAATTATCTTATGATCTCACTATATGTAGAATTTGAGAAATAAGGCAGAGGATCATAGGGGAAGAGAGGAAAAAATAAAACAAGATGAAATCCATTATCTAATAGATTTTATATAGGAGAGGATGATTTAACATTAGTAAATCTATTAATATACTTAGTATATTTGTTGGCTTAAAATGGAGAATATTTTCTAAAGGATAGTTCATAAATATCTACATCCTTCTTTTTTTCATGGCAATTAATTTCTTTTTTAAAATTATGTTCAATTAGCCAACATATAGTACATAATTAGTTTTTGATGTAGTGTTCACTAGGTATCATATGCAACTAATCTACATACATTCTTGAGAAAAAGGAAAAATGAAAAAAAAAATCACTGCTTGCAGCAATTAAAATGGAAGTATACCATTTTATGTGAGAGGTCATATCCACTGCAAATCTGTATCATTCATAATGGTGAAGTAGTAGTGATATATCTATCAAAATCAGGCACAAGAAAGTATGGTGTTTGTTACTTCAAGTGTTTGTCATTACTCTAACAAGTTTTAGGCAAAGAGAAACAAAAAGCTTAGATAATAGAAACAAGAAAGAAAAGAATAAATTGAAAACTCAAGAAAGGAGAAAAAACTGGGAAACTGAGAATTATTTAGGTAAAAAATTAGGTAAAAAAAAAGATTAGGTAAAAAATAATTAAGCACAAATCAATAGATTCCTTATATGCCAACAACAATTAGCTATAAAACCCAAAAGTCCCAACAGTGAGGTGAAATCTTACACAATGAAGAATGAAGCAGGAAGTGAATTTACACCTGAATCATATATGTAGGCACGTAGAAAAAAGACCCCAAATAAACATCTCTCAGTTCCACTGACTGGTAAAAATATGGAAGAATTTTAATTCCTTTTTCACCACTTTGCTTTGCTTTTAAGTGATCTACAAAGTCTCTGATTACTTTTATAATACTAAATATATTTTTTCTTTCTTTTTTTTTTAAAGATTGTATTTATTTATTTGACAGAGAGAGACACAGCAAGAGAGGGAACACAGCAGGAGGAGTGGGAGAGGGAGAAGCAGGCTTCCCGCCGAGCAGGAAGCCCAGGACCCCAGGATCGTGACCTGAGCCGAAGGCAGACGCTTAATGACTGAGCCACCCAGGTGCCCCTAAATATATTTTTTTAATAGATTTAAATGATCTGTTTCCTCCAGATCACAGAGCTCTTTAAAGGCCAGCAATAGAAGCTCAAGGGCTCCTCCTCTCTGTCATGTTTCTAGATGGTTCAGGGAGCTGCTACCCAGCAGATTAAAGGTTGAGTATGGTACACCCACCCATATTGATTTGCCTCACTGCTCCACAAAGTAATGAAATAACATTTGCTCCATTGTACTTCCTTTACAATTACAACCCACTTGTAATGAAACAGCCAACTTGCTTACCAGTTTCTGCCCACATTAATTTATGTGGCATCCATCAGTGGAAGTTCATGTCCTCTTTTATTCTTTATGTGCATATTTTAGCAGAAAATGAATGTTTTAAGACTATATTTACCTTCTCCTTATTAAACTAATTCCTTTGACTTTTTTCTGTCTTTTGATGGACCTTTTAAAACATAGTAAGCTGGTAACAGTGGTACGTGGAAATATGTAGGGATTTTTAAAATTATAATTAAATGTTGGGGACCGCCTCTGGCCGGGAAAATCCCCGCCATTACAAGATGGCGCTTGGCTCACTGCCAGCAAAATACGCTGCAAGTAAACAACGAACCTTCTGGTGAAGCTCACCTAAAGGAGGACATAGTCATTGGCTGTTTCAAATTTAGTCAGCATAGTAACAGGACTCTCATTGGCTCTCCCCATTGCTTGGCCCCTTATTGGTCACCCTGCTCGCTGATTGGTCATGTAAATGTATATAAGTGTGTAGACTTGCAGAAATAAAGAGAGAGAAGATACATCTGAACTGGGGCTTCTTGTCGTCCTTGCGGGTCGAGGGCGACAAATGGTGCCGGCACCCGGGAATCATTAACGAGTAAGTAAACCTTGCAAGGAGAAAAACCTCAGGTAAGCGGGGAAGGGACCACAATCAAAGTGGTGGGAATCTTGTACAAGACCGCAACAAGAAGCGGGCGGCCATAGAGCTGGGATTTCATAAGACCGCAACAAGAAGCTGGGTGGCCATAGAGCCGGGATTTTCTTCCAAGGTAAAGCGGGGAGTAAAGGTCAACTGAAGTATATGCGTGTAAAAAGCTAATGTGCCAGTTAGTGTCTTTAACGTCCGCGTCTGTTGTCTGTGTGTTCATAATGGGATCTGAAGTATCTAAAGTGCGGTTGGAAGGGTCTTTGAAAGACCTGCTGAAAGCCAATGGAACTTCACTAAAAGTAAAAACTGCTCGGGCCTTTTTGAATACAGTGGAAAAGGCGGCTCCATGGTTCCTAGATGAAGGCTTGCTAAACATACCTCAATATGATCCAGGGCTTGGCCCCTGTGAAACCTATTAATGCCTTGGGGCCATATCAATCTTTTAAGTTGCCCAGGTGCACCAATAACAGGGTATGGCCACCGGAGTGGTCTGGATGTCAGAGTACCTTGCGCTCAGTTTACATCAACGAAATGCATAGCTTTACATTCACTCCATGCTTTCCTACTTATAAAAATAATACCTTTACAGGGTACAATTATTCCTTTCAAAATCCTAAGCAAGGCAATCCCTCCTCTCCCTTTGATGCATGGCAGATCTGTAACTTGCTAGGAGCATGTACTGATATCTCAGCAGTGTCCATGTTAAATGGTGGCAAATTCCTCAACTGTTCTTATAAACAAAATGACTCTAGTACCTTTGAGACAACAGTTAATGTGTCTTGTCCCAATAATATTACTTATCAGCCCACTCCCATATGCGTCTCACCACCGTTCCTTTTCCTTGTAACATGCTAGCGAGCTGAATGATACGTTGAATTGCACTAAGAATTGCTATCTTTCCCAGTGCTGGAATGTCACGGCCTTCAAGCTGGCTGTGATTATGCGTATCCCTACCCATGTTCCTATCCCAGTTTCCATTCCAGAGGACAAGTTACCGGTGGTGCTATCCAGAAAGAAGAGAGATTTTGGTATCACAGCCACCATTGTGACAGCATTGGCTATATCGACAGCAGCTGCCACGGCAGCAGCAGTCTTGCTTGCTGCAACTATACCCACTGCGGAAGCTGTGAACACCCTTGCAGAAGGAACGGTGGCTGCCCTTCAAACACAGACTCAGATCAATGCACATCTGCCAGCAGGAATCCTGATAGTCAACCAGAGAGTGGATTTGGTTCAAGAACAAGTGGACATATTGGGGGCCCTATTGGGACTGGGATGTATAGCACCCTTCCCGGCAATTTGTGTAACTCCCATAGCCTATACTAATATAAGTGACTTACAGAATGTCTCCCGACAGCTCTCCCAGTATTTGCAGGGTGCTTGGTCTGACGATTTTCAAAATTTCACACGAATCCTTCTGGCTGAGATAACTCAAGTAAATAGTACGCGTGTGCAACCAGCTTCCCTCCCAGAGCTATTTCAAACATTCAGCAATATGTTCCAGTTTACCAAACAACGGGCTGGCACAATTGGTCTTCTTGTCCTCCTTCTTATTGGCATTCTGCTTCTATTCAGAAAAGTTCGCCAATGGAGAACATAGCAGCGAGAGCAGAGCCGAGCTATAGTACAAGCCCTTATGTCAATAGAGGCTGGGACATCTCCCCAGATATGGCTAAGCATGCTAGATCGGTAGTCAAAGACGGGTAAGATCAGTAGAGAAACATACCAACCTAAGACAGGACAGAGATCATCGATATCTTGTGTCTGATGACGGGTAAGGATGTTTTCTGCTACTGACGACCTAAGACAGGCATGATCTCTGCCATAAAACAAAAAAAGGGGAGATGTCGGGGACTGCCTCCGGCCGGGAAAATCCCTACCATTACAAGATGGCGCTTGGCTCACTGCCAGCAAAATACGCTGCAAGTAAACAACGAACCTTCTGGTGAAGCCCACCTAAAGGAGGACATAGTCATTGGCTGTTTCAAGTTTAGTCAGCATAGTAACAGGACTCTCATTGGCTCTCCCCATTGCTTGGCCCCTTATTGGTCACCCTGCTCGCTGATTGGTCATGTAAACATATATAAGTGTGTAGACTTGCAGAAATAAAGAGAGAGAAGATACATCTGAACTGGGGCTTCTTGTCGTCCTTGCGGGTCGAGGGTGACAATTAAACACATCATAGATAATTATAAAAGCCGTGATTTCTACAACTGTATTCTGATATAGGAATTATGAAGATAAGTTCCTAAATACCAGGGAATACTTTAAAATTCAAGACACAATGTCACCTTTCCATCAGTAATGTAGATCCTGAGTCATGGTGGGAGCCCTACATCCAGAGTAATATTCAGCTGGAACCCACTACCAGAGATTACCATTCTGGTACTCATTAAATATTTTGACAATAACCCTCATCCACACCGTGGCCTCAACAGTGCATAAAGCTGTATCCAGTATACTCTGTATATAGCATCACTGAGTCAAAGAAGTACCAAGTTGGCTGACATCTTATAGAGTATCTACTTCCTCATTTTATTAAAGAGGAAATGATGGCAGAGCATTGTGGGGCTGAAGTTGCTGGGATTAGAGTGAATACTGAATATATTTATAAACTTTTTTTTTTAATTTTAGAATAGTAACTCATCCTGGGCCAGGCCACTCACTGTATGCTTGCTGCACCAAATAATTGAGGCTATCAGAGAAAGGATTTGTATGAGGACACAAGAAATTTGTCCACTGGTTTGATCAGCCCAAATTGGCTGCTTCCAACCAAGCCCCTAATGAGCATTTCTTGACACTTACTGAGGGATAAAAGAATCCATGTCTGCAGGGCTGCTCTGGATGCACTCTTCTTTTTATTTATTTATTTTTAATAATGTACTTCTTTATTTTAGAGCAGAAACAAAAACAAGAGGGGACGCAGAGGGGGGAGGGCAGGCTCCCCACTGAGGAGGGAGCCCAATGTGGGGCTCAATCTCAGGACCCTGAAATCATGACCTGAGCAGAAGTCAGACACTTAACCAACTGAGCCACCCGGGCACCCTTGGGTGCATGGTTCTGAGAAACCTATTCTCTAGCCCAGCTGTCCCTTATGGCCCTTACGCTTTCAGGTGCACACACCTGTGGTAAGTAGCTCGCTGACAAGCAGGCTCTGTGGTCACGGTTTCAGTCAGCACCTGCCTCACTTCATTCTGCATCCTACTAACCACAGAGTTCATTCTGGAGCTCTCCTCCCTCACCTCTCTTATGAGGATCTTTTCTTTGGTAGGTCTTCCTGATTCAGATTTTCTGAAACTCTCCCAAATGTAACAGAACCTTAGGTCTCTCATGAGTGCATGTTTGTGAGGGCCCTTCTCAGTCACCAATAGTCTGCCAACCAGCCCTCTGCTTTCCATTTCACCCAAAGACAGCGTGTTTTGCCCAGAGGAAAATAGCCTGCTTTCCACGCCTCTTCAATGCTGTAACTTATGGTCTTCCTCTAGCTGATGGCAGGTTACTGTAAGGGTCTACTTAGTTAGAGCGAACCATTTTGTTGTTTATGCAGTAAATTTAGATTGAACCTGCCCCTTCCCCCCAAGAGGAAAGCACTTAGAAACAGAATTGGTGAAATACGGACAAATAGCCCCAGTAACGGAGCACAGATACCAGGACATCTCAGGCTGGGTGGAAATAATGGATCCCAGATACAAGGATGTGTCCAGCCAGGTGAAAACACCCAATCAGGAAAGCACCTCTCTAACCACCCAAAAATGTAGGCCCTGACTTTTGGGCGCCAATTCTGACCAGAATGATAGACTAGTTCAAATAACTACTATAGGGTGAATTGTAATTCAATTGGCCACCTGTGTGTGTCCAGGCTCAACCACATGGCCTTTACTCTATAGAAGTTAGTCTGTGAGACTGGGAGGGGTCGCCTCTTTGCAAGAGAAGGCCCTGGCCAGTCAGTTTGATTCTCGATGCTTGGTGCGAAATAAAGCTCTGCTTGACCTTCACTTTGTATCAGTCTCGTCCTTTTGTCCACGGACCCTTTCAGTTACCATTTGTCCCAACCCCAGCTTCCCCTCTGTCATCACCCATTGTTCCTATTCTCTCAAAATAAGAACTTGGTTCCTTCTCATGTTGAGAGTTTTCCTGATAATTATAGGTAGTATGTAAAAACAATGACAAATATAGGAAAATTACCAGAGTTTAGAATATCTTGCAACATCCTTGTCACACATGCCCTCTTGCCCTGTCTGAACAGTCCCTGGAAACCACCCTAATGACCTCTCACTCTCTCTTTCCATCTTAGGCTCTCTTGACCCCTTTAGATCCTGCAGAAATCCTCTTTTCTATAAAGGTTCATTTTATATGTGCAATTAAGGCAGAGCAGCACCTGCAGACATGCAAGGATAGTTGGTGAAAACCTGAATGCCAGAATCCAAATTAGATCTCTATATTGGTGGCTGTCAGTTTTAGGGGATGCTATAAAGAAAATTGTATGTGGGTGAGAAATTTGATGCAGAGTCTCCTAAGTGATGTGGTTTTGGAATATTGGTGAGGTTCAGTGGGGTGAGATTGGGAGCCGATAACCAAGAAAGAATTCTTGAGATGTCTTTGGTGCAAAATTGCAGTTCATTAAAGCCAGAGGACAGGACAGAGGGCAGAAAGAGCTGCTGCCCCAGCGTTGTGAGGGGTGGTTGATTATAAACTATGGGGTTGGAGGTAAGGAAAAGGGAGATTTCAAAAGGACTTGCATATGTTAAAGAAGACTCACAGGATACCTGAGGCCTTGCCTTTTTCAAGTTAAGGTTGTTTTCCCCTGTAGCAAGTCATTAACATGAAGATAGTTGGGAGCTTCCTGGAGGAACATTACACTGAGTCTGCTTCAAGTATCTGTCAATGGGCTGCAGATTATAAGTACTTTTCATTGTATTTACATTCCCTTCTGGAAGCTAGACCATTGTTAGAAATGCTTTGTTCTTGTAAACTGCTAAGGCTCCAGTAAACTGAGGGAGACTTAAGTCCATCAGGACAGTGATTTCCATAAATTAATTATTTGTATTTCCTTTTAGGGCAGCCAGGAGTGCCTGAGGAATGTCACCTGTATCACTTGGTGGGGGGTGGTGTTGTGGGGTGTCCGCTTCTTCCTGTCCTTAGCTAGCCTTCTACTCTCTCATCACTAAGGTATTTTGGAAACCCAGAAATCCATGATTCCTGTTGAGTCACCCTATGGGTCTAATTATAGGCCTAGACTCATTCTGTGATTGTGTGATTTGACGTCAAAAGAAGCAAAACAGCTCTCCACACATATTACATAGTTAAAGAATAATTAAACTACCTCCCAATTGTTCCCTTGAATCTACTTGAACTTGTGTTATAAGGGGTCACATTCTTTGATCTCCTTCTTCCCTATATTTGCTCAAACTGTTTATTTTCACTGGAATGTCCTCTTGCTAAATCCAATTGCTCAAATTCTTTACCACTCAACTAAAATATTTCTGTTCTGTTAAAGTTTTCTTGATCCCCCACCTGAAGCTCCTCAGCTAATCTCATGCAGCACTTTAACTGCATACTTCACAGAACTCTCTGTGACCTTCTTGCATAGTAATTTCTCTCTAGAAACTCCACCACTTCTCTGCCTACAGTAAGTGGCTTCAGGACAGATTATGTTTGATTCAGCTTTGCATTCTCAATGCCCATCCTTGCACTTGCATACAACTGCTGCTCAATATTTCTGAAATACATACATACATACATACATATATACATTTGGAAACTATGACCAAAAGACCAAACTTTTTGGTGAAGTGGGGCATGGGATTAGGCCGTAGTAGTTGGGAATAATTTTCTGGATAAGCTGGAATTTATGCAAGACCAGGAACAATTAACAGAATTGGAAAGAAGTGTAAGTGTGAGTAAAAGGCACAGAACTATTGCTGTGAGAATCTCTGCTCCCTTTAGGTGGGTCATTGGGAACAGTTAAGATAGAAGTTAAAATAATTGCTTCACTGACATAATGTCTTTTGTTGAAAACAACTCCAAAGACTTTGGGAATGGGGGGGGTGGGGGATAGAGCCTATGAATAAATTAGTCCAGACAAGAAGGGTACACCCTGCAGAAATGTCATATAACCCTCACTCTGTAGAGGTGAAACATCACCCCCCAAGATTTTATGACTGTAACAGTACTCCAGCTGATCTTAAGGGTTAACTTGCTCCCGGATAACACACTCCTTATTTGCTGACCTAAGGCCCTTGAATTGTAACAGAACTAATTTACTTTCTGTTAGATTTGCCAAGAACTGGCCTTGAGGAATGAAGAACCAGAACTTTCCTAGGCCACAGAAGCCAACAAGTCTCTTTGAAGCTGCCTCGGCTTTCTGATTAGCTTAACAATTTTATTAGCAAAATATTTTCTTTTTTGGGTCACACAAATGATTTTACTAAACTCCTTTCATGTGTTTGTAGATTGGGCCTTCCTTTTTAGAAAGAACACATGACTCCTGCGCATCACAAAGCAAGAACCCAGTCGCCTCGCACAGCCCCCAAACACTGAGGTAACATTTGTAGTTGGTTTACCATGGAGTCTGCATGTGATCAAGAAATCTTGCAGGCCAGCTGTACTGCCTTTGCCAATTAACTACTCTAAATCCCTTTAAAAACTGCTGAGCCAGGCAGAAACCTGGGAATTAACCTTTGGACAAGTGTCTGCCTCCTCCTCATGTGGCTGGCCTCCCAAGTAAAGTTCAAATGGCTTTTCAAGCAAAACTGGTCTTTTGAATCTTGCATGTTACTGATTTGGGTTCAGTAACATGATGACTACTGATCTATGCATCTAGGAAGTCCATCTTAAACAAGATCACCATGGTCACCTCAACTGAAGAGGTCCTCCTAGATAACCATTCTTGGGTGAGCCCCAAGCTATCCTCACTGGGTGTTCACTGCTTTCTGCTCTGATATTCCAGCTAAAAGTTTTATGCACGATGAAGTTTTATGCAGTTTTATGACGATGAAGATAAACTCTGACCATCTGATGTAGGGGTCTAGCCAAAGATTACTTCCTAAGGAATGGGTCCAACAGACGACTAGATAAGATGAATGTCCTCATACTCCAATAAACACAGAAGGTAGGCTTTGTCCAAGAATGACAATGTGTTGACAAAATGCCTTGGCATAGGAGGGTGTCAACCCTTTCCCCTCACTTGATGTGTTACCCCAAACAAGAGTCTCTTTACTGAAACCTTTGTGAAATAGGAGGGTTGACTTGCTTGGTAACAACTTAAGTGTCTCATCTATTATCAGATAGCAGAAAGAGGACCCTAGAGAATACTCACCTTGTTGCAGGTACAGAAGCTGGAAAAGTTTCTGATGAAGGGAGTGAAGAGGGTGCAGTGCTATGTAGGCCCCAGCCTGGGAGAGCATGGAAGGGGCCATATATAAGAAAATGAGTGAAAGAGAGATGAGATCATCTCTGTTGTGGGACTGTATCCACTGCAGTGCTATCCCTGTAGACCTCAAAAATTAGTACTCCTAGGAAGGAGTGGGGCTTTGGGGAGCCACAGATGAATAAATAACCAAAGGCTTTAATGAACCCAATAATGATGCTTCACAACTCTGATGCTTTTGATTTTCTCAAAAAGTCTTGATATCTAACTCCTTACTCCACCTCTCATATTGTTCCATGAGGGTGTTAGTAATTCCATTTATCTCAGAGGGCAGGGAAGCCAAGAAAGTTTATCTATCTATTCTTTTTCTTTCTTTCTTTTTTAAAAGTTTTTATTTAAATTCTGATCAGTTAATATACAATGCAGTATTAATTTCAGGTGTACAATATTCTGATTCAACACTTGTATATAATGGCCAGTCCCCAACACAATAAATGCACTCCTTAATCTCTATACGTATTTAACCTATCCTCCCACCCATCTCCCCTTTAGTAACCATCCGTTCTCTATAGTTAAGAGTCTTTGCCTCTCTTCTCCTGCCCCCCGTTCATTTGTTTTGTTTCTTAAATTCCATAGATGAGTAAAATCATATATTTGTTTTTCACTGCCTGACTTATTTCACTTAATATAAGATTCTCTAGCTCCACATCATTGTAAATGGCAAGATTTCATTCTTTTTTATGGCTGAGTAATATTCATATATATGTTGTTGATTTTAGTCATTCTGACAAGTGTCAGTTGATATTTCATTGTAGTTTTGATTTATATTTTCCTCATGATCACTAATGTTGAGCAACTTTTCATGTGTCTATTGGCCACCTATATGTCTTCTTTGGAAAAATGTCTATTCATTGGCTAAAATTAACAAGTCAGGAAGCAACAGGTGTTGGTACTGATGCAGAGAAAGAGGAACCCTCTTACACTGTTGATGGAAATGCAAATTGGTGTAGTGACTCTGGAAAACAGTATAGAGTTTCCTCAAAAAATTAAAAATAGAGCTACCCTATGACCCAGCAATTGCATTGCTAGTTATTTATCCAAAGGATGCAAGCATAGGGATTCGAAGGGGCACATGCATGCCAATGTTTATAGCAGCAATTTCCACAATAGCCAAAATATGGGAAGAGCCCAGAAGCCCACTGACAGATGAATGGATAAAGATAGATATGTTGTGTGTGTGTGTGTGTGTGTGTGTGCACATGTGTACCTATACACAATGGCATATTACTCAGCCATCAAAAAGAATGAAATTTTGCCATTTGCAATGACATGAATGAAACTAGAAGGTATTATGCTTAGCGAAATAAGTCAATCAGAGAAAGACAAATACCAAATGATTTCACTCATGTAGAATTTAAGAAGCAAAACAGATGAACTTAGGGGAAAGGAAGGAAAAATAAAATTAAGATGAAAAAACAGAAGGAGACAAACCATAAGAGATGCTTAATTCTAGGAAACAAAATGATGGTTGCTGGAGGGGAGTTTTGTAGGGGGAAGAGATAATTGGAGATAAGGATTAAGTTTACGACACTTAATATTGCAAAGAACACTGGGTGTTGTATGCAACTGATGAAATCACTAAATTCCACTACTGTAGCTAATAATACAGTATGTGTTACCTAATAGAATTTGTTTTAAAAAGTCTATTCATGTATTCTGCTCATTTTTAATTGAATTATTCATTTTTTGAGTGTTGAGTTTCATAAGTTCTTTATATATTTTGGATACTAACCTTTATCAGATATGTTATTTGCAAATATCTTCCCATTCTGTAAGTTGCCTTATAGTTTTGTTGATTATTTCCTTTGCTTATTCCTGAGTTGCAAGTGTAGTTCAATATTCACAAATCAAGCAACATGATATGCCACATTAATAAAAGAAAGGATAAGAACCATATAATCATATTTCTTGGGGGAGGAGTCAAGATGGCGGAGAAGTAGCAGGCTGAGACTACTTCAGCTAGCAGGAGATCAGCTAGAGAGCTTATCTAAAGATTGCAAACACCTGCAAATCCATCGGCAGATGGAAGAGTAGAAGAACAGCAATTCTAGAAACAGAAAAACAACCACTTTCTGAAAGGTAGGACTGGCGGAGAAGTGAATCCAAAGCGACGGGAAGATAGACCCCGGGGGAGGGGCCGGCTCCCGGCAAGCGGCGGAGCAACGGAGCACAAAATCAGGACTTTTGAAAGTCTGTTCCGCTGAGGGACATCGCTCCAGAGGCTAAACCGGGGTGAAGCCCACGCGGGGTCGGCGTGGCCTCAGGTCTCGCAGGGTCACAGAAGGATTGGGGGTGTCTGAGTGTTGCAGAGCTTGCAGATATTGGAGCGGGAAAGCCGGCTACAGAGACAGAGCCGACAGTAAGCTCACAGCTCGGTGTTGCCTTGAACCGGTCGCAGGCTCGGTGAACTCAGAGCGCGGCCGGAGGTTAGGCAGACGGGAGTTACTGGGAGCTGTTCACTGAGGACGCACTGGGGAGCGGGGGCCCGGGCTCTCGGCTCCTCCAGGCCAGAGACCAGGAGGCCTCCATTTGTATTCCCATCCTCCGGAACTCTACAGAAAGGGCTCAGAGAACAAAAGCTCCTGAAAGCAAAGCCGAGCGGATCACTCAGCCCCCGCCCTGGTAAGGGCGGTCCAATTCCGCATGGGGCAAAGACACTTGAGAATCACTACAACAGGCCCCTGCCCCCAGAAGATCAACAAGAAATCCAGTCAAGACCAAGTTCACGTACCAAGGAGTGCAGTTTCAATAGCAAGGAGAGCAGCAGAATTCCAGAGGAGGAGAAAACAAACCATGGAACTCATGGCTTTCTCCCTGTGATTTTTTAGTCTTGCAGTTAATTTAATTTTTATCTTTTTCAGTTTTTTTCTCTTCTTCTGCTAAAATTTTTTTTAACTTTTACCCTTTTCTTTTTTAACGTTTTTTTAACTAGTTTATCTAATATATATATATATTTTTTTCCTTTTTTATAATTTTCTTTATTCATTTTTTTAAATTCTATTTTTTCCTTTTTTTCTTGCTTTATTTTTGAACCTCTTTTTATCCCCAAATCAGAAGAGATCCCAATCTCTTCAATCTTTTTTAAAATTCTTTCTAAAATTCTTGAATGAATTTTTAACTCAATCTCTTTTTTTTTAATTCTTTTTTTTTCTTTCTTACTTTTTGAACCTCTTTTTATTCCCAAATCAGAAGAGATCCCAATCAGAAGAGATTGGGAGATCCCAATCAGAAGAGATCCCAATCAGAGGATATCCCTCACCAAATCGTGAGGGGGGAGAAATCCCCCCTCACGATTTGGGATCTCTTCTGATTTGGTTAAAGCATATTTTCCTGGGATTGTTGCCACCCTTTTAGTATTTTACTTGCTCCTTCATATACTCTTAGCTGGACAAAATGACAAGGCGGAAAAATTCACAACAAAAAAAAAGAACAAGAGGCAGTACCGAAGGCTAGGGACCTAATCAATACAGACATTGGTAATATGTCAGATCTAGAGTTCAAAATGACAATTCCCAAGGTTCTAGCTGGGCTTGAAAAAGGCATGGAAGATATTAGAGAAACCCTCTCAGGAGATATAAAAGCCCTTTCTGGAGGAATAAAAGAACTAAAATCTAACCAAGTTGAAATCAAAAAAGCTATTAATGAGGTTCAATCCAAAATGGAGGCTCTCACTGCTAGGATAAATGAGGCAGAAGAAAGAATTAGCGATATAGAAGACCAAATGACAGAGAATAAAGAAGCTGAGCAAAAGAGGGACAAACAGCTACTGGACCATGAGGGCAGAATTCGAGAGATAAGTGACACCATAAGACGAAACAACATTAGAATAATTGGGATTCCAGAAGAAGAAGAAGAAAGAGAGAGGGGAGCAGAAGGTATACTGGAGAGAATTATTGGGGAGAATTTCCCCAATATGGCAAAGGGAACGAGCATCAAAATTCAGGAGGATCAGAAAACTCCCCTCATAAACAATAAGAATAGGCCCAAAATACACATTCTTCTCTAGTGCACATGGAACATTCTCCAGAATAGATCACATCCTCGGTCCTAAATCAGGACTCAACCGGTATCAAAAGATTGGGATCATTCCCTGCATATTTTCAGACCACAATTCTCTGAAGCTAGAACTCAACCACAAGAGGAAGTTTGGAAAGAACCCAAATACATGGAGACTAAACAGCATCCTTCTAAAGAATGAATGGGTCAACCGGGAAATTAAAGAAGAATTGAAAAAAATCATGGAAACAAATGATAATGAAAATACAATGGTTCAAAATCCGTGGGACACAACAAAGGCAGTCCTGAGAGGAAAATACATAGCCATACAAGCTTTTCTCAAGAAATAAGAAAGGTCTCAGGTACACAACCTAACCCTACACCTAAAGGAGCTGGAGAAAGAACAAGAAAGAAACCCTAAGCCCAGCAGAAGAAGAGAAATCATAAAGATTAGAGCAGAAATCAATGAAATAGAAACCAAAAAAACAATAGAACAAATCAACGAAACTAGGAGCTGGTTCTTTGAAAGAATTAATAAAATTGATAAACCCTTGGCCAGACTTATCAAAAAGAAAAGAGAAAGGACCCAAATAAATAAAATCATGAATGAAAGAGAAGAGATCACAACTAACACCAAAGAAATACAAACTATTATAAGAACATACTATGAGCAACTCTACGCCAACAAATTTGACAATCTCGAAGAAATGGATGCATTCCTAGAAACATATAAACTACCAAAATTGAACCAGGAAGAAATAGAAAGCCTGAACAGACCATAACCAGTAAGGAGATTGAAACAGTCATTAAAAATCTCCAAACAAACAAAAGCCCAGGGCCAGACGGCTTCCCGGGGGAATTCTACCAAACATTTAAAGAAGAACTAATTCCTATTCTCCTGAAACTGTTCCAAAAAATAGAAATGGAAGGAAAACTTCCAAACTCATTTTATGAGGCCAGCATCACCTTGATCCCAAAACCAGACAAGGATCCCATCAAAAAAGAGAGCTATAGACCAATATCCTTGATGAACACAGACGCAAACATTCTCACCAAAATACTAGCCAATAGGATTCAACAGTACATTAAAAGGATTATTCACCACGACCAAGTGGGATTTATCCCAGGGCTGCAAGGTTGGTTCAACATCCGCAAATCAGTCAATGTGATACAACACATCAATAAAAGAAAGAACAAGAACCATATGATACTCTCAATAGATGCTGAAAAAGCATTTGACAAAGTACAGCATCCCTTCCTGATCAAAACCCTTCAAAGTGTAGGGATAGAGGGCACATACCTCAATATCATCAAAGCCATCTATGAAAAACCCACCGCAAATATCATTCTCAATGGAGAAAAACTGAAAGCTTTTCCACTAAGGTCAGGAACACGGCAGGGATGTCCATTATCACCACTGCTATTCAACATAGTAATAGAAGTCCTAGTCTCAGCAATCAGACAACAGAAGGAAATTAAAGGCATCCAAATCGGCAAAGAAGAAGTCAAATTATCACTCTTCGCAGATGATATGATACTCTATGTGGAAAATCCAAAAGACTCCACTCCAAAACTGCTAGAACTTGTACAGGAATTCAGTAAAGTGTCAGGATATAAGATCAATGCACAGAAATCAGTTGCATTTCTCTACACCAACAACAAGACAGAAGGAAGAGAAATTAAGGAGTCAATCCCATTTACAATTGCACCCCAAACCATAAGATACCTAGGAAAAACCTAACCAAAGAGGCACAGAATCTATACTCAGAAAACTACAAAGTACTCATGAAAGAAATTGAGGAAGACACAAAGAAATGGAAAAATGTTCCATGCTCCTGGATTGGAAGAATAAATATTGTGAAAATGTCTATGCTACCTAAAGCAATCTACACATTTAATGCAATTCCTATCAAAGTACCATCCATCTTTTTCAAAGAAATGGAACAGATAATTTTAAAATTTATATGGAACCAGAAAAGACCTCGAATAGCCAAAGGGATATTGACAAAGCCAAAGTTGGTGGCATCACAAATCCGGACTTCAAGCTCTATTACAAAGCTGTCATCATCAAGACAGCATGGTACTGGCACAAAAACAGACACATAGACCAATGGAACAGAATAGAGAGCCCAGAAATAGACCCTCAACTCTATGGTCAGCTATCTTTGACAAAGCAGGAAAGAATGTCCAATGGAAAAAAGACAGCCTCTTTAATAATCGGTTTTGGGAAAATTGGACAGCCACGTGCAGAAAAATGAAATTGGACCATTTCCTCACACCACACACAAAAATAGACTCAAAATGGATGAAGGACCTCAATGTGAGAATGGAATCCATCAAAATCCTTGAGGAGAACACAGGCAGCAACCTCTTCGACCTCAGCCGCAGCAACGTCTCCTAGGAACATCGCCAAAGGCAAGGGAAGCAAGGGCAAAAATGAACTTTTGGGATTTCATCAAGATCAAAAGCTTTTGCACAGCAAAGGAAACAGTTAACAAAATCAAAAGACAACTGACAGAATGGGAGAAGATATTTGCAAACGACATATCAGATAAAGGACTAGTGTCCAAAATCTATAAAGAACTTAGCAAACTCAACACCCAAAGAACAAATAATCCAATCAAGAAATGGGCAGAGGACATGAACAGACGTTTCTGCAAAGAAGACATCCAGATGGCCAACAGACACATGAAAAAGTGCTCCATGTCACTCGGCATCAGGGAAATACAAATCAAAACCACAATGTGATATCACCTCACACCAGTCAGAATGGCTAAAATCAACAGGTCAGGAAATGACAGATGCTGGCAAGGATGTGGAGAAAGGGGAACCCTCCTACACGGTTGGTGGGAGTGCAAGCTGGTGCAACCACTCTGGAAAACCTCATGGAGGTTCCTCAAAATGTTGAAAATAGAACTGCCCTATGACCCAGCAATTGCACTACTGGGTATTTACCCTAAAGATTCGAACATAGTGATCCAAAGGGCACGGGCACCCGAATGTTTATAGCAGCAATGTCCACAATAGCCAAACTATGGAAAGAACCTAGGTGTCCATCAACAGGTGAATGGATCAAGAAGATATGGTATATATACACAATGGAAGACTATGCAGCCATCAAACGAAACGAAATTTTGCCATTTGCGGCAACATGGATGGAACTAGCGCGTATCATGCTTAGCGAAATAAGTCAAGCGGAGAAAGACAAGTATCATATGATCTCCCTGATATGAGGGAGTGGTGATGCAACTTGGGGGCTTAAGTGGGTAGGAGAAGAATCCATGAAACAAGATGGGATAGGGAGGGAGACAAACCATAAGTGACTCTTAATTTCACAAAACAAACTATGGTTTGCTGGAGGGAGGGAGGTTGGGAGAAGGGGGGTAGGGTTATGGACATTGGGGAGGGTATGTGCTTTTGGGTAAATTGGAGGGGGAGGTGAACCATGAGAGACTATGGACTCTGAAAAACAATCTGAGGGTTTTGAAGTGGCGGGGGGGTGGGAGGTTGGGGTACCAGGTGGTGGGTATTATAGAGGGCACAGCTTGCATGGAGCACTGGGTGTGGTGAATAAATAATGAATACATTTTTTCTGAAAATAAATAAATTGGGGAAAAATTTTATATTTCTTAGAATTTATTTAAATTCAAGTTAGTGAACAATGGTGTATTATTAGTTACAGGGGTAGTATTTACTGATTTGTCATTTGAACACCCAGAGCTCATTACATCAAGGACCCTCTTTAATGTCCATCACAATTACCCCTCCCCACCTCCCCTCCAGCAGTCCTCAGTTTGTTCCCCATAGTTAAGAGCTTCTCATGGTTTGCCTCCCTCTCTCTCTTTATCTTGTATTTCCTTTCCTTCTTCAAAGTTCACCTGCTTTGTTTGTTAAATTCTACATATTTGTGAAAGAAAAAAAAGAACCATATGATCATTTCAACAGATGCACAAAAAGAATTTGATAAAGTACAAATCCCTTTATGATGAAAACCTCAAAAAAAAGTAGGTTTAGAGGGCTCCATATAATAAAAGCTGTCCACAAGAAACCCATATCTGATATCATCCTAAAAGGGGAAAAACTGAGAGCTTTTCCTTTATGGTCAGGAATAAGACAGGGATGTCCACCACTTCTCTTCAACATAGTACAAAAAGTCCTAGCCACAGCCATCAGAAAACAAAAAGAAATAAAAGGCATCCAAATCAATAAGGAAGAAGTAAAAAGAAATATTTGCAGATGACATGATGCTCTAGAGAAAATCCAAAATACTCCACCAAATAATTGCTAGAACTGAGACACAAATTCAGTATAGTTGCAGGATACAAAATCAACACATAGCAATCTGTTGTATGTCTATAAACCAATGATGAAGCAGCAGAAAGAAAAATTAAGGAATCAATCCGATTTACAATTGCACCAAAAACTGTAATAATATACTTAGGAATAAGCCTAACCAAAGAAGTGAAAGTCCTGTACCCTGAAAACTATAGTACACTGATAAAAGAAATTGAAAAGGACACCAAGAAATGGAAAATCATTCCATGCTCATGGATCAGAAGAACAAACATTGTTAAAATGTCTATAATACCCAAAGCAATCTATACATTTAACGCATTCCCTATCAAAATACCAACAGCATTTTTCACAGAGCTAGAGCAAATAATCCTAAAATTTGGAAGGAATCAAAAAGACCCCAAATAGCAAAAGCAACTTGGAAAAAGAAAAGCAATGCTAGAGGCATCACAATTCTGGACTTCAAGTTATACTACAAAGCTGTAATGATCAAGACAGTATGGTACTGGCACAAAAATAGACACGTCGATCAACGGAACAGAATAGAAAAACCCAGAAATAAACTCAGAACTCCATGGTCAATTAATATTTGACAAAGCAAAGAAAATCCAATGGGAAAAGGACTGTTTTTCAACAAGTGGGAAACAGTTCCCAAACATTTGGGAAAACTGGACAGCAACATGCAATAGAATGAAACTGGACCACTTTCTTATACAATACACCCTATGTTTTTTTATTGGAGCATTCAGCCCATTTACATTCAAAGTAATTATGGGTAGATATGTATTTATTGCCATTTTACTACTTGTTTTGTAATTGTTTCTGGAAATTTTCTCTGATCCTTTCACCTCTCTCACTTTTGGCCTCTCTGTTTCACTCAGAGTCCCCTTTAATATTTCTTGCAGGGCTGGTTTATGATCATGAACTCCTTTAGTTTTTGTTTGTCCTGGAAACTATTTCTCTTATGCTGAATGATAGCCTTGCTGGATAGAGTATTCTTGGCTACATGTTTTTTCTATTCAGCTGTTTGAATATATCATGCCACTCTCTTCTGTTGTGAAATCTCCTGCTGGCCTTATGTGTTTTCCCCTTAAGTTAAGGATTTCTTTTGTCTTGTTGCTTTTATGAATTTTTTCTCTATCATGATATTTCATAAATTTAATTGCAATATGTGTTGGCCTGATTTTGTTGACATTTGTGAGAGTTTATGTGTCTCCTGAATCTGGATGTCTGTTTCCTTCCCCAGATTACAGAAGTTTTCTGTTCTTCTTTCTTCAAATAAAATTTCTGTCCCCTTTTCTCTCTATTGTACTTCTGGGATTCCTATAATACAAATATTACTACGTTTCATGGAGTCACTGAATTTCCTAAGTCAATTCTTGTGTCCCATAATTCTTTCATTCAGCTGCATTATTTTCCATTATTTTGTCTTCTCGGTCACTAATTTGTTCCTCTGCTTCTTTTAGTCTGCTGTTCATTGCATCAAACCTTTATTTTTCAATCTCATTTATTGCACTCTTTATTCCTGGCTGATTCTTTTTCTACTCTTTAATTTGTGGTCAGGGTTTCACTGATGTCTTCTATTCTTTTCTCAAGCCCAGTGAGTATCCTTATGATTGTTACTTTAAATTCTCCATCAGGCATTTACTTACCTCTGTTTTGCTTAGATCTCTGACCTTATCTTGTTCTTTCATATGGGATAAAGTCCTCTGTCTTGCCACTTTGTTTCTGCCTTCTTCTCTGTATTAGAAAAGTCACCAAAATATCTCCTGCTCCTGAAAGTAATGGTCTTTTGAAGAAGCGGTCATGTAGTTCCCTGGTTCTGGTGCTTTGGGGAGTGTCTCTTGATGAGGGAACAGAAGGCTGGCTAAGGACAAAGGAAAAGCTAACACCCTCCAACCTTCCCTGCCCCCACTCCTGGGTGGGACATATGTGACATTCTTTAGGAATCTCCCACCCATCTTAATGTTAATACCTCGCTACAGGGGAAAAATGACCTTGACAATGGCAAAGTCTCCGGTGTCTTGTAGGTTCTCTTTAGCATATGAAAGTTCTATTAACATCCACCTATTCCTTACTTCCCCACCCCCATGGTACATAACCTGCCACCCCCTCACATCCCTGGGGACAACAGCTCTTTCTGACCATGGGTCCTGTCCCCATGTTTTAATAAAACACTATTTTGCACCAAAGATGTCTCAAGAACTCTTTCTTGGTCATCGGCTCCTGACCTCACCCCACCAAACCTCACCCCACTGAACCTCACTTATATTCTAAAACTTCATTATCTCCCATGTGTGCTGTGTGTGTTCTGATGTTATGTTGTGGCTGTTCTATCCTTCAGGCCAGTAATCTGCAGAGGCTCTCCTTGCCTGTAGTGGCAGTGTTTGGTCCCTGGCCTGAAAATGGCAACTGTTAATTAGGTGTGCTCTGGTCTGCTTGTGAAACGAGACCTAACAAGACTTCTACCAGAATTGATGCCTTGCAGAACTCTCTGGGCTGGAGTCATGCTGGGGGGCAGCGGCTTCTGCTGGTCTTCTGGGGGAGGATCTTGCCATCCTGGGACTGAGGCAGGCATGGCTGAGAAGGGCAGGCAGTCCCACCAGAGTGCAGGGGAGTGGTGTTTGGTATTTGCAAGTTAGGCAGCCAGTATGGGCGCTCTGCTTCTTCCGGAAGGTGGCTCTGTGTTTATGCTCTTCAGATCACTGTTTTCATGCTCTCTGCCCCTGAGTTGTTTCCTTGCCTTATCTCCAGGAATAGCCTACTGCCCTCTGGGCTTTACCCCAGCCAAGTCCACTGACCTTTAAAGCTTCAGACGTTAAGGCCCCAGTGATTATAAGAACTCATGAGATGCAGCCCCTCTCCTGTTCCAAGCGAGTGGTTTTGGGAAAACATTCTCCTTACGTATCCTTCTGTGTGCTCCTTTCTCTCACTCTTCTCTATGTTCATGGCTCCCTCCCCTCTGGAGCACCCATGATCTCTTTCTCCCCTAAACCATGTCTCTGCACTTCCTACCTTCTTTGATGTAGTCTCTTCCCTCCCTTTAGTTGTGGAATTTGTTTTGTTAGTCTTCAGGTCAATTTCTGGATTATTTAGGATGATTTGTTAATTATCTAGTTGTGTTCACGGAATGAGGGGAGCCTAGGTCCACCTACTCCACCACCATCTTCCTCTCCAATCCCTAGAATGTGTATTTGTCTTTTCAATGTCACCCATGAAACTGTGGTGGAGCTGGGACTTAACCAGAGTCCAGCCTGAATGCCTTGCTTTCCCAGATTCCTGGTCCAGAATAGAGCTCTGAGCAGAGAGCAGCCTGCTCCCAGACTTGACTCGGCCTGGGGATAAGAGGAGGAACAATGAAGGAAGGAAAAGGAAGAAGCCTTATGCAAACCCCATTTCCTAATAAGTCCTCAGGAATGAAATGCCGTCCATCTTAAGGGCACTGGGATTGCATTATGGGGGTACTGTTATGCCTGAGTTTTCACGTCTGAGAGACCACTAAGGAGCCAAGCACTGATGCAATCACACGAGGGTTTATTTGACAAGCTTAAGCTTGGGCCCAAGTATACCCGGCACAATGGAGTAGGGACTTGGACCCCAAACCAGATTACAGTCAGAGTTTTTAAAGGCAGAGTAGGGGTGGACTTGGTGGTGGGTGAGGACAAAAAGGATTAGGGATGGCATAAGTCCCTAAGGAATTTTGGAAGCAAGGTCTCCAGGATCTTGTGGGGCTGGCTATTGTTGGGAGAAAGGTTATTTATTACCAATAATAAAAATCTTCTTGTGAGACCCTTTAGATGTATATCAGTGGGCCATACACTTGGGAATGATTCTCGACACTATCTAGGAGGTTTAGAGATAAAGGAATTGTTAAAGTAGACTTACAGGATCCTGGTCAGACCTGTTGGGGTAGAGGTTGGTTAGGCTAGGATTGTCCTTAGCAAAATATCAAGGTGAGGGCAGTTAAGTCCCCAGGGGAGAGCCACTCTGTCTGTTTCAAGGGCTTGTCAGTAGGTGAGGAATTTTAATGATTTTCTTCTGCCTCTGTTTCTCACATCAGCTAAGCTTGAGGTGGGATGGCCTTAATTTTCTCGGTCTCCGCAGGTACCATAATGATACTAGAAGTGGCAGTAGAACTGAGTTGTGTTAGGAAGAACCATGGGGTCCCAGGGTCTCCCACTCTTGCTTTTAGGTCAGATCCTTAGAAACCAAGGATCCAATGATAAGATTAACAAACAGAAAATGTGGAGAGGTTGTTTAGCCCTCCCTCAGGGCCCTACTGCCTGTTCAAGCAGTGACTGCCCATCATAATGGAGACCTTGCTAGCTAAAAACTGCCACTCACAGTATGACTCTCTATCTTAAAAAGCTGCACCTGACTGCCCTACAAGGTATCAGAGCATATGGTAAAGGTGTTGTAATTAAGACTATGTCCTCCCTGAACAAAATTAGAGAAATGGACCAAAAGGGTAAATTAGGGAGCCTGAAAATAATATGTAGAAATTTCATATGTGACACAGGCAGCCTACAGAGCAGTAGGAAAAAGACAGACCTTCCAATAAACAGTGTATCTATACAGAAAAAAAAGATAACATGCCACTTCCAGCCTGCAACAGGAGAAGAATTAGGCACAAACAAGTCAGCTGCAAGAGACTGGGAGCAGGGGACAACAGTCAAAAAGGACTGCTGCCACGAGGAACTCCATAGTCTCACTTTTATTGGATAGAAACAATAGCCAACAGAAGGATTGATGAAGGTCAAACGTTAATCCTGTCTTGCAGACAAGCAAGGAGGAGGATAAAGTTTATAGTTTAAACAAGCACATTCAAAGGACTCATCTAACTAACAACAGGCAATTCAGGGAAGAGAAAGGAGTGATAATGATGAGGGAGCAGGAGGCTGGCTGAGGACAGAGCAAGAGCTGGCACCTTGCACCCCCTCTCCATTTGCTCTCCTCCGTATGTGTGGCATTCCTCAGGCACCCCTGACTGCCATAAAATGATAAATAGTTAACTTGCAGGGATCACAGTCCTGCAGAACAGGAATCTCCCTTGCTCTACAGATGTCCTAGAGATCTAAACAGGGAGGTTACCTTATCAATAGCACAAATTTCCAGAGGCAAATAACTCTCAGTTCCCTAATGTCTCCCTCCCCACCATAAACTGGAGGAGGCTGAGGTAGAAGGGAATGTAAATGACAGCAGGATTATAATACCCCACCAAGAATCTCCCAACTATCTTGATGTTAATGCCTGACCTAAAGACGACATTGATCAAGGCACAAGGGCAAGGCCTTCCCCCGGCACCTTGTAGGCCCTCCTTAATATGTGAAGACTATGTTGAAACCTCCCATCCCTTCACCACCTCCCCCCAACCGTAAGGTATATAACATGCCTGCCCTCACAACTCGGGGCAGCAGCTCTTCCTGCCCACGGGTCCTGTCCCCGTGCTTTAATAAACCACCATTTTGCACCAAAGATGTCTCAAGAATTCTTTCTTGGTCATCAGCTCCAGACCTCAGCCCACCGAACCTCATCTAGGTTCTAGAACTTCATCAATAACGGAAAAGGGAAGCAGGCGGTTTTCGTTCCACTCTGAGCTGACCGGGCATTCCGTGGCTACTCTACAGGGAGGAGAACGTCTGCCTTTTGGCTGTAAGTTAGTACCCTGCCCGGAATGGCAATAAGACCCAGAAACTTGATGGCCTCTCTTTATTCCTGTTCTTATAGAAAGTTGTCTCTCTTGGGCACGGGACAGCCACCTAAGTCACCAGGATGGCTGCCAATCTTAAGACTCCTGTGTGAGGTTTCCTCCTGATTGATCTAATGTGATCCCCTCCACATCCCTGGTTTAGCCACTTTTGGCCACGAGACCTCCACTGGGAGCCGGCCGAAACCAGTACCCGATTGAATTAAAACGCAACCGGGACCGTTTCCTAGGGAAGTTGGCTGTAAGGACCACATGTGTTGGAATGTCGCATAGACCATGATGGATTTCAGTCTTACTGCTTCTTGTCAGTGTCTTCTACAAACTGCCTAAAGTTATGAAATTGGGTAATTTCCCATTGCCAAACTTTTCTAGTATTTCCATGGGTTAATATGGCAAAACAGTATGCAGTCTTCAGGACAGACATGGTACAGTTTCCTAGTCCATTCACCAGGCACCCATCTGTAGCCTAGGTTGCGATGGGGAAGTGGAGGGACACCGGCACCCCTCCAGGGCCTTTTAAGGCAGGATGGTGATCAATAGCGTATCTTGAGGGACGCCTCCGGTCGCTTTTGACACCTAAAACCTCTGACATACCCTGTGTGGGACGCCACCCAGGAGTGGGGGGATTTGGTAATGGACCTTCATTACTTTCCTGGAAGCATGGCCTCAGTAGGCTTCTTCAGTTCCCAAGGACTCTACCTTGGGGTGCCTTTTAACCCACTGGAAATAATTTGGATTGCAAAACTTAGGAAAGGACTGAGCTCCAGTAACACTGCATGGCCTCAGTGGGATCTATCAGTTAGATCTCCTCTGCAGGAAACAGGGCAAATGGACCTAGGATACCTTCACCACTCATACCTAGGCCTTCATTGCTCTGCACCAGGACCCCAGACTAAGGGGCTTTTGCGGAATGTGTTTGCCCAAATGAGTCAGCTAGTAAACTTTCTCCTGACATATTGGATGGTAATTACGTAAATAAGCCGCCTTCTAGTAAACCCAGGTTGCTGGGCCATCCCTAGCAAAGGGGACTCTGGCTTTCTTTCTCTCTGTTTCTCCTAATAGATGTGGGAGCTTCTCACTCACTCACTTCCCGTGTTAATGGCTATAACTGGAGCCAACTGGGGTTAGTCTAACTCGAGACAGAGACCATAAGGAATATTCCCAAGCAGCTGCCGAAACTCTCTTTGTTTCGGGGAAGTTTCCCTGTGTTCTCTGGCCTGACTTGGACTGCTTAATCCCTCCCCCCTTGCTGGTGGGAAAGCATGGCGTCTGCTCCTCTCTTGGGGCTTATGAGCTCTAAAACCGGGAATCCTTTCTCTGCCTCCTGGCAGCACTTTGTTTCCTCTGTTTCCCCCTTATTGTGTTTCTACACCAACGTGTGTGGGGCCTGCATAACCGGCCTCTAGACCATCTTTGGTGCTTCCTGCACCATGGCTCCTCTCTTCACTGTCAAGGAGCAAGAAGAGCACCCCCTGGACTTAACACCCCCACTCCAGATCTTCCCATGCATGTCTCAGGTAAACATTCAAAGTGGAGTGGGCCCAGGTGGAATGTAAATCACTTTTGGAGCTAAGTTAAGTTTGTTGGTTTAATTAAGATAAGACCTGTCTTTTAAGTTAACAGTAGTAAATGTGAAACTTCGAAGTTTACTGAAGGTCAAATATGCTTGTGTTATTTATTAAAATTTGTTAGCAAAGAAATGACTAAACTGATGGTTAATTGTCTATCTCAAAGTTTTAATGGGTAACTGCTGAAGTAGCTTTCAAAGTCTTTGGTAACCTGAAAGTTCTAAAGTTTTGTTTGGATGACAAATGGAATTGAATTGTGGACATCTATAACTTAACCAAACAGGATAAAATGCTAAGTCGTTAATTACTGGATATAGGGTTGGGCTTTTGACTTCTTAACTGCAAAGAAACTAAGAGTATTTAAATCTGCTGGTAAAATTGTTTTCCACTTAACTGATTCATAAATTGCCACCTGAAGAATTCTGTTGTAACAGTTCACAATTGGTTAATAACTAAAGGTGTTTCTAAGAATACAAAGTTCTGCTTAGTGTAACTAAGACTGATGGAAATAAAGGGAAACTCTGTATGTAGAAAAGTAGGAGATATGGAAGAAAGACTTAAGGAATGGGAATACATTTTGTTGAGGGTAAGGGAAGGTAATTTTGTCCTAAATGAGATGATTGTTTGGAAGGAAATGGCTTGGGACAAAACCTGAATGCAAAGGAAAGTTGTAGAAGGTTTGTGAAGGGAAATCTTCAGAAAAGGAATTTTAGCTATGGTCAAGAATGGACTAAGATTGAAATGAATGGGTTTTAAAGGTACATTGGTACAAGACTGAAATTGTCTCTGTTCAAAAGGACAATGTTTCCTTAGATCAATTGATCTGCTGTTAAGGAAATCTAAATGGTTTTCTCTTTGCCTGCCCAGAAAATTCAGTTCCTATGTTTTATTTTCAGGTGTTTAACATCCCTAATTATATTTGGGCATGTGCTTCAAAACTTTATAAGATTTTAGCAAATGTTGACAAGATTTAAGTTTTAAATCTCTTTAACTCAGGCTTTTCCTTGGTATGTGAAGTTGCTCATGAAGTACTACTGAACCAATATAAACCTTGGATTACATTTGGGAAAATACTATAACTATTCTAGAGATTCTACGCATTTCTAAAGTTTTAATGTTTTGAGAGATCATCACTTGATATTGTAATTATGGAAATGTTATGTGTCACAGAAGTAACCTGATTTCCTTGCCAGCTAAACTGTAAAACTCTCATGGTCAACTCTAACCATATCCATCTGAGTTATTGTCATTTATAATTGTTTTAATTCTCTTATTTTTAATGAGTTTTATCTTCAAGGAGATTCATATAAAGGGCTTTCAGGATAAATACAGATATTTGATATATTTGAAAATCCTAAAACTGAAATGGGTAAGAATTTCCAAAACTAACTAAAGGTGCATTCACCAGAATTACCAACATGGAACTAAATGAACTAAAAGATTATAGTGTTGTGTCTCTTAATGTTTTGTCTTACTTTAAACATTGCTGGTTCTCTCTAATGTTTGCTCTTCCAGACTAGGGATACTTTTTCTTAAGTTATCTGTAACTTCTAGAGACGTAAAAGTGCTCATTTGTAAAAGTGCTCAAAGCATTCAACCTTTTCTCTCTATCTGAACCCTCTGAAACCAAAAGGTCTCAGTTAAGTATTCTTTCTTCCATGGCAATCAGTCATTTGCATAAGTTCAATAAGAATCTGTTCTCCTTGTAACAGGACACCATTGGAAACTGGTTATTTTACCAAGGCTTTGACTGGGATGTCATATTTGAAAAGACTCAGATATGACCAGACAGTTTAAAGGAACTAAGGTTGACTTTATGAAACCTGGAGCCATAAAGCCCCTTGGGACTGTTGGCCTGATACCTTGCTTACAGAGTTCCCAGCAGCCTCACCAGATGAGTAAAATTCTGTTTTAGTAACACACCTTTATGGATGTTAAGTTCTAGACTTGGTTGTCTTTAAATGTTTGTTTACCTAAGCTAAACAATTTGAGGTAAACTTCAGAGAAGTTGTACAATAGCTTCTTTAGTCGATCTTATTTTGTGGCGTTATTAGCAAACACCGTGGCACATGATTAAACAACTGGAAAAATGGAATTGATTCCCCTACAATTGTATAACTTAACTAACACCTGGTGTGTGGCTGGGATAATGAAATTGCCTAAAAGCCAGCCTATCGCACTCCATAGGATTAACTATGGACTTATGGGGATAATGGATGACCCCACTTTCATTATGAGTGGATTGGATGATGCATGGGGAACTCCCTTTATCTCTTGACAAGTTTTCTCACTTGCCAGTGATCCTCTGTAATCAGGATATTGTTAAGGCTGGACCACTCAAAGGTTTTCTTATTGGTTTCATCCCTTAGTCATATTTATCCTAGAGGCCACCTCTGTTGAGGTGCAATTGCAAACAGATGCTTTAGCGAAACCTAGAACAGCCCTCCTATAAAAAGAGCCTCAAACCTCACTATGGGACAGTCCCTGAATGTAATGACTTCACATCAGGTCCAGATTTGTCTTAGAAGCCAAAGGCCACCAATGGATGGCGGAGGCTGACTTATTAAATACTGGGCTACACTAACAGATATGCCAGAAATAATACTTAAAATTTGTCAAACTTTAAGCCTAGTTACATGTATGTCTGAACCTGACCACTCTACTTCTTTCTTTATAGAGCAAAAATGTTCAGAGATTATTGATCTTGCTTACTCTATATGACCAGATTTAAGATGTCCCTGTTAAAAATACGAATGACAGTTGGTTTTCTGATGACAGTAGTTTTCATAGAAAGAATAAGAAAAGCTAGGTACGCCATAGTGCTCACTAGCAATTTGCAATTGCCAAAGCCCAAAAATAAACATTAACACTGACTCCAAATGTGCTTTCCTTGTACTACATGCCCATGGAGCTATTTGGAAGGAAAGGGGATTGCTATCAAGCCATTACTCCCCAATCAAATATGGGCCTAAGTTACAAAACCCTCCTTATCGCTATATTAAAGATGGCATATATCAGATCTGGGATACATATCTGTGGCTTACACCCACAATTGGACGGATCAGTCAAAAGGCAGTTTTAGAGACCAGGAGGCCGCCATTTGTATTCCCGTCCTCCGGAACTCTACGGAAAGCGCTCAGGGAACAAAAGCTCCTGAAAGCAAAGCCGAGCAGATCACTCAGCCCAGCTCCTGGTAAGGGTGGTGCAATTCCGCCTGGGGCAAAGACACTTGAGAATCACTACAACAGGCCCCTCTGCCAGAAGATCAACAAGAAATCCAGGCAAGACCAAGTTCACCTACCAAGGAGTGCAGTTTCAATACCAAGGAGAGCAACAGAATTCCAGAGGAGGAGAAAACAAACCACGGAACTCATGGCTTCCTCCCTGTGATTTTTTAGTCTTCAACTTAATTTAATTATTTTCTTTTTCAGTTTTTTTTTCTCTTCTTCAGCTAAAATTTTTTTTAACTTTTACCCTTTTCTTTTTTAACGTTTTTTAACTAGTTTATCATATATATATATTCTTTTTTATACTTTCCTTTATTCATTTTCTTTTTTTAATTCTTTTTTTTCTTTATTTTTGAACGTCTTTTTATCCCCAAATCAGAAGAGATCCCAATCTCTGCAATCTCTTTTTTTAATTCTTTTTTTAATTCTTGATTGAATTTTTAATTCAATCTCTTTTTTTAATTCTTTTTTTTCTTTCTTTCTTTTTGAACCTCTTTTTATCCCCAAATCAGAAGAGATCCCAATCAGAAGAGATTGGGAGATCCCACTCAGAGGAGATCCCTCACCCAATCGTGAGGGGGGAGAAATCCCCCCTCACGATTTGGGATCTCTTCTGATTTGGTTAAAGCATATTTTCCTGGGATTGTTGCCACCCTTTTAGTATTTTACTTGCTCCTTCATATACTCTTAGCTGGACAAAATGACAAGGCGGAAAAATTCACAACAAAAAAAAAGAACAAGAGGCAGTACCGAAGGCTAGGGACCTAATCAATACAGACATTGGTAATATGTCAGATCTAGAGTTCAAAATGACAATTCTCAAGGTTCTAGCCGGGCTTGAAAAAGGCATGGAAGATATTAGAGAAACCCTCTCGGGAGGTATAAAAGCCCTTTCTGGAGAAATAAAAGAACTAAAATCTAACCAAGTTGAAATCAAAAAAGCTATTAATGAGGTTCAATCAAAAATGGAGGCTCTCGGGGGGACAAGATGGCGGGGTACTAGGAAGAGGCGTCTTTTCAGCTGGTACCCCAAAGTGAGCTGATTACCTACCAAAGAACTCTGATCACCCATGAAATCAGCCTGAGATCAGAATTATACACGTCTGGATCTCTACAGGGGCAGAAGACGCCAGTGAGCAGGTAAAGCGGAATGGGAACTGCGGACTGATATCGGAAGATAAACAAAAGGGGGAGGGAGCCACCAGAGGCGACTGTTGCAAAAGTAATACCCCGATACGAGCGAGAGTGCCCTGCGTCTGGGGACCAGCATTAACTTGGAGACTGGTTGAAAGCACTCCAAACGAGCAAAGGATCGCGGGGGCAAATTGTGGGAATCGGGGCAGCTAGGGACAGGGGCTTAAGTCCCCGGTCCCAGATGGCCTCCCCGGCGCGGAGGCAGAGAGAGTGCGGCGGAGAAACCGGCTCCTGGTCCCTAAGCCGCCAGCGCGCCCCAGAGCGTGGGGGTTCCGGCTCCTGTGAGGGGATGGGAGCTGCGCTGCTCTGCAGAACGCGCGCTAGCCCTACCACAAAGCTTGAGATGCGCGCGCACGTCGCTCCAGCTCTCCTGGGTTTCTAAGGCCCGGGGGCGCTTCTTGACCCGGGCCATTGTTTCAAAGTCTAAGCCGCGCGCGAGCGAAACTCTTCCCCGGACAGAGGCGTGCAAAAGCCCAGCCTGCAGCTTACGGACCAGCGCCCCTTTCTCAGTGCCCCAGACGCGCACCCGACCCACAGCCGCCTCTGAAAAGAGGTGCGCGCAAGCCGGGCACTCCCAGCCCGGGCCGGCGGCAAAATCTCAGTGTGCAATCGCTGCTTGGAACCTCTCTGGCGGTCAGGAGCTCCCAGACAGCCGCCACTGCCTTGGCTTTGGGGACGAGCAAAAGATCCTGCGCCCCCAGGGTCTTTAATTTGGAACCTGCCCTGCCAGCGTCCAAGGGGGAATTTATTCAGCTTCTGCACCCAGACTGAGGCTTCTCTCTGAGACGGAGATCAGGAAGTGTTCCAGGGTGAACCTTGACTGCACCAGAGTTGATACATCCAGCTACATCTGTTCAGTCTTCTCCCACCAAAATGACTAGGAGGAGGAATGCCCAACAGAAGAAAAATACAGAGGATGGACCTTCTGCAATAGAGCTAACGGCTATCAACATAGACAATATGTCGGAAAGAGAATTCAGGCTAACAATTATCCAGGCAATAGCTAGGTTGGAGAAAGCCATGGATGACCAAACAGAATTGATTAGGGCCGAACTGAAAGCGACCAGACAGGATGTTCACAATGTTAGGGCGGAGCTTAAAGCTACCAGGCAGGAGGTCCACAATGCTCTCAATGAGTTCCAATCCAATCTAAACTCTCTCAAAGCTAGGGTAACTGAGACAGAAGATAGAATTAGTGATCTGGAAGACAAACAGATAGAGAGAAAGGATCAGGAGGAAGCCTGGAACAAACAGCTTAGATCCCACGAAAGCAGAATTAGGGAAATAAATGATGCCATGAAGCGTTCCAACGTCAGAATTATTGGAATTCCTGAAGGGGAGGAGAAAGAAAGAAGTCTAGAAGATATCGTGGAACAAGTCCTTCATGAAAATTTTCCGAATCTAGCGAATGAAACCAGCGTTCATGTACTAGAGGCTGAACGGTCTCCACCCAAGATTATACACTCCAAAAAAACATCACGACACCTGATAGTCAAATTGAGAAATTATAATTGTAGGTATAATCTCTTGAAAGCTGCCAGGGCAAAGAGGCTCCTTACTTACAGAGGGAAGCCCATCAGAATAACGTCAGACATGTCCACAGAGACCTGGCAAGCCAGAAGAGGCTGGCAAGATATATTCAGGGCACTAAATGAGAAGAACATGCAGCCAAGAATACTTTATCCAGCAAGACTGACATTCAAAATGGATGGAGAGATAAAGAGTTTCCAACACCGGCAAGGCTTAAGAGACTATGCAACCACCAATCCGATACTGCAGGAAATATTAAGGGGGGTTCTATAAAAGAGGAAAATCCCAAGAATAGCATTGAACAGAAATATAGAGACAGTCTACAGAAAGAAAGACTTCAAAGGTAACTCGATGTCAATAAAAACATATCTATCAATAATCACTCTCAATGTGAATGGCCTAAATGCACCCATAAAACGGCACAGGGTTGCAGATTGGATAAAACGACAGGACCCATCCATATGCTGTCTACAAGAGACCCATTTTGAACCTAAAGATACACGCAGACTGAAAGTGAAGGGGTGGAGAAGCATCTTTCATGCCAATGGGACTCAAAAGAAGGCTGGGGTAGCGATTCTCATATCAGATAAATTAGACTTCAAACTAAAGACTGTAGTCAGAGATACAGAAGGACACTACATAATCCTTAAAGGGACTATCCACCAAGATGATCTAACAATTGTAAATATCTATGCTCCCAATATGGGAGCAGCCAATTACTTAAGAAAAATGTTAATCGAGAGGAGGAGTCAAGATGGCGGAGAAGTAGCAGGCTGAGACTACCTCAGCTAGCAGGAGATCAGCTAGAGAGCTTATCTAAAGATTGCAAACACCTGCAAATCCATCGGCAGATCGAAGAGAAGAAAAAAGCAATTCTAGAAACAGAAAAACAACCACTTTCTGAAAGGTAGGACTGGCGGAGAAGTGAATCCAAAGCGACGGGAAGATAGACCCCGGGGGGGAGGGGCCGGCTCCCGGCAAGCGGCGGAGCAACGGAGCACAGAATCAGGACTTTTAAGTCTGTTCCGCTGAGGGACATCGCTCCGGAGGCTAAACTGGGGCGAAGCCCACACGGGGTCGGCGTGACCTCAGGTCCCGCGGGGTCACAGAAGGATCGGGGGTGTCTGAGTGTCGCAAAGCTTGTGGATATTGGAACGGGAAAGCCGGCTGCAGAGACAGAGCCGACAGTAAGCTCGCAGCTCGGAGTTGCCTTGAACCGGTCGCAAGCTTGGTGAGCTCGGAGCGCGGCCGGAGGTTAGGCAGACGCGAGTTACCAGGAGCAGTTCGCTGGGGCGCACAGTGGAGCGGGGCCCTGGGCTCTCGGCTCCTCCGGGCCGGAGACCAGGAGGCCGCCATTTGTATTCCCGTCCTCCGGAACTCTACGGAAAGCGCTCAGGGAACAAAAGCTCCTGAAAGCAAAGCCGAGCAGATCACTCAGCCCCGGCCGCTGGTAAGGGCGGTGTAATTCCGCCTGGGGCAAAGACACTTGAGAATCACTACACCAGGCCCCTCCCCCAGAAGATCAACAAGAAATCCAGGCAAGACCAAGTTGACCTACCAAGGAGTGCAGTTTCAATACCAAGGAGAGAGCAGCAGAATTCCAGAGGAAGAGAAAACAAACCACGGAACTCATGGCTTTCTGCCGGTGATTTTTTAGTCTTGCAGTTAATTTATTTTTTTTTCTTTTTCATTTTTTTTCTCTTCTTCTGCTAAAATTTTTTATAATTTTACCCTTTTCTTTTTTAACGTTTTTTAACTAGATTATCTAATATATATATATTTTGCTTTTTTATACTTTTCTTTATTCATTTCCTTTTTTTTAATTCTTTTTTTTTCTTTCTTTCTTTTTGAACCTCTTTTTATCCCCAAATCAGAAGAGATCCTAATCTCTTCAATCTTTTTTTTTCGTAACTCTTTTTTAAATTCTTGATTGAATTTTTAATTCAATCTCTTTTTTTTAATTCTTTTTTGCTTTTTTTCTTTCTTTCTTTTTGGACCTCTTTTTATCCCCAAATCAGAAGAGATCCCAAACAGAAGAGATTGGGAGATCCCAATCAGAAGAGATTGGGAGATCCCAATCAAAGGAGATCCCAATCAGAGGAGATCCCTCACCCAATCGTGAGGGGGGAGAAATCCCCCCGCATGATTTGGGATCTCTTCTGATTTGGTTAAAGCATATTTTCCTGGGATTGTTGCCACCCTTTTAGTATTTTACTTGCTCCCTCATATACTCTTAGCTGGACAAAATGACAAGGCGGAAAAATTCACAACACAAAAAAAAACAAGAGGCAGTACCGAAGGCTAGGGACCTAATCAATACAGACTTTGGTAATATGTCAGATCTAGAGTTCAAAATGACAATTCTCAAGGTTATAGCCGGGCTTGAAAAAGGCATGGAAGATATTAGAGAAACCCTCTCCAGAGATATAAAAGCCCTTTCTGGAGAAATAAAAGAACTAAAATCTAACCAAGTTGAAATCAAAAAGGCTATTAATGAAGTTCAATCAAAAATGGAGGCTCTCACTGCTAGGATAAATGAGGCAGAAGAAAGAATTAGCGATATAGAAGACCAAATGACAGAGAATAAAGAAGCTGAGCAAAAGAGGGACAAACAGCTACTGGACCATGAGGGGAGAATTCGAGAGATAAGTGACACCATAAGACGAAACAACATTAGAATAATTGGGATTCCAGAAGAAGAAGAAAGAGAGAGGGGAGCAGAAGGTATACTGGAGAGAATTATTGGGGAGAATTTCCCCACTATGGCAAAGGGAACGAGCATCAAAATTCAGGAGGTTCAGAGAACGCCCCTCAAAATCAATAAGAATAGGCCCACACCCCGTCACCTAATAGTAAAACATACAAGCCTTAGTGACAAAGAGAAAATCTTGAAAGCAGCCCGGGAAAAGAAGTCTGTAACATACAATGGTAAAAGTATTAGATTGGCAGCTGACTTATCCACAGAGACCTGGCAGGCCAGAAAGAGCTGGCATGACATTTTCAGAGCACTAAACGAGAAAAACATGCAGCCAAGAATACTATATCCAGCTAGGCTATCATTGAAAATAGAAGGAGAGATTAAAAGCTTCCAGGACAAACAAAAACTGAAAGAATTTGCAAACACCAAACCAGCTCTACAGGAAATACTGAAAGGGGTCCTCTAAGCAAAGAGAGAGCCTACAAGTGGTAGATCAGAAAGGAACAGAGACAATATACAGAAACAGTCACCTTACAGGCAATACAATGGCACTAAAATCATATCTCTCAATAGTTACCCTGAATGTTAATGGGCTAAATGCCCCAATCAAAAGACACAGGGTATCAGAATGGATAAAAAAACAAAACCCATCTATATGTTGCCTCCAAGAAACTCATTTTAAACCCGAAGACACCTCCAGACTTAAAGTGAGGGGGTGGAAAAGAATTTACCATGCTAATGGACATCAGAAAAAAGCAGGAGTGGCAATCCTTATATCAGATCAATTAGATTTTAAGCCAAAGACTATAATAAGAGATGAGGAAGGACACTATATCATACTCAAAGGGTCTGTCCAACAAGAAGATCTAACAATTTTAAATATCTATGCCCCCAACGTGGGCGCAGCCAACTATATAAACCAATTAATAACAAAATCAAAGAAACACATCAACAATAATACAATAATAGTAGGGGACTTTAACACTCCCCTCACTGAAATGGACAGATCATCCAAGCAAAAGATCAACAGGGAAATAAAGGCCTTAAATGATACACTGGATGAGATGTACATCACAGATATATTCAGAACATTTCATCCCAAAGCAACAGAATACACATTCTTCTCTAGTGCACATGGAACATTCTCCAGAATGGATCACATCCTCGGTCCTAAATCAGGACTCAACCGGTATCAAAAGATTGGGATCATTCCCTGCATATTTTCAGACCACAATGCTCTGAAGCTAGAACTCAACCACAAGAGGAAGTTTGGAAAGAACCCAAATACATGGAGACTAAACAGCATCCTTCTAAAGAATGAATGGGTCAACCGGGAAATTAAAGAAGAATTGAAAAAAATCATGGAAACAAATGATAATGAAAATACAACGGTTCAAAATCTGTGGGACACAACAAAGGCAGTCCTGAGAGGAATATATATAGCGGTACAAGCTTTTCTCAAGAAACAAGAAAGGTCTCAGGTACACAACCTAACCCTACACCTAAAGGAGCTGGAGAAAGAACAAGAAAGAAACCCTAAGCCCAGCAGGAGAAGAGAAATCATAAAGATCAAAGCAGAAATCAATGAAATAGAAACGAAAAAAAACAATAGAACAAATCAACCAAACTAGGAGCTGGTTCTTTGAAAGAATTAATAAAATTGATAAACCCTTGGCCAGACTTATCAAAAAGAAAAGAGAAAGGACCCAAATAAATAAAATCATGAATGAAAGAGGAGAGATCACAACTAACACCAAAGAAATACAAACTATTATAAGAACATACTATGAGCAACTCTACGCCAACAAATTTGACAATCTCGAAGAAATGGATGCATTCCTAGAAACATATAAACTACCAAAATTGAACCAGGAAGAAATAGAAAGCCTGAACAGACCCATAACCAGTAAGGAGATTGAAACAGTCATTAAAAATCTCCAAACAAACAAAAGCCCAGGGCCAGACGGCTTCCCGGGGGAATTCTACCAAACATTTAAAGAAGAACTAATTCCTATTCTCCTGAAACTGTTCCAAAAAATAGAAATGGAAGGAAAACTCCCAAACTCATTTTATGAGGCCAGCATCACCTTGATCCCCAAACCAGACAAGGATCCCATCAAAAAAGAGAGCTATAGACCAATATCCTTGATGAACACAGATGCTAAAATTCTCAACAAAATACTAGCCAATAGGATTCAACAGTACATTAAAAGGATTATTCACCACGACCAAGTGGAATTTATCCCAGGGCTGCAAGGTTGGTTCAACATCCGCAAATCAGTCAGTGTGATACAACACATCAATAAAAGAAAGAAAAAGAACCATATGATACTCTCAATAGATGCTGAAAAGCATTTGACAAAGTACAGCATCCCTTCCTGATCAAAACCCTTCAAAGTGTAGGGATAGAGGGCACATACCTCAATATCATCAAAGCCATCTATGAAAAACCCACTGCAAATATCATTCTCAATGGAGAAAAACAGAAAGCTTTTCCACTAAGGTCAGGAACACGGCAGGGATGTCCATTATCACCACTGCTATTCAACATAGTACTAGAAGTCCTAGCCTCAGCAATCAGACAACAAAAGGAAATTAAAGGCATCCAAATCGGCAAAGAGGAAGTCAAATTATCACTCTTCGCAGATGATATGATACTCTATGTGGAAAATCCAAAAGACTCCACTCCAAAACTGCTAGAACTTATACAGGAATTTAGTAAAGTGTCAGGATATAAGATCAATGCACAGAAATCAGTTGCATTTCTCTACACCAACAACAAGACAGAAGAAAGAGAAATTAAGGAGTCAATCCCATTTACAATTGCACCCCAAACCATAAGATACCTAGGAATGAACCTAACCAAAGAGGCTAAGAATCTATACTCAGAAAACTATAAAGTACTCATGAAAGAAATTGAGGAAGACACAAAGAAATGGAAAAATGTTCCATGCTCCTGGACTGGAAGAATAAATATTGTGAAAATGTCTATGTTACCTAGAGCAATCTACACATTTAATGCAATTCCTATCAAAGTACCATCCATCTTCTTCAAAGAAATGGAACAAATAGTTTTAAAATTTATATGGAACCAGAAAAGACCTCGAATAGCCAAAGGGATATTGAAAAACAAAGCCAAAGTTGGTGGCATCACAATTCCGGACTTCAAGCTTTATTACAAAGCTGTCATCATCAAGACAGCATGGTACTGGCACAAAAACAGACACATAGACCAATGGAACAGAATAGAGAGCCCAGAAATAGACCCTCAACTCTATGGTCAACTAATCTTCGACAAAGCAGGAAAGAATGTCCAATGGAAAAAAGACAGCCTCTTCAATAAATGGTGTTGGGAAAATTGGACAGCCACGTGCAGAAAAATGAAATTGGACCATTTCCTTACACCACACACAAAAATAGATTCAAAATGGATTAAGGACCTCAATGTGAGAAAGGAATCCATCAAAATCCTTGAGGAGAACACAGGCAGCAACCTCTTCGACCTCAGCCGCAGCAACATCTTCCTAGGAACATCGCCAAAGGCAAGGGAAGCAAGGGCAAAAATGAACTTTTGGGATTTCATCAAAATCAAAAGCTTTTGCACAGCAAAGGAAACAGTGAACAAAATCAAAAGACAACTGACAGAATGGGAGAAGATATTTGCAAACGACATATCAGATAAAGGACTAGTGTCCAAAATCTATAAAGAACTTAACAAACTCAACACCCAAAGAACAAATAATCCAATCAAGAAATGGGCAGAGGACATGAACAGACGTTTCTGCAAAGAAGACATCCAGATGGCCAACAGACACATGAAAAAGTGCTCCATATCACTCGGCATCAGGGAAATACAAATCAAAACCACAATGAGATATCACCTCACACCAGTCAGAATGGCTAAAATCAACAAGTCAGGAAATGACAGATGCTGGCGAGGATGCGGAGAAAGGGGAACCCTCCTACACTGTTGGTGGGAATGCAAGCTGGTGCAACCACTCTGGAAAACAGCATGGAGGTTCCTCAAAATGTTGAAAATAGAACTGCCCTATGACCCAGCAATTGCACTACTGGGAATTTACCCTAAAGATACAAACGTAGTGATCCAAAGGGGCACGTGCACCCGAATGTTTATAGCAGCAATGTCCACAATAGCCAAACTATAGAAAGAACCTAGATGTCCATCAACAGATGAATGGATCAAGAAGATGTGGTATATATACACAATGGAATACTATGCAGCCATCAAAAGAAACAAAATCTTGCCATTTGCGACAACATGGATGGAACTAGAGTGTATCATGCTTAGCGAAATAAGTCAAGCGGAGAAAGACAACTATCATATGATCTCCCTGATATGAGGGAGTGGTGATGCAACATGGGGGCTTAAGTGGGTAGGAGAAGAATCCATGAAACAAGATGGGATAGGGAGGGAGAGAAACCATAAGTGACTCTTAATCTCACGAAACAAACTGTGGGTTGCTGGGGGGAGGGGGGTTGGGAGAAGGGGGGTAGGGTTATGGACATTGGGGAGGGTATGTGCTTTTGGGTAAATTGGAAGGGGAGATGAACCATGAGAGACTATGGACTCTCAAAAACAATCTGAGGGGTTTGAAGTGGCGGGGGGGTGGGAGGTTGAGGTACCAGGTGGTGGGTATTATAGAGGGCACAGCTTGCATGGAGCACTGGGTGTGGTGAAAAAATAATGAATACTGTTTTTCTGAAAATAAATAAATTGGAAAAAAAAAGTATAAAATAAAAAATAAAAAAAAAAGAAAACTGTTAATCAAGATAAAGAGTCATATTGATATGAATACACTAATTGTAGGTGATCTTAACACGCCTCTTTCAGAATTAGACAGATCATCGAAGGAGAAAATCAATAAAGAAACAAGAGCATTGAATGACACATTGGACCAGATGGACCTCATAGATATATACAGAACATTCCACCCTAAAACAGCAGAATACTCATTCTTCTCAAGTGCACATGGAACCTTCTCCAGAATAGACCACATACTGGGTCACAAATCAGGACTCAGCCGATACCAAAAGACTGAGATTATTCCCTGCATATTCTCAGATCACAATGCTTTGAAACTGGAGCTCAAGCACAAGGAAAAGTTCCGAAGGAACTCAAACACCTGGAAGCTAAAGACCACCTTGCTTAAGAATGCTTGGATCAACCAGGAGATCAAAGAAGAACTGAAACAATTCATGGAAACCAATGAGAATGAAGACCCTTCAGTCCAAAACCTATGGGATAGAGCAAAGGTGGTCCTAAGGGGAAAATATATAGCCATCCAAGCCTTGCTCAAAAAAATTGAAAAATCCAGAACACACCATCTGTCTCTACACCTTAAAGAACTGGAGGATCAACAACAAATCAAACCAACTCCACACATAAGAAGGGAAATCATCAAGATTAGAGCTGAGATCAATGAGAGAGAAACCAGAGATACAGTAGAACGTATCAATGAAACTAGAAGCTGGTTTTTTGAAAGAATCAATAAGATCGATAAGCCACTGGCTACACTAATCCGAAAGAAAAGAGAGAAATCCCAAATTCATAAAATTATGAATGAAAAGGGAGAGATCACGACTAACACCAAGGAAGTAGAAACAATCATCAGAAGTTATTATGAACAGTTATATGCCAATAAGCTTAGCAACCTAGATGAAATGGATGCATTCCTGGAAAAATATAAACTACCAAAATTGAACCAGGAAGAAATCGACAACCTGAATAGACCGATATCTAATAACGAGATTGAAGCAGTGATCAAAAATCTCCCAAAAAACAAGAGCCCAGTACCTGACGGATTCCCCGGGGGAATTCTACCAAACCTTCCAAGAAGAAATAACACCTATTATCCTGAAGCTGTTTCAAAAAATTGAAGCAGAAGGAAAACTTCCAGACTCTTTCTATGAAGCCAGCATTACCCTGATCCCCAAACCAGGCAAGGACCCTACAAAAAAGGAGAATTTCAGACCAATATCACTGATGAATATGGATGCTAAGATTCTCAACAAGATCCTAGCCAACAGGATCGAACAGCACATTAAAAAGATTATCCACCATGATCAGGTGGGATTCATCCCTGGGCTACAAGGATGGTTCAACATTCGTAAATCAATCAATGTGATACAACAAATTAATATGAGAAGAGAGAAGAACCACATGTTCCTCTCAATTGATGCAGAAAAAGCATTTGACAAAATCCAACATCCGTTCCTGATTAAAACGCTTCAAAGTATAGGGATAGAGGGAACATTCCTGAACCTCATCAAATCTATCTATGAAAGACCCACAGCAAATATCATCCTCAATGGGAAAAAGCTTGCAGCCTTCCCGTTGAGATCAGGAACAAGACAAGGATGCCCACTTTCACCACTCTTGTTCAACATAGTATTAGAAGTCCTAGCAACAGCAATCAGACAACAGAGAGAAATAAAAGGTATCCAAATTGGTAATGAAGAAGTCAAACTCTCTCTCTTCGCAGATGACATGATTCTTTATATGGAAAATCCAAAAGACTCCACCCCCAAACTACTAGAACTCATACAGCTATTCAGCAGCGTGGCAGGATACAAAGTCAATGTGCAGAAATCAGTGGCTTTCTTATACACTAACAATGAAAATACAGAAAGGGAAATTAGAGAATCGATTCCATTTACTATAGCACCAAGAACCATAAGATACCTGGGAATAAACCTAACTAAAGAGGTAAAGGATCTATACTTGAGGAACTATAGAACACTCATGAAAGAAATTGAAGAAGACACAAAAAGATGGAAGACCATTCCATGCTCTTGGATAGGAAGAATAAACATTGTTAAAATGTCTATACTGCCTAGAGCAATCTATACTTTTAATGCCATTCCGATCAAAATTCCACTGGCATTCTTCAAAGAGCTGGAGCAAATAATCCTAAAATTTGTATGGAATCAGAAGAGACCCCGAATCGCTAAGGAAATGTTGAAAAACAAAAATAAAGCTGGCGGCATCACCTTACCTGATTTCAAGCTTTATTACAAAGCTGTGATCACCAAGACAGCATGGTACTGGCATAAAAACAGACAGATAGACCAGTGGAACAGAGTAGAGAGCCCTGATATGGACCCTCAACTCTATGGTCAATTAATCTTCGACAAAACAGGAAAAAATACACAGTGGAAAGAAGACAGTCTCTTCAATAAATGGTGCTGGTAAAACTGGACAGCTATATGTAGAAGAATGAAACTCGACCATTCTCTTACACCATACACAAAGATCAACTCAAAATGGATAAAAGACCTCAACATGAGACAGGAATCTATCAGAATCTTAGAGGAGAACATAGGCAGTAATCTCTTCAATATCAGCCACAGCAACTTCTTTCAAGATACGTCTCCAAAGGCAAAAGAAACAAAAGCGAAAATAAACTTCTGGAACTTCATCAAAATCAAAAGCTTCTGCACAGAAAAGGAAACAGTCAAAAAAACAAAGAGGCAACCCACGGAATGGGAGAAGATATTTGCAAATGACAGTACAGACAAAAGGTTGATATCCAGGATCTATAATGAACTCCTCAAACTCAACCCACACGAAACAGACAAACACATCAGAAAATGGGCAGAAGATATGAACAGACACTTCTCCAATCAAGAAATACAAATGGCTATCAGACACATGAAAAAATGCTCATCATCATTAGCCCTCAGGGAGATTCAAATTAAAACCACATTGAGATATCACCTTACACCAGTTAGAATGGCCAAAATTAACAAAACAGGAAACAACATGTGTTGGAGAGGATGTGGAGAAAGGGGAACCCTCTTCCACTGTTGGTGGGAATGCAAGTTGGTGCAGCCTCTTTGGAGAACAGCGTGGAGATTCCTCATGAAATTAAAAATAGAGCTTCCCTACGACCCTGCAATTGCACTCCTGGGTATTTACCCCAAAGATACAGATGTCGTGAAAAGAAGGGCCATCTGTACCCCAATGTTTATAGCAGCAATGGCCACAGTCGCCAAACTATGGAAAGAACCAAGATGCCCTACAACGGATGAATGGATAAGGAAGATGTGGTCCATACACACTATTATGCCTCCATCAGAAAGGACGAATATCCAACTTTTGTAGCAACATGGACTGGACTGGAAGAGATTATGCTGAGTGAAATCAGTCAAGCAGAGAGAGTCAATTATCATATGGTTTCACTCATTTGTGGAGCATAACCAATAGCATGGAGGACAAGGGGCATTAGAGAGGAGTAGGGAATTTGGGTAAATTGGAAGGGGAGGTGAACCATGAGAGACTATGGACTCTGAAAAACAGTCTGAGGGGTTTGAAGTGGCGGGGGGGTGGGAGGTTGGGTTACCAGATGGTGGGTATTATAGAGGGCACAGCTTGCATGGAGCACTGGGTGTGGTGAAAAAATAATGAATACTGTTTTTCTGAAAATAAATAAATTGGGAAAAAAAATATCATTAAGCTACCAAAAAAAAAAAAAATGGAGGCTCTCACTGCTAGGATAAATGAGGCAGAAGAAAGAATTAGCGATATAGAAGACCAAATGACAGAGAATAAAGAAGCTGAGCAAAAGAGGGACAAACAGCTACTGGACCATGAGGGGAGAATTCGAGAGATAAGTGACACCATAAGACGAAACAACATTAGAATAATTGAGATTCCAGAAGAAGAAGAAAGAGAGAGGGGAGCAGAAGGTGTACTGGAGAGAATTATTGGGGAGAATTTCCCCAATATGGCAAAGGGAACGAGCATCAAAATTCAGGAGGTTCAGAGAACGCCACTCAAAATCAATAAGAATAGGCCCACACCCCGTCACCTAATAGTAAAATTTACAAGCTTTAGTGACAAAGAGAAAATCCTGAAAGCAGCCTGGGAAAAGAAGTCTGTAACATACAATGGTAAAAGTATTAGATTGGCAGCTGACTTATCCACAGAGACCTGGCAGGCTAGAAAGAGCTGGCATGATATTTTCAGAGCACTAAACGAGAAAAACATGCAGCCAAGAATACTATATCCAGCTAGGCTATCATTGAAAATAGAAGGAGAGATTAAAAGCTTCCAGGACAAACAAAAACTGAAAGAATTTGCAAACACCAAACCAGCTCTACAGGAAATACTGAAAGGGGTCCTCTAAGCAAAGAGAGAGCCTACAAGTGGTAGATCAGAAAGGAACAGAGACAATATACAGTAACAGTCACCTTACAGGCAATACAATGGCACTAAAATCATATCTCTCAATAGTTACCCTGAATGTTAATGGGCTAAATGCCCCAATCAAAAGACACAGGGTATCAGAATGGATAAAAAAACAAAACCCATCTATATGTTGCCTCCAAGAAACTCATTTTAAACCCGAAGACACCTCCAGATTTAAAGTGAGGGGGTGGAAAAGAATTTACCATGCTAATGGACAACCGAAAAAAGCAGGTGTGGCAATCCTTATATCAGATCAATTAGCTTTTAAGCCAAAGACTATAATAAGAGATGAGGAAGGACACTATATCATACTCAAAGGGTCTGTCCAACAAGAAGATCTAACAATTTTAAATATCTATGCCCCAACGTGGGAGCAGCCAACTATATAAACCAATTAATAACAAAATCAAAGAAACACATCAACAATAATACAATAATAGTAGGGGACTTTAACACTCCCCTCACTGAAATGCACAGATCATCCAAGCAAAAGATCAACACGGAAATAAAGGCCTTAAGTGATACACTGGATGAGACGGACATCACATATATTCAGATCATTTCATCCCAAAGCAACAGAATACACATTCTTCTCTAGTGCACATGGAACATTCTCCAGAATAGATCACATCCTCAGTCCTAAATCAGGACTCAACCGTTATCAAAAGATTGAGATCATTCCCTGCATATTTTCAGACCACAATGCTCTGAAGCTAGAACTCAAGCACAAGAGGAAGTTTGGAAAGAACTCAAAGACATGGAGACTAAACAGATCCTTCTAAAGAATGAATGGGTCAACCGGGAAATTAAAGAAGAATTGAAAAAAATCATGGAAACAAATGATAATGAAAATAAAACAGTTCAAAATCTGTGGGACACAACAAAGGCAGTCCTGAGAGGAATATATATAGCGGTACAAGCTTTTCTCAAGAAACAAGAAAGGTCTCAGGTACACAGTCTAACCCTACACCTAAAGGAGCTGGAGAAAGAACAAGAAAGAAACCCTAAGCCCAGCAGGAGAAGAGAAATCATAAAGATCAGAGCAGAAATCAATGAAATAGAAACCAAAAAAACAATAGAACAAATCAACCAAACTAGGAGCTGGTTCTTTGAAAGAATTAATAAAATTGATAAACCCTTGGCCAGACTTATCAAAAAGAAAAGAGAAAGGACCCAAATAAATAAAGTCATGAATGAAAGAGGAGAGATCACAACTAACACCAAAGAAATACAAACTATTATAAGAACATACTATGAGCAACTCTACGCCAACAAATTTGACAATCTCGAAGAAATGGATGCATTCCTAGAAACATATAAACTACCACAATTGAACCAGGAAGAAATAGAAAGCCTGAACAGACCATAACCAGTAAGGAGATTGAAACAGTCATTAAAAATCTCCAAACAAACAAAAGCCCAGGGCCAGACGGCTTCCCGGTGGAATTCTACCAAACATTTAAAGAAGAACTAATTCCTATTCTCCTGAAACTGTTCCAAAAAATAGAAATGGAAGGAAAACTTCCAAACTCATTTTATGAGGCCAGCATCACCTTGATCCCCAAACCAGACAAGGATCCCATCAAAAAAGAGAGCTATAGACCAATATCCTTGATGAACACAGATGCAAACATTCTCACCAAAATACTAGCCAATAGGATTCAACAGTACATTAAAAGGATTATTCACCACGACCAAGTGGGATTTATCCCAGGGCTACAAGGTTGGTTCAACATCGGCAAATCAGTCAATGTGATACAACACATCAATAAAAGAAAGAACAAGAACCATATGACACTCTCAATAGATGCTGAAAAAGCATTTGACAAAGTACAGCATCCCTTCCTGATCAAAACCCTTCAAAGTGTAGGGATAGGGGGCACAAACCTCAATATTATCAAAGCCATCTATGAAAAACCCACTGCAAATATCATTCTCAATGGAGAAAAACTGAAAGCTTTTCCGCTAAGGTCAGGAACACGGCAGGGATGTCCATTATCACCATTGCTATTCAACATAGTACTAGAAGTCCTAGCCTCAGCAATCAGACAACAGAAGGAAATTAAAGGCATCCAAATCGGCAAAGAAGAAGTCAAATTATCACTCTTCACAGATGATATGATACTCTATGTGGAAAACCCAAAAGACTCCACTCCAAAACTGCTAGAACTTGTACAGGAATTCAGTAAAGTGTCAGGATATAAGATCAATGCACAGAAATCAGTTGCATTTCTCTACACCAACAACAAGACAGAAGAAAGAGAAATTAAAGAGTCAATCCCATTTACAATTGCACCCCAAACCATAAGATACCTAGGAATAAACCTAACTAAAGAGGCACAGAATCTATACTCAGAAAACTATAAAGTACTCATGAAAGAAATTGAGGAAGACACAAAGAAATGGAAAAATGCTCCATGCTCCTGGATTGGAAGAATAAATATTGTGAAAATGTCTATGCTACCTGAAGCAATCTACACATTTAATGCAATTCCTATCAAAGTACCATCCATCTTTTTCAAAGAAATGGAACAAATAATTTTAAAATTTATATGGAACCAGAAAAGACCTCGAATAGCCAAAGGGATATTGACAAAGAGAGCCAAAGTTGGTGGCATCACAATTCCGGACTTCACGCTCTATTACAAAGCTGTCATCATTAATACAGCGTGGTACTGGCACAAAAACAGACACATAGATCAATGGAACAGAATAGAGAGCCCAGAAATAGACCCTCAACTCTATGGTCAACTAATCTTTGACAAAGCAGGAAAGAATGTCCAATGGAAAAAAGACAGCCTCTTCAATAAATGGTGCTGGGAAAATTGGACAGCCACGTGCAGAAAAATGAAATTGGACCATTTCCTTACACCACACACAAAAATAGACTCAAAATGGATGAAGGACCTCAATGTGAGAAAGGAATCCATCAAAATCCTTGAGGAGAACACAGGCAGCAACCTCTTCGACCTCAGCCGCAGCAACATCTTCCTAGGAACATCGCCAAAGGCAAGGGAAGCAAAGGCAAAAATGAACTATTGGGATTTCATCAAGATCAAAAGCTTTTGCACAGCAAAGGAAACAGTTAACAAAATCAAAAGACAACTGACAGAATGGGAGAAGATATTTGCAAACGACATATCAGATAAAGGACTAGTGTCCAAAATCTATAAAGAACTTAACAAACTCAACACCCAAAGAACAAATAATCCAATCAAGAAATGGGCAGAGGACATGAACAGACGTTTCTGCAAAGAAGACATCCAGATGGCCAACAGACACATGAAAAAGTGCTCCATATCACTCGGCATCAGGGAAATACAAATCAAAACCACAATGAGATATCACCTCACACCAGTCAGAATGGCTAAAATCAACAAGTCAGGAAATGACAGATGCTGGCGAGGATGCGGAGAAAGGGGAACCCTCCTACACTGTTGGTGGGAATGCAAGCTGGTGCAACCACTCTGGAAAACAGCATGGAGGTTCCTCAAAATGTTGAAAATAGAACTGCCCTATGACCCAGCAATTGCACTACTGGGTATTTACCCTAAAGATACAAACGTAGTGATCCAAAGGGGCACGTGCACCCGAATGTTTATAGCAGCAATGTCCACAATAGCCAAACTATAGAAAGAACCTAGATGTCCATCAACAGATGAATGGATCAAGAAGATGTGGTATATATACAGAATGGAATACTATGCAGCCATCAAAAGAAATGAAATCTTGCCATTTGCAACAACATGGATGCAACTAGCACGTATCATGCTTAGCGAAATAAGTCAAGCAGAGAAAGACAACTATCATATGATCTCCCTGATATGAGGATGTGGTGATGCAACATGGGGGCTTAAGTGGGTAGGAGAAGAATCTATGAAACAAGATGGGATAGGGAGGGAGACAAACCATAAGTGACTCTTAATCTCATGAAACAAACTGTGGGTTGCTGGGGGGAGGGGGGTTGGGAGAAGAGGGGTAGGGTTATGGACATTGGGGATGGTATGTGCTTTTGGGTAAATTGGAAGGGGAGGTGAACCATGAGAGACTATGGACTCTGAAAAACAATCTGAGGGCTTTGAATTGGCGGGGGGGTGACTCTTAATCTCATGAAACAAACTGTGGGTTGCTGGGGGGAGGGGGGTTGGGAGAAGAGGGGTAGGGTTATGGACATTGGGGAGGGTATGTGCTTTTGGGTAAATTGGAAGGGAAGGTGAACCATTAGAGACTATGGACTCTGAAAAACAATCTGAGGGGTTTGAAGTGGCGGGGGGGTGGGAGGTTGGGGTACCAGGTGGTGGGTATTATAGAGGGAACGGCTTGCATGGAGCACTGGGTGTGGTGGAAAAATAATGAATACTGTTTTTCTGAAAATAAATAAATTGGAAAAAAAAGTTTATCTGTAAATCTTTTTATTTATTTAACCTACTTATTTTTAACAATTACCCATGAAAACTCCATGAAACAGACAAAGTAACCGTGATTTTAAGTCCCCTCTGCTGACAAACTTCAACAGAGATAACATGACCTTAGCTAATCAATTCAAGTAGAATAGAAGTTGGTTGTCTCTATTATATTTGATGTTGAATATATGAAGACATGTTAAATTAGATTTAATCTTGAATATGTTGTACCTGTTTCCACTAAAAAGTCCAACCGTTTGTTCCCTATTAGTCCATTTTATTTGGGGCTCCTGTGAGGAAATCTGAAATGAGTGTTGTGGCTTAAGTCCAGGGGAGCCCTTGGGCTCTTGCACATTGATTTGAGAGGTGACTAAATACAAGCCTCATGAGGAGGTGGTCCAATAGTTTGGGGTGCTTTGTGTTCCTTGATAGCGAGGGTAGAGGTACAGTAGCTGATGGCACTAGAGGCACTGAGGAGGAACTGTGCAAACAGTCCAGGGGGTAGGGATAGGAACAGTAAGAGGCAGAGGCAAAGGCAGCAGGGTGCCACCAGCAATGCCAGAGGCAGATTTAAAATTTTGGACCAACTTTTTTTTTTTAAATCTCCATCTCCTCTTGCTTGCCATTCAGCCCTCTAGAAGAGGTAGAGGAGGAGATAGTAGGTTGGGCTTCAGTTCTGGTGTTTGTCTTGGAGTGTGGATTTAGGATTTCTAGTGTCTGTCTACTTTCCTCCTCCTCTTCCTCATTATTCTCGCTGTTGGGAAACGGATAACCTGTCTTACATTTTGTTCATCTTTATCTCTTTGAATGATCAATCAGGTCCCTTCCTGGGATACATCTTTATTATGGAATAATATTGAAGTCTGAATGTTGGGAATTTTATCCCAGATCATGTGAGCTTAAAAAACATTTGGGTTGTTTTTATCCTTTTGAGTTTTAGAATGCTCAATTTTTACAACCCCCTGCCTTTAAACCAATTAAATAAAGCTCTTTTACAAATTAATTTTAACAACACCCAAACGTAGGTAGGTTAGTATACAAAACTCACATTTATAATATATATGGACACATATACAAAAGCAGGATGCAAACTAAATTGAATCTGTGTTTCATTAATATTTGCAGAGAGAACATTAAAGACCAAATTTCCAAATATTCCCCTTTTATTAAAACAAGTCTAATTCTAAGACAGCATTATAATTTATAGATTGATTTATTAGTTATTTCCCATTTCCAATTAGAACACAACCAGTTTTCTGCAAAGACCCCCAAATCCGCAGCAACAGACAAACCCAAGGAAGCCAAAGTACTGTTATATCTAGAGCAGCGAATTATGCAGATGGACACCACATTTAGTTGGAAGTTCAGGGGCACCTGGATGGCTCAGTGGGTAAAATCCTCTGCCTTCAGTTCAGGTCACGATCTCAGGGTACTGGGATAGAGCCCCACATTGGGCTCTCTGCTCAGCAGGGAGCCTGCTTCCTCCCTCTCTCTCTGCCTGCCTCTCTGCCTACTTGTGATCTCTGTCTGTCAAATAAATAAATAAATAAATAATTTTTTTAAAGTAGGTCAGGAGTCTTTATTAAGAAGCCGGTGGCTGTGAGAGAGCTCATGCACTCCAAAATCTCACAGCCCTGAATGAGCTCAGGGATAGACTTATGAAGGCATAAACCACATCCTGTTGCCAGTTTTAAAAATTGCCAAGCACAGTACAGAAGCAAAAATGTTGGGTTAAGCAGATATTTAGGGTAAGGGCACATTTCCTGAAATTGTTATATCTGGAGTATTTTGCAGTTTTTTGTTAAGGTTGCAATAACACGGGTATAGTAACATGACTATGTTACAAAATGCCCACTTTTCATAAAAATGGCATGACTTATACTAAGTCCATCTCCTAGGTGTCTCAGTACTGCTGTGATCATTGGTTCATCGCCCAAAGCCAGGGGCTTCATTGACTGACCCAAATGGCTTCCTAGTTTCTGGTTACTTAGTCTTGGAGCTGGTTTTCTCTAATTGTGGCTACAAGAAACTAATTCATACATGTCAAAAGAACCCCTTTCGGGTCATCCAAGACTCAGGTTATTCTTAAATGTTCCCATTTCAGTAAGCACTTGCACGCATAGGCTTATACGTACTATACATGTGGCCTCCCGGAGGTTCCTGGGGATGGTTGTTGGTTTCCCCTTCTTTTGAAGCACAATTCCCCATTTCCTTTACTTTCACTTTTACTTTTAGAATAAGGCTTGAACAAGATCTAAGGTTATTAGGTGTGGTGGGTCAAGAGAATGCTGCTTGTGATTGTCACTTCTAATTACTAGGTATGCTCTCTTAAGTGGGGTCTATGACCACTGGGGGAACTCAGAGTTCAACCCCTATGTGTGTGTTCCCTGAGGAGTCAATCATTAATTACCTTATGAGATGAGAAATTCCTATGGGACTGGTATACATCTTGAGGAATATCCTTTGACACTTCTGCTAGGCTTTCAGTCACTGCAAAGCACCATTTGGACAGAAGGAGCAAGAGCTCCTTCTGTTTAGAGTTGAGTGACTCAGTTGTTCATTTTCTAACCAGAAAATTTATTCAAGCCTTATATCAATAACATCAATTAGAGTAATGCCCAATTAAAATAACCAACCCATTCACTCCCCTGCTCTAGGTTATTCCCACCTGGAGAACATTACCAGTAACCTTTAACAGCTCACAAAAAGTCATGACCATCAACTCAAATTGAGGAGGTCCAGTTATCAGGAGAACTCACCTGATACATCTGTGAAATGCTGAGAAATCAGAAGGTCATGAGGAGTCCATGCTTGTACCAAATTCTAGGTGAGCTCTGAGCATTTTCAGGCAAGTTGCTCTGATAGCCTGACAACTGAGCCAATAATTGTCAATGCAAAATGAACAAACCTTTTACAATTTCTACAAAAAAAAGACAAGAGTTTTATTCAAGCCCAAGTGAGCACAGCAGCTCAGGATATGCAATCTTCATAAAAAAGGGAGTGTTCTGGAGAAGGAATGTTTAATACAGGATCATATATGCTTTTATCACATCAAGAGTTACAAGTCATCACAGGAAGGACATTTCAGAAAATTACAGACTTTATCTTATGTTTTTAGTATGTGCAAGTTTGCTGGTTTGGGAGTATGGGAACAGAACTCCAGGGGATTTTTACTCCTATCTTGAGTCTGAAATGTTTCTTTTAGGTTATGTGCTAATGAAATAGATGTACAACATGTGCTCAGGACAGAAAGGACTTTTGTGCTTTGAAGTGTGATCTTGATAAAAGTGTATCTTCCCTGGGAGCCCAGGAGCAGGGTCTACAAATATTAGAACTTGAAAATGTCCTTTGTCACACTTCAATGAGAGGATCATATGTGTGTTACTTGTGCCCTGCTGTCGCCTCTGAGTCACTTTACTTTCAGGGCAGTCGTCCACGATGTGGGAAATAAAGGCAGAAGAGAAATTATTAAATTCCCTTACTACCTACAGTCCATTGACAAGTCCTTGAAACAGGCAGATTGACAGTCCTCTAGGGACTCAACTGCCTTGATGTTGACACTTTGCTAAGGGCAAAAGGCAATCTGTACCCTCCCCCTGCGCCCCACCACCACCACCAGGATCATGTAAGCATACTTTAACATATAAAAATTGTTTTGGAAACGTTCTTTATCTCTAAACCCCCCAAGATATGTCTTGGCATTCCCCCAAGCATATGGGCTAACCATTACACACCTTAAGGGTCTCATGACTAAGGTTTTATTAGATGGTAATAAACAACATTTTCCCAATAATAGCTAACCATCGCAAGGTTCTGGAAACTCTGCTTCCAGAATTCCTTAGAGACTTACACTGTCCCTAACCCCCTCCCAAATTGAAAGTATATAATGGGCCACTCCTCATGACCCCAGTGCAACCTTTTCTGCCCACAGGTCCTGTCCCCATGCTTTTTAATAAAACCACCTTTTTGCACCAAAGACATCTCAAGAGTTCTTTCTTGGCTGTCAACTCTGACCCTCAATGTCTTTCCTACCTCAGTCCACACTGATTGTGCCTGTTGTGGGCTGTGCTTGCACTCTGTGGAGTTAGTGGGACCCAGGCAGGCCCTGGGGAACTTTGGAGCAAGGCTGCAGTGTAAGCAAAGTTTGCATTGAGCCACTAGTCCTTCGCCAGATCCCCCAAAGTCTGACACAGGTTGGGTGATGTATGGGAGAAAGGGGGTGGGCAGGGGGTTGAGGCTGGGCTTGGCTATGCACTTGGTGGCCCAGCAGGGTACATGAGAGCAGCTTTAACAAAATTTGCCCTAAGCGCTGGGCTGAGGTGAGTGGGCTTGGAGTGGTCCAGTCCTCAGGTGAACCTGCAGGTCTGGCACAGACCTGGCATGTTAGGTTGCAAGTCTCAGTGCAGCCCTGCCTCCTGCAGAAGACCTTAGGTTTATGTTGGGGAGAGGGGCAGGTGGGAGATGGGGGAAGTGGGGGTGTGAGATTGGGGAGGGGGGTTGAGAAGTGCGGGAATTGTACCTGCCAGTAGCCTCATTTGTGGAGAAGTTCCCCAACATGCTCCAAAGTCAGTATGAACTGACCTGTCTCCTGTTTGCCCCAGCATGTGTAAACTGCTATTTTTTATGTTGTCTCTCCATGCAGCTGCTGTCTTTTTAAGGGTCCCCCTTCCCCCCACCCAGCTCTCACTGGCTCTCACAGCTTGCCCAGTGCTGAGTCAGCTGACTTTTAAAGCTCCAGGCTCCAGGTCCTACTACTTATACAAACTCTCAGAATTCAGCTTCTCTGGTCTTTAAAAGCCAAATGTTATGGGGAATAGTCTTCCCGTGTGAACTTCCTGGTGTGAGGAACCATTTCTCTCCTCTCTCCATGCACGCAGCTCTTTCCCACCTGCCAACAGCTTCCCTCTATCTTTTTGACCTTCCTAGCCTTTCAGATTCAACTTCTTCTCTATATTCATTTGTGGAGTTTGTTCTGCCAGTCTTCAGATCACTCTCTAGTTTATGGACTTGGGTGTGAATGATATCTAGTTGTAAACTTGGGAGAGTGTGAGCTCAGAGCACTACTCTGCCATCTTCACAGCCTTGACTTTATTAGAGATTTTTTTTTGACAAAAATTAAGATCATGTGAAACAGAAAGTCGAATTTCCTTTCCAGGAGGCAGATGGAAGTTAGAGTGGTTTAGGATGGCAAGAAGGCAAGTCCCACAGATAAGGGGAGTGAATGTTTCTGCCACACTGAGAACCACCACTGGCAAGAGATTCTGTATGAATATTCTGAGAATTAGGGACATATGAACTTAGAAGAAGTGATGAAAAGGAGTCATCTTTCTGTCTTTTAGAGTTCACCAGCTAACAGATCCCTAGCTCTTTCAGACCACAGAAGTGTCATTTACAATATTTAATAATAAAAATCACCATATGTCCTGTGGTTTCCCATTCTTCTTATAAAATGAAACCTGTCAAGAGTGAGTCCACACTCTCATTTTTCAGCACTCATCTAGGGGTCAGTTTCCATGGCCCTCTTTGGAGAAAGCGAGTGACTAGTTTACTAGTCTTTTGCCTAACATCATCATCTGCCTGGCTCTTGTAGGCCTGGCTCTTGTAGTTTGTTATCTCTGATCTAGACATTTGATGGTCTAGTTTGGGGGACATGGCAAAATTGAAGGTTTTGTCTGTAATGTATGTTTGTTTCTTAGAATTTCTTGGTTCTATCTGAAACCTTAGAATACAGGTAACTTCTATCAACACTATCAACACATAACATGTTCTTGAGTAATACCAGTGGGATGAATCTGTCTTGTTTCAAGGAAGGTGGTCACAATAGTTGGCATTATCTAGGGAGAGAAAAGAGGCATAGACCTATCACCCAATGAGATCTGATACTAAACTGAAGCTTGCATATTTTCATAAAAGCCTAATTCTACTAAATGATTGATTCAAAAAGCATTCATTGAGCACCTAAAATGTAATAGGAGTAATACTAAGTATTGAGATGCAGAGAAGAGTAAAACAAAACTCTGATTTCGAGATGAATCCTTGATAGTAAAGGGACCCAAAAGGCCAAAGTTGCAGAAACACAAAGGGTTGTAGTTGCTGTGTGTTAGATGGCTAACAAAACAGTGAGGGTTTTGAGAAAGAGCATCCTGGAAGAGATGCAGCTTGGATCGTGTGTTTAAGGATGAGTAAGCATTTGCCAAACTGATTAGGATCTTTCCAGGCAGAGTGTGACCTCTACCAGGACCTTGTGAGAGGAATCAGGAATAGGAGGTTGTTGCAGTGGGATTTCAGAGGGAATATGAAGTTAGGAAATGGGGATCACAGATGAAGCTGGGGAAGTTCAGCTATAATTGGAAGGAAGTACTAAGGTGGACAATGGGAAAACAGAAGACTAGAGGGGCTTTGGGTTTTGTTTTAGTTCTGTTTGAAGATGAGAAGAGTTGCATGTTTTAGATGCTGGTATGCAAACACCAACAAAAAGGAAGAAGGTTAAGGTGCCCACAAAAAGGAGATAGTTGATGGAGTGAGATACAAAAGAATGTGAGAAAATGAAAAAGTTATAGTAGAAATGTGTGATTTTCTATATAATAACATATTTATTAAGAGAATGTTCTCATCTAATTACTCATTGAAAGAGACAGAATATTATAATTAAGTACATATTATTAAGTGATATAATTTTTTAACAAATTATTTCATTAATAATTGATTAAATCGCTGACAATGTCTACTCATGGTACTGCTTTAACACCTGCCCTCAAGGAACTGAAAATACACAGAAAATTATAATAAAAAATATTAATTTATGCACAGCTTATTATGAAACCCAGAGATTTAACAATCACTTACCCACAGACCCTTCAAACATTGAAGACCAGGCCTGATTATCTTACACTATTTATAAGGTTTAAATTAATAAATGTTTATAAAAGTTTTTTCATTTATTCCTGCATCCAACAAATTTTTACTGAAGTCCTACTAAATGCCCTAGTAAATGTCTATGCTGGCAGTAGGGCACAGAGAGAAAGAAGAACCCAGTCTGTTGAGGCAAAGTGCCGGAATTATGTTAGTAAATAATATGCAATCATTTTTATGCATTTTCATTTGGGATTTCTGACATTATTGTCAGAGGCATTGATTTCTCCTTTGACACTACTAGCATGAGAATTGCAAGAATGCTGGGGGTTAAGCATAGACAAATACCTCTAAATATAGTAATAATAATTCATTACATGCAAGTAGTACTTCCCAATTAACAGAAACGAGACATTCCTGTATGGCCTATGGTATAGGCAACATTACTATTCTTCATTATATAGTTGAAAAACCTGAAGTACAATAGGACATCATTGTTCATTCAAGATCACAGTGTTAGAACAAATCCTAGAACTTGAAATCTGGAAGATTCCAAATGAGTAGACTATTTTAAATAATTTTGAATGAAGTTGCATAGAGACATTACAACTATTTGCAACATATTCTACTAAGATATAATATCAAGCTCTTCTTTAATAAAATAAGAAGCATCTATATCAAACTTAGAACCAGACAATATGCTTAATAGCAAAACCCTAGAAGTATGTTCTCTGAACTCAAGGCCAAAGCTTCTTCTTTAGAGTGATAGAAGTTTATATAACTAAATTGTGATTTCAATAGTTTGGAAAATTTTTCTAATTTAATAAGGCACCCCAAATTATCTTATTCATTTGAATTATTTTATCTGCTCTGATGACTCATTGTTTCCAAGCTTCAGATGCACATATTCATCAATCTAAGGGACTTTTCCACATGCAATGCAAACCAAACATATAAGTGGTTAAGCTCATCTTCTTGCCAGCCTTACCATTCTTTTGATATTACCTCATTTGTATACCATCATCTGGTCTTCTAAGACTTATAACTAGTAGTTATCAATTCTTTCCTTGACCCTTTACTTTTCGCATCCTTGACTGTCCCATTCAGCATGCATCTGTGAACCAGTAAAAATGAGCTGGAATGTATTCACTTATAATTGGAGTTCTGACACCCACTCTTTTTCATTCCCTTTTTTCCCTGAGATTACATTTCTACATATCTTTAAATATTCTCACTCTGAAATTGGCCTTTCTCCTGACTGGCACCTGAAACTGGTGCTTAGTCTTGGTCTCTAGTGTTAGAACCTCAATTTTCCTCTGTAACTTTCTATACCCTGACTCCTTTCTGTTATAGTCAGGCCTTGAGATCCCCAGCTTTGGCCTCTTGCTTCATCTTGCTGTCCAGGCCTTTGTCCAGGAGGCCCACACAGAATTTTTCATTGCTCTGTAGGGTACATTTTATAGTCCTTACACTGGGCTGTGAGAACCACATTGTTCCACATGAGTCAGGGATCTCAAGTCACCACAAACTGACCAGAATCACTGAATGCTTCAGAACCAGTTCTGAAAAGACCCCAGGGAAAAGGAGGTTTGGACCAGGCCTAGATTTAGCATGTCCATTTATGAACCTGGCAAAAGACAGTATTGTGTGCAGAAGAAATACATTTGGCCACCATATTCCCCCTGATCAGCACATAGGAACCTTCACTGCCTGACCCAGTGTACTACCCGTAGTCCCTGATATCCTCCAACTGGAAACTTATTAGCATACTATCTCTCAGAGCAGTCAAACCCTATTGTCATGTATTACCATAGTCACCATTTCTATTAATTCCATGCAGCTTTCATTTTATCTACCTTCTTGGCATGAATTCATCCTGCTTAAAACTCATATCCAGGTAGATCACCTATAGGGAATGTCTAAATGGGAGGCAGGAGAATTTCTTACACTGTAAGAGTATCAATTAAGGCCTGTGATCCTGATACGATAACTTTAGTTATCACCCAAACAGGATGAGTGTAAAGAAAAACATACCTAGATACACCATGATCAGACTGCTGAACACCAAAGATAGTATTGAAAGCAGTCAGAGAAAACAGAAACATCACATATGGAAGACCAAAGGTAAGAATGAGAACAGACCTCTTCGAGGGTATGCAGTGTGGAAGCAAATAGAGCAGGAGCTATAAAGTATTGCAAGAAAAAAGCTGTCAACTCAGAGATGTTAAACAGCAGAAGTATCTTTCAAAAATGAAGGTGAAAAAAAGATTTACTCAGAGAAAAAATTAAGCAAAAAAGAATTTATCACCAGCAGATTACACCATAAGGAATGTTAACGTTCTTGAGGCAGGAGTATAATACCAGATTCAGGTATTCAGGAATGTAATATACACCCAGACTGAAAGTGAAGGGATGGAGAAGCATCTTTCATGACAATGGGCCTCAAAAGAAGGCTGTGGTAGCGATTCTCATATCAGATAAATTAGATTTTAAACTAAAGACTGTAGTCAGAGATACAGAAGGACACTACACCATTCTTGAAGGGACTATCCACCAAGATGATCTAACAATTGTAAATATCTATGCCACCAAATGGGAGCAGCCAACTACATAAGAAAATTGTTAATCAAGATAAGGAATCATATTAATATGAATACATTAATAGAAGGAGATCTTAACATGCCTCTCTCAGAAATAGACAGATCATTGAAGCAGAAAATCAATAAAGAAACAAGAGCATTGAATGACACATTGGACCAGATGGACCTCATAGATATATACAGAACATTCCACCCTAAAACAACAGAATACTCATTCTTCTCAAGTGCACATGGAACCTTCTCCAGAATAGACCACATACTGGGTCACAAATCAGGACTCAACCGATATCAAAAGACTGAGATTATTCCCTGCATATTCTCAGATCACAATGCTTTGAAACTGGAGCTCAATCACAAGGAAAAGTTCCGAAGGAAATCAAACACCTGGAAGCTAAAGACCACCTTGCTTAAGAATGCTTGGATCAACCAGGAGATCAAAGAAGAACTGAAACAATTTATGGAAACCAATGAGAATGAAGACACTTCAGTCCAAAACCTATGGGATACAGCAAAGGCGGTCCTCAGGGGGAAATACATAGCCACCCAAGCCTCCCTCAAAAACATTGAAAAATCCAGAACTCAACCCCTGTCTCTACACCTTAAAGAACTGGAAAATCAACAACAAATCAAACCAACTCCACACATAAGAAGGGAAATCATCAAAATTAGAGCTGAGATCAATGAGGTAGAAACAGAAATACAGTAGAATGTATCAATGAAACTAGAAGCTAGTTTTTTGAAAGAATGAATAAGATCAATAAACCATTGGCCACACTAATCCAAAAGAAAAGAGAGAAAGCCCAAATTCATAAAATTATGAATGGAAAGAGAGAGATCACAACTAAGACCAAGGAAGTAGAAACAATCATCAGAAGTTATTATCAGGGGAGGAGTCAAGATGGCGGAGAAGTAGCAGGCTGAGACTACCTCAGCTAGCAGGAGAACAGCTAGAGAGCTTATCTAAAGATTGCAAACACCTGCAAATCCATCGGCAGATCGAGGAGAAGAAGAACAGCAATTCTAGAACAGAAAAACAACCACTTTCTGAAAGGTAGGACTGGCGGAGAAGTGAATCCAAAGCAACGGGAAGATAGACCCCGGGGGGAGGGGCCGGCTCCCGGCAAGCGGCGGAGCAACGGAGCACAAAATCGGGACTTTTAAAATTCTGTTCCACTGAGGGACATCGCTCCAGAGGCTAAACCGGGGCGAAGCCCACACAGGGTCTGCGTGACCTCAGGTCCTGCGGGGTCACAGAAGGATCGGGGGTGTCCGAGTGTCGCAGAGCTTGCGGATATTGGAACGGGAAAGCCGGCTGCAGAGACAGAGCCAACAGTAAGCTCGCAGCTTGGAGTTGCCTTGAACCAGTCACAGGCTCGGTGAGCTCGGAGCGCAGCAGGAGGTTAGGCAGACGCGAGTTACTGGGAGCTGTTCGCTGAGGGCGCACAGGGGAGCGGGGCCCCGGGCTCTCGGCTCCTCCTGCCGGAGACCAGGAGGCCACCATTTGTATTCCTGTCCTCTGGAACTCTACGGAAAGCGCTCAGGGAACAAAAGCTCCTGAAAGCAAAGCCGAGCAGATCACTCAGCCCGGCCCCTGGTAAGGGCGGTGTAATTCCGCCTGGGGCAAAGACACTTGAGAATCACTACACCAGGCCCCTCCCCCAGAAGATCAACAAGAAATCCAGGCAAGACCAAGTTCACCTACGAAGGAGTGCAGTTTCAATACCAAGGAGAGAGCAGCAGAATTCCAGAGGAGGAGAAAACAAACCACGGAACTCATGGCTTTCTGCCTGTGATTTTTCAGTGTTGCAGTTAATTTAATTTTTTTCTTTTTCATTTTTTTCTCTTCTTCTGCTAAAATTTTTTATAACTTATACCCTTTTCTCTTTTAATGTTTTTTAACGAGATTATCTAATATATATATTTTTCTTTTTTATACTTTTGTTTATTCATTTTCTTTTTTTTTAATTCTTTTTTTTCTTTCTTTTTTTTCTTTCTTGCTCTTTGAACCTTTTTTTATCCTCAAATCAGAAGAGATCCTAATCTCTTCAATCTTTTTTTTCTTAATTCTTTTTTAAATTCTTGATTGAATTTTTAATTCAATCTCTCTTTTTTAATTCTTTTTTTCTTTTTTTTCTTTCTTTCTTTTTGAACCTCTTTTTATCCCCAAATCAGAAGAGACCCCAATCAGAAAAGATTGGGAGATGCCAATCAGAAGAGATTGGGAGATCCCAATCAAAGGAGATCCCAATCAGAGGAGATCCCTCACCCAATCGTGAGGGGGGAGAAATCCCCCCTCACGATTTGGGATCTCTTCTGATTTGGTTAAAGCATATTTTCCTGGGATTGTTGCCACCCTTTTAGTATTTTACTAACTCCTTCATATACTCTTAGCTGGACAAAATGACAAGGCGGAAAAATTCACAACAAAAAAAAGAACAAGAGGCAGTACCGAAGGCTAGGGACCTAATCAATACAGACATTGGTAATATGTCAGATCTAGAGTTCAAAATGACAATTCTCAAGGTTATAGCCGGGCTTGAAAAAGGCATGGAAGATATTAGAGAAACCTTCTCCAGAGATATAAAAGCCCTTTCTGGAGAAATAAAAGAACTAAAATCTAACCAAGTTGAAATAAAAAAAGCTATTAATGAAGTTCAATCAAAAATGGAGGCTCTCACTGCAAGGATAAATGAGGCAGAAGAAAGAATTAGCGATCTAGAAGACCAAATGACAGAGAATAAAGAAGCTGAGCAAAAGAGGGACAAACAGCTACTGGACCATGAGGGGAGAATTTGAGAGATAAGTGACACCATAAGACGAAACAACATTAGAATAATTGGGATTCCAGAAGAAGAAGAAAGAGAGAGGGGAGCAGAAGGTATACTGGAGAGAATTATTGGGGAGAATTTCCCCAATATGGCAAAGGGAACGAGCATCAAAATTCAGGAGGTTCAGAGAACGCCCCTCAAAATCAATAAGAATAGGCCCACACCCCGTCACCTAATAGTAAAATTTACAAGCCTTAGTGACAAAGAGAAAATCCTGAAAGCAGCCCGGGAAAAGAAGTCTGTAACATACAATGGTAAAAGTATTAGATTGGCAGCTGACTTATCCACAGAGACCTGGCAGGCCAGAAAGAGCTGGCATGGCATTTTCAGAGCACTAAATGAGAAAAACATGCAGCCAAGAATACTATATCCAGCTAGGCTATCATTGAAAATAGAAGGAGAGATTAAAAGCTTCCAGGACAAACAAAAACTGAAAGAATTTGCAAACACCAAATCACTTCTACAGGAAATACTGAAAGGGGTCCTCTAAGCAAAGAGAGAGCCTACAAGTGGTAGATCAGAAAGGAACAGAGACAATATACAGTAACAGTCACCTTACAGGCAATACAATGGCACTAAAATCATATCTCTCAATAGTTACCCTGAATGTTAATGGGCTAAATGCTCCAATCAAAAGACACAGGGTATCAGAATGGATAAAAAAACAAAACCCATCTATATGTTGCTTCCAAGAAACTCATTTTAAACCCGAAGACACCTCCAGACTTAAAGTGAGGGGGTGGAAAAGAATTTACCATGCTAATGGACATCAGAAAAAAGCAGGAGTGGCAATCCTTATATCAGATCAATTAGATTTTAAGCCAAAGACTATAATAAGAGATGAGGAAGGACACTATATCATACTCAAAGGGTCTGTCCAACAAGAAGATCTAACAATTTTAAATATCTATGCCCCCAACGTGGGAGCAGCCAACTATATAAACCAATTAATAACAAAATCAAAGAAACATATCAACAATAATACAATAATAGTAGGGGACTTTAACACTCCCCTCACTGAAATGGACAGATCATCCAAGCAAAAGATCAACAGGGAAATAAAGGCCTTAAATGATACACTGGATGAGATGGACATCACAGATATATTCAGAACATTTCATCCCAAAGCAACAGAATACACATTCTTCTCTAGTGCACATGGAACATTCTCCAGAATAGATCACATCCTCGGTCCTAAATCAGGACTCAACCGGTATCAAAAGATTGGAATCATTCCCTGCATATTTTCAGACCACAATGCTCTGAAGCTGGAACTCAACCACAAGAGGAAGTTTGGAAAGAACACAAATACATGGAGACTAAACAGCATCCTTCTAAAGAATGAATGTGTCAACCGGGAAATTAAAGAAGAATTGAGAAAAATCATGGAAACAAATGATAATGAAAATACAACTGTTCAAAATCTGTGGGACACAACAAAGGCAGTCCTGAGAGGAAAATATATAGCGGTACAAGCTTTTCTCAAGAAACAAGAAAGGTCTCAGGTACACAATCTAACCCTACACCTAAAGGAGCTGGAGAAAGAACAAGAAAGAAACCCTAAGCCCAGCAGGAGAAGAGAAATCATAAAGATCAGAGCAGAAATCAATGAAATAGAAACCAAAAAAACAATAGAACAAATCAACCAAACTAGGAGCTGGTTCTTTGAAAGAATTAATAAAATTGATAAACCCTTGGCCAGACTTATCAAAAAGAAAAGAGAAAGGACCCAAATAAATAAAATCATGAATGAAAGAGGAGAGATCACAACTAACACCAAAGAAATACAAACTGTTATAAGAACATACTATGAGCAACTCTACGCCAACAAATTTGACAATCTGGAAGAAATGGATGCATTCCTAGAAACATATAAACTACCAAAATTGAACCAGGAAGAAATAGAAAGCCTGAACAGACCATAACCAGTAAGGAGATTGAAACAGTCATTAAAAATCTCCAAACAAACAAAAGCCCAGGGCCAGATGGCTTCCCGGGGGAATTCTACCAAACATTTAAAGAGGAACTAATTCCTATTCTCCTGAAACTGTTCCAAAAAATAGAAATGGAAGGAAAACTCCCAAACTCATTTTATGAGGCCAGCATCACCTTGATCCCAAAACCAGACAAGGATTCCATCAAAAAAGAGAGCTATAGACCAATATCCTTGATGAACACAGATGCAAAAATTCTCACCAAAATACTAGCCAATAGGATTCAACAGTACATTAAAAGGATTATTCACCACGACCAAGTGGGATTTATTCCAGGGCTGCAAGGTTGGTTCAACATCCGCAAATCAGTCAATGTGATACAACACATCAATAAAAGAAAGAACAAGAACCATATGATACTCTCAATAGATGCTGAAAAAGCATTTGACAAAGTACAGCATCCCTTCCTGATCAAAACCCTTCAAAGTGTAGGGATAGAGGGCACATACCTCAATATCATCAAAGCCATCTATGAAAAACCCACTGCAAATATCATTCTCAATGGAGAAAAACTGAAAGCTTTTCCACTAAGGTCAGGAACACGGCAGGGATGTCCATTATCACCTCTGCTATTCAACATAGTACTAGAAGTCCTAGCCTCAGCAATCATACAACAAAAGGAAATTAAAGGCATCCAAATCGGCAAAGAAGAAGTCAAATTATCACTCTTCGCAGATGATATGATACTCTATGTGGAAAACCCAAAAGACTCCACTCCAAAACTGCTAGAACTTATACAGGAATTCAGTAAAGTGTCAGGATATAAGATCAATGCACAGAAATCAGTTGCACTTCTCTACACAAACAACAAGACAGAAGAAAGAGAAATTAAGGAGTCAATCCCATTTACAATTGCACCCCAAACCATAAGATACCTAGGAATAAACCTAACCAAAGAGGCTAAGAATCTATACTCAGAAAACTATAAAGTACTCATGAAAGAAATTGAGGAAGACACAAAGAAATGGAAAAATGTTCCATGCTCCTGGATTGGAAGAATAAATATTGTGAAAATGTCTATGCTACCTAAAGCAATCTACACATTTAATGCAATTCCTATCAAAGTACCATCCATCTTTTTCAAAGAAATGGAACAAATAATTTTAAAATTTATATGGAACCAGAAAAGACCTCGAATAGCCAAAGGGATATTGAAAAACAAAGCCAAAGTTGGTGGCATCACAATTCCGGACTTCAAGCTTTATTACAAAGCTGTCATCATCAAGACAGCATGGTACTGGCACAAAAACAGACACATAGACCAATGGAACAGAATAGAGAGCCCAGAAATAGACCCTCAACTCTATGGTCAACTAATCTTCGACAAAGCAGGAAAGAATGTCCAATGGAAAAAAGACAGCCTCTTCAATAAATGGTGTTGGGAAAATTGGACAGCCACGTGCAGAAAAATGAAATTGGACCATTTCCTTACACCACACACAAAAATAGATTCAAAATGGATTAAGGACCTCAATGTGAGAAAGGAATCCATCAAAATCCTTGAGGAGAACACAGGCAGCAACCTCTTCGACCTCAGCCGCAGCAACATCTTCCTAGGAACATCGCCAAAGGCAAGGGAAGCAAGGGCAAAAATGAACTTTTGGGATTTCATCAAAATCAAAAGCTTTTGCACAGCAAAGGAAACAGTGAACAAAATCAAAAGACAACTGACAGAATGGGAGAAGATATTTGCAAACGACATATCAGATAAAGGACTAGTGTCCAAAATCTATAAAGAACTTAACAAACTCAACACCCAAAGAACAAATAATCCAATCAAGAAATGGGCAGAGGACATGAACAGACGTTTCTGCAAAGAAGACATCCAGATGGCCAACAGACACATGAAAAAGTGCTCCATATCACTCGGCATCAGGGAAATACAAATCAAAACCACAATGAGATATCACCTCACACCAGTCAGAATGGCTAAAATCAACAAGTCAGGAAATGACAGATGCTGGCGAGGATGCGGAGAAAGGGGAACCCTCCTACACTGTTGGTGGGAATGCAAGCTGGTGCAACCACTCTGGAAAACAGCATGGAGATCCCTCAAAATGTTGAAAATAGAACTGCCCTATGACCCAGCAATTGCACTACTGGGAATTTACCCTAAAGATACAAACGTAGTGATCCAAAGGGGCACGTGCACCCAAATGTTTATAGCAGCAATGTCCACAATAGCCAAACTATGGAAAGAACCTAGATGTCCATCAACAGATGAATGGATCAAGAAGATGTGGTATATATACACAATGGAATACTATGCAGCCATCAAAAGAAACGAAATCTTGCCATTTGCGACAACATGGATGGAACTAGAGCGTATCATGCTTAGCGAAATAAGTCAAGCGGAGAAAGACAACTATCATATGATCTCCCTGATATAAGGGAGTGGTGATGCAACATGGGGGCTTAAGTGGGTAGGAGAAGAATCCATGAAACAAGATGGGATAGGGAGGAAGACAAACCATAAGTGACTCTTAATCTCATGAAACAAACTGTGGGTTGCTGGGGGGAGGGGGATTGGGAGAAGGGGGGAAGGTTATGGACATTGGGGAGGGTATGTGTTTTGGGTAAATTGGAAGGGGAGATGAACCATGAGAGACTATGGACTCTGAAAAACAGTCTGAGGGCTTTGAACTGGTGGGGGGGTGGGAGGTTGGGGTACCAGGTGGTGGGTATTATAGAGGGCACAGCTTGCATGGAGCACTGGGTGTGCTGAAAAAATAATGAATACTGTTTTTCTGAAAATAAATAAATGGAAAAAAAAAAGAAAATAAAATAAAAAAATAAAAAAAAGTGTCAGACACTTAACCGACTGAGCCACCCATCCAGGCGCCCCCTTATACTTTTCCTAATAATATTTTCCTTTATCTAACTTACTTAAAGAATATAGTATACAGGGCGCCTGGGTAGCTCAGTGGTTAAGCATTTGCCTTAGGCTCAGGTCATGATCCCAGGGTCCTTGGGTTGCGCCCCGTGTTAGGCTCCCTGCTTGGCGGGGAGCCTGCTTCTCCCTCTCCCACTGCTTATGTTCCCTTTCTCCCTGTCAAATAAATAAAATCTTAAAAAAAATAAGAAGTTATTATCAACAGTTATATGCCAATAAGCTAAGCAACCTAGATGAAATGGATGGATTCCTGGAAAACTATAAACTCCCAAAATTGAACCAGGAAGAAATTGACAACTTGAATAGACCGATATCTAGTAACGAGATTGAAGCGGTGATCAAAAACCTCCCAAAAAACAAGAGCCCAAGACCTGACGGACTCCCTGGGTAATTCTATCAAACTATCTAAGAAAAAATAACACCTATTCTCCTGAAGCTGTTTCAAAAAATTGAAGCAGAAGGAAAACTTCCAGACTCTTTCTATGAAGTCAGCATTACCCTGATCCCCAAACCAGGCAAAGTCCCCACCAAATAGGAGAATTTCAGACCAATATCACTGATGAATATGGATGCTAAGATTCTCAACAAGATCCTAGCAAATAAGATCCAAAAGCACATTAAAATGATTATCCACCATGACCAGGTGGGATTCATCCCTGGGCTACAAGAATGATTCAACATTTGCAAATCAATCAGTGTGATACAACAAATCAATATGAGAAGAGAGAAGAACCACATGGTCCTTTCAATTGATGCAGAAAATGCATTTGACAAAATCCAGCAAAGGTTCCTGATTAAACCCTTCAAAGTATAGGGACAGAGGGAACATTCCTGAACTTCATCAAATCTGTCTGTGAAAGACCCACAGCAAATATCATCCTCAATGGGAAAAAGCTTGCAGCCTTCCCGTTGAGATCAGGAACAAGACAAGGATGCCCACTCTCACCACTCTTGTTCAACATAGTATTAGAAGTCCTAGCAATAGCAATCAGACAACAAAGAGAAAATAAAAGCTATCCAAATTGACAATGAAGAAGTCAAACTCTCTCTCTTCGCAGATGACATGATTCTTTATATGGAAAACCCAAAAGACTCCACCCCCAAACTACTAGAACTCATACAGCAGTTCAGCAACGTGGCAGGATACAAAGTCAATGTACAGAAATCAGTGGCTTTCTTATACACTAACAATGAAAATACAGAAAGGGAAATTAGAGAATCGATTCCATTTACTATAGCACCAAGAACCACAAGATACCTGGGAATAAACCTAACCAAAGAGGTAAAGGATCTGTACTTGAGGAACTATAGAACACTCATGAAAGAAATTGAAGAAGACACAAAAAGATGGAAGACCATTCCATGCTCTTGGATCAGAAGAATAAACATTGTTAAAATGTCTATACTGCCTAGAGAAATCTATACTTTTAATACCATTCCGATCAAAATTCCACCAGTATTCTTCAAAGAGCTGGAGCAAATAATCCTAAAATTTGTATGGAATGAGAAGAGACCCCGAATCGCTAAGGAAATGTTGAAAAACCAAAATAAAACTGGGGGCATCACGTTATCTGATTTCAAGCTTTATTACAAAGCTGTGTTCACCAAGACAGCATGGTAGGGAGGGGACAAGATGGCGGGGTACTAGGAAGAGGCGTCTTTTCAGCTGGTACCCCAAAGTGAGCTGATTACCTACCAAAGAACTCTGATCACCCATGAAATCAGCCAGAGATCAGAATTATACACGTCTGGATCTCTACAGGGGCAGAAGACGCCAGTGAGCAGGTAAAGCGGAATGGAACAGCGGACTGATATCGAAAGATTAACAAAAGGGGGAGGGAGCCACCAGAGGCGACCGGTGCAAAAGTAATACCCCGATACAAGCGAGAGTGCGCTGCATCTGGGGACCAGCATTAACTTGGAGACTGGTTGAAAGCATTCCAAAAGAGCAAAGGATCGCGGGGGCAAATTGTGGGAATCGGGGCGGCTAGGGACAGGGGCTTAAGTCCCCGGTCCCAGACGGCCTCCCCGGCGCGGAGGCAGAGAGAGTGCGGCGGAGAAACCGGCTCCTGGTCCTTAAGCCGCCAGCGCGCCCCAGAGCGCGGGGGTTCCGGCTCCTGTGAGGGGACGGGAGCCGCGCCGGTCTGCAGAACGCGCGCTCGCCCTACCACAAAGCTTGAGATGCGCGCGCACGTCGCTCCAGCTCTCCTGGGTTTCTAAGGCCCGGGGGCGCTTCTTGATTCGGGCCATTGTTTCAAAGTCTAGCGCGCGCGAAACTCTTCCCCGGACAGAGGCGCGCAAAAGCCCAGCCTGCGGCTTCCGGACCAGCGCCCCGTTCTCAGTGCCCCAGACGCGCGCCCGACCCACAGCCGCCTCTGAAAAGAGGTGCACACAAGCCGGGCACTCCCAGCCCCAGCCGGCGGCAAAATCTCAGTGTGCGATCACTGCTTGGAACCTCTCTGGCGGTCAGGAGCTCCCAGACAGCCGCCACTGCCTTGGCTTTGGGGACGAGCAGAAGATCCTGCGCCCCCTGGGTCTTTAACTTGGAACCTGCACTGCCAGCGTCCAAGGGGGAATTTATTCAGCTTCTGCACCCAGACTGAGGCTTCTCTCTGAGACGGAGATCAGGAAGTGTTCCAGGGTGCACCTTGACTGCACCAGAGTTGATACATCCAGCTACATCTGTTCAGTCTTCTCCCACCAAAATGACTAGGAGGAGGAATGCCCAACAGAAGAAAAATACAGAGGATGGACCTTCTGCAATAGAGCTAACGGCTATCAACATAGACAATATGTCGGAAAGAGAATTCAGGCTAACAATTATCCAGGCAATAGCTAGGTTGGAGAAAGCCATGGATGACCAAACAGAATTGATTAGGGCCGAACTGAAAGCGACCAGACAGGATGTTCACAATGTTAGGGCGGAGCTTAAAGCTACCAGGCAGGAGGTCCACAATGCTCTCAATGAGTTCCAATCCAATCTAAACTCTCTCAAAGCTAGGGTAACTGAGACAGAAGATAGAATTAGTGATCTGGAAGACAAACAGATAGAGAGAAAGGATCAGGAGGAAGCCTGGAACAAACAGCTTAGATCCCACGAAAGCAGAATTAGGGGAATAAGTGATGCCATGAAGCGTTCCAACGTCAGAATTATTGGAATTCCTGAAGGGGAGGAGAAAGAAAGAAGTCTAGAAGATGTCGTGGAACAAGTCCTTCATGAAAACTTTCCGAATCTAGCGAATGAAACCAGCGTTCATGTACTAGAGGCTGAACGGTATACACCCAAGATTATACACTCCAAAAGAACATCACGACACCTGATAGTCAAATTGAGAAATTATAATTGTAGGTATAATCTCTTGAAAGCTGCCAGGGCAAAGAGGCTCCTTACTTACAGAGGGAAGCCCATCAGAATAATGTCAGACCTGTCCACAGAGACCTGGCAAGCCAGAAGAGGCTGGCAAGATATATTCAGGGCACTAAATGAGAAGAATATGCAGCCAAGAATACTCTATCCAGCAAGACTGACATTCAAAATGGATGGAGAGATAAAGAGTTTCCAAGACCAGCAAGGCTTAAAAGACTATGCAACCACCAAGCCGATACTGCAGGGAATATTAAGGGGGGTGCTATAAAAGAGGAAAAATCCAAAGAATAGCATTGAACAGAAATATAGAGACAGTCTACAGAAAGAAAGACTTCAAAGGTAACTCGATGTCAATAAAAACATATCTATCAATAATCACTCTCAATGTGAATGGCCTAAATGCACCCATAAAACGGCACAGGGTTGCAGATTGGATAAAACGACAGGACCCATCCATATGCTGTCTACAAGAGACCCATTTTGAACCTAAAGATACACGCAGACTGAAAGTGAAGGGGTGGAGAAGCATCTTTCATGCCAATGGGACTCAAAAGAAGGCTGGGGTAGCGATTCTCATATCAGATAAATTAGACTTCAAACTAAAGACTGTAGTCAGAGATACAGAAGGACACTACATAATCCTTAAAGGGACTATCCACCAAGATGATCTAACAATTGTAAATATCTATGCTCCCAATATGGGAGCAGCCAATTACTTAAGAAAACTGTTAATCAAGATAAAGAGTCATATTGATATGAATACACTAATAGTAGGTGATCTTAACACGCCTCTTTCAGAATTAGACAGATCATCGAAGCAGAAATTCAATAAAGAAACAAGAGCATTGAATGACACATTGGACCAGATGGACCTCATAGATATATACAGAACATTCCACCCTAAAACAACAGAATACTCATTCTTCTCAAGTGCACACGGAACCTTCTCCAGAATAGACCACATACTGGGTCACAAATCAGGACTCAGCCGATACCAAAAGACTGAGATTATTCCCTGCATATTCTCAGATCACAATGCTTTGAAACTGGAGCTCAATCACAAGGAAAAGTTCCGAAGGAACTCAAACACCTGGAAGCTAAAGACCACCTTGCTTAAGAATGCTTGGATCAACCAGGAGATCAAAGAAGAACTGAAACAATTCATGGAAACCAATGAGAATGAAGACACTTCGGTCCAAAACCTATGGGATACAGCAAAGGCGGTCCTAAGGGGAAAATATATAGCCATCCAAGCCTTGCTCAAAAAAATTGAAAAATCCAGAACACACCATCTGTCTCTACACCTTAAAGAACTGGAGGATCAACAACAAATCAAACCAACTCCACACATAAGAAGGGAAATCATCAAGATTAGAGCTGAGATCAATGAGGGAGAAACCAGAGATACAGTAGAACGTATCAATGAAACTAGAAGCTGGTTTTTTGAAAGAATCAATAAGATCGATAAGCCACTGGCTACACTAATCCAAAAGAAAAGAGAGAAATCCCAAATTCATAAAATTATGAATGAAAAGGGAGAGATCACAACTAACACCAAGGAAGTAGAAACAATCATCAGAAGTTATTACGAACAGTTATATGCCAATAAGCTTAGCAACCTAGATGAAATGGATGCATTCCTGGAAAAATATAAACTACCAAAATTGAACCAGGAAGAAATCGACAACCTGAATAGAACGATATCTAATAACGAGATTGAAACAGTGATCAAAAATCTCCCAAAAAACAAGAGCCCAGTACCTGACGGATTCCCCTGGGGAATTCTACCAAACCTTCCAAGAAGAAATAACACCTATTCTCCTGAAGCTGTTTCAAAAAATTGAAGCAGAAGGAAAACTTCCAGACTCTTTCTATGAAGCCAGCATTACCCTGATCCCCAAACCAGGCAAGGACCATACCAAAAAGGAGAATTTCAGACCAATATCACTGATGAATATGGATGCTAAGATTCTCAACAAGATCCTAGCCAACAGGATCCAACAACACATTAAAAAGATTATCCACCATGATCAGGTGGGATTCATCCCTGGGCTACAAGGATGGTTCAACATTCGTAAATCAATCAATGTGATACAACAAATTAATATGAGAAGAGAGAAGAACCACATGGTCCTCTCAATTGATGCAGAAAAAGCATTTGACAAAATCCAACATCCGTTCCTGATTAAAACGCTTCAAAGTATAGGGATAGAGGGAACATTCCTGAACCTCATCAAATCTATCTATGAAAGACCCACAGCAAATATCATCCTCAATGGGAAAAAGCTTGCAGCCTTCCCGTTGAGATCAGGAACAAGACAAGGATGCCCACTTTCACCACTCTTATTCAACATAGTATTAGAAGTCCTAGCAACAGCAATCAGACAACAGAGAGAAATAAAAGGTATCCAAATTGATAATGAAGAAGTCAAACTCTCTCTCTTCGCAGATGACATGATTCTTTATATGGAAAACCCAAAAGACTCCACCCCCAAACTACTAGAACTCATACAGCAATTCAGCAGAGTGGCAGGATACAAAGTCAATGTGCAGAAATCAGTAGCTTTCTTATACACTAACAATGAAAATACAGAAAGGGAAATTAGAGAATCGATTCCATTTACTATAGCACCAAGAACCATAAGATACCTGGGATAAACCTAACTAAAGAGGTAAAGGATCTATACTTGAGGAACTATAGAACACTCATGAAAGAAATTGAAGAAGACACAAAAAGATGGAAGACCATTCCATGCTCTTGGATCGGAAGAATAAACATTGTTAAAATGTCTATACTGCCTAGAGCAATCTATACTTTTAATGCCATTCCGATCAAAATTCCACCGGCATTCTTCAAAGAGCTGGAGCAAATAATCCTAAAATTTGTATGGAATGAGAAGAGACCCCGAATCGCTAAGGAAATGTTGAAAAACAAATATAAAGCTGGCGGCATCACCTTACCTGATTTCAAGCTTTATTACAAAGCTGTGATCACCAAGACAGCATGGTACTGGCATAAAAACAGACAGATAGACCAGTGGAACAGAGTAGAGAGCCCTGATATGGACCCTCAACTCTGTGGTCAATTAATCTTCGACAAAACAGGAAAAAATATACAGTGGAAAAAAGACAGTCTCTTCAATAAATGGTGCTGGGAAAACTGGACAGCCATATGTAGAAGAATGAAACTCGACCATTCTCTTACACCGTACACAAAGATCAACTCAAAATGGATAAAAGACCTCAACGTGAGACAGGAATCTATCAGAATCTTAGAGGAAAACATAGGCAGTAATCTCTTCGATATCAGCCACAGCAACTTCTTTCCAAAGGCAAAGGAAACAAAAACGAAAATAAACTTTTGGGACTTCATTAAAATCAAAAGCTTCTGCACAGCAAAGGAAACAGTCAAAAAAACAAAGAGGCAACCCACGGAATGGGAGAAGATATTTGCAAATGACAGTACAGACAAAAGGTTGATATCCAGGATCTATAATGAACTCCTCAAACTCAACACACACAAAACAGACAAGCATATCAAAAAATGGGCAGAAGATATGGACAGACACTTCTCCAATGAAGACATACAAATGGCTATCAGACCCATGAAAAAATGTTCATCATCACTAGCCCTCAGGGAGATTCAAATTAAAACCACATTGAGACATCACCTTACACCAGTTAGAATGGCCAAATTTAGCAAGACAAGAAACAACATGTGTTGGAGGGGATGTGGAGAAAGGGGAACCCTCTTCCACTGTTGGTGGGAATGCAAGTTGGTGCAGCCTCTTTGGAGAACAGTGTGGAGATTCCTCAAGAAAGTAAAAATAGAACTTCCCTATGACCCTGCCATTGCACTCCTGGGTATTTACCCCAAAGATACAGATGTAGTGAAAAGAAGGGCCATCTGTACCCCAATGTTTATAGCAGCAATGGCCATGGTCGCCAAACTGTGGAGAGAACCAAGATGCCCTTCAACGGACAAATGGATAAGGAAGATGTGGTCCATATACACTATGGAGTATTATGCCTCCATCAGAAAGGATGAATACCCAACTTTTGTAGCAACATGGAATTATGCTGAGTGAAATCAGTCAAGCAGAGAGAGTCAATTATCATATGGTTTCACTTATTTGTGGAGTATAACAAATAGCATGGAGGACATGGGGAGTTAGAGAGGAGAAGGGAGTTGGGGTAAATTGGAAGGGGAGGTGAACCATAAGAGACTATGACTCTAAAACACAATCTGAGGGGTTTGAAGTGGCAGGGGGTTGGGGCACCAGGTGGTGGGTATTACAGAAGGCACGGATTGCATGGAGCACTGGGTGTGGTGCAAAAATAATGAATACTGTTATGCCAAAAATAAATAAAAAATAAATTTTAAAAAATTCATCAAAATTCACAACTGAAATTATATATTAGTTAACCCAACTTTTTTAAAGTTTTACCTTAAAAAACCCAATGTGATATATAATTGAGAGAAAAAGCACCAGAATCAGCTCAGCTGGGGCCCTTCCTGAGCTTCACCACAGCCCACTCTCTGGCCTTACCAACTCATCTAACTCCTCTGGATCTATTTCCATCTGTAACACGGGGACTATTAGCTTTCCTCCTTTCCTGGTGACGTTAGTAGCCTGGAATGATGTAATAAATCTAGTATTTCTTTAATAGAATCCAAAATACTAGGCAGATGAGAGAAACCCTTAAACCCTTAAACTGAGGTTGCTTGTCTGCCTCTGGCTTCTTGTGAAATCCCCGAGAGAGTTAATTTTTAGGGACCCTAGGAGCTTGTTAGCAGCCAAATAGAGCACCAGGTTAGACTCTCTGGGCTCCTGCCTCACATCTTTTATAAGACTTTGGAGACAGGCCACCTAGGGTCAGCTTAGCACTCACCCCATCTCTACAAGTCCCCAGCCAGGAGTAGCACCCAGAGTACTCACAGAAAGGTAAGCCCCATCATGATATTTTCCACTGTTCCAGAGCTCCTAGTTTCCTTCCATCTTGAGTAAGGGGGGGATGGACATCATTTATGATCTTCATATGGCTTTTTCCTTGTTGATAGAACAAAGAACCAAGGGATGCTTGGATTCAGGAAAGGTAGGGAAATATCATGGTGAGGTTTTCCACTCTGAGTGACTGAAAGATTGAAGGTCAGGACTTGCAAATAGAGGGACATCAGAGGGAACTGACTGGGGTAAAGAATAGGGGAAAGAAGAGTCTGGGAGAGCCAAGAAGGCTATTTAGGTTGGTCAGGGCAGAGTAACCTGTATTTATAGAATCTCACACCTTTAAGTAAACCTGGAGATAATGTAGTATCCCCTTTCATACTACAGAAGGGAAAAGGGATGGATGGATGGATGGATGGACGGACAGACAGATAGATGGTTAATGGCAAGGGACTTGGGAACCAACAAAGGCTGGCAAAACAAGTTCTTCATTCAGAACAAACTCTTGCATATGTGATCTTTGATGAGTTAAATTTTTTGAGCCTCACCTTTCTCATTTGTAAAATGATTAACTTTCTTCAAGACTATCTGTAAAGTTTAAATGTAACATATAATGTACTAATGTATAACAGAGTATACATTTATGGAAACATTAGATTTCTGTTTTATTTTTCTTTTCATTTCTTCTTTTCTCCCTCCATCCCTCCCTTCTTTTTTCCCCCATTTTTCCTTTCTCAAAGTCCCAATGCTATTAGAAACTTGTTTATAACACAAATAACATAAGCACCTGGACTCCAACTCCACAGCTCTTTCAGCTGTTCTGAGTTGTCATTCTTGTAAACCAGAAGAATGGGATGGGGAGGGGAAAGAGAGAGAGAGAGAAGGAAGAAGAAGAGGAGAAGAGGGGGAGAGAGAAAGAGAGAGTGAGAGTTTGTGCATGGCTTCGTGGAGAGAAAGAACTACATATAGCATATTGGAGAGAGAACTTGAGGGGAACTGACCCTTGTATGAACAGGCAGGGTGGGAGATGATTGAAGAAGTGGGGAGCGGACAAATACATCCAGGATGAAGAGGCATTGCTGTTGCTTAGAGCAAGAATGAACTCTTGCCCCTGTGCTTTGTGACACCAGGCCGTGTCGCTGCTATGATTTCAAACCCAGACTGGGCTTAATATTAAGCTAAGAAAATCCATCTGTGAGGACATTTCCTATGGTGACACTAGGGATCCCTGCAAATATCTTCTCTCTTCTCACCAAATAACCTGTATCCACAAATTGCCTGTCCCGGCAGTGGCAGGTGTTGGGGTATTCCCTTCCCCCCCCTTTGTCTTTTAGCTTCAAAGGCAGAATTCAGTGATTCATCAGTTGCATATAACACCCAGTGTTCATTACATCAAGTGCTCTCTTTAATGCCCAACACCCAGTCATCCCATCTCCTCACCCATCTCCCCACCAACAATCCTCAGTTTGCTTCCTAGAGTTCAGCACCTCTGGCATTCTGGAAGGGCATAATCAGGAGACATGTATCTCCTGCTTAGGGCAAAGGAGGCATTGTCACTCTGCACTGTGTCTGAGTCTAGCTCTTGGTAGAGTTAAAGTTTGCCCAAGACTGAAATTGTGATAGAAAAGTATACCCAAGTGTACAGTGTCTGAGAGGTTTGTGGCTGACTTCCTACTGTGAGGATCAGTGGTGGTCATAGGTGGGAGGTAGATTGTGGAAAGGGAGACAAAACTGTGAGAGGCTAGCAGTCTTCTTCCTCCAAAAGAGGGTCAGTATTGGCCCAACAGAATTTGAGCCCGAAAGATTGCCAACAGTTTTCAAAGGAAAGGACAGAATGGAGGTGCCAGGGGTAGTGTAGAGTCTCCTGTGGTAGCCTATTAGCATAGTCTACATTCTTTGTCTTGTGCTGTTGATTCCAAGTAGCCCTCCAGTATGATTTTGGGCAAGCTACACCTCATAATGGTTCAGCTCCCCACCCCTTTCTCCATTTGCAGGTTATTAATTATCTCATCAGAGGAGGGGAAGATCAATTAAAAACTGGGGTGGATGAGGAGGACTTCCTTGATATGATGGGGCAATGTCCCAAGACTGAGCCTTGAAGGATGGAGTTTTGATGTGGAATGGAAGAGTGTTCTAATTAGAAAGGAAAATAGCACAGTCAAGGACAAAGGGTGGCCCAACAGAGCAAGAGTCCAGCTGAAGGGGCCCCATAGTTACCTTTCCAGAGCTATTGATGCAGTCACATTGAAGAACTTTTGACATCATGGGTTCATTCCTCAGTTGTCTGGGCACTTGTTGGGAAAACCAACCTGCTACCATGTGCAATTGAGTGGAAACTAGCTATATGTTCCCTGGGATTTCAAATCCCCTCCTTTCCCTTGGAAAATCTCCTGATCTCTGACCCCAGCCCCTAAAAAATCATCAGTCTTCCCCATATCACTTATTAGCAACTTCAGTTGCTCAGGCAAAGAATCTTGGAATCATCCCTGTACCTTCTCTTTCTCTCATACCTCATGCCCAATCTATTAGTTCCACCACCAAAATACATGCAGAATCTTACTTCACTTAACAAATAAACAATTATTGAATAGAAGAGTGGATGGATGGGTGGATGGGATCCTGACCTCTTTGAATCATTGTGGTGATGACAAGACCTGAAGACTTAGAAATATCTTTCCTTTATTTGTCACACAAAATGTCACTTATAAGACATCAGTAACAACATGTCCAAGTTCTGTAAGAGGCTGTACAAAATTAAATTGTGGATTTGGAGGAGTTAGACAGTCTTGGGTTTGAGGACTGGGCTACTTATTTAACCTTTTAAAAACCTAAGTGTTCTGATAATATAGATATAATAGCAGTTACCACATAGAGCCCTGTGAAAATTAAATAAGAAACTTAATATGAAGTTCTTAGCACAATACCCATAGTTTACACTTTAAAAATGTTGTCTTTGCTCTCTTAAATTGCCTTCATGACTTCCATATTTAGCCTCTGAGTATTTCTGTATTTTGGTCTGCTCCTTGATCCTTTCCTTCTCACTCTCTCATATCTCTTTTTTATTTCATCCTCCTACTTTTCTTTACGTTGTTGCTACTCTCCTATAATCTGCTTTCTAGAACCTCATACATTCATCTATTAATTGAGCTAGTCAAAGTACTATTCAGTCACTCTATACCAACACAACCTCAATAGCTATTAAAAATGTTGTGAGGTAGCCAATGTCTTATACCACAGAGTAGTTTCTTCTGCCCCAGTCCCTTCTCTGGCATCCCCTGGTTTTGAGCCTGAAAAAGCAGTTAAAGTGTTCATGTCTGGCATCATGGTGGCCTCCAGGAGACCACTCAAGCTCCAGGCTGGTAGGTGCTCACGCCACAATCCCCAACATCCAGTAGTCTCAGATTAGGTGCCTACTATGTGTCTCTCTCCCCCCTTTGGCAGGTTCAGGTCTTCTCCCACTGCAGAGATCAGAAGCAGCCTATGGAGCCAGGTGCCTGGGGCAAAAGGACAAGTGTCACTGAGTTCATCCTTCTTGGCCTGACAGAAAGCATAAGACTGCAACCCATCCTTTTTGTTATCTTCCTCTTTGCCTATGTAGTCACTGTTGGAGGCAACCTCAGTATCCTGGCTGCCATCTTTGTGGAGCCCAAACTCTACATGCCCATGTACTACTTCTTGGGGAGTCTATCTCTGCTAGACATCGGATGCATCACTGTAACTGTCCCTCCAATGCTGGCATGTCTCCTGGGCCACCAGTGCAGAGTCCCCTATGCTGCCTGCATTTCACAGCTCTTCTTTTTCCATCTCCTGGCTGGTGTGGACTGTCACCTCCTGACAGCCATGGCTTATGACCGCTACCTGGCCATCTGTCAACCCCTCACCTATAGCACCTGCATGAGCTGTGAAGTCCAAGGAGCCCTGGTGGGCATTTGCTGCACCATTTTCTTTATCAACGCTCTGACTCACACAGTGGCTATATCTATGCTTGACTTCTGTGGCCCTAATGTGGTCAATCACTTCTATTGTGACCTCCCACCCCTTTTCCAGCTCTCCTGCTCCAGCACCCATGTCAATGGGCAGCTGCTTTTTGTGGGGACCACTTTCATGGGGGTGTTCCCCATGATCCTCATCTCAGTGTCCTATGCCCATGTCCCTGCTGCAGTGCTATGAATCTGTTCAGCGGAGGGGAAGAAGAAGGCCTTTTCCACATGTGGCTCCCACCTCACTGTAGTCTGTATCTTTTATGGAACTGACTTCTTCAGTTACATGTGTCTGGGCTCGGTGTCAGCTTCAGATAAGGACAAGGGGATTGGGATCCTCAACACTATCCTTAGCCCCATGCTGAACCTGGTCATCTACAGCCTCTGGAACCCGGATGTGCAGGGTGCCCTGAAAAGGGTGTTGATGGGGAAGTGACTACCTGAATGAGAAAGGGGGCACCAGCATGCCCCTAGAGCACCCACTGACTTTCTCATGCTGAAGGTGTGGATGTGGGCAGTGGGGATCTTCAGGGGTGGCTGGAAGGATAGGGAGAAAGTAGATAGTATGGACCAGAGTAGAATATGATTTACCTTGGACTGGGGGGAAAAGCTAAAGCTGGAGGAAGATTGATCAAAGAGAGGTAGGAGAAAAGCATAATGCATGACAGGAAATGGGACGGAAATCGGCTATTTTAAAAAATTTAATGAGTATTTAATTGAAACGTTTAAAATGCTAATAAAAGCAAAATGTTTGCATCCTCCACCCACCATTTAAGATAAAAATATATTTGTACTGGTGAATGGGGTAGGTTTTTAAAAGATTTTTCTTCAGGAAATAAACCCAGGACTGTGAAACTAAATTGAGGTTTGACATAGCCTAGGAATAAAGTGTTAGGACCCACCTGCATCTTCTTCAGAGCAACATTATCAAATACTTGTTTCCAAAGCCAGGGTCTCCATCCTGAGTAACCATTAGGAGTAACACCACATTTTCCTGTCTGTGTGTGAGCTAGCTGACTCACAACTCCTCCACCAAAAATTGAGGATGGATATCACATGTTTCAGGAGAAGAAGCACCCAGAATAGCAAATTTTTTTTTAATTGGCAAAATACAATTTTGCTATTTTTTTAAATTGACAATATACAATACACAAAATACAGTCAGTATATATATATATTGATATATAATGGGCATTCTGTTTAATATGTGTAGATACTAAGCAAAGGTGAGGAGGGAAAGGAAAATAGAGGGAGATAGTGTTTGCAGTTTACCAGTGAATGAGTATTAGAAACCAGGGTTTTACAAAAAAAGCAAAGCTAAGGCAATCCAGAGAAGAACAGTGAATAGAATAAGAGCCCATTTCATATCCTGTCATGGCTATCTCTAGAATTTTTTCTATGAACCATTTCAGACACTTCCTGGCCCAGAAGTTGGAAGTCTGAGAAGAGTGACTTTACTTGGCATCCTTATTAATTGCTTGAGGAGGGCAGCATGGAATCCTGAAGAATATTTCCTAATCAAATGGATCTACAGTCATTCTCCAAATCCAGTCACCTATTAGGTCCTGCTAAACAGTCCCTAACACTCTCTTCTACCCACACCTTTGTCCTCCTGCAGACAACTGCTTCCTGATTCAGGCCTGTGACATCCAGTCCCACTAGGGCTCCCACAGTGACCTGTGGCCTATACTCTCTTCCCCACTAGCTGCTCCCCACACCTGCCTGATTAACCCCTGGAGATATATCTGTCCCATGTCATTCCACCCTGAAAAGCCACGGATTTCACTGATTTCTGACCACCATATCACATCCAGACCTCTGTGGTGTGCATGGCCCTCCCTCTGTCATCTCTTCCTGCTTCAGTCTTGAACTCTTAGCCACAGCCTCTCACTCAGGGAGGGCTTCTCCTTGCTAGGTGACTCCTCTGACAGACTGTGTTCTGAGCAGGAAAACACCATCATCAACTTTTCTGGATTCCCTGCATCCTCTTTTGCTCTCCCCACTACATTATAAGCTCCTGAAAGACAGGAACCATTTTTAATATCATACTGTGTCCTCCAAATACCTAGCATAGTCCTGAGTACAGAAAACAATTTTGCAGACTGATTAATTAGTAATAGGAAGCATGACCTATGAAAAGAAATTTGTTTTCTACATGGGAGACCAGTGTAACTGCTAGATGTTTTCAAAATGCTAAAGGTACAGCCATTTTGGAAAACTGTAGAGTTTCTCAAAGAGCTAAAAATAGAGCTACCCTATGACTCAGCAATGGCACTACTGGGTATTTATCTCAAAGATACAGATGTGGTGAGAAAAAGGCCATATGTACCCCAATGTTCATAACAGCAATGTCTACAATAGCCAAACTGTGGAAGGAGCCAAGATGCCCATCAACAGGCAAATGGATGAAGAAGATGTGGTTCATATACACAATGGAATATTACTCAGTCATCAGAAAGGATGAATACCCAGCATTTGCATTGATATGGATGGAACTGGAGAAGATTATGCTGAGTGAAATAAGTCAAGCAGAGAAAGACAATTATCATATGGTTTCACTTATTTGTGGAACATAAGGAATAGCATGAAGGAAAGAATGAAGAGGGGGTAGTCAGAGGGGGAGATGAAGAATGAGAGACTATGGACTCTGGGAAACAAACTGAGGGTTTTAGAGGGGAGCAGCGTGGAGGGATGGCTCAGCCCAGGAATGGGGATTAAGGGGGGCCCAGATTGCATGGAGTACTACATCAAAAACTAGTGATGTACTGTATGGTGACTAATGTGATATAATTAAAAAATTGTTTTTAAAAAAGTGCCATTATTTAAAAAAAAATAACTGCATGGTGTCCTGGTGGTGACAGTGTAGTTCCAGGCTCAGAACCCCTCTGTGTCCTGTGGCTGCAGGGCCAGGGCCAAAAGAAGGAAGCCAAAGGCCCCATAGCAGCTCAGACAAGGTGACCCAATGCCTACCCGCCAGGTGCATTCAGGGTCAGCAGGCCTTTAGGCACGAGCTGTGTTCTCTGCATCTTCCATCTCCACAAACCAAATCCGCAGTGCTCTTTGCGAATGAGGGCAAGGTGCTTCCTCAATTTTGGATGCCAGATGAATACAAGCCACAGGAACAATCTGAAAGAACCCCTTACTCAATAAAAAGTTGTTAGATTATAGCACTATCCAATGCAGTTAGGAAAAAGGGCCCCTCTCAAAGTTTAATGAACTCACTGTGATGAAGAAATTGCAGGACCCAGCTGGGACAACTTTTGGTGAAATGAAAGTATGATTCACATTTCTAGGTCCCCTCCCCCACCAAAATACCCCAAAGGTCCAATATTAGGAGGATATAAAGATATAAAAGGAAAAGGAAAACAAAACAAAACAAAAAACAAAACCTTTTACTTGGTAAAATAAAGACAATCATTGAGCTTGATGTAAAAGAGAGAAGCTTTCCTGAGTGCTTATGAACCATATCATCTCTCCTCAGAACTAAGAGACACTGCCTGAAGCTAAGACAAAGAAGAGTCTCCTTCTTGCAGAGAATTAGAAAAAGAGCATTTGGGGTGCCTGGGTGACTCAGTTGGTTAAGCAACTGCCTTCAGCACAGATCATGATCCTGGAGTCCCAGGATTGAGCCCTGCATTGGGCTCCCCGCTTCTTCCTCTGACTTCTCCCCTCTCATTCTCTCTCTCAAATAAATAAATAAAATCTTAAACAAAAGAAAAAAAAAGAGAGCATTTAGTTGCACAAGCTGACCATCAAGCCAGGGCATGAAATCTGATAACACCCAGAAACCAGGACCTATTTAACATCAAGCACATTACAGAGAAGGGGTTATAATGAATAAATAATTGTATGTTATGACAAAGTGTTTGTCTTTCTTTAATTCATGTTCTGAAGTGAATAGTTTGTTTTAGTAGTACCTTTAGGTACTGCGAATATTGTTATTTATCCTAAGTCATATCATGTCTCAGAAAGCTACTTCTCCCCCAGTGAAATCTGAAGTAAATAGCTTTTAACTCTGCTATGCAAGTATGAGTTATTCATGTTTCATGTGAATAATTTGAATAGAAAGCATATTTTTGGTTAAGACATGTGAATGCATTAACATGAGAAGATGTATAGCATCTATTGCTAAACTGAGAAAATTATGATAATGTCATATGTGTATGTGTGGGGGGCAAAAAAATCTCGGACAACAAACCTTGGGCTGTAGATGGTGATTTCCTCCATGGAGGAAGGTAGGACTGAGAGCTATGGGAAGTGGAGAAGCACTTTGCTTTTATGCTATCTACTTTTATTTGAAGTTTTTTCCACTGGATTCAGTAATTAAAAAAAACAAACTAGGGACACCTGGGTGACTCAGTTAAGTGTCTGCCTTCTGCTCAGGTCATGATCCTGGGGTCCTGGAATTGAATCCAGCATCGAGCTCCCTGATTGGCAGGGAGTCTGCTTCTCCCTCTCACTTGTGCTCTCTCTTGCTCTCTCTCTCAAATAAATAAGTAGAATCTTTAAGAAAATTAAAAACAAAAAAATTGTTTATTTAAATTTAATTAGCCAAGTTATAGTACATTATTAGTTTTTGATATAATGTTCAGTGATTCATTAGTTGAGTCTAATACCCAGTGCTCATCATATCACATGCCCTCCTTAATGCCCATCACCCAATTACCCCATCCCCCCCACCCTCTTCCCTTTCCCCAACCCTCAGTTTGTTTCCTTGGAGTCAAGAGTCTTATATGGCTTGTTTCACTCTCTGATTTCTTCCCATTCAGTTTTCCCTCCTTTCCCCTATTGTGCTCTGTGCTGTTTCTTATATTCCACATATGAGTGAAACCATATGATAATTGTGTGTTGATCAGAGGAATACAATCAGAAAAAAAAATTTTTTAAGTACCAATGGTGACAATGTGGAGCTGGGAGGGCAAGATGAGCTGACATATTCCAGATGTCATCAGTTACTTTGTGAACTTTTGAGGACATCCAGGATCCATGTGTCAAGCACAACTGGGCATCTACATACAAGTACTTGGAAATGCTTTCCTACATCTATCCTACCATCCAGAGGCTTAATCTTTTGTTCAACACAGAGAGAGGTACTCTTAGGACTCAAGAGAATTACAACAGTTGTTCATTTTCTCTTATTATTCTATTAGCATATAACAGTATTTACAAAGCAATTTGAAATCTGTTCTCATTTGAATGTTGCAACTTCACAATTGAATGTCACCCACAACCAGGGCCAGGATTGCAGAGTAAGAAGACCAGTTCCTATTATCCTCACTTTGTAGATTAAAACAAACAAACAAACAAACAAAACCACACAGGTACAAACAGGCTAAGTGATTTCCCAGAGACCAGAGGTTTAAAAGGTAAGACAACCTCTGAGTGCTGACTCTGGCCCGGCATCTTTGTCTCCCTCCCCACCCACTTCTAGTAAATCACCAAAGAACTCAAAACTAAAGCAGTGATACTGACTCTAGATACAGTGAGTCTCAGAAAAGGGAAAGGCAGTGTAATTGAGTGAAGAGAGCCTTAGACAGGACATCTGGAGACCTGGGTTCTAATCCATCCTCTTCCATTTTAGGCTACATGAACTTTCTAAGCATCTGTTCCTTTTATTTGTAAAACTAGTCCCTTCCAAATATCTTGGGCTTTTTTCACTCACATACTGCATGATAAATACTCAGACCCACATAGGATTCAAATGGCTGAGGGAAAATAAAGACCATTGACAATTAAATGGACAGGGGATAAGGTTGAAAACAAGTATACAAACCCAACAACAATTAATTCATGCACAGTGGACCTGTGATGGGTAAAAGTCAGTTCTTGGTAGTCAGCAACTGGAGAGAGGCCCAGATTGGAGATGGAGCAGTGGGCCAGGCAGAGAAGGCCTGACTGCTAACATTCACTAAAACAGAAAGAAGAGAGTTTGGGAAGGAATCTTGGGACATTAGCCAGAAAATATTTAACATCATTTTCCAAGTTTTTGTTTGCAGGACCTGGGGAAATAATGATATCAGGGCCTAAAAGACTTCAGACCTTTATTTGGTACTGACAGGTAGTTGTCCAGGCCAAGATACAAGGAAAACAAATAAGCAAGCATCTTCTCTGTGCCAGGCAGGAACCTGAGAAGCCCATGCTTCTAGTCAAATTGAATCAGCTGTGGTCAAGTGGAGAGAGCTGGACTGAGAAGTTGGGAGACCTGGCTTCTGGGTTAAGACTCCTACCAGCTGGCTGTGTAATGCTGGGCAGGCCAGTTCCTTTCTGCGGGCCCTAATTTTCTCATCAATGAAATGGGAATCCTGACATGCACTTCAAATGATTACTCTGAAGATTAAGTGAACTGAAATAGAGAATAACTGAGTTGACAAGTGTAATGGGAAGGTGATGTTAAAATTCCACGGTTTCCAGAAGAAGGCATTTGCCATATTTCTAGAGTTTGTGCCCTTTCTCTTCTATGGACCAGAGCAAGAATTTCCCCCCAATACTCTAGCTTTTCCAGCTGGTACTATGTCCTTTTTACTGCACTGGCCCTCATCTCCCTCTAATGCGCTGATGAAGAACTCAGTCATGTAGAAGCTGTTGTCCCATACCACCTCCCCACACACCATGGAGACAGGGAGGGAGCATGATTGATCTCCTGGGCCCCCAAAACACCCAGTATCTTTTGCTCTGTTCACAAGAGTCAACTAATTTATAAACTTTGCTAACTTCCCCAGTTCTGCAGGACCTTGGGAGTCCCACCTACCCAGCAACTGCTCTAATAAAGTATCCCATGGAGACAGCCAGGATTGGGGAATATCGTCCTTCCGATTTCCACAAACAGAAGCTTCTAATTAGCTCCCAAATGAGAGTTCAGGATAATGCAGCCTAGAGGCTAAGGGAAAGTGGGATTTGCTGATTGTCTTCTGCATCTCAGCTAATAAGGCCAGAGGGAGTGATGCCCAGAGAAGATTTTCTTTCTTTTTGGTCCTTAAGTCAGAAAGAAACTAGACCTTAGGGAGGATAGTGGAGGAGGCCAATTAGTGATGGGAGATTGCAATAGCATCATTAGCAAGGCTCATTTGCAAAGTTGTGAGTAGAGGGAAAATGTGTTCAAACCGAGAATGCCTGGCCCTGAGTCTCAGTTTCCTGTAAACACTGGCCTCCCATTTCTTCACTTCTTTTTGATCTTCAGCATTTTGTCCTGCCACCTTCTTCATACCCAGAACTCTCCTGTTCTCCCTCCCCTCCCATCACAGCCTAGTCGTCTTCAATCCCATACTAATAAAAGCATCTTTTTTGTTGTAAGGGTGCATTTTTTTTATAACTTCACCAGGATTTCCTTAATCAAACTCCTGTCTTGACCCTTTAGACTGCTTATGGTTTTTCACTCTTAAAGACAAGACTTTGATATGTCTTTGCACAGCTATTTCCTTGAATAGACGACATGCTTTTACTTCACTTCTATGAATATTGACAAACTACCAATAGACCGATTGTACCAATTGACTCTTCTACCAATTCAATGCAACCAGGTTACTTTCCTAGTCTTGACCAACCCTAGATATTATCATTCTTAAAAATCTTTACAGTGTTAGACAACTATCATATGATCTCCCTGATATGAGGGAGTGGTGATCAACATGGGGGCTTAAGTGGGTAGGAGAAGAATCCATGAAACAAGATGGGATAGGGAGGGAGACAAACCATAAGTGACTCTTAATCTCACGAAACAAACTGTGGGTTGCTGGGGGGAGGGGGGTTGGGAGAAGGGGGGAAGGTTATGGACATTGGGGAGGGTATGTGCTTTTGGGTAAATTGGAAGGGGAGATGAACCATGAGAGACTATGGATTCTGAAAAATAGTCTGAGGGGTTTGAAGTGGCGGGGGTGTGGGAGGTTGGGGTACCAGGTGGTGGGTATTATAGAGGGCACAGCTTGCATGGAGCACTGGGTGTGGTGAAAAAATAATGAATACTGTTTTTCTGAAAATAAATAAATTGGAAAAAAAATCTTTACAGTGTCGTGGGTGAATCAGTATTTTTCATTGCTGTTTCAATTTGTGTTTTTGTGTGAAAGAGGCTGAGTTTTCCTTCTTATATTAATGCAAATAGTAACTCTTTTTCATATATGCTGCAAATATTTTCCTTATTTATATTTGTGTCTCATTAATGTTACTGGTGTTTTTGATATACAGACTTTTAAAGTTTTCTGTAGTCAAGTATATATTTTACTTTATGACTTCTATCTTTGCTGTCACACTTGATATTATTTCCCCCATTTCAAGTTTATGTAAATATTCATCTCTGTTTTCTGCAACTTATTTTATGATTTTCTTTTTTTACTTAGAATTACTATTTATTATACTTACAAACATATATGATTCTTCATTAACAAATTTAACTCTATTAATGAAGGTCGAGGATTAGACACCACTTTTAAATTCCTGAAGGATACAGAAAATTGAACAAGTCACCAGTAAAATAATCACTGTTTACAAAATGAACACTTCATTTACAAGAGTGCAGCTCCAGAAATAGAACACTGAAGTGTACAAGAAAGTGTCACTTCCACTGTATATTTTGTCCTGCTTTGTCGAAGATTATTTGACCATAGAGTTGAGGGTCCATATCTGGGCTCTCTACTCTGTTCCATTGGTCTAGTTAAAATTTATTAACTTTGCAGGACTAAAGAATCATGGGGAGAAAGCCATGAATTCCATACTTTGCTTTCTTCTCCTCTGGAATTCCACTGTTCTCTTGGTACATGAACTTGGTCTTGGCCGGATTTCTTGTTGACCTTCTGGGGGAGGGGCATATTATAGTGATTCTCAAGTGTCTTTGCCCATGGCAGAGATGCACCGCCCTTACCAGGGGCCAGGCTAAGTAATCCGCTGGGGTTCACTATCCCTGAAAGCTTTCCATACAGTTCCAGAGGTCAGGAATGAAAATGGTGGCCTCCCAATTTCTGGCCCACAGGAGCTGAGAGCTTGGGGCCCTACTCCTCAGTGAGCCTTCGGAGAAAAGCACTGAATCACACCTGTCTCCCTGGCCTCCACCCTGTGACCAAGCTTCTGTGTCTCTGGCACACAGCCCTGCCTGGAGTCGCTGAACCCTGCAGATCCCTGAGTTCTTCCAGGGGGTTCTCCCCGGACCTTGTGGGGTCCCTGCTCACAGAGCAGTGGCCTGTGCCACGGATCACAATAAGGTAATCCTAAATTGAGATCTCGCTCCTCGACTCCATCTCTGTAGCCAGTTTCAAAGAACCCTTTTGTGTGGGTGAAACAAAAACTTGGTTTTTCCCTTCCACACTAATTAGCGTCATTTCAACCCTAAATGTTATGTACTTTAATTTTAAGGAAATGACATAACTATATTGTTTCTTCTGATTATAAAACAACACTTACCCATTATGAAAAGATGAAATACAATAGAACTTTATAAAGTTTGCTGACTGAAGAGGCTGTGGCGGCTCAGAGAGGGTCATTAAAGGCCTTAGTCTCAGACAGAAAGGGATTCACATTCCAGACATATCCTTTCCTTGCTGAATGACTCAGGGCAAGGGACTTAACTTGGCTGAGCCTCCATTTTTCCACATGCTAAATGGGCATAATGACACTCTCCCTCGGAGTGATTTTATGAGAATTTTTGTGAGACAAGCCACGTAAAACTCTAGCACCTTGTCTGGCACAGGGGAGCTCTAGATGAAATCGTCATTATTAGTGTGCTTGAGAAGTTCCCGCCAGGGACGGAGGACACTGCCTCATGACAGGGACCATGCACGTGTGTTTGGAGTCACTGTGCCATCTGCTTTCCAAAAGCCCTACTTCTTTTTTTTTTTTTTTTTTTTTTTATTCTTTTAATAGAGTGGTGAGGTCCTGGCATGTCTTTACAAAGAGAAATGCAAATTGTCCTCACTCAGCGGTGTGGAAAATACAGTAGAAGAATTGCAGCTGATGATGAATCAGCCTTTAATTAGTTGGGGGGTTAGGGCCCAGGGAAGACCAGGCCTGTTCTCCCCTCTCTCCATGGTAAATAAAACCCAGCCAGGACCAGGAGGCCCACCAAGGATCTTGAAAACACTTGGCCTGTTTTGCCATGTCTTTCCAGCAGAGGGCAGTGAATGATGTTCTCGCCAATTACTCTGCCCACCTGCCTTGCTGATCAATCAGAAACTGCATTTAATCACTTTGCATCTATAAGAGGAAATTTATCCCCCATCCTGCCCCTCCCCAACCTTGATTAGACTTATGCCAGAAGCTAAAAAAAAAAAAAATTTGGGATGGATCTGAGAACTGGAAATAAAAGCCATTTTGTCACAGGACACTGCCTTTGGCAGTGATCACTGGACAGGGTTTTATATGGCTCTGAGAGCAGTGCCCTCCTGTAAAGTGGATTGTGTGCTTTTGCCAAGCTGTGTGATTTCAGAGGTCTGGTGGATGAACTCTGGTGTCCTCTGTGGTCTCATAGCAGAGAATGTCAATCAACGCCCACTGCCACTGCACGTGGCTGATGGGAGAGGGAGGGGAGAGAGCAAGACAGAGTGTGTGCTTTGCATTAGGTACACCTGGGTCCCTGCACAGTCTAGCCATGGGGCCTGATGGGGCTGCCATGTGTAAGTCAGTACCCGGCGATATTTGGGACATACTTCTACTGAAAGATTACTGCTTGCTTCACTGAAATTCAAATTTCATTGGGCATCCTGCATTTTTTATTTGCTAAATCTGGCAACCCCAGGCCTTGAGCAAATTTCTCAACTTCTCTGAGCCTTAGTTTCCCAGATGTAAAGTGGAACAACTGTAAAATCAGCCTCATAGGACAGTATTAAAGTGAAATTTGTACAACACCTGGAGTCCAGAGCCAGACACAAAATGAGCTGTTCAGGAGATGGTACTTACTACTGTTTGTTCCCAAACAGATGTTTTTCTCCATTTCAGCTACATTGTCACAGGTGATAATAGAGGTAACATTAAGTTCTACGATCAGACCCTGTCCATTGTTAACTGGTACAGCAACTTCAGACTGAGCTCCATAAGGACCCTGTCATTTTCCAAGGCCCCAACAACTCCCCCCACCGAAAAATCAAACTATCCTCCAGACCTTTTTATTGTAAGGTAACTTGTTAATGAATCTAGGGCACCCAGGTGGCTCAGTGGGTTAATCCTCTGCCTTCGGCTCAGGTTGTGATCCCAGAATCCTGGGATGGAGCCCCACATTGGGCTCCCTGCTCAGCAGGGAGCCTGCTTCCCCGTCTCCTTCTGCCTGCCTCTTTGCCTACTTGTGACCTCTCTCTGTTTCAAATAAATTTTAAGAATCTTAAATAAGCAAATAAATAAATAATAAAAATGAATTATAAAATAAATAAATTAAAAATAAAATTAATAAAATCAAAATTAATTTTAAAATAAAATATTAAAATTAATAATAAAACTAATAATAAGATAAATAAATTGATAATTGCCCAGGTTACATTTCAAAGCACAATTTTCAGGACACCCAACTGGTTCAGTGTGTTAATCATCTGCCTTCTCAGGTCATGAGGCCGACATCCTTGAATGGAGTCCCGTATTGGGCTCGCTGCTCAAAGGGGAGTCTGCTTCTCCCTCTACCTTGGTCCCTCCCCCCTGCTTGTGCTCTCCATCTCTCTCTGACAAATAAGTAAATAAAATCTTTTTTTTAAAGATTTTATTTATTTGTCAGAGAGAGGGAGAGAGAGCGAGCACAGGCAGACAGAATGGCAGGCAGAGGCAGAGGGAGAAGCAGGCTCCCTGCTGAGCAAGGAGCCCGATGTGGGACTCGATCCCAGGACGCTGGGATCATGACCCGAGCCGAAAGGCAGCTGCTTAACCAACTGAGCCACCCAGGTGTCCCAGCAAATAAAATCTTTTAAAAATTTTAAGGCAGAATTTTATAAATAACCTCTAAAAGGACGAGCTGCCTGGATGGCTCATTCGGTGGAGTGTGTGATGCTTGGTCTCAGGGTTGTGAGTTTGAGTCCCACCTTGGGTGTAGAAATGAATTCAGGTATGAGAAATAACCTCTAAAAACAAAAAAAAATTGTCATTTTTCTCTAGGGATGGATAAAAATCTATACCCACATATAAAAATATGTGAGCCATGTTATGTTGGGACTCCCATTACTGAACAATTGGAAAGCATGTTCAAATACAGAGGATCTTTGGTCAAAGCAAGCTGTTGAACTATTACCAGTGGGATTACAGTTCAGGATTTCAGAAACCCACCTCCCAGGCTTCCTATATGGGGTGGGGTTCATCCTGCTGCTCCATGGCCACAGACTATCCAAGAAAACAATTGGCACCTGGCCTGGGGGGAATTGTTTTCAGCAGCAAAGCTCCAGGGAAAGAAATTCTCTTCTCAGGCCAAGTTTTCAGCCTCCTGAGCCCCAATAGCATGTGTGTGGCCTCAGGAGCAGTCATTGCTTAAAGTTTCTCTGTGTGCCCCTGGTGTGCATTGGGCCTTGAGCATATGAAAATTCTGGTACTCGGCCAGCCCTGGACATGGGACAGTAGATGCCACCCACTCATGCAAGCAGGAAGAGGGTCCCACCAAACTGCTATGCAGATAAGGAAGAGACAGACTAGGACACAGCGGGGATGACCTGCCCACTGGGGACCTGACGTGCAGCCAGGAGGAAGGGCAGGATCTAGATGGCCTCACTGTATCCCTGGGTAGCTGTTCCTCCCTTCTTTCCTACCTGTCCTGTGTCTCTGTGTGTGCATGTGCGTGTGCGTGTGTGTGTGTGTTGTCAGTCCCCTCTGTTCCTCTCCCCTCCCACCTCCTCCTACAGTGCTGTCCCTTCTCTGCTTCTCTGTCTGCTTGCTGCCCCATCTTTCCCAACTACCTGCCACTGTGTGCAGGGTAGTCAGCGTCATCTCTCAGCCCCCAGGCCACCTTTCTTGCATGCTCAGGCCAGCATCCTTAAAGCCCAAGTCGTACTTCCTGGGAGAGTGGCAGAAGGGGACCCTGTGGGGGACAGGGGTCCACCTAGCCTATGGGACACACTGCAAATGTAGCTGTCGGGGTCACGGCCAGGGTACAGGGAACGGGCCCCGCTCAGGCCCCAGTCGCAGTGTGGGGACTGCTCAGCACCTTCTCTCCCTTACCACCCTTCTCCAGCAAGGTCTAAGACCTATATGGATGAGGAAGTTCAGGGCCTAGAGCCCAGAGTTCTAGCTAGGCCTGCAAGCCTCGAGGACCCAGGTCTCAGCATGGACTCAGGCTGGCATCAGCCTACCAGCTGGATGACCTGGAACAGGCAGTGAATCATCTGCGTGTCTCAGCATCCCCAACTACTGAACAGGGAATAGAAGACTCCCTCCTTCTTAATATGACTCTGAGGACTGGATAGGGATGAACAGACATGAAGAACTTGGCACGACAGTTGCCACAGTCAGTGGTGAGAATTCGGATCTGAGTGGCAGCAGCAGCAAGAGAGAAAAGCCCAGAGACCACCCAGAGATCGCAGCTGTAGCTGACCGGGGGGCTTACCACCCATTGCTGTGTGGACCCACACGTGCCAGGGGACCGTTGGGGTCTCTGTGAGAGGGTGTTACCAGAAATGATTGCCCTTTGGATTTCAGTGGGTGCTTGTGGGGATTGTCCAAGGAGACTCCACACCGGGTGCTGTCAGAAAGTAAGGAAAGTTCTGTGAATGGAATCCAGTCCGTGGGATCTTCAGGGGGAGTAGAGGAGAGACTCAGCTGTAGATGTAACCCCAGATGTGGGTGTGCCAAGTGTACACGAAGAGCATGGCAGCGGCAGGCCGAGGGCACTGGAACAAGAATGGCGGACAAAAGGCAAGACGGAATACCCACATGGACCTCCACTGTGTTGCTTGATTAATCAAAATGGAGAAAGAACCCTAAAGGTCTTCAGAGTGTCTCCTAGAGCCCAGAGTCACAAAACACTGTGAGTCCACTGTCCAGGATGTCACCCAGAACCAAAGGGCCTGACACCCAGAGAAGAAGGCAATGTGGGCACTTGCAGAGGGAAGAGAGGATCTGTGCAGCCCTGCAACGCCTGCCTGATGGGTCCACAAAGGCGCGGCTATGAGACCAGCTCCTTGTCCCTGAGAGCTTGGAGACCCAGCCAGGAGAGATGGCTGGCACCCACTGAGCCCCCATTCCTCTTCCTCAGTTCAGCCTTCAAGCCCAAGAGATCTGTGAACCCCCCGAGGGTGGGGAGTGAGGGAGTCAACCCCTCCACGGCGCCTCTGCAGGCCTGATTCATGCACTGGGCAGTGGCCCAACAGAAGCTGTGCATGTGTACATGGGTTCCTGCACACGTGCTCATTCCTCAGGTTCCAGGTTCCAAAGCTGTGTCCTAGCAACAGGCCCCGCATTGTGCTTTAGGCCTTCTGCTGCGACTTGGCAGCTGAAGGAGAGTACTGCGAGCCTAGTTTGCTATCTTCAGCATCTGGACTTACCCCACGGCTCTATGGGCACCTCCTGGAGCAGGCCGTGCCCCTCCCTCTAGCCCCGGGCTCTGTGGTGTCTGCACCTGCCAGGAGGGCTGGTCCGCCCCTACGCCACTCACTGCGGCTGCGGACTACTCTTGACGCCCAGGGCTCGCCGGGCTGTCCATACCCTGGGGTCCACTTGCAAGCGGTCCTCCAAGTACCCTGCGAGTTGGCAACCTCGCTCAGTCCTAGCAGCTTGCAGAAGGTACTCCATGATCCTGGAGACCCTGCACTTTCTTCTGGGGCTCCTCGCCTCCATCGGCAGGTGGGGCTGCCGGGTGAAAGTGATGCTGTCGGCTTCCAGATCTCAGGTGTCCTGCCGCCCCTGCTGCAAGTCCATCGTGGACAGGGTCACCCCCTATGTGCTGCAGAAGCGGGTCATTACCGGGCTGCTGCCCTCAGCCCCCAGGAATGTCCACGATGTCTCCACAGGGGAGAGGGTGTGCAGAGACCCCAGAGAGAGTGGCAAAGGCATGGCACAGGTAGAGGAAGACCCTGCACTTCCAGAGGGGCAAGAGACTCACAGAAAAGACCCTAAAGGCGTTGGGGCTCCACAGGGGGCATTTAGGCCCCTGGGGGTCCAGGGAGGCCTCTCTTCCTTTGTGCCCAGGCCTGGGCCTCTGCAGAGAGCTGACCCCTGGGAAGAGAGCTCAGAAGACCCATGCAATAAGAAGTCCCCCAGCCCCCATAGGAGCTCCTGCCCCACTCGAAATGCCATCACGAGTTTCTACAGTTCCACCAGGGGCTGCCACCCAGTGCAGAGGAGGAGGGGTGTGGCCACAAGTCAGGCCTCATGGCCCCTTAGGCCCCCCAAAAGTCAACCAAGAGAGCTCCTTGTGTCCTGCTGGAGTGCCTGCACTTTTCCAGAAGAAGAACCAGCTGGAAAAGGATGCCGATACCACCACCGGGCAGAAGGCAATGCAGAGGAACTGCTCATCCCCAGCTGACTGTTCCAGGCCCCAAAAACACAAGGTTCATCTGCTGCCACACAGGCGAGGGGAGCCTCTGAGGCTGCCGCCACCCCCTGAGCTGGGGTATCGAGTGACTGCTGAGGACCTGGACTGGGAAAAGAGAGCTACTCTCCAGCGCATCCAAGATGTTCTTCGAGGTGACACAGAGGCCACCTGCAGCTGTCCCCAAGTTGGCCATCCAGTGCCTTGGCCCAGTCTGCTGCAGTGGCTACTCCCTTGCCAGCCTCTGACACCCAGGTCATCCCTATGATTGGCTCCCCACCTTCCCAGTCTCTCCTCTTGGGGTCTCACCCGGCTGCAGTGGGAGCTCCTTTCCATGTACCCAGGCCCTCTTGATGCCCTCCAGGGACAGCATGGCCAGAGCCAGCACCCTTCACAGCTCTCCCCAGCATGGACAGCTGGCAGCTCAGGCTCCAGACCCACTCCAGGCCCTGAGCACAGCTCTAGCCCAGCTATCCTAGGGCAGCGGCACCCAGGCGGGTTATGTGGTTCCCTTACCTGCATCTGCCTCCTGGGGCACCCGTGCCAGTGCCCAGCCAGGTTCGGCTACCTCCCTTGCTGTACTCGACCCTGGCGCAGCCGCTGTCCCTGGCTTGACAGCTGCCCCCCAGATGCCCAGCGCTGTGTCCCATGCTGGGCCCAACAGCCAGCAGCTCCGCCCCCCAGGTGGCAGCACAATGCCGGCCCCTATCAGCATGGGGCTTTTGGCAGCATCTCCAGGTTTGGGGAGAGGAGATGATGTTGCAGCTCTGTGCTCCAGCTTTGGGGCTCTCAGTATCACAGCAGCAATCAGCAGGGCCCTGAGCGGCTCTGGGCAAGCCTAGGCCAGAACACCCTGTCAGGGACCACTGGAGCTAGCACAATGAATCACCCTGTGTCAATAGCCCCAAGTGCCCTTCCCTTCAGTCACATCCCCAGGCACCTAATGAAGCAGAGGTCCAGCTCAGATGGCTGCAGCACTCCCAGGAAGGCCATATGCGGGGGCGGGAGTGTCCAGGCCTTTCCTCCTAGCGGCTCCACCTTGCTGGTCAGCATGGCCCAGAGTAGCCTTGCCATCAAGACCCCCTCATCCCCTGCCCAGCGCCTGATTGGACACAAAAGAGCTGCACCGTGCAACAAGCCATTTTCACATCACAGCCCACCCCCTTGTGGCCCAAGAGGCAGAGGCTTGGCTGAGCCAATAGCTTCCTGGAGAAGTAGCCGTTGTTGCACTTCCTTCCAGGTGACACCGGTGCAAGAATAGTGTGGAATGGGAGACACAAATCTAGTCCTGACCTTTGTGGTCCTAGAGCAAAACCGGGATCCCAGCCAGCCAGCCAACATTCTGTAAGCTTCCCAATCCCTGACCCACCATTTTGAAGGAAGGTCAGGGCTTGGGGCCTTGTCTGTGATCCCAGGGGCCACGGGCCTTGGGACAGTACATGGAGATCCATGTCCCTTTGGCCGCCAGTCTCACAGCTCCCGGGACTCCTGCCGCTGCCCACAGGTTTCCCCTCCTCTCTCCCCATGTTCTTCCCAGAACCTTTTGGTATTGCCCATTAATTAAAACCATTCATTAATTAAAGTTCTAGTTTCTTTGCATAGCTTTCCTGAGTCTCATTTGTGGGTCAAGTGTGCAGAAGTTGGGACTCGAATGGGTCCTGGAATGGGAAGTCAAATGCCATCATTTCCAGGTTCCCGTGGCCCAGCAGAGGGGTTAGGGCTAGAAGGACGGACTCTTGAGCAGTGAGAGTAGGTTTTCCATTTTGGGGATGGGCTTGGGAGAACACTGGCCTGGGGAGGACAAAATGGAGAGACTCACCCTTGCCTATTGGGAGCACTGCTTCTCTCCCACTGGGGACCCACTGGGATGGAATCTTTTAGCTTCACAGCCCTAGGGCAATATAAAGACACTCCTGGCCTAAAGTATGGGTCTGGTATCAAAGATTGTGGCTCAGGGCAAAGGAGGACAGCTTTGCCTTGAGGGTGTGACAGCTCCCTGAGCACTGAGTGACATCCCACTTCACACAAGCACCAGGCCTCCCTCAGTACATCTCTTCCCTCTGCCAGGCATTTGGGGTGCTGCTTCCTGATGGCACTGGGGAGAAGAATGAGGTGCAAACAACTCACCTGTGAAAGGGATGGAGGAGGGACGACAGCTAAAAGGACTATCACCCCGAAAAACTCCTCAGTCCCGTATTTATTAGATACAAGATAACAACCAACAAAGGAGGAAGTTATACATTAGTCATGGGTCTTGTAGGTCAACCAGAAGGAATGGGAGTCCTATGTCGACCACAGTCTTGTAGGTAAACAGAGTAGGGTGTTCCTGGCCCAGCAGCATGGAATTTATAGTTGAGCAAGCGCACATAAAGGGATTATTCTAACAGCAGGTTTTAATGAGGCAGGAGAGACAAAGGAAAAGGGAAACATGCAATGTTCCACCCTGAGTGCCCAGGGCATCCCCAGCTGCTGGGCTTCAAGGATGTGTATCCTGCTCTCCACTGGAGGCCTGCTGCTAGTACAGGTTTTCTCAAGGTCATCGTCAAACATACTTGTGTGACCAGTACAATTTCTCATTAGTGATATTTTAAGCAGTCTATCATTCTGAGGGATGATTACATTTCCCCCTTTTTGTTAATGCAGAAGCAGCAAAATCCATTTTGCAAGTTCTCGAACCATTAGTTGTCAGAAAGATTTCCGTGAGCATCTGAGGACTAAGCATAAGAAGATTATAGCAATAAAAAGTGTCATCATTCCACCTATAATGCCAAGACCAGCTTTTTGACCCAAGCAAAGGGGTTTACATCAGACAGAATATCATTAATCCTTTGTGCGAAACTCACTCTTGGAATTGATTGTAAGGATCGCGAGGAATGCCCTGAATAGAATCTAGAAGCTGTTTAATATCCACAGTTAAACTACCGCCATAATGACTAGTAATATGATGAAATCTTGTTCCATGGTATTTCTGATTCATTATAGGTGTAGGAGTAACACAGAAGGAAGAAACATTCTAATCACACAGAAGGTGAGGCCTTATATTTGGAAGATCTTCTCTCCTATATATATATATTATGGTTTCTTTTAAAATCAGAGTCTCTTTCATGAAATCTTTGATCTAGGACTCTTTGTTGATTCCAAGCCTTGCTAGCATTCTCGTGCCATTTTTGCACAAATTGTGTGGTTTGTACGGTCTGATGCAAGGCCATTCTCGCAGTGGTAGCCATAACAGCAATGGCTATAATTCCTAGAATAAGTCGGTCAGAGGCACAGGTGACAACCCGGATTTGTGATTCTTGTCTGAAGTGTGTAATATGTGTGTGGTGGGGCAGAGGTTGGGGGGACAGTTTTGTGGGACTGAGTCCCTGCTATCTCCAGGTGTCTATGTCCACATAGATAGTGTCAGATTTGAGTTACATTGTAGCACACCTAGCTGGTGCCAGAGAATTGTTGGTGAGTGGAAGACCCCCTCCCACACCTGTGGTGGCATTGCACACAGAACCTTTACGATTCCAAATATGAGAATGTACAAAAAGAAAAGAGAAACCTCACACTTTTTGCTATTTTGACTAAAACAGAAAGTCTAAAATCAAAGCCTGGTTTGCAAATGCACGATGTTGTGAGAAATGTTGTTTTATGAAAGTTTCATTTCACAGGCACCATTGATTACATTATCAACTATTTTCCATTGATCTTCATGTCCAGCTGTCTTCTTTCCCCAGAGGTCTGGCTGGTGGGGCTCAAGGGTCCATGCCTCTAATCACAAGTTGACCCCACTGCCAACCAACCCCAGTTCCTAGATGAGGGCAAAAGGCACCTCATTAACATAACAAAAGAAACCTTTATTGCCATCCTCACTGGAAATTACAGAGGTTTTGTGTCTGAAATGGAGACACAGAACAAATAAGTCTGTTATATTTCTATTTTAGAGAAATAAAAAGCAAAGGAATAACCTAAAGAATGTAAAAAAAAAACCCCTAGATCAGTGAATAAACTTGATGTATTTTTCTAAGTTTTCAATAACTTTCTTTTTGTGGCATGCTTATAACATATTGTAAATGTAAATATAATCTCATTTGGTTATCAGTGATATTTAAAAACACAGGGATATGCCGACAATATTAGTTTAAATATTGTCTTAACTCTCCTGATATTTTAGTACATGAACATCCATTTTTTTCTAGGACTTTTTTTTTTAATTTCTTTTCAGCGTAACAGTATTTTTTGTTTTTGCACCACATCTAGTGCTCCATGCAATATGTGCCCTCCCTAATATCCACCACCTTGTTCCCCCCAACCTCTCACCCCCAGCCCCTTCTAAACCCTCAGGTTCTTTTTCAGAGTCCATAGTCTCTAATGGTTCACCTGCCCTTCCAATTTCCCTCAACTCCCTTCTCCTCTCCATCTCCCCATGTCCTCCATGTTATTTGTTACGCTCCACAAATAAGTGAAACCATATGATAATACACTCTCTTTGCTTGACTGATTTCACTCAGCATAATCTCTTCCAGTCCCATCCATGTTGCTACAAAACCATATGATAATACACTCTCTTTGCTTGACTGATTTCACTCAGCATAATCTCTTCCAGTCCCATCCATGTTGCTACAAAAATCTCTTACTATTCACCCTTTCTGATAGAGGCATAATACTCCATAGTGTATATGGATCACATCTTCCTTATCCATTTGTCCATTGAAGGGCATCTTTGTTCTATCCACAGTTTGGCGACCATGGCCATTGCTGCTATAAACATTGGGGTACAGATGGCCCTTCTTTTCACAACATCTGTATCTTTGGGGTAAATACCCAGGAGTGCAATTGCAGGGTCATAAGGAAGCTCTATTGTCTTGTTAATTTTGGCCATTCTAACTGGCATAAGGTGGTATCTCAATGTGGTTTTAATTTGAATCTCCCTGAGGGCTAGTGATGATGAACATTTTTTCATGTGTCTGATAGCCATTTGTATGTCTTCATAGGAGAAGTGTCTGCTCACATCTTCTGCCCATTTTTTGATATGATTGTCTGTTTTGTGTGTGTTGAGTTGAGGAGTTCTTTATAGATCCTGGATATCAACCTTTTGTCTGTACTGTCATTTGCAAATATCTTCTCCCATTCCGTGGGTTGCCTCTTTGTTTTGTTGACTGTTACCTTTGCTGTGCAGAAGCTTTTGATTTTGATGAAGTCCCAAAAGTTTATCTTCGCTTTTGTTTCCTTTGCCTTTGGAGACATATCTTGAAAGAAGTTGCTGTGGCTGATATCGAAGTGGTTACTGCCTATGTTCTCCTCTAGGGTTCTGATGGATTCCTGTCTCACATTCCTGTCTTTTATCCATTTCGAGTTTATCTTTGTGTATGGTGTAAGAGAATAGTCGAGTTTCATTCTTTTACATATAGCTGTCCAGTTTTCCCAGCATCATTTATTGAAGAGACTGTCTTTTTTCCACTGTATATTTTTTCCTATTTTGTCGAAGATTATTTGACTATAGAGTTGAGGGTCCATATCTGGGCTCTCTACTCTGTTCCACTGGTCTATGTGTCTGTTTTTATGCCAGTACCATGCTGTCTTGGTGATCACGGCTTTGTAGTAAAGCTTGAAATCAGGTAATGTGATGCCGCCAGTTTTATTTTTGTTTTTTAACATTTCCTTAGCAATTCGGGGTCTCTTCTGATTCCATACAAATTTTAGGATTATTTGCTCCAGATCTTTGAAAAATACCAATGGAATTTTGATCAGGGTGGCATTAAAAGTATAGATTACTCTAGGCAGAATAGACATTTTTAAAATGTTTATTCTCCTAATCTAAGAGCATGGAATAGTCTTCCATCTTTTTGTGTTTTCTTCAATTTCGTTCATGAGTGTTCTGTAGTTCCTCGAGTACAGATCCTTTACCTCTTTGGTTAGGTTTATTCCCAGGTATCTTATGGTTCTTGGTGCTATAGTAAATGGAATCAATTCTCTAATTTCCCTTTCTCTATTTTCATTGTTAGTGTATAAGAAATCCACTGATTTCTGTACATTGACTTTGTATCCTGCCACGTAACTGAATTGTTGTGTGAGTTCTAGTAGTTTGGGAGTGGAGTCTTTTGGGTTTTCCATATAAAGAATCATGTCATCTGTGAAGAGAGAGAGTTTGACTTCTTCATTGCCAATTTGGATAGATTTTATTTCTCTTTGATGTCTGATTGCTATTGCTAGGACTTCTAATACTATGTTGAACAAGAGTGGTGAGAGTGGGCATCCTTGTCGTGTTCCTGATCTCAACGGGAAGGCTGTGAGCTTTTTCCCATTGAGGATGATATTTGCTGTGGGTCTTTCATAGACAGATTTGAAGAAGTTCAGGAATGTTCCCTCTGTCCCTATACTTTGAAGGGTTTAATCAGGAACGGATGCTGGATTTTGTCAAATGCTTTTTCTGCATCGATTGAGAGGACCATGTGGTTCTTCTCTCATCTCATATTGATTTGTTCTATCACATTGATTGATTTGCCAATGTTGAACCATTCTTGTAACCCAGGGATGAATCCCACCTGGTCATGGTGGATAATCATTTTAATGTGCTGTTGGATCCTGTTTGCTAGGATCTTGTTGAGAATCTTAGTATCCATATTCATCAGTGATATTGGTCTGAAATTCTCCTTTTTGGTAGGGTCTTTGCCTGGTTTGGGGATCAGGGTAATGCTGGGCTTCATAAAAAAAGTCTGGAAGTTTTCCTTCTGCTTCAATTTTTTGAAACAGCTTCAGAAGAATAGGTGTTATTTCTTCTTTGAAAGTTTGGTAGAATTCCCCAGGGAGTCCGTCAGGTCCTGGGCTCTTATTTCTTGGGAGGTTTTTGATCACTGCTTCAATCTCTTACTAGATATCAGTCTATTCAGGTTGTCAGTTTCTTCCTGGTTCAATTTTGGTAGTTTATAGTTTTCCAGGAATCCATCCATTTCATCTAGGTTGCTTAGCTTATTGGCATATAACTGTTGATAATAACTTCTGATGATTGTTTCTACTTCATTGGTGTTAGTTGTGACCTGTCTCTTTTCATTCATAATTTTATGAATTTGGGCTTTCTCTCTTTTCTTTTGGATTAGTGTGGCCAATGGTTTATCAATCTTATTGATTCTTTCAAAAAAACCAGCTTCTAGTTTCATTGATACGTTCTACTGTATCTCTGGTTTCTACCTCATTGATCTCTGCTCCAATCTTGATGATTTCCTTTCTTATGTGTGGAGTTGGTTTGATTTGTTGTTGGTTCTCCAGCTCCTTAAGGTGTAAAGACAGCTGGTGTATTCTGTATTTTTCAATTTTTTATAGGGAGGCTTGGGTAGCTATGTATTTCCCCCTGAGGACCGCCTTTGCTGAATCCCATAGGTTTTGGACCGAAGTGTTTTCATTCTAGTTGGTTTCCATGAATTGTTTCAGTTCTTTGATCTCCTGGTTGATCCAAGCATTCTTAAGCAAGGTGTTCTTTAGCTTCCAGGTGTTTGATTTCCTTCAGAACTTTTCCTTGTGATTGAGCTTCAGTTTCAAAGCATTGTGATCTGAGAATATGCAGGGAATAATCTCAGTCTTTTGATATTGGTTGAGTCCTGATATGTGACCCTGATATGTGGTCTATTCTGGAGAAGGTTCCATGTGCACTTGAGAAGAATGAGTATTCTGTTGTTTTAGGGTGGAATGTTTTGTATATATCTATGAGGTCCATCTGGTCCAGTTTGTCATTCAATGTTCTTGTTTCTTTATTGATTTTCTGCTTCAATGATCTGTCTATTACTGAGAAGGCATGTTAAGATCTCCGTCTATTAATGTATTCATATAAATATGACTCTTTATCTAGATTAATAGTATTCTTATGTAATTGGCTGCTCCCATATTGGGGGAATAGATATTTACAATTGTTAGATCATCTTGGTGGATAGTCCCTTTAAGAATTATGTAGTGTCGGGGGGAAGAGTCAAGATGGCGGAGAGTAGCAGGCTCAGACTACTTCAGCTAGCAGGAGATCAGCTAGAGAGCTTATCTAAAGATTGCAAACAGCTGCAAATCCATTGGCAGATCGAGGAGAAGAACAACAGCAATTCTGGAAACAGAAAAACAACCACTTTGTGAAAGGTAGGACTGGCAGAGAAGTGAATCCAAAGCGAAGGGAAGATAGACCCCGGGGGGAGGGACCGGCTCCCGGCAAGCGGAGGAGCAACGGAGCACAAAATCAGGACTTTTAAAAGTATGTTCCGCTCAGGGACATCGCTCCGGAGGCTAAACCAGGGCGAAGCCCACGCGGGGTCGGCGTGACCTCAGGTCCCGCAGCGTCACAGAAGGATCGGGGGTGTCTGAGTGTTGCAGAGCTTGCGGATATTGGAATGGGAAAGCCGGCTGCAGAGACAGAGCCGACAGTAAGCTCGCAGCTTGGTGTTGCCTTGAACCGGTCCCAGGCTCGGTGAGCTCGGAGCGCGGCCGGAGGTTAGGCAGACGCGAGTTACTAGGAGCTGTTCGCTGAGGGCGCACTGGGGAGTGGGGCCTTGGGCTCTCGGCTCCTCCGGGCCGGAGACCAGGAGGCCACCATTTGTATTCCCGTCCTCCGGAACTCTACGGAAAGCGCTCAGGGAACAAAAGCTCCTGAAAGCAAAGCCCAGCGGATCACTCAGCCCGGCCCCTGGTAAGGGCGGTGTAATTCCGCCTGGGGCAAAGACACTTGAGAATCACTACACCAGGCCCCTCCCCCAGAAGATCAACAAGAAATCCAGGCAAGACCAAGTTCACCTACCAAGGAGTGCAGTTTCAATACCAAGGAGAGCAACAGAATTCCAGAGGAGGAGAAAACAAACCACGGAACTCATGGCTTTCTCCCTGTGATTTTTTAGTCTTCAACTTAATTTAATTATTTTCTTTTTCAGTTTTTATTCTCTTCTTCATCTGAATTTTTTTTATCTTTTACCCTTTTCTTTTTAAACGTTTTTTAACTAGTTTATCATATATAATTTTTTCTTTTTATACTTTTCTTTATTCGTTTTCTTTTTTTAATTATTTCTTTTTCTTTATTTTTGAACCTCTTTTTATCCCCAAATCAGAAGAGATCCCAAACTCTTCAATCTTTTTTTAATTCTTTTTTAAATTCTTGATAGAATTTTTAATTCAATCTCTTTTTTTAATTCTTTTTTTATCTTTCTTTCTTTTTGAACCTCTTTTTATCCCCAAATCAGAAGAGATCCCAATCAGAAGAGATTGGGAGATCCCAATCAGAGGAGATCCCAATCAGAGGAGATCCCTCACCCAATCATGAGGGGGGAGAAATCCCCCCTCATGATTTGGGATCTCTTCTGATTTGGTTAAAGCATATTTTCCTGGGATTGTTGCCACCCTTTTAGTATTTTACTTTCTCCTTCATATACTCTTAGCTGGACAAAATGACAAGGCAGAAACATTCACAGCAAAAAAAAGAACAAGAGGCAGTACCAAAGGCTAGGGACCTAATCAATACAGACATTGGTAATATGTCAGATCTAGAGTTCAAAATGACAATTCTCAAGGTTATAGCCGGGCTTGAAAAAGGCATGGAAGATATTAGAGAAACCCTCTCCAGAGATATAAAAGCCCTTTCTGGAGAAATAAAAGAACTAAAATCTAACCAAGTTGAAATCAAAAAAGATATTAATGAAGTTCAATCAAAAATGGAGGCTCTCACTGCTAGGATAAATGAGGCAGAAGAAAGAATTAGCAATAGAGAAGACCAAATGAAAGAGAATAAAGAAGCTGAGCAAAAGAGAGACAAACGCTACTGGATCATGAGGGGAGAATTCGAGAGATGAGTGACACCATAAGATGAAACAACATTAGAATAATTGGGATTCCAGAAGAAGAAGAAATAGAGAGGGGAGCAGAAGGTATACTGGAGAGAATTATTGGGGAGAATTTCCCCAATATGGCAAAGGGAACGAGCATCAAAATTCAGGAGGTTCAGAGAACGCCCCTCAAAATCAATAAGAATAGGCCCACACCCCGTCACCTAATAGTAAAATTTACAAGCTTTAGTGACAAAGAGAAAATCCTGAAAGCAGCCCGGGAAAAGAAGTCTGTAACATACAATGGTAAAAGTATTAGATTGGCAGCTGACTTATCCACAGAGACCTGGCAGGCCAGAAAGAGCTGGCATGATATTTTCAGAGCACTAAACGAGAAAAACATGCAGCCAAGAATACTATATCCAGCTAGGCTATCATTGAAAATAGAAGGAGAGATTAAAAGCTTCCAGGACAAACAAAAACTGAAAGAATTTGCAAACACCAAACCAGCTCTACAGGAAATACTGAAAGGGGTCCTCTAAGCAAAGAGAGAGCCTACAAGTGGTAGATCAGAAAGGAACAGAGACAATATACAGTAACAGTCACCTTACAGGCAATACAATGGCACTAAAATCATATCTCTCAATAGTTACCCTGAATGTTAATGGGCTAAATGCTCCAATCAAAAGACACAGGGTATCAGAATGGATAAAAAAACAAAACCCATCTATATGTTGCCTCCAAGAAACTCATTTTAAGCCCGACGAAACCTCCAGATTTAAAGTGAGGGGGTGGAAAAGAATTTACCATGCTAATGGACATCAGAAAAAAGCAGGAGTGGCAATCCTTGTATCAGATCAATTAGATTTTAAGCCAAAGACTATAATAAGAGATTAGGAAGGACACTATATCATACTCAAAGGGTCTGTCCAACAAGAAGATCTAACAATTTTAAATATCTATGCCCCCAACGTGGGAGCAGCCAACTATATAAACCAATTAATAACAAATCAAAGAAACACATCAACAATAATACAATAATAGTAGGGGACTTTAACACTCCCCTCACTGAAATGGACAGGTCATCCAAGCAAAAGATCAACAGGGAAATAAAGGCCTTAAAGGATACACTGGATGAGACGGACATCACAGATATATTCAGAACATTTCATCCCAAAGCAAGAGAATACACATTCTTTGGCTAAAATCAACAAGTCACGAAATAACAGATGTTGGCGAGCATGCGGAGAACGGGGAACCCTCCTACACTGTTGGTGGGAATGCAAGCTGGTGCAACCACTCTGGAAAACAGCATGGAGTTTCCTCAAAATGTTGAAAATAGAACTGCCCTATGACCAGCAATTGCACTACTGGGAATTTACCCTAAAGATACGAACGTAGTGATCCAAAGGGGCACGTGCACCCAAATGTTTATAGCAGCAATGTCCACAATAGCCAAACTATGGAAAGAACCTAGATGTCTATCCACAGATGAATGGATCAAGAAGATGTGGTATATATACACAATGGAATACTATGCAGCCATCAAAAGAAACGAAATCTTGCCATTTGCGACAACATGGATGGAACTAGAGCGTATCATGCTTAGCGAAATAAGTCAAGCGGAGAAATACAACTATCATATGATCTCCCTGATATGAGGGAGTGGTGATGCAACATGGGGGCTTAAGTGGGTAAGAGAAGAATCCATGAAACAAGATGGGATAGGGAGGGAGACAAACCACAAGTGACTCTTAATCTCACGAAACAAACTGTGGGCTGCTGGGGGGAGGGGGGTTGGGAGAAGGGGGGTAGGGTTATGGACATTGGGGAGGGTATGTGCTTTTGGGTAAATTGGAAGGGGAGATGAACCATGAGAGACTATGGACTCTGAAAACCAATCTGAGGGGTTTGAAGTGGCGGGGGGGTGGGAGGTTGGGGTACAAGATGGTGGGTATTATAGAGGGCACAGCTTGCATGGAGCACTGGGTGTGCTGAAAAAATAATGAATACTGTTTTTCTGAAAATAAATAAATGGAAAAAAAATACACATTCTTCTCAAGTGCACATGGAACATTCTCCAGAATAGATCACATCCTCGGTCCTAAATAAGGACTCAACTGGTATCAAAAGATTGGGATCATTCCCTGCATATTTTCAGACCACAATGCTCTGAAGTTAGAACTCAACCACAAGAGGAAGTTTGGAAAGAACCCAAATACATGGAGACTAAACAGCATGCTTCTAAAGAATAAATGGGTAAACTGGGAAATTAAAGAAGAATTGAAAAAAATTATGGAAACAAATGATAATGAAAATACAATGGTTCAAAATCTGTGGGACACAAAAAAGGCAGTCCTGAGAAGAAAATATATAGCGGTACAAGCTTTTCTCAAGAAACAAGAAAGGTCGGGGAGGAGTCAAGATGGCGGAGAAGTAGCAGGCTGAGACTACCTCAGCTAGCAGGAGATCAGCTAGAGAGCTTATCTAAAGATTGCAAACACCTGCAAATCCATCGGCAGATTGAAGAGAAGAAGAACAGCAATTCTAGAAACAGAAAAACAACCACTTTCGGAAAGGTATGACTGGCGGAGAAGTGAATCCAAAGCGACAGGAAGATAGACCCCGGGGTGAGGGGCCGGCTCCCGGCAAGCGGTGGAGCAACGGAGCACAAAATCAGCACTTTTAAAAGTCTGTTCTGCTGAGGGACATCGCTCCGGAGGCTAAACCGGGGTGAAGCCCACATGGGGTCAACGTGACCTCAGGTAGCGCGAGGTCACAGAAGGATAGGGAGAGTCTGAGTGTTGCAGAGCTTGCGGATATTGGAACAGGAAAGCCGGCTGCAGAGACAGAGCCGACAGTAAGCTCGCAGCTCGGAGTTGCCTTGAACCGATCACAAGCTCGGTGAGCTCGGAGCGCGGCCGGAGGTTAGGCAGTCGCGAGTTACTAGGAGCTGTTCGCTGAGGGCACACTGGGGAGCGGGGCCTTGGGCTCTCGGCTCCTCCGGGCCGGAGACCAGGAGGCCACCATTTGTATTCCTGTCCTCCGTAACTCTACGGAAAGCGCTCAGGGAACAAAAGCTCCTGAAAGCAAAGCCCAGCAGATCACTCAGCCCGGCCCCTGGTAAGGGCAGTGTAATTCCGCCTGGGGCAAAGACACTTGAGAATCACTACACCAGGCCCCAGGGTGGAGAGCTGCAGCGGACGCGGAGGGTTACCTGAAATTTTGCTTAGGCTATGTCTGCACCCCAAGGCTGGAATCCTTCCCAGGGTCTGACGGAACGCTCTCTCTAGAAACCCACACATACTTTTGGGTAAATTGGAAGGTGTGGTTAACCATGAGAGACTATGGACTCTGAAAAACAACCTGAGGGGTTCGAAGAGGCGGAGGGTTGGGAGGATGGGGTACCAGGTGGTGGGTATTGCATAGAGGGCACGGCTTTCATGGAGCACTGGGTGTGGTGAAAAAATAATGAATACTGTTTTTCTGAAAATAAATAAATTGGAAAAAAAAGAATATGTGCAACAAGTCAAGTATAAAACTAGTATGAAAAAAAAATTAAGTTTTTATTCAAGAAAATCAATCAATATATGAAAATGTAAAGACATACTAAGTCCTTAGCTGGGAAAAATTTATTTCATATACATTCTATCCCTCCAAAAACTAAAAATATATACAATGCAATTTCCACAAAATTACTAGAAGTCTCAGTTTTAAGTCTTGGCTCTAACATCTTCTCAGCAAAGAGTTTTATCTTAATGTCTCTATTTGAAGAAGCCTTTACTCTCTATAATATTATCATGCTGGTTAACCTCATGTCACTATTTACATGTTAAGATTATCTTGCCTATTTATTTATTCATTGTAATTTTTATTCCATGGAAATATATTTTCTAACTCTTTCACCACTATATCTTTGTTGCCTCAAAGGGTACTAGGGTAGTAGAGGCAGATTAAAATTCAATATATATTTTTAATCTTTTTTAAAATAAAAATAAGATGCCACAGAAGTCATTTGAAGATGTATTTAATTCAGTTTTGTTGGTTGGGGCAGCTTAAATCTCATGTTACATCTGAGCTGAATCAAAGGAAAGCATGGTATCTTCAGGGCACTGAGAGTGGCTCAGAGTGACTAAAGAGTACATTAGGAAATGGTAAAGGGGTGTCTGCATTAACAAAAGGAAGAGAAAACCGTGCATAATTATAATCATTTTTGAAGAACATTTAGTAACAGGAAAATGTATACAATATAATATTCATAGTCTCTCATGATTCACCTCCACAAATAAGTGAAACCATATGATAATTGACTCTCTCTGCTTGACTTATTTCACTCAGCATAATCTCTAGTCCTGTCCATGTTGCTACAAAAGTTGGGTATTCATCCTTTCTGATGGAGGCATAATACTCCATAGTGTATATGGACCACATTTTCTTTATCCATTCGTCCATTGAAGGGCATTTTGGTTCATTCCATACTTTTGCAACCGTGGCCATTGCTGCTATAAACATTAGGGGTACAGATGGCCCTTCTTTTCACTACATCTATATTTTTGGGGTAAATACCCAGGAGTGCAATGGCATGGTCATAGGGAAGTTCTAGTTTTAATTTATTGAGGAATCTCCACACTGTTCTCCAAAGAGGCTGCACCAACCTGCATTCCCACCAACAGTGGAAGAGGGTTCCCCTTTCTCCACATCCCCTCCAACACATGTTGTTTCCTGTCTTGCTAATTTTGGCAATTCTAACTAGTATAATGTGATATCTCAATGTGGTTTTAATTTGAATCTCCCTGAGGGCTAGTGACGATGAACATTTTTTCATGTGTCTGATAGCCATTTATATGTCTTCATTGGAGAAGTGTCTGTTCATATCTTCTGACGATTTTTTTGATATGCTTGTCTGTTTTGTGTGTTGAGTTTGAGGAGTTCATTATAGATACTGGATATCAACCTTTTGTCTGTACTGTCATTTGCAAATATCTTCTCCCATTCGATCGGTTGCCTCTTTGTTTTTTTTGACTGTTTCCTTTGCTGTGCAGAAGCTTTTGATTTTGATGAAGTCCCAAAAGTTTATTTTCACTTTTGTTTCCTTTGCCTTTGGAGACGTATCTTGAAAGAAATTGCTGTGGCTGATATCGAAGAGATTACTGCCTATGTTCTCTTCCAGAATTTTTTTTAATATTTCTTTTATTTTTTATAAACATATATTTTTATCCCCAGGGGTACAGGTCTGTGAATCGCCAGGTTTACACACTTCACAGCACTCACCAAAGCACATACCCTCCCCAATGTCCATAAACACACCCCCCTCCTCCCAACGCCCCCTCCGCCCAGCAACCCACAGTTTGTTTCGTGAGATTAAGAGTCACTTATGGTTAGTCTCCCTCCCAGTCCCATCTTGTTTCATTTATTCTTCTCCTACCCACTTAAGCCTGCATGTTGCATCACCACTTCCTCATATCAGGGTGATCAAATGATAGTTGTCTTTCTCCGCTTGACTTATTTCGCTGAGCATGATACGCTCTAGTTCCATTCATGTTGTCGCAAATGGCAAGATTTCATTTCTTTTGATGGCTGCATAGTATTCCATTGTGTATATATACCACATCTTCTTGATCCATTCATCTGTTGATGGACACCTAGGTTCTTTCCATAGTTTGGCTATTGTGGACATTGCTGCTATAAACATTCGGGTGCACGTGCCCCTTTGGATTACTACGTTTGTATCTTTAGGGTAAATACCCAGTAGTGCAATTGCTGGGTCATAGGGCAGTTCTTTTTTCAACATTTTGATTAAACTCCATGCTGTTTTCCAGAGTGGTTGCACCAGCTTGCATTCCCACCAACAGTGTAGGAGGGTTCCCCTTTCTCCGCATCCTCGCCAGCATCTGTCATTTCCTGACTTGTTGATTTTAGCCATTCTGACTGGTGTGAGGTGATACCTCATTGTGGTTTTGATTTGTATTTCCCTGATGCCGAGAGATATGGAGCAATTTTTCATGTGTCTGTTGGCCATCTGGATGTCTTCTTTTTTTTTTTCCCCACAACTTTTTTCTTTTTTATTATTATTTTTTTCCAATTTATTTATTTTCAGAAAAACAGTATTCATTATTTTTTCACCACACCCAGTGCTCCATGCAAGCTGTGCCCTCTATAATACCCACCACCTGGTACCCCAACCTCCCACACCCCCGCCACTTCAAACCCCTCAGATTGTTTTTCAAAGTCCATAGTCTCTCATGGTTCATCTCCCCTTCAAATTTACCCAAAAGAACATACCCTCCCCAATGTCCATAACCCTACCCCCTTCTCCCAACCCCCCTCCCCCCAGCAACCCACAGTTTGTTTCGTGAGATTAAGAGTCACTTATGGTTTGTCTCCCTTCCTATCCCATCTTGTTTCATGGACTCTTCTCCTACCCACTTAAGCCCCCATGTTGCATCACCACTTCCTCATATCAGGGAGATCATATGATAGTTGTATTTCTCCGCTTGACTTATTTCGCTAAGCATGATACGCTCTAGTTCCATCCATGTTGTCGCAAATGGCAAGATTTCGTTTCTTTTGATGGCTGCATAGTATTCCATTGTGTATATATACCACATCTTCTTTTTTTTCCAATTTATTTATTTTCAGAAAAACAGTATTCATTATTTTTTCACCACACCCAGTGCTCCATGCAAGCTGTGCCCTCTATAATACCCACCACCTGGTACCCTAACCTCCCACCCCCCCACCACTGCAAAACCCTCAGATTGTTTTTCAAAGTCCATAGTCTCTCATGGTTCATCTCCCCTTCAAATTTACCCAAAAGAACATACCCTCCCCAATGTCCATAACCCTACCCCCCTTCTCCCAACGCCCCTCCCCAAAGCAGCCCACAGTTTGTTTCGTGAGATTAAGAGTCACTTATGGTTTGTCTCCCTCCCTATCCCATCTTGTTTCATGGATTCTTCTCCTACCCACTTAAGCCCCCATGTTGCATCACCACTCCCTCATATCAGGGAGATCATATGATATTTGTCTTTCTCTGCTTGACTTATTTCGCTAAGTATGATACGCTCTAGTTCCATCCATGTTGTCGCAAATGGCAAGATTTCGTTTCTTTTGATGGCTGCATAGTATTCCATTGTGTATATATACCACATCTTCTTGATCCATTCATCTGTTGATGGACACCTAGGTTCTTTCCATAGTTTGGCTATTGTGGACATTGCTGCTATAAACATTCGGGTGCACGTGCCCCTTTGGATCACTACGTTTGTATCTTTAGGGTAAATTCCCAGTAGTGCAATTGCTGGGTCATAGGGCAGTTCTATTTTCAACATTTTGAGGAACCTCCATGCTGTTTTCCAGAGTGGTTGCACCAGCTTGCATTCCCACCAACAGTGTAGGAGGGTTCCCCTTTCTCCGCATCCTCGCCAGCATCTGTCATTTCCTGACTTGTTGATTTTAGCCATTCTGACTGGTGTGAGGTGATATCTCATTGTGGTTTTGATTTGTATTTCTCTGATGCTGAGTGATATGGAACACTTTTTCATGTGTCTGTAGGCCTTCTGGATGTCTTCTTTGCAGAAACGTCTGTTCATGTCCTCTGCCCATTTCTTGATTGGATTATTTGTTCTTTGGACGTTGAGTTTGTTAAGTTCTTTATAGATTTTGGACACTAGTCCTTTATCTGATATGTCGTTTGCAAATATCTTCTCCCATTCTGTCAGTTGTCTTTTGGTTTTGTTAACTGTTTCCTTTGCTGTGCAAAAGCTTTTGATCTTGATGAAATCCCAATAGTTCATTTTTGCCTTTGCTTCCCTTGCCTTTGGCGATGTTCCTAGGAAGATGTTGCTGCGGCTGAGGTCGAAGAGATTGCTGCCTGTGTTCTCCTCAAGGATTTTGATGGATTCCTTTCTCACATTGAGGTCCTTCATCCATTTTGAGTCTATTTTTGTGTGTGGTGTAAGGAAATGGTCCAATTTCATTTTTCTGCACGTGGCTGTCCAATTTTCCCAACACCATTGATTAAAGAGGCTGTCTTTTTTCCATTGGACATTCTCTTCTGCTTTGTCAAAGACTAGTTGACCATAGAGCTGAGGTTCTATTTCTGGGCTCTCTATTCTGTTCCATTGGTCTATGTGTCTGTTTGTGTGCCAGTACCACGCTGTCTTGATGATGACAGCTTTGTAATAGAGCGTGAAGTCCGGATTTGTGATGCCACCAACTTTGGCTTTCTTTGTCAATATCCCTTTGGCTATTCGAGGTCTTTTCTGGTTCCATATAAATCTTAAAATTATTTGTTCCATTTCTTTGAAAAAGATGGATGGTACTTTGATAGGAATTGCATTAAATGTGTAGATTGTTTTAGGCAGCATAGACATTTTCACAATATTTATTCTTCCAATCCAGGATCATGGAACATTTTTCCATTTCTTTGTGTCTTACTCAATTTCTTTCATGAGTACTTTATAGTTTTCTGAGTATAGATTCTGTGCCTCTTTGGTTAGGTTTATTCCTAGGTCTCTTATGGTTTGGGGTGCAATTGAAAATGGGACTGACTCCTTAATTTCTCTTTATTCTGTCTTGTTGTTAGTGTAGAGAAATGCAACTGATTTCTGTGCATTGATCTTATATCCTGACACTTTACTGAATTCCTGTATAAGTTCTAGCAGTTTTGGAGTGGAGTCTTTTGGGTTTTCCACATAGAGTATCATATCATCTGCGAAGAGTGATAATTTGACTTCTTCTTTGCCGATTTGGATGCCTTTAATTTCCTTTTGTTGTCTGATTGCTGAGGCTAGGACTTCTAGTACTATGTTGAATAGCAGTGGTGATAATGGACATCCCTGCCGTGTTCCTGACCTTAGTGGAAAAGCTTTCAGTTTTTCTCCATTGAGAATGATATTTGCAGTGGGTTTTTCATAGATGGCTTTGATGATATTAAGGTATGTGCCTCTATCCCTACACTTTGAAGTGTTTTGATCAGGAAGGGATGTTGTACTTTGTCAAATGCTTTTTCAGCATGTATTGAGAGTATCGTATGGTTCTTGTTCTTTCTTTTATTGATGTGTTGTATCACATTGACTGATTTGCGGATGTTGAACCAACCTTGCAGCCCTGGGATAAATCCCACTTGGTCGTGGTGAATAATCCTTTTAATGTACTGTTGAATCCTATTGGCTAATATTTTGGTGAGAATGTTTGCATCTGTGTTCATCAAGGATATTGGTCTATAACTCTCTTTTTGGATGGGATTCTTGTCTGGTTTTGGGATCAAGGTGATGCTGGCCTCATAAAATGAGTTTGGGAGTTTTCCTTCCATTTCTATTTTTTGGAACATTTTCAGGAGAATAGGAATTAGTTCTTCTTTAAATGTTTGTTAGAATTCCCCCGGGTAGCCATCTGGCCCTGGGCTTTTGTTTGTTTGGAGATTTTTAATGACTGTTTCAATCTCCTTTCTGGTTATGGGTCGGTTCAGGCTTTCTATTTCTTCCTGGTTCAATTTTGGAAGTTTATATTTTTCTAGGAATGCATCCATTTCTTCCAGATTGTCAAATTTGGTGGCGTAGAGTTGCTCATAGTATGTTCTTATAATAGTTTTTATTTCTTTGGTCTTAGTTGTGATTTCTCCTCTTTCATTCATGATTTTATTTATTTGGGTCCTTTCTCTTTTCTTTTTGGTAAGTCTGGCCTAGGGTTTATCAATTTTATTAATTCTTTCAAAGAACCAGCTCCTAGTTTCGTTGATTTGTTCTATTGTTTTTTTGGTTTCTGTTTCATTGATTTCTGCTCTGATCTTTATGATTTCTCTTCTCCTGCTGGGCTTAGGGTTTCTTTCTTGTTCTTTCTCCAGCTCTTTAGGTGTAGGGTTAGGTTGTGTATTGAGACCTTGTTTCTTGAGAAAGGCTTGTACCGCTATATATATTCCTCTCAGGACTGCCTTTGTTGTGTCCCACAGATTTTAACCATTGTGTTTTCTTTGTGTGTGTGTGTGTGTGTGTGTGTATTTTGTTTGTTTGTGTGTGTGTGTGTGTGTGTGTGTGTTTTAATTATCATTTGTTTCCATGATTTTTTTCAATTCTTTTTTAATTTCCCGGTTGACCCATTCATTCTTTAGAAGGATGCTCTTTAGTCTCCATGTCTTTGGGGTCTTTTCAAACTTCCTCTGTGATTGAGTTCTAGCTTCAGAGAATTGTGGTCTGAAAATATGCAGGGAATGATCCCAATCTTTTGATACTGGTTGAGTCCTGATTTAGGACCGAGGATGTGATCTATTCTGGAGAATGTTCCATGTGCACTAGAGAAGAATGTGTATTCTGTTGCTTTGGGATGAAATGTTCTGAATATATCTGTGATGTCCATCTCTTCCAGTGTATCATTTAAGGCCTTTATTTCCCTGTTGATCTTTTGCTTGGATAATCTGTCCATTTCAGTGAGGGGAGTGTTAAAGTCCCCTACTATTATTGTATTAATGCTGATGTGTTTCTTTGATTTTGTTATTAATTGGTTTATATAGTTGGCTGCTCCCACATTGGGGGCATAGATATTTAAAATTGTTAGATCTTCTTGTTGGACAGACCCTTTGAGTATGATAGAGTGTCCTTCCTCATCTCTTATTATATAGTCTTTGGCTTAAAATCTAATTCATCTGATATAAGGATTGCCACTCCTGCTTTTTTCTGTTGTCCATTAGCATGGTAAATTCTTTTCCACCCCCTCACTTTAAATCTGGAGGTGTCTTCGGGCTTAAAATGAGTTTCTTGGAGGCAACATATAGATGGGTTTTGTTTTTTTATCCATTCTGATACCCTGTGTCTTTTGATTGGGGCATTTAGCCCATTCACATTCAGGGTAACTATTGAGAGATATGATTTTAGTGCCATTGTATTGCCTGTAAGGTAACTGTTACTGTATATTGTCTCTGTTCCTTTCTGATCTACCACTTGTGGCTCTCTCTTTGCTTAGAGGACCCCTTTCAGTATTTCCTGTAGAGCTGGTTTGGTGTTTGCAAATTCTTTCAGTTTTTGTTTGTCCTGGAAGCTTTTAATCTCTCCTTCTATTTTCAATGATAGCCTAGCTGGATATAGTATTCTTGGCTGCATGTTTTTCTCGTTTAGTGCTCTGAAAATAGTATGCCAGCTCTTTCTGGCCTGCCAGGTCTCTGTGGATAAGTCAGCTGCCAATCTAATACTTTCACCATTGTATGTTACAGACTTCTTTTCCCGGGCTGCTTTCAGGATTTTCTCTTTGTCACTAAGGCTTGTAAATTTTACTATTAGGTGACGGGGTGTGGGCCTATTCTTATTGACTTTGAGCGGCATTCTCTGAACCTCCTGAATTTTGATCCTCGTTCCCTTTGCCATATTGGGGAAATTCTCCCCAATAATTCTCTCCAGTATACCTTCTGCTCCCCTCTCTCTTTCTTCTTCTTCTGGAATCCCAATTATTCTAATGTTGTTTCGTCTTATGGTGTCACTTATCTCTCGAATTCTGCCCTCATGGTCCAGTAGCTGTTTGTCCCTCTTTTGCTCAGCTTCTTTATTCTCTGTCATTTGGTGTTCTCTATCGCTAGTTCTTTCTTCAGCCTCATTTATCCTAGCAGTGAGAGCCTCCATTTTTGATTGAACCTCATTAATAGCTTTTTTGATTTCAACTTGGTTAGATTTTAGTTCTTTTATTTCTCCAGAAAGGCCTTTTATATCTCCTGAGAGGGTTTCTCTAATATCTTCCATGCCTTTTTCAAGCCCAGCTAGAACCTTGGGAATTGTCATTTTAAACTCTAGGTCTGACATATTACCAATGTCTGTATTGATTAGGTCCCTAGCCTTTGGTACTGCCTCTTGTTCTTTTTTTTGTTGTGAATTTTTCCGCCTTGTCCTTTTGTCCAGCTAAGAGTATATGAAGGAGAAAGTAAAATACTAAAAGGGTGGCAACAATCCCAGGAAAATATGCTTTAACCAAATCAGAAGAGATCCCAAATCGTGAGGGGGGATTTCTCCCCCCTCATGATTGGTTGACGGATCTCCTCTGAGTGGGATCTCCTCTGATTGGGATCTCCCAATATCTTCTGATTGGGCTCTCTTCTGATTTGGGGTTAAAAAGAGGTTCAAAAAGAAAGAAAGAAAAAAAAGGAAAAAAAAGAATTAAAAAAAAGAGATTGTATTAAATATTCAATCAAGAATTAAAGAAAGAGATGGAAGAGATTGGGATCTCTTCTGATTGGGGATAAAAAGAGGTTCAAAAATAAAGAAAGAAAATAAAGAATTAAAAAAAAGAAAATGAATAAAGAAAAGTATAAAAAAGAAAATATATATATATATATTAGATAAACTATTTAAAAAACGTTAAAAAAGAATGGGTAAAAGTTAAAAAAAAATATTAGCAGAAGAAGAGAAAAAAAAATGAAAAAGAAATAAATAAATTAACTCAGGACTAAAAAATCACAGGGAGAAAGCCATGAGTTCCGTGGTTTGTTTTCTCCTCCTCTGGAATTCTGCTGCTCTCCTTGGTATTGAAACTGCACTCCTTGGTAGGTGAACTTGGTCTTGCCTGGATTTCTTGTTGATCTTCTGGGGGAGGGGCCTGTTGTAGTGATTCTCAAGTGTCTTTGCCCCAGGCGGAATTGCACCGCCCCTACCAGAGGCCGGGCTGAGTGATCTGCTCGGCTTTGCTTTCTGGAGCTTTTGTTCCCTGAGTGCTTTCCGTAGAGTTACGGAGGATGGGAATACAAATGGCGACCTCCTGGTCTCCTGCCCGGAGGAACCGAGAGCCCGGGGCCCCACTCCCCAGTACACCCTCAGCGAACAGCTCCTAGTAACTCCCTTCTGCCTAACCTCCTGCCGCACTCCGAGCTCACCGAGCCTGCGACTGGTTCAAGGCAACACCGAGCTGTGAGCTTACTGTCGGCTCTGTCTCTGCAGCTGGCTTTCCCGTTCCAATATCTGCAAGCTCTGCAATACTCAGACATCCCCGATCCTTCTGTGACCCTGCGAGACCTGAGGCCACGCCGACCTCACGTGGGATTCGCCCCGGTTTAGCCTCTGGGGCGATGTCCCTCAGCGGAACAAACTTTTAAAGGTCCTGATTTTGTGCTCTGTTGCTCCGCCACTTGCCGGGAGCCGGCCCCTCCCCCCGGGGTCTATCTTCCCGTCGCTTTGGATTCACTTCTCCGCCTGTCCTACCTTTCAGAAAGTGGTTGTTTTTCTGTTTCTAGAATTGCTATTCTTCTCCTCTTCAAATTGCTGATGGATTTGCAGGTGTTTGCAATCTTTAGATAAGCTCTCTAGCTGATCTCCTGCTAGCTGAAGTAGTCTCAGCCTGCTACTTCTCCGCCATCTTGACTCCTCCCTCAGAACATCCATTTTTAATTATATATGTTGTTTTGAAAATTTAACAACTGAACTAAAAAAAAACTATGAGTTCTTTCAACAAAGTGAATATTTTGTTGGAAAAAAAGACTAGAAAAGTTGTATAGTATTATATACCAAAATCTTATCTCATAAAACTTACCTACTTAAAAATTCTTAAAATTTTAAAAATTAAAAAAAATATTTAAAAGTGTTCCTGGATGGCTCAGTGGGTTAAAAGCCTCTGCCTTCAGCTTGGGTCATGATCCCAGGGTCCTGGATCAAGCCCCACTTTGGGCTCTCTGTTCTGCAGGGAGCCTGCTTCCTCCTCTCTCTCTGCCTGCCTCTCTGCCTACTTGTGATCTCTGTCTGTCAAATAAATAAATAAAACCTTAAAAAAACTTAAAATAAAAGATATCTTTGATACTTTTATTTGTAGCTTCTTTTTATGAAAAATTAATTAAAAGTTACAGGGAGGGTTTTTTCACATGTACTTTTAAAATGACAGACTCCAGAAAATAATTATTTGAGATTTCCTATTCAATGACGTTTGGATTTCAAATTTCCTGGCATCAAATGAGAGAAGAAAGCAAGATCCTTATATTTCTGGAAACCAGATCATTCAATCATCCATCATTCCATGATGTGTAAATCACAATTTCCAGAGTGCTAGATTAAGAAATGGATCCTTGGGGTGCCTGGGTGGCTCAGTGGGTTAAAGCCTCTGCCTTCGGCTCAGGTCATGATCCCAGGGTCCTGGGATCGAGCCCCTCATTGGGCTCTGTAATCTGTGGGAAGCCTGCTTCACCCTCTCTCTCTGCCTGCCTCTCTGCCTACTTGTGATCTCTGTCTGTCGAATAAATAAATAAAACCTTAAAAAAAACCTTAAAATAAAAGATATCTTTGATATTTTTATTTGTAGCTTCTTTTTATGAAAAATTAATTAAAAGTTACAGGGAGGGTTTTTTCACATGTACTTTTAAAATGACAGAGACTCCAGAAAATAATTATTTGAGATTTCCTATTCAATGACGTTTAGATTTCAAATTTCCTGGCATCAAATGAGAGAAGAAAGCAAGATCCTTATATTTCATTCAATCATCCATCATTCCATGATGTGTAAATCACAAGTTCCAGAGTGCTAGATTAAAAATGGATCCTTATACTCTGAATTTTCTCTCTAACAGATATAGATCATAATTTCTTTGTCTACATCATAGTCTTCCAGCATCATGTATATGTTTAGAGGTTACTGTTACTCAATAACTCAATCTTCAGCATATAGGACTAAAGCATCAGAGCTCTTGATAGATGAAAACTAAAGATCAATGTTAACACCCTTGATATTTCACTTTGCAAAACTTGTCCGTGGGAGGGAGTGAAACATTTTTTTTCTTTTTTCAAAAAAAAACCTTATTAACATATAATGTATTGTTTCAGGGGTACAAGTCTGTGATTCATCAGTCTTACATAATTCACAGCACTCACCCTAACACATACTCTCCCCAGTATCCATCACCCATCCACCCCAGCCCTCCCACCCCACTACCTTCCAGCAATCCTGAGATTTTCTATTTTCTGAGATTATGAGTGTCTTATGGTTTGTCTGCCCCTCTGGTTTCCTCTTGTTTCATTTTCCCCCTCCCTTTCCTTATGATCTTCTGTCTTATTTCTCAAATTCCTCATATCAGTGAGATCCTATGATAATTGACTTTCTCTGATTGACTTATTTCTGTTAGCATAATAACCTCTAGTTCAACCCATGTCATTGCAAATGGCAAGATTTTGCGGGTTTTGATGGCTGCATAGTATTCCATTGTATAGATATACCACATCGTTATCCATTCATCTGTGGATGGACATCTAGGCTCTTTCCATAGCTTGGCTATTATGGACATTGATGCTATAAATGTCTCGGTGCACATGCCCCTTCAGATCACTACAATTGTATCTTTAGGGTAAATACACAGTAGTGTGATTGTGGGGTAGTAGGGTAGCTCTATTTTCAACTTTTTTTTTCTTTTTCCAATTTATTTATTTTCAGAAAAACAGTATTCATTATTTTTTCACCACACCCAGTGCTCCATGCAAGATGTGCCCTCTATAATACCCACCACCTGGTACCCCAACCTCCCACACCCCCGCCACTTCAAACCCCTCAGATTGTTTTTCAGAGTCCATAGTCTCTCATGGTTCATCTCCCCTTCCAATTTACCCAAAAGCACATACTCTCCCCAATGTCCATAACCCTACCCCCCTTCTCCCAACCCCCCTCCCCCCAGAAACCCACAGTTATTTCGTGAGATTAAGAGTCACTTATGGTTTGTCTCCCTCCCTATCCCATCTTGTTTCATAGATTCTTCTCCTACCCACTTAAGCGCCCATGTTGCATCACCACTCCCTCATATCAGGGAGATCATATGATAGTTGTCTTTCTCCGCTTGACTTATTTCGCTAAGCATGATACGCTCTAGTTCCATCCATGTTGTCGCAAATGGCAAGATTTCATTTCTTTCGATGGCTGCATAGTATTCCATTGTGTATATATACCACATCTTCTTGATCCATTCATCTGTTGATGGACATCTAGGTTCTTTCCATAGTTTGGCTATTGTGGACATTGCTGCTATAAACATTCGGGTGCACGTGCCCCTTTGGATCACTACGTTTGTATCTTTAGGGTAAATACCCAGTAGTGCAATTGCTGGGTCATAGGGCAGTTCTATTTTCAACATTTTGAGGAACCTCCATGCTGTTTTCCAGAGTGGTTGCACCAGCTTGCATTCCCACCAACAGTGTAGGAGGGTTCCCCTTTCTCCGCATCCTCGCCAGCATCTGTCATTTCCTGACTTGTTGATTTTAGCCATTCTGACTGGTATGAGGTGATATCTCATTGTGGTTTTGATTTGTATTTCCCTGATGCCGAGTGATATGGAGCACTTTTTCATGTGTCTGTTGGCCATCTGGATGTCTTCTTTGCAGAAACGTCTGTTCATGTCCTCTGCCCATTTCTTGATTGGATTATTTGTTCTTTGGGTGTTGAGTTTGTTAAGTTCTTTATAGATTTTGGACACTAGTCCTTTATCTGATATGTCGTTTGCAAATATCTTCTCCCATTCTGTCAGTTGTCTTTTGGTTTTGTTAACTGTTTCCTTTGCTGTGCAAAAGCTTTTGATTTTGATGAAATCCCAAAAGTTCATTTTTGCCCTTGCTTCCCTTGCCTTTGGCGATGTTCCTAGGAAGATGTTGCTGCGGCTGAGGTCGAAGAGGTTGCTGCCTGTGTTCTCCTCAAGGATTTTGATGGATTCCTTTCTCACATTGAGGTCCTTAATCCATTTTGAATCTATTTTTGTGTGTGGTGTAAGGAAATGGTCCAATTTCATTTTTCTGCACGTGGCTGTCCAATTTTCCCAAGACCATTTATTGAAGAGGCTGTCTTTTTTCCATTGACATTCTTTCCTGCTTTGTCGAAGATTAGTTGACCATAGAGTTGAGGGTCTATTTCTGGGCTCTCTATTCTGTTCCATTCGTCTAAGTGTCTGTTTTTGTGCCAGTACCATGCTGTCTTGATGATGACAGCTTTGTAGTAAAGCTTGAAGTCCGGAATTGTGATGCCACCAACTTTGGCTTTGTTTTTCAATATCCCTTTGGCTATTCGAGGTCTTTTCTGGTTCCATATAAATCTTAAAATTATTTGTTCCATTTCTTTGAAAAAGATGGATGGTACTTTGATAGGAATTGCATTAAATGTGTAGATTGCTTTAGGTAGCATAGACATTTTCACAATATTTATTCTTCCAATCCAGGAGCATCGAACATTTTTCCATTTCTTTGTGTCTTCCTCAATTTCTTTCATGAGTACTTTATAGTTTTCTGAGTATAGATTCTTAGCCTCTTTGGTTAGGTTTATTCCTAGGTATCTTATGGTTTGGGGTGCAATTGTAAATGGGATTGACTCCTTAATTTCTCTTTCTTCTGTCTTGTTGTTGGTGTAGAGAAATGCAACTGATTTCTGTGCATTGATCTTATATCCTGACACTTTACTGAATTCCTGTATAAGTTCTAGAAGTTTTGGAGTGCAGTCTTTTGGGTTTTCCGCATAGAGTATCACATCATCTGCGAAGAGTGATAATTTGACTTCTTCTTTGCCGATTTGGATGCCTTTAATTTCCTTTTGTTGTCTGATTGCTGAGGCTAGGACTTCTAGTACTATGTTGAATAGCAGTGGTGATAATGGACATCCCTGCCGTGTTCCTGACCTTAGTGGAAAAGCTTTCAGTTTTTCTCCATTGAGAATGATATTTGCAGTGGGTTTTTCATAGATGGCTTTGATGATATTGAGGTATGTGCCCTCTATCCCTACACTTTGAAGGGTTTTGATCAGGAAGGGATGCTGTACTTTGTCAAATGCTTTTTCAGCATGTATTGAGAGTATCGTATGGTTCTTGTTCTTTCTTTTATTGATGTGTTGTATCACATTGACTGATTTGCGGATGTTGAACCAACCTTGCAGCCCTGGGATAAATCCCACTTGGTCGTGGTGAATAATCCTTTTAATGTACTGTTGAATCCTATTGGCTAGTATTTTGGTGAGAATGTTTGCATCTGTGTTCATCAAGGATATTGGTCTATAGCTCTCTTTTTTGATGGGATCCTTGTCTGGTTTTGGGATCAAGGTGATGCTGGCCTCATAAAATGAGTTTGGGAGTTTTCCTTCCATTTCTATTTTTTGGAACAGTTTCAGGAGAATAGGAATTAGTTCTTCTTTAAATGTTTGGTAGAATTCCACCGGGAAGCCATCTGGCCCTGGGCTTTTGTTTGTTTGGAGATTTTTGATGACTGTTTCAATCTCCTTACTGGTTATGGGTCTGTTCAGGCTTTCTATTTCTTCCTGGTTCAAATTTGGTAGTTTATATGTTTCTAGGAATGCATCCATTTCTTCCAGATTGTCAAATTCGGTGGCGTAGAGTTGCTCATAGTATGTTCTTATAATAGTTTGTATTTCTTTGGTGTTAGTTGTGATCTCTCCTCTTTCATTCATGATTTTATTTATTTGGGTCCTTTCTCTTTTCTTTTTGATAAGTCTGGGCTAGGGTTTATCAATTTTATTAATTCTTTCAAAGAACCAGCTCCTAGTTTCGTTGATTTGTTCTATTGATTTTTTGGTTTCTATTTCATTGATTTCTGCTCTGATCTTTATGATTTCTCTTCTCCTGCTGGGCTTAGGGTTTCTTTCTTGTTCTTTCTCCAGCTCCTTTAGGTGTAGGGTTAGGTTGTGTACCTGAGACCTTTCTTGTTTCTTGAGAAAAGCTTGTACCGCTATATATTTTCCTCTGAGGACTGCCTTTGTTGTGTCCCACAGATTTTGAACCGTTGTATTTTCATTATCATTTGTTTCCATGATTTTTTTCAATTCGTCTTTAATTTCCCGGTTGACCCATTCATTCTTTAGAAGGATGCTGTTTAGTCTCCATGTATTTCTGTTCTTTCCATACTTCCTCTTGTGGTTGAGTTCTAGCTTCAGAGCATTGTGGTCTGAAAATATGCAGGGAATGATCCCAATCTTTTGATACCGGTTGAGTCCTGATTTAGGACCGAGGATGTGATCTATTCTGGAGAATGTTCCATGTGCACTAGAGAAGAATGTGTATTCTGTTGCTTTGGGATGAAATGTTCTGAATATATCTGTGATGTACATCTCATCCAGTGTATCATTTAAGGCTTTTATTTCCCTGTTGATCTTTTGCTTGGATAATCTGTCCATTTCAGTGAGGGGAGTGTTAAAGTCCCCTACTATTATTGTATTATTGTTGATGTGTTTCTTTGATTTTGTTATTAATTGGTTTATATAGTATGCTGCACCCACGTTGGGGGCATAGATATTTAAAATTGTTAGATCTTCTTGTTGGACAGACCCTTTGAGTATGATAGAGTGTCCTTCCTCATCTCTTATTATAGTCTTTGGCTTAAAATCTAATTGATCTGATATAAGGATTGCCACTCCTGCTTTTTTCTGATGTCCATTAGCATGGTAAATTCTTTTCCACCCCCTCACTTTAAGTCTGGAGGTGTCTTCGGGTTTAAAATGAGTTTCTTGGAGGCAACATATAGATGGGTTTTGTTTTTTTATCCATTCTGATACCCTGTGTCTTTTGATTGGGGCATTTAGCCCATTCACATTCAGGGTAACTATTGAGAGATATGATTTTAGTGCCATTGTATTGCCTGTAAGGTAACTGTTACTGTATATTGTCTCTGTTCCTTTCTGATCTACCACTTGTGGCTCTCTCTTTGCTTAGAGTACCCCTTTCAGTATTTCCTGTAGAGCTGGTTTGGTGTTTGCAAATTCTTTCAGTTTTTGTTTGTCCTGGAAGCTTTTAATCTCTCCTTCTATTTTCAATGATAGCCTAGCTGGATATAGTATTCTTGGCTGCACGTTTTTCTCGTTTAGTGCTCTGAAAATGTCATGCCAGCTCTTTCTGGCCTGCCAGGTCTCTGTGGATAAGTCAGTTGCCAATCTAATACTTTTACCATTGTATGTTACAGACTTCTTTTCCCGGGCTGCTTTCAGGATTTTCTCTTTGTCACTAAGGCTTGTAAATTTTACTATTAGGTGACGGGGTGTGGGCCTATTCTTACTGAATTTGAGGGGCGTTCTCTGAACCTCCTGAATTTTGATGCTCGTTCCCTTTGCCAATTTGGGGAAATTCTCCCCAATAATTCTCTCCAGTATACCTTCTGCTCCCCTCTCTATTTCTTCTTCTTCTGGAATCCCAATTATTCTAATGTTGTTTCGTCTTATGGTGTCACTTATCTCTCGAATTCTCCCCTCATGGTCCAGTAGCTGTTTGTCCCTCTTTTGCTCAGCTTCTTTATTCTCTGTCATTTGGTCTTCTGTATCGCTAATTCTTTCTTCTGCCTCATTTATCCTAGCAGTGAGAGCCTCCATTTTTGATTGAACTTCATTAATAGCTTTTTTGATTTCAATTTGGTTAGATTTTAGTTCTTTTATTTCTCCAGAAAGGCCTTTTATATCTCTGGAGAGGGTTTCTCTAATATCTTCCATGCCTTTTTCAAGCCCGGCTATAACCTTGAGAATTGTCATTTTGAACTCTAGATCTGACATATTACCAATGTCTGTATTGATTAGGTCCCTAGCCTTCGGTACTGCCTCTTGTTCTTTTTTTTGTTGTGAATTTTTCCGCCTTGTCATTTTGTCCAGCTAAGAGTATATGAAGGAGCAAGTAAAATACTAAAAGGGTGGCAACAATCCCAGGAAAATATGCTTTAACCAAATCAGAAGAGATCCCAAATCATGCGGGGGGATTTCTCCCCCCTCACGATTGGGTGAGGGATCTCCTCTGAGTGGGATCTCCTCTGATTGGGATCTCCCAATCTCTTCTGATTGGGATCTCCCAATCTCTTCTGATTGGGATCTCTTCTGATTTGGGGATAAAAAGAGGTTCAAAAAGAAAGAAAGAAAAAAAAAGAATTAAAAAAAAGAAAATGAATAAAGAAAAGTATAAAAAAGCAAAATATATATATATTAGATAATCTAGTTAAAAAACGTTAAAAAAGAAAAGGGTAAAATTATAAAAAATTTTAGAAGTAGAGAAAAAAATGAAAAAGAAAAAAAAATAAATTAACTGCAAGACTAAAAAATCACAGGCAGAAAGCCATGAGTTCCGTGGTTTGTTTTCTCCTCCTCTGGAATTCTGTTGCTCTCTCCTTGGTATTGAAACTGCACTCCTTGGTAGGTGAACTTGGTCTTGCCTGGATTTCTTGTTGATCTTCTGGGGGAGGGGCCTGGTGTAGTGATTCTCAAGTGTCTTTGCCCCAGGCGGAATTACACCGCCCTTACCAGGGGCCGGGCTGAGTGATCTGCTCGGCTTTGCTTTCAGGAGCTTTTGTTCCCTAAGCGCTATCCGTAGAGTTCCGGAGGACGGGAATACAAATGGTGGCCTCCTGGTCTCGGGCCCGGAGGAGCCGAGAGCCCAGGGCCCCGCTCCCCTGTGCGCCCTCAGCGAACAGCTCCTAGTAACTCGCGTCTGCCTAACCTCCGGCCGCCCTGAGCTCACCGAGCTTGCGACCGGTTCAAGGCAACTCCGAGCTGCGAGCTTACTGTTGGCTCTGTCTCTGCAGCTGGCTTTCCCGTTCCAATATCCGCAAGCTCTGCGACACTCAGACACCCCCGATCCTTCTGTGACCCCGCGGGACCTGAGGTCACGCCGACCCCGTGTGGGCTTCGCCCCGGTTTAGCCTCTGGAGCGATGTCCCTCAGCGGAACAGACTTTTAAAAGTCCTGATTCTGTGCTCCGTTGCTCCGCCGCTTGCCGGGAGCCGGCCCCTCCCCCCGGGGTCTATCTTCCCGTCGCTTTGGATTCACTTCTCCGCCAGTCCTACCTTTCAGAAAGTGGTTGTTTTTCTGTTTCTAGAATTGCTGTTCTTCTTCTCTTCAATCTGCCGATGGATTTGCAGGTGTTTGCAATCTTTAGATAAGCTCTCTAGCTGATCTCCTGCTAGCTGAGGTAGTCTCAGCCTGCTACTTCTCCGCCATCTTGACTCCTCCTCTATTTTCAACTTTTTGAGAAACCTCCATAATGATCTCCAGAGTGGCTGCAGCAGCTTGCATTCCCATCAACAGTGTAGGAAGATTCTCCTTTCTCCACATCCTCGCAAACATCTGTCATTTCCTAACTTGTTAATTTTTGGTTTGAGGTTTTATCTCCCTGTGGTTTTGATTTGTATTTCCTTGATGCTGAGTGATGTGGAGTGCTTTTTCATGTATCTATTGGCCATCTGGATGTCCTCTTTGTAGTAATGTCTATTCATGTCCTCTGCCCATTTCTCTTTTTTAATTTTTTTACTAACATATAATGTATTATTAGCCCCAGGGGTACAGGTCTGTGAATCACCAGGGTTATATACTTTACAGCAGGGAGTGAAACATTTTACCAGGAAAGAAGCTGGACATTCTTGACTTGGGAAAATGCTTCTACTAAAATAACAGCTTGTGATCTGAAAGTGCTTTGGGAAAAGCAGCATACAATTTACTTTTATTTACTTATTTATTTATCTTATTTTTAAGAATATTGTATTTATTTATTTGAGAGACAGAGAACGCACAAGCTGGGGAAGTGGTAGAGGGAGAGAGAGAAGCAGACTCCCCTTGGAGCAGGGAGCCCAATGCAGGACTTGATCCCAGGACCCCAGGATCAGGACCTGAGCCAAAGGCAGATGCTTAACTGACCAAGCCACTCAGGCACCCTCATAGTTTACTTTTTTTTTTTTTTAAGATTTTATTTACTTATTTGACAGAAAGAGAAATCACAAGTAGGCAGAGAGGGGAGAAGCAGGATCCCTTCTGAGCAGAAAGCCTGATGTGGGGCTCGGTCTCAGGACCCTGAGATCATGACCTGAGCATAAGGCAGAGGTTTAACCCACTGCACTACCCAGTCCCCCACAGTCTACTTTTTGACAACCATCCAAGAGCAAATAAAAACTTGAGAGGACTTGAATACATGGAGAATTACCTTATGAGTCTTTAAATTGGAGTTTAAAAATTTCCAGGGAAGTATTATTATACAAATAGGTTAAACATCTGTCTCACACTGACTACCTAATAGGCAACTTAAACTTTAGTGAACTGTGTGGCCGATCTATTAATGAAAGACTCACCAGGAAGAGTAGGATCAGAGTAAGATACACAAGATTCTGTAATGAAAGAGAAAGCAGAAAGAGATCATGAGCAGAGCAATGGGTCTTGGTGACAGGGAAGAAACACAAAGCACAAAACTGAAAGCATTTTCTACGCTGATACTATACTAGGAGCTAGGTACATCATCTAATCCTACATAGGTTTTATAAGAAATGGATGGTAAACTCATTTTAAAACTGAGGATATTGATACTCAATAAGATTATATAATTTGTTCACGATTTTCCAACCAATGCTGATTCAAAATCTTTATACTTTCAATTGTTCCAAGGGAGGAAACTGGTATATTGAACAGGGGCACATCTGGTTTTGTGTTGTGTTATGCTGTTTTCCTGTTATTGAGCTGTAGTGCTAGGGCTGCCATGATTCAGAACTCCAGCTAGTGACTCCAAGAGACTGCAAATTCACCAGACTTTGTTTCCCATGCTTCATGACAATGGTTTTATGCCCATGAGTTTCTCATGCTCATTGTCTCCCACTTCTTTATATTTTTCTTCTCTTCTTATGCCAGTTTTCTACATTTTCATATAATAATGACAATAATCTGTCTTAAATATGTATCCTACTAGCAACCTCCAAAGTACGTTAATAGATATGGCCTTTGATCCATGTGAATAGGACAGCCATCCCCCCACCCATTTTGCAAAGGAAGAAAATGAGACTCAGAAAGATTAAGCAACTTACCTAAAGCCACCCAAGTAGAAAATGGCAAACCATGACTGATCCCCCTCCCCCCTTTTTAAAAAATTCCTATTCTATACCACTGCCTTTTATTGTACCTCAGGCTCACATCAGGCCTTTCAGAGTTACTTAATCCCACAGAATCCATTTAAGACTTTGGAAGGGACCAAAATATCCTGAAGCATCTGAGCCAACTTCATATACCTGGTGGGGTTAAAAGCAAAACAAACAACAACTTCAAAAAAAAATACCTCTTTTTTAGCTCTGTGTAATAGTCAGATGGATATCTGAATTCTGTTGAGCAGATATGAAGAGCACTCTTGACCAGGGCCATTTTAAACTCTGTCCATCTCACATTGGGTCACTTTGGTAAGCAGAAATGTACTGAGGGGGAAAAAATTCTGTTTAAAGAGAATTTTGTGGGACGCCTGGGTGGCTCAGTTGGTTAAGCAGCTGCCTTCGGCTCAGGTCATGATCCCAGCGTCCTGGGATCGAGTCCCGCATCGGGCCCCTTGCTCAGCAGGGAGTCTGCTTCTCCCTCTGCCTCTGCCTGCCATTCTGTCTGCCTGTGCTCACTCTCTATCCCTCTCTCTCTCTCTCTCTGACAAATAAATAAATAAAATTTAAAAAAAATTAAAGAGAATTTTGTCTTGAAATCATTTAAAATAATTTGGTAATTTGTTTAGTGTGGCTATGACATTATGACCCAACCAGAATCTCTGAGCATATTTCTTTTCTAACATATGATAGAAGCCAATTCTTGAGTACCCTCCTAGGTTCAAAGTGGCTTGTAAAACTGAATGTCAATAATGAAGTTATAAATTCAGCATTCCAAACCCTAACAAAAGCCAGCCACAATAATTATAGAATAGAACTAAATTATATACATATGCAAATTATATACATATATAATTAACATATAATAATTAATGTCTGAAGAGTTCCCAAAATGACATGGAAACTGGGAATAGAAAGATGACCTATGAAGAATAATAGGACACATGCTCCAAGCAGAGGAAAAATTCTAAAAAAACCTATACAAAACCAAAAAAAAACACTTAAACCTCCCTCAAACATACAGCTTTCAACATACCCTCTATGAAATTCTGTTCTGCTCCGATTCCCTTAGGTGATGCCTGCTTTGAAGGTCTTACTGGCTTGTTAAATTGCAATGAAGGCAAATGGGTTCCCCTTTTAACATTGACAGGTGACCAATAGCCCCATACTACTATGTTAACAATCACTACCAAACTTTGTGGGGCTCTACTGCTCCAAACCCCTCTGGGTGCCACACTGTGTTGGGGGCAGACATGAGTCTAGCGAGAAAGTCATCACACCCAAATCATGATGTTGTCAGGATCATCTCGCTGTACTCTGGCAAAATACATTAAGCTGCTGATAGCAATGTAAAATTCAGCAGGGTTGAAGGATCTACATTCTGATTGTCCTCTGGCTCTATGAAAATAGCTCATGTGATACTTTGTACATGAGTCTCTTTTTCATGTGTAAATATCAGGAGGGAGAGAATTCAATAAATAAACCTTAAAATATTTGAATTACTTGGACTGTAAAGCTAGACAAATTTACATTTTGAAGCAGCACGAATTTATATTCTGATACTATTTGTTTTAACAGATAATATTGATATTGGGTTTTCATATCAATATTATAGTACAGAGGAGTGCAGTGTCATATATGAGCACATAATTATCTATTTAAAGAAGTATGCATTTACATTTACTAATACCTTGTATGCCATATGCTTGATTTTTTTTAAAAGAAAAACTCTAAATAGCAAAGGCTCTTGTTTTTTTCAATAGTTCTTGAAAATAATACCTTTTCCTTTTCCTCCTTAGGGCTTTAAATGATTTGCACATATCATCTTTAATTGACACCTCAGTGTAACATCAGCAAAATAGAGAGGATGGATAGCACAATTCACAAAACATTATCCTTGCAACTATATTTTCTAATACTTTGAAAAACAAATGAGCAGAACACACTTGCTTTTAAGCTTTTTTTGACAATGTTTTCTAGAAGGCTGATTCTAGTACTCAAATTCCAGTATTCAAATCTTGTGCACCAAAACAATAAACAAGGACTTTTCACTTCAACCCCAAATTCAGCAAATGAGGTTTACATAGGGAGTATTTTTCTTCAAGTAAGTTGAGAGTACAGTTTTGAGACTAAGGTGAGAGTAGAGTTGAGAAAGTATAATCCATCTTTACTTGGAATTAATGAGATGGAAGGCAGATATTATCATCATATACTTCTAGAGCTCCTAGGAAACTTAGAGACCACAAGACCAGTCCTCTCAGTACTGAGGACACTGAAGCCTGATAGCTTTCTTAGCATCAGAAAGTTTCTAATAGTAGTTGGGACCACTCAGGCATTCCAACTGCAGGTCTTATGTGTTTTCTACTACATTAAGCTCTTTTCTTTCAGAACCTGATCGAAAATAATCAAAGCGGATGTAAAAAAATATATATATCAACAAACATAAAGATCAGTGGGGGGAAATGGCACAACGTGAGAGAGGAGTACTGAATGATTAAGATGTTTTATTTTATGAAAATGAGGAAGAAGAGGAGGCCATTCCAGTGACGAGCAGTAACAGATATTAAAGACAACTTATATCACTTAGGTCCCTCATCCTTTATTTTCTTTTCTTCTGATACTTAAATCCCCTTGATAAATCCTATCAATATCATTCCATTATATAATTAATATATAGTCATCATACTTAAATCCATTTGGTGATAACAAATATACTGTTTCAGAGACACGCATTTCATCTGACTTAACCCAAACCAATTTCCTTTCAAGTTCTTTCCTTGAAAAAAAACTTCTAGATTAGAGAGGGAAGTGATGATAACCACTTGATGTTTAGATTAATTTACTCTTTCTATAATGGAAAAAATGTATCTGAATCTAATATAAATGCAAAGAATTTGCTATCCTTTATGATGAAACATGCAAATCCAAAAAGTGAATTAAAATGATCTTTTTCAACTTTTCCACTGTTAAGTATGGCAATTGTATTAGGTACTTTATCAGTTTCCATGATAGCCTTGAAATATTTGATTATATATATACATATATATGTATATATGCTATTAACTTCTTAAACCATTTGATTATATATGTATATGTGATTATATACGTGTATATATGTATATATATACACATTGATTATATATATACATATATATAAAATCAAATGATTCAAGAAATTAATAGCATCAATAGGAAGTTGGGGCTATAGCTAAGGTTCTTTCCTTGCATTAAAATGTCACAAACCTTTAATATCTTTGAACCAAATAATAACTTCTTCAATATAAAAAAATTCAAGCGTCTTATTTACCTTCTAGTGTGAAGCAGTCATTTATCATGAACTGTTCAATGGTAAAATAAGATATTCTATGGAAAGTACAGGCGGATGAATGATGAGTACTAGCCTGAATGAAAAACATCTCAAGGCAAAAATGCAGAAGCCATACATAATAGAAAAAGATGTTTATGGAACACAATCAATGACCTTGTCTTGAATTCTGTGTCTGAAAGAGAAATGTTCTTAGTAGAGGCTTCAACTAGAGACCATATTTTGTCTACTGTCACTGCTAAACTTTCCATGGAGGAAGAGTCAGATTTAAATTTGAGTAAATCAGATTTCACCCTTTATTTAATTCTGATCCATACAGTATCATAAGTGCAAAGCCTTCAAGTTCTTTCTAAGAATACTCTTTGAACTATAATTTTTTAAATTTTAACTTATCCCAAATTTATTGTTTTCTGTGTCTCAATATGACCACAAGCATGTAGATCAGAGATGCCCTTTCCATGTATATGTATGTACATATGTATATGCTATCATACATAACACGTACCATTAATTTACTATACTGTGCAATGTACTACAATGGTTCTTGCTTTAAGGAATAGCAAAGTAACCCAGCATACCTCAAAAGAAGAAACTGAAAGAAAGAAAGAAAGCTAAACAGCTATCCCCACCTTGAAAAATAAAAAGATTAAGCAATGGACTGTGTATCTGGAGAAACAAAGGCAATTTAGGAGTATTTTCTACACCTCAAAATTACACGTAGAACAAAAACAGTCATGATTAACTCCTTTAGCCCACTGGAGCCAATTCAGCTTATGGGAGACAATTGTTAAATTCTCAGTAATCTGGGGAGGAGTTTATTGAGTATAACCATTATTAAAAAGTAAATTGAAGCTTACAATTGAATAAGATATCAAAAACAAAAGTGATAGAAACTAAAAATTCATAATTTCCTAATTATTTTGCTACATTTTACTGTTATCAATGTGCTTGATACGGTTGAAGTCGATTATTATACCAGCCCCAGGGAAACACTATACAATCATGTGACACTGAACATCTCTTTCCAACACCTCTTTCACTGCTTTTAGTTGGTGACTTAAAATAGACCATGGTGGGGATACTTACAGCACAGAAATCAACCTAAGCTGCAATGTGAGGTGTTTTATCCCCCTCCATCTCAAAGGCAGCTGCTACTAAACATTTAAAAGCACACCATTGATATTCTGAACAGAGATGAATGTAGCTTAGTGGTTCACAACACAACCTCTGAATCTGACCTTGTCCATTAATATCTGTGTGCTCTTGCACAATTTTCTTAAATAAGTAGTGGCCTAGTCACTACATCTGTAAAATGGTTTATAAATCTTTTGAAGCACTAACACTGTGTCTGGATTGGAGCTTTAAGTGACCAGTCAATGCTAACTGTAATCACTATCAACCACAAGATGGAGCAATGAACCACAGAGAGGACCAGTGGATTTAGTCTTATGTTCTAGAGAACTGGTAAAATAGACAAATTAGATTTTTTCATAATTTACTTAGTTCTTTATATAGAATTGTATGCCTTAGGAGCCAGAGTATAGGGAGAAACCAGTTGCATTTTCTGAAAAACCTACAGAGAATAGGGTTTTTATACTTGTATAAAAACATATATGCTTTTCTAATATTTATTTTTTTATTTATAGGGATAATCAGGAAATGATTAGTTCAAGCAGTGGAACATAAGACAGTAACTTTTAAGGCTTGAGAAAATAACATAAGTTAAAAAAATAATAAAATGGAATAAGTTTTAAATTTGTAATGGACATCTCCTAAGATGTAAATTTATTACAACTTGAGACTAGAATTATCATATCATGAACTTTCTCTGATTATACTCTTCTCTTTTTTACCAAGAGATTCCATTTCCGTATTTTAATTTCAGAGTCAGAATGACTGCCATAAGTGAAATACACTTTCTTGAGTGTTCTGAATTCCATTTGGTATAAAAAGGCAAAAAAAAAAAAAAATCAAGCAACAATATATGCTGCAGGTCCTCTACCCTGGACACAAGATAGGACCCTTGAATTCCCTGTAACATGGCTTTGGGATGATGGCAGTGAGGTTGCCCAGTTCTCTTTGCCTGAAAACCTCCTATGCAGTCACCCCAGCTTCCCAGTTCTATAGCTTTTGCTTGTCAGTGTGAATCCTACTTGTGAATTCAAAGTGGGGAAGTGGGTTAGTAAGTGTAAAGTATAAATTCCTCAGTGTAAGGTTAGAGCTAGAAGGGATTTTCTGCAAGTGATTGTAGGAGGCACTATCTGTAAGGAGATAAAATCAGTCAAGACGTTCAAGTCATAAATGGGGAAAGCACTAATACACATCAAATTTGAATAGCAAAGCATGGCTTTAAAAGGAGAAAATAGTGGAAGAATTTGTGGATAAGACACGAGAGACTAGAAGACTTGCAGAGTATAGGAGTTTCGATGGTTGAGAAACTTGTCCATAAACTTAAAGTTTATCTGCTTCCCAACAGTGGTGGGAAGGTGGACAGTCCTGCTTAAATGATCTGGACCAAATGTTCTTTATTCTCTTTCCTCCTTTTAAGGTCTGTTTCTAAGCAGTAAAACTTGGAAGAGTTTTTCAATCTATTTCCAAGATACTGACTATCTCACCTGGTGTCTGGAGTATAAGAGTTATCCATTAGATGAGTATTAAGTGAATTTTCACTAAAGTGTGAATGATTCATAACCAAATTCCATAGGAATTATAAAACTAAAGGGAGTGAGAGGTGTTGGAGAGGGTTTAAAGGTCTAAAACCTCGTGAGGCTCTCTACTACCATGGTAGAACCTCAGGTATTCAGAAGCAGACGGCCAGCATACATTTTGAAATGAAAGATCATGAATTCACCTATTTAGCCAAGAGATGAATGATAAGTCACTGCACCCTAACTTCATCAAGCCAGTTTAATTGCTTTCCAGAAAATAACACAATAATGACTATGTCAAAAATAGGGATTCTGAGGATACCTCAGTGGCCCAGGCAGTTAAGTGTCTGACTCTTGATTTCAGCTCAGGTCTTGATCTCGGGGTGCTGAGTTCAAGCCCCTGCATTGGAGCAGAGAGGTGTCGGGGACCGCCTCCGGCCGGGAAAGTCCCCACCATTACACGATGGCGCTTGGCTCACTGCCAGCAAAATACGCTGCAAGTGAACACTGAACTTTCTAGTGAAGCCCGCCTAAAGGAGGACATAGTCATTGGCTGTTTCAAATTTAATCAGCATAGTAACAGGACTCTCATTGGCTCTCCCCATTGTTTGGCCCCTTATTGGTCACCCTGACACATATAAGCTAAGAAAGTTGTCGAAATAAAGAGACGAAGCATTAACACCATGCCAGGCTGGTTGTCGTTCTTGCGGGCCGAGGGCGACAAATGGTGCTGAGACCCGGGAATAGTTAACGAGTAAGTAAACCTTGCAAGGAGAAAAACCGCAGGTAAGCGGGGAAGGGACCACGATTAAAGTGGTGGGAATCTTGTACAAGACCGCAACAAGAAGCGGGGTGGCCATAGAGCCAGGATTTTCTTAAGGGACCATGATTAAAGTGGTGGGAATCTTGTACAAGACCGCAACAAGAAGCGGGGCAGCCATAGAGCCAGGATTTTCTTCCGCGGTAAAGCGGGGAGTAAAGGTCGACTGAAGTATATGCGCATAAAAAGTTAATGTGTTAGTTAGTGTCTTTAACGTCCGCATCTGTTGTCTGTGTGTTCATAATGGGATCTGAAGTATCTAAAGTGCAGTTGGAAGGGTCTTTAAAAGACCTGCTGAAAGCCAATGGAACACCACTAAAAGCAAAAACTGCTCGGGCCTTTTTGAATACAGTGGAAAAGGTGGCTCCATGGTTCCTAGATGAAGGCTTGCTAAACATACCTCAATGGGACCACTTAGGGGAGGATTTGAAGAGATAGGACAATAAAGCGCCTTTGCCACCCAGGACCCTGGCAATATGGACCTTAGTCCAGGGATGCCTGGTGGGGTCTAAACCCAAATGTGAATCAGCTCTACAAGAGGGAACAGAGGCATTGGAGGAAGTGAAAGAGGAGCGGTCTTCTTGTGCCTCAGAAGGGGGTAGTTCTAGTGAAGAGGAAGAAGAAATGTCAGGGGAAGAGTTAGACCGTAAAATGCACTCCAAGTTTGAACAGTTGAAACTGCCGACTCCAGCAACGCCTATTGCCCCTCCGCCGTATAATCCTATGGCGTGCCAAGGAGCTTGTAGCTGCTGCACCACATGTGGTAGTGGCAGGGTTTCGAGCTGGAGAGATCATGACCTGACCTCTGCCTTTCCGGTTTTAGAGGACCAAAACAACCAGCGGTATCATCAGCCTCTTGATTTTAAACTAGTTAAGCAATTAAAGGAAGCAGTCATGCAGTATGGCCCTCAGGCAGCCTTTACGGTATCTTTGTTGGAGACCATAGCGGGAATGAACTTAGTCCCTGAAGACTGGGGTAATCTAGCCCGCGCAACCTTGTCGGGAGGGCAATATCTAGTATGGAAAACAGCCTGGCAAGAATACTCACAGGACACTGCCCGCCGTAATGCAGCAGCTGGAAATCCTCAGTGGGACCTAGAAATGTTAATGGGAATGGGACCGTACATGGGAAAGCAGGCCCAAATACAATACAACCCTGCGGTGTATCTGCAAATAGCCGCGGCGGCCACTAAAGCATGGAAAACAATTCAAGGCAGTGGGGATTTACAGGGTCAGCTGTCTAAGGTAATACAAGGACCAAATGAGAGATATGCTGATTTTGTAGCGAGGCTGATGCAAACAGCTGGTCGAATATTTGGGGAGGTAGAGGCAGCCATGCCATTGATAAAACAGCTGGCTTATGAGCAAGCTAATAAGTGGTGTAAAGAAGCCATCAGACCTTGGAAAAGCAAAGACTTGAGTACATATATTAAAGTTTGCAGGATATCAATGACAGTGTTATTCAAGGGCAGGTTATGGCTGCAGCTATCACTCAAGGTTTACAAGGATTACAGGGAGCTCAACAATATAAACATAGGGGTATTCCTGGAATTTGTTATTACTGCAAGGAGCCAGGACACCTTAAGCGTGAGTGCCCGGAGATAAAGGTGTCTTATCAGGAGCCTAAAAAACCAGGTATCTGCCCAAGATGTGGGAGAGGTGCCCACTGGGCAAATGAATGCCGCTCAATAAGGGATATACGAGGAAACTCTCTGCTTCCAAGAGGGTCAAAAAACGGGAAGGGGAGCCCCACACCCCAGGGCCCTCAAATGTATGGGGTGCTCCAACAGGTGGCTCGCTTGCATTATCCGCCGACGAGCCAAGGCGAGCCACAACAGGGAGTGCAGGATTGGATATCCGTGCCACCACCAGACTCATATTGACTCCAGAGATGGGGGCCCACATAGTTGAATCAGATTTTAAGGGTCCATTACCTGAGGACACCGTGGGCCTCTTGCTAGGATGGAGCTCCACGGCATTATCAAGACTCATTGTTCGGGGCGCCTGGGTGGCTCAGTGGGTTAAGCCGCTGCCTTAGGCTCAGGTCATGATCTCAGGGTCCTGGGATCGAGTCCCGCATCGGGCACTCTGCTCAGCAGGGAGCCTGCTTCTCTCTCTCTCTCTGCCTGCCTCTCCATCTACTTGAGATTTCTCTCTGTCAAATAAATAAATAAAATCTTTAAAAAAAAAAAAAAAGACTCATTGTTCACCCCGGAGTTATAGATGCTGATTATAAAGGAACGGTGAAAATCCTGGTATCTTCCCCACGTGGAATTACAGCTATTAGTGCAGGTGATAAGATAGCTCAAATCCTGGTATTGCCTAGTTGTCACAAGCTTTTTGGAAGCCATGAGGTTACGCGGGAACAAAAGAGGCTCAGTTCATCTGGAGCTCCTCTAGCATGCGTCACGCATCGAAAATAGACCCCTTTACTCTCTTTGGATAAGAGGCAAGAAATTCATAAGCTTATTGGACACTGGAGGAGATCGCAGTATCATCAATGAAGCTGATTGGCCTAAGGATTGGCCTGTGCAAAAGGCTGATCAAACACTTCGAGGATTAGGGATTGCTCATAGCCCCATGTGCAATGCAGCTACACTGCCATGGAAGGATGATGGCCACCATGGACTTGTGCAGCCATATGTCCTTAAGATTCCCATTTCATTGTAGGGACGGGATGTTTTGGCCCAAATGAACCTGAAGTTAACTACAGAATTATTCTATAGTGAGGAAGCTTTAGTGACTTAGTGACTAAGTCTGGTTATCCTGGAATGGGAGGCCTAGGGAAACAGCTGCAGGGCACTCCTGAACCTATTCCCTTGACTAATTACTTCTCTCAAAGAATAGGTGGGCCGGGGCTGGGTTTTTCTTAGGGGCCACTAAAACTCTAAAAATTCAATGGAAAAACAGTAAACCCGTGTGAGTTTCTCAGTGGCCCCTGCCTAAAGAAAAATGTGAAGCTGCCCACACGTTGGTAAAAGAGCAACTTGCCGCCAGGCATATTCGGCCCTCCACATCACCATGGAATATGTCTATTTTTGTGATTAAAAAGAAGTCGGGGAAGTGGCGATTGTTACATGACTTACGAGCCGTTAATGAAAGGATGGTGGCCATGGGAGCAGTACAGCTGGGGCTGCCTTTACTCTCAGCCCTGCCCTCTGGTTGGCCCTCTGTGGTAATCGATATTAAAGATTGTTTCTTTTCCATCCCATTGCACCCCGAGGACACCCAATGTTTTGCTTTCACAGTACCTACCATTAATCATTCTAGTCCGGATCAACGCTATGAGTGGGTGGTATTGCCTCAGGGCATGGCCAATAGCCCTACAATGTGCCAATTATATGTAGATCAAGCCCTGAAGGAGGTGAGAACACAATTTCCCCCACTCATTCAGTATCATTATATGGATGATATTCTGCTGTGCCATAAAGAAGAACGATATATTGAGAAGGCCCTTTCTATTCAAACATTTTGAGAGATTCGGATTACACATAGCACCAGAAAAGGTCCAAATGACGCCTATTAAAGAGTTTTTGGGAACTAGGTTAGAGAATACTAAAGTCAGACCTTTAAAGATAACCCTGCGGACAGATCACCTAAACACATTAAATGATTTTCAAAAATTGTTAGGAGATATCAATTGGATCAGGCCCTATCTAAAACTCACTGATCAGGAATTGTCACCCTTATTTGAGACACTTAAAGGAGACCCTAACCTCACCTCTCCTCGTCAGTTGACTGAGGGGGCAAAAGCAGCCATCAATCTGATCCAGAAAAGGCTAGAAGCTGCTCAGATAGACAGAATTGACTATTCCAAACCTTTGCTATTTTGTGTCCTTGCCGAAAAACGAGCTCCCACTGCAGTTTTTTGGCAATCTGGCCCCATATCATGCGTTAGTTTGGCCCACTCTCCAGGGAAGGTCTTGCCTTGGTACCCAAGCGCCGTTGCACAAATTATACTTAAAGGGATTAAACTTAGTATAGCAGCGTTTGGTAAACAACCAGATACTATAATAACACCATATACGCAGGAACAAATAAAGTACCTAGCAGCCTGTGATGATGACTGGGCCATTTTGATAACTATAACATGCGCTCAATTTGATAACCACTACCCATCACATCCATGGCTACAGTTCAGTTTATCCAATCCAATCATATACCCTAGGATCACTCACCATAAACCCCTCAGTAATGTAAGGCTTCTATTCACTGATGGATCTAAGCAAGGAGTAGGAGTTATAGTTACCAGAGAAGAGAGTTGGACCTTCCTATTTCAAAGCTCCTCTCCCCAAGAAACCGAGCTGCTCACAGTGATAAAAGCATTTCAAATGTTTCATCAAGAACCCTTCAACCTCTTATCAGATAGTAGATATGTGGTGCAAGCTGTCTCTATCATTGAAAATGTGGGTTCTATTAATGCCAGGTCTACTATCTCTAAGGCATTACAAGAAATCCAAACATTAGTTTGGGACAGGAAGGCTCCATTTTATGTTGGCCACATGAGAGCTCATACAACCTTACCAGGCCCCCTGACACAAGGTAATCGGTTAGCAGAGTCCTTAACCAGAGGAGAATTTGTCTTTGCCATTGAGGACCCGGTGCAACAGGCGAGACATTATCATAAGCTGTTCCATGTGAATGCTTTAACTCTTCGCCTCAAATTTAACATAACAAAAGCACAGGCACGGGACATAGTAGTCTCCTGCAGAAATTACGTGACTTTACTACCTGCACCGTCCTTGGGGGTTAATCCTAAGGGTCTGTTACCTAATCATATATGGCAAATGGATGTCACACACGTTTCAGAATTTGGAAAGTTAAGATATGTTCATGTCTGTGTAGATACCTGCTCTGGAATAATTTTCGCCTCAGTGCATACGGGGGAAAAATCCAGAGATGTTATCGCCCATTGCCTACAGGCTTTCGCGGCATGGGGAAAGCCTTTAAAGCCTTCCTACAACAACTTGACATTCACTTGATACATGGAATACCCTATAACCCACAAGGACAGAGTGTTGTGGAGCGCGCGCACCTTACAATAAAAAAATGTGCTTTATAAACAAAAAGGGGGAATAGGGGACACCTTCAGGTCCCCTAAAGATAAGCTCAACACCATTCTCTTTATTTTGAATTTTTTAACGTTGGACAAAACAGGTAAATCAGCTGCAGACAGACATGCAAGTGCTGCTGCTGCTCCCCCTAAGCCTTTAGTACTTTGGAAGGACATCCTCACAGGAAAGTGGAATGGACCAGATCCAGTGTTAGTATGGAGTAGGGGGTCTGTATGTGTTTTTCCACAGGAAAAAGAGGCTCCAATTTGGATCCCAGAGCGGCTGGTGCGTGCAGTCTTGCCTCCGAACACCAGTCATGATGCTGAAGATGCTGATGATAACTCTGAGGATTCTACACCTCCTGCGGCAGACTCAAGCCAGAGAGCTATGAGTAGTGGTTAAAGCATGGCTATATCCTTTACCAGTGACTAATTCTTCTCTCCTATTCCCTCCTCTCCCTTTGATGCATGGCAGGTCTGTAACTTGCTAGAGCATGTACTGATATCTCAGCAGTGTCCATGTTAAACGGAGGCAAATTCCTCAACTGTTCTTTTTTTTTTTTTTTGACAGAGAGAAATCACAAGTAGGCAGAGAGGCAGGCAGAGAGAGAGAGGGGAGAAAGCAGGTTCCCTGCAGAGCAGAGAGCCCGACGCGGGGCTTGATCCCAGAACCCTAGGATCATGACCTGAGCGGAAGGCAGAGGCATTAACCTGCTGAGCCACCCAGGCGCCTCTCCTCAACTGTTCTTATAAACAAAATGACTCTAGTACCTCTGAGACAACAGTTAATGTGTCTTGTCCCAATAATATTATTTATCAGCCCACTCCCATATGGGTCTCGCCACTGTTCCTTTCCCTCGTAACAAATGCTAGCAAGCTGAATGATACGTTGAATTGCACTAAGAATTGCTATCTTTCCCAGTGCTGGAATGTCACGGCCTTCAAGCTGGCTGTGATTATGCGTATCCCTACCCATGTTCTTATCCCAGTTTTCATTCCAGATGAAAAGTTACCGGTGGTGCTATCCAGAAAGAAGAGAGATTTTGGTATCACAGCTGCCATTGTGACAGCATTGGCTATATCTACAGCAGCTGCCACGGCAGCAGCAGTCTCGCTTGCTGCAACTAGACCCACTGCGGAAGCTGTGAACACCCTTGCAGAAGGAACAGCGGCTGCCCTTCAAACACACTCAGATCAATGCACATCTGCAAGCAGGAATCCTGATAGTCAACCAGAGGGTGGACAGAATTTCTCCCGACAGCTCTCCCAGTATTTGCAGTGTGCTTGGTCTGACGATTTTCAAAATTTTACACGAGTACGCGTGTGTAACCAGTTTCCCTCCCAGAGCTATTTCAAACATTCAGCAATATGTTCCAGTTTACCAAACAATGGGCTGGCACAATTGGTCTTCTTGTCCTCCTTCTTATTGGCATTCTGCTTCTATTCAGAAAAGTTCGCCAATGGAGAACATAGCAGCGAGAGCAGAGCCGAGCTATAGTACAAGCCCTTATGTCAATAGAGGCTGGGACATCTCCCCAGATATGGCTAAGCATGCTAGATCGGTAGTCAAAGACGGGTAAGATCAGTAGAGAAACATACCAACCTAAGACAGGACAGAGATCATCGATATCTTGTGTCTGATGACGGGTAAGGATATTTTCTGCTACTGACGACCTAAGACAGGCATGATCTCTGCCATAAAACAAAAAAGGAGGAGATGTCGGGGACCGCCTCCGGCCGGGAAAGTCCCCACCATTACACGATGGCGCTTGGCTCACTGCCAGCAAAATACGCTGCAAGTGAACACCGAACTTTCTGGTGAAGCCCACCTAAAGGAGGACATAGTCATTGGCTGTTTCAAATTTAATCAGCATAGTAACAGGATTCTCATTGGCTCTCCCCATTGTTTGGCCCCTTATTGGTCACCCTGACACATATAAGCTAAGAAAGTCGTCGAAATAAAGAGACGAAGCATTAACACCATGCCAGGCTGGTTGTCGTTTTTGCGGGCCGAGGGCGACAGAGAGGAAAAAAGGAAGGAAGGAAGGAAGGAAGGAAGGGAGAAAGGGAGAAAAGGAGATAGGGAGGGAGTTAGGGAGGGAGGGGTATGAAAGAGAAAGAAAGAGAGGGAAAGAAAAAGAAAGGAAGGGAGGGAGGGAAAGAGAAGGAGAGAAAGAAAGGACATAGGGATTCTGGACCCATTTGACTGCTTGTCATCTCTAGATTGGTATTATAATTTCTATTTAAAAAGATAAATAATGGATTTTTTTTTTTTATTTGAGGAGTCAAGATGGCGGAGAAGTAGCAGGCTGAGACTACCTCAGCTAGCAGGAGATCAGCTAGAGAGCTTATCTAAAGATTGCAAACACCTGCAAATCCATTGGCAGATCGAAGAGAAGAAGAACAGCAATTCTAGAAACGGAAAAACAACCACTTTCTGAAAGGTAGGACTGGCGGAGAAGTGAATCCAAAGCGACGGGAAGATAGACCCCGGGGGGAGGGGCCGGCTCCCAGCAAGCGGCGGAGCAACGGAGCACAAAATCGGGACTTTTAAAAGTCTGTTCCGCTGAGGGACATCGCTCCGGAGGCTAAACCGGGGCGAAACCTACACGGGGTTGGCGTGACCTCAGGTCCCGCGGGGTCACAGAAGGATCAGGGTGTCTGAGTGTCGCAGAGCTTGCGGATATTGGAACGGGAAAGCCGGCTGCAGAGACAGAGCCCACAGTGAGCTCGCAGCTCAGAGTTGCCTTGAACCGGTCGCAAGCTCGGTGAGCTCGGAGCGCGGCCGGAGGTCAGGCAGACGCGAGTTACTGGGAGCTGTTCTCTGAGGGCGCACTGGGGAGTGGGGCCCCGGGCTCTTGGCTCCTCCGGGCCGGAGACCAGGAGGCCACCATTTGTATTCCCGTCCTCCGGAACTCTACGGAAAGGGCTCAGTGAACAAAAGCTCCAGAAAGCAAAGCCGAGCAGATCACTCAGCCTGGCCCCTGGTAAGGGCGGTGTAATTCCGCCTGGGGCAAAGACACTTGAGAATCACTACAACAGGCCCCTCCCCCAGAAGATCAACAAGAAATCCTGCCAAGACCAAGTTCACCTACCAAGGAGTGCAGTTTCAATACCAAGGAGAGCAGCAGAATTCCAGAGGAGGAGAAAACAAACCACGGAACTCATGGATTTCTCCCTGTGATTTTTTAGTCTTGCAGTTAATTTAATTTTTTTCTTTTTCATTTTTTTTTCTCTTCTTCTGCTAAAATTTTTTAAAACTTTTACCCTTTTCTTAACGTTTTTTAACTAGACTATCTAATATATATATATATTTTTCTTTTTTATACTTTTCTTTATTCATTTTCTTTTTTTTAATTCTTTTTTTTTCTTTTTTTCTTTCTTTATTTTTGAACCTCTTTTTATCCCCAAATCAGAAGAGATCCTAATCTCTTCAATCTTTTTTTTCTTAATTCTTTTTTAAATTCTTGATTGAATTTTTAATTCAATCTCTTTTTTTTAATTCTTTTTCTCTTTTTTTTCTTTCTTTCTTTTTGAACCTCTTTTTATCCCCAAATCAGAAGAGATTGGGAGATCCCAATCAAAGGAGATCCCAATCAGAGGAGATCCCTCACCCAATCGTGAGGGGGGAGGGAGAAATCCCCCCTCACGATTTGGGATCTCTTCTGATTTGGTTAAAGCATATTTTCCTGGGATTGTTGCCACCCTTTTAGTATTTTACTTGCTCCTTCATATACTCTTAGCTGGACAAAATGACAAGGCGGAAAAATTCACAACAAAAAAAAGAACAAGAGGCAGTACCGAAGGCTAGGGACCTAATCAATACAGACATTGGTAATATGTCAGATCTAGAGTTCAAAATGACAATTCTCAAGGTTATAGCCGGGCTTGAAAAAGGCATGGAAGACATTAGAGAAACCCTCTCCAGAGATATAAAAGCCCTCTCTGGAGAAATAAAAGAACTAAAATCTAACCAAGTTGAAATCAAAAAAGCTATTAATGAAGTTCAATCAAAAATGGAGGCTCTCACTGCTAGGATAAATGAGGCAGAAGAAAGAATTAGCGATAGAGAAGACCAAATGACAGAGAATAAAGAAGCTGAGCAAAAGAGGGACAAACAGCTACTGGACCATGAGGGCAGAATTCGAGAGATAAGTGACACCATAAGATGAAACAACATTAGAATAATTGGGATTCCAGAAGAAGAAGAAAGAGAGAGGGGAGCAGAAGGTATACTGGAGAGAATTATTGGGGAGAATTTCCCCAATATGGCAAAGGGAACGAGCATCAAAATTCAGGAGGTTCAGAGAACGCCCCTCAAAATCAATAAGAATAGGCCCACACCCCGTCACCTAATAGTAAAATTTACAAACCTTAGTGACAAAGAGAAAATCCTGAAAGCAGCCCGGGAAAAGAAGTCTGTAACATACAATGGTAAAAGTATTAGATTGGAGGCTGACTTATCCACAGAGACCTGGCAGGCCAGAAAGAGCTGGCCTGATATTTTCAAGCACTAAACGAGAAAAACATGCAGCCAAGAATACTATATCCAGCTAGGCTATCATTGAAAATAGAAGGAGAGATTAAAAGCTTCCAGGACAAACAAAAACTGAAAGAATTTGCAAACACCAAACCAGCTCTACAGGAAATTCTGAAAGGGGTCCTCTAAGCAAAGAGAGAGCCTACAAGTGATAGATCAGAAAGGAACAGAGACAATATACAGTAACAGTCACCTTACAGGCAATACAATGGCACTAAAATCATATCTCTCAATAGTTACCCTGAATGTTAATGGGCTAAATGCCCCAATCAAAAGACACAGGGTATCAGAATGGATAAAAAAACAAAACCCATCTATATGTTGCCTCCAAGAAACTCATTTTAAACCCGAAGACACCTCCAGACTTAAAGTGAGGGGGTGGAAAAGAATTTACCATGCTAATGGACATCAGAAAAAAGCAGGAGTGGCAATCCTTATATCAGATCAATTGGATTTTAAGCCAAAGACTATAATAAGAGATGAGGAAGGACACTATATCATACTCAAAGTGTCTGTCCAACAAGAAGATCTAACAATTTTAAATATCTATGCCCCCAACGTGGGCGCAGCCAACTATATAAACCAATTAATAACAAAATCAAAGAAACACATCAACAATAATACAATAATAGTAGGGGACTTTAACACTCCCCTCACTGAAATGGACAGATTATCCAAGCAAAAGATCAACAGGGAAATAAAGGCCTTAAATGATACACTGGATGAGATGGACATCACAGATATATTCAGAACATTTCATCCCAAAGCAACAGAATACACATTCTTCTCTAGGGCACATGGAACATTCTCCAGAATAGATCACATCCTTGGTCCTAAATCAGGACTCAACCGGTATCAAAAGATTGGGATCGTTCTCTGCATATTTTCAGACCACAATGCTCTGAAGCTAGAAATCAACCACAAGAGGAAGTTTGGAAAGAACATAAATACATGGAGACTAAACAGCATCCTTCTAAAGAATGAATGGGTCAACCGGGAAATTAAAGACGAATTGAAAAAAATCATGGAAACAAATGATAATGAAAATACAACGGTTCAAAATCTGTGGGACACAACAAAGGCAGTCCTCAGAGGAAAATATATAGCGGTACAAGCTTTTCTCAAGAAACAAGAAAGGTCTCAGGTACACAACCTAACCCTACACCTAAAGGAGCTGGAGAAAGAACAAGAAAGAAACCCTAAGCCCAGCAGGAGAAGAGAAATCATAAAGATCAGAGCAGAAATCAATGAAATAGAAACCAAAAAAACAATAGAACAAATCAACCAAACTAGGAGCTGGTTCCTTGAAAGAATTAATAAAATTGATAACCCCCTGGCCTGACTTATCCAAAAGAAAAGAGAAAGGTCCCAAATAAATAAAATCATGAATGAAAGAGGAGAGATCACAACTAACACCAAAGAAATACAAACTATTATAAGAACATACTATGAGCAACTCTACGCCAACAAATTTGACAATCTGGAACAAATGGATGCATTCCTAGAAACATATAAACTACCAAATTTGAACCAGGAAGAAATAGAAAGCCTGAACAGACCCATAACCAGTAAGGAGATTGAAACAGTCATTAAAAATCTCCAAACAAACAAAAGGCCAGGGCCAGATGGCTTCCCGGGGGAATTCTACCAAACATTTAAAGAAGAACTAATTCCTATTCTCCTGAAACTGTTCCAAAAAATAGAAATGGAAGGAAAACTCCCAAACTCATTTTATGAGGCCAGCATCACCTTGATCCCAAAACCAGACAAGGATCCCATCAAAAAAGAGAGCTATAGACCAATATCCTTGATGAACACAGATGCAAACATTCTCACCAAAATACTAGCCAATAGGATTCAACAGTACATTAAAAGGATTATTCACCACGACCAAGTGGGATTTATCCCAGGGCTGCAAGGTTGGTTCAACATCGGCAAATCAGTCAATGTGATACAACACATCAATAAAAGAAAGAACAAGAACCATATGATACTCTCAATAGATGCTGAAAAAGCATTTGACAAAGTACAGCATCCCTTCCTGATCAAAACCCTTCAAAGTGTAGGGATAGAGGGCACATACCTCAATATCATCAAAGCCATCTATGAAAAACCCACTGCAAATATCATTCTCAATGGAGAAAAACTGAAAGCTTTTCCACTAAGGTCAGGAACACAGCAGGGATGTCCATTATCACCACTGCTATTCAACATAGTACTAGAAGTCCTAGCCTCAGCAATCAGACAACAAAAGGAAATTAAAGGAATCCAAATCGGCAAAGAAGAAGTGAAATTATCACTCTTCGCAGATGATATGATACTCTATGTGGAAAACCCAAAAGACTCCACTCCAAAACTTCTAGAACTTATACAGGAATTCAGTAAAGTGTCAGGATATAAGATCAATGCACAGAAATCAGTTGCATTTCTCTACACAAACAACAAGACAGAAGAAAGAGAAATTAAGGAGTCAATCCCATTTACAATTGCACCCCAAACCATAAGATACCTAGGAATAAACCTAACCAAAGAGGCTAAGAATCTATACTCAGAAAACTATAAAGTACTCATGAAAGAAATTGAGGAAGACACAAAGAAATGGAAAAATGTTCCATGCTCCTGGATTGGAAGAATAAATATTGTGAAAATGTCTATGCTACCTAAAGCAATCTACACATTTAATGCAATTCCTATCAAAGTACCATCCATCTTTTTCAAAGAAATGGAACAAATAATTTTAAAATTTATATGGAACCAGAAAAGACCTCGAATAGCCAAAGGGATATTGAAAAACAAAGCCAAAGTTGGTGGCATCACAATTCCGGACTTCAAGCTTTATTACAAAGCTGTCATCATCAAGACAGCATGGTACTGGCACAAAAACAGACACATAGACCAATGGAACAGAATAGAGAGCCCAGAAATAGACCCTCAACTCTATGTTCAACTAATCTTCGACAAAGCAGGAAAGAATGTCCAATGGAAAAAAGACAGCCTCTTCAATAAATGGTGTTGGGAAAATTGGACGGCCACCTGCAGAAAAATGAAATTGGACCATTTCCTTACACCACACACAAAAATAGATTCAAAATGGATTAAGGATCTCAATGTGAGAAAGGAATCCATCAAAATCCTTGAGGACAACACAGGCAGCAACCTCTTCGACCTCAGCCGCAGCAACATCTTCCTAGGAACATCGCCAAAGGCAAGGGAAGCAAGGGCAAAAATGAACTTTTGGGATTTCATCAAAATCAAAAGCTTTTGCACAGCAAAGGAAACAGTTAACAAAACCAAAAGACAACTGACAGAATGGGAGAAGATATTTGCAAACGACATATCAGATAAAGGACTAGTGTCCAAAATCTATAAAGAACTTAACAAACTCAACACCCAAAGAACAAATAATCCAATCAAGAAATGGGCAGAGGACATGAACAGACGTTTCTGCAAAGAAGACATCCAGATGGCCAACAGACACATGAAAAAGTGCTCCATATCACTCGGCATCAGGGAAATACAAATCAAAACCACAATGAGATATCACCTCACACCAGTCAGAATGGCTAAAATCAACAAGTCAGGAAATGACAGATGCTGGCGAGGATGCGGAGAAAGGGGAACCCTCCTACACTGTTGGTGGGAATGCAAGCTGGTGCAACCACTCTGGAAAACAGCATGGAGGTTCCTCAAAATGTTGAAAAAAGAACTGCCCTATGACCCAGCAATTGCACTACTGGGAATTTACCCTAAAGATACAAACGTAGTGATCCAAAGGGGCACGTGCACCCGAATGTTTATAGCAGCAATGTCCACAATAGCCAAACTATGGAAAGAACCTAGATGTCCATCAACAGATGAATGGATCAAGAAGATGTGGTATATATACACAATGGAATACTATGCAGCCATCAAAAGAAATGAAATCTTGCCATTTGCGACAACATGGATGGAACTAGAGTGTATCATGCTTAGCGAAATAAGTCAAGCGGAGAAAGACAACTATCATATGATCTCCCTGATATGAGGGAGTGGTGATGCAACATGGGGGCTTAAGTGGGTAAGAGAAGAATCCATGAAACAAGATGGGATAGGGAGGAAGACAAACCATAAGTGACTCTTAATCTCACGAAACAAACTGTGGGTTTCTGGGGGGAGGGGGGTTGGGAGAAGGGGGTAGGGTTATGGACATTGGGGAGGGTATGTGCTTTTGGGTAAATTGGAAGGGGAGATGAACCATGAGAGACTATGGACTCTGAAAAACAGTGTGAGGGGTTTGAAGTGGCTGGGGGATGGGAGGTTGGGGTGCCAGGTGGTGGGTATTATAGAGGGCACAGCTTGCATGGAGCACTGGGTGTGGTGAAAAAATAATGAATACTGTTTTTCTGAAAATAAATAAATTGGGAAAAAAAATAAATAAAAAAAAGATAAATAATGAAATTTTAAAATGATAAATAATGAAATAATGAGCAGCATTCAAACTTATAGGTATATGCCTTCATTCTCCTTCCACTACACCAGGTTACCCATGCACTATCAAGAAACAGAAAGGAGAAAGGATGTGGACTATTTTTGCCATAAGTCATGGAGTTTCTGTTAACATTCTGAGAGTGATCTATATTGAACACCATTAATGTGTACCTGAAGCCCAATAATGTGATTTCAAAGATGTAACTCAGGGCGCCTGGGTGGCTCAGTGGGTTAAGCCGCTGCCTTCGGCTCGGGTCATGATCTCAGGGTCCTGGGATCGAGTCCCACATCGGGCTCTCTGCTCCGCAGGGAGCCTGCTTCCTTCTCTCTCTCTCTTTGCCTGCTTGTGATCTCTCTCTGTCAAATAAATAAAATAAAATCTTTAAAAAAAAAAAGTTTAAAAAAAAAAAGATGTAACTCAGAGAAAAAAATGCACATTTAACAATTCATGCCAAAATGTGACAGACCAGTGAATAAAGACTCAGCTAAATGGAAAGGACATGCGAGAACAATATCCCTAAGGCTCTGTGACATGATGAGAGAAACTCACTTGAGTTTATGTTATTGGCCATGAATGATCAATATAGTTTTAGCAATATGTTTCAGCTAGGCAAATTTAAAAACTTTTCTCTATGTGTTCATGTCCATATTTGTCTATGGACATGTATGTGCATAACTTGTACCTATTTATCTATCATCTGTCTATCCACATGGTATATAAATATATGTTTGTATGCCTGATGTGTTGTTAATGAATATTGCCTGAATTTACATTCTGACTCATAAAACAGTAGTTCTTATTTTTTGTGCATTTTAAGTTTTGAGATACATGTGATTTAACCAAAGTGCACTTTTCAAAGCAGGTATTACTTAGTAAGTGGAGTATAGTTGACCAAGAAAAAACATATTTCCTTCCTAAAGAATTCCTAAGTTTGATTAAGAAGCATTTCTCAAATCATAGAAACAATTTACTACTGGCTGACAAGACAGAAACTTCCCCAAACCAATGAAATCCCAAGAAAAAGCCCAAGTGAAACATGACATATGGGTATCAAATTGTTTCAACACATCAGTTAGAATGAAAAGGAAGCATTTAGAGTATCCTACAAAAGGGCCACTTTTCATTCTAGTCGCCCTTTAGAAACTCAGCACTGCAAGTTACCCATTGTGTTTATTATCCAATGAGTATTTCTATAACTCAGAAAAGTAAGCACTTGGTTTAATTATATAAACTCTCAAAAGATGAGTAGAGTACTCTTTAGTGTGAAAGTTCTTAATTTCAGAAATCCTAGATTTTTCAAATTACTTTCATACCCATCTCAACCAAGGCTTAGAATAGCTTCCTGAGGATGGCAGGCAGAGATCATTATCAGTATTCTGAAGAGGAAAACAAAAATCCAGGCACACATCTGTGAAGAAACTTGAAAACAGAAAGCTTAAAATTTGCTTTATGTGTTAGTGGATCTATTATTTTTTTCCTAATGGATTGTGCAAAAGTGCTTTTCTCAAAATCTTTGTCATTTATAATTGTCAAAATAATAATTGAAGCAATAAAAACAACCTTCAAGCACAGAAAATAAGTTTTCACCTACCTTCAAATTAATATAAAATGATATTAAGTTCATAATGTATCTTTTTTTAAGATTTTATTTATTTATTTGACAGAGAGAAATCATAAGTAGGCGGAGAGGCAGGCAGGCAGAGAGAGAGAGAGGGAAGCAGGCTCCCTGCTGAGCAGAGAGCCCGATGTAGGACTCGATCCCAGGACCCTGAGATCATGACCTGAGCCGAAGGCAACAGCTTAACCCACTGAGCCACCCAGGCGCCCCCATAAATGTATCTTTTAAGGACAAAAATTAAATAAATTGTCACACTTTAAACTTTTTTTTTAAGATTTTATTTATTTATTTGACAGAGAGTGATCACAAGTAGACGGAGAGGCAGGCAGAGAGAGAGAGAGGGAAGCAGGCTCCCTGCTGAGGAGAGAGCCCGATGCGGGAACTCGATCCCAGGACCCTGAGATCATGACCTGAGCCGAAGGCAGCGGCTTAACCCACTGAGCCACCCAGGCGCCCCAAATTGTCACACTTTAAAAAAACCAAATATTAAAGACACATGATTTCCCAGTTATTATATTTAAGTTCTTTACAGAAAACTTGAGCTTAGGATATTCTTTTACCCGAAACTGGTAAATACCTACAAATAATAATTCATTCTAAAAGTAATGACAAAACCTAGCTTCCTGCATGTGCACTACACTCCATAACCATTGCTTTCAGCCCATCAAAAATTGTTTATTCTATATTTTTAATTGATTATCCAGAAGGAGACAATGGATTACTTCTTTTTTTTTTTTTAAGTTCTATATTTAAATTCTGTTTAGTTAACATACACCATATTTTTAGTTTCTGGGTAGAATTTAGCAATTCATCAGTCCTAAATAACACCCAGTGCTCATTCCATCAAGTGCCCTCCTTAATGCCAATCACCCAATTACCCCATGCCCCCACACATTTCCCCTCCCGAAACTCTCAGTTTGTTCTCTACAGTTAAGAATATCTTGTGATTTGCCTCCCTATCTGTTTTCATCTGATTTTATTGTTCCTTCTCTTTCCCTGGGTTCATCTGTTTTTTTTTTTTTCTTAAATTCCACATATGAGTGAAATCATATGGTAGAATATCTTGTGATTTGCCTCCCTATCTGTTTTCATCTGATTTTATTGTTCCTTCTCTTTCCCTGGGTTCATCTGTTTTTTTTTCTTAAATTCCACATATGAGTGAAATCATATGGTATTTGCCTTTCTCTGCCAGACATATTTCGCTTAGCATAATACCCTTTAGTTCCATCCACATCATTACAAATGGCAAGATTTCATTCTTTTTGATGGCTGAGTAATATTCTGTGATGTGTGTGTATATGTATATACCACATCTTCTTTATCCATTCATCTGTTTATGGACATCTCTTTTTGTAGTTCAGCTATTGTCGGTGTTGCTGCTATAAATATTGGGATGCATGTGCCCCTTTGTATTCCTATCTTTGTTTCCTTTGGATCAACACTTCATAGTGCTATAGCTGGATTGTAGGGTAGCTCTATTTTTAACCTTTTGAAGAACCTCTATACTGTTTTCTGGAGTGGCTGCACCAGTTTGCATTTCCACCAACTGTGTAAGAGGGTTCCTCTTACACTATGTATCCTTGCCAACATCTATTTTTTCTTGAGTTGTTAATTTTCATCATTCTGACTGGTACGAGATGTTATCTCATTGTGGTTTTAATTTCTTTTTGCCTGATGCCAAATGATATTGAGCAGTTTTTCATGTGTCTGTTGGCCATCTGGATGTCTTCTTTGCGGAAATGTCTGTTCCCATCCGCTGCCCATTTCTTGACTGGATTTTTGGTTTTTGGGTGTTGAGTTTGATAAGTTCTTTATAGATTTTGTGTTACTTCTTTATCCATGTTTACTTCATTTGAGCGTTTGATTTTGGCTCCCACTTGGGATTCTGAAGAGGTGGGAGAATGTTAGTTTCAATGTCAGTTTCAATTTCAGACCTTTTCCTGATAACATGGGATAAGTAGAATTCTTAACTAAATTAAATATATGGGTGAATTTGATTGAAATTTATGTTGATATCTTCATTGTTTTTAAATCACAGATACAGAAATCTTGGTATTATGTACAATAAAATGGGCTTGCACAATAGTAATAAACCAAATAACTAAAAACTAATATTTGAATGAGTGAAGAGGTGCAATAAAACTTAGCTTAGTAATACACTATGAAATGGGAAGAACTGCTTTATCTCTTGTAAGGTCCTCTAAAAGAAACATATACCCTTAATACCAATGCCTCCTCAACTATACATGTATTTCAGCAAGTAGTCAACAGAATAAGATCTTTTTTAAAAAAAATTGACAATAGTGGGCCTTGTGTATAGCAGAAAAGTATAGGAGACAAACACAAAAAGATTATTTTAATTATAATAGACAAAAAGAGGAAATTCCATGCTTAAACAGCAAACCCAGTCTGGGGCCCCTGGGTGGCTTAGTGGGTTAAAGCCTCTGCCTTTGGCTCTGGTCATGATCTCAGAGTCCTGGGATTGAGCCCCGCATTGGGCTCTCTGCTCAGCAGGGAGACTGCTTCCCCCACCCCCCGCCCTGTCTCTGCCTACTTGTGATCTCTGTCTGTCATATAAATAAAACCTTAAAAAAAGAAATTATACTAAATCCCATTGCACATAGCATGAGAGAAAATTGAGGAACTTAGTCATTCACCTTCTACTTCCTTTGCCCTAAATCCAGATATCTTCTTGCTATTCACATTAGCAATTCCCTTTAAGCCAGTTCTTCTCAACTTTGTATGTCCTTGCCTTCACTGTTCTTAGTAGGTAATCATGAGTCATATTAGTAGAACAGGTAGGCATGCCCTAAGAAGTTAAGAATCACTGCTCAAGGGGTGCCTGGTGGCTCAGTGGGTTAAGCCTCTGCCTTCGGCTTAGGTCATGATCTCAGGGTCCTGGAATGGAGCCCCACATCAGGCTTTTTGCTCAGTGGGGAACCTGCTTCCCCCCCTCTCTCTGCTTGCCTCTCTGCCTATTTGTGATCTCTCTCTGTCAAATAAATAAATAAAATATTTCAAAAAAGAATCACTGCTCAGTATGCTGATCATAGCATCTCATATGGGTACAAATATATACATAATTACATAAATATATGTATTTACATATATATGCAAATATAACTATTTTCTCATTGATGGAAGCATGAGAATCAAAGTTGTTCTTCTGTTTATGCTTCTGGTGCCATAAATGTGTGATTATTTTTACCCCACCTAAACCTGAAAAATGATTTGAGAAAGCCTATACAATGAAACCAGTCCAGAAGTATAAAGGTAATCCAAAAACTTATAATAAAGGAAAAGGTCAGTGAGATAATATAAATTCAAGAGTATGTTTATTATGTAAAATATATGACAGTTACACATTACATTAAAGGAAACTTTACTGCAAATATTCAAGGATGATTTATCATTAGAATATCAGGCAATGTGTCACTGCACTAAAAAAATTATGTATCTTGATAGATGTTATAAGATTTTTTTTAAAAGATTTTATTTGAGAGAGAGAAAAAAAGTACATGTGGAGAGAGGGGCAGAAGAGAAGGAGAAGCAGACTCCTTGAGCAGGGAGCCCTACATGGGGCTTTATCACAAGACTCCCAAATCATGACCTGAGCCAAAGGCAGATAGATACTTAACCTACCAAACCACCCACAGATCCCATAACAACATTTTATAATGTTCAATATTTTCAATGATTACAAATTTTTAAAATGCTAGGCATAAAAGGGAACTTTATTAGCATAACAAAACCTGCATATTTAAAGACATCATGTATGTAATGAACAAATTTTAAGACATTCCATCCCTTGCCAGTTGCTCTTTTGTTGAACTTGTTTCTCTGACTTTTCAGGAATTCCATATTTGGAGCTCTCTAGTTTACTTTCCAACCTTGGAACTCAGAACTCGTTGATACCATTCAACTAATAATATTCCCTGCTTTGGTCCTGTCTCTCACCTTTGGAGACTAGAAGAGATATATAGTTTCTAAGGAGATAATTAGCCATTCCAAAAAACCCTCCAATTAGCTAAGAAGCCAACTAGAAATTTATGAAAAACTGTACAATTTTAATTGATTTGAATAGTTCCTTGTTTGTAAACTAGTTTGTTTCTCAATTTGTACATGCACTTTGTATTCTTGTTTTTTTTCCTATTTATTTATATTTATAAAAACAGTATTCATTATTTATTCACCACACCCAGTGCTCCATGCAAGCCGTGCCCTCTATGCAATACCCACCACCTGGTACCCCAACCTCCCACCCCCCTGCCACTTCAAACCCCTCAGATTGTTTTTCAGAGTCCATAGTTTCTCATGGTTCACCTTCCCTTCCAATTTACCCAAAAGCACATACCCTCCCCAATGTCCAAAACCCTACCCCCCTTCGCCCAACCCACCTCCCCCCAGGAACACACAGTTTGTTTCATGAGATTAAGAGTCACTTATGGTTTGTCTCCCTCCCTATCCCATCTTGTTTCATGGATTCTTCTCCTACCCACTTAAGCCCCCATGTTGCATCACCACTTCCTCATATCAGGGAGATCATATGATAGTTGTCTTTCTACACTTGACTTATTTCGCTAAGCATGATACGCTCTAGTTCCATCCATGTTGTCGCAAATGGCAAGATTTCATTTCTTTTGATGACTGCATAGTATTCCATTGTGTATATATACCACATCTTCTTGATCCATTCATCTGTTGATGGACATCTAGGTTCTTTCCATACTTTGGCTATTGTGGACATTGCTGCTATAAACATTCGGGTGCACGTGCCCCTTTGGATCACTACGTTTGTATCTTTAGGGTAAATTCCCAGTAGTGCAATTGCTGGGTCATAGGGCAGTTCTTTTTTCAACATTTTGAGGAACCTCCATGCTGTTTTCCAGAGTGGTTGCACCAGCTTGCATTCCCACCAACAGTGTAGGAGGGTTCCCCTTTCTCCGCATCCTCGCCAGCATCTGTCATTTCCTGACTTGTTGATTTTAGCCATTCTGACTGGTGTGAGGTGATATCTCATTGTGGTTTTGATTTGTATTTCCCTGATGTCGAGTGATATGGAGCACTTTTTCATGTGTCTGTTGGCCATCTGGATGTCTTCTTTGCAGAAACGTCTGTTCATGTCCTCTGCCCATTTCTTGATTGGATTATTTGTTCTTTGGGTGTTGAGTTTGTTAAGTTCTTTATAGATTTTGGACACTAGTCCTTTATCTGATATGTTGTTTGCAAATATCTTCTCCCATTCTGTCAGTTGTCTTTTGATTTTGTTAGCTGTTTCCTTGGCTGTGCAAAAGCTTTTGATCTTGATGAAATCCCAATAGTTCATTTTTGCCTTTGCTTCTCTTGCCTTTGGCGATGTTCCTAGGAAGATGTTGCTGCGGCTGAGGTCGAAGAGGTTGCTGCCTGTGTTCTCCTCAAGGATTTTGATGGATTCCATTCTCACATAGAGGTCCTTAATCCATTTTGAGTCTATTTTTGTGTGTGGTGTGAGGAAATGGTCCAATTTCAGTTTTCTGCACGTGGCTGTCCAATTTTCCCAACACCATTTCTTAAAGAGGCTGTTTTTTTCCTTTAGACATTCTTTCCTGCTTTGTCAAAGATTAGTTGACCATAGAGTTGAGGTTCTATTTCTGGGCTCTCTATTCTGTTCCGTTGATCTATGTGTCTGTTTTTGTGCCAGTACCATGCTGTCTTGATGATGACACTTTGTAATAGAGCGTGAAGTCCGGAATTGTGATGCCACCAACTTTGGCTTTGTTTTTCAATATCCCTTTGGCTATTCGAGGTCTTTTCTGGTTCCATATAAATTTTAAAATTATTTGTTCCATTTCTTTGAAAAAGATGGATGGTACTTTGATAGGAATTGCATTAAATGTGTAGATTGCTTTAGGTAGCATAGACATTTTCACAATATTTATTCTTCCAATCCAGGAGCATGGAACATTTTTCCATTTCTTTGTGTCTTCCTCAATTTCTTTCATGAGTACTTTATAGTTTTCTGAGTATAGATTCTTAGCCTCTTTGGTTAGGTTTATTCCTAGGTATCTTATGGTTTGGGGTGCAATTGTAAATGGGATTGACTCCTTAATTTCTCTTTATTCTGTCTTGTTGTTGGTGTAGAGAAATGCAACTGATTTCTGTGCATTGATCTTATATCCTGACACTTTACTGAATTCCTGTACAAGTTCTAGCAGTTTTGGAGTGGAGTCTTTTGGGTTTTCCACATAGAGTATCATATCATCTGCGAAGAGTGATAATTTGACTTCTTCTTTGCCGATTTGGATGCCTTTAATTTCCTTTTGTTGTCTGATTGCTGAGGCTAGGACTTCTAGTACTATGTTGAATAGCAGTGGTGATAATGGACATCCCTGCTGTGTTCATGACCTTAGTGGAAAAGCTTTCAGTTTTTCTCCATTGAGAATGATATTTGCGGTGGGGTTTTCATAGATGGCTTTGATGATACTGAGGTATGTGCCCTCTATCCCTACACTTTGAAGAGTTTTGATAGGGAAGGGATGCTGTACTTTGTCAAATGCTTTTTCAGCATCTATTGAGAGTATCATATGGTTCTTGTTCTTTCTTTTATTGATGTGTTGTATCACATTGACTGTTTTGCAGATGTTGAACCAACCTTGCAGCCCTGGGATAAATCTCACTTGGTCGTGGTGAATAATCCTTTTAATGTACTGTTGAATCCTATTGGCTAGTATTTTGGTGAGAATATTTGCATCTGTGTTCATCAAGGATATTGGTCTATAGCTCTCTTTTTTGATGGGATCCTTGTCTGGTTTTGGGATCAAGGTGATGCTGGCCTCATAAAATGAGTTTGGGAGTTTTCCTTCCATTTCTATTTTTTGGAACAGTTCCAGGAGAATAGGAATTAGTTCTTCTTTAAATGTTTGGTAGAATTCCCCCGGGAAGCCGTCTGGCCCTGGGCTTTTGTTTGTTTGGAGATTTTTAATGACTGTTTCAATCTCCTTACTGGTTATGGTCTGTTCAGGCTTTCTATTTCTTCCTGGTTCAATTGTGGTAGTTTATATGTTTCTAGGAATGCATCCATTTCTTCGAGATTGTCAAATTTGTTGGCGTAGAGTTGCTCATAGTATGTTCTTATAATAGTTTGTATTTCTTTGGTGTTAGTTGTGATCTCTCCTCTTTCATTCATGATTTTATTTATTTGGGTCCTTTCTCTTTTCTTTTGGATAAGTCAGGCCAGGGGGTTATCAATTTTATTAATTCTTTCAAGGAACCAGCTCCTAGTTTCGTTGATTTGTTCTATTGTTTTTTTTGGTTTCTATTTCATTGATTTCTGCTCTTATCTTTATGATTTCTCTTCTCCTGCTGGGCTTAGGGTTTCTTTCTTGTTCTTTCTCCAGCTCCTTTAGGTGTAGAGTTAGGTTGTTTACCTGAGACCTTTCTTGTTTCTTGAGAAAAGCTTGTACCGCTATATATTTTCCTCTCAGGACTGCCTTTGTTGTGTCCCACAGATTTTGAACCATTGTGTTTTCATTATCGTTTGTTTCCATGATTTTTTTCAATTCTTCTTTAATTTCCCGGTTGACCCATTCATTCTTTAGAAGGATGCTGTTTAGTCTCCATGTCTTTGGGTTCTTTCCAAACTTCCTCTTGTGGTTGAGTTCTAGCTTCAGAGCATTGTGGTCTGAAAATATGCAGGGAATGATCCCAATCTTTTGATACCGGTTGAGTCCTGATTTAGGACCAAGGATGTGATCTATTCTAGAGAATGTTCCATGTGCACTAGAGAAGTATGTGTATTCTGTTGCTTTGGGATGAAATGTTCTGAATATATCTGTGATGTCCATCTCATCCAGTGTATCATTTAAGGCCTTTATTTCCCTGTTGATCTTTTGCTTGGATGATCTGTCCATTTCCGTGAGGGGAGTGTTAAAGTCCCCTACTATTATTGTATTATTGTTGATGTGTTTCTTTGATTTTGTTATTAATTGGTTTATATAGTATGCTGCACCCACGTTGGGGGCATAGATATTTAAAATTGTTAGATCTTCTTGTTGGACAGACCCTTTGAGTATGATATAGTGTCCTTCCTCATCTCTTATTATAGTCTTTGGCTTAAAATCTAATTGATCTGATATAAGGATTGCCACTCCTGCTTTTTTCTGATGTCCATTAGCATGGTAAATTCTTTTCCACCCCCTCACTTTAAGTCTGGAGGTGTCTTCGGGTTTAAAATGAGTTTCTTGGAGGCAACATATAGATGGGTTTTGTTTTTTTATCCATTCTGATACCCTGTGTCTTTTGATTGGGGCATTTAGCCCATTCACATTCAGGGTAACTATTGAGAGATATGATTTTAGTGCCATTGTATTGCCTGTAAGGTGACTGTTACTGTATATTGTCTCTGTTCCTTTCTGATCTACCACTTGTAGGCTCTCTCTTTGCTTAGAGGACCCCTTTCAGTATTTCCTGTAGAGCTGGTTTGGTGTTTGCAAATTCTTTCAGTTTTTGTTTGTCCTGGAAGCTTTTAATCTCTCCTTCTATTTTCAATGATAGCCTAGCTGGATATAGTATTCTTGGCTGCATGTTTTTCTCGTTTAGTGCTCTGAAAATATCAGGCCAGCTCTTTCTGGCCTGCCAGATCTCTGTGGATAAGTCAGCTGCCAATCTAATACTTTCACCATTGTATGTTACAGACTTCTTTTCCCGGGCTGCTTTCAGGATTTTCTCTTTGTCACTAAAGCTTGTAAATTTTACTATTAGGTGATGGGGTGTGAGCCAGTTCTTATTGATTTTGAGGGGCGTTCTCTGAACCTCCTGAATTTTGATGCTCATTCCCTTTGCCATATTGGGGAAATTCTCCCCAATAATTCTCTCCAGTATACCTTCTGCTCCCCTCTCTCTTTCTTCTTCTTCTGGAATCCCAATTATTCTAATGTTGTTTCATCTTATGGTGTCACTTATCTCTCGAATTCTCCCCTCATGGTCCAGTAGCTGTTTGTCCCTCTTTAGCTCAGCTTCTTTATTCTCTGTCATTTGGTCTTCTCTATCGCTAATTCTTTCTTCTGCCTCATTTATCCTAGCAGTGAGAGCCTCCATTTTTTATTGAACCTCATTAATAGCTTTTTTTATTTCAACTTGCTTAGATTTTTGTTCTCTTATTTCTCCAGAAAGGGCTTTTATATCTCCCGAGAGGGTTTCTCTAATATCTTCCATGCCTTTTTCAAGCCCGGCTAGAACCTTGGGAATTGTTATTTTGAACTCTAGATCTGACATGTTACCAATGTCTGTATTGATTAGGTCCCTAGCCTTCGGTACTGCCTCTTGTTCTTTTTTTTTGTTGTGAATTTTTCCGCCTTGTCATTTTGTCCAGCTAAGAGTATATGAAGGAGCAAGTAAAATACTAAAAGGGTGGCAACAATCCCAGGAAAATATGCTTTAACCAAATCAGAAGAGATCCCAAATCGTGAGGGGGGATTTCTCCCCCCTCACGATTGGGTGAGGGATCTCCTCTGATTGGTATCTCCTATGATTGGTATCTCCCAATCTCTTCTGATTGGGATCTCTTCTGATTTGGGGATTAAAAAGAGGTTCAAAAAGAAAGAAAGAAAACAGAAAAAAAAAGAATTAAAAAAAGAGATTGAATTAAAAATTCAATCAAGAATTTAAAAAAGAATTTAAAAAAAGAGACTGAAGAGATTGGGATCTCTTCTGATTTGGGGATAAAAAGAGGTTCAAAAATAAAGGAAGAAAAAAAGAATTAAAAAAAGAAAACGAATAATGAAAAGTATAAAAAAGAAAAAATATATATATTAGATAAACTAGTTAAAAAAGAAAAGGGTAAAAGTTTAAAAAAATATTAGCAGAAGAAGAGAAAAAAATGAAAAAGAAAAAAATTAAATTAACCGCAAGACTAAAAAATCACAGGGAGAAAGCCATGAGTTACGTGGTTTGTTTTCTCCTCCTCTGGAATTCTGCTGCTCTCCTTGGTATTGAAACTGCACTCCTTGGTAGGTGAACTTGGTCTTGTCTGGATTTCTTGTTGATCTTCTGGGGGAGGGGCCTGGTGTAGTGATTCTCAAGTGTCTTTGCCCCAGGCGGAATTGCACCGCCCTTACCAGGAGCTGGGCTGAGTGATCCGCTCGGCTTTGCTTTCAGGAGCTTTTGTTCCCTGAGCGGTTTGCTTTCCGTAGAGTTCCGGAGGACGGGAATACAAATGGCGGCCTCCTGGTCTCTGGCCCGGAGGAGCCGCGAGGCCCGGGCCCCGCTCCCCAGTGCGTCCTCAGCGAACAGCTCCTAGTAAATCCCATCTGCCTAACCTCCAGCCACGCTCTGAGTTCACCGAGCCTGCGACCGGTTCAAGGCAACACCAAGCTGTGAGCTTACTGTCGGCTCTGTCTCTGTAGCCGGCTTTCCTGCTCCAATATCCGCAAGCTCTGCAACACTCAGACACCCCTGATCCTTCTGTGACCCTGCGAGACCTGAGGCCACGCCGACCCCGCGTGGGCTTCACCCCGGTTTAGCCTCTGGGGCGATGTCCCTCAGCGGAACAGACTTTTAAAAGTCCTGATTTTGTGCTCTGTTGCTCCGCCGCTTGCCGGGAGCCGGCCCCTCCCCCCGGGGTCTATCTTCCCGTCACTTTGGATTCACTTCTCCACCAGTCCTACCTTTCAGAAAGTGGTTGTTTTTCTGTTTCTAGAATTGCTGTTCTTCTTCTCTTCTATCTGCCGATGGATTTGCAGGTGTTTGCAATGAAAGATCCCCCCGGGTTTTAAGCACCCCGGAATGGACCTCTCCTCAGGTGGAGACCCCGGGACCCAAAAACCGAGCCGAGGCCACAGATCAGATGCAAACAGCACGAGGTTTATTGAGTAGTCACAGGTACCTGCGGGCGATCAAGTCTTAGGAGGACTCGCGCGCCAGCCCTTTGTTCAGGGCCTTTTTATAGGGTTTGGGGAAGCGAAAGCATACGTACAGAAGCAGAAGCATAGTTACAAGGTTCTCATTGGCTGGTTTGAATGTAAAGGCATACTCGGTGTTTGCGGATTGGCTTTGGAGGACCCCCGCGCGCGAAGAAAAAGGCGGGGAGGGGGAGTGAGGAGGGGGAGTTGGACCTTATTACTCAGCAGAGAAACATCCTGCCTACGTGACTAGGCCCACGTACCTAGGCGACCACCCTTGCCTACGTGACTATGCACATAAGGTATCCTGTTTAAACAGGAGACCAGTATCACCCCCTAAAAGCCAAGCGGTTACAGAAAGGCAAGAGAGCGGTTAAACAATTAACTGGGGGAAGGGTCTAACAGGGGAAGGGCGAAGCCAAACGATTACAGAAAAGCCAAGAAGCAGTTAGTTAATCAATGGCTGGGGGGGGGTCTATATGCGGAGTCTTTCATTCCCCTCCCCTTTTTTTTTTAAGATTTTATTTTATTTATTTGAGAGAGAGAGACAGTGAGAGAGAGAATGAGCGAAGAGAAGGTCAGAGAGCGAAGCAGACTCCCCATGGAGCTGGGAGCCTGATGTGGGACTCGATCCCGGGACTCCAGGATCACGCCCTGAGCCAGAGGCAGTCGTTTAACCAACTGCGCCACCCAGGCGTCTCTCCCCCCTTTTTTTTTTTATCATGGATAGAATCTTATATCCATTTGCTCTGGTCCTGTACCAGGTCAGTTTGGGATCCGGTCTGTCGAATTAGCTGATATTGCTGTGTCACCAGTGGTTTCGCAGCCCCAATAGCGACAATAAAAGTGGGATGTCCCACTACAGTAGGTCCACTCTCTGGGTCTGTGAAACCCGGGGCATACATAGAAGGTAAGTGTTCTTAACATACTTTGTTGACTTCAGTCCCCATAGCTTCCCCAAGGATTTAACCCGAGTCGCCCCCGGGGGGGGATGGTTGTGAAGGCGGCTTTTGTAGGTCAAAGTAATTTTCTACGTCCTAATTGGCTGGAGTTCCCATTGCTAGCTTGCAGATGTTAGGGTGTAGGTCAGGCCACCAGGTGCCAGGGGTTTTCAGACCTCTTGTTGTACTAGCTGCAGGGCTTGCAGATGGGCTTGAGGAACTGAGTTATGTGTCTTTGGAAATTGGGCTATTGATAAGGAAACTTCTTTGTTGTAAAGCTCAAGGACATTTGCAAACAAAGGGAGACTCCTGCCTTACAAGACTGTGATCTCTGAAATATAAACATTTGTTCTTCTTTCAGGGCAGTCAGGGGTGCCTGTGAAATGTCATACATATTACCAAGGGGAGTGGGTGGAGAGGGGTGCAAGGCGCCAGCCCCTGCTCCCTCCTCAGCCAGCCTCCTGAACAATTTTGACCCTTAAATCTTTAAGGTGGTTGAAGGTGGAAGGTCTTATCTTCTGTAAATTCTTCCTGCTGAATAGGGGCATAGAGCTGTCCCTACCTACTCAGGTCAACATTGATCAGTGGAGGAATGTATAGGGGAGTTACAAAAGGCAGAGGCAGCTGAATCCAGTGCTGACAGTGAAGAAGTATCTTTGCGCGTGGTAAGGATCATCTGTCGTGGTGAAGTCATTGCAGCAATGGAGTCTCGGCACCAAGTAGAGAAACAGCGAACAAAGCAACATATTAAGGCTAATAAGGCAATAAGAATGAGAAGCCCGAAAAGGAGATTTGGCCGCAGTCCTCCTCCAAACCAGTAAGCTAACCAATTACTGAGAGAGAGAGAAGGATCTTGAAGAGCATTCATTATCTTTATAAGTCTATAGTTAATTCTATGGAGTGTGATAGGCTGGCTTTTAGGCAATTTTATTATTTCAGCCACACACAAGGTGTTAGTTAAGTTATACAATTGTAGGGGAATCAATCCCATTTTTTAGTTGTTTAATCATGTGCCGTGGGGTCTGCTAATACACCCATAAAATAAGATCGACTAAAGGAGCTATTGTACAACTTTTCTGAAGTTTACCTCAAATTGTTTAGCTTAGATAAACAAACATTTAAAGACAACCAAATCTAGAATTTAACATCCATAAAGGTGTGTTACTAAAACATAATTTTTCTCTCCAAAATAACCCTCATTTCCAGAGATAGCCAAATCAGGACTAATTCACTTGTGAAACAAGTCCAGTTTTAACAAACTTGGCCTAATTATTTACATAAGCTCAGCAAGAACAGTGAGTGTGATCAATAGATCTTTTAGAATCTGCTTTGCTGGAACTTTTTATAAGGAATTTCTAGGTTGAACTTCTAGTAGCCTCTCCAGGCCAGAAGCCAAGCCACGTACTTGCCATCAGGCATGCCTGCAATACCTGTCGATTTGGGCATATGCCTCTTCATGAGATTCTGCACCTACCAAGGAGTGACATTCTTTACTCACCTGGTGAGGCTGCTGGGAACTCTGTAAACAAGGTATTAGGCCAATAGTCCCAAGGGGCTTTATGGCTCCAGGTTTCAGAAAGTCAACCTTAGTTCCTTAAAGCTGTCTGGTCATATCTGAGTCTATGCATGTCTTTCTCAAATATGACATTCCAGTCAAAGCTTTGGTAAAATAACCAGTTTCCAATGCTGTCCTGTTACAAAGAGAACAGATTCTTATTGAACTTATGTAAATGACTGATTGCCATGGAAGAAAGAATACTTACTGAGACATTTTGGTTTCAGAGGGTTCAGATAGAGAGAAAAGTTGAATGCCTTGAGCACTTTTACATCTCTGTGAGTTACAGATAACTTAAGAAAAAGTATCCCTAGTCTGGAAGAGCAAACATTAGAGAACCAGCAATGTCTAAAACAGGACAAAACATTAAGAGACACAACATTATAATCTTGTAGTTCATTTAGTTCCATGTTACTAAATCTGGTGAATGCAGCTTTAGTTAGTTCTGGAAAGTTTTACCCATTTCAGTTTTAGGGTTTTCAAGTATATCAAATATCTATTTGTCTTGAAAGTCCTTTATATGAATCTCCTTGAAGATAAAACTCATTTAGAAGAGAATTAAAACAATTATAAATGACAAAAACTCAGAATGGATATGGTTAGAGCTGATGAGACAAGAGTTTACAATTTAGCTGGCAAGGAAATCAGGTTATTTCTGTGACATATAGCATTTCCATAATTACAATATCAAGCGATGATCTTTTAAAACATTAAAACTTTAGAAAGTGCGTAGAATCTCTATAAGAGTTACAGTATTTTCCCAAATGTAACCCAAGGTTTATCATTGGTTCAGTAGTACTTCATGAGCAACTTCGCATACCAAGGAAAAGCCCGAGTTAAAGAGATCTACAATTTAAATCTTGTCAACATTTGCTAAAATCTTATAAAGTTTTAAAACACATGCCTAAGTATAATTAGGGATGTTAAACACCTGATAAAACAAAATATAGGAACTGAATTTTCTGGGCAGGAAAAGAGAAAACCATTTACATTCTTGTAACAGCAGATCAATTAATCTAAGAAAACACTATCCTTTTGAACAGAGACAATTTCAGTCTTGTACCAATGTAACTTTAAAACCCATTCATTTCAATCTTAGTCCATCTTGACCATAGCTAAAATTCCTTTTCTGAAGATTTCCCTTCACAAACCTTCTACAACTTTCCTTTGCATTCAGGTTTTGTCCCAAGCCATTTCCTTCCAAACAACCATCTCATTTAGGACAAAATTACCTTCCCTTACCTTCAACAAAATGTATTCCCATTCCTTAAATCTTTCTTACATATCTCCTTCTTTCCTACATACAGAGTTTCCCTTATTTCTATCAGTCTTAGTTACACTAAGCAGAACTTTGTATTGTTAGAAACACCTTTAGTTATTAGCCATTTGTGAACTGTTACAACAGAATTCTTCAGGTGGCAAATTTATGAATCTGTTAAGTGGAAAACAAGTTTACCAGCAGATTTAAATACTCTTAGTTTCTTTGCAGTTAAGTCAAAAACCCAACCCTACATCCAGTAATTAATGCCTTAGCATTTTATCCTTTAAGACCTAGATGTCCACAATTTAATTCCATTTGTCACCCAAGCAAAACTTTAAACTTTCAGGTTACCAAAGACTTTGAAAGCTACTTCAGCAATTACCCATTAAAACTTTGAGACAGACAATTAACCATCAGTTTAGTCATCTCTTTGCTAACAAATTTTAACAAATAACATGAGCTTATTTGACCTTCAGTAAACTTCGAAGTTTCACATTTACTGCTGATAACTTAAAAGACATATCTTATCTTAACAACAAACTTAACTTAGTTCCAGTACTGATTTACATTTCACCTGGACCCACTCCACTTTGAATGTTTACCTGAGACACAAGTGCGAAGATCTGGAGTGGGGGGTGTTAGGTCCAGGGGGTGCTCTTCTTGCTCCTTGACAGTGAAGAGAGAAGGAGCCATGGTGCATGATCGAGAGGCTAGTCATGCAGACTGCACGCACATTGGTACAGAAACACGATAAGGGGGAAACAGAGGAAACAAAGTGCTGCCAGGAGGCAGAGAAAAGATTCCCGGTTTTGGAGCTCATAAGCCCCAACAAAGGAGCAGACGCCAAGCTTGCCCACCAGCAAGGGGGGGGAGGAGTTAAGCAGTCCAAGTTGGGCCAGAGAACACAGGGAAACTTCCCCGAAACAAAGAGCGTTTCGGCAGCTGCTTGGGAATATTCCTTATGGTCTCTGTCTCGAGTTAGACCAACCCCAGTTGGTTCCAGTTATAGCCATTAACACGGGAAGTGAGTGAGGGAGAAACCCCCACATCTATTAGGAGAAACTCAGAATCTCTCCAGTGACCTAAAGTGAGACTTAAGGGGGTGGTAAGTGTTTGCCCCATTTTAGAGTCAAAGAAAACACCAAGGACAATAAGTAAGACACACAAAACAGTTAACAAGAAGGACGCTGCGCGATTTCGGTACAAAACCGAAAGCAAAAACTCAAGCAGAGATCCCGGGGGTCCGGATTCCCCCTCTCCAACCAAGGCCACTTATCTCTCTGATACAGGCTGAGCTCCAAAGGGGCTTCCCCAAACGCGAGCTCTAGATGCCCCGCTGCACCGGGGCCCAGATGTCCCGAAGGACCCAAATGCCCCACCCGGTGGGACTACAAACGCCTCTGGAACGTCTTCCAGGGCTGCGAGGGAGAAGTCCGAGCCCGTCAGCTCCTTCTGGCCCTCGCCAAATACAAATGGATCCGATCGAACCTCAAACCAAACGCATGCGCAAATTCACAAGTAACAGGTTCAGACGCAGCCACAGACGCAACGAACAGACACAACGAATAAAGTGCTGGCCAGCTTACCTCCTGACAGTGGGTCGGTGGTCCTTGGGTGGGGGGGTCTCGTATCCCGGACGAGCCCCCAAATGAAAGATCCCCCCGGGTTTTAAGCACTCCGGAATGGACCTCTCCTCAGGAGGAGACCCCGGGACCCAAAAACCGAGCCGAGGCCACAGATCAGATGCAAACAGCACGAGGTTTATTGAGTAGTCACAGGTACCTGCGGGCGATCAAGTCTTAGGAGGACTCGCGCGCCAGCCCTTTGTTCAGGGCCTTTTTATAGGGTTTGGGGAAGCGAAAGCATACGTACAGAAGCAGAAGCATAGTTACAAGGTTCTCATTGGCTGGTTTGAATGTAAAGGCATACTCGGTGTTTGCGGATTGGCTTTGGAGGACCCCCGCGCGCGAAGAAAAAGGCGGGGAGGGGGAGTGAGGAGGGGGAGTTGGACCTTATTACTCAGCAGAGAAACATCCTGCCTACGTGACTAGGCCCACGTACCTAGGCGACCACCCTTGCCTACGTGACTATGCACATAAGGTATCCTGTTTAAACAGGAGACCAGTATCACCCCCTAAAAGCCAAGCGGTTACAGAAAGGCAAGAGAGCGGTTAAACAATTAACTGGGGGAAGGGTCTAACAGGGGAAGGGCGAAGCCAAACGATTACAGAAAAGCCAAGAAGCAGTTAGTTAATCAATGGCTGGGGGGGGGTCTATATGCGGAGTCTTTCAGCAATCTTTAGATAAGCCCTCTAGCTGATCTCCTGGTAGCTGAAGTAGTCTCAGCCTGCTACTTCTCCGCCATCTTGACTCCTCAGTCTGTTCATTTTTTGCATTTAACTCTCTCTCTCTTTTTTTTTCCCAATTTATTTATTTTCAGAAAAACAGTATTCATTATTTTTTCACCACACCCAGTGCTCCATGCAAGCTGTGCCCTCTATAATACCCACCACCTGGTACCCCAACCTCCCACCCCACCACCACTTCAAACCCTCAGACTGTTTTTCAGAGTCCATAGTCTCTCATGGTTCACCTCCCCTTCCAATTTACCCAAATTCCCTACTACTCTCTAACGCCCCTTGTCCTCCATGCTATTGGTCTCTCTCTCTTTATTAAGGTTTTATTTATTTATTTGACAGAGATCACAAGTAGGCGGAGAGGCAGGCAGAGAGAGAGAGAGAGAGGAGTAAATAGGCTCCCTGCTGAGCAGAGAGCCTGATGTGGGGCTCGATCCTAGGACCCTGATTCCATGACCTGAGCTGAAGGCAGAGGTTTTAACCCACTGAGCCACCCAAGCACCCATAATTGTCTCTTTTCTAATTTATTATTTATCTGTCTTAAAGATCATTTACTTTATCTTCAATATGTTGTTAATCCCATTAGATGAAATTTTTATATATTTGATAGACAGAGATCACAAGTAGGCAGAGAGGCAGACAGAGAGAGAGGAGGAAGCAGGCTCCCTGCTGAGCAGAGAACCCGATGCAGGGCTCTATCCCAGGACTGAAAGACCATGACCTGAGCCGAAGGCAGAGGCTTAATCCACTGAGCCACCCAGGTGCCCCTAGATGAAATTTTTATTTCAGATTTTATTTTTCACTTTTCAATTTCTTTTTTATACTTCTTTTATAGCTTTTGTTCCTTTGCTGAAATTTGTCTTTTTATTCATCATCAATATATTTCCATATCCATGAAGATAATTACAGTAGCTTCTTTAAAATCTGTTCTGATTCCAACATCTTGATCCATCTCTAGTTTTGTCTTCATTGTTTTTTTTTTTTTCTTTGTGTGTGGCATTTTTCCCTTTTGTTGAAATTTGTGTAATTTGGATTTGTGTTCTGGGTATGAATTATGCATTGTAGAGATTCTGGATTAGGATAGATGCTTTCAAAGAATGCTGTTTTGTTTTTCGTTTTTGTTTTTGTTTTTTGAGTGTTCAGTTTGACAGAACTCAAACTACATTTTTTTTCCATATGGTGCGTGGCAAGTTCAGCCAAATATTTAGGTATAATGAGGTGTTTCTACCTTATCTCTCTTTTTAGAGATCCTTGCATGACTCCACTCTGCCCCCTCTTAATTTTTCAGCTATGCAGTTGTCCCAGACTATGCCCTTCTTGGTTCATCAGTCTAATAAAAAAGTCTTATTACTTCCATATTGTAGTTGCACAACATTGCACTAATAGTGTCTGCCTCGGGCTCCAAGTGGTAAAACTAGGAAGCTTACCTAGGATTATTCTCTTCTAGCAAGTGTTGACTTATCTGTAACATCTGCCTGCTTTGGTCAGTCTTCAGTGTCCTTAGATAATTTTTTTTTCTTTACATATTACACTGTAGTTTATGGAATCATATAACATGTGGTGTTTGTACCTGGCTTCTTTTACTTAGCATAATGCTTTAAAATTAATTTGCAATATTGTATATATAAGAGATTGTTCACTTATGTTCATATTCTTTTTACTATTGAGTAGTATTTTGAGCAATGGTACAAAGATTTCCCACATACCCCATCCTTCCCTCATTATAAGCATTTTTCCACAAGAGTCCTATATTTGTTACAATCTGTGAACCTACCCTGACACATAATTATCACCCAAACCCACCATTTACATTATGATTCTCTCTTGGTATTGCATATTCTATGATGTACAAATGTATAGTATCCACCATTATACATATATAGGTATATGCATATATCCACCAATATAGTATCATACAAAATAGTTTCAGAACCTAAAATCACCTGTGTTCTGCTTATTTATCTTTCCCTCCCCCCTCATTTCTAGAAACCACTTATCTTTTTGCAGTAACTATTCTGGTGTCTGGCTGTATCACATTTTATTTGTCCATTCACCTTATGAACAGTATCTTGGTTGCTATCGATTCTGGTAATTATGAATAAAACTTATACATTTGTGTGTAAGTTGTTCTTTCGGCATTGCTTTAAGCTTGTTTGGGGGAAATACCAAGTTCTCTAAGGTATTTATTTTAGAAATATTTAGAAATACATTCAATATTTCTTCCAAGGCAGGTCTGCTGGCAACGAATTTCTGTAATTTTTGTTTGAGAAAGTATTTCTTCACTTTCTAAAAGGTAATTTTGTAGGGTACAAAATGATAGATTGATTTCCCCCCCCTCAACTCTTTAAATATTTCACTCCACTTTTTTGTTTGCATGGTTTTCTGAGAAATTGGATGTAATTCTTATCTTCGTCCCTCCATAGATTAAGATTCCCCCCCCCGGGGGGGTTTTCTGAATTTTTTCTATATCTTTGATTTTCTGTAGTTTGAACGTGATATGCCTTGATGTAGTTATTGGCATTTATCCTATTTCCATGATTTGGCATTTATCCTATTTCCATGATTTGGTATCTGGTCAGCAAGGCATCCCCCTTACCCTCCCTGGGCCCCAGGGACACAAGGCAGCTGTGGGTGGGGTAACGAGGCTGCGAGGCTGCGTCCTGGAAGAGAGGTCAGAGGCACAGAGGAGGGCGGAGGATGGACAGGCCGCTCCGCCCATCCTGTGGTCCCTGCCTGCCAGTGTCCACAGCAACCGTCTTCCATCCAGCCTCCTTCAGGCTCTCTGCAGTAAGCGGGGAGGCAGGCAGAGGCAGGACCAGCGCTCGCCGACCTCCCTGGGCCGGGGCCGCGTCTGACGCCCTTTGGCTAACTTGCCGGGGCCCGGGCGCTCCAGCCCCGCTGCACCCCCCCCCCCCAACTCTCCGGTCTGCATCTTGCAGCGCCGGACGGCCCCGCATGCGCGCTCTTCCTGCCCGGATTCCCCCGCCCCTTCCGGGTCCCCCGGCCACACTCACCCAAAAGCCCCCCACGCCCATCGCCCGCCCCGCCGGCTGCTCAGCGCCCGCCCCGCCGGTTTGAATCTCCGCGCGGGCCCGGCCCAGGCCAGCCCTCGCCGCTGACTGGCTGCGTCCCCGCAGGGCGGCCGCGCCCGGGATCCGATTGGCCCCCGCACTCGCGCGGGGCTGCTGCCCTCCGATTGGCTGACTGCCGGGTTCCCGCGGGAATGGGCGCAGCCGGGGTTGCCCAGTTTCCGCTGACGGGGGCGCAGCGGGATCCGCCCCTTTGTCTCCGAGGTCCGGAGGCCGCACAGGAGTGTCCGCCCGGAGCGCTCGCGGCTGCTGTTCCCGCATGGGTGTGTCCGTCTCCAGCGCTTGCCCTGTGTTCCCCAAACGTGCCCCCGCACTCTGAACCTGGAAGATCCTGGAGGAGGGGCCAGAGCAGGGTACCCTGGCCCTCCTCCAGTGCAGCCAACTCAGGGCGAGGCCTCCCTCCACCCCGGCATGGACACAAGCTCTAAAACTCGCCCTTTGGAAAGCCCCTCCCTCTTTCCCGCGACTCCTTGGCCAGGCCGCGCCCCACCTCCAGGCTTCCTCTCTGCAAGCCTCACCGCCCCCCCAAAGCTCTGTCCCGGGCGGTGCAGCGCACCCCCTCTCTGGCTGGCTCTGTCCACTCCCCACCCCTTCCACGTAACTCTGCCCTGGACAGCGACAGAGATGGGTGACCCAGACTTCGGGCTCAGGAACCTCCCTCCCCACAGCGGAGGGATGGAGGGATGGGGGCAGCTGCGTGCCGCTGGTGCTGGTGTGCCCATCGAGCCCTTCTGTGACGACCTCGCTGGACCCTCAGAGCAGCCTAGGAGTAAATGAGGAAACAGGCCCGGCGAGGTTCGGTGGGCCCCAATGGCCCTTAGGGGACCAGGGTCCCTGCACCCGCTCCTCAGAGCTAGCGTGTGGGGAGAGACAGGGCGTCCATGAACCGAAGAGCCACTAATCAAAGAAAATGACAGCGAAGGCCCCCATGTCTGGAGGCTGGGGCCTCCAGAATGAGCTAAGGGAGCAGAGAATGTATTTGAGCATGGGGTGGGGGGCTCCTTCCACCGAGGAGTTAGCGCCCAGTGTCGGACACCCAGCTCACAGATGTGTAAGTGAGACAGAAGTTTCTGGAAATGAGATGGGACTCTGAGCGGTGGTCTGGGATGCTCTGCTTTGCTGTTTCATTGTCTGACCACGGCTCTTCCTGTCCCTGCCTTCCCCACGTGGAGACTGAGCTGTGGCCTGTTGGGGGCAGGAGTGTGGATGGCACTTAAGGGATTCGATTCCCGCCTTTCCCCAAGGACACAGGAGGAGGAAAGCCAGCGCCCTTATTCTCCAGAAAACTAAGCTGGGTGTGGGAGGGACTCAGTGAATGGGGAACAGTCTCAGCTTGCCCTGGCTGCTCCCTACTGTGTCTGGCCATCAGAGGACAGCCTGAGCTGGTCCAGCCCTGACCATGGGCCAAGTGTGCTTCCTGCCCTGCTGCCCAAGGAGGAGCTATTTTTACTCGAATTTTGGATGACAGCACAGATTTCCAAGGCTGAAGTGTCTGGCCCGACATGGGAGCACAGTGTCAGCAGGAACCAAAATCTTGGGTGTCCGGCTTTGCACCCCAAATGCCTAATCTTTGATCATAGGACTTCCTCAGGGTCAAAAGTGAATGGAGGGATGTTTAATCGGGCCTCCCTGCCCACGTGGGGCTTTGCATCCCCTCCCTCAGAACCGCCAGCCCGGGGGAAAGGACAGCAGTGTCCATGACAATGAGGAGGAGGAGGAGGAGGAGGAAATGTCTTCTTCTGAATGAGAGACTCCCCTTGCGGGGAGCAGAGCCGGCCAGGCCTGAGAGGAAAGGGGGGTATGATTGGGGGGACAGGCTCCTAGTGGAGCAGTGGTAGGGATGGGGGAAAAGCCATTCCCAGGCAGAGGCTTTCTGGGGTCCAACCCCACTCATGCATCTGTTGATGAGGAGGACAGAGGAGGAGGGGTCCCAGCTCTGCCATGTCCTGGGGGGATCCCTGACCAGCAGCAGAATTTCCTGCTAGTTCCCATGACCTCCTGGAATGGCCGGTGCTGGAACAAGCAGACCTACGCTGGGCCAGATGCTGCAAGGGAGGCGTCCTCAGGGTGAGGAAGGGAGCAAAGTGGTGTGGGGAACCCCACGTGAGCAGGGGCAGGGTAGACTCTCCCAGCATGTGGCAGTTTAGCAGAGGAGCTAGGGGACAAGATGCAGGGTGGAGGGTGGTGGCGAGGCTTTCCTCAACTGGGGCCTGCCAAGGCCGGTGTAGGGGACTGGGTAAGCCCACTTCTAGGACCAAGGAAGGCAGCTGGTGGACTGAAGGCCCACCACCCTGGGGACAGGTGGCCTGGGGCAAGGCTGGCTCCACTGGGCGGGTGGGTGGGGGCGGCAGGAGCCTGGGGTGTATCCTGACAGAGAGCCTTTTGAGGAGTTTTAAGAGGGGTGGGGTTATTAGAGTTGCCTTTTCCGGAAGTCCATTAGGAGGATAGTCTGGGGCTAACCACGGCTGGGGGCCCGTCGGAACGCTGTGGCCTGAGCACCTACTTCTTCTGGCCTCAACTTCAGCAAACACCCCCAAACCCCACTCCTGCTCCTCCGCACCGAGGGCCCAGATCTATGCCTTCTACTCCAGCACCGCCCCTCCCCAACTCCCTGCCTCTCTGCCCTCCAGAGCCCAGCAATCAATCAGCTTTCTCTTCACCGTGGATTACAGCGAGAAGCCAGCCGTCACCGGCAGGGAAGTCCAGCACAACGAGCACAGACAAAGCCGACAGCCATGCAGCCATTGTGGGGAAGAAGCCAGCACTGCTGGGACCCCAGAAGCAGCGCCCCACTCTTGGGTCCTGCCTCCCTCTCTCCTTCCCCCGACATCCATGGTAATTGCTTTATTTCCCTCTAAGCATCCGTCTTGCTTTCTCTGTGTTCGGACTCCTCTGCGTTGCTGTGTGGTCAGAGAAGGGTGGGACAGAGAAGGACCCCAGGATCCCTGCTCCCAGAGAGGGCTGGATTGGAGCCCTAGGGGTCTGAGCACCCCAGAAGGGGCCTAGGGGCCTGATCCGGCTGCCCTGGTCTGGGCTTAGGGGCTCAGGCTTGGCATCTATGTCAGTGACTCTTTGTGGGAGATTTGGGGGGGGGGACGGCTGAAGAGGTGGATCTCTCCATTTTGGCGGGGCGGGTGGAGTTAAGGAGGGTGGCAGATACCCAAGGCCACAGGTCAGGAAATGAGAAGTGTGATCGGGGCTCTGTGTGGCTCCTGATAATCTAGTGTCCCTTCCCGCTAGGGTCACAGAGAGGAAGGACACTGGGAACCCGAGCTCCCATTGGCCACAAGGTGGCGTCAAATACCACGCCTTCAGGTCACCTGTCACTTTGAGTCCTGAATGGGGATCCCAGGTGCAGGGACTGAGCTCTGCAGGGGTCTCCAAGCACAGGGGTAGGAATGAGACCCTCCACCCTGGGAGAGAGAATCCTGCTCCCCACAGTCAGAACCTGGAGTGGGGGCTGGAGCGGGACTGGGGGACACCCTTAACTTTCCCCAAACTTGTCCCTTCTCTCACCTGGTTTTAGAATCCCCCAGGCCAGAAACCTGCTCTCCCCCTCCTGCATCACATTCTCTCCTGTGCAATGTTTGAGGGTAGAGGAGGAGGAAACAGGAAAGAGGGAAGGCAGGGACTGTAGAGACCACAGGACCTTGGCATGGACACCAGGACGTGGAGGGGGCTTCAGGCTCCCCTCCTGTTCCCCTTTGTTGGCCTCTCTCCTGCTACACCCCCTCCCCATCTTCTCTGAGAACCCTCCAGCTGCTTTCTTTCTTCTTGGGATGGGAGAAAACCCTCGGTGGCTGGACTGTGGGGGCCTCACCTCCACCTGAAGAGTAGGGAGGAGGCACCGCCCGGTTTTCTCCTGGCTCACACCTGCCCCGGGGGCAGGGTCAATCCCCAGGTCTGGGTGTCTTCCTCCCAGGAGATTACTCAGCCTGAGCCCGGGAGCCATGGAGGCCACTCTGCTCCTGAACATGGAAGGGATCAAGAAAACCATCCTACATGGAGGGACCGGGGAGCTCCCAAACTTCATCATGGGGTCCTGGGTGAGTGGACCTGGTCTGCTGCATTCCTGCTGTGCGTCTTTCCGCTTTGCCAGAACGGGGCCAGGAGGGACATTCCTGGAATTATCAACCCTCGAGCACCTGGGAAGCTTGGAAACGGTGCCCACTCACCAGACATGGGCTGGGGGAAGGGCTTTGGGAGTTTTGTGATGCCCCAATGTAGAGTGGAGCCCTCAGGGTTCACGGTTTTGTCCACAAATGTCAGGTGAGCTTCCCTGGATAACGGAGTGGCAGGGTCTGTGGCCTCAGATCTAGGTCTTCTGTAAGCCAGGCTCTGAGGTCCTGCACAGCTGCCAGGCAGGACAGCCAGTGGCTTGGGGTCCTTGGGGCAGGGGTGAGGGCAGGCAGCATGGGGGTCGCTCTGGGGTCCCGGCATCTGGATGGGGTGTGGTGAGCTGAGCCCGGAGGATAGCCCCACCAACGATGGTGGGAGTTTTGTCTGAGACCAGGGTACTCCTCCTCCTGACCAGGTGATCTTTCACTTCCGCACCATGGAATGCGACGAGGAGTGGACGGTGATCGATGACCACAAGCAAGCATGCTTGTGGAGAAGGCAGAGGAGGCGGGTCCCCAGCTGCGGGGGCGCAGGTCCCCCGGTCCCTGCCTGACCCGCCTGCCACTGTCAGGCCAGGTGGAGGCCCAGAGCGAGTACCAGCGGGAGATGTGGAGCCTGAACAACCAGGACCAGGAGAAGATGCAGGCGGTGCCCATCCTCTATGGAGAAGGGAACCGGCTCTTCAAGCTGGACCGCTACGACGAAGCCTCCAGCAAGTACCAGGAAGCCATTGTCTGCCTGAGGAACCTGCAGACCAAGGTGGGGGGCTGCCCACGTGGCCGGGTGGCCGGCACCAAGGGTGGGGGGCAGGCGGCCTAGCTCACGGCTGACCGGCATGCTCCCCTGCGCAGGAAAATCCCTGGGAGGCGCAGTGGCTGAGCTGGAGAAGATGATCAATACCCTGATTCTCAACTAGACACCTGCCAGTGTCTGCTCAAGAAAGAGGAGTACTATAAGGTCCTGGAGCACAAGAGGCACAGCCTGCGGCTGCACCCAGGTAAGGCTGGGCGCCAGGCGGGGTGGGCCGGCACAATCGGGGGGACTGGCAGGCCAGGGGGCGGGGCAGGGCCTCTGAGGGAGGCCTTTGTGCTCACCGCAGTCTCTGGGACTCCCAGGCAGCAGGCCTGCACACTGGTGCCCTGGCAGCTGGTGCTGCTGGTGGGAGCAGGTGTTTGTGAGCGAGGTGCGGGGGAACAGGCATGCAGGGTGGAGTGACTGTGGGTGGGTTCGACATTGATCTCCTGCTGTGCGCAGGGGGCTGGGTTCCCTGTGCTCCTTACCTCCTAAAGTGCCCTCAGTAACCCGTGGGGGCGGGGGCAGAGATGGGGCATGGAGCCTCCACCATGCGGGGACCCCACCGGACTGAGTAGGAGATTATGGGTTTGGAGTTAGCTCTGGGGCCTGGCGGGGTACCCGCAAGGGAGGGGAGTAGGTCCTGCTATTGCCACTGTCACGCACGTGTACAACCAAGGAGGCGGCCCACGGGGCACAGAGAGGTTAAGGATCACAGTCAAGGTTAAGAGTTTGTCAGCTATGAGGCAGCACCAGGAAGGGGCTCAGCAGGTGCAGTGTCATCCTCCCTTCAGGGATCGTGAAGGCCTACTATGTGCGGGCCCGGGCTCACAAGGAGGTGTGGAATGAGACGGAGGCCAGGGCAGACCTTCAGAAAGTGCTGGAGCTGGAGCTGGAGCTGGAGCTGTCCATGGGGAAGGTGGTGCGTAGGGAGCTGAGGCTTTTGGAAAACCACCTGGAGAAGCGGGAGGAAGAGCAGCTCTGCTGCCGGAACATGCTGGGCTAGGGCGAGGAGTGGGCCTCTCCTGGCCTCCCCTGCCTCCCTGGCTCCCCTGGCTTCCCCTGCCTCCCTTGGCCTCCCCTGCATCTCCTGGCATCCCCTGCTTCTCCTGGCCTCCTCTGGCCTCCCCTGCCTCCCTGGCTTCCCCTGCTTCTCCTGGCCTCCCATGCCTCCCCTGCCTCCTTGGCTTCCCCGGCCTCCCCTGCCTCCCCTGCCTCACTGGCTTCCTCCTCTTCTCCTGGCCTCCCCTGCCTTCCCTGCCTCTCCTGGGTACTTCTGTAGCTGTGCACATTTCCGCTAGAATGCTCTCTCGGGTCCATGCCGCACCCTTCTGGGCAGGACAACCACTGGAACTTTACTCCCCCACTCCTACCCCGTTTCTGTCTGTAGCCTAAATTATGTTTTTTGTGCTTTGTCCAAGGCCTGACTAAAATGAAAAAAAAACAAAGAGTGTAAGTAAGTTTCCCCACAGGCCCTGCATGATCGTGGTTCTTTCTCTGTGGTCCCCAATCCATGGGCCCAGGGCCAACAGAATGAGGCTGTTCCTGGTGGCAGGAGTGGCCGCGAAAACTGTGATGATTTCTCTCCTTCCCCTCTTTTGTGTCACCAGGAGGTTTGAGGTGTCAGTCCCCCACCCTGCCCACAGAGGAAAGAGGGTTGATGTTTGGTGGGTTCTGCTTGTGGATAAGGGCTCCCTGGCAGCGGGGAGGGTGGCCAGCATGGCCTGGGGTGAGGAGGTCAGAGCAAGGGGATGCTGTGAGCTGGGGTAGCCAGAGTGGGACAGTCGCCTGCCTCCCAATGGCCCCGGAAGGCTGGACAGGGAGGGGTCCCAGTGGGCATCAGAGGCAGGGGCCCCAGTGGTTCAGAGTCAGAGGCAGAGCCTGTCTGAGGACCGGAAGCTCCGGCCCGAGGACTCCTGGCCCCCACGGTCCTTTCCGTCCTATGTGCGACTTCCCTTCCTTTCTCCTGAGGTCCGTGAGGACCTGCCCCCAAATGTGGTCCCGCCCAGCAGAACTGATGCTTGAATGTGTCCCATGACCCTGCCTGGTCTGCTGTGGGTGTCTCCCCACCCAGGACCTTTGCAAGTCTAAGAGAGAAGAGGGGCAGGGCCAGGACATGGAGGGCTGTGTGGCATTAGTGCTCCAGGTGGGGATGACCCCAGGCAGCTGGAGACCCCTCCCCTTGTCAGAGTCCACAGGGATCCCTGCAGCCACACCATCCAGTGGATTAAGATTAGTCACATTTCCACGTGCATCTTTCTAGGCCTGGTCTCCACCAACCTTGCTGGTCCCCAGCCTGTGCACCTGCCCTTTTTGATTTTATAGTAGACACAGGGCCAAGGGGTAGACGACCGGACCCTTTCCAGGAACCATCTCACACCCCATCTGGCTAGTGTGGCTGCCCTCCCCTGGGGCCCTCTGGCTTCTACACCTGCTTCCCCACCTCCTGCAGCTTCTGGAGGCCAATGCCCTCCTGCCTCTGAGCCCCCCCAGGGGTCCATTGGGTCCCCTGGCCTGCCTGCATCCTCCAGCCTCCCTCTTGCCAGCACCCTTCTATTGTGCCGGCTCACCCAAACCATTGGCATGGTCCCCCTACTCAGCGCACTTAGCTGGGTCACATGGCAGGTCTCTCTGTCACAGCAGGTCACCTATTCACAGGCTCTGGGCATTAGGCCATAGGCATCTTTGGGGAAAGACTATCTTCAATCTCATCTGTACCGCATGGCCCATGTGTGGGGGGCGTCATGAGCACTTTGCCCACACTGTCTGGGGGGTCCCCTTCCCTGACCCTGCCCACTACGGGCTCCATGGAAGGTCAGGCCGAGCCTCGTCTTCCTGACGTGCGTGTGCAGAGCTCCTGACTTCAGGTCCTCATCAGCGCGAGAATCTGATGAACAAAGACTCCTGCCTTGCCTCCCGCTACCAACACAGACAGCATCGGAAGACATACTGGGCATCTGTCTCTCCCCAGCAGTCTCAAGGCTGGCAGCCGCTCAGACTGTGCAGTCTCGGGCAGGTAGCCCATTCTACCCATGTGGGTCGGTGTCAGCCACCAGGACAATACCCGCTGCAGACGGGGGCAGGAACACTGGCTGAACCAGAGCATTTGTCCATGGGAAACATCTCTGTTCTCACACATGCAAGGGCCCTCAGAAATGGTCAGCCCAACCTCTCACTTTGTGGATGGGGAAACTGAGGCTTACAGATGAGGACGGGCATAGCTGAGGTCACCGCGGTAGTAACGGACAGAACCAAGGTTGAGGACACTTGTCCACACTGACCAGGGAGCCCCAGGAGGGAGGAAAGGAGGGCCCTGCGCTCCAGCACAGTGGAGGGGCTGGGGGAGAGACACTGGGGACAGGGGTCAGGTGTCCGAGGCTGGGGTCCCTGCCACATTCTCCCTGGTGGCCTGGAATCAGGAGAGCAGGTGGGCCGGAAGAAGAGTCTGATGGGGGTAGAGAAGGGGGAGGAGGCAGGAGGAGGGAGGGGAGGAAGATGAGAGGGAGAACAGAAAGAGCGTGTTTAAGAGGACACAGTGTCCCCTCCCAGCGAGGTGACCTTACAGCCCAAAAAGACCCTCCCTCAGGGAAGAGCGGGGGAGGGGGGAGCAGGTGACTGCAGGCCCCGCCACCTAGTGCAGAGCGACATGGAGCCCACAGCCCAGGCACCGAGTCCCGCAGACACCCAGGCAGGAAGGGGAGGGCAGCATGGTCCAGGTGGCTTCAAATTCAAGCAGTGGCGATGATTTCGAGTTTCCTGGCGGCCACGCTAAAAAGGTAAAGAAGAAATAGGTGACGTTAATGTTGACCCAATATGTCGGAACACTACCATTTTTCCCTAAATGAGATACTTTGCGTTTTGTTTCTGACATGGTCTCTGGGGTGATCCTGACTTGGCCAGCATGTGGGTAGTTGCCTCCCACCCTAGGCCTGCCCCACACACTACAAATTAGACTCCTTCTGGGACTTCCTGTGTATGTGCTCCAACAGTGGATTCCCCTCTGTGCTCTTTCACTGTTAGTGCATAAGCCTGTGGGTTCAAGCAGAGGTGCACTCCTGGTGACCTTTGCCAGCAGGCGTGGATGGGGCCAGGGTGGGGCTCAGGGAGACAGACAACAGACCAAAAGACGCCACTTATCCTCACCACCATTCTGGTTGTGATGGGGCCCTGTGCAAGGCCGCTGGGCTGCTACTTACAGTTGTGTGTGTTGTGCACTGCACAGTCCAGGGGGTCTCCCTGTTTACCTCCTGGTCATCTTAGATACATGTCATTACTGCAAATTCCCAGCAGATGTCAGGAAGTGTCTTGGGGAAGGTGCAGCTTTTCCTAATTTGCTCATTTGCTGTATTGGCTAATGCTGGCCCTGTGTTTCTGCTGAGTTGGCCTGGAGAAGTCACTTTCTGTGGTCTGGGCCTGAGGATGTCCACATCTGACACTGCCCAGTACTCATCGACCAGAGCATGCCAGGAATGATGGCCGGCCAGCGATGCCGGGGTCCCTGGGTCCTTCTCTCACCCAGGGAACTGCCTCTGGGATGGGTTGCCCAGCTGGGGTGGTGGGTAGGCCAGGACAAGGGCGTGGTCACCCCTTTAGACCATCCCAAGAGTGCTGCTGGGGCCTGGGGTCCTGTCCTGAGGGCAGGGCTACTCCCTCTGGGAACTCATACGTGGCCTGGACTCTGGCACAGGATGCAGGCCGGAGTCTTTGTGTCCCTCCCACCACACCCTCCAACCTCCACTTCCTGTTCCTGCCTGACCACACTGTCCTTCCGGGATCTGGTAACCGTGCTCCTCCCCCCGCTCCCCCCACGTTCTGGGGCTGTGCCAGGACCTGGCTGCTGCAGTCTGGGTCCATTCCCCATGGATTCCCTGTGTCCTGCCTGCAGCTCGGTCAAGTCCCCTCGTAGAACCTTCCTCAAGCTCCCCACACTGATGTTGCTTTGGGATCCTGGCCAAACCCCAGCTGATGTGCTCACCCGGCCAGTTCAGTCTTCCCAATGTCCTGCTGAGTGGGTTTCTCACCCTCTCCGCACTCCTGCCTCCATACAGTGTTTACAGAACTTGAATGTGGGACAGTTTAAGTGACCTACCCACGGCTGCCCGGTGAGGTCCCCGCAGAGCTGGGATGGGAAGCAGAGCTGACTCTCTGAACTCAGCTCCGGCCCCAGGGCTGTCCCTTTGTGAGGCACCTTCTGGATGGTGACCATCCTCCACGGTCCTCCTGTCTCTGACACAGGGGCCCCCATGGCCATTGATTGGATTGTCGGATGAAGGCCAAGCACGGCATCACGCATTAGCCATGGTGGTCATGCCAGGTTCCCAGAGACCAACTCGGTGACACCTGCTTGGTGTATCAGCACTGAGCGGAGGGCCAATGCTTTGGCCCAGGGTCACCTCCTCGCACACCTGGGCCGTACCCCAATAGGCCCGGCCTTCCCCAGGCCTCCTAGGAGCCCATGTTCAGGTGCCTTGTTTACTGGGTCTCGGTGGGCCTGAATTTTCTCTGCCTGCTTGAGCCCCAGCAGCTCCTGCCTGCGTGGGAGGAGGGAGCCACTGCTTGGAGAAGCCTGATGCACATTTTGTGCCAGTGTGAACCGTGCGACCTTTCATGGGCATCCCCTTTCCATCATCAATACCACAGGTGGCCAACCTCAAGTCTTCACCCCCTTCACATGGCTTTTTGGGACCCCCGTGGGGAACTCAGAGCAAGAAAAGTGACCCTCATCTGGAAAGTTTATATTCACCCTGCAGACAGGTTTGCTTTTGTCTCTTAGAAACGCCTTTTCTTTCCCCAGGACTTTGCATCTCTGGCCGCTCCATGGGCCACCCTGTCAGTTCCTGGGCCTGGCGTCCCCAGGCGCCAGCTCCGGGCTCTCCACAGAGTCCAGATCAGAGGAGGGAGGGGAAGCTTGCAGCAGGTGGTGGCGGCAAAGAGGTCCCCTCTGATTTGGTGAAGCCATCAGCTGCCTCTCCACACGCTGCCTCCCCGCATGCCTAGTGCCTCTTTCTGGCTAATTGAGAACAGCTGCCTGAAGTGGGAACCCATTCTGGTGGCCATGCAGAAGCCATCTTCCCAGGAAGGCTGCTGGAGGGGATCAGCAGTTAGCTGGGGATTTAGAGATGGGTTCTCGCAGGCTAGGCCACTTGGCGAGGAGGCGTCCCCACAGCGCAGGGCGAGCAGGGGTATCTTCCTAACTCCTGGGGAGCGCGCACGCAGCTAGAACCTTGCCGCTGCAGTGGAGAGAAGCTTGTGCTGTGCAAGTTGGACACCTGTGGGTCTGAGACAGGTTCGTGCAGAGCGGTGGAGGTGTGGGTCCCGAGGACCGCTGGGGGCATGGCTGCACTGCCTTCCCACCTGTGTGTGGGGGGGATGATTTCATGTGCACGTGTGTGTGTGTGCAGGACGGAGGCCCACATGGAGGATTCCGGACCAGGAACTATTCACTGCTCAGGGCTGTAATGTGAGTTGTCTGTTGGAGGATGGCGGGGGCAGACAGAGGGCCGGCCCTGATGTCTGGCTGGGGTCCAAGCAGAAGGCGGAGTGCTCAGGCTGGCAGTGCGCTATACGGATATGCACCCCAGTGGCTCCGCGGGGCTGGGACCCCCGAGTGCTCCCTGACCGGGACTGCGATCTGCAGGGTCAGAGTTGTGCTGGGGAAGGACGATGCTTCCCCGGCGTGAGGTCAGGCCGAGAAGACCATGGAATACGGTGGTCCCCTCTGTGGGCACGGGGGTATGCCTCTGGGCAATTCGGGTGAAGCCCGGTGCAGTCCCTGCAGGTGGAGGGAAGGAATAGGAGCCCAGAACCTGGATGCCCTCCTCCCGTTTAAGAATCCGCACCTGTGCTGGAGGAAGCAGAGCACGTCCGGTTCTCTGCTGACCTGAGGCCGGGAGGCTCTTCCTCCTTGGGATTAGGCTCTGGACCCCACGCGATCCTGGTGTGGGCACTTAGGATGCCCTTCTGGAGCCTTCTGTCAAAACCTGCTTTCCTGTCACTTGTTGGTGGCTGAGACCTGGCCGAGGATGCCCGGGGCCCTTCCCGGTGAACCCACTCCCCACTCCAGCACTCGAGCTCCCGCGGAAGCAGGTGTGAGGTCATGGTCAGGGCCCAGCAGCAGGGCCTGGGAAGAGCAGGGACATGCCCCGTTGTCCCTGGCCCGGTCTTTACCGACCACTTCCCTGCCTGTAGTAGTCATGCCCTGAAAGAACTCAGGCCCAGCGGACTCAGAGTTGGCCGCCAGTGGTCAGGGGCTATCTTCGCTGGAATGGGGGCCTCTTGTCAGCTGCTTCCTCCCTGCAGGGATGAGAGTGAAAGATTTGCAGGCACGCCATGGAGGACAGTGTGTTGATTCATGGGTCCCAGGTCCTCAAACGGGAGGCAGACTCTTTCCCGACCTCACTGGAGGTTCTAGTCCAGCAAAGGACTTCCTTAGGTTCCTGCTCCCATGAGCTTCCCTGGAGGAGACAGTGGCCTCGTGCAATCAGAGGGACAAGACCACTGGCCACCCCTGAGTGCCGAGCGACTCCTTCAGACTCAGGATGCACACGCAAGAGGGGCGGGGTGTGGGGCAGCTCAGCCTTGGAAGAGGGAGTTGCTCCAGGCAGAGCAGGTCCCAGGCAGGGTGCCCGTCCTGCCCGCACTTGCAGACAGAGGTCGAGGAGCCAGGGAATCGAAGCGGGAGGGATGAAGCATGCACACGTGTGAGCACACACGTGTGTGTGCACGCTCACGCACACACACGCAGGTATATGTGCGCATGCATGCACTTGTGTACACATAGGTATGTACATGTGTGTGCAAACATACACTATGTTCACCTGTGTGTGCATGTGTGTACATGTGTGTGCCTATGCCTGTGCGTGCATGCGGCATGCATGTGTGTGGGGATTATTATCATCCCGGCTTTCAGATGAGATGAGGAGCCGAGGGTGCTGCTCATGGGTGACGGCAACCAAGTCAGCGATGAGGACAAACACTGCCGATGGTGTAGAGGCACAGAGCTTCTGTCGTGGTTCTGCTACCCCAGTCCTCACCTCCCCAGGCTGCCATCTCTTGTCTGCAAAGTAGGGATGATAGTGCTGCTGCTGCAGGCAGGGACCAGAGGAGGTCAGGCATAGGGAGCGACTGGCACAGTGTGTGACCTGTGCAACCGTTCCTCTCACTAGCTACCGCACCTGGTCCTCTGTGGTTGGTCGAGCGTAGAGCACTGAGAAACAGGCTTCCATAAACGTTAGTTATGAGGCAGATGAACCATTAGCCCCTGCAGTCTGTTCATTCTTGTTCCTGCAACCTGTCCCACTGCTTCTTGGTTTTACCTGACAACCTAGAGTCCCCCTTTATTGAGCATCCATAGCCGGCCAGTGGTGGAATGCTGGAGGTGTTCAAGAAGCTACCCAATGGAGTCAGGCCCTGGTGAGAGGAGCAAGGGCAGGGCGGCCAACCTGGAGGCCTCCTAGTCACTTACCTGGGAAAGGTTTCCACTCCTTGAACGGCAAGTGAGGCAGGGACGCCATGGGCTAGCGTGCTGCCCAGCGGACCTGAATCTGTGGGAGAGCTCCCCTCCTTGTTTGAGCTTTTCAGCTCACCTGTTGCCATGGGAATGGCAAGTGATTGCAATCACCACTGTTTGTAGGGGGAGCGGCACCCATCCACATGGCTCCTGAGAAAGAAGACATACAAATCTTGATTTTGGCCTGCTGCTCTCGACCTTTCAGAACAGACATCCCAACCCCAGGAAGTCCCGTCGCCTCCTCCCCAGCACAGGGGCTCCGGTTTGGAAAGTCCCACCAGTCCAGCTTCCCAGCAGACCAGATTCCTCCCACGCTGAGCCCCTCCCTCTCCGAGGATGTCCAGGGACCTGGCCTCATTCCCCTTCCCCCCAAGCTCTTTCTTACCTATAGGGACTCAGCGGCCCCCCCACCTGCCTCCCCCCTGCTCGTTCTCTCTGCTGGGTCTTTATCCAGAAGCTGCTTGAGGGCTCCCCAGCCTCCCCGAGGGCCTGGGCCTGGGCCTCCTGGGCCTGGGTCTCCCCTCCCACTCCTCTAAGGGAGTGGAAGACATTGGCCTGTTTCCCTAGATAATCAAACAGGAGAGACTCCAGGGAGCCTCTGGGGATTAATCCCGGGACACCTGGGGATTAACTCCATGGAGGGTGCAGCCAACCTGCCAGAGGCCCCAGGACACAGAGCGTCTACCAGCCCTTGTCCCCAGGTTTTCTGCAAATCCCTCCCTCTGTGCTGTGCCCCAGGGAACCTCCTTTATAAACTCCAGCAGAGGACAGCAAGTGCGTCTTTGCAGCTCTCCCAGCCCTGGGATCGCTCTCCTTTAGAGAAGTAGCACCTTGTTGTAAAGTTTTTTTTTTGTTTTTTTTTTTTTTTTTTTTTAGATGAGCTTCATTCTGGAGACAGGTACTTAGTGATACGGTGTTCTCGGGGCCGGAGCCCCACGCCTGAGGAGAGGACAGTCCCCCACGGAGTCCAAACTCATCCCTGGTGTGGTGCTGGGGGACCTGCACCTCGCCTCATGGGTCCCTGCTGGGATCTTCAGTAAGCTGGAGAGCATGGAGGTGACCTCGTCCACCTCGTGTTACTTGTGAGGGTCCCCATGAGCTTGTGGGTGTCCTTGCCTTTTCTAAGGTGAGAAGAATCCTCGAGTTCCTGCTACCAAGTCAGACCTTCAGCTGTAGGCAAGGCAGCCCCGCCCTGGTGGTCACTCAAAGGATCCGTGTTTACTCCTGTTGGGGGTGCAAAAGATTCCTCTGTGACTTTGCAGTAATCCAGGGTTCTCTGGTTTAGATGAAGGAACCCATGGATGAGAAACCCCCAGGGTGCGGGCTCATTCTCCCATCCAGCCAGTCCTGGGGACCCTCTGTGTGTGGGCCCAGGACCAAGCTTGGGGACTCAGAAGAAATGGGGAAGCCTCTGCTGAGGCTTTGTGTCTCTTCCAGCAGTGCCCCAGAGGGCTGAGGTTCTGGTGTTTGGGGCACCTGTCTGAAAACCCAGAACCTTAGGGAGGAAGCTCATGTCGTCTCTTAGGAACAGCTGCAGGAACACTCTGTTTTGAGTGGACCCTGGTTCCTCCCAGGCTGGGGCAGAGTCCTGTGGCTGCCAGTCTCCCCGGATGGGATGCAGAGCCTGCTGCACGGTAGGGGCTCGGTAAGTGCTGGCTGGATGGATCCGGGGCCACGGGCAAGCCCATCACCAGGACCTGCCTCCCGTCCCCTGTGTGGGGCACTTGCCCAGCCTGACACATGTTTCCATGTGGGCAGGGACACAGGAAGGGACATGGAAGTGATGATGGGCTGTTTGGGCGGAAGGAATTTACGAGGGAGAGTTCCTCGACCCTTTCCTTACCCCCTTTGCCAGTGGGGAACAGGGGACAAAATACAGCCCACGGGCAAATCTGGGCCTGCTGTGGGTTTTTGCAAATAAAGTTTGATGGGAACCCAGCCATTCCTGTCTGGGGCTTGTGTTTGTAGGACGAATTTACTGGCCCACAACCATGCCCATTTGTCTCAGGGTTACTCTGCACCTGTTTTCCTGCTACGGTGGTGGTGGCAGATCTGAGAGGCTGTGACAGAGGCATTCTGACCCAAAATATTTGCAGAAGAAGCTGGCCGAGCAGGGATGGTGGGACAGGAGGTCGAGGGAACTGGGTCACTGAGTCTCTGTGCGGAGGAAATGCATCACTGCCGGGAGCACTCGCTGGGCCCCCGCACGTGGGCGAGAGGAGATCTTTCGGGGCCGGGGCTATCCACATTGGGGGCTCACCTCAGTCGATGACCAAGCCGCTCAGGGATGTACTGGGGGTCCACACAGGGGGTGATGATGGCTTCCAGACCTCCTGATGCATCTGTCCCAGAATGTGTGCAGAGTGCACATTCCCAAGCTCCCTAACACAGCCTCAGGATGGAGAGAGGGGCTTAGGGCCAACCAAAGTGCCTCAGCATTTGGGGAGGGTCCCTGAAAGGACACGTGAGGGCACGGGGGAGACGGGATCCCACAGCCACCCCGGGACAGGACAGGTGGATGGAGCTGGATGGAGATAGTGTGTGGGCTGGGTTAGCGTGGATGGGCTCCGGGCCTGCCACCAAGTGGACCTGACGTGTGGGGTTGATACAGGGGACAGATGGAAGGTGCTTTGCCAGGTGATGGATGCATGGGGATGCCAGTGTGGGAAGCCCCGGAGAACAGATTGCCAGTTCCTGGTGCACAGAGAAGGCGCAGAGCAGGGAGAGGAGGGACACCGGCCCAGTGGTGACCCTGCTCCTCCAATGTCCAAGGTGCACCCATCCTGACTCCTTCCTCAGCACCATGTCCAGTCACATCAAGTCCTGTCGGTCTTCCCTTCGAAATACCTCCTGATGCATCCATTTTTCTCCTTCCACTGTCTCTGCACCTGCTGTGCAGGCTACAGACCATCCTGCTTGTCCTACAGCATCCTGCACCCCTTCCCACCCAGATCTTCCCTCCACAGCAGCCGATGATGCCTCCTCTGGACGCAGACATGTCCATGTCCCTCCCGCCTCAAAGCCCTCCCTGATGGGGACACAGCTCCTTTCCAGGGCCACTGCTTTGCCTTCCCTGCCCTTGTGAGAGGCCCCCACACCCCAGGGGTTGTCACATCCCATTGGCCCCAGGGCCTTTGCACACACCGTTCCCTCCCTGCGGAGGGGAATTCCCTGCCTCGCCATGTTGCTAGTAATGTCTGGGTCTCTGGAGAGGCCCGTCTTCCTTGGGGAGAGTGTCTCCCGCAGCTGGTTTGGAACCTGTCCTCCTGTACAGGATCAGCCCCTTCCTGGAATTTTGTACTTTTGGGGCATGTGACATTTGGGTTGTGGCTGTCTCCTCCTCTAGACAGCTCAGGGTAGGAATGCATGATTATGTGGGCACCTCTCCTGCTGGGCTTCAGGAGGGCCAAGATGGTGTCTGTTCATGCACACCCACATCCCCAGCATGCAGCGGGGAGGCCAAAATTGATTGAGGGCAGGTCTGAGCGAAGACTCTGGTCAGGCTCCTCCTGGTGCTGGTTCACTTTGGGCATATTGGAGAAAAAAAAGCTATTTCCTAGTGTCTAAATCTCATTTAAAAAAGCAATTATGCAAATCAATTACCATGCAATTTAGCCACTAGCTGTTTAATTATATAAATATAAAAAACAGGGAAGATGAGGAATAAGCAGAAATGGGTTTGTCCTTCCTGTCCTTGTATTTATGAGCCCGGCAGAGAGAGCCCGTCTTTGGGGGACCCTCTGGGGCAGAGCTGAGTGGCCGGCTTGGCCCAGTCACACCATGAGTTAGACTTCCCAAGTCAGTGTATTATATGTGCCCGAGGGGGTCATGGTGTCTGGAGCCTACCGCAGGGGGATTCATTCTCCGCAAGAGCTCAGACCTCCAGTCTTCTGCCATGCGCTCTGAAAACCGTGTCATTCCATTGGCTTTTATTAAAGGAATGTTAGTTCTACAAATTATCTTTTAATGCTGTAGGTGCATGTGACTTCTGGAACCACCGCAAGAGAAGAAGGGGGGATGAGAAAAGAGCGGGGTCATGGGCGTTAGGAGTGAGGTGGGGATGAGCCCCAGGCGCACCTGTGTTCCCGCCCTGCTCTTGGTGCCCTTGCATGCTCTGCAATGAATATGGAGGGGGGGATCCAAGGGACAGTGGCCTCGCCCTGAGCCCCCAGTGACCACCCGTGCCTCAGGCCCATTCCGGCTTGACCCCACATATGTTCCCCGTCCACGCTCAGCCGCTGTGAACCCCCTGTGCCCTTCTGTCCCAGGGGGTCATTGTTGCTGGGGCGGGTCATGGGGTACAGAGAGCCCAGGCACTTGGGTCTTTGGAAATATCTGGGGGAGGTTTCTCTTTCCAGTCGTGAGGCTCAGGTCTGGGCCTGTCGAGGGTCTCTGGGCTGGCCCCACAGCAGGATGGGCTTGGCAGGCGCACTGGCCATGGATGTTTGTGGCCTCCCAGACAGTGACTGCAGGAATGGCACATGAAACCACGGAGGGAAATGATTCTCATCTGTCCCTGGCACCTCGGTGGCACGGTTAGAGCCTGACGCCCATGGGGCTCTGGCCACGGATTTCATCTGCTGGAACCTTTCCATTTTGCATCAGAGAAGCACAGACAGAATGCTGGCATGTCCCTTCTTAGTTCTGTGTGCTCTCCCACCAACCCAGCTCCTCTGGCGCTCTTCTAGAAAAGCCAGACAGAGTGCAGAGGCCAGTGGCCTGTCTGTCCATGGTGCCACTGTGTGGGCCAGGTGCTGTGTTTGCATTGCATCTGTCATCTCAGGCAACCTCGCAGACAACCCTGCCGGCCGCTGTTCTGATTTGCTGATTTTCCATGGGGGGCCGGTGTCGGGCAGTTACCCAGTGGGACGTGAGCCTTGGCCTCTCTGGTGTCACAGAGGGTGATTTTCATCCCTGGAGACCCTGCCTGAGAGGATCCTTCCCTGCGGGGAAGCCAGCAGGCAGGGGGTGGCTGGGCCATGTCTCGCCCCCTGTGGACCCACAGGGAGGAGCCCAGCAGCCATCACCCCTAGCTCCGCCTGTCCGGATGTGTCCCAGGACCCAGGTGTCCATGGGTGAGACCGAAGAGGAGGCCACAGCTTCAAGATCTCAGGCGGGACCTGGGCCTGGCTTGTCCCAGCCAGGCCGGTTGTGTCCTGGCTGGACAGGCCCTGACCCCGAGGCTTCTGCTCACTCTAACTCCCAGGCAGCCTGCCTCTGGACCTCACTGCACAGACAGGACATGTAATTATGCACTGATTTCCTTCCGAAGATGCACAGCCTTCGGAGAGTGCTGCCCTCTGTGGGAACACCATCTGAGCAGGAAGGGGGCTCCATTCAGGAGACAGTCAGGGGAGCCTGGCTCTGGGTCAGCGGGGGAGGATGCAGGACTGAGAGCCACAAGGGTGTGGAAGGAGCCCACCACGGCCCCTGGGGAACTCACAGGCTGCAGGGACCCCAAAATGTGAAGTGAAATGAATGTGAAGTTTTCCAGAGTGGTAGCACCAGCATGCATTCCCACCAACAGTGTAAGAGGTTCCCCTTTCTCCGCATCCTCGCCAACATCTGACCTTTCCTGACTTGTTAATTTTAGCCATTCTGACTGGCTTGAGGTGGGATCTCACTGTGGTTCTGATTTGTATTTCCCTGATGCCGAGTGATGTGGAGCACTTTCTCATGTGTCTGTTGGCCATGCAGATGGTATTTTAAAATATTTCCATTTTCTAATTTTTTGTTGCTAATACATAGAACAATCATTGTTTATTTATTTATTTATTTGAGAGAGAGAGAGTGAGAGGGTGTGCAAACAGGAAGAGCAGAGAGAGAGGAAGAGGGGAAATCTCAAGCAGACTCCCCTCTAAGTGCTGAGACAGACATGGGGGTCCATCCCAGGACCTTGAGGTCGTGACCTGTGCTGAAATCAAGGGTCGACGCTTAACTTACCAAGCCCCCCAGGTGCCCCTCATTGATTTCTGTACGGTGGCATTGTATCCTGCAAGGTGGATAACTTAATTATCCTAGTAGATTTTTTTTTGGAGATTCCATATTCTATATATACATCCATGCATTTGGTGAATCATGACAGCTTTATTTAATTTCTAATATTTGTGATTTTTGAACTAGAATTTCAAAAATCCAAGTTTCCAAAATCTAAAATTTAAAATATAAAATTTCCAGTACAATGTTGAAAACAATTACCAGGTACCTTTGCTACTGATCTTATGGGAAAAACATGCAGTGTTTTACTATTTCACAGGATGTTGTTACCTCTGCGTGTTTGACGCCTCTCTCAGGTTAAGGACATTCTTTCACAGTTTCCCTTTTTTTTTTTTAATAACCATAGTAGATGTTGCCTTTTATATAACTTATTTTATATATAAGGTCACTTAAACTTGTGCTTTCACATCACATAGTTTTGGCAACGTTTCTTCTTCAAAGACCTTGTGTACTTCACCTAAGTTGGCGACTTATTGCTATAAGGCTGTTAATGATCATCTCTATTCTTTTCTTTAGTTTTTAAATTTAAGGTAGGCAACATCATCAGTTTCAGATGTAGTGTTCCTGGTTTATCAGTTGTGTGTAGTGCCCGATGTTCTACACCCCACATGCCACCCCATGCCTATCACCCAGTCACCCCATTCCTGCACCCGCCTCCCCTCTAGCAACCCTCAGTTTGTTTCCATTCTTCATTTAAGAGATACAGATTCCGGGGGCGCCTGGGTGGCTCAGTGGGTTAAGCTGCTGCCTTCGGCTCAGGTCATGATCTCAGGGTCCTGGGATCCAGTCCCACCTCGGGCTCTCTGCTCAGCAGGGAGCCTGCTTCCCTCACCATCTCTCTCTCTGCCTGCCTCTCGGCCTACTTGTGATCCCTCTCTGTCAAATAAATAAATAAAATCTTTAAAAAAAGAGAGAGAGAGAGAGAGATACAGATTCCATAGTGAAACCCCCTCTTTAGTTTCTGCTATTGGTAATGTGTGTTTTCTGTCCTCTTAACTCGATCAGTCTCCTTGGAGAGGCTAGCGAGTTTATTACCTTTCCAAAGACACAACTTTGACTTTGCTGATTCTCATTTTCTTTTTTAATTTATTTGACAGACAGAGATCACAAGTAGGCAGAGAGACAGGCAGAAGCAGGCTCCATGCTAAGCAGAGAGCCTGATGTGGAGATCAGTTCCCGGACCATGAGATCATGACCTGAGCCAAAGGCAGAGGCTTAACCCACTGAGTCACCTCGGCAGCCCTGATTCTCATTTCTTTGTCCAATTTTTATGTCATTGATTTTCTCTCTTCTTCTTGTTTCCTATTTCCTACTTACATTGAGTTTTATTTGCTTTTCTGTTTTCCATTTATAGGTGAAAGCTGAGGTCACTGATTTCATGCCTTTTCTCTATCTTAATACAGGCTCCAGAGCTCTAAATTTTCTTTTAGTCCCCTGTGTTAGCTATCGCCTACCGTTTTGAATAGGTTTTGCTTTCATTATTATCTGGTTAGAAATAATTCCCAGTTCCCTTGGTTATGTTTTTCACTGGTCATTGGATTATTTAAGTGTTTTGCTTAATTTCCTGATATTTGGTGATTTCTGATATGACTTGCTGCCATTACTTTTTAAATTTAACTCCATTATATTAGGGAATATAACTTGTATGATTTCAGTCTTCTAAATGTTTTTAGACATGCTTTATGGCCACGAATATGGCCTGACCTGCCTTTCCTGGTCTTCTTGAGAAGAATGTGGATTCTGTCGTTTCATGGATTGACCTCCCAAAGTTAATCAGGTCAAGGTGGTGAGTCATGCGGCTCAAATCTATATTTTTACAAACGAGACGAGAGTGAGGATGGTCTAGGAGGACACACTCTATACTGCAGGGGAATGGGTTGCTGAATGAGAGTTTGCTTGTGGGGGATGAAGCTTTGGTGTAACCTCTTGTTTAGAACCCACATATCTCACTGTCTGTCTAAGCTGGCAGAAAAAGAGTGCTTGATTTGCTTAAGTCACCTGCTTCCTAAGGGACTCTGGTGTGTCTATCCTATCTCTGGGGAGCTCGAGGAGAGAGGGTATGCTTTCATCAGGAGATAGGGTATTGCCTTTGATTAAGTGTGCCCAGTGCCCCTTCCTTTATGACTGACCATGACCAGTGAGACTGGCTCAGCTCTGGCACCTGGGATGAGGCCTTGATGGCCTTGGGACTGAGTTCACTCACTGGGTACTTCCTATGGCCATCAAGCATGCACGGTCCTTTTGAATGCTTAGCTCCAACCCTTGAGGCTCCTGTCTTATAGGACCATTGGAGTCCAGCAGTGTTTGAGCAACAAGCGGCAAAGTCTGGGATTACCCAAACTAAGCATTCATTGTTCAGATGGGGAGCCGAGACCCAGAAGGTGACAGGGGGTTGATCAAGGTCACACCATGAGTGGTGCCACGCAGGAAATAAGTGCCAGTTCTCCTGCACCCTCTCCACACTCAACGCGTCACAGAGCTTTGGCTCCAGGCCAGAATGTGCGAGAGCCTACCATGGCTGACGCTCCATGGTGTGCAAACCAGAGGGTCAAGATGAAGTCAGGAAACCTCTCTACCCAAGATCCCTGTCAGGAGAGATGTGCTGGGAGAGGAGCACGGACTTGACCCGTCTTGCTGTCTCCGGGAGCATGAGAGCCTCCCTGAAGTGTTTGCTCCAGGGACTGATCTACTCCATTTGTGATAGGGCACAGGGACATGTGGTCCAGGGATTTGCAGCTTAATTGCCCCCAAGCCATTAGGAAGGCGAGGAGGAGGGAGAGTCCCTTGGTGGGAGCAGGTATAGCTTGGGTGCAGAGATCCTCTTTCTCTATTTGCAAAACAGGTGCAAACCATCGAGCACCGGTGGGTAAATGCACATCCCTGCACACGCCAGCTCCAGAGATTGGCTCCAGAGAGGCCAATCTCTCAATCGGTGGGGAGAGCTGTTGCCATGAGGTCCTGATGATTTGTTTTATTTCTGCTTATGCAAAACATAAATTATCCAGCCCATTAATATCTGGGCACTTTATTATTAGAGGAGAAAAGTAAAAATCCTGCACCAAGATGAATGTGTGCCTTCATGGTGATTAATAACACCCAGCCTCTGGTCCATCTATCACTCAGCAGTGGCCCCAGCTGGGAGAGGATGGAGGGAACAGGTGGGAATCTGGCAGAGCTACTACCCGGAGCCTCATCCCACGACCCCTTCCTGTATCTCCCCTCCTCAGAACCCTCGTTCAGTGAACTCCCTGCCAGAGCACCTACTGTGTGCCGGGGCCCTGTTCTGTGGTTGAGGTAGGTCCAAGAGGTGGAGGGGGTGGTCTCTGCTCTCAGAGCATTTCTGTGCATTCAGGAAGAGGAGTTAGCGCCCAGCATGAGAGAGTGAGTAGTAAGGCATTGGACCGATGGGGCCGACTCAAGGACTGTCAGAGCCCAGAAGGGAGCCACCGACATGTTGGGAATGCTTCATGGAGGAGGTGGGCTGCTGCCGGGCCTTGGAACATGAGACGTGTGTGGTAAGCACAGCCAAAGATACTGGTTGTCCAGCATGGGTCTATGCCGAGGGTCACATGAGGGGCTGCTGTTACAGAACTGAAGCTCTGTGTCATAGCCCTGGAGGTGGCCTTCGTGGTCCCTGAGTGGCAGAGAAGCTGGGCCCAGGGAATTGTGGGAGCCAGAGGAGCAGAAGAGCCCGCAGGGTGGGCAGGTGCTCTGAGCCACCCTGCACAGAGGGAGCCCTGAAACAGCGTGGCCTCCCACCCTGGACCTTAGCGGGTAACACGTGTCCCCTGACGCTGGGACATGTCCTCCACCTGGGGGAAGAAAGTGCACACAGGCTCCTCCCTCTGCTGTCTGCAGTGGAATGATGTCTTCCCCTCCTCCCCCTTGGCCCTTTCCACCCTGGCTCTGTGCTGTGCCATCCCCATTTCCAATTTGAGAACTTCTCTTCTTGCCCCAAAACTGCCTCCTCGGCAGGTGCACTGGGGGCAGAAGGGGTCACTCTCCCAGTCCTGGACAGGCTTCATTGTTCCAACCTGCCCTTGACTCTGTCTGTTCTTCTCAGCTTGTCAGTGGGGACATTGCCGCCAGTCCCGGGGGCCAGCAGATGGGATAGGAGTAGGCCGAACACACGCGGGGGGCAGCAGGATGTTGTGGCGTGGCAGACTGGTTCCTGGGGCCCATCCTACTAGTGACATTTCATCCACCTGTCCAGCAGGCTGCGCAGTGCTGAGCACTTGGTCAGTGCGAAGCTCCAGTCAGGCATTCAGGACCCAGGCCAGTGACACGGATGTGGCCCTGTGGCCCAGCACAGGCACAGATGTCAGAATGGATGGGCTACTCTTCTGGGGACTCTGGGGAACCTCTGTCAGAGCAGGACAGCTGGGAGCAGGTGGTGGCCAGTCTTGAGTCTGTCTCTGAGCCCCCATGATGCTCACGGAGATGGGGAGTACCTGCTTCCCATGAGCCAGACCCCTGGTGACAAGCCGGGCCCCTGGTGTGTTGGCGGCCAGCCTGGGGAGCCACTGCCGGGCCTGTCAGCATCCTCCTCATTCTTGTGCTCCTATTGGAATGGAACAGCATGGTTTCTGGGGGGCTGATCCTGTCAGAGGCTAGAGTGCCACTCCTGCTGGCCTCGAAGTCTCCTGGTGGTCAGTCTCTCTGGAGGCAGGGGAGGTCTCGGGGACACTGCCCGTGACCTGTCCTGAGAGGCTTCTGCACAGACAGCTGGGCTCTCTTTATTACCAATGTGCTGCACATCACATGTTTTTGAACTTTCCTAGTGAGCTCCTTGTACATCTGCTAATATCTGAAAGGGCTGGAGAAAAGCCCTGGGCCTCTGCCTCAGCTGGGCCAGCCTGGGGGGCTGGGAACGCACCCTGTGTCAGGACAGGGCCACGGCGAGCCCCCAGCTGCATGTCAGGGCCGGTGACAAGACCCTGGCCTCTGGGATGGAGAGGGGTGGCTTTCCTGTGGGCAAGTAGAGGAGGACTTCCCCTGGGCCAGGGGGAAGTACACACCTCAGAGACCTCATAGTGAGGGCCAGACTCACTGGTGGCTGGGGTGAGCGCCCATGCAGGCTGAGGTGTACAGGGCAGACTCGGGTGCGGGGCACACAGGGAAACTCTGAGCTGTAGGTAGGGTCCCCTCTTAGGGGCCTTGCTTGTAATCTAGGGGATCTGGGCTTATCCCCCAGTGGTTCAATTTCTACTTATTCAATTACGGAAGTCCTATGCCCCTGTGGTAGCAAATACTGACATCCCAACTCTGCTAGTATTTGGATGCTTCCCTTGCATTTTTCCCCTGCAGATTTTTTTTTTTAAGATTTTGTTTATTTATTTGACACAGCAAGAGTGAGAGCACAAGCAGGGGGCACAACAGGCAGAAGGAGAGGGAGAAGCAAGCTATGTTTAAGACAGATCACTGAAAAATATGCTCTATTGCAACCACAACACTAACAGAAACTAACCACCTTAATAAAAATGTTATTTAAAAATTAATTAAATCTCTAACAAAGAGAGCAAAAACTGTTTTACTCGTAGATGGTGCTTGCTGGAAAGGGGTGTGTGGACGGTCTGGAGATGAAGTGTTAAGTGAGAGAGAGGAGGTCTGAATTCAGACAGTGCCTCCAGGGCAGAAGGCAGCCAGACACAGCCCAAGGGCACTCTGCAGGGTGGGCAGCTCGGGGTCCCCTGATCAACTGTGTGCCCCTCCTTCAGGCCCAGCTGATGGTGGTGTGAACACAGCCCAGGGAGAATTGCCTGTCAACTGATGTGACCCCTGGACTCCGTCGATGTTCCTGCCATCGCACATGCCCTCATTCCCATCAAAGAGCAGGATAGACAGACTGGTTTGCAAACCTGCAGGCCAGCTTGGTGGCTCAGGTATCCTTCCATTTACAGGGCATAAGCGTCCTTACCTGGACTCTTCCCGACACAGAAAACTTTGCCAATCTGATAGACATGGGATCTTGGTTTTCAGTGTGTGGTTTTTGTTTTGCTTTGTTTATCACCAGGGAAATGGCTATTTTTCATATGTTCCTCAGCCAGTTCTATGGCCTGCATGAACTTTTGGGGCCTGGACGTTGTCCATTCTTCCACTGGGGTGTTCATAGTATTCTTTATGATAGAGGTTATTAATCCTTTCTCTGTCATGACTGGTCAGATACTCTCTTAGCTTGTCATTTTCTTCTTGGTTTGGTTTAAGATGCTTTTTCTTTTTTTTTTTTTTAAGATTTTTAAAAACTTATTTGAGAGAGAGAGAGCATGAGTAGGGGGAGAGGGAGAAGCACGCACCCCACTGAGCAGAGAGCTGGATGTGGGACCTGATCCGAGGACCCTGAGATCAAGACCTGGGCTGAAGGCAGAGGCTTAACCAACTGAACTGCCCAGGTACCCCTGGTTTAGGATTCTCCTGAGGCACAGAATTTTCAACATTGTCATGACATCTTTACTACTTTCTCTGTGGCTTTGTGCCAGCTGGCAGCTGGTAAAATGGTGGTATCGTCTTCCAGACTTTTTTTTTTTACACTTAATTAAAAAAAAATAGTTTAAAAAAAAATAGTTTAGGACTTATTTTACCAAATCATGTGATGTGATGCTCTAATAATTTATTTTTCCCCAAACCCCAAGTTCCCCCCAAACTGAAAACATTCTATGTATTCCCACTAGCTGGTGCTACAGGAAACATACAGGAAATATAATGAGAGTACTTACTCATTATGATAAATCAGACTCATTTAAGGGGGGGCGTGTCCTGTCTTATTGATCTGTTTGCTGATATTTCTCCTGGTTTCCTTATCCTGTAGGTTTATAGACCTTATATATGTAAATATCTTACATACAAACCCTCATTGCTCCTTTACTCAAAGCTTTCTTAGCTGAAACTTTGTCCTGTTCCTGCTTCTCCCAAGTTTATCTGTTGGGAATTTTCATTAGGGTTGTATTAAACCAAGAATCAGCAAGCTTTTTCTGTAATGGGTCAAATACTAAATATTCTAGGCTTTGTGGGATGCAGGTGTTTTATAATCCTCCCTCCTCTCTCTTTCCTCTTCCTCCTCCCACTCTTCCCTCCTCTTCTTTCGCAAATGTAAAATATAAAAAAACTTTGTTAATTCAAGGGCTGGGGAAAAACAGCCCACGGGGTGTCATTCATGGGCACATGATTTAAACCGTTTCTGTGGGTTTCCTGGGGCCATAACAAAGAACCACACAGGGTTTGACTCAACATCACAGGAGTTTATGGTCCCACAGTTCTGGATGCCTGTGATCCAAAGTTAAGGTGTCCGCAGGATCGTGCTCCCTCTCAAACCCACAAGGGAGCTCTTCTTTGCATCTCCCTGGTATCTGGTGCTGCTGGCCATGGTTGGTGTGCTCAGTGGGCAGGCAGGTGGGCGCGGCTCTCCCGTCTCTGTCCCCGTGGTCTGGGCTTCTCCTCCTGTCTCTGTCTTCTTCTTTTTTTTTTTTTTTTTAAAGATTTTATCCATTCACTTGACAGAGAGAGATCACAAGTAGGCAGAGAGGCAGGCAGAGAGAAAGAGGAGGAAGCAGGCTCCCTGCTGAGCAGAGAGCCCGATGCGGGACTCGATCCCAGGACCCTGAGATCATGACCTGAGCCGAAGTCAGCGGCTTAATCCACTGAGCCACCCAGGTGCCCCCTGTCTCTGTCTTCTTATAAGGACATCAGTCTTTCTGGATGAAGGACCCACCTGACCCTAGCATGACCTCACCTTAACTAATTCCATCTGTAAGTCTCTATTTCCAAATAAGGTCCCATTATCAGGCAAGTGGGGGGTGGATAGGGCTTCACCGTATCATTTTTGGGTGGGAAACCATTCAAACTATGACACCAATGAACACATATGGGAAGAATACAAATCAAAGGGAACAGCAGAAGACATCCTTACCCTATTTCACATTTCCACCCAAAAGCATCAGATGTGTTCTCCATTGTTCGTTAACGCCGTAAGGTCAAACCCTTCTTGCAAACATGGTCAATCCCTTTATTCGTCCAAGTAATTTTCTCTTCGTCCTGCCTGTGCTTATACAGGTACGTGTATCGGCACTCCCAGACACACGCGTCCTCACTCTCCCTCTGCTGACGCTTTGCCAAGTGCCATGGGGACCCCACTTCCTCTGTAGAAAGTGCGGCTTGGCTTTCTGAATCTGTCAGTGCATGAGAATGGGAGCCCTTGATGTAGCGTGGGAGTTAATGCATGAGTGAGTGAAGGGTCCTGTGCCTTTTCTGGGAGGAGATAATGTCTTAACCTTGCATTTCCCCATGGTGGATGTTCCCTTCCTCTGAGGGTGCAGGGTCAGCTCTGAATCCTCAGGACACCGGCCCCTGCACTCTTGGAATGACT